>NW_026693777.1:34192500-35597500 GCF_021218885.2 Marmota monax
GGTGTAATGACAAGTGGCGGAACAGCTTCCAAGAGTCTCGGTCGGATTAGGGACAACAAGTCCAGGCTTATTAACACATACCCATTTTGGTTGCTTAAATCCTCCCATGTTTTCATTGAGTTCAGCCGCCATGTAGGCTACTTTAGTCCTACAATCAATGCTCTGGATATAACCAGAGGGGGCCGAGTGCCAGGGCCCTCCCTTACACTCGCAAGGGGCTCCAAAAAGATATTCATGAATATTCCCAGGTGGGGGGTCAAGCCCTCCTTCAGCAAACCTATCCAGAAGGAATGCCACAAGAGGGGTCCAGCTCATGAGGTGTGTCTCGGCACTCACTTGAAGGGGTGAGAACAACAACGGCAGGATCAGCCATCTTGGGAACTTCATTTTGTCTTGAATTTTCATTCACCGGTTTGGTGCAGCGCTCCGGGATCCAAATGGGCTTCTCAGTTCCTGGGGGAAAAACACATACAGCTCCCCTCACTCTAGCTAAGAGTGGAGCCGGGGGTTGCCACTTTCCGGTGGATAAATCTTTCCACCTTATTTGAGCATCTTGTACAGTGGGAGGGGAAAAGTGGCGTTGTGCAGCCGTGCGCCCTCCAGTGTCAGTGAGTAAAAAATTTAAAGTAAATAGGGTTATGCTTAGAAGTGCTTGTGGTCCCTGACAATTCCGGTATATCTCCCCCTCTTTTGTTTTTTGTAAATAAGTTTTGAAATGTTGATGGGCTCGTTCCACGATAGCTTGTCCCTGTGGATTATAAGGGATTCCAGTCTTATGATTAATTTCCCATTGGGTGCAAAACCGTTGAACCGCCTGGCTTACATATGCGGGACCATTATCGGTTTTGAGGCATCGTGGGGTGCCCATGGAGGAAAAGGCTTTTAGAAGATGACTGATTACGTCCTTAGCCTTCTCTCCAGTATGTAAGGTGGCAAAAATGAAGCCAGAATATGTGTCAGTGGAAACATGTATAAAGGAGAGCTTACCAAAGCTAGGGAAGTGTGTAACATCAGTTTGCCAGACATCATTAGGTTGTAGTCCTCTTGGATTAACTCCAAGGGAAGGAGAATGAATAAATGGTGCACAGGCTGGACATAATGAGACAATCTGTAAAGCTTGGTCTCGTGAACATCCTGTGTGGAAGCGTAAAGACTGTGCATTTAAATGAAATTTGTTATGGAATTGTAAGGCCTTATCATATTCGGTCGTCACACAGGAAAGACCAACAGCATGAGTAGCAGCGTCTGCTTTTGCGTTGCCCTCTGACAAAGGTCCAGGGAGCCCTGAATGGCTTCGGATGTGGCCAATGTATAGAGGATCTCGTCTAGCCCAAATGAGAAGCTGAACTACCTGTAGTTGTTCTGTGATGGTGGGTTGCTTTCCAATATATGATGCTGTTTCTATGACTAGAGCCAGATTGGCTACATACAAGCTGTCAGTATATACATTAAGAGGAATAGAACTATAGACTTTGAGAGCTATGATTAAAGCTTCAACTTTCGCCTTTTGGGCCGACTGACCTGACACAGGTTGTCGGAGAATTTGAGATCCATCAAAAACGACGGCAAATCCATTTTTGGCCCCATCTGAATATACAGTTTGGGCCTTTGGAATAGGTTTCCTTTTCATAATCTTTGGGAAGATAATGGGACACCTTTTAAAGCCCTCCAAAAGTCTATGTTTAGGGAAGTGATTATCAATCTGACCCTTGAAGTTGCACAGGAAAAGACACCAAAGGTCATGTTTTTGTTGTAACTTGTGTATCATATCTTGAGTGTAAGGTTGAATAAGTATGTCAAAGGTTTTTCCAAACAATGCATCACCCAAATATTTAGCCTTCCAAATTAAGTTAATAACTAGCTCATAAAAGGGAGTCAATACCCGGGGGTTAGAAGCCGGCAAGTGGACCCAATAAATGGGACCCGTTTGCCAGAACACTCCTGTGGGAGTAATTTTAGAAGGTAGAACTATAAATGACAAGGGCAGAGAATAATCTATCTGCGTAATCTGCATGTCCTGCGCTTCCTGGTGTTCCCCTGGGGAGTTCCCAGATAGAAAGGGGTTGGTCAGTGGGAGGCGGCGGAGACGCCCACTCCCTGGGGCACTGTTCTGTCCCTGCACTGCCCCGTACACTTTGGCTTCCGGGGCCCGGGGCGGGCCCCTGCTCCCGTTTCCCGACGGTATTGGGTTACCCTGGATGTCAAACTTTGACCTGCACTCACTGCTCCAATGATTTCCTTTATGACATCTAGGACAAATTCTAGGCATCCCTCTGCCAGCACCCTCGCTCCTTTCCGGGCAGTTTCTCTTTATATGTCCCTCTTTCCCACACTTAAAACACCCCTTAGAGCGGGTTCCCCTGTTATCAGCTTTTTGCATTCCAGTCTTAAGGGCAGCAGCCAAAACCTGACCAGTAATATGAGGCCCATCTATATCTTTGCATGCTCGAATCATGTCATCTATACTTTTGGCCCGGGAGGACTTAATAGCATTTTGGCAGTAAGTGTTAGCGTTTTCATATGCCAGTTGTCTAATAAGTGGCATAGCCTGTTCTAGATTAGGGAATATTTTTCCTGCAGCCTGCATTAGGCGGGCTATAAAGTCCGAATAAGGTTCAGAGGGTCCTTGAGAGATCTTGGAAATTTTTGCTTCAGTCTTAGAAACGGGCAGGGCTTTCCAGGCATGAACTGCAGCTGAGGCTATTTGAGCATAAACACCTGGGTCGTAATTAATTTGTTGGCCTATGGTGGCATACTGCCCAGTTCCTGTCAACATTTCAGCATTTCGCCGTTGATGGCCCACATTCAGGTTAATCTGAGCCAGCTCGCGGCACCTTTCATGATATTCACTTTTCCACAATAAGAAATCCCCTCCAGATAACACAGCCCTGCAAAGTTGCTGCCAATCATTGGGTATCAGTTGACTGGCTGAGAAAGACTCGAAGAGGGTCAATGTGAAAGGGGCATGAGGTCCATAATTAATGACCGCCTCCTTAAGCTGTTTTATGTCCTTGAAGGCTAGGGGGACATGGGCTCTGGCCGGCTGTCCATCAGCATCGGCGTTTTCAATCATTGGAAAAACTTGAGCCACTCTAGAACCCCAGTGGACCCCTGCCCGTCTAGTAGGGGCGTCCTCATTCCAATCAGGATTATAGGGAGGAGGTGCGGCAATTGAGGGGGCCCTAGGCACCCTCACATTTGCCCTTTTAAGGCGATGTTCTAGTTCCTCTATCTCCCTTTCTAATCCCTCCTCTTCCTCAGAGAGAGAACTGAGGTCCTCAGGATCATTTTTGGGCTTAGAAATCTGGAGGCGTTTCCTACCCCCCCCAGCCTGAGTCCTCAAGAGGACCCTCATCCTTTAAGGATTCTGCCATTTGCTCTTCCTGCACCTGATTAAGGGCCTGTTCACATTCAGCAAGCTGATCCTTGATCTTTACTTTATCTGTTAATAAAGCATCCTTTACCAACCTCCATAAGGAAAAGGTGGCAACTGGGACACTGTCCGAGCCCCGGTCCCTCAATAATTTCTGAAGGTCATGCCTCACCAGGTCCCAGTCACTATTATTAAGAAATCCTCCTGTCAGAAACCAAGGACAAGCCTGGGCAATAATTTCAACGAATTCGGTTGCAGTCTTAGTTTTTATTCCTGTTCCTTGTATATTTAACAGCTCTTTCAGTTCGTTGGCCAGACGAACCTTCGCTGTTGAGTTACCCATGGTACGTACCCTGTCTCTTTAAAATATCTTTAAACCAATCCTCCCCCTTCTTTCTTAGAAGGTGAGCCCCGTCCGCTTACCCCTGCTTTCCGGATCTCGGTGAGAACCTCCAATTGCCGCGTCCGGCCAAGGGAGCCGAGTCCGGCGAGGGACGGCGAGGTTAAAAGACACACAGGACACCAAGGTTCTTCATCCAGGAGTCAATAATCTTTATTGCTAACACACCTTTTTTTATACCCCAAGCAGCAGAAGTGGAAAACTACCCAAAAGCAGGAGGGAGGGGGGAGAAATTTAGTTTCAACATCTATTATTGTCAGGTACCGAAACCTCCCTTAACAATAAGTCCATCAGACCAGAAAAGGTCAAGGCATTCCCGTGGGATACATATGTCTCAGACGGACAAGCAGGAACAGAAAAACCGCAAGTTCGCCATGGCCTTGTGAGCTGGCCACACTGGCATGCAGAACAAACTAGTGGAGGTAGGGCTCCAGGGGCCAGGGTGGACCTGTTGCCAACATCTTTTCCCTGGAGAGGGGAGTCCCTTCTATCCAGGGTGCGGTGGGGAGCTCCACCCAACACCCAGGTTAGAGGTGTCTCCCTCCTGGAGCCGGGAGTTACTCCTCCCTGGTTGCGATGGGAGCTCCTCCTGACACCCAGGTTAGATGTGTCTTTCCCCTGGAGAAGGGAGTCCCCTGTACCCTGCAAGAGATGGTATACGAGCTCCCCCCCCGCCCCCCCGACACCAAGGTTAGAAGGGTCTCCCTGCTGGAGAAGGGAGAACCCTCTACCCTGGTGCGATGGTATAGAGCTCCCCCAAAATCCACTTAGAGGGGTCTCCCCCCCTTGAGTGGGGAGTCTCCTCTATCCTTGGTGTGATGGTATACCAGCTGCCCCGACACCCAGGCTAGAGGGGTCTCTCCTCTGGAAAAAGGAGTCCGCTCCACCCTGGGTGCAGTAAGGAGCTCCCCCTGACTCCATGGTTAAAGGGGTCTCACCCCTGGAGGGGGAAGTCCGCTCCACTCTGGGTGAGGTGGCGAGCTCCCCACAATACCCAAATTAGGTTATCTCCCTCCTGGAGCTAGGAGTCCCCTCCACCCTGGGTGTGGTTCGGAGCTTTCCCTAACACCCAGTTTAGAGGTGTCTCCCCTCTAGAGGGGTAAGACCCCACTACCTTGGGTGCATTGGGGGCTCCCCCGAAAACTCTGGTTAGAGGATACTTTCTTCTGGAAGGGGGAGTTCCCTGTACCCTGGGTGTGGTGGGAAGATCCCCATGACACCCAGGTTAGAGGAGTCTGCCCCCTGGAGGTTGGAGACAACTCCACCCTAGTTGCGGTGGGGAGCTCACACTGACACCCACGTTAGAGGTATCTCCCCCCTGGAGGGGGGGAGTCCCCTCTACCCTGGGTGCAGTAGGGCGCTCCCCCCAACACCCAGGTTAGAGGTGTCTTTTTCCTGGAGCTGGGTCCCCTCTACCCTGGGTGCAATGGAAAGCTCTCCCCAACACCCAGGTTAGAGGGGTTGCCCCCTTGTAGATATACCATGGATGTGATGGTATATAAACTCCTCCCCAATATTCAGGTTAGAGGTGTCTCCCCACTGGAGAGGGAGTCCCTTCTACCCTTCTACCCTGGGTGTGATGGTATACAAGCTCTCCCCAACATCCAGGTTAGAGTTGTCACTCCCCTGGAGAAGGGAGTCGCATCTACCATGGGTGCGATGGAATATAAATTTCCCCAGACACTCAGGTTAGAGGTGTCTTTCCCATGGAGAGGGGAGTCTCCTCTACCCTTGGTGTCATGGTATACGAGCTCCCCTGACACACAGGGTAGAGGGGTCTCCCACTTGGAGTCCACTCTACCCTGGTAGCGATGGTATAAAAACTCCCACAAACACCCAGGCCCTGACACTCAGGTTAGAGGTGTCTACCCCCTGGTGAGGGGAGTTCCCTCCACCCTGTGTGTGGTGGGGAGCTCCCTTGGATACCCAGGTAAGAGGTGTTGAAGTGGCACCCCCTCTCTCCACAGAAAAGCCCTCTTCACCATGGTTGATTTTAGGACTGTCAGCAAAAGAGTCTCTGCAAAAGAGTCCAATGTAGATAAACTTCCTATTTTCATGTCGCCCTGTTTACTTGGCCACTGGCGGACAAGATACCAGCACTCCAGTTGCTGGACACCTCCTTACAAGTTTTTCACAAACGTATCCAGTATAGTACTTTGAAGAAATGTACAAACAAGGCCTCTGGCCTTGAGCTGGGGCTTCATAGAGATGTCTACATTTTTAAGATAAGTTACAAATGGGCTCCATGGTAACAGATGGCAGGGGAAGGAAAGAAAGGGGAGAAGAAGCTCTCCCCTTCTCAGGTGTTGTCCTTGAAGAGTTAACTTGCCCAGGACAGTGAAAGAAAAAGCTGCTTTTATGTGAATTTCTGCAGACTGTGAACTTCTGAGCCTCTTCCCTTACATGCTGGGTATAAAATTCTGAAACCCCCTGAACTTGGGGTTCAGGGAATTAATTGATTACAGCAAAAGCTGTGCCCTCTGAACCTGCTGTAGCCAAATAAAACTGTTTCCTGCTATCTTTGGTGCCTTGCCTGTCTGTCCCTACAACAGTGTCTCACCCATGGAAAGGGAGTCCCATTCACCCTGGGTGCAGTGCAGAGCTCCCCCCAACCACCAGGTTAGAAGTTTCTCCCCCATGAAGAAGGGAGTCCCCTTCACCCTGGGTGCCTCTGGGGAGCTCCCCCTGACACACAGGTTAGAGGTTTCTCCCCCCTGGAGCGGGGAGTCCCCTTTACCCTAACTGTGGTAAAGAGCCCTTTGAACATCCAAATTAGAGGTGTCCCCTTCTTGAGGGGGGAGTCTCCTCCACCCTGGGTGCAATTTGGATCTCACCCCGGCACCCAGGTTAGAGATGTCTGGAGAGGGGTGTCCTGGAGAGGGGAGTCCCCTACACCCTGGGTGTGGTGGGAGCTCCCCCTGACATCCAGTTTAGAGTTGTCTCCTTCCTGAAGGGGTGTGTTCTGTCCACCCAGGGTTTGGTGGGGAGCTTCCCCAGACACCCAGGTTATAGGGGTTTCTCCCCTGGAGAGGGGAGTCACCTCTATCCTGGTTGCAGTCAGGAGCTCCCCACCACAACCAGGTTAGAGGTGTCTACCCCTGGCCGGGGGAGTCCCCTCTACTCTGTATGTGATGGAAAGATCTCCCTGACACCCAGGTTAGAGGGATTGCACCTCTGGAGAGGGGAGTCTCATCTACCATGAATGTGATGGTATGTGAATTATCCCCCCAACACCCAGGTTAGAGGTGTCTCCCCCCTAAAGAAGGGAGTCCCCTCTACCCTGCGTGGGATGGTATAGGAGGTTTCCCAGTCACACTGGTTAGAGGTGTCTACCCCCTGGAGTGAGGAGTTCCCTCTATCCTGTGGGCAATGGTATACAGATCCCCGGAAACCCAGGTTAGAGGTGTCTTTCCCCTGGGGAGGGGAGTACCCTATACCCTGGATGCCATGGTATAGGAGATCCCTCCAACACCAAGTTTAGGGGTGTCTCTCCCCTGGAGGGGGGAGTCCCCTCTACCCTGGGATTGATGGTATAGGAGATCCCCCCGACACCCAGGTTAGAGGGGTCTCACCCTGGAGAGGGGAGTCCCCTCCATCCTGGGTGCAATGTTATATTATTACTCCATATACTATGGATCAAATTGATGAGTTAGCTAATGAGTTAAATACTTGGGCAATAATCATGTGTAAATCTAATGTTTCATTTGATAATCATTTACCATCTAATCCTTTGTTGTCTTTTTGGTCTAAGCATCCTGTAGTTTTTCCTAAAATGACAAGAAAAACACCTATCATGAATGCTCCAAATATATTTACTGATGGGTCAAATAATGGTACAGCAGCAGTAGTTACCCCTGATCAAACTTTTACATTTTTAGTACCCAAACAATCAGCTCAAAAGGTAGAGCTTAATGCAGTTTTACAAGCTTTTTTGATGTTTAAAGATTCTGTATTTAATTTATTTTCTGATAGTCAGTATGTAGTTAATGCTATAGTATCTCTTGAAGATGCTGGTAGGATTTCCCCTTCTTCTACTGTTTTCCCTTTGTTTTCCACTATACAAAGTCTAATCTGGGACAGAAAAGATCCATTCTTTATAGGACATATTAGGGCACATACAGGATTGCCTGGAGCCCTTAGTTTAGGCAATGATTTAGCAGATAAAACTACACATGACATACATATTTTCTCTACATTTGAAGAAGCTACAAATTTTCATAAAAGGTTTCATGTTAATGCTAATACTTTACAAAAGCGTTTTAAAATAACTAAGGAACAAGCCAGACATATAATAAAACAATGTCAAAATTGTGTGACATTTTTACCACAAGTTAATCTTGGAGTCAATCCTAGAGGACTGATACCTAACCATATTTGGCAGATGGACGTCACACACTTGCCAGAATTTGGAAAATTAAAATATTTACACGTTACAGTTGATACTTCTTCTGGATTTTTGATGGGCTCCCTTCATGCCGGAGAAAAAACTAAAGATGTTATAGCTCATTGCTTACAAAATTTTGCCACTGTGGGTGTTCCTAAACAGTTAAAAACCGATAATGGTCCTGGCTATACCTCTACCTCTTTTAAACAATTTTGCTCATCATTTGGTATTACTCATATAACAGGAATCCCATACAATCCACAGGGACAAGGCATAGTTGAAAGAGCTCACCAAACTATTAAAACATACTTATTAAAGCAAAAAGAGGGAATTGGAAGGGGGTATATATCCCCCAAAGATAAACTTAAAATAACGCTTTTTACTCTAAACTTTTTAAATTTGGATTCATCAGGACTTAGTGCTGCGGAAAGGCATATGTATCCAAAAAATGTACATAAGCCTAAAGTACTTTGGAAAGATATTCTAACAGGACAATGGAAATGTCCTGACCCAGTGATTGTCTGGAGTCGGGGGTCTGTTTGTGTTTTTCCACAGGGAGAACAGCAGCCCATTTGGATTCCAGAGAGATTAACTAAAACAGTTTCTACAGATCAAAAAGAAGATGATTTGACTCAAATCCATAACAGCTGATATCCAGAACTCCAGCTTGGCCATTCTTACATCTGCGACAGTGATTAACCAGGATGCTTTTTTCAATAGCTATTTTATTATTGCATTTTTCCACATCATAAGGTTCTATTTTTATTTTTTGAGCTCATACAAACCTAGGTTAATGTTTTTCTGATCAGTTTTATTTTTTGACTGTGGAGTTTTTAAACATTGCAATGGAGATTTCACCTAGGTAAAGCTACAAGGCCTTTACTATTTTCTTATGTGTTGTACGTTTGTGTACACTCTTGTGTTTTGTGTTGTATGTCTGTATGTGTGTATGTCCATATTTCTTATATGAGGAGCGCTCATGAAAAAATGGATCCGAATTATTATTATTTTTTTTATTCACGTGATTTAAATGGTTTAATTTAAATTAGGTAAACAGCTGTTAAGGATTGTTTTTAAAGGTGGTTAACAGATCTGTTTGTTTACTAGTTTAAATTAGGTAAAAGGCTGTTAAGGATTGTTTTTAAAGTAGGTTAACAGATCTGTTTGTTTACTTTCACCTTTCCTTTTCATTATATTTAATAATTCTTTTCAGGATAATGTCTCTTTAGCATCATTGCCAGAATTCCTATCTCCATCCCAGTGCCGGTGAAGAACTCAACAAGTAATGCTCAAAGAGTCAACTTACTTTGGGAGGAAACGGATTTTGGGAGGAAATGGACATATTGATAGATTCCTCTGCTTTGAACTGCTTGCAGAACTTGCCTGGACTATGTAACTATCGTTTGGTGCAGTGAATTGTGGTAATGCTGGCATATCTTTGCTGATGGTGTCACCAGTGATGCAATTTTTCCCAAGGAGCCGTCAATTGGCTTGGTGTCGTGGCATTTCTGTATCCTCCTCCCTTCTGCTAGTGATGGTCTAAAATTTGGGGGCCAATGGCTTATGCTGGACCGGTAGTCAGTGACGGGTATGATCCAATTGCAGTGGTATCAACCTAAGACAGGAGGCTGACGCCTAAAGGTCAGTTTTCCGATGACGGGTAAGAACCATATGTTGAATTGGACAACCTACCAGGCATGGTCCATAAGCCACATTAACCTCACTCCCCCACTGGCACCAAGGCCAAATTTGGGGGCCAACAAAGGTGAGGCAAAGAACCTCACCCCCCCACTGGTGCATAGACCTATCCACAAGTATGGCTGTATGCTGGACCGGTAGTCAGTGACGGGTATGATTCAATTGCAGTGGTATCAACCTAAGACAGGAGGCTGACGCCTAAAGGTCAGTTTTCCGATGACGGGTAAGAACCATATGTTGAATTGGACAACCTACCAGGCACGGTCCTTAAGCCACATTGCTTGTTGTTTAACTAATCAGAAGGGGGGAGATGCTGGGAGCCATTAGCCAAGTAGGTATGACAATTTCCTTGCCAGCGTACCCCATGTTGCAGTGACATTGAATGTACGTGACCTTGCTCAAGGACCAAGGCAGATTAGGGTGTTCCCGGTTTTAAGATAATCTTGTTTAGGGCGTTCCCAGTTTAGGTTCCAGGTTTAAGGTTTAAGATTATTCCTGCTGGGAATAGGGCGTATCCTGCTGCCTGAGTTCCCCTTGAGTTCTCATGGGATTCAGACAATATATTTTGGAGATAGAAGCCCAGTGGGTGTGGATTTGGGAAGAGAACGTGGATTTCCCCAGAACGTGATTGTAGACGGCTGGTGTGAGTTCGGGAATAAAGAGTTGCTGTTTGAATCTACAAGCTGTGTGGTGGCTCGTGATTGTGTGCCCAGCCAGACTGCGGCATTTGTGCCCAGCCAGACTGCGGCAGCTTCCATCTGAGAAGTACTCTTCATCAGCGTCCTTGAGAGGCTGGTCTGTTAGGTCTGGTCTGCTGGAGAACCCTTCATCCACGACCTCAACACATTTGTGATCAGGTTTTCCAGGTCCAACGGGCAGCAAAGTTGCTGGGTTTAGAGTTCTGATGACCTCAACGTGGATACGTGGGTTTTTACATAACATGCCCCGATATTTGACCATTCTTTCATTAGTCAACTAATAGTGTCCTTTATATTCTAACAATGTCAAATTGAATGAGGAATTCTGACAACCAGTTCTTGTCTCACGTCCGGTTTATCAGCTTCCTACAACAGAAGAGCTATGGCTGCAAGGGCCCATAAACAAGGTGGCCAGCCCTGGGCTACAGAGTCCAGCTGTCTGGACAAATAGGCTACTGAACAGTGCTATGTCCCCAGCATCTGAGTCAAAACTCCCATAGCCACTCCAGATCAATTATGGACATACAGAAAGAAAGGCTTTGTGAGGTCAGGGAGCCTTAATCCAGGTGCACTGGTGAGTGCTTGTTTAATGTCCTCAAAGGCCTTTTGCTTAGTTGACCTCCATATTAGAGGATCCCATTCTCCCCCCTTTGTGGCTTTATAGAGGGGTTTTGTCATAATTGAAAAGTTAGGGATCCATACATGGCTGAACCCAGTAGCCCCCAGGAATTTTCTAGTCTGATGGCAGGTTGAAGGGACTGGAATTGAGCAGATCTCCTGTTTCTTTTGAGGCCCAGTGGTTGATCTGTTCTGTTGCTGAGTCAGATGGTAACCAAGGTATTTGACTTTTTTCTTGATAGATATGGGCTTTTAAGTCAGAGTCCAGTGCTGTCCCAAGGATGGTGTACTCAAGCCAGTGGAAGGAACTGTCATTTAGGGAAGGGAGGCGAACATAGAGCGTCTGGTGCTTTAAGATGCAGGAATTTTTTTGTTATCTCCCAGTGCAGGATCTTGGCTGCTAGGATTCTCCAACTCTTAAATCTAATATAAATCTTAGCAGAGATTGATGACCTGGGGCATCATTTGTGTAAAAGGCACCTATGTCAATCTCTCTGTGGGCCGTCTGCAAAGGATGGAGGGCAGCAATGTGGTCCACTGCAGGTCCCAGTGTGGCAGCCACATTGTGCCCACCTAGGTGTTGTTCTTTGTCTATGTGGCTTTATCCTCCAGCCAGGTGGGATCCTGCTCTAATTGTATATTGTAGCTGCCCCGCTTATGCCTGGGTGCCCCTTTCAGTATGCCTGGGTGCATGGGGCTCTGTGGCCCTTCCTGCTGGTGGCTCACAGCGTGTCGCTTGGAGCCAGGGTGGCATGTCCTTTTGGAGTGAGCACCCTATGGCCCACTGCCATGCTCAAAAGCTAAGACTTGAACAGAGAATGAGTAAATGTTTTCCCCCAAGACTTTGGCCCCAGCTCCTCCTTTCAGCTTCTTCCCACTTACTTGGAAGTTGATGATTGATGAATATGGCAGGGGTCCCATAGACACACACAATTGCATCTGATGCATGAGACCCAGTGCTGCAAGCCCCCACATGAACCAGGAATATGTTCATGTTAACAGACAATAGTGGGCTATAAGGGGCCATTGGAGGCTTCCCCTTTTGTCTGGCCATGCTGTTTTCTTCCTTATAAACATTTGGACCATTGGCTTTGTACTAGTGAGACCCCCCTTTGAGTGACCTCTGGGTTTGTAAGGAGATCCATCCTCCTCTTTATCTTTCTGGTCTGCCTGTCTTTGAGACTCTGGATTTCGATTGATAAAAACTGTAGTGGCCACCTTAATCAGCTCACTGGCACACTTTTCAGTAAAGTCCTCTAGGATTGTAATTTTTGGCAAATGGCTATCTGAGCTTGTCCCACAAAAGCTGCATTGATCACCTGTCGCTTGTGTCTGTGCATTTCTTCACTGACAAACTTGCACTGTGGTGCCCCTCCTCCCCCGGGTGGCTCTGGGCAGGGAGAGGGGTGGCAGCAGCTGTGGCCTGGACATTTAGCTCTGAGTCAGTTGGGCACATCTCTTTCAATTATTGCTGCCAGTTTCATAGGACAGAGGGGCCTTAGGCAGATATGGGGCCAAGAGAAATGTTCAGGGCTATCAAAGGTGCAAGAGGGGAGATGCTGGAGCAGTGGGAGGCTTAGCTTGGCTCTATTTGTCTGCAGATGTGCTCGGCTTAGGCTAGGGCTCAGGGCTGGCTCCGATTCTTTCTAACTCTTGGGCACAGACAGTATGTTTTGTTCTCTTTTTTCTATTCTTTTAGACTTTCTCTGAGGGCTTCTTGACATCTCTTTATCTTTAGACCTTCTTCTTTGTTGGGGCCCCGTCCTAGGTCTGGATAATGGGCTGCATCAGATCAGTCATGGCCCAGGGTTTCTCTGTGTAGGAGGGAGTATGATTTTTCCAGCCTATGAGCTCAATGGTGGAGAAGGGCTGGCATACAAAACTTCCTTGTCTCAGGTGCTTCCCTCTGGTCAATATGGGCAGGTCCTTTAGTCTCTTGCAGGAACATCTGGAGGGTTCTCATCTGAGTTGTAGCTCTAGTCTTGGGACAAATCTCCCACCAATCTTGGGAGGTGAAAGAGTCTTTGGTCCTAGGAAGCCTTTGGCTCTGAAGACATCACAGAGGAAGGAATAGTCAGTATTGGGGGCCATCATTTGTTGCCTCTGAGGACAAGGAGGCTAGGGGACAGTCTGTTGTCCCAGTGGTCTTGGCAAAGTTGGGTAGAGTGGCACATAAGGTGGTGGGTCCTCTTCTGGCTCACGGGGAAAACTGTTTTCTTTCCTGTCTTTCCTAGTCAGGTCTTCTGTTTAGCTGCTTTCCGCTGGGTCTTAGAGACCACTATGCTCCTGGCTAACATCAGCTTGGACTGTCCATCTAGACAGGCTGTCAAACAAGGGGGTTGTTTCTGAACTATCTCTTGCCAGCAATCAATGTAAGAGAATTGGTTCAGGGGCTCCAACAACAATCAAAAGGACCTCAGAAATGACTTGTCATCTAAGGAATCTTCTGGTAGCCAGCCCACATCTTGGGTGGCAACTTTAATTCACAGAGTATGCAACCTTTGTGGAGTGAGTTTCACCCCACAGTTACCAGGAAAACCTTCCTGAAGGTTTCTAACACACATTTCAGAAGGCTCAGTTTCCTTAGTGTGCCTCCCATGTTCCACCCTGCATCGGTGTTGCACACTTAGAACAAAACACACTTAGGACAAGATTTGTCTCTGGCTGCTCCCCTCGCAGAGACTTAGGGCCCTCTTAGCCTTGCAGGTCAGTATCAACCCCCGACCTGGAGCTTTCATCTAGACGTTGGTTGGTGAAATTCCGCCATAGACTGTATGAGGTGCCACGGCATGGATCAGGACTCTGCACTTGCATTGGCTCTTGGGTTGTGTTGGAACCCTTCCCTTTGTCCATCTCAGTCACACACTTTCTCACACTTTCACACAGACATGTTCAGGACAGAATTTCTATACTGCCCAAATTCCAACAATTCCAAACCAAACAGAAAAGGGAGTCACGGTTTCCCCTCTGCTCGCTGACCCCAAACAGAGACTACTTGGGATCGTTTCAGCTCCAATCACTTTGGAGGGTACTCGGGACCCAACAGAGGTTGATTAAGCCTCTCTTCCATCCACTTAGGCCTCGAAGGGGAAGTCAGGTGGACTGCTAAACCAAATGGATCCTGGTCCTACCTGTTCAGTTGGGCAGTGCTTTAAAACCCTAATTCTGGTTCCTGCTGCTGGTGGGTTCCATTGTGCTCTGGGGTGGCAGCCCCAGTGTGCTGGGTGAGTCGATCCTCCTTCAGGCCAAGAGTGGCCTGGGCATGCCTAGGGGACCACCATCCCCCATTGACCCAGGAAAGCCCGTCCCTGGAGACAAGAGAGGCAGAATAGCCATCCCTACCTCCTCTGGTCCATCTGGTTCACCAAAAATGTTGTAGGGACAAATGAGGCAAGGCACCAAAGACAGCAGGAAACAGTTTTATTTGTCTGCAGCCAGGTTCAGAGGGCGCAGCTTTTGCTGTAATCAATTAATCTCCTGAACCCTGAGTTCAGGGAGTCTCAGAACTTTATACCTAACATGTAAGGGGAGGGGCTCAGAAGTTCACAGTCTGCAGAACTTCACATAAAAGCAGCTTTTTCTTTCACTATCCTGGGCAAGTTAACTCTTCAAGGACAACACCTGAGAAGGGGAGAGCTTCTTCTGCCCTTTCTTTCCTCCCCCTGCCAGCTGTTACCATGGAGTCCAATTGTAACTTACCTTAAAAATGTAGACATCTCTGTGAAGCCCAGCTCAAGGCCAGAGGCCTTGTTTGCACATTTCTTCAAAGTACTATACTTGATATGTTTGTGAAAAACTAGAAAGGGTTGTCCAGCAGCTGGAGTGCTGGTATCTTCTCGGCCAGTGGCCAAGTAAACAGAGCAACACGAAAAATAGAAGTTTATCTACATTGAACTCTTTTGCAGAGACTCTTTTGCTGACAGTCCTAAAATCAGCCATGGAGAAGAGGGCTTTTCTATGGAGAAAGGGGGTACCACTTCAGGGACCCCTTGCTTGGGCCCTCTAGCGCCTTCCCCTCTGTGCCCCTTGCTCCTTTCTCTGTCTCCTGGCCTCGTGCAACCCCTTTCTCCTGTTCTCCCAGGGCTTTCCTCTGGTGCTCACAGGTCTCCTGCTTCTTGGATCCCTCATCCTAGATTGGTCAGGTCAGTCCCTTGCCTGGGCTCCTACAGCTTGGGTCCTGGCTCTCTTCCTGCCCGACACACAATGCAACCCACAGCAATTCTCTCCCTCCTCCTGGCCCCCTTCCCTTTCCAGGCCCCATTTGCTCAGTCCCTGGTTCTGGATTCTCATCTGGGCCAGGGTGCCTTATGGGAAACAGAGCCCTGCCCCTTGCCTGGGCCCCTTGCTCTTCCTGGGCCCTTGGTCCTGCACCTGGAACCTGGCAGTGGCCCTGGGCCTGGAGCCTATCTCCCTCCTGCCAGATCCCCTGCTTTCTCTCCCCAGCCTTGTCCTCTTTCCTGAGCCCCCTGCCCCAGCCCAGGCCCTTGGCTCTCCATTACCTGGTCTGGCTCCTCACTTGAGCCTCTGGCAGCCCCTCTTGTTCATGAGTCCCTGGGCTTTGACTGCAGGCCCCTAGCCTGGGCCATTTCCCTGCTCCCCTTGGCTTCCCTGTACTGCACTGCCCTAGTGCCACCCTGCCTTCATGGCCTGCCCTGCCCTTCCCTGCTCTCCCCTGGCTTGGGCCCTCCTCTAGGTCCCTAACTTGGGCTCCTTGCTGAGGTCCTGGCCCCCACCCACCAACACCCATTTTCCTGCCCTTTAGGCTGTGTCATTCTTAGGCCTTCCTGTCGTTCCTGTCCCTGTCAGGTCCTTTTTCCTGATAGCCTTCCCAGGATGCTCACCCGGGCCAGGGGACTGGACTTGGCCTCTTGGCCCTGCTGGCTCCCTTTGAGAAAACATAGCCCTGCCCCTTGCCTGGACACTTTGGCCTCCCTCAGCCTGGGCTCTGTTCCTGATCACTGACACCCAGCAGTGGATTTGGGCCTTGAGCCTTCCTCCCTCTGCGCCACCCGATCAACTTTCTTTCCTCCCTCCCCTCCCCAGCTCTGTCTGTTTTCATGCACCATGGCCCAGGCCTTGCACTTGGCTCTCCATTCCTTGGCCTGGCTCCTTCCTTGAGCCTCTGGCCACCCTTCTGGAAGACCCTGTCCCTGTCTCTTGATTTCAGGCCCCATTTGTGGCCCCCTCCTATGCCTCCCCACTGTTCCCCTTGTGCTGTGGTATCCTGGTACTGCCCGGACTCTCTGCTCCCCCTGCTTCTCCCTAGCTTGGGCTCCTCCAAAGCATCCTGATTCCCCACCCACCCAGCCACCCCAGTCCCAGAATCTGGATACAGGGTTTGCCCACAAGTGCCCTTGTTTGGCCCTCCTTTGGTCCCGGTCCCTCTCTGAGGATCTGCTCATCTGGGACAGAGGACTGGAATTGGCTGGACTCTGTGCCCTGAATGTTCCCAAGGTGAAACACAGCCCTGCCCCTCTCCTGGGCCCCCTTCGCCACCAGAACCTTGACACCTGGCAGTGGACCTGGGACTTGCACTGACCTTGCCCTGAGCGACCTCTCCCTTCCATCCCCTGACCTCTCGCCTTGCATGCTGCCCCTACTCAAACCCTGCCCTCCTTTACCCTGACCCTTTGCTCTCCAGTCCAGGGCCTGGCCACTCACCTGAGCCTCTGACCATGTTCCTAGTGTCGCATGGGGTAGCCTGGCATCCCTTCCTGTCTTTCCTGAACTTGGGGCCCCTTGCCTGGGCCACCTAACGTGCTCCCCTAGATGCCCCTTGCTCAGCCCACTGTCTCCTGGTCCTGGTGCAGCCCCTTCCTCCCCTTCCCCTCAAGCTTTCCCCTGGTTCATGCAGGTCTCCTGCTCTTTGGTTCCCTCATCCTTGGTCCGTGTGGTTGGTCCCTTGTCTGTACTCCTTTCTTGGGTCCTGGCTCTCTCCCTTCTCCTTACCCACTGTGACCACATTCAGAGCCCTCCAGTCCCTCTCCTCCTGGCCCCCGTCCTTTGCCAGGCCTGCTTTGCCTGGTCCCTGGCCCTGGATTCTCATCTGGGCCAGAGTGCCTTATGGGAAACAGAGACCTGCCCCTTGCCTGGGCCCCTTGCTTTTCCTGGGCCCTTGGTCCTGCACCAGGAACCCTGAAATATGGCAGTGGCCCTGGGCCTGGAGACTGCATACTTCCTGCTGAATCCTCTGCTTTCTCTGCCCAACCTTGGCCACTGATCTGAGCCCCCTGCCCCAGCCCTGGCCCTTGGCTCTCCATTCCCCATCCTGGCTCCTCGCTTGAGCCTCTGGTGGCCCTTCTTGCTCCGTGCTTTTATGGGCTTTGTCTGAGGGCCCCTCTCTGGGGCTGCTTCCCTGCTCCCCTTGGCTTCCCTGTACTGCAGTATCCTAGTGCTGCCCCACCTGACCAGCCCCACCTTTCCCTGTTCTCCCCTGGCATGTGCCCTCCTCTAGGTCCCTAACTTGAGGTTCTTTTCTGGGGTCCTGGCCCCCCACCCCACGTACACCCATCCTCTGGCCCTTCAGGCTGTGCCCTTCTCTGGCCCTCCTATTGTCCCTGCCAGGCCCCCTTTCCTGTTCCCTTTCCCAGGATGCTCACCCCGGCCAGGGGACTGGACCTGGCTTCTTGGCTCTGAGGGCTCTCTTTGGGAAAATGTAGCCCTGCTCCTTGTTTGGGCCCTTTGGCCTCCCTCAGTCCTGCCCCAGCTCTGGATCACTGACACCTGGCTGTCGACTTGGGCCTTGACTCTTCCTTCCCATGGGCCAACCAACTCCCTTTCTCACCTCCCTCTCCTCCCCAGCCCTGTTCTTTTTTTATGCACTGAGGCTCCTTTCCTTGCACTTGGCTCTCCATTCCTGGGCCTGGCTCCTTGTTGAGCCCCAGGCTTCCCTTCTCTAGGACCCTGTCCCTGTTCCTTGATTTCAGGCCCCTTTTCCGGCCCCCTCCTCTGTCTCCCCTCTGTTCCCCTTGTGCTGTGGTATCCTGGCACTGCCCAGACCCACACCACCCCCTGCTTCTCCCTATCCTGTGCTCCTGGAATGGGTCCTGGCTTCCCACCAGTGCCCTCTACCTCTGGAGGCAAGGTATCCCTCACAGTGCCCTCCTTTGGCCCTCCTTTGGTCCAGGTCCCTCTCTGAGGAGCTACTCATCTTGGACAGAGGAATGGAATTGGCTGGTCTGGGTGCTGAGGGCTCTCTATGGGAAACTCAGCCCTGTCCCTTGCCTGGGCCCCCTGAAACTTGACACCTGGCAGTGAACTTGGGACTTGTGCTGACCTTGCCCTGCGCTATCCCCTCCCTTTTCTCCCCTGTCCTCTTGCCTTGCATGCTGCCCCTATCCCAACCCAGCCCTCCCTAAGCCTAATCCATTGGGCTCCATTCCTAGGCCTGTGCGCTTGCCTGAGCCCCTGACTAGTTCCTAGTGTTGCATGGGGTAGCACGGAGCCACTTCCTGTCAAGTCTGATCTTGCGGCCCCTTGTTTGGGTCCCCTAGCGCGCTCCCCTCTGTGCCTCTTGTGTTGCCAGCTGTCTCCTGGTCCTAGCCGAGCCCCTTTCTCCCCTTCCCCTCAGGTTTTCCCCTGATGCACCGGTCTCCTGCTTCTTGGTTTCTTCATCCTCTTTGGTCAGATGAGTCCCTTGTCTGGGCTCCTGCTCGGGTCCTGGCTCTTGCCCCTCTCCTCACCCACCGCAGCCCCCCACCAGGCCCTGCCATTGCCCTTCTCCTGGCCCCTGTCCTTTGTAAGACCCCCTTTGCCTGGTACCTGGACCTGGATTCTCTACCACGTGTGCGAGTGATCCGAGCTCCCCCTGACATCCATGGTACAGGGGTCTCCCACCTGGAGGGAGGAGTACCCTCTAAAATGGGTGCCAGCGATACAGCTCCACCCTACACTTAGGCTAGAGTGGTCTCCCGGCTTGAGAAGGGCATCCCCTCTACCCTGAATGCAAATGATCCAAGCTCCCCCCGCCCCATACCCAGGGTAGAGAGGTCTCCCGCCTGAAGTGGGGGCGTCCCCTCTACCCTGGGTGTCAGTGATCCGAGCTCCCCCTGACACCCAGGGTAGAGGGATCTCCCACCTGGAGGGAGGAGTCTTCTCTACCTTGGGTGCCAGTGATCTGAGCTCTCCTCAACACCCAGGGTAGAAAGGTGTCCCACAGGAAGCGGGGCGTATCCTCCACCCTGGGTGCTAGAGATCCGAGCTCTCACGACACCCAGGGAAGAGGGCTCTCCCGCCTGGAGTGGGGAGTTCCCTCTACCCTGGGTGCCAGTGATGCAAGCTCCCCCCGACATCCAGGATAGAGGGGGGAGTCCTCTCTACTCTGGATGCCAATGATCGCAGCTCCTCCCGATATCCAGTGTAGAGGGGTCTCTGACCTGGAGGGGGGAGTCCCCTATACCCTGGGTGCCAGTGATCCATGCTCCTCTCACACCTAGTCTAGAGGGGTCTCCCGCTTGGTGGGGGGCGTCCCCTCTACCCTGGGGTGAGTGATATGAGCTTCCCAGAAACACAGGGTAGAGTGGACTCCTTTCTGAGAGGGGGAGGTCCCCTCTACCCTAGTGCGAGAGATCTGAGTTCTTCCCGACAACCAGGGTAGAGGGGTCTTCTGCTTGGAGGGGGGAGTCCCTTCTTCCCTGGGTTCCAGTGATCCGAGCTCCCCCCAACACCCAGGTAGAGAGGTCTCCTTACTGGAGGGGAGTATCTCCTTTACCCTGGGTGCCACTGATCGAGCTCACCCCGACACCCAGGGTAGAGGAGTCTCCGGCCTAGAGGGTGGAGTCCCCTCTACCCTTGGTGCCAATGATTCGAGCTCCCTACTACACCTAGGCAAGAGGGGTCTCCCACCTGGAGAAGGGCATCCCTTCTAACCTGTGTGTGATTGATCCGAGCTCCTCCTGACAACTAGATTGGAGGGAGGGGGGAGATGCCTCTATCCTGGGTGCTAGTGATTTGAGCTCCCCCCGACACCCAGGGTAGAGGGGTCTTCTGCAGGAGCGGGCAGATGCGAGTGATCCCAGCTCTCCCCGACACCCAGATTAGAGGAGTCTCCTTCCCTGGGAGTGGGGAGTCCCCTCTACCCTGGGTGCAAGTTATCCCAGTTCTTTCCTACACCCAGGGTAGAGGGGTTTCCTGCCTGGATTGGGGCATCCCCGCTACCCTGGGTGCGAGTGATTCGACCTCCCCCCTCACACCGACACCCAGGGTAGAGGGGTCTTTCACCTGTAGGGGGAAGTCCCCTCTACCCTAGGTGCCAGTGATCAGAGATCCGCCCCACACCCAGGGTAGAGGGGTCTGCCTCCTGGAGGAGGGAGTCCCCTACACCCTGGGTGCCAGTGATCTGTGCTCCCCTCACACCTAGGCTAGAGGGGTCTCCTGCTTGGCGGGGGACGACCCCTCTACCCAGGGTGCAAGTGATACGAGATCCCTCCGAAACCCAGGGTAGAGGGGTCTCCGGATGGAGAGGGGAGTCCACTCTACCCTGCGTGCGAGTGATCCGATCTCCCCCCGACACCCAGGGTAGAACCTACTTCCTTCTGGGTGCGAGTGATCTGAGTTCTCCCCGACACCCAGGAAAGAGGGGTATCCTGCCTGGAAGGGGTAGTCCCTTCTTCCCTGGGTGCTAGTGAACCGAACTCTCCCAACGCCCAGGGAAGAGGGTCTCCCTCCTGGAGGTGGGCATCCCTCTACCCTGGGTGCAAAGATCCGAGTTCTTCTCTACATCCAGGGTAGAAGGGTCTTCCGCTTGGAGGGGGTAGTCCCCTCTTCCCTCCCTACACCTAGGCTAGAGGGGTCTCACGCCTGGAGAAAGGCGTCCCCTCTACCCTGGGTACAATTGATCTGAGCTTCATCTGACAACCAGGTTAGGGGCTTCTCCCCGCTGGGAGGGGAGAGTCTCCTCTACCCTGGGTGCGAGTGATTAGAGCTCCCCCTGACACCCAGTGAGAGGGGTTTTTCGTCTGGAAGAGGGAATCCCCTGTACCCTGGGTACCACGGTAATATGAGCTCCCCCCAACACCCAAGTTAGAAGTGTCTCGCTCCTTGAGGGAAGAGTCCCCGGTACCCTGGGTGCAGTGGGGAGCTCCCCCGACACCCAGATTAGAGGGGTCTCCCCCCTAGAGGGGGGGAGTACCCTCCACCAGTTGTGTGATGGCATATGAGCTCCGCCAGACACCCAGGTTAGAAGGGTCTCCTCCCTGGAGTGGGGAGTCCCTTCTACCGGGGGGTGGTGGTGAGGAGATTTCCCCCCCACCCCACTCAGGTTAGAGAGGTCTTCCCCTTGGAGGGGTGATAGTATACAAGCTCCCCACAACACCCAGGTTTGAGGGGTCTCGCCTGAGGAGAAAATCCCCTCTACTTGGGTTGCGGTGCAAATCTCCTGGGACACACAGGTTAGAGGGGTCTCCCCACTAAAGTGGGAATCCCCTCCACCTTGTGTGCCATGGTATATGGACTTCCGCCATAACCAGGTTAGAGAGGTCTCACCCCTGGAGGTGGGAGTCACCCCTAACAGGAGTATTGTGGAGAGCTTCCCCCCCCCCCGCCCCAGGTTAAAGGAGGTTTCCCCCTAGAGGGTGCAGTACTCTCTATCCAGGGTGCAGTGGGGAGCTCCCCCCAACACCCAGGTTAGAAGGGTCTCTCCCCTAGAAGATGGAGTCCTCTCTACCCTGGGTGAGATGGTATATGAGCTCCCCCTTGACACCCATGGGGGCAAGTCCCCTCTTCCTGGGTGTGGTGGGGAGCTCCCCCTGAATCTCACATTAGAGTGGTCTTCCCCCTGGAGGGGGTAGTACCCTCTACACTGGGTGGGATGGTATAAGAGCTCCCCCAACACCCAGTTTAGAGGAGTCTCCCCCTAGAGGGGGGAGTTTCCTGTACCGGGGGTGAGGTGGGGAGATCCAATGACACCCAGGTTAGAGGGTTCTCCCCGCTGGATGGGGAAGTCCCTTGTACTCTGGGTGCAATAGTATAGGAGCTCCCTCTGGCACACAGGTTAGAGGGGTCTTCCCCCGGAGGTGTGGATCCCTTCTTCCCAGGTCACGATAGTTAGGAACTTCTGCCGGCACCGAGTGTACAGGGGTCTCCCTCCTGGAGGGGGTTCCCCTCTACCTTGGTTGCGATGGTATACGAACTCTCCTCAGCACCCAGGGTAGAGGGGTCTCCCATCTGGAGGGGGGGTTCCCTCTACTCTGGGTGTGATGGTATACAAACTCCCCTTGGAACCCAGGTAGAGGGTTCTCCCCCCTGGAGAGGGGATCCCCTCTACTCTGAGTGCAATGGTATATGAGTTCCCCCGACACCCAGGTTAGAGGGATCTCCCACTGGAGAAGGGAGTCCCCTGTATCCTGGGTGCGGTGAGGAGCTCCCCCCCAACCCAGGTTAGAGGGGTCTCGTCCCATGAAGGGGGAGTCCCTTGTACCATGGGTGCTATCCTATAGGAGCTCCCCCCGAAAGCCAGGTTAGAGAAGTCTGGCCTCTGGAGGGAGAGGTCCCCTGTACCCTGGTGTGGTGGGGAGCTCCCCTGGACAACCAGGTTTGAGGGGTCTCCCCCCTGGAGGGGGAGTCCCATCTAACCTGGGTGCGATGGTATACTTGCTCCCCAAGTCACACATGTTCGAGGGGTCTCTCCCCTGGGGGGTGGGTCCCCTCTACCCTGTGTATGATGGTATTCGAGCTCCACCAGGAACCCCGGTTAGAGGGGTCTCACCCCTTGATGGGGGAGTCACCTTTACAATGGGTGCTATGTTATAGGATCTCCCCCGACGCCCACGATACAGGGGTCTCACCCCTGAAGGTGGGAGTTCCCTCTACCCTGGGTTCTATGGTATATGAGCTCCTTCTGACACCCAGGTTAGAGGTGTCTCGACTCTGGAGTGGGGTGTCCCCGGTATCCTGGGTGCAGTGGGGAGCTCCCCCCGACACCTAGGTTAAAGGAGTCTCGCTTCTGGAGGAACGAGTCCCCTCTTCCCTTGGTGTAATGGTAAACGAGCTCCCTTCCCACACACACCCAGGTTGTAGGGGTCTTGAACTTGGAAGGGGACGTCCCCTGCACCCTGGGTGCGGTGGGGAGCTCTTCCTGACACCCAGGTTAGTGGAGTCTAGCCCCTGGACGTGGGAGTACCCTGTACCCTGGGTGCAATGGTGTACCAGCTTCCTCCGAAACCCAAGTTAAAGGGTTATCGCCCCTGAAGGGGGAAGCCCCCTCTACCCTGGGTGCGGTGATATATGAGCTCCACCAGACACCCAGGTCAGAAGGGTCTCTCCCCTAGAGTGGAGAGTTTCCTGTATCCTGGGTTCAGTAGGGACCGCCCCCCGACACCCAGGTTAGAGGGGTCTCAGCCCTGGTCTGGGGAGTCCCCTGTATGCTGGGTGTGATGGTATATAAGCTCTCCCCTGCACCCATGTTAGAGGGGTCTTGCCCCTGAAGGGAGGAGTCCCCTGTACTCTGGATGCTGTGGGGAGCTCACCCCAACACCCATGTTAGACTCGTATTGCCCCTGCAGTGGGGAGTCCCCTATACCCTGTATGCAATGGTATATGAGCTCCCTCTGACCCTATGGTTAGAAGGGTCTCGCCCCTGGAGGGGTGAGTCCCCTCTACACTGCGTGCGGTGGGGAGCTCCCTCCACACCCAGATTAGAGGAGTCTCCACCCTGGAGAGGGGAGTCGCTTCCACCCGGGGTGTGATGGTATACCATCTCCCCCGGACACCCAGGTCAGAGGGATCTTGCCCCTGGTGGGGAGAGTTCCCTCTTTATACGGCTCACCCGGACACCCAGGTTAGAGGGGTCTTGCCCTTCGAGTGGGGAGTCCCTTGTACCCTGGGTGCGGTGGAGAGTTCCCCCAGCTCCCAGGTTAGAAGGGTCTCGCCCATGGAGGGGTGGGTCCCTCCTACCCTGGGTGTGATAGTATACGAGCTCCCCCCAATACCCTTGTTAGAGGGGTCTCTCCACTGGTGGTGGGCTGCCCCTCTCCCTTGGGTGCGATGGTATACAAGCTTTCCCTAACACCCACGGTAGAGGAAGGAGTCTCCCCCATGGAGGGGGGTCTTCTCTACCCTGGGTGAGATGGTATAGAGCTCCCCGTGGCACCCAGGGTGGAGGGGTTCCCCCTTTGAGCGGGAGACCCCTCCACCCTGGGTGCGCTGGGGAGCTGCCCCCGACACTCAGGTTAGGGGGGTCTTTCCCCTGGAGGATGGAGTCCCTTCTAACCTGGGTGTGGTGGAGAACTCCCCCGACACTCAGGTTAGAGGGGTCTCCCTACTGGAGGTGTTGGGGGTCCTTGCTGTGTTCTATACCATCTTTACTCCCGTCCTAAACCCTGTTATCTACACTCTGAGGAACAAAAAAATGAAAGTAGCTATGTCCAAACTGAAGAGTTGATATCTGAAGCCTGGCCAGGTTTCTGTAGTGATAAGAAAGGCTCTTTTCCTAGAAACAAAGTAAACTCACAGGACTGTTCACATTTTGGCTTTGTCTTTGGACATTTCTAAATGGATTACTGTAATATTAAAGCAAATAATTTTGACTGGTCTGAAAGATTTACTTGAATTAATCTGATAATAAAAAGTGATAAAAACAGCCTTAGCAATTAAATTATTTTTTAAAATTTTGTGTATTTTTCTTTTGCTTCCTATTTTCATCTTTTCCTTGTTTATGTAAAAACTTGAATGATTAATAAAGACCTTCTCTCACTCTGAAAGAAGTGCCACTTTGATGTCAACTTTGTATTAATCATAGGCATATATCTCTAGATCACAAAGATAATATATCTATTTACATGTATAATATAATATAAAATATTTTATTTTCCTTGATAAGAATTCATTTCACACTGTATGTAGGTGATGGTGAATGAAGACAATTCT
Organism: Marmota monax; assembly: GCF_021218885.2. Classification (NCBI taxonomy): domain Eukaryota; kingdom Metazoa; phylum Chordata; class Mammalia; order Rodentia; family Sciuridae; genus Marmota; species Marmota monax. The sequence goes on from NW_026693777.1 coordinate 34,217,535, forward strand.
GTTTCCTGTTGGTGATATGTTAAAATGACATGACTAACCAGCAGAAATCATTTTATTCAACACTTTCACAAGTCTTTACTCAGTGTGGCTACTAAATAAACATGGTTCATAGAAAACCAGTCACTGAACAAATTTACTCACAAGAATTTTATATTTTGTTATGTTAACTTCTGTCTAATACTGATAAAATAATTTTGCGGAGTGGTACCAGGGATTGAACTCAGGGGCACTTGACCATGGAGCCACATCCCCAACCCTATTTTGTATTTTATTTAGAGACAGGGTCTCACTGAGTTGCTTAGTGCCTCACTTTTGCTGAGGCTGGCTTTGAACCCTCAATCCTTATGCCTCAACCACCCAACCGCTGGGATTATAGACATGTGCCATCACGCCTGACTATCTTTTGTATTGTTAAGCAATCATCTTGGAGTAGTTTCTCCTGTTCCTGCTCTCAATCATTATGTACACAGTTGCATGCACACACTTACATGCACAGAGTAACCCATTGTGTCCCATTATCCCAGTTGTGGAATACCTGTAGAAATTAAAGCAACAAATAAACAAACCCATCACTTATGGTAACTTTGAAACAAAATTTGAATTTATTATGTTCACAGAATTGAAAAAATTGGATTTAATGGATTAAAATTTCACCTTTTACACCTTTTGTTCTTGGGTTTACCATACTAAACCAAATTCCTGACCAAATAGGATAGGGATTGGGAAGCTTTCTGTAACAGGCTAGGTAGTAAATATTAGACTTTTGAGGCCCACATACTTTCTGTTGTATATTCTTCTTCTTTTTTGTTTTAAATCTCCTTACAGATATAAAAATCCTTCTTAGATTTTGGGCCATACATAAACAGACTATAAGCCATATTTTTCCCTTGGAGCCATAATTTGCCAATTTTGGCCATAGACCATGAATTTTAGTGGGAGACACAGAAAGCAAGCAGTAAGTAAACAATGTTACCTAATATGTCAAAACATCACCACACATCTATCACCCCAAGAGATTCCTCCTAATGATAAAATATCCCTCCTTTCTACCCTGTTCCCAAATAATCAATGATCTATCCTTCTGTCAATTAAGATCAGTTTGAATTTTGTAGAGTTTTATATACATAGAATCATGTCTGTCTTTTCAATCTGCAAAATCATTTTGAGATTCATATGTATTGTTGCATATAGAAATTTAGGATTCTTTTTATTGCTGAGTGAAATTCAATTGTTTTATGTTGATGCCATGACCAATTACTATAAACTTGGGAGCTTAAATGTAAATTTTTATCTTTCAAGTATGAGGTAAGAAGTCCAGTGTATGTCTGTCTGGCAAAACCTAAGCTATGCATAGGATTGTTTTCTCTGGAGTCTGTAGGGAAAAATCTGTTCCTTTTTTTTTTTTACAGATTCTACAGACCTTCTGAATTCTGTTGCTTGATGGCCCACTACCTTCAATCTTCCAAAATAGCAAGACGACCTTTCTTTAGTCATCACACCTTTCTCCCTTTTTACTACATCTAGGAAGTGTTCTTCATTTATGAGGATACACATGATTAGATTGATTCCCATCTCAAGGTCCATACCCCTAATCATAATGGCAACATTCTTTTCACCTTTCAATAAAAATACTCACAGGTTATGGGGATTAAACTGTATCTTTGAGGGAGACATTAATCTGCCTAGCCTGTGTTGTACGTGTATATTACACTTTCTGTGTCCATTCACCTGTTGAAAGGCATTTCTTTTGCTTTCATTTTTTTAAAATTTTAAATGCAGTTGTTACCAGCATTTGTGTACAAGTTTGTGCAAATATGTAATTTCTTATTTTTCTTTTTTGGAAAAATGCCTTATAGTACAATGTGTATGTGTTCGCATGTATACATGTGGATTTTTTTCAACTTTTGAAGAAAAGCATATTGGTTTTCTAAGTATTCCCCTAGCAGTATATGAGAGTTTCAGTTCATTTGTTTGCTTCTCAACACTGTGTGGGGTCAGCCTTTTGCATTTGAATAATTTTGGAGGTGTACTGTAACAACTCCACATGGTTATAATTTTAATTATAATAATCCCAGTGATATTGGGATTATTCTATGCTTATTGAAATATTTGTGTATCTTCTTTGGTGAAGTGAATGTTCAAATCTTTTGGCCATTTATAATTGGTACTTTGCTTTCTAATTATTAAGGTCTGTGAATTTTTTATTTTGATTAAAGTTCTTTATCAGATATGCTTTTCAATTTTTCTCTCCCAGTTTTGGGCTTGTTCTTCTTTCTTTGCACCGTGATTTTAAAGTGCTGGGAGCCATTAGCCAAGTAGGTATGACAATTTCCTTGCCAGCATACCCCATGTTGCAGTGACATTGAATGTACGTGACCTTGCTCAAGGACCAAGGCAGATTAGGGTGTTCCCGGTTTTAAGATAATCGTGTTTAGGGCGTTCCCAGTTTAGGTTCCAGGTTTAAGGTTTAAGATTATTCCTGCTGGGAATAGGGCGTATCCTGCTGCCTGAGTTCCCCTTGAGTTCTCACGGGATTCAGACAGTATATTTTGGAGATAGAAGCCCAGTGGGTGTGGATTTGGGAAGAGAACGTGGATTTCCCCAGAACGTGATTGTAGACGGCTGGTGTGAGTTCGGGAATAAAGAGTTGCTGTTTGAATCTACAAGCTGTGTGGTGGCTCGTGATTGTGTGCCCAGCCAGACTGCGGCATTTGTGCCCAGCCAGACTGCGGCATTTGGTGGCCCGTACGGGGAACTTCTGAAGCTTAGAGGTAAGTGAAATTTCTCACCCTTGAGGTAGAGAGAAAGAATGGGTGACCAATTCAAAAAACAATGTGTTCTCGTTTTGATTTATTTTGTTTTTATTTCAAGTTGCCTGTTCCTAGAACTTTCTCAGGCAAACTGGGGAAAATGGTTGACTCAAGGTTTGAAGTTATTCGCCTCCGAGCAAAAGAAATTGTTAGAGGAAGGAGGCACCCCAGTGAGACCAAGAACAATTAGGGCATATGTTGATACAATACAAAAATGTAGCCCATGGCTTTTTAAAGACGAGTTATTAAGTATATCAATGGGACCACCATGGTATCCTGTAGAAGGATTTTTCTTCAACAAGAAAGAGATGGCTAGTTCTGTTTACTACATTTGTCTAAGATCTTGGTTTTTACAGACATCTGATTAATTTACAAAGCTAAAGTGTTAAAATATCAACCACTAAATATGAAATCAAGTACTCTTTACTTATTAATTTCCATAAGGTAATATATTTAAATATTATGTGTGTTTTCATAAATTGGTAAATGGAAAAAGGTTTAATATTGCTTTGTGTCTGTGTCTTTGCTAAAACAAGGTTACTAAGAGTTAAGATTCTATCGTGTAATTTATATACAAAGAGTAGAAAAATTTTCAGTTGGGTTTCAATTATAGTATTATAGTATCATAAAAAACATGAAAGTCTTTCATCTTATTAAAGTGGAGTAATTTGTCTAAATCAGAAATTTTATAAGAGTTGTTTCAAAATGTGAATTTATAAAAAGGGTTAATGGTTTAAAAAGAGAAAAAGATTCAAGATGTGGAAATATATTTTAATATAAAAGGTTAAAGGAAAAAGAAATGTTTCTAGATGAGATAATCTCTGTGTGGTAAAGTAAAAAGTTGTAAAATGCCATTTAAAAAGATTTTGAGGAAACTAGACTTACTTTAAAAGCTTGAGAAAGGAAGAAAGAAGAAAAAGGTATTTGTACATGGCAGATTGAGACAAAGCTTCTCAATGGAGTTTAAAAAAAAGCCTTTGGTTGAAGGGCAGCCATGTAAACTAACATTAAAGCGATTTAAACAGAATCTAAGCCTCGTTTAAAAGAGTGAAGTTGTAGGTGGTGAAAAAGTACATTTAAAAGTATAGTATAGATGATAATTGGAAGGCTTTAAAAGGTTAAATTAAAGGTGGTTAAAATGCCTTCATGATGGAGGAAAGAAGCTTAATCTTAAAGGCATTACTTTAAAAAAAATGGGAAGATATTAGGATAAAAGATACTTAGATAAAGAAGATTAAAAATTTAAAGTGAAAAACTTTAAAGACAGAAGTATAGAAAGTTAAAAAGAAAAAAGATAAAGAAGATGTAGAAAGATAAAAAAAATGTAGGAAGACAAGAATTTTAAACCCACAAAATAGGAAGGAAAAAAAAAAAACTAGGAGGAAAATAAGCAACTAAGGGTAAAAATACAAACCTTAGGAAGAAAAAAAACTAGAAGATAGAAATAAGATAGAAAATGGTTGAAAATGTCAAGTAAGGTATTACACAGATAGAAAATGCAAAAAGCTAAGACAACTATTAGATACAGACATATACTTATTAAAGCAAAAAGAGGGAATTGGAAGGGGGTATATATCCCCCAAAGATAAACTTAAAATAACGCTTTTTACTCTAAACTTTTAAAAATTTAGATTCATCAGGACTTAGTGCTGCAGAAAGGCATATGTATCCAAAAAATGTACATAAGTCTAAGGTACTTTGGAAAGATATTCTAACAGGACAATGGAAAGGTCCTGACCCAGTGATTGTCTGGAGTCGGGGTTTTGTTTGTGTGTTTCCACAGGGAGAACAGCAGCAGATTTGGATTCCAGAGAGATTAACTAAAACAATTTCTACAGATCGAGAAGAAGATGATTTGACTCAAATCCATAACAGCTGATATCCAGAGCTCCAGCTTGGCCATTCTTACATCTGCGACAGTGATTAACTAGTGATGCAATTTTTATTTCCTTGCCAGCACACCCCATGTTAATTGTGGTAGTGCTGACATATCTTTGCTGATGGTGTCACCAGTGATGCAATTTTTCCCAAGGAGCCGTCAATTGGCTTGGTGTCGTGGCATTTCTGTATCCTCCTCCCTTCTGCTAGTGATGGTCTAAAATTTGGGGGCCAATGGCTTATGCTGGACCGGTAGTCAGTGACGGGTATGATCCAATTGCAGTGGTATCAACCTAAGACAGGAGGCTGACGCCTAAAGGTCAGTTTTCCGATGACGGGTAAGAACCATATGTTGAATTGGACAACCTACCAGGCACGGTCCATAAGCCACATTAACCTCACTCCCCCACTGGCACCAAGGCCAAATTTGGGGGCCAACAGAGGTGAGGCAAAGAACCTCACCCCCCCAATGGTGCATAGACCTATCCACAAGTATGGCTGTATGCTGGACCGGTAGTCAGTGACGGGTATGATTCAATTGCAGTGGTATCAACCTAAGACAGGAGGCTGACGCCTAAAGGTCAGTTTTCCGATGACGGGTAAGAACCATATGTTGAATTGGACAACCTACCAGGCACGGTCCTTAAGCCACATTGCTTGTTGTTTAATTAATCAGAAGGGGGGAGATGCTGGGAGCCATTAGCCAATTAGGTATGACAATTTCCTTGCCAGCGTACCCCATGTTGCAGTGACATTGAATGTACGTGACCTTGCTCAAGGACCAAGGCAGATTAGGGTGTTCCCGGTTTTAAGATAATCGTGTTTAGGGCGTTCCCAGTTTAGGTTCCAGGTTTAAGGTTTAAGATTATTCCTGCTGGGAATAGGGCGTATCCTGCTGCCTGAGTTCCCCTTGAGTTCTCACGGGATTCAGACAGTATATTTTGGAGATAGAAGCCCAGTGGAGGTGGATTTGGGAAGAGAACGTGGATTTCCCCAGAACGTGATTGTAGACGGCTGGTGTGAGTTCGGGAATAAAGAGTTGCTGTTTGAATCTACAAGCTGTGTGGTGGCTCGTGATTGTGTGCCCAGCCAGACTGCGGCATTTGTGCCCAGCCAGACTGCGGCATTTGTGCCCAGCCAGACTGCGGCATTAAAGGTAAATTTTGAATTAATTTTTAGCCTAATTCATTAATTTGCTTTTTAAGGAACAGTCTTTTTGTATCATATGTAAGAAAAATTTTCACCTAATCCAAGGAAACACAAGTCCTCCCCTTCGTTTTCTTCAATAAGCTTTATAATTTTTGATTTTACAGTTTGATCTGATATCCATTTTGAATTAAATTATTTACTTTGTGAGGTGTGGGTCAACTTTTTGTTGTTGTTGTTGTTGCTTGTTTGTTTTTCTTGGTTTGCTTTGTTGTTTCCTGCTTAATTATTCTAACATCATTTATTTAAAATGCTATCTTCATCTTTTTGTACTGGCCGGTATTCATTTGGCCATTTTTTGAGTTATGTGACTTCACAAATATATTTGCCTATATTTACATTAATCTCACAGTATTTTGATTACTAAATATTTATAATAAGTTTTGAAATCAGGTAGATTTATTTCTCCAATTTTCTACTTTTACAAAATTTTATTGTTATGATGGTTTTTCTAGGTACTTCACATTTACAAATAAATTCTAGAATGAGTTTTCCAATTTTGACAATAAAACCTGATGAGATTTTATTTGGGATTATATTTAATCTATGGATTAATTTGGGAGGATATTAATAGTATTTAATATTTAGAACAGAAATTGCATGTCTTTGGAATTTCTTTCATTTCTATCAGTAATATTTTCCAACTTAGTGTATAAGTTTTTCATTTATTTTTCAGATTTCTTTAAGTATTTCATGTCATTACATGCCAATGTAGGTGATGTTGCTAAAATAAATTTTAAATTTATTTGATATTGTATTTTATATAGTACATAGACATTTTTGCTGCTAGTATTCAGTATATATAATTGATAATATCATTCCCATAGCTTAAAACCTTGCTAAACTCAGTTATTATTTTGAGACACCCTTTTGTATATTCCTTCAGATTTTTTATATAGATAAACATGCTAACTACAAATGAAGTTTTACTATTTATTTTTCCCATCTGGATGTCTTTTATTTATAAGTACTCTGTGCTAACTGATTGTGCCATTGGAGCTAGATGTCTTTTATATTGTTTTCTTGTCTGATTGCACTGGCTAGAACTTCCAGTATGATACTGAATGAAAGTGTGAGAATATTCAGTCTTTTATCATTAAGTGTAATGTTATAGATGTTTTTGTGGATTCTCTTTATTCTGAGGAGTTTCCTTTCAATTCTCAAGTGGTTGAATTTTTTTTATCAAAAATGAAAGTTGGATATTTAAAATATGCCTCTTCTATGCTTATTTTCTATACCTTTTCTATGCTAATTATAATCTGTACTTATAATTGCAAGTTGGTTTACTTTTTCCTTGAAGTTCTATAAATTCTTGCATTATATAAGAATTTTGAGGCTTTAATTTTAGGTACATAACTGTTTAGAAATTTTATGTCCTCTTAATGTGTTTAATTTTCTCTTTAATTATTTTTATTGGAAAATTATTTTTTTAAGGACATGCCTTCTCATTCCATGATCTCAAACTTCTCTGTTTTATGGGCTTATTTTTCTTTTTGTTTATGAATCTCATTTTTTCTGCTTCTATATATGTTTAGTAACTTTTTATTATATGATATGCATTGTGAATTACATGTGGAATATCTGTAGTTTGTTATCTTACTATGAATAGTGTTTGCATTTTTATTTTCATATACTTTTAAGACATTAATTTTCTCATTGAAAAAAACTAAGATGCATACAGTGCAATTCTTTCAGGAAAAAAAGTAAGAGTTGAATAATTTCTCATTTAAATCTCAATATTTCCTATTTTTCACATTCTTCATGCCATTTATTGTTTATCTTTTATAGCCAACTAACATACACAATTGGATTATCAAATCTTGAAAAAATCCATGATTTTATCTATTATAAATTTTAATAAATAATATGTGGCTTATAGGTAATGAACAGGTTCAGAAGAAAGAAAGAAATTGCTGAAGCAGCAAGGCCCATTCCTTAGGTACTTCCTTTATGTAAAACAAGTGTTTTTTTTTCCCCAAATTCAGAAAATCTTCTCTGACCCAGAATAAATTAGGGTTTCTAATTGAATTTCAGAGGGTTTCTCACATAACTAAAAGCATTTAATTTGGTGAAATATTTCCATTTTACATTCCCAAGAGTTGTATAACTTACATGAAATTGTCCAGGGAATCATGCCTTATAGATACTGGATTCTACTTACTATGGTAATCATTAGCCTTCACTTTCTGCTAAAGGGATTTAAGAGATAAGGCCTATTTCTTCTGGAAAATGTCTTTAAGTGATTTATCTGGAATCCAGTGGTGATTGTAATGTAGTTCCCCTGCATTATTTTATTCACTCCAAGGGATGCTCTTCCTGGTAAAGGGAGTGAATGAGAAGCAGACCAGCTGCTTTAATATCTTGCTCTCACATACTAAGACATACTATTTTCTGCAACATTGGCACTCATTAATAGTACTGTAAACTGAATGGAGCAAATTATATTCTACACATGTATGATTACGTCAAAATCAACTTCAATATTATATATAACTATGTGCACTAAAAAATTAAAAAGTACCCTCAATATAACATTTAACTGTAGCAATATATTACAATTTTTAAACAATTAACTAGTAGTATTGCGAAAAAATAAAATAAGAGAAGGCCAATTTATTTAAATCAATTCATCAATATGTGTTTTCCACATAGTTATATTGAATGATGTGAAAATTACCCATCTTGAAGAGACAAAAGCAAAGAAAAAATTGTGAACAAAAACTTTGACAACAATAACCAAAAGTTTAGGTTCAGTAAGTTTTTGCTACATATCTCTTTTTTTTTCATAATGTACTAAAAGAAAATTATTTTATAAGGCTATGTTATAATAATTTTTATAATGAGTCCATTAACTCTACTCTTTTACTCTGTATTTCACAATTTTCCTATTTAGTTATTTTACAATTTACTTATTCTGTATTTCTATCCTGAATTAGTGCTTTAAATGTTTCTGCAATGTGTCATTTAATTATAAATTATCTTTATAATATATGAATATTAGATCAAGGTTTAATAGTCTTAGAGAAATAATCAGGTTCTTCTTGAAGATATGAGACAATGTCTTTAGTAATACCAAAGATTCAAAATAAGAAATAAATGATTATACAGTGACTCATAAGCCCTATAGACTTTGGAACAGTTGAATATTCCATAAAGTTATTGGGGAGATTTTATTTCAAATAGTGGTTTGTAACTTGCACTTGATTCTTGTCCTAACAAATACCTGTAAAAAATGAAAACATAAGTTTGAGATATTTATATTAAAATAATGATATAAGTAGGCATAAGAGCAATTTTTATTACTCTGGATTAGATAATAACAAAAGACACTTGTCTTGGATAAATTGGATTTTATCACAAATCAAACTTGGATATAAATAAGAAAGAAGAAGAGTAACCACAATTTAGGAAAAAATATTTGAGAATTATATTTCTGATGAACGACTGTATCAAGATAAATAAAGACCTTCAATAACAACAACAAAAAGACAAATAATCCAGTTAAAATTGTCAAAGGATTTACATATGTATTTCTCCTACTCCAGGGAAAACATACAAGTGGCTGAGAAGCACATGAATAGATGATCAACAACATTTAATCATTAAGAAAGTGTAAATAAAAATCACAATAAAATACCTCTTCATACCCTCCATAGTGGCTATAATAAGACAATACAATAAGACACTGGAGGTGATATAGGGAAATTGATATTTTCCATATATTGCCTACAATGCCAATGTGATTAAAAAATAGTGGTGCAGCCACTTTGGAAAATAATCACACATCATCAAAGAATTTGCGATTTCACTTCTAGGTATATAACATGGGGAAGTGAAAACATATATTTACATAAAAAGTTGCTCATGGTTCTTTAAAGCAGCATTATTCATATTTAAAATTAAATTAGCCAATCAAGTGGATAGTATATTATATATGAACATAGTTAATTTTTAAAACTTTATAACAATGTTTTTTTAAATTCAAACAAGAACAAAGTGATATCTGAAAAAATTTAAAAATTAAGTTATGAATCCATATTAGTCTATGAAAATGAAGCTTAGATTATTTAATAAGATAAACTTCAAATATGTGCTAACAGTGAAAATGCACAAAATCACTTCCATAATTTTGGCATAAGAAAAATATTTAGAGATTTAAAACCCCAAACTTAGAATAGATTAACATTTGTTGACTTTATAAAAACTTAAAATGTTAATAATAAAGAGCACTTTTCCTATTTCTATAAGAAATGACATTGGGATGTTAATTGGAATCACATTCAGTCTGTTTAGTACTTTGGGTAATATGGCTCTTTTGACAATATTAATTCTGCCTATAAAAAAGCATGAGGTCTTTCTATCTTCTAAGGTCTTTTTCAATTTCTTTCTTTAGTGTTTAGTTTTTATTGTAGAGGTCTTTCACCTTTTTTCTTAAATTGATTCCCAAGTATTTTATTTTATTTTATTTTGAGGCTATTGTGAATGGGGTAGTTTTCCTAATTTCTTTTTCAAAGGATTATTCACTAATATACAGAAATGCATTTGTGCCAGGTTTCTGTTCTCGCTACTAAAAGGCTCAGGGGTCACTCCAGTTAAACTGGGCTAACTGGGCTGTGCAAAATAACCACACAAGAGACACAAATACCTTTTTCTTTGGGGTTGCTGTGACGGCTCCTCTGACCTTAAAGGTCCGCAGAAAGAGAGAGAGCACAAGCTGACCCCTTTTATTGAGAAGCTATTCAAATGAGGCAAGGGGTCAGGTTTCAGGGGGCTGAGTCTATCTTTATGATGTCCACTGTCAGCAGGTTGACTGACACCTGGGTAGGCCACACCCAAGGGCACAGTAAGAGAAGGGGATACACACAAGACACTTCCATGGAAGATTCTATCCTAAACAGGGCAAGGGGTTATAATACAAAAGAACAGGTGAGGGTAACTTCACCCATGGGGCTATAACAAGACACACCCATGCAGGAGACACCCACCACATTTCTGTGACTGAGCACCTCAGCACCCAGCCGGGGAGTGTGACCCAGTCACATGTAAGGTTGGTCTCCCACACATTTGATTTATGGGCATTGATTTTTTATCCTGCTACTTTACTGAATTTATTTATTAGTTCTGTAAGTTTTCTGGTGGAATTTTTTAGATCCTCTAAGTATAGAATCATGTTGTCAGCAAATAATGACAGTTTGAGTTCCACTTTTTCCATTTGTGTCCCTTTAATTTCTTTCATCTGTCTAATTGCTCTGGCTAGAGTTTCAAAGACTATGCTGAATAGAAGTGGTGAAAGAGGGCATCCCTGTCTTGTTCCAGTTTTTAGAGGGAATGTTTCCATTCTTTCTCCATTTAGAATAATGTTGGCCTTGGGTTTAGCATAGATAGCTTTTACAATGCTGAGGTATGTTCCTACTATGCCTAGTTTTTCTAGTGTTTTGAACATGAAAGGGTGCTGTATTTTATGAAATGCTTCCTCTGCAGCAATTGATATAATCATATGATTCTTATCTTTAAGTCTATTGATGTGATGAATTATGCTTATTGATTTCTCTATGTTGAACCAAATTTGCATCTCTTAGTGAACCCCAATAGATCAAGGTGCACTATTTTTAAGTATGCGTTTGCATGAAATTTGCCAGAATTTTATTGAGAATTTTTGCATTTATGTTCATCAGGGATATTGGTTTGAATTTTTTTTTCCTTGATGTCCCTTTGTCAGGTTTTGGAATCAGGATGATAATAGCCTCATTTATCAAATTTGGAATTGTTCCCTCATCTTCTATTTCACGGAATAACTTGAGGGGTATTGGTTTTAGTTCTTCTTTGTTGGTCTTGTAGAATTTGGGTGAGAATCTGTCTGGTTTTGGCTTTTCTTGATTGGTAAGTGTTTGATGGAATCTTCTATTTCTGTTTAAATTGTGTGTGTTCTCCTGATTCAGTTTGGGTAGATCATATGTCTCTAGAAATTTGTGAATGTTATTGAAGTTTCCTTTTTTATTGGAATATAAGTTTTCAATGTATTTCTAATTGTCTTCTGTAATTCAATAGTGTCTGTCGTGATATTTCCTTTTTCAATCCAAATTTTTGTAATTTGAGTTTTCTCTCGCCTTCTTTATGTAGCTAAGGGTTTGTCAATTTTATTTTTCCAAAGAACTAGTGTTTTGTTTTGTCAGTTTTTTGAACTGTTTCTTTTGTTTTGATTTTAGTTCTGATTTTAATTATTTCCTGTCTTCTACTACATTTGGTGTTGGTTTGTCCTACTTTCCTAGGGCTTTGAGATGTAATGTCAGGTAATTTATTTGTTGACTTTTTATTCTTTTAATAAATGAGCTTAATGCAATGAACTGTTCTCTTAGCACTGCCTTCATAGTGTCCCAGAGATTTTGTTATGTTGTATTGGACTCCTCATTTACCTCTAAGATTTTTTAAATTTCCTCCCTGATGTCTTCTGTTATACATGCATCATTTAATAGTGTATTATCTAGTCCAGGTGTTGGAGTAGCTTCCATTTTGTATTTTATCATAGATTTCTGATTTCATCCCATTATTGTCAGATAGAATGCAGGGTAGTACATCTATGTTTATTTTTTATTTTTTATATTTCTTAAGACTTGCTTTGTGGCATAACATATGGTCTATTTTAGAGAAATATCCATGTGCTGCTGAGAAAACAGTGTATTCATTCATTGATGGATGAATACTCTATAAATGTCTGTTAAGTCTAAATTTTGATTGTTTTATTATGTTTTATAGTTTCTTTATTGTTTGGAAGCTCTATCCAGTGGTGAGAGACATGTCAAAGAAATCTTTAGCAAGAAGAGTGAAGCAGGGGGCATCACAATACCAGAACTTAACTATGCTACAAATCTATAGTAATAAAAACAGCATGGTTTGGACACCAACATAGACTGGTAGACCAATGGTATAGAATAGAGGACACAGAGACAAACCCACATAATTACAGTTATCTTATATTAGACAAAGGTGCCAAAAACATACATTGGAGAAATGATAGCCTCTTCTACAAATGGTGCTGGGACAACAGGAAATTCATATGCAGCAAGATTAAAATAAACCCTTATCTCTCACCATGCACAAAACTCAATTCAAAGTGGATCAAGGACCTAAGAATTAGACCAGAGACCCTGTGCCTAATCGAAAAAAAGTAGGCTTAAATCATCATGTACGATTAGGCCTTGACTTCCTTAATAAGACTCTTAAAGCACAATAAATAAAATTCAAAATCAAAAAATGTGATGGATTAAAACTAAAAAGCTTCTCAGCAAAAGAAACAATGAGGTGAAGAGAGAGTCTACATTTTAGGAGCAAATTTTTGCTACACGCTTGTCAGATTGAGCACTAATCTCCAGGATATAAAAAGAACTCAAAACACTTAACACCAAAAAAAGCAAACAACCCAATCAATAAATGGGCTATGGAACTTAATAGACACTTCTCAGAAGAAGATATACAATCAATCAACAAATATATGAAAAAATGTTCAACATCTCTAGTAATTAGAAAAATACAAATCAAAACTACTCTCAGATTTCATCTCACTCTAGTCAGAATGGTAGTTATCAAGAATACAAGCAGCAATAAGTATTGGCAAGGATGTGGAGGAAAAAGGTATAATAATACTTTGTTGGTGGCAATGCAAATTGGTGCGACCACTTTGGAAAGCAGTATGGAGATTCCTTAGAAAACTTGGAATGAAACCACCATTTGACCAGCTATCTCACACCTCAGGCTATACCCAAAGGACTTAAAAACAGCATGCTACAGTGACACAGCCACTTCAATGTTTGCAGCAGTTCAATTCACAATAGCTAAACAGTGGAACCAACCTAGATGCCCTTCAACAGATGAATGAATAAAGAAACTGTGGTATATATACACAATGGAATATTACTCAGCATTGAAAAAGAATAAAATTATGGCATTTGCAGGTAAATGGATGGAGTTGGAGAATATCATGCTAAGCAAAATAAGCCAATCCCCCCAAATCAAAGGCTGAGTGTTTTCTCTGATAAGTGAATACTAATTCATAATGGGGTGGGGGGCATTGGATGAGTGAAGGAACTGTGGATGGGACAAATGGGAGGAGAAGAAGGGGGCATGGGGGTAGGAAAAAAGGTGAAATGAGATGGACATGATACCCTGGGTACATGTATTATTGCACGATGGTGTGATTCTACTTCATGTACAACTAGAGAAGTGAAAAGTTCTACTGTCATGTATAACTGATTAGAACTAATTTTAAAAATTAAAAGAAAAAGAGTACTGGTAAGAGTGCTGAATTACTGATATACAGCTTTTTAGAAGGCTCACCAAGAGACTGTAGTCATTATCAGTCTTACATTGTCAGCATAAATTACTGCAAATTTTTAGACAGAGTATATACAAAATTGTAGGCCTAGTCACCAAGGTAGGGCTATGATTCTTTAGAAGAGAGTCTATTATGTGAATTCCACATCATCTCTGGCTTCTTTCTTCAGGGTATTTTCTCAAGTAAATCATAGCAAAAGCATCCAAGGAGGAAGTGAAATTCTCTGAAAGGAGCCACTTATGATTTTGCAACTATTAAAATGGCAGATATTTGGAGAGAAGAGTTCTAAAGGGGAAGGAACTAAATAAAAGGAGAGAAAAAACTATACAAAATCTATCTCAGGTCCTTGATTAATTTCTAAACTATGGATGAACAAGACAAGACTCTAAACTGTCTAGTAAAAAGCAACTGCTAACAAACTATACAAATAAGCAAACATTTCAGAAGGAACATCATTGGTCCTGCCTCGATGGAGAGACCTTGACTTTCAGTTCATTCCCACAGAGAGACCACCCCTAGACAAGAGCATTTAGCTCAAGAATCAAGGGATGATCATCAGGAATAAATGGCTAAACTGAGATAGATGAATACTGACCAAGCTGAAAACCATGTTTATAGGATCTATGACATTCATTTGGAGTCTATACTTCCAAAGTGTATGTCCTGTACAGCGAATGAGTAGTTAACCACATGCAGGTTGTCAGTTGGTTGAGAAAATAAAGATCAGAAAGAGTAATAAAGACAAAATACATGAAAACAGTTTAAAAAGGGGCCCAGTGGGTTGGTCAGCCACATGGATCTGACCTCTAACAAAGAATGAGGCTTCATGTGCTTTATTTCATAGGCAAAAAAACACCAAAAGGATTTATTGTGAGAAAAACATCTTCAGTGTAAACAAAAAGCTAAGTCCAGCAGGAACAGGCTAGTTAGAGTTTATCTACTTGGGTGATATCTTCTGTAGCTCTTGACAGCTGGCACCTCAAGGCTACTGAGCATGCCCATATTGCTTCCACCGCAGAGCAGCAGGTGTTTGAATTCAAAGCTATCAACCCATAATTATCACATAATTCTATTATCCTACTTATTAATATTTCATAACCTATAATCTATAATCTATGTTGATTAAGCTCAGACCATAACACAGAGTTTCTTGAATGTGCAAGTTGAGGTATATGCTTGCTTGCAACTTGCAGATTTCATAGGATGTGCTTCCTCCCTTTAAATACTCTCACCTATTTGCAGACTATTGCTGCTCTCCCCTAGGGTCACTTGGACTCTGGGAGAAACAGTCTCTGGCCAGATAATAAAAGACTCTAATTTGATTTAAATCCAGAATTATAGTATTTTCTGAGCAGTCACCCTATAATGCTTTGGAAAGCCTAAGTAGGATATATACAAGTTCAACTATACTTGGAATATTTCTGAAATTGAAAGACAAAGAAAATAATTATAAAGCAACCAAGGGGAAAGGGAATCATTATTTCTAGGGGAGAAACACTATGACTGATGAAAACTTTTTAGTAGAAACAATTAAAAGCAGTAGTAAATGCAACGATATCTATAAAGCAAACAAAGGGAGGGAAAAATTATCAATATATAATTCTATGTACATCAAAATGTTGCTCCTAAGGTAAAAAAAATATTATTAGGGAAAAAAATCATTATGGGAAGACTTTTAATACTATATGTAACAATAAAATTAGCTCTATAGGATGAAGAAAATGGTCCCAGATGAAAACACAAAGTTTCAGGAAGAATTAAAGAGAACCAGCAAATATAAATATGGAGTACAAAATAACTACACAAAAATCATGATAAAATAATCTCAATATTCATAATGTAAAGCTGAATTGACAATAAAAAGAAGTGTAATTAGACAAATGAAATAAAATTTTTCTCGTTTTCACCATTGTTTAGGAAGTTGTAAATAATAATTTTAAGTAAACTATAATAAATCTATCATGTATAATGCATGAATAATAAGATAATTAAGATGTCCAAAGTTGCAATTTTCTCTGTTCTCCTATCCTCCTTAGACCCTCCCCTGCCTAACCCCTGTTAGGAAACATTGAAGGCATCTTCTATTGAGATCAACAGTAGGGTTGGGGTTCTGCCTCAAGCTTCTGTATCTTCCTCTGAATGACTCGAGCAGTTTATGTCATGGAAAGCATGGATATTAAGTTCCCTCATTCCAAGTATTCTGGATCCATCATCATCAGTGGCCTCTGATAAGCAGTTTAAGAACACCACAGGTTTCTTATCCTCCTTTGTCAGCTCCTTGACCCTGTGGTAATGGACAGGCTTAAGCTAAGCATCTCTTCATCCCCTCTGGGATGCAAGGGATAGGATGCTCTACTCTAATTCTATGAATAGGGCCCTCAGAGCTCTTTTGGAGTCTCTGTACAAGGACCACATTGTCAATGAGCCTTGAGACATCATGGCAAATGTGTTGCTGTTGGACCATCAGCTACGTTAGCAGTGTTTTCAAGGATGTGCTTTCTCTCATCAGGTTGCAGTGGTGAGTCAACACTGCAACCACATCCCTCCTATAATCATCAAATTCAGCTTAAGAAACTCATCCCTGAATCTACCAGGCTTTTCTGAAAATTACAAGACTTTTCCTTACGCTGAGCCTGTCATTGAAAAGAGAGCATGTACCCTGATGATTCCCATATCCATATTAGATTTAAGCAAAAATATTCCTTTTAGTAAGCTAGGGTGCAACTTTTTTCCTGACCTTAAATTCCTTTGGAAATTGGCTTGGTGAGATAGGTGTGCAGGGAAAACAGAGAGGAAGAGGCACCTGCCATGGGTGAGAAGGAGAAAGAGGAGGAGGAAGGAGAGATAGTAACTGACTCAGGGGGAAGAGGATGTGATCCCATGTTAGGTGCTACAGGTTCCCATGCTGGGTACAGAGGAAGCATGGAAATCTACCTGTGAGGTGTTGGATGGAAGTAAGAGTCAGTCAGGATGTCCATGTTGATTTTTTTCTGTGGGCAATTACATAAAACCAAGAGAAGTTCCTTAATCTAGGGTCCAGAAAGAGCTTCATACAATCCTGGGCTTTCTAAACTTCACTTACCTCCTTTATGCAGAACAAATCCAGTTGGAGTCTGGTGTTGTAATTCAAAGACCCAATTTGTGGCTGGTGCTCCTGGTTACCAATTTATGTTGAGACAATCTTCTTTAAACCTCTGATTTAAACTGATCCTCATTAATTATTTCACTGAGCAGAAAACTTTATGAGATACTATTTCATATGTATTCTTTTCACTGAGAGATAGAAATGATAGTGTATCATGAGACAAGAAAAAGAGGCAGAGACAGAGATTCCAGGGTTTTAAAGTGCTGATTTTTAACCATATACACAGACCAGATATTGGGTCCCCACAGGTAGGGCAGCAAGGGACAACAGAATTACAGATGCTTGCCAAACATAATGTTTGCAGATTCAGAGTTCCAGAAATCAAAACAGAGCCCACAGAATTTTAAAGACCACTGCAGTTGTATAATTAGTAATAATATACTAATTCAGAAAATAAAGTTTCTGAAACCAAGTCAGAGCCTGCCATAGAGACTATTGTAGTGGTACAACCAGTGTTGTTACCAATCAGTTGAGGGTCCTTCTGCTTAATTATGATAGAAATCACTAATGGAAAAAATGTATCTACCTGAATATTAGCAGCTCTAAGCATGACTACCAGTGACTCTTGGCTCTTAGTGTAGCTCTGTGTACTGAGCGCCAGCAGTTTCTGGCTGCTGGTGTCTGCAGATTTCCTAGTCATTTCTGGGAATATCCTCAGCATCCTTGGGTAGCAGGAACTCCTTTTCTCTGGGTTTCTCCCACAGCTCTCAGATCCTTGAAGTTCTCCACTGCTCTCAGGCTGCTAGGCATTCTCAGGGTTATTAACCCTTGGAATTATCAGCTCTTATTGTAACCACCTCAGCCCATTCTTTCCAAGACAAAGATCATAACTAGACAATAAAATCCATCCAAATAAGAATTTATTGAGGGCAAAACTGTAGCACAGTGGACAGTCCATAGAAAGGAGTTCTCGGATTCACCTGATGAGGGTGGAAGAATGATGCTTATATAGCTAAAGAAGGGTGGGGCCATCCATGTTCACTAACCTAATTGGGGACTGTTAATTATGGGCAGAGACATTTAGGGTAGAGTCATCAGGGGTGGCCACAGGAGGCCCAGAGACTGCCATAGAGGAAATGAGGAAGTGGTATCATTCAGAGATGTGTGTGGTGCCTGCAGTGTCCATGGCTAAAGTAGAACATGCTGGAGCTGCAGGAATTCCATGCACATCTAGTTTTTGTGATGATGGCTCCAAAGAAGCAGCTTCATGACTGATAGCTTCCTAGTTTCTGTGGAAGTGTTGGTGTGGGGCTGAATTGTAGTCACTGTGAACTCCTATGAGGCCCCAGCAATAGTGACACCATTGATCACAGCTTAGAGGACCTGGGGGATGACAGCAGCAGCATCCCTAGAATCCATGGATCTTTTCCTCGTAGTCTGGCTGTGTTCCAGAGCAGCCACTATTGCTCAGGGGACTGACTATTGGATCTGTGAGTGGAACAGTACTAAGCTGTGCTTGCCTTGGCAATCACAGATTCCACATTCCCTCCTGATAGGATCTGGGTGATAGGAGCTAGAGCCTGGTATTGTAGGTGGTATTGTAGGAGGGATTGTAGGAGCCTGATATTGTAGCTAAATGACATTTTTACATGCTATATATGCTGATTAAGTTGTGTAAGCTTCAAAGAGCAAAAGTGGGAAAATGCCCTTAACATAGTGAGATTTAGGGTTTAAATTAGATGCAAAGAGAGTTACATTCTAAGTTTAGGATTTTAAACATTGAAACTTATAATTTTAAAAAATTTGTTCTAATTAGTTATACATGACAGTAGAACATAGTTTTACACACTGTATACAAATGGAACACAATTTCTCATTCCTCTGGCTGAACATGGTGCAAAGTCACACCAGTAGTGAAGTCATACTTGTATATAGGGTAATAATGTCTGTCTCATTCTACTGTCCTTGCCTTCCCCACAGACTCATCCCTCCCCTCACTCACTCCCTTCTGTACAATCAAAATTCCTTCATTCTTTACTACCTGCCCCCCACTACTATGGATCAACATCTGCTGATCAGAAAAACATTCAGCCTTTGGTTTTTTAGGTTCAGCTTATTTCACTTAGCATGATATTCTCTAGTTCCATCATTTACCTGCAAATGCCATAGTTTTATTCTTCTTTCAGGCGGAGAAATATTCCATTGTGTATATATACCACATTTTCTTTAACCATTCATTTGTTGAAGGGCATCTAGGTTGGTTCCATAGTTTACCTATTGTTAAATTGAGCTGCTATCAACATTGATGTGGCTTCATCACTGTAGTATGCTGATTTTAACTCCTTTGGGTATAGACTGAGAAGTGGGATAGCTGGGTCAAATGGTGGTTCCATCCACATTTTCTGAGGAATCTCCATACTGCTTTCCAGAGTGGTTGCATCAGTCTGCAACCACACATGCAATGTATAAACGAACGACTTTCCCCACATTCTAGCAAACACTTATTATTGCTTGTATTCTTGATAATTACCATTCTGACTGGAGTGAGATGAAATCTTAGAGAAGTTTTGATTTCTAATTCTCTAACTGCTAGAGATGATGAACATTTTTTTCATATGTTTGTTGATCAATTGTATTTCTTCTTCTGAGAGGTGTTTGTTCAATTCCTTAGCCCATTTATTGATCGGGTTGTTTGTTTCTTTGGTGTTAATTTTTTTGAGTTCTCCTGGACATTAGTGCTGTGAGGTGTGAGTGGTAAAGATTTTTTTCCCATTCTGTAGGCATTCTTTTCACCTTATTGATTGTTTCCTTTGTTGAGAAGAAGCCTTTTAGTTTGAATCTATCCCATTTATTGATTCTTGATTTTACTTCTTGTGCTTTAGGAGCCTTGTTCAGGAAGTCAGGTCCTACACTGACTTGGGCCTACTTTTTCTTTCATTAGCCACAGAGTCTCTGTTCTAGTGCTAAAGTCTTTGATCCACGTTGAGTTGATTTTTTATGCAGGTCAAGAGACAGATGTTTAATTTAATTTTGCTACATGTGGATTTCTAGTTTTCCCAGCATCATTTGTGAGTAGGCTATCTTTTATCCAATGGAGGTTTGGCACCTTTGTCTAGTATGAGATAACCATATTTATTTAGGTGTGTTTCTTTGTCTTCTATTTTGTATCATTGGTGTATATGTCTATTTTGTTGCCAATGCCTTTCCATTTTTGTTACTATAGCTCTGTAGTATAGTTTAAGGTCTGGTATTGTGATGCTTTCTTCTTCACTCTTTTTGCTAAGGATTGCTTTGCTTATTCTGGGTCTCTGATTTTTCCAAATGAATTTCATGATTATTTTTTCTAGTTATATGAAGAATGTCATTGGGATTTTAATTGGAATTGCATTAAATCTGTGTAACAGTTTTGGTAGTATGGCCATTTTGACTATATTAATTTGCCTATCCAAGAGCATGGAAGATCTTTCCATCTTCTAAAGTCTTCTTCAATTTCTTTTTTCAGTGTCCTGTAGTTTTATCTGTAGATATCTTTCATCACTTTTGTTAGATTGATTCCCAAGTATTTTTAGGGTATTATAAATGGGGTAGTTTTCCTAAATTCTCTTACAGAAGATTAATTGCTTATGTATAGAAGCTATTTTGATTTATGGGAATAGATTTTGAATCCTGCTACATTTATTAGTTCTAGAAGTTTTCTGGATCTTCTAAATAGAGAATCATGTTATAGGCAAATAGTGATAATTTTCTTTTTCTATTTGTATCCCTTTAATATCTTTCACCTACCTAACTGCTCTCTCTAGAGTTTCAAGGATATTTTGAATAGAAGTGGTGAAAGAGTGCATCCTTGTCTTGTTCCAGTTTTTAGAGGGAATGCTTTAAATTTTTCTCCGTTTAGAATGATTCTGGTCTTGGGCTTAGCATATACACCTTTTACAATGTTGAGGAATGTTCCTACTATGCCTAGTTTTTCTAGCATTTTGAACATGAAAGGGTATTTTGTCAAATGCTTTTTCTGAATCAATTGAGATAATCCTATGATTCTCATCTTTAAATCTATTGATGTGATATATTACATTTATTGATTTCTGTACTTTGAACAAAACTTGCATCCCTGGGATGAACCCCACTTGATCAGGGTACATTATTTTAAAATGTTTTTGTATGCAATTTGCCAAAATCTTATTGAGAATTTTTGCATCTATGTTCATCAGGGATATTGGTCTAAATTTTATTTCCTTTGTCTAGTTTTGATATCAGGATGATACTGGCCTCATAATGAATTTGGAAGGGTTACCTCTTTTTCTATTTTATGGAATAATTTGAGGAATATTGATGTTAATTCTTCTTTGAAGACCTTGTAGAACTTGACTGAGAATTCATCATCTTGTCCTGGGGCTTTCTTGATGGTTAGGCCTTTGATGGCCTCTTCTATTTCCTTGCTTAATATCTTTAAAATTGTGTATTTTCTCCTGATTCAGTTTGGGAAGATTATATGTTTCTAGAAATTTGTTGATATCTTCGAGATTTTCTATTTATTGAAGTATATTTTCAAAATAGTTTCTAATTATCTTCTATCTTTTAGTAGTGTCTGTTGTGATATTTGCTTTTCCATCATGAATTTTAGTAATTTGAGTTTTCTCTTTCTCTTCATTAGTGTAGCTAAGGGTTTATCAATTTTGTTTATTTATTTCAAAGAACCAATTTTTTTTTGTTTTGTCAATTTAATTATTTCTTTTTTTCAATTCAATTGATTTCAGCTTTGATTTTAATGATTTCCTGTCTTCTACTTTTGGAATTGATTTGTTCTTTTTCTAGTGCTTTGAAATATAGTGTTAGGTAATTTGAGTTCTTATTCTTTTAATGAATGAACTCAATGCAGTGAACTTTCCTCTTAGCACTGCCTTCACAGTGTTCTAGAGATTTTGATACACTGTATCAGTGTTCTCATTTACCTCTAAGTATTTTTTTTCATTCTATTCCTGATTTCTTCTGCTATTATAATTTGGGAATTTGGGCATTTTTTTCTTTTTCATTTTTTTAGATCTTTTGAATTAGTTAAGAATTAATACTTCACTAATATATATTCCCTTTACTAAGTCTTCCTAAAAAGTAAAACTAATTAGGAGAATTCAAGTCTTGGTAAAAGTGGCAAAAATGGTGTAATTAAGAATGATACTATGAAGTCATATTTGGTTGAGATCTGTGGTTAGATGATAAGTAGCCTACATAAAGTAGAAGGTTTGCTTTCTCAATAGTTTCGTGTCATGATGTAATATCCCAGTGAAACTGTTCAGTAGAATGTTGATGCAAGACTGGAGATAAGAATAATTGCCAATAATAGTTTAGACTTACTTATTAACTATCTTATAAAGACAAAAAAGAACTATAAGTGTGCTTTACTCAAAAGTGTGAATATCTTTAAGAGGCAGAAAAAAATGATTAAAGTTTATGAAATGCTTAGCAGGCTTCAATACTCTGACAGGCAAATAACATAATTGAAAAAACAAAGAAAGCTAAAGCTAAAGTAGTTAGTGGAGATTTTGCATTTCATTATCATAAATATATGCATTTAGATAAGAATACTTAGCAATTGGCAAAAAAATTAATGAAATGTGCTAGTCAGTAAAATTCATTACTGAGATGCATACAAGAAAACACATTTTGGGTTGATAAAACAAATATAGGAAACTACCATTTTACTCTGTCTTTCTCTCTCTCTCTCTCTCTCTCACACACACACACACACACACACACTCACATACACGCACAGATATCACTACCACCTGAGTCATTCTTAGTGGATGGAGGAGGAAGTTACCTGAAGAGCCAATGGTTGGTGATATATATTTTGCTTTATGAAAGTCTTTCAATTCTTTTCTTCAAAATATCATCAGAAATCAGAGGAAGAGATAAAAATGAAGTTGGAAGCAGGAGCTCATACCTGTAGTGCCAACAGCTTGAAGTCTGATGCAGCAGGATCATAAGTTTGAGGCCAGCTTAGGCCACTTATCAAGACCTTATCTCAAAATAAAATTAAAAAGGGGCTGTAGATGTAGCTCAGAACATGACTAGATTCAATCCCTAGTAACACAGGAAAAAAATAATTTCTTCTATGTATGTTTGAAATTTTACTCCCAAAAGATATCCTGAAATTTGAAAGTCTCATTTAAGAATTTAGTATGCAGGAATGACATATTATTAAAATGATTCAGGTAACTAATTTGATTTAAAATTTATTTTAATATTCATGTTGAAGAAAAACATTGATACGTTACAGAGAATTAGGAGAAGAATTAGCCAATCTTTCAATGATTGCAGTTAAAGAAAAGAAGGGATATTTCAGATTCCCTGAACTTTTCAGAGATTTCTTACTGACCTGGTCCACTAGCCATAAGCAATGTATTTTATTTAGGTGGTTGAATTTTTAAAATTATTGTAACCTAGTGATGTATTTCTAGAAACACAACCTGGTCCCTTTATAGAGTCTTCTCTCATAAGAAAATCCTTCCAAAAAATTCTTAGTAGCAGTTACTGCTGCAAGTGGTTGAGATCAGCAATTAGCCCATACATAGTTTTTAATACTAGTGGTGAATAAGAGTCACTTGAGGCAGTTTACAGTAAAAAGTAGATTTCTTGAATTGGTTCCTACAATTTAAACTCAAATGTCAATTACAGAACCATATTACTTGCATTCTGTTTTTAAGATGGAGCCTCACTAAGTTGCTCAGGCTGGCCTCAAACTTGCAATTCTCCTGCCTCAGGCTCCCATGTAGCTGGGATTACAGGTATGACACACTGAGGCTGGCTTCCTCGCATTAAAAAAAAATTCACTGTATGGTGCATTCAAATTACCTCATTTAAAAGTGAGAAATGAATTTCACAAACACTTCCTTTAATTTGCAATATGTGGCTCCTTATGCAAGTTCTATACAAGAGTTCATAATTTTCAGAAAATAGATGATTTCTTGCCCTTGAATTTCACTAATACATCCAACAGCCATGTGTATCACTTACACAACTAATTAACCCCACGGTGTCTGTATATAGACTGACAGTACAATGATTCATATTCATCCTCAGGGATCTGGCCAAAGCAAGGTAGAGATTGGAGCAGAGATTAAAAAATGGAATGTGAGTCACTGGATAGTTGTAAGAGGTATGAAATACCTCATGTGATTGGATATTTAGGAACTTTGTGTAAGGGTGTTCTTATGCTAAACACATACACACACTCTTTCTCTGGTGTATGTGTGTGTGTGTGTGTTGTGTGTGTGTGCATGTTCATGTGCATGTGTATAAATTGATAGGATAGAATTCTAGGAAATTTTGAAAGAATAAAGGAGGAAAGAATATTTTTCCTAACTGTAAGGTCTGGGTAGTTTCTCTAAGTGCTCTAAGATCATATCCTATGTATTCCTACTTTAGCAAATTTTATGACTGTGTACCTTCCTTTTTACTCATTAAAGTAAAAGCTCCGTGATTCTGGGAATGTATGTTCTTAAATACTCTATTTCTAATACTAGCTCAGTGTCTAAAATCTGAATTATAGTAGGTACTTCAGAAATGCTTATTTATTGCATAAAAGAATGCTTACATAGTATTTGTTTTACTTTAATGATAAAAAAATGGCACAGCCATTACAGAGAACAGTATGGAGATTCCTCAATAAATTAAATAGAAATATTTTATGATCTAGCTATCCCACTTTTAGATATATATCCAAAAGTAATGATTATGCCCACTGTATTGTAGGATTATTCACAATAGTTAAGTCATGCAATCAACCTAGATGCACATCGTGGGCATGAAATGTGGGCAAGAAAATGTGGCATATATGCACAATAGAATATTATTTAGCCCTAAGGAAGAATGAAATCCTGGTATTTGTAGCAAAATAGATGGAGCTGGAGGACACTACATTAAGGAAAATGAACCAGACACAGAGAGATAAATACTACATATTCTCTCTCATATGTGGAAGAAAATTAATATTTTTAAAAGGAGATCTGATTATAGAACATAAAATCATCTTTTTAGAATACAGAGACATTTAAAATAAGTATAAGATGAATCTCTGGGATTCAAACACAAACTTCCTATTAAATGATGCCCCACAATAATAGAATCACCTAAGTAAAGGATGCAATGTATATAAAAAACTACTTTGGGTGGAAATATATTAATTTAATAATCCAGTGCATATTAAATATGACATAGTAACTTGTGATCATACCATAAAATATAGTGCCATAAAACAAGGATTTTCCCATATTAAAAATAGCTACTGAAATTGCATAACAGTGGCAAACATCTATTTTTTTAAATAAAAGATTAAAGTATCCTACACACTCACAAGGAAACAAACACTGTTTAACATTAAAGAGTCTTGAATTGGAGGGTGTTTTCATCCTCTCCAGTTTCTAAAAATCAAGTGAAAGATTCACAGGGCACTCATTATTTAATTCCAGTTTATCTGCCTTATACAAAATGTCTAATGTATTGGATAACTCCTCTATGGTATGTTGGGTTATGATTATAAAATTGAAATTCATTTTATATCAACATTTTAAGCAAAATAAGCTAGAAAGATAAATCTGGTTATAACAAATACAATTAAACATAGAGTTTGTTCCAAATGTAGATGCAAATATATATATATATATATATATATACACACACACACTCATACATACACATATATATGTACATTTGTACATACATGCATTTGTTTTTATATATAAAATAAAGTAATAGAAATAATTTGTGCTTAAATGAATTGTCTATTACATAAAATGTTTAAAATTATAAAAACAAACACAAGGTCAGAATCTTATCTCAGAATCTTTATCTCCTGAATGAGTGGGACCATGTGGTGCTATGGAAAGCAGGAAGTCAGTGAAAAGTTACTTGTTGGTTCCACAGTTTCTTCATAGCTGTTTTCATCTCCTCATTTCTCAATGTGTAGATGAAGGGGTTCAAGAGTGGAGTGAAAACTGTGTAAAATACAGACAGGAATTTGTCCACAGCAAACTCACTGAAGGGCCACAGGTAAATGAAAATGCAGGGTCCAAAGAAGAGTGTGACCACCATGATATGAGCAGAGCAAGTGGACAGAGCTTTGGTGACGCTTCCTGCAGCACGCTGACGGACACTGAGGAGGATGGCAGTGTAGGAGATCATGACCAGCAGGAAACAGCTGACGGAAATCAAGCCACTGTCTGAGATCATAAGTATACCCAAGACATAGGTGTCCATGCAGGCAAGTTTGATCACCTGAGGAAGGTCACAGTGGAAACTGTCCACCTCATTGGGGCCACAGAAAGGTAAATTCACAGTGAAGGCAATTTGACTGATGGAATGCAGAAATCCAATGACCCAGGAAATGAACACCAGCTTGATGCAAGTCTGCCGGCTCATCATTGTCATATAGTGCAAGGGTTTGCATATGGCCACGTATCTGTCATAGGCCATGGAAACCAGCAGCACCATCTCAGCCCCTCCAGCAAAGTGGAAGAGAAATATTTGAAACATACATCCTCCAAAGGAGATTATCTTTCTATCAGTAAGGAAATCTCTGATCATCTTGGGGGTGGCAAATGAGGCCAGCCACATGTCCACAAAAGACAGATTCCCCAGCAGGAAGTACATAGGGGAGGACTGCAAGTTAGGGGCAGAAATTACAGTGACCACAATGAGGAGGTTACCCAGAATAATGGCTACATACATCCCAGAGAAAAATACAAAGAAAAAATTTTGTAGATATCGTGAAGAGCAAAGTCCAAGCAACACAAATTCTGACACCACCGAATAATTCTGCATGTCCATTATCACAGGTATCAGATTCTCTTCTGAATCTACATAAGGAAAAGAAAATCATGTCATTTATATCAAGATGGGTAGACTAGAGCACCTTATATAAAGGGGAGGCATTAAAGTCAGTCAGGCATATAAAGAGAAAATTGAGTGATGTTAGTAATATTCAGAATTTATAAAAGTGGAATTTATAGAAACAGAGTAAAATAGTATTTACCAGAGATTGGGCTTGGGTGGGTGGTGATAATTGGGGCAAAGGTGGTCAAAAGATTCAGGGTTTGAGATAAATGGGGAATGTGTACAAAAGGTGTACTACATATCATGGTGGTTATAACTAATAGCAATAATAATGGTTGATTATATATTTCAAAGTTTCTGAGTCAGAATTTAAATGGTCTCACTACAAAAATAGTGAGTTAATGCATGTTAAATAGTTTAGTTTATATATTACACAATGTATTCATGTATGAAACTATCATTTTGTGTACAGAAATATGTACAACTCTTTTGAATTAAAAAAGGGAGGAAGGAAGAAAAGAAGGGAAAGAGAAGTAGACAGAGAATATGCAAGTTGAAGTGCCTATTAGCTGCCAGGGAAATGAAAATGATCAACTAGGTCTTATCTCAATATAATTTTAATATATAACACAAAATCTAAAAATTCAGTATGGAACATTATAAACAGTTTCATATGAACATGTATATTTGCCCTTTTCAGACTTCAGAGTTTCTTTAAGAGTTGTTGGATACTTTGGAAGACTTTAACATAGGTGAGAACTTTAGGAACATCTTTTCTTTCTTTCCTCCGTTGTCCTTTTTTCATAGAAAGATGGAAGGAATGATGTGCAAAGTTTGAACAGAAACTGTTAGGAGAATCAAGAATATGCATATTTTCAGAGTACTGTTATGTTTTACCCATCAATGTAGGTATCATTGTCCAATGGGTAATTGTATTTAAACATTATGCCTAGAAGTCGAAATGAAAACCTAGTTTAAACATATCACCATGTAAAACACAGAAAATTATATATACATTATCATGTCTCCCTCTTTTTCTCTCTCCAGTTATATAAACAAAACCAAAACAAAATCAAGTAAAGCATTTTGGCGGGTGACTCTATGTATATATCTCCCTAAATATATCTAATGTAGCTAATCAATATGCCTCTCTCCTGAATCCATAATAATCAAAATTTAAAAGAGAAAGATTTCTTTAATCTATAAAAGCTTATTCTGGATGTAAAAGCCTATCAAGGTTGAGGTATATTAAGTACAGGATAGGTTTTAGAATTTTAATCAACGTGTGTATGTTTGGTAATTTTATGGGAATGTCATTATTATGTTATATGTGTTTTACAGAATGACATCATAGTCTCAGAAAATGTCTTTGAGGAAACTTTGATCTAAATGATAGTACAGTTACATAAAAATTCTTATTTTTTTTAGTTTCAAAATATAACATGTAAAGAAATTTTAATATAAGATAATAATCTATACCACCTGGGGGATAGCCTCTAATTAGTAGACCCCTTATTCTCCCCTTCTTTTCACCAACAACCTAGATAGGAGATAATTAGCAGATTTTCATATAACAGAAATGTGACAAGGTTCACTTATTGACTATTTCATAAACAGAAAATATGGGTTGCAATCAAGTTCCAGAGAGTAAGAACAAGAGAATGAGTGGAATGGTGAGGGAGAAAGATAAAAGGGAAAAGAATGTAGGTTGATACTATCAAGGTAATGGTAGTCTATTATTAATATATTTCTTTACAAGTGCTGTTCCCTTTGTGATTACAATTATAATGAAAATGTAGCTTTTGTGATTTAAAAGTAAGTAAAACTTAAAAAAAATTGTGGAGTATTTTGCTTTAATGTTTCTGATTAAATGCACCAAAAGAAAATCTGGTTCAGGACAATTATTTTTTATTTTCAATTAAAGTTCAGTTCAAGAAACTGCTTTCTAAAGAGCAATAGACTTGAGGTTTCTCTTGTGTTAAAACTTCTTGCTTTTTTTGTATTTTTGTATTTTGTATTATTTATTACAGTGTAATTTTTCTACTGTAAAATTCAGTCATTTTAAAAATAAAGGTTAATGAATTTTAGTGATTTTAATGAGTTGTATAATCATTTTCTGAATGCTTGCTTTGGAATTTTGACAACTTAGTTTCTCTCAGATTTCTAGCAATGGTCAGGTTGCTATCTTTCCTTCTTAGTTACTTAACTTATAACCTCACTCATTTAGACCAAATCTATATAACATCAACACAGTATTCCATTTCACTTACCTTAGTATTTAAGTGATGTAAAGGGAAATATATCAATTAAGTTAAGTGTTAACGATATCATTTTCTTTTATAAGTTTTGTTTGGGATTAAAAGTCGTTGATCAAATTTATTAATGAATTATTTTTCATAAATTATCTCTCAGAGGATTTTAGAATGGCTTTCAATGAAAGGGATGTTTTTCAGGACATTTCTCAAGCACCAAAACATAAAATTTGTGCAATAATTTCATGGCATGTTTTCATGAATAGACACGAGTTTCTGACAAATTCAAAATGGAATTAAGACAAATCTAGTTCTAAAGTTCCAGATGAAGTAGGATAGGATGCATAGGTCTCAGTAATAATTTTTCATAAGAAATAAACTAGACCTTAATTTTCCTCACTAAGAGGAAGATACTGTATAAAAATATTTTTAAAAAGAGCATTGAATTGAATTCTTCATGAGCAATTTTCTAAAAATTACAGAACTAGCTTTCATATGAGTTTTTTTTGGGTGTGTGTGTGTGTGTGTGTGTGTGTACCCTTATAAAACTGAAGAACATAATCTGAAAAAATAGCTTCTACAGGGAAACAAAGTAAATAACATATGTAAAATACTCTAATAATGTGAAATGAGGTAGTAATAGAATCTTAAAATCTAAATGAATTGGCATCTATTATATCTGCTTTAGTTCTCTCAAGTATGAATCATCTCAACCAGACTTTTAAAAAATAATGAGAACTGAAATTCCTTTTGTTCCCCTTGAACTTTCATAAATGCATTGCATAAGAACACTTATTTGCAATACTTTTTATTGTAATTTCATGCTATACTCCTTTAGACTAGAATTTTGCATCTGAAGCTAAAACACTGGACACAATGCACATCATCACAAATTAAGAATACTTAGCAAGTTTGGTTATTGTATCCTGACACTAGTATGTTCTAGTATGGGTCACATTCCATGGAGCTGTAATGTTTTTAGCATTCCTTTCCTTATGTGTCCATAAAATATTTAATATATAAATGTAAAATATAATGGAATATAATTTATATGTTTATAAAAATTGAGTGAATGGAAAATTGAAATGATTAAATGGAAGACTCAGGAAATAAATACAAAAGAGTTCCTACTTGCTCTTAAGTTTAAAATGTTGTAATATTTGGTAAGGGTAATGGTTGCAAAGTTCTCTAACTATACTAAAAAACACTGAATTGTGCACTAAAAATGAGTAAACTTTATGATATACAAATTATAACTAAATAATGCTCTTTTAAAAATGAATGTTAAATGTAAGAAAAAAAGTATTAATTTCCAGTAACTCTTTATGACTTAAGAAGTCCTTTATAAAGTTATTAACTTAATGTTAAATTTATAATAAAAAACTGAGATTAATTTTCTACATAAATAACAGTATTTTTAAATTAAAATGCAAGTAAGTAGTGTGGTAAAAATTCAACAATAATGAATTTTTATTTTATTTAACAAGGTATTATGACTCACTCCAATGACATAATAAAAAGATAATACATGAGTCTCTCTTTGACTGATACCTTAGACACGTGTTCACATTTATGTCAAAGTCTCTTTACTAACCTGGAGGCAAGGTGGTCAGCGCTGAAACTGAAGATTACCCCATTTATATTTCACATCTAGTGTAGATACTTTAAGAAGCTAGAAAAACTCCAGACTTCAGCTTTCTTTGGATTTAAGATATAAATGTTTACATACATATATATTTCTTCCCCCACCAAATTAAGAATGCCTTAATGATGGATCATTCATGGTCAATTGCCATAACGGAGGCTGGGGAATAAATCATATTAGGGTGGGAAATTTGTGGTAATGAATCTCATTCATCTCCCCAGAGGCACAGGAATAAAATTTTAAACTTCTTCCTTATTATATGAACATACTTGCAGTATTTTAGTAATTCAAGAATAATAATACATGACATTAGTAATTTAATGAACCAAAAATATGTATTTCCTTTAATCAAATAGATTCTGAAAATTTGCCTGTCCTGCACATTGTTTTATGTAGTTTTGATCAAGTATAACACTGAAGAAGGCATTCCTACTAGGAGCATCAGATTTGAATGTGACATAATATTTGTCATCTCTAGAATTATATTGTCAGGTATCATACAATCTCCTGGTTCTGGGCTACTCTGGACATCTGCTACAATTGATAGGCTGCTTACTTATCAATATCATTGATGTTAATGCAGGCTTTTCCCACCAATGAATCTTTGTGGATGGCAAATACCCTAGAATGTTCTGCTCTGAACCATCACCACATTTACAACCATTTGCATCACACTCACTTCCCTATTGCATGAGTAAGCACCACCAAATTCATAAGGGATTTCACCACCAAGATACCCTCTAAGTGAACCAAGAAGTCTCACGTTCTACACTGACATTGTCTTTCAGTTCAAATGAGTCACAAAGTCTTTCTAAGTTTGGTTAGATGAACTTAAATAAAATATACAGATGATAATTATTAAATAAAGATTACAGAAACAGGTTACCAACTTCAGTGTCATTTGTTTCTAAAATGTGGTGATCATGTGAGTACAGATATAAAACATAAAGAATTACAGAGAAGTTTTTAACAGCCAGCTGAAGAGAATGCTTGATTTGGAGGTAGGGAAAAACACTAACGTATTGTTAATTTTATGTGTCAACTTAGAGGATGCTTTTGACTGACACATTAAAATTTCACCTTGAGTGAAGTGTCCTGCCCTCCATAATGCAGGTGAAGGCCAAGATGAAACAAAAGTCCAGTGTTCCCAAGCAGGAGGGGTCCTCCATCAGATCACCTTCAAATGTCATCTATGCCATCTGCTGTCCTGGGTTTCCATTGCCCACACTGCCAATTCTGGACTTGCCAGGTTACTTTTCTCTCTTTTTCTGTGTCTGTGTCTGTGTCTGTGTCTCTCTCTCTCTCTCTGTGTGTGTGTGTGTGTGTGTGTTTGTGTGTATGTATGTGGGCCTGTGGGTATTTACTGCATCATGTGCCTCAATCATCTGACAGACTATACAATACCAAGGCCTACATGCCAAAATGGAAATACATTTTAAAAAATCCACCCAAAATTCCAGTGCAACTATCTTAGCCCTGATGACAAAGAACTAATATTCTTAATGCATAAAAGCATTTAGGACTGAATAAATAAAGAAAATCTTAACAGAAAAAGGAGCAAACATAAAATAATGATTTTTAGGAATAAAAGAAATAATAGAGTAACATAAATTGCGAAGTTTACCTCGTTAAATATCAAATTCAACAAGGGATAGTTTATTTCACATGTCAAATTTAGGGTAAGTGCATCAAACTTTTGTTTAGGTATGATTAAAAATAATTTAGTAAAAGTCCCAATAAATATTTAAGGAATATCACATATCTTTTGAGTGTTTCCTCTATTCCAGCACTATGCTGTTTATTTTTTTCAATTAATATTCATAAAAATCGAATAAAATAAGCATACTAAGTCCCCTTTATGTGTTCAAATATTCCATAGCAAAGTTAAAATTCTAAGCCAGGCATTTGGACTCCAGAATCCATATTACCAAACTAATGAATGCTTCTTCCTCTTTGTAAGATGGAGTATACATTGTTAAGACTTTTTTGATAGCTATTTGGAAAAGATAGATCTTTTTGCTTGAAAATGCACTTATATATTTTCTCTCTCTCTTTCTCTCTCTCCCTTCCTCCCTCCCTCCCTCCCTTCCGTCCTCCCCCCCTCTTTCTTTCTTTCTTTCTACCAGGGATTGAACTGAGAGGTGCTTAAGCATGGAGCCTTATCCCCAGCCTGTTATTTATTTATTTATATTTTGAGACAGGGACTCGCTAAGTTGTTCAGGGCCTTACTTAGTTGTGAGACTGGCTTTATTTCTTCTTTATTTTTTAGCCTTTATACATGTACTTTTTTTTGCATTACAATTCTTATTACACATGTGTACCACACAGTTTTTCATATCTCTGTTTGTATATGAAGTATGTTGACACCCAATTCGAGTCCTCATACATGTACTTTGGATAATGATGTCCAACACATCCCACCACCCTTGCTAATCCCCTGCCCCCTCCCTTTCCCTCCTACCCGTCTTTCCTATTTAGAATTCATCGGATCCTCCCATGCTTCCCCCCCACCCCATTATGGGCCAGCCTCCTTATATCAAAGAAAATATTTGGCATTTGTTTCTTGGGGATTGGCTAACTTCACTTATTATTATCTTCTCCAACACCATCAATTTACCTGCAAATGCCATGATTTTATTCTCCTTTATTGCTGAGTAATATTCCATTGTGTATATATACCACATTTTTTTTAATCCATTCATCCACTGAAGGGCATCTAAGTTGGCTCCACAGTTTAGCTATTGTGAACTGTGCTGCTATAAACATTGATGTGGCTGTGTACCTGTAGTATGTTCTTTTTAAGTCCTTTGGGTAGAGTCTGAGGAGAGAGATAGCTGGGTCAAATGGTGGTTCCATTCCCAGATTTCCAAGGAATCTCCATACTGTTTTCCATATTGGCTGCACCAATTTGCAGTTCCACCAGCAATGTATGAGTGTACCTTTTTCCCTACATCCTCACCAACACTTATTGTTGTTTGTGTTCATAATAGCTGCCATTCTGACTGGAGTGAGATGAAATCTTAGAGTAGTTTTGATTTTCATTTCTCTGATTGTTAGAGATGATGAACATTTTTTCATATGTTTGTTGATTGATTGTATATCCTCTTCTAAGAAGTGTCTGTTCAGGTCTTTGGCCCTTTTGTTGATTGGGTTATTTGTTTTTTTGGTGCTTAGCTTTTTGAGTTCTTTATATACACTAGAGATTAGTGCTCTATTAAACATAGTTCTTGAAACACTGGCCAGAGCAATTAGACGAAAGAATTAAAGAGATATGTATAGGAAAAAGAAGAACTTAAATTAGCACTATTTACTGACGATATGATTCTATACCTAGAAGACCCAAAAAACTCCACCAGAAAACTTCTAGAACTAGTAAATGAATTCAGCAAAGTAGCAGGATATAAAATCAACACCCATAAATCAAAGGCATTTATGTGTATCAGTGAAAAACCTCAGAAAAGGAAATGAGGAAAACAACCCATTTTCAATAGCCTCAAAAAAAAAAAATACTTGGGAATCAACTTAACAAAAGAGGTGAAAGATATATGTGATGAAAATTACAGAACTCTAAAGAAAGAAATCAAAGAAAACCTTATAAAATGGAAAGATCTACCTTGCTCTTGGATAGGCAGAATTAATATTGTCAAAATGACCATACTATTAAAAGCACTATACAGATTTAATGCAATTCTGATCAAAATTCCAATGGCATTCCTCATAGAAATGAAAAAGCAAGCTTTGTAATGTTTTGAACAACTAATAAAAAGTTTTGAGGATAAAAAAAAGAAATGAAAAAGCAATAATGAAATTCATCTGGAAAAATAAGAGTGGCAGAATAACTAAAGCAATCCTTAGCAGGAAGAGTGAAGCAGGTGTCATCACAATACCAGACCTTAAACTACAGTACAGAACAATAGTAACAAAAACAGCATGGTATTGGCACTAAAACAGACTGGTAGACCAATGCTACAGAATAGAGCACACAGAGACTAACCCACAAAGTTACAATTATCTTATATTAGACAAAACATGCACTGGAGAAAAGATATCATCTTCAACAAAAGGTGCTGGGAACTGGAAATCCACATGCAACAAAATGAAATTAAACCCCTATCTCTCACCATGCTCAAAACTTAACTCAAAATGGATCAAGGACCTAGGAATACAACCAGAGACTCTGCGTCTAATAGAAGAAAAAGTAGGCCCTAATCTTCATCATGTGGGATTAGGCCCCAACTTCCTTAATAAGACTCCTATAGCATAAGAATTAAAACTAAGAATCAATAAATGGGATGAAATCAAATGAAAAAGTTTTTTCTCAGCAAAAGAAACAATCTGTAAGGTGAACAGAGATCCTACATCCTGGGAGCAAATTTTTACCCCTCATACATGAGACTGGCTTTAAACTTTCAATCTTCCTGTCTCAGCCTCCTTAGCCACTGTGATCACATGCAGGAGCCACTACACCAGGCTATCCTTAGATCTGGATGCCATTATTTCTCTGATAAAGATGGGTATTATGAAGTTACTGAGCAGTACATAAAAGTTTTAAGTAATTTAAATTTGCTAGAGTGGTTAAAAATCAATTGGAAGTTCATGGGTGTGAGAGAAGATAATAAGAAATGAAAAATAATATTATCAAAAATTTTTCAATGTTTGAGGAAGGGTTCGGAGTATTTTCTTAAGAGAAAGAAAGAAAAAAAGAATAACAGCAAGCTATAAGTATAGTACAAATCCTTAGAATGCAGCAGTGAATTAAATACACTAGAATCTCTTCCCTCATGGTGCTTACATGTTAGTAGAAAAAAAGAAACCCAAATAAATGAGTCTTTTATGATAAATGCTTGGGGCACAACAATCAAGCAGGGCAAAGGGTATTAAGAATGTAACAAGAATAATTACAGATTGATATTTAATTTTTCTTTTAAACAAATTATTATTTTAATTTTGCAATTTTATGGGTTACATTGTGATAATTCAATAGAGATACAATGTATAAAGATCAACTGTAGTTAAATTTTCCATCTCTTTAAGCATAAAAATTAATTAAAATGTAATGTTTTTTATATATATATATATATATTATATGATCTCGTGTGATATTTCCATACACATATACAAAAAATAGGCCTCATCAAGAAGTAAGTTTTGATCAAGCACTCCAAGTAGAAATAGAATCCACTGTGTCTATACTAGGGGAAGGAAAAAAAGAACTGGCATTATGATCAGGTGAGTGATGCCTGAAATGTTCAAAGATCTTATGTGGCTGAAGGTGGGCAAACAAGTGGACAGAAATTGGAGATGGAGTCTAATTACTTAATGAGGTGGGCACAGAAGATGCAAGCCCTATAAGAGAATTAGTACTTTGTCTTCTAAGGTGAAATGGGGTGAATTTGGGGAGTTTTGAGTAGAAGAGTACTAACAACAGATGTGATTTAGAAGAACAGGTTTGAAAGCTTTGCTGGAAAAGGCCAGGGTGGAATATAGGAAACTAGATTGGTAGCAATTTGACTAATTCAGGCTGGCTGTTACAACAGCTGGCACTAGAAGGGAACACTGCAGGTGAAATGTAGTGGTCAGACTCTAAAAGTATTTTGATAGTGGAGACAATAGGATTTCCTGATCATTATGGGTGTTATGGTTTGATCGTGAGGTGTCACCCAGAAAAGCTCATGTTATAAAGTGAGGAATACTCACAGATAAAATGAATAGATTATAACAGATGTGACCTAATTGGTGGATTAATCTATTTAATGGATTTATAATTTGAATGGATTACAGGGTGGTAACTCAGGTACGGGTGAAGAAAGTGGGTCACTGGGGCTTTGCCCATGGAAATTATATATTTTGTTTATCCTGCTTCTCTCTCTCTCTCTCTCTCTCTCTCTCTCTCCTTTGTCCCTACCCCCTCCTCTTGTTGATAAAAAGTGCTTTGGTCACAGTGACAAAAAAACTAACAGAGAATTCTAGATTGTTCATACAACTTTAGGAATTGTTATTGTGCAGCAGATTTTTCTCAGTATCCTGTCTTAGCTCTTCAGCATTGTCTCATCTCTTTGGATTAGTGGGTTTATAAGCAAGGGGAAATAACATATTTCTTTAGTAGCAAAAGTGAAGATTCCATTCAGTAACTTTTACTTGAAAAAAAATTTGTTTGGTAATAACATGCTATTAAAATTTGATTGGTAATATTACCACAATGAAGTTTCATATGGAAACCTTAGATGTTAAATCAAATTCAGACTTAAAGTATATCAAACTGTATTCTAGGCAATTATTTAATTATTTCACACAGTCACACATACAATGAGAACATCTTGTATATTTATGACACATGGAGTAGTGTGCCTCCTGAAAGCTAGAATTCTGTTACATTTCTAGGTTTTCACATTGGATGCAAACTATTGACATATGATAAATGTCTGTTTAAAGAGATGTGCTGACCCTATTTGAATATTTGTACTATTAATTTCTTGTTTTTGCCTATGCTGCCTACGACCTTCTATGAAATATAAATAGAGATAGAGAAATAGTAATAGGAAACTTTCATTTTGGTTTTAACCATTTTCAGTTCTAAGTATAACATAGGCTGAGAGTTTCTGTTGCTACATTTAATCAAATTGTGGAAGTTTCCCTCTATTTTTTTTATTTTAAATTTGAAAGGGTCATTGAAGTTTATCAGCTTGTTTGGTGGTATCAGTTTGATGGTTCTAGGTGGTTCATTCATTCTGTTAGTGTGATGAATTACGGTGGTAGGTTTTTAAATGTTTAGTCAACTCAGGTATGCTATATTTTATATATTTGGTTTGTTAAGATTTTCATTATCACATTTTTTTCCCTCTATGTTCAAGTAGTTTTCATATCTTGTTAGATTTTCATTTCCTTGTTAAATTGAATTAATTGAATACCAGATTTATTCTGCACAAATACAACTCTTTGTGAAGTGTGTCTTTTCTCTCTGAGAAAATTTATGTTGTGTCATTCTCAAAAGAGTTTGGAAAATTTCTTTGTGTTAAGGAGACTATTGTAAATTATGCTTTTAATTTTTAATAAATACACAGTGAATACAATTTTTATTTCCTCCTTTGTTAGTAGTGTGAATTGTGCTTTCAAGTCATTTGCTTTTCTCAGAGATCTTAAATATTTGTAAGACTTGTTAACGGAGTTAAATATTTATTATATAAAAGGGAATATTTTGAAAGCCTAAAGGAAAGGATTTTAAATTTTCCACCATGAAAAGATGATAAATGTTGAAAGAGATATGCTGACACTGTTTGAAATACTACACAATTTTACATTTATCAAAATGTCCCCCAAGAAATGTACAATTTTTATGCTTCAGTTGAAAAATAAATAAAGAGTGAGAGAAGTTGCTCAGTAATAGAGTGTATGCTCAGCATATATGAGGCCCTAGGGTCTATCCCCAGACCAAAATAGATAAATAAAATTACATAAACCTAATTTAAATATTTAAGAGAACAGTATTCAAGTAGTAACCATGTGAGAAGTTGTTGCACATTGTTAGAAATCAGAAAAGAGCAAATTAAGTCTACAATCTGTATTGCTTTGTGCCCCAGAAATCAGCTGAAATTAAAAGTCTAGGCACAGTGGTGCATGCCCATGATCTCAGTGACCTAGGAAGCTGAGGCAAGAGGAATGCAAACTCAAAAGTTAACCTGGGCAACTTAATGAGATCCTTGTTCAAAATAAAATTAAAGGGTGTGTGTGGTGGGGTGGAGCTCATTGGTAGAGTGCATGGGTAGTATGTATGGTCCTTGGTTATATCCCTCCCATTGCAAAAGAACAAAAACAAAAAATGTAAAAAGCAAACAAATGTCCTGAGTCTAGAAAAGCCTGCCAAGGATGTGGAGTGACTGGAACTCTTACACATCTTTGGTGGGTGTGTTGTACAGCTTTTCATCATGTTGATAAAAACACCTGACAAAAATATCTTAAAAGAGGAGACGTTTATTTTGTTCTCATGTGTCGGGAGCTGTGAATGAATTATGGGATTGTTTGAGTTATCTCAAGACAGGGGTTGCTTTTCTGAGAACATTTGGTGAAATTCCATTGATTCAAGACCATTCAGTTTATGCTGACACCCTGCCCTTAGAGGCATCTAGGTTGGTTCTACAGTTTAGCTATTATGAATTGTGCTGCTATAAACATTGATGTGGCTGTGTCCCTGTAGTGTGCTGTTTTTAAGTCCTTTGAGTAGAGATTGAGGAGTGGGATAGCTGGGTCAAATGGTGGCTCCATTCCCAGTTTTCTAAGACAGCCCTAGGTTCAAACATGACAGCCCAGAGGTAGAGAAGGTGGGCATAACCTGCTAAGCCCCAAGAAGTTGTATTTTTCATCTTCATCCTGTTTCCCTCAAGATGTTCTTCACACTGAACCCTACGGGGTTCCAGCCCATATAAATAAAGTGTGTGTTCTTCATTTGTTTGTTAGATCCAGCTTTGCCAGAATTGGTCATCCATTGTGACCCTGCTTTTCACTGATAAATAAGTCTTTGTCTTATTTCCATAATTTATTTTTTTCAGTAAACAAACTTTAATTTTTTTAAAAATTTTAATTTGTTATATATGACACAGGAATGCCTTACAATTCACATTACACATATAGAGCACAATTTTTCATATCTTTGGTTGTATACAAAGTATCTTCACACTATTCCTGTCTTCATACATGTACTTTGGATAATGATGTCCACCTCATTCCACCATTATTTCAAACCCCAAGCTCCCTCTTTCCCCTCCCACCTCTTTGGCCTACATACAGTTTGTCTATTCTCCCATGCTTCCCCTCTCCACCCCACTATGTATCAGCCTCCTTATATCAGAGAAAACATTCAGCATTTGGTTTTATGGAATTGGCTCACTTCACATAGCATTATGTTCTCCAGCCCCAACCATTTACCTGAAAATGCCATGATTTTATTCTCTTTTATTGCTAAGTAATATTCCATTGTGTATATGTACCACATTTTTTAATCCATTCATCTACTGAAGGGCATCTGGGTTGATTCCACAGTTTAGTTATTATGAATTGTGCTGCTATAAATATTGATGTGGCTGCGTCCCTGTAGTATGCTCTTTTTAAATCCTTTGGGTATAGACAAGGAGTGGGATAGCTGGATCAAACGGTGG
Organism: Marmota monax; assembly: GCF_021218885.2. NCBI lineage: Eukaryota > Metazoa > Chordata > Mammalia > Rodentia > Sciuridae > Marmota > Marmota monax. The sequence goes on from NW_026693777.1 coordinate 34,257,720, forward strand.
TTCCATTCCCAGTTTTCTAAGGAATCTCAATACGGCTTTCCAGATTAGCTGCTCCAATTTGCAGTCCCACCAGCAATGTATGAGTGTATCTTTTTCCCCACTTCCTCGCCAACATTTATTGTTGTTTGTATGCATAATAGCTGCCATTCTGACTAGAGTGAGATGAAATCTTAGAGTAGTTTTGATTTGCATTTCTCTGATGCTAGAGATGATGAGCATTTTTTATTACCAGTCATTTCCCACTGAATATTTTTACAATTTTAATATTTTAAAAAAATGTATTCATACATTCAGCTACACGGTAATATCTGAATAACCTGGGCAGTTTTCATTCTGGTCAGTCATTCAGTGGGTCCTGTGAATGCCATGGCAAAAGGAAGATGATATAGGAACAGATGAAGTCAGAACATGTACATGAGTGACTTAATCAAGAACTTCTAAGTCTGTGAATCACTGATTCTGCTTTGAACCAAAGTTTGCAATACACTATTAAAGGAGGGCTGGGGATATAGCTCAGTTGGTAGAGTGCTTGCTTTGCAAGCACAAGGCCCTGAGTTTGAGACCCGGAACCAAAAACAAACAAACAATATTAAAGGAAATTAGTGACAATGTTTACCAAAAGTAAAAGTTACTGTGATTGATCTGAGCTGACCGGATTTAATGAATCCAGGACAACCTATATGTTAAATATTCTCACTTATCTACTTTTCTATCACTACTTTGCAAGTTAGTAAGGCATGGTACTCCATTAGAAGCTAATCTCATTTATAAAAGAACACAGCATTGCATGGGGTATACAGTTCAGTCAGTACACTCTAATCTCAATCTATAACTCTATGCCTCCTCCCTGCTAGTCAATATTGGAGATGTTTAAAATTCTTTTGTGAGAGACATTTAATTTTGTCACTGATATTTCAAAAGAGCCCATGCCAATAAAATGGAGGCCAAGTTAATATGTCCTTAAAAGAAAATTAAGCCCAGAGACTTTTCCTCATTTCCCCACCTGGGGTATAAGATTAGTACATAAACCCACAGTGTAAGTGTATTACTTCATTTGTGGGGATGGAGGGAAGACACCAGGTTGAGGGAAGAAATCAAAGGACTACAAATGCAGAAACAATTATTAAAAGAGTATTACACAAAGTGAGTAATTGGAATCATTTTTTAAGGATTTGTCTTGTGAAATGAAAATTTAATTGCTGTTGCAAAAAAATCTGTATGAAGTAAAAACTGGTTTTAATAACCTTAGTAGAGAAAGTTCTAGAATATGGAGGTAACTGGATGTAAAATTCCTGCAGCAATTTAATAGAACAGTCCCAGATGGTGAGGGTGAGACCAACACCTACTGAGGACAAAAGCCTGGTATGTGGGAAATTTTGGATGACACCTGCAGAAACCAAATTGAATTACTTTTGGAAGTGTTGAAAAGTTTCATCCTTTGCAGTAACACAACTTTTTCACAACTTTTCATATAGAACTGGTCCATAACTTGTGGGTCAAGCTCACCCATTAGAATATATCCAAGGTTTAATCTGGCTGACTTGTTACCTGACTCTCTAGAAAATCTAGAGTATAAAACTATCAACAGCAGAATTTATATGCTTCAGACAATATGCTGCTCCATTTAGGAAGATTGCATTAAGAAATTCTATTTCTTCTTGTAAATTCCAGTGTGGGTATCCTTGATGAGAAGACTTCATGAAAGTTTTACAAGAATAAAAGAATCTTTGAATTGAGTCAAATCCACTGTAAACCCTAGCAAGCTTCAACAGGTAACCAGTGCTTTCAGCAAGAGGGTGGAACTACATGTCTTCAAAATGAAACTTCTGTTGGAGACAAGCATGTTACTCTCACTGAGTACATAAGCTTCTGGCTTGTCAGTTTTTGTCACATTTAGGATTGAACATTTCACATCCTTCAAAATACATTCCACTCAGATTCTTGGGTTAGTGTGAAGATTCCCAGACCCTTGGTTTGCGTTGAGTTGCCGCCGGGAGAACCAAGCCTCCAGCAGCTTCTTGATCCCTTTGAAAAATGTGCAGCTTCTGTCACTGTGAGACTGAGAACAACCAACAACCACAGAAAGTCAAAAAATCAAATCTCTTCTACTGCCACTGCTGCTGCTGCCGCTGCCACTGTTGCAGATTATACTGTTACTAAAATTCAGGTTCCTTTTTTTGGGCTATAATTTTATATTAATTTTTAAAAAAAGATTAATAAAAATTTTCTAACTTTGTGTGTCTGTGTGTGTGTGTGTGTGTGTGTGCGCGCACACATGTGTGCGCAAAAGTTGAATGTGACTCTGCTGGAAAGACTCACAGATACAGCAGATACAGTTCAGAAATGGCAGATACACTTCAGTCTATTGTAGTACACTACTTTTCTATTACAAAGAGTGGAACAAATGCTAACTAATATTGCCCACCATACCAAGTAAGACTTATTTTTATAATTTCTAATTAATTTTCTCAATCTGGCTCACAGCCTTCATCAGTTAACAGTCCATCCACTGTGCTGGCCATGGTGGACTGTACTAATGGTTTAAGAAGTTTGAGTCCATGGGCCCTTGACTTCATTGATATGGTTTAAGAGGAAGCAACATATGGCAGAAGGTTGAAACAGAGGAAAGTTTCTCAGGACATAGCAGTCAGAAAGCTGAGAGGGAGAGGGGGAAGGGGCCATGGGGAAGATGAACCCTTCTAGGGCATGCCCCCAAAGATCTGCCTACTCCAGTCATTCTTCACAGGCCTACAGTTACCATCCTGCAAAGTAGTTATTTCAAATTATTAATTCATCCAATGGATCAATCTACTCATTAGATTACTGCTCTCACAATCCAAATATTTCAGTTCTGAACATTCTTGTATTAACACTGGAGGTTTGGGGGGACACCTCATTTGCAAACCATAACATTCTCCTCTGGCCTTTAAAATCTCTTGTTCATTTCACAATCCCAGATGGATTTAGTCTATTTTCAAGAGTCACTATCATCTTAACAGTTCCAGGACTGCCTCAAAGTTCAAGTCCAAAGTCTTATCTGAGATTCTAGGTAACTCTTGGCTGTGATACCCTATTGTCAAGAATAAATTACATACACCCAAAATCCAATGATACAGAGTTAGTATACCCATTCCAAAAAGGAGGAATGGGGCACAGAATGAAGGGAAAACATCGCAAGACCTAAATCCATCCAGGCAAACAGTTCATGTGATTCCATTTCTGTCATATTGATCACATGTTGGTGAAATATGATCTTCAAAGAACTTGGACAGACCTGCCCATTTGGTCTTTGTGGTTGTATCCCATATGGATTCTCTTTTGGCCTGCTTCTTTCCACTCCCAGCACTTTTTCTTGGCAGACAGACCAGATTATTGACATCTTTTAATTCCTGAGGTCTCCATCCCACCTTTGTCTTTGCCTTCACTGATTTTCACATCACCCTCTCAGTGGTGGACCCTGCTACACTTTAATTGGCCTCACAGGTTTCCTTTGAAATCTTGGTGGAAGCCTCTGTGACCCCTCAACTTCAGCATCTTACACACTTTGGAACCAGCTCCATATGGATGATTCCAAGATCTGCCACCAGCTTGAGCAGCAGCTGGAAATCCTGGAACCACAGCTTTGGCAGTGGCCTTTGAGTGCCTAGGTGACTGAGCATGGAGAAACAACTTTCTAGTCTCCTTTGTGTGATCAGGATAACTCCACAATGCCTTCCAAAAAGGAATTTTTACTTTACCCTTGTGCCTGCTGTGTATGGTCTCACCAATTCCTGAGACACCCTCAATGTATTTTTCTTATTGTCTCTGTTCAAAGTACTTAGCATTACTGGAGATATGGATTTGGCTGACCATGGCTATAATCTCATCAAAACCATATCTTCCTTGGCCCCAGTTTTACACACACTTTTCAGCCTGTACTGCAAGTTTTAAAAATCTTTTTGCTCTACTTTATATTCCTTATTCTTACAGTGAATTTGCCTAAATGCCAAAGCAATTCCCATGCTATTGCCTGAATGCTGTGCTGCCTTGAAATTTCCTCCATCAGATTAATTAGTCTATCACCTTTCAACATGGCCTCACACAAAGTCTAAGGACATGGAAAAAGATAGACAAGTTCTTTGCCAGAATATGACATGCATGGCCTCTAGTCCAATTCCCAATACAGTCCCCTCTTCCCTCTAATATCTTATAACCACAATCTTTATTGTCCACATTCCTATTGGAATTCTTGTCTTCTGAGTTCCCACCAGAATCACCCATTAAGATGTTTATAACATTGTAAATATTAACCATCCTGTTTCTCTAAACTTTTCCTAACTCTTCCCACAAAAATTTTCCAAAGAATTCTAAATCACTTAATCAGGTTATTTACAGCAATGACCCTGCTCCCAATACTAATTTATATGTTAGTCAGTGTTTCATTGTTGTGACCCAAATACCTGACAAGAACAACTTAGAGGAGAAAAAATTTATTTTGGGTTCATGATTTTAGAGGTTAGTTCATGATCAGCTGATTCAATTGCTTTGGACCTGAGGTAAATCAGAGAATTACAATAATACAGCATGGTGGAGGGAAGCAGCTCAGGATATAGCATCCAAGAAACAGTAGGAGAGGGGAAGGAGCCACAAGAAAGATAAATCTTTGCAGGGAGTAACCCTGGCTACCATCCAATAGTTCTTTCAAATTATTAATGCATAAATGGATTAATCCACTGATTAGGATATAGTTCTTATGATCTAATAATTTCACCTCTTAATATTTCTGCATTAACACAAGAGGTTTTGGGGGGACACCTCCTACCCCATCCACAGTAGTGGTAGTTTAATATGGTGCAAATACATTGGAAATCCTTAGGCAGTTTCATGCCTATCCCATCATCCAGTAATTCAATCTAAGTTACATGTCTAAGAGGACTGAATGATTATGTCCATAAGAAATGTGCAAAACTATTGATGGCAGCTCTGAAAATACCACAAGTGAACAACAAGAGGTGAAAGTATTTAAAAAATGTAGATTAGTTCTCAGTGGGATACAACATTACATTGAAAAATAATAAACTTATGATATGAATGAATCTCACATGTATTTAGTGAAATTTTAAAGTATAATCATTACAAAATGGTATGTACTATTTAATTGTATTTATAGAACAGGCAAAACTAACATGATGATAGAGCAATTTCATCTACCTATTACATTATTTTGTGTCTTCACAGATTCTACTTCTCTCCATCTATGTAAAATTTGTATAAGCTCTATGTGTTGAATTTGGCTGTGTGAACACTGGCAAATACATATATAAACATTTACCATGGCTCATACCTGTAATTCCAATAGCTCCAGAGACTGAGGCAGGAGGATCATGAATTCAAAGCCAGCCTCAGCAACAGCAAGGCACTAAGCAACTGAGACCCTGTCTCTAAATAAAATTTTAAAAAAGGGTAAGTTATGTGGTTCAGAGATTGAGTGACCCTAAGTTCAATCCCTAGTACCACCCCACCCCCCCAAAAAAATAGAGTCATTTACCAGTACACATGAGAATTTGATGTTGGCACATTTTGAATAAACACTATATTGCAGAGGTTTTCATATAAGTGTTAGACCTCTTAGAAAACATTAACATAAAATTATAAAAGGTAGAGATAAACAAGACAACATTGTTCCTTCAACATTCTTTGACAAAGAATATTCTGAAAAAAATCATAATATTTGATAAAACAAGAAATCTTTTGTTTGTCCAAAATGAAAACCTTGGGTGATATGTGTATTGAAGATACCTTTATATCTGAGAGGAAAAGGAATTTTAGTTGAGGAACATAAAAAGGATTCAGGTTTTTGACTTGTTGAAAAATATGAAATTTGTTGAACAATATAAATATAACCATCTTGATACAATAGTCTAAAAGAAGCCTTTTAAATAATTCCTTACAGAAGATAAATTACTTAATATTGGAATTATCAGAAAAATGCAATAGTTTAATTTTCCAAGGAGAAAAATAAAACTAAGAAAAACAGATAAGAAAAAATATTTTCCTTTACATGAATGGTGGGTTAATGCAAGTTAATATTTATCTTGTAATTTATAAAGGTCATTTTTAAAATCTTTTTAATATTTAACAAAAACACATTTATTTATATTGGTAATTGAGGTGATTTTAAATCTCCTGTTATAAGGAGTAAAATGTATATAACCATAGGTATAGTGAGATGAGAACATTATTCCATTTCATTAATCCCTTTAATAGATGTGTTTTTATTCTTAAAAGTTAAAAAAATTCTAAGCTATGCATATTTGAGAAATCAACATGTGAAGTGATCAATTCAGAGCCAATGACAACTAAATAACTTTAGACATTTTTTACCTGAATTTCAAAGCCATAGACAAAATATTTGGTTGTATAGGCCATTTTCTGATATAATAAACATAGGCTATTAAATGAAAGGAAAAAGTAATTAGTAGACTTGTTTGCCATGGAAGAGATCAAACAATTAAAAATAAGACATGTCTTTCATATTAACCATGAACTATCCTGTCTACAAAACAGTAATATAAGTTTTTCCAAATTCAAGACAGGCTAATTGCAGAGAAAAATTACAAAGTTAGTTATGTCAGCAGTCAGAAGGATGTGACTGTTAAGAAGCAATTATTTCTAATATATCCAATTGTGATCACTTAGATATGAGGTGTCCCCCAGAAAGGTCATGTGTGAGACAATGTTAGAATGTTCAGAGGTGAAATGATTAGATTATGAGGTCTGACCTAATCAATGAATTAATCCACTGATGTGAATTGACTGGGCAGCCACTGTAGGTAGGTAGGGTGTGGTGCAGGAAGTAGGTCACTGGGGACATATCTTTGGGGTTTATCTTTTGTTCCTGGTAAACAGAGCTCTCTGTTTCCTGGTTGCCATGCCCACACTGCTTCACTCTGGGACACTGTTCCACCATGCTGTTCTGCCTCACTTCAGACCTGGAGATATGGATTTGGCTGACCATGGACACAACCTCTGAAACCATGAGTCAAAATACATGAAATTGTCAGATCTTCTGGTCACACTGATGAAAAAGCTAACTGAAATACTGATTAAGTTTGAAAACCTGATCTTTGGTTACATAATAGGATTAATGAAAATGATATTTATGGCCACCAAATTTTTCTAAGAAATTTTCTATAATAAATTGAAATATATTGCAATATATCCGGTCTCTTTATCATGTTCTTATTTTCTTAATACTTTCATTTTATTTATTTATGTAGTGCTTAGGAATCAAATCCAGTGACCCATGCATATGAGGCAAGTGCTGTACCACTGAGCCACAACGCCAGCCCATGTTCTTAAATTTTTATTACTTTAGATCTTTGAGGAGTTAATGTTACCTACTTTTTAAGTAGACAGTCAGCTTTCACATATATATCTATGCATGGAAACATGAGTATATTGTTTGGAAGCTAATGTCTTTTTTTTTGTCTATTCTTTATAGTAAAATTTATACACTAATTAAAGTTTCTAGCTTGCTTACTACATAGAGTTTTAATTGCTAAGGGAATTCACTAACACCATACAAGGTTTTCCCAGGGTCATTAATTGATACATTTCTCATGTTGTCTTAGTCAGCTTCAAAATAAAAGGGACATATCTCTCTCTCTCTCTTTTTTTTTTTTTTTGGTAGAACTTGATCATAAGACTGACCTAAGTAAGAGCAAGTGAAAGAAACCTTGAACAGTCTCAGTTTCTTCCAGTCTCAACTTCAAAAACAAGACAGTGAGGTATGGAGAAAAAAAGTTGAGGATATTTTCATGTGATGTTTTCTTAAATAAAATATTTTTTCCAATTTCAAAAGTAAGACATTTATTGCAGAACACTTGTTAATATTAAAAAGCTATTAGAAATCATTAGAGGCTCTGTCATTCCACCATGCAAAGTAAATTGTTTAAATGCTTTGAATTCATCTCAAGGCATTTTTCTACTGAAATTAAGTTTTTACCATTTGTTTAAAAAATCTGTCTATTTTCTTAAACATTCATATTTTATTTTGGCTCTTGAAACTTTCCTTACTGATAATAAGAACATCAATGTAATCTTTTATATTAAGAACATACATGCATCTTCATTTCTCCAGTTCAGCTTTTGCCTCTGGCACTTGTGTTTTTGAGATAATAAAGGGAGTTTGCTCATCTTCATCGAATAAAATCTACTTTCTTCTGTGATTTATGCTTTATCACGATCCTTTAAAATGTTTCACTAATAATATAAAATACATTGAGCCACATATACTCACTTATATATTTCTTTAGACATTTTATTTTTTGAACTATTATTTAAATGCTTTAAACATTTGAATTTATTTTTTTGTATGTCTCTAGTAGCTAACCAGTCCTTCTCCAAAGAACTTCCCAATGATTTGAAAATCACTTTATCGTCAACAGCACCTTTTAAATAATTGCCTTTATTCTGAACTCTCTGGGTTTCTTCCATCTATTTATCATTCTTGTTTATGGAAAGTAAAGAACCACACCAATTACTGTAGGTTTATGGTACATTTTAATATCAAATCTATCTGGCTGTTTCTCTTCTCTCAAATTTTGCTAGAGATTCTTCAAGCATATATTGAAGGGACTGGTAGGAAAAGGTTGAGAGACATGTTCTTGTCTCCCTGGTGAAGTGAGTTTGTCAGAATTTCAAATGTGATTTTGAATATATTTCCAGTCCAGTTCATCTGTAGTAAATTTCCTGATCAATACTTATCTATCTTGGTTTCAGTGCTGCTATAACTCAAAATATTTTGTGTGGTAGAGAATCTGTCTATGTGGTAGATTGTGAGCCAGTATAGTTAGTGACTATCACAAACCTTGTTATTTATGAATTTAAAAAAATCCCCCCACAGTTATATAGAAAACAAGCAATTCTCTGATTTGAAGTCCTTGATTACTAAATACTAGTTATGTATGCATTCGAATCTGATTTAACCTCATTACCTTTTATAGGCTTTTTTCTTTTTAATTAACATGAAATAATTGTACATATTTGTGTGGTATGGTGTGGAAGGTAAATTTTATAAGCCAATAGTGACAAGTAGTGTTGATAGTTTAATGAATTTATGGTTCCCTTAAATTTGTATAAAACTTATACATATATGCATTATTTTTCATTAAAATGCTATTATCTATATATACTATATTCACATTTTAAAGTTAATATTGTATCTTATACATATTTTCATTTTTAAATTATTACACTGTTGATGGACTTCTGGAGTGCTTTCTAATATTGATTATTTAAGCAATGCTATTATTGATCATTTTTATTTGAAAATTTATGCTATAAATCCTAGAAGTTGAGTCTCTTTCAAGATGTTGTAAAACTTTTACATCTAAAATAAAGTACCAAGTTCTCCCCCAGATGTGCCAATGTTCGAACAGTAATATGTAAGGATTCTCAAATCCCCATTTTACACCCTCAAGGTTGTGATTAAAACATTGTAACAATTCCCTTTGTTATTGGATTGTGAATGTCTGAATTCCTAAATCTCTAAATGTCAAAATTCCATATTGTTGGCCAGTGTAAATAGGGACTTACTTCCTAATTCATTTATCTTTTTAATTATATAATATGTAAGATATTTCTATAGTTTTAGTGTGCCCATAACACGTGAGTACAAGACTAAAAATCTATCTTTTACAAAAAGAAGGTAAGTAATTTGGCTTAAAATTTGTTATACTGAAAACTGGTCTTCATGTTCTTATCATTAGTAGTCACTTTGAGGATCAGCATTTAATGCCACCTGTGGTCTTTTCCAAAAGCATATAATATTGCATATGCAATCATGTATCAGTTGTAAAATCAAACTGAGTTTTTAAAAAAGAATAAGTTTTAAGAATATATGGATTGCCAAAATTAACAGTGTTTGTTTTTTGGCATTGTAAGAAAAGTATTTTCTTCATATTTTTAAGTTTTATAAATTATATTAAAAAACATTCATTATTTTGATAGTTAGATAAAAAATTAAACATATGAAACTTAATAAAGTGAAAATTTGTTGAAAAACAAATCTATCATTTAAAACTTGCTTTATAACAACCTGAGATTATTTGATGTTATACCTAAACTATGACATTGTTCTTAAAACAAGTTCCAAAATTTTAATTAAGTGAAATTTTTACCTGTAATTTAATTAAATCTTAACAAGTAATAGTTAAATTGCACAAAGAGAGAAAATAAAAACATATATGGTTTTCACATAAAATTAAATAATGTCATAAACCTTGAAGATATGTATTACTACATGAATTCTCAAAAAAGCTTATATATTTATCAGAAATGTGGTTGAATTCATTGTGAAATTAGAAATTATCCAGGACTAAGAAGAAAATTCCAATTGTCAGAATAAACTTCCATGTTTTATCATTAGTTTTAATGTACTTTCTTAAATAGTTTAGTTTTCCATGTATATACAATTTATTGCATTTTAAATATAGTCTTGTCTTCTTTTTCTTCATGATATAACCATTTTTCTTAGTTTAACAAATATTTTTGTAAATATAATTTTACCAAGATAGTTTTTAAATGTTGTCACTTTACTTCATATATTCCTTCATATTTTAAAGTTTCAGTGTAAAATTATATAATATTTTTATTTGCATAATTGTCTTTATTGACAAACATTTTATTTAAGCTAACATTTATTTAGTTTTTAGTTTTCTTTCAAACTTTTATTCTTGTTGATTTCCCTAAATGGAAAGTATCCTGTTCATAAATTTAGAGATGTAAAATATGTATGCTAAAACAAAGAAAATTCTCTAATATCTAAATTTTGATTTACTATGTGTCTCTTTAGAAATAAGATTTTTGTATTTGATGTGACATATCTATTTTGAATGCTGCTAATGTTCTGTCATTCAATATTTTTTATCTAGGTAAAACCAAGTCAAATGGATGAAAACCAAACAGAAAGGGTGAAAGAGTTTGCTCTGGCAGGATTCTCAGAAAATTCATCTATTGAGGCAGGGCTATTTTTATTATTTCTTTTCTTTTATGTGTCCACATGGGTAGGCAATGTCCTCATCATGGTGACAGTGGCCTCTGATAACTACCTAAATTCATCGCCTATGTACTTCCTTCTTGGTAACCTCTCATTCCTTGATCTGTGTTATTCAACAGTAACAACCCCTAAGCTTCTGGCTGACTTCCTTGATAATAAAAAGCTCATTCCCTACAACCAGTGCATTGTGCAACTCTTCTTCCTGCATTTTGTAGGGGCAGCTGAAATGTTCCTGCTCACAGTGATGGCTTATGATCGCTATGTAGCAATCTGTCGCCCTCTGCACTATACTACTGTCATGAGTCGAGGTTTATGCTGCGTGTTAGTGGCTGCCTCATGGATGGGAGGATTTGTGCACTCCACTGTCCAGACCATCCTCACCATCCGTTTGCCCTTTTGTGGGCCAAACCAGGTGGATAACTTCTTCTGTGATGTCCCCCCTGTCATCAAACTTGCATGTGCAGACACCTTTGTCATTGAACTTCTCATGGTATCTAACAGTGGATTGATATCAACCAGCTCCTTTGTGGTGCTGATTTGTTCCTACACCACTATCCTGGTTAAGATTCGCTCCAAGGAAGGAAGGAGAAAAGCTCTCTCCACCTGTGCATCCCACCTCATGGTGGTAACACTCTTTTTTGGACCCTGTATTTTCATCTATGCCCGCCCTTTCTCCACTTTCTCCTTGGACAAGATGATATCTGTACTCTACAATGTCATTACCCCCATGCTAAACCCCCTCATCTACACACTTCGGAACAAAGAGGTCAAGTCCGCCATGCGAAAGCTATGGGATAGGAATAGACTTTGGAAAAAATAGGAGACATGAGACACTGAAGTGAGTTTTTGATAGCAGACAGAGACTATGAGAATACCACAGTTGCTTTTTGACTAATGAATCAGGAGGCAGAAGCCTCTATGTTTAATTGTCTTCCATTAAGTCACAATGCCACTGCTTCTGGCTTTATATCTAAACTGTGCGTGATTGCTGACTTGTTCTGTATTCTGCTTTCTTTTCTTGACTGAATCAAATATAGTTTCTGTTTTCCTATTGATTTGTGTTTTAAAATTTTATCTCTTCATCTGATAAAATTTCATTCCATGATCTCTTTGTGCTCAGTTTGTCACTACAAACTGCCACAACCTATTCTTTCTGAGCTCTCAATAGCTTCTTATTTGCTTAGCTACAGACTTTACTTTCTTTTCAGTTTCAAATTATTCTCATTACATTCCACTGAATGAGAAATTTGTGTTTCTTATTCTCACTAAATATTTTAAAAGATAAATGTTTGATGAGTTAATGATTTACATTTATGAATGGGATATATTTGTTAGTTAATGGGATATATTTGTCAGTTTTGTCACCTCACCACACCACTGATATCTAGAAGGGAAAGTGAGGGAGCAATCATCTAATAATTGTGGGTTCAAATACTCCTCTTTTAATTCTCAGCCAAGTGAATCTGGATGAATCAGCTAGAACATGGGAGCCCTAATTTCCTCTTCTCTTCCATGACTAGAATGACCTACTTCTTAATGCTGTTATGAAAATTAAAAAGGCACAGGATGTGAGTGGGTCTGAGTTGGTATGTGGCTCATAGCAGTGTTCAACAAATATTTATTCATTAAAGTTGATTTTTTCAATATGAAAAAAGTATAAATGATGAAACTCTGAACTGGTGGATTTACCTTAATGTAGCAACAGTTTGATGCACTGTCACTAGTTTGTGGAGGACACTGTAAAGTGTATAGGAAAGAGTATATGGTACTTTCACCTTTGTCAATTATTGGGCACAGTTTATATCACTATCACCCCTTGAATCCTTAGAGTTACATTAAGTCATAGACCTGTTTTACTGCATAATGAGTCTTTATATTCAAAGAAAGGAAAACTAAATTGATATTCAAGTTTAGAACAAACAATACAAATAAAATATAAATCTAAAATATGAATAAACTTTCATTTTAACACCATATTTATTCAGGGGATGATAAAAGCAAATTCAGCAACTGGTTTTGTCACAAATAGAGATAGAAGACAAGAGCATTTGGTAATCATTAAAGATTGTAATTTTATCTTTATTCTCGTTATATTTCTAAAATTGTTACTATAGCTAAAGTAAAATGAATAAAATAGAGACCAAAAAATGTGTTGAATTAGTGTAGAAGGCTTTATATGTCATCCATGTGATGTTGACTAGGGAAGAATATTTCAAAGTTCTAACCTTTTCCCACACTTGGAAACATAACTAGTACACTTTTTTGAGGCATTGGGAACTCTGAGTAAACAGGAGTTGATGACATTATTATAAAAAGCAACTCAAACCCAATACCTGACACCAACCAAAGCTCATATGGATATACCACTATTATTATGATAGAATTCCATAAAATATCTCAATGTTGAGCAGATAATTAAGTAATCTAATTCATAATATACACAACTATGAATACTGACTCTATCTATGGGAAGGTGAGTATGGAATCAGATGGGTCTATATTTGAATTTGGTTGGTACTTTAATAATTCCACCACTGGCATGACTCCCCAAATGCCAAGCTGTGCAGCCAGCCTCCTGGTCCCTGCCAAGAAGTGGCAATGGAATGATGAATCAGTGGAGCAGCTGAGTGGTGGCCTCAGTAAGTTGAGGTATGGTTGGCAGGCATAGCCTATGGCCATGTGGAGCTCTCCTGGTAGGCATGGGTGAGGATAGCACTGAGGTGAGCTCAGGATAGCCAAGTCATGCCAACCTGTCATCCTTCATAGGCCAGGCCTGGGCGCTGTTCTGATGCCTGCTGCAGAAGCCTGCTCCAAGCAGCATCCATCCAATGACTTCAACCTCCCCCTTCCTGATCTGCCATGAGAAAAATGGAAATGGAGCAAATTGAATGAAGTTGTGACTCAAGAATTGATCAATAGTGTTAGTACCATTTCCAAGCTCTAATTAACAAAAGTTTGGACCAATAGCAATGAACCAAGTGCTATATAAAGCACTAGACTAGCACACTTGGTGGGGGAAACCTGCTACCACGTTCCTTCTTGCACTGCAAGAATTCTGTTCCTGTTCTTCAATAAATCCTACTGTTATACTCACTCATCCTGGTCAGCAGAGTTCATTCTTTGGAATTTAGGGGATAAAAACCCAGGAAGAAGAATAAATTAACAGTGAACTGCTAGAGTCTGCTACCACATTGGAGGGCATAGCCCACCAATGAGAGCTGCAATACTCTGCAGAGATCTGCCCTTAATGCAGTGAGGCACTTCCTTGGATAGGGTCCCCAGGTTATTCTCAATGGAAGGGGAGATACCTGGAGAGCCAGTGGTTGAAAGTATGTAGTTTTATTCTATGAAAGTCTTTTCTAACCTTTTCTTCAAATGTCATCTGAAATCAAAGAAGAGATAAAAATGAAGCCTGGAGATGTGATTTGAACCTATAGCCTCAGTGACTTGGGAGGCTGAGGCAGGAGTATCCCAAATTCAGGTTGGACAAATTAACATGGCCTTAAGAAATTTAGTGAGACCTGTCTTAAAATAAAAAATCAAAGAAAGAGATGGAGGGGGTGCTGAAGATGTAACTTGAGGAAAATTGATATTGTTCTACATGTTTGTACCATCTTTATCATCAAAATGAAACAGATACTATATATATATATATATATATATATATATATATATATATATATAATTATTCAATAAATAAATGCATCCCATGGTTCAATCTTTAGTAGAAAAAAAATTCTTCTACATAGAAATAAAATTTTACTTCCAAAAAATATCCTGAAATGTTGAGGTTTTATTTGAGAACTGAATATGTAGGAATTACTTACAATAGTAAAATGCTTCAGTTAAATAATTTGATTTAAAATTTATTTTAATATCCATGTTGAAGAGAAACATTGATATGTCACAGAGAATTAGAAGAAGAATCAGTTGATCTATCAATGATTGCAGTTAAAGAGAAGAAGGAATATGTCAGATTCCTTGAACTTCTCAGAAATTTCTTATTGACCTTGTCTTTTAGCCATAAACAATATATTTTAGGAGGTTGCATTATTAGAATTAGTATATCCTAGTGATATACTTCTGGTAACACATCCTGCTCCCTTAATAGAGCATTTTCTCATAAGAAAATCTTTCTAAACAGTATTTAGTGCAAGTGGTTGACATTAGCAATTATCCAATAATTTTTAATGCTAGTAGTGATTAAGAGTGAGTTGAGGCAGCTTACAGTGAAAAGCAGACTTCTGAGATTAATTCCTACAATTAAAATTCCTACAATTTAAATCCTAATGTCAATTACAAAGCCATATTATTTGAATTTTATGTTTGAGTGTGGGGTATCACTGTTGCCAGGCTGGCCTCAGACTTGCAATCTTTCTGCTTCAGACTCCCAGTAGCTGGGATTACAGGTAAGCCACACTGAGGCTGGCTTGCTTGCTTTTTAAAAAAAGCCTACACTGTATCACGATTTAAATCACCTCATTAAAAAATGGGAAATGAGCCAGGTGTGGTGGCCCATGCCCATAATTCCAGCAACTCGGGAGGCTGAGGCAGGAGAATCTCAAGTTTGAAGCTAGCCTCATGAAATTAGCAAGAACTTATCCCAAAATAAAAAATAAAATAAAAAGGGCTGGGGATGTTGCTCAGTGGTTAAGAACCCTGAGTTGAATGGGAAATGAATTTCACAAACACTTCCACAGATAGTAATTTCTTTAATTTGCAATTTGTGGCTTCCTCTGAACTGACAATGACAAGTTCCATACCAGAACCCATAATTTTCACAAAACAGAAACTGATGATTTCTTGTACTTGAGTTTCACTAATACATGCAACAGCCATGCATATCAGCTTACACAACTAACTAAACCCCGAGATGTCCGCACCTAGACTGACAGTGCAATGATTCATATTCATCCTCAGGAATGAATATGAATTGGTCAAAGAAAGATGGAAACTGGAATAGAGATTAGAAATGGAGTATGAGTCACTGGATAGTTCTAAGAGGTTTGAAACCTCATGTGATCAGATATTAAGGAACTTTCTATGTGAGTGTTCCTGTGCTGAAAACACACATGTGCGTGCGTGCACGTGCGAGCACACACACACACACACACACATTTCCCTTTCCCTAACTATAAACCTAGGTTGTTTCCTTTCATGGGCTTTTACAACATGTCCTATGTATATTTTGTTCCTGTCTACTTGCCTTCATTCCATTAAACTGAAAGATTTGAGAGTCTTGGAATATATGTTCTTAAATATTCTACTTCCAAAACTAGTTCAGTGTCTAAAATATGAATATAGTACGTGTTCAAAAATATTTATTTATTTAATAACTATATGTATAAATAGTATCTGTTTCATTTTGATGATAAAGATGGTACAAACATGTAGAACAATATTAATTTTCCTCAAGAAACTAAAAAAATGAGCTATCATGTGATCCAGCTATCCTACTTCTTGGTATATCTCCAAATGTAACTAAATCAGTTTAACAAGGAAATAACCTCATGCCATAAGTATCTGACTACTCATAATAGCCAAGATACAGAATTAATCTAGGTACACACATCAATGGAAAAATGGATAAACAAAATATGGTATATGTGCAAAATGAAATATTATTAAACCATAAAGAATAATGAAAAGCTGCTCTTGGAGGCAAAATGGATAAGACAGGAGGACATTGTGTTAAGGAAAAGCCAAATCCATAGAGAAGTATAACCTGTTCTTTCTCACATGCAGAATTTTAAAAATTGTCAACCTGATTATGAAATAGTGAATACTAGAAAGTAGAAAGAGCGAATAAAGGACCAGACACTGTGGCACAAACCTATAATACCAGCAACTCAAAAGGTTAAGGCAGGAGGATCATGAAAAAAAAAGCACTGGATGTGGGGAAAAAAGTTGAATAGAGGGATGCTGGATTTGATTCATATATGCTGATGCATGTATTGAAATGTTAAATTTCACACAGAGCACCATTAACATGTAAAAATTTTTTGTTTTTTTGGTTTTTGTTTTTCAATTGCTTTTATTTTTAAATACATGACAGCAGCATGGATCACAATTCTTATTACACATAAAGAACACAATTTTTCATATCTCTGTTTTTATATAAAGTATTTTCACACCAATTCATGTCTTCATACATGTACTTTAGATAATGATGTTCATCACATTCCACCACCTTTGCTAATCCCCTGCCCCCTCCCTTCCCTCCCCACCCCTCTGCCCTATCTAGAGTTAGTCTATTTTTCCCATGCTCCCTCTTCCTACCCCACTATAAGTCAGTCACCTTATATCAGAGATAGCATTCACTATTTGTTTTTTGGGGATTGGCTAACTTCACTTAGCATTATCTTCTCCAACTGCACCCATTTACATGCAAATGCCATAATTTTTTAAATCTTTTATTGCTGAATAATATTCCATTGTGTATGTATGCAACATTTTTTAATCCATTCATCTACTGAAGGGCATCTAGGTTGGTTCCACAGTTTAGCTATTGTGAATTGTGCTGCTATAAACATTGATGTGGCTATGTGCAATTATCTTATATAAGACGAAGGCACCAAAAACATGCATTGGAGAAAAGATAGCCTCTTCATTAAATGGTGCTGGGAAAACTGGAAATCTATATGCAACAAAATGAAATTAAAATTCTCTCTCTCACCATGCACAAAACTCAACTCAAAGTGGATCAAGATCCTAGGAAGACAACCAGAAACTCTGCGTCTAATAGAAGAAAAAGTAGGCCCTAATCTTCATCATGTGGGATTAGGCCCTAACTTCCTTAATAAGACTCCTATAGTGCAAGAATTAAAACCAAGAATCAATAAATGGGATGGACTCATACTAACATGTAAAATTAATCTAATAAAAAATCAAATAAAAATACCTCTAAAGTCTATTACTGTCAATAGTCAGTATTATATCAATAACTAAGGCAAACATTGACATCCTCTTAAGCTCTTTAAATGTTCATATACATAAATGTAACTGATTATGAAAATTAATTATGTGCAAAGTCTATACAATAGAAATACAGTATTGTTATAATAGCAGGTAAAGGATATAATCTTAAGACAAAATTGGAATTCTTGTATGTTCTATTATATTTATGCACATGTGTAGAGTTGCAGTAATAAGGGATGTCAGAGAATACCCACAGCATGTTTCTCTGATTGAAGACTATTCAACAATTTTGGAAGTTTCATCTGGTTATTTAATTTATTCAATTTCTAATCCTTTCCTTTAGTTTGATGTTTCCAAGTCAACCTATGAGAAAATTGCTTGAATTTCTGAAGGTTAATTTATTTAAAATCAAATTCAACTGTTGTTTATGAGAGTCTTTGTAGTATTCAGGAACAAGTCCAAAGTAAAGGGGGTGAGGGGAACAAGACAATGAGAAAGAAGGAGGGAGGGAGGGAGGGAGGGAGGGAGGGAGGGAGGGAGAGAGAGAGAGAGAGAGATTAAGAAGAAGAGGGAGAGAAAAGAAAAGAGGAAAAAAGGGGGGATTCTATCAAGACAGAAGAAAAATCAGTGGAGTATATGAAGGGGATTGAGTGGGAGGGAAGGGGGATGGGATAAAGGAGGAACTTTCCTATGTACATGTATAAATATGCTACAGTGAATCTTACCATCATGTACATCCAAAGACACTAATTTTAAAAGAAAACCTATAAGTAAATAGCAGAAAGAACAGTAGAGAAAAGAAAACAAGAGAAGGGAAGAGGAGAGAGAGAAGAGGAAGTAATAGGAACTGAATTTGAGAAAATCATATTCCATGATTTTATAAGTAGGACAAAATGAATCCTAATGTTATGTATAACTAAAAAGGGCCAATAAAAAATAAAAACAAAAATTCAGCATAAGATCTGAATTTGTGGAATCCAAGAACATACTTCCTATTAAATGATGGCCCAAAGGGTAGGATCAGCTCAGTAAAAGATGCAGTGCTTATTGAGAATCAACTTTGGGTGAAATGTATTAATTTAATAACCAAATTCATATTAACTGTAACATATTAGCTTATTACACCTAATAATTTAGCCATAAAATGCATTTTTAATAAATATGGATTTTCCCATGTTATAGCTAACTACTGAAATTGCCTATCAGTTGCAAGCATTTTTTTAAATAAAAGCATTAAGCATAATATACACAAGGAAAAATATGATTTTTAAAATTGATAATATCTTGAATTAGTGAACTATTTTGTCCTCTAAAGCTTATGAAAATCAGGATACAAATGCAGAGGGCATTTATTATTTAATCCCAGGCTATCCTCTGAGTGCCAAATATATCATGTTTTGAATATTTCCCATTGCTATATTAGGCTATGACTATGAAATGAAAATTAATTTTGTATCAACATTTTAAGCAAAATAACTAGTAACATAAATCTTGTTTTAACAAGAAAGGTAATCATAGAGTTAACTTTAAAATGTATATGGGTGACGATTATGCATCATCTTACATAGGCATTCATATATATATATGTATATATGTATATGAATTATATAAATAATTTTGTTGAAGTGAATCACCTTTTACAGAACATATTATAATTATGTAAACACAAGTCAGAAAGAAATCTTTGATAAGAATCATATTTAAGAATCTATATCTCCTGAATAAGTGGAAGCATGAGAGACCATGGAAAGCAGGAAGTCAGTGAAAAGTCACAACTTGGTTCCGCATTTTCTTCATAGCTGTTTTCATCTCCTCATTTCTCAATGTGTAGATAAGGGGGTTCAAGAGTGGAGTGAAAATAGTGTAAAACACAGACAAGAGCTTGTCCACAGAAAACCTACTAAAAGGCCACAGGTAAATGAAAATGCAGGGCCCAAAGAAGAGTGTGACCACCATGATATGGGCAGAGCAAGTGGACAGAGCTTTGGTGACGCTTCCTGCAGCACGCTGCCGGACACTGAGGAGGATGGCAGTGTAGGAGATCATGACCAGCAGGAAACAGCTGACGGAAATCAAGCCACTGTCCGAGATCATTAGTATACCCAAGACATAGGTGTCCATGCAGGCAAGTTTGATCACCAGAGGAAGGTCACAGAAGAAGCTGTCCACCTCATTGGGGCCGCAGTAAGGTAAATTCACAGTGAAGGCAATTTGACTGATGGAATGCAGAAATCCAATGACCCAGGAAATGAGCACCAGCTTGATGCAAGTCTGCCGGCTCATCATTGTCATATAGTGCAAGGGTTTACATATGGCCACGTATCTGTCATAGGCCATGGAAACCAGCAGCACCATCTCAGCCCCTCCAGTAAAGTGCAAGAGAAAGATTTGAAACATACATCCTCCAAAGGAGATTATCTTTCTATCAGTAAGGAAATCTCTGATCATCTTGGGGGTGGCAAATGAGGACAGCCACATATCCAAGAAGGACAGATTCCCTAGCAGGAAGTACATAGGGGAGGACTGCAAGTTGGGGGCAGAAATTACAGTGACCACAGTGAGGAGGTTACCCAGAAAAATGGCCACATACATCCCAGAGAAAAATACAAAGAAAAATTTTTGTAGATATTGTGAAGAACAGAGTCCATGCAATACAAATTCTGACACCACCGAATAATTTTTCATTTCCATTGTCCCAGGTATCAGATTCTGTATTTCATCAACACAAAGAAATGGTAATCATGTCATTTGTGTCAGGTTGGAAGAACCTAGAGCACATTATGTGAAGGGGAGTCCTCACTCACAGAAAGACAAATACTGCATGATCTTAATAATATGTGGAATCTAGAAAAGTAGAATTCATAAAAACAGAGTATAATGTAGTTATCAGATGGTGGGAGGTGAGAGAATATGGGCAAAGTTGGTCAAAAGGCAAAAAGTTGTAGTTACACAAGAGAATCTATTTAACATCATAGCTAGCAACAGTATATTGTATACTTCAATGTTGTGGAGACAGCAGATTTTACATGTTCTAACTACAAAAAATGGCAAATTTTTTAGAGAATGCATGTAAAATAGCTTGACTTAGCCATCCCACAACATATATGAAAATATATATATTTGTACATCATAAATATATATAATTTGTACACTATAAATATATATAATTTTATCAATTAAAATATAAGCAAAGGCAGGAAGATAGAATGGTAGAAAAATCAGGAAGGCAGGCAAATAGGATGAAGGAAAGAAGAAAGGAACAAAAGTAGGAAAGAATGAAGGAAGGAAGGGAAGAGAGGTGTTAAGTGAAAGTGCTATCAACTGCCAGGCACATGAAAGTGATCAGCTAGGGGTTGTTTCAAATGTAACAGATAATTTAACAATAGATGGAATTTTATAAACAAGTCCATACCAACATGTATATCTGCCCCATTCAGACTTTAATCTTTCCATGGGGGTAGTTGGGCATTCTAGAAGACTTCAGCATAGGTGAGAGCTGTTGAAACATTTTTTCTTCCCTTTGTGGCTTTTGTCCATGGGAGATGTGGAAGTAATCCAATGAAGAGAATGAACCAATAATCCTTAAGAGGATTGAATATGAAGATTTCCTGGTTTTATTTACCCATCAGGGTAGATACCACTGGCCAGTGGGCAATTGTTTTTAAACAATTGAAGTTGCAACTAAATTATTAATATGTCAAACATAGAAAATTGCACACACATCTCTCTCCCCATTGATTTCCACAAAAACAAAAACAAAAGACAAGCAAAAAATTTTGGTGGGTGTCTCTATCTGTGTACCCAAATACCAATCAATGTATCTCTGTCTGAGTCAGGAGAAGCAGTGGATGACAAAGTTTAAGAGAACAAGATTTATTTAAGCTAAAAAATCAGGTTCTGAATGTAAAAGTGTATTAAGGTGTTGCATATAAATACAGTATAGTCTCAGATCTTAAAACTAGATTATGTTTGTTCTTTAGATATTTTATGGAAACAGCTCTATTGTGTTGTATGTGTTACAGAATGGCATGTATCATATTCTCAGAGAACATCTTTGAGGAAAGAAATCTAAATAATAGCATAGTTACATGAGGATTTTAATTTATCTTAATTTTCATTCTTTTAAATTAAAATGTAATATAGTTTTAGTCTAAAGTGTTAACTAATGCCTTGTGGACACCATGAACATAATCACAACTGAAGAACATTTGCAGGTTTGGCTGTTAGCCTGACAGCCATCCTAGTGTGTATCACACATGCCATAGATCAGTACCTCTACTTGTATTCTTTACCTTTTTTGTACCCATGAAAGTTTTCACATGGGGCTGGGGATGTAGCTCAAGCGATAGCATGCTCCCCTGGCATGCGTGCTGCCCGGGTTTGATCCTCAGCACCACATACAAACAAAGATGTTGTGTCCGCTGAAAACTAAAAAATAAAAACAAATAAATACTAAAATTCTCTCTCTCTTAAAAAAAATTCACTTACCTAAAGGCCACCTAGATTTTTCTCAACTCAATTAGCAATTCTCTATTAGGGAGTCTTTATAAAAAAGTTTTCACATGTAATTTAAAAATATAATTTAATTTAGTGTTTCTTTTAAATGAAGATTAAGTGGACCGTTAAAATAATCAAGTGGAAAACTAAGGAGGTTAATATAAAGATCTCTTACTTGCTATTGAGTCAACTGCATTCTAAAATCAAACCATTGAATTGTACTCTAAAAATGAATTAACTTTTTGATACATAAATTATAATTCAATAACGTTCTATTAAGATAGATATTAAAAATATAAAATAGACTCATTAGAGTTCTAATTTTGGAGAACTCTTTATGAATTTCAAGGCCTTTTAAAAATTGTTAAATGAGTATTAAGTTTATTATCAGAAAACAGGAGGTTAATTTTGCATACAAAATAATAGCATTTTAAAATTTAAATACAAGGAACCACAGAACCACAGATAGAAAAACACATCTTAAATACAATTTTAAAATGATAAAATTTAATTATAAGTAACAAATTATTATGATACATTCAAATGACATAAAGTATAATAGAATAAATGAGTCTCTATTTGACTCATATCTTAAAATGTGTTCACATCCATGTCAAAAGCTCTTTACTCACCTGGAGGTAAGGTGCTTAGTGCTGGAACTGCAGGTCACCAAATTTGTATATCACATCTTCTACACATGCTAAAATGGAGCTTTTGAAATCACTTATATTTTTATTACAGATGTGATCTATTTGCATCTTTCTCCTGCCTCCTAAAAGATAATTTGAGGAGAGCATCATTTTAAGAAGACAGAAAACTCCAGACTTCAGCTTTCTTTGAATTTAAGATATAATACATATATATCCTCTCCCTGACAGAATTAAGAGCACTTTAATGATGGGACACTTGTGGTCAACTCCCATAATGAAGGCTGGGGAATAAATCATCCAAGAGTGGAAATTTGTGGTAATGAATCTCATTCTTTTCCCCAGGTAACACAAGAGGGAAATTTCAACGATCTGCCCTATTATATGAGCATGATTGAAATTATTTTAATAATTCAATCAGAGTAACATGTCATTATCTAGTAAATAGACTAAATTTTTTCCTTTAAATAATCAAATTAAATACAGAGATTCTGAAAATTTGTCTATTCTGCACATGATTTTATGTAGTTTTAAATCAAGCATAATACTGAAGAAAACTTATTCATACTAGGAGAGTCAGATTTGAATGGTACAGAATATTTGTCATCTCTGGATTTATATTGTCAGGTATCATACAATCTCCTGTTTCTGGGTTACTCTGGACATTTGCTACAATTGATAGGCTGCTTACTTATCAATATCATTGATATAATACAGGCTTCTCCCATCAATGGATCTTTGCTGAAGACAAATATCCCAGAATGTTCTGCTGAACCACCACTACATTTACAACCATTCACGTGACACCAACTTCCCTACTGTGTGTATGTACAACCAAATTTTTAAGGGATTCACCACCAAAACAGCCTCTGAGTGAACCAAGAAGTCTCACTTTCTATATTGACATCAGATAATCATCTTTCACTTAAAATTAGCCACAAAATTTTTGTAAGTTTGGTTTCCCTCTTTAAAACACACAGATTTTTAGCACAGCCAATAACTGTGAGCAGTGTGCACATTGCACAGGAGAGAAGGTATTATGGTTTGAATCTAGAATGTCTCCCTAAGGTTCATGTGTAAAAGACTTGGACCCCAATGCAACAATTGTCAGGGGTGGATCATGAGGGCTCTGACCTCAGCAGTCAATGAATCCATTGCTAGCAGAAGGGATTGCTGAGAAGTGTTGGTAGTTGCAGGTGGTGAAGCATAATTGGAAGGAGGTCACTAGATGCATGCCCTAGAAGGGCATTTCTAGTCTCTATCCTTCCAGCTACCCCATTCTCCTTCGGCCTCCTGGCTGTGTGATAAGCATCTTTTCTCCATGATGTTCTGCTTCAAAGCAATGCAGGCAGCTCACCATGGACTCAAAACTCTTAAAACATGAGCCAAACTAAATCCTTGCTCCTAATAAGTTATTTATATCATGTGCTTTAGTCACAGCAGTGAAATACTAATGCAGAAGTCTAGACTGTATATATAAATTTGAAAATCATTACTGTGCAGCATATTTTGCCAGTATCCTGGTCTCATCTCCTCAGCATATATCATTCATATACAAGCTAAAATGCAAACAGTTACCACTCTTGATTGAAAGCTGTTTGGCTAATCCTGCTGTACTTTACATGTTGGGTAGGAAGAGAAGAGTGAGGGATTTAATGTCCTGGAAAGCAACCTCCAGGCAATACTAATAAGTACTACAGCATCCTCTACGCACAGGCTAGGCTAATTCCTAGGTGTATGTTGTATGTGGTTTCCAGACTTCCAGAAAGGGAATGAACCTCAGTTGCTGGCAGTGCTGTGCTGCTGGGTAACACATGGGTTGTTGCATTCTCTTCCTCTCTGGTCTCACTTACTTTATCTGCCAGGAAAGTACAGGTTTTTCTTGAGATCACTTCTGCCCAGTAAAACTATTTGTACTCAAATTCTTATATCAGAGATCTCTAAGTAAACACAAATTAAGGGAGTTAACACTAGTAGTGACCCTATGGAAACATGCTCAAATTGGGATGTTAAAATTGAATCACTCACAGGCCCAATGGCAAGAGGCCCCTGTTGGTGGTAAGATGACCATAACCTTGCACATAGGGCAACATCTAAGTTAGCAAGACTCTGGCCTGTGATGGTTTAAGTTGAGACAGAGGTCTAGAATTTGAGAGAGGTGAGATTGTGTTATTTTATAAGAATAGTGAGCAGGCTGATTATAAACTAGGCCCCAAAGCACTGGAAGAAGTAAAGAGCAGGCAGAGGTCATTCAGCTATCAAGTGAGGCCAGCTATCAAGTCAGGCCATGGTGAGAAAAATGAAAGGCCCCATGGTAGTGCATAAGCAATGTGCACACTGCTTACAGTTACTGGCTGTGCTAAAAATCTAGAACAAACACCCATTATGAGAGTGGAGGAATTGTAAAAAAGCCTGAATTCACAACTGTGGAAACTCATCTAAAGTCAGGGTCCAAGTAAAGAAAATGTTAGAATCTGGTTTCTAATATGAGAATATTTTCCTTTGAATCTTTTGGGTCATTAATATGGAAAAAGGCTCCCTCACATGGCCTGCTGAAAAGGGAAGGCATCAACTAAGGTGTGTGCCTTGCAATATAATACACATCCACCTCAAGATCACGCCTCACTGTTACTAGAAAATAACTAGTTACATAATCCTAGACTAAGGAAAATCGAGCCTGCTTCTGGAAGAAGGGGAAAGTCCATGAAAGGAACTTCATGAAGTGGCTACTAAGCACTTCAGAAATCAAGAAAGCTGATTTAGTAATGGATGAGGAAGCACAAGACAATGCATGGGGGCAGACAATGGAGATTATTTACATGGAAATACTTTATGTATTAAGACTTTAATGCCTTTGACATTTGGACAGAAGGATGGCCCAGAATAAGTGAAATAAGTGCTAGAACTGCTTTATAGATGTTTAATGAAGGATCCAAAGATCTAAGAGAGCTTGCCACAATCAAAGGATATATTTTATAAAGCCAGTGACTCCACCCACTAACCATATTTTAAAGGAAGATTCAGAGGCAATCTTTCATTCAATCTTCAAATGATAGACTCCTTATAGTTAAGCACAACAACAGGAGGCTGAAATTAAGAGCCCCCGTTGTAGTGTGTAACCATGCGAGGAAATCATCATAATTCAACAGTGTGCAACAAGACAGAGCTTTTGACTGGTAGGTGTCTATTTTGATAACTAGATAGGCAAGATCTATAGGTAGTAAATAGAGGTATTGACTTACATAACTATTATGGCAAGAAATTATAGAGGGGAAATGATTGTATTATGAGAGCACTAACTTAATCAGCACATTAATCCCTTCATAGGGATTAACTGGGTGGTAACTGTAGGCAGGTAGGGTTTTGATGGAAGAGGTGAGTCACTGGGAGCATGCCTTTGGGGTTGATATTTTGTCCACAGATAGAAGAGCTTTCTCTATCTCTCTCTCCCTCTCTCTGCTTCTTGATTGTCATGTTCGGGGGTACTTTTCTTCTCCACATTCTTTCACCCTGATGTTCTACCTTACCTCAGGTCCAGAGCAATGGAGTTGGCCATCTGTATACTGAGAACTCTGAAATTGGAAGCCCTAAATAAACTTTTCCTCCTCTAAAATTGTTCTTATCAGATTTTTGGTCACAGCAGTGAAAAAGTTGACTTTATTACATTCACAAGATTGTGAAATCAGCATTACTATCTATCACCAGAATTTTTCTCACCCCCAAAGGAAACCCTGTGACCATGAGCAGTCACTCTCATTTTCCCACTTCACTCAGTCCCTGAAAACCACTTGATATACTTGCTGTGTCTGTGGGCTTCTTTGTTCAGGATGTTATATAATGGAATCATACAAGCTGTGGTCTTTTGTCTGGCTTATTTTACTTAGCATAATATATTTACAGGTTCAATCATTGTGGGCCACATATCAGTTCTCCATTCTTTTTATGGCTGCATAATATTTCATTGCATATATACCACAGTTTTTCACCCATTCATCAGTTACTGCATAGGTGGATTGTTTCTGAATTTTTATTATTATGTATAATGCTGCTATTTTTATGACTGGGAAATGAGATGACCCCAAATACTCCTGTGTTAGTGCAAGAACATTCAGAAGTGAAATGATTCAATTATGAGAGGTGTAACTTAATCAGTCCATCCTAGTTTGAATGCACTAGATGATAACCATAGACAGGTAGAGTGTACCCGGAGGGAGATTGGTATTGAAGTTATGCTCTGGAAGGGCTCTTCTTTCCTGAAGCCCCTTCCTCTTTCTTTCCTTGTTTCCCTGCCACCATGAGGGTTGTGGCTTCTTTCTGGAATGACTTTTTTTTTTGTGATGCTGAGGATTGAACCCAGAGCCTTGTACATGTAAAGCAAGCACTTTATCAACTGAGCTATATCCCCAAGCTCCTGCCATGCCTTTTTACCATGATGTTCTGCCTTACCTTGGTCTGAGAGCGATGGACTTGACTAACCAAGAACTGAACCTCTGAAACTGTGAGCCAAATAAACTTGTCCTCCTTTAAGTTGCTCTTGTCAGTTTGGTCACAGTGACGAAAGTCTGACTAGAGGGTATTTAAAATTCTCTAGAGTATGTACATATAAGGGTAGAATTTCAGGGTCATATAGCAACTTCATTTAAATTGAGAGGAATTGCAAAAACTTTTCCAAGTCAGCTGAATGCTGTAACATTCCTAACAGCAGTGTAAGAGGATTCTGATTTCCCTACATTTTTACCACATTATTTTCCATAGTTTTGTTATAGACATCCTAGTTGGGTGCAAAATGGCATTTCATTGAAGTTTTGCTTTTTACATAATGATTTCCCATAATGATTATTATTCCATGTGCTTATTAACCACTTGTGTATATTCTTTGGGGAAAATGTCTATTCAGATTCTTTTTTTTTAAATACATGTACTTAGAGTAATGATGTCCATCTCATTTTTCCATCTTTCCTACCCATATTCCCCCTTCATTCCTCTCCCTCCCCTTTGCCATCTAAAGTTTGTTCATTCTTCCCATGCTCCCTCCATCCCCATTATGGATCACCATCCTCATATCAGAGAAAACATTCAGCATTTGTTTTTTTTTTGGATTGGCTTACTTCACTTAGCATAATATTCTCCAACTCCATCTATTTTCTTGAAAATGCCATGATTTTATTCTCTTTAAATTCTGAGTAATGTTCCATTGTGTATGTATACAAAGTTTCCCTATCTATTCATCTACTTAAGGGCATCTGGGTTGGTTCCACAATTTAGCTAATGTGAATTTTGCTGTTATAAACATTAAAGTAGCTGTGTCCCTGTAGTATGCTGTTTTTAAGTCCTTTGAGTATACACCGAAGAGTGGGATAGCTAGGTCAAATGGTGGTTCCACTCCAAGTTTTCCAAGGAATCTTCATATTGCTTTCCATTTTGGCTGCACCAATTTGTAGTCCCACTAGCAATGTATGAGTGTGCCTCCCCTCCTCCATCCTCCCCAATACTTATGGTTGTTTGTATTCTTAATAGCTGCCATTCTGACTGGAGTGAGATGAAATCTTAGAGGAGTTTTGATTTGAATTTCTCTAATTGCTAGAAATGGTGAACATCTTTTCATATATTTGTTGATTGATTATATATCATCTTCTGAGAAGTGTCTGCTCAGTTTGTTGGCCCATTTATTGATTGGGCTATTTGTAATTTTGGTGTTAAGATTTTTGAGTTATTTATATATCCTAGAAATTAGTGCTGTATCTGATGTGTGTATGGTAAAAACTTTGCTCCCATTCTGTAGGCTCTCTATTCGGCTCACTGATTGTTTCATTACCTAAGAAGAAGCTTTTTAGTTTGAATTCATCCCATTTATTGATTCTTGATTTTATTTCTTGCTCAATAGGAGTCTTATTAAGGAAGTCAGGGCCTAATCTGACATGATGGAGATTTGGGCCTACTTTTTCATCTATTAGACCCAGGGTCTCTGGTTTAATTCCTAGGTCCTTGATCCACTTTGAGTTGAGTTTTGTGCATGGTGAGAGAGAGGGGCTTAATTTCTTTTTTCTACATATAAATTTCTACTTTGCCTAGCACCATTTGTTGAAGAGGCTATCCTTTCTCCAATATATGATTTTGACATCTTTGTTTAATATGAAATAACTGTATTTATGTGGGTTTGTCTTTGTTTCCTTTATTCTGTACCATTGGTCTACAAATCTATTTTGGTACCAATATCATGCCATTTTTTATTACTATTGCTCTGAAATATAGTTAGGTCTGGTAGTGATGCGACCTGCTTCACTCTTCTTGCTAAGGATTGCTTTAGCTATTCTGGGTCTCTTATTTTTCCAGATGAATTTCATGACTGCCTTTTCTATTTCTATGAGGAATGTCATTGGGATTTTAATTGGAATTGCATTAAATCTGTATAGTGCTTTTGGTAATATGGTAATTATGACAATATTAATTCTGCCTATGCAAGAACAAGGGAGATCTTTTCATCTTCTTAGGTCTTCTGTAACTTCTTTTTTGGTGTTCTGTAGTTTTCATTGTAGAGATGTTTCACCTCTTGCATTAAGTTGATCCTAAGTATTTTTTTGAAGCTATTGTAAATGGGGTAGTTTTTCTCATTTCTCTTTCAGAGGATTTGTCACTGATGTACAGAAATACCTTTGATTTATAGATGTTGATTTTATATCCTAGTACTTTGCTGAATTAATTTATTAGTTCTAGAAGTTTTCTAGTGAAATGTTTGGGATCTTCTAGGTATAAAATCATATATTTGGCAAATAGTGCTCATTTGAGTTTTTTTTTTTCCCTATCCGTAACCCTTTAATTTCTTTTATCTTATTGCTCTGGCTAGAGTTTCAAGAACTCTGATAGATAGAAGAGGGCATCCCTGTCTTTTTCCAGTTTTTAGAGGGAATGCTTTCAATTTTTCTACATTTATAATGATGGTGGCCTGAGGCTTAGCCTAGATAGCTTTTAAAATGTTGAGATATGTCCCTGGTTATCTCTAATGTTTTGAACATGAGGGGTGCTGTATTTGCCGAATGTTTTTTTTTTTTTTTTGCATCTATTGAGATGATCATATGATTCTTATTTTTAAGTCTATTAATGTGATGAATTACATATATTGATTTCCATATGTTGAGCCAATCTTTCATCCCTGGGATGAATTCTACTTGATCATAGTGCATTATCTTTTTGATATGTTTTTGTATTCAATTTGCCAGAATTTTATTGAGAATTTTTCATCTGTGTTCATTAGAGATATTGGTCTAAAGTTTTCTTTCTTTGAGGTGTCTTACTCTGGTTTTGGAATCAGTGTGATATTAGCCTCATAGAATGAGTTTGGAAGTGTTCTTTATCTATTTTATGATATAATTTGAGGAGTATTGGTATTAGTTCTTTAACGTTCTTGTTGAACTCAGCTTTGTATCCCTCTGGTCCTGGGCTTTTCTTAGTTGGAAGGCTTCGGATGGCATCTTCTATTTTTTTGCATGAAATTGATCTGTTTAACTTGTGTATATCATCCTGATTCAGTCTGGGCAAATTATACGACTCTAAAAATTTGTTAATGACTTTGATATTTTCTAATTTATTGGAGTACAATTTTCAAGATGATTTCTAGTTATCTTCTGTATTCCTATAGTTTCTTTTGTGATATTTACTTTTTCATCACAGGTGTTGGTAATTTGAGTTTCCTCTCTCTTTTCTCTTCATTAGCATGGCTAAGGATTTATCAATCTTATTTATTTTTTCAAAAAAAACAACTAAAAAATTTTTGTCAATTTTTTCTTTTCTTTTCAATTTCATTGATTTCAGCTCTGATTTTAATTATTCCCTGTCTTTTACTGTTTCTGGGTTGATTGTTGTTTTTTTTTCCTAGGCTTTGAGGTGTAATATTAAGCCATTTATTTGTTGACTTTTTTTTTTCTTTTAAGAAATGAACTCTATGCAATGAACTTTCCTCTTAGTACTGCTTTCATAGTGTCCCAGAGATTTCAATATGTTGTGTCCATGTTCTCATTTACCTCTAAGAATTTTTTATTCTTCTCCTTGATGTCTTTTGTAACTCATTGTTCATTCAGTAGCATTTTGTTTAGTCTCCAGATGTTAGAGTAATTTTTATTTCTTATCATTGATTTCTAATTCATTCCATTATGATCTTATAGAGTGCAGAGTAGTATCTCTATTTTTTTTGTATTTTCTAAGAGTTGCTTTGTGCCATAGTATGTGGTCTACTTTAGAGAAGGATCCACGTGCTGCTGAGGAGAAAGTGTATTTGCTAAGAGTTGCTTTGTGCCATAGTATGTGGTCTACTTTAGAGAAGGATCCACATGCTGCTGAGGAGAAAGGGTATTCACTCATTGATGAATGAAATATTCTATATATGTCAGTTAAGTCTAAATTACTGATTGTATTATTGATTATAATTTCTTTGTTTAGCTTTTGTTTCAAACACCTATCCAGTGGTGAAATGGGTGTGCTAAAGTCAGCCAGAATTATTGCTATGGTATATTTGACTCTTAAACTTGAGAAAAGTTTGATGAATGTAGATGTTTCATTCTTTGGGGTATAATATTTGTGATTGTTATGACTTGTTGGTGTAAGGTTACCTTAAACAGTATGAAATGTCCTTCTTTATCCCTTTTGTTTAACTTTGGCTTGAAGTCTACTTTATTTGATATGAGGATGGAACTCCCTGTTTGTTTCTGCAGTCAATGTGAGTGGTACGATTTTTCCCAACCTTTCACTTTCAGTCTGTGGATGTCTTTTTTCCTATGAGATGAGTCTTTTGAAGGCAGCATATTATTGGGTCTTTTCATTTTAAATCAAATCTGCTGGTACATGTCTTTTGTTTGGTGAGCTTAGGCCATTAACATTCAGGGTTATTATTGAGACATAATTTATATTCCCAATTATTTTTGTTTATTTTTGGTATTTAACTTGACCTAGTTTCTCCTTTGATTTTTTTTATTATTATAATATGTCCCTCTATTGGTTTTCATTGTTGTTTTAAATTTCCTCCTCATGAAAAATCTTGCCAAGGATGTTCTGTCTGTAGTGCAGGCATTCTAGTTATAAATTCTTTTAACTTTTGTTTATCATGTAAGTTTTTATTTCACCATCAAAATCAAAGGCTTAGTTTTGCTGGATATAAGATTTTGGTTGGCATCCATTTTCTTTCAGATCTTGGTATATGTTGTTCTAGGATCTCCTGGCTTTGAGGTTCTGGATTGAAAAATCTGCTGAGATATGAATTGATCTCCCCCTATATGTGATCTGATTCCTCTCTCTTGCAGCCTTTAAGATTATCTCCTTTTTTTTGTATGCTAGACATTTTCATTATAATGTGCCTTCATGTGGATCTGTTGTGATTTTCTATGTTTGGCATCCTATAAGACTCTTGTATTTGATTTTCCACTTTATTCTTTATGTTTGGAAAATTTTCTAGTATTATTTCATTGAATAGATTGTTCATTTCTTTTGTTTGAAACACTATGTCTTCCTCTATCCCAGTAATCCTTAAATTTGGTCTTTTTATGTTATCCCATAATTTCTGAATGCTCTGCTCATGGTTTCTTACCATTGTCACTGTGTTGTCAACATTCTTTTTAAGATTATATATTTTGTCTTCATTGTCTGAGATCCTGTCTTCAAGAGATCTAATTTATTGGTGATGCTTTCTATTATGCTTTTAATTTGGCTTATTGTTTTTTTTTCATTTCAAGTATTTCTTTTTTGTTTGTTTGTTTTTCAGAACCTCTATCTCCCTATTGAAGTAATCTTTTGCTTCCTGTATTTGCTTATGTAGCTCTTTATTGAACTGATCTTTTGCAGCCTGTATTTGCTTTCTTATATCACCCTTTAATTCACAGATCATTTTAATTATGTACATCTTGAACTCCTTCTCTGTAATTTCTTCTGTTGTGCTTACCATGGGTTCTAATAATGTAGTATCTTGATTTGTTTGGGACTCTTTTTTTCCCTTGTTTTTCATGTTGTTTGTGTGTTTTAACTTTTAGCACTATGGATCCAAGGCATTATTATTTTTTACCCTATAGGCTTATAGTGCCCCAGCAGGGTTCCAATATCTCTCCTTTGAGGGGGAGAACAATGTAAACAGATCTCAATACAAACAATATACAACCTTAAACCAAATAGCTGATATAAAAAAAAGATTAGTAGTTTCTTGATGCTCATTTGAGGGTATAAAAATAGCTATCAATTTATATAGAATTTCTTTGTGGGGTATTAAAATTATACTGTAATTAGTGGCAGAGTCACATAAGCTTGTGCTTCTTCTAAAGATTAATTTTATGCTTTGAAAGCACTGTATGATAGTGAATAAATCTTGATTAAGCTTTCATATTAAAAAGAGAATTGTTTAATCATTTCTTTGCAGATGCCTTATTTACCCCTATGTAGATTTATCTACTCACTCCCTAGATCCCTTCAGTGGAAGCCATTATCAAACTAAAAATAAGTTTTCCCCTTTACCCCATGTAATTTCAATGGAATAGATAGTGTTCAAATGGTTCTATACAGGGTAATTGTCTTAAAGACAAAGAAGCACCTGGAAACTTTTGAATAAGATTTTTTCTTGCTAAAACAAGATCATAGAGTTCTCACTCTATTCCCATTGCCTGTTTTCATAATGGTTTACAATGGAAAATAACCAAATTGAATGCACCCAAGTCTAAAAATCTCTCATCTCACCTTATAGGGAGTAGCTGGGATGTGAAACCCAATTTTATTAGATCACCTCATGCCTGATCATCATGAGGAATAGATTTGTCAAGATAGCTTGATTTGTAATTTTTTTTACATAATGTTTATTTGGTCCAGACATGGAGACTTTTTAAGAGGTTAAATAAATAAATATTCTGTTTGATAAGAGACCTATTTTCTATGAGAAATTTTGTGCTATTTTTTGGCTTAGAAGCTTTAGGTAATTGAGAAATGTACCTTTAATGGACTACTAATTTTGAATAAAAGAATTAGATATAGTTCCAAATAGAAGCAATGAGAAAACTTGACTAGGTCTTTGCCAGTGTTAATTAGTTGAGGTAAGATCGAACTGAATTACAATTGAATTACAATTACAACTTTAAATTAAAAAATTGATATTTGAAGAGGAGGTGACATACATTGCAAAGAAGGCCAAGGAAAGCAAAGACAAGAATTTGGAGTGGTAAAACAACAAGCCAAGGAAGATCAATAACTGCTGTTAGTCACCAGAAACTAGGAGAAGGGCATGGAACAGATTCCCAGAAGGAATCACTGTGGTTTGACACCTTTCTTCACTTGAAATTCAGAAAATAAACTTCTGCTGTTTTGAGCACACACACACACACACACACACACACATATATATATATATATATGTATATATACATATATATATGTATATAGTATATATACACGCATATATGTATATGTATATATATTTACAGTTTTTTCACAATATACATAAATGGCAAATTCAATTATTATCTACAGTATACACAGTAGTTTGTAAAATAGTCTACAATTTATGATGATAATCAAATAACCTGGGGTGAGGTGTAGGATGAGATGTTGAGGGGGTAGAAATTGGGGATATAGCATTATTAGATCTTAGAAAGTGTGAAAGAGAAATTAGTTGCACGAGAAGAGAGAGGAAGTGATTTTGGTGAGACCAAAAAAAGTGAGAACACAATAAAATAAAACAAATAAACAAACAAAAATATTAAGAAAATTAAAAAATGTAAAAATAGGAGATAAAAGAATATACAATACAACTGTAATATACTTTCAGACATCACCATCCTTGGTAGCCTAATCCATGAAAAGTACTTGGTTTCACAAATGCTGGGGATGTGATAGTGGGAGAAGAGAGAGAGAAAAAGAATCTCAAAGGAAGGTACAGGATTATTTTTGTTGGAGATCAGTATCTTCCTGCTTCCCTTCTTTCCAATAGGTGGCGTTGTCTGTTGTTTGCTTGTGTCTCCACCCTGATGATGCTGAAGTTTACCAGGGTGGAAGGTTTGGTCTTGGGTGCAGGGCTTCTGGAAGTAGGTTATAGCACCTGCAAGTTCCTAATGGAAAACTTAACCTCAAGAATCTCCTTTGGGGCTTGCTCATGTCATGTGGGTGTCTGATCTTATCTTCTTATATCACTTATAGACCTCGTAATTCCTGGTCTCTAATTTAGTCTCTAAACTGAATCTCACTCACCCCCTCCCTTTCTACTTTCTAATCAGGAACCTTTCTCTCTGGAGGTCTTGTGGGCAGTGCTCTGGGGGCTGCACACCTCTCACGGAGAGCTGTTTTTGTATTGGGCAGTCACTGTGCCAGATTGGTGGCTTCTGGTGAGGAGGGGAGTTGGGAATAATTGGTACCTGCCTAGCTGGTGTTCCAACTTTTGAGTTTCCCCAACTAAAGATGGCAATGAAGGTTTCTCAAAATGGAGGCAGCTGTTTTCAGCAATGGGGTATTGGGTCAGATAGGGTGGGGCCTGACAGTGGCGTTGGGCAATGTGTTCAGAGATGCAGGTCTGTGGTGTGCGGTGTTATGGCTGATGCCTGTCTCCAGACCCTATGTCATGTCCCCAGATGCAGGCAGGCTACCACATGTAGAGGATTATGGCAGTGGCAACTGGGGGAGCCCCTTTGGTGGAGGAAGTCCACATAGTAGTGGTGGCTGGAGTTTCTTTGTGTGGGCTGTGGATGGGATTCCTGCATGGGTGGGTGGACAGGAGTCTTGCATTGGTGCTGATGCCGGTGGTCCTCCTATTCAGATTCTCTGTCAATATTTTTGTAAGGTTACTTCTAATATTAAGTTGTGGGAGTCATTTTTATATGTCCTGAACTCCAGCCCCTTTCATCAGGTAAATGATCTGCTAACATGTTGTTTTTTTGTTTGAGTTGCCTTTTTACATTCTTGATACTGTAAACGAGGCCCCAAATTTTGATTATTGGATTTGTTAAATATTTTTTCTCTAGTTTCATGTGCTTTGGATATCATTTCTAAGAAACCATTGCCTCATTTAAGGTCAGAATGATGTCTGTGTAAGTTTTCTTCAAAGAATTTTATAGTTTTTGCACTTCCCCTTAGGTCTTTAATCCATTTTATAATTATCTTTGAATATATGTGAATTAAAGTCAGCTTCATTCTTTTGCATGTGGTTATCTTGTTGTTTATTGTAAATATTACCCTTTCCCCATGGTCTTGACATCCTTTCTAAAATTCCTTAATCATGGATGTATGAGTTTATTTCTGTATGAAATTTAATTCTGTTGATCTATATGTGTATACCTATGTCAGTGTCATAGACTTGATTAGTATAATTTATAGCAAGATTTGAAACCTGGAAATGGGAATCTTCCAACTTCATTCTTGTATAAAGATTGTTTGGATATTTTGGTCTCTTGATTTTAATATTAGCTTGTCAATTTCTACAAAATATTCAGCTTACATTTTGATAGTGATTCCAATGAATTAAGTATAAACTTAAGAAATCTGGACTTTTGAACAATTTTAAGTCTTCCAATCCATGAGAATCTTTGTATTTGTTAAGGTCTTCATTAATTTATTTTAATAGTATTTCTTAGTTTCAGAGTATAAATCTTAAAGATTAAAAAAATATGCAATTACAATGTATTCCTAGTTAAATGAAAAATTTCTTCACTTCATTTTCAGGTTGTTTATTTATAAAATACAGCAAAACAGTAGCTTTTTTTAAAGTTGGCTTTCACACTGAAACCTGGTCTGATTATTTATTAGTTGCAGTAGTTTTTGGTGGCATTCTTCTGGATCCTTTACATACGAGTTTATGCCATTTGACTTTTCCTTGATTCAGCATTTTCCTGATAGTTGTAAAACTTTATTTTAAAGATTTTTTACAATGTTGATTTCAGCTGTTTATTTCTTTAAAAAAAAACTGAGTGGAGAGACAGTCATTTGGAGTTGCTAAAAACATTGCTTCCCTTATGATTGAGACTCTCACCTTTAAAGAAAAGTCTAGGTGGACAGAGACTTTTTGATTGACTGTCTTTTTATTCTTACTTGAATTATGTTATTTTGCCACTTTTTATCCTCCATAGTTTCTGATAAGATATTAGCTATTGATTTATTGAGGGTCTTTCTCTCTCTGATTGTTTCAATGTATATAATTTATCCTTGTCATATAAAATTTTACATGATGTGTCTTGCTTGCTCTGAAACTGAGTTTATTGAGGTTACTAAACTTTCTAGATATGTATATTAATATTTCTTATCAAATTATGGAATGTTTTTGAAATTATGCATATATGGTTGGGGCCAATACAATTATATGGATTTGAAAATTTCCTGTCACATGGTGACATCATAGCTGTTGTTAATATAATAGCACAACACTTTACTCAATCATTTGTGGTCATGTTCATATAAGCAGCTCTGCACTTTCAATTATATAAATATATAATGCATACAATTTCCTATAATACATGATGTTGATAATAATAATTAGTGACTAGGAGATATTTATTTATGTACTTACCATACTATATATTTGATGGCTATTTTACAGTACACTCCTACTAGTAAAATATTGCTATAAAACTGTATGCAGTGTTATGCCAGCAGCAGAATATAAGATATATAGAGAAACCCACATAAATACAGTTATTTCATACTAAAAATTTGCCATGAATATACATTGAAAAAAAGCCTCTTCAACAAATGGTGCTGGAAAAACTGGAAATCCATATGTAGTAGAAAGAAATTTAACCCCTGTCTCTCACCTTGCACAAAATTCAGCTCAATGTGAATCAAGGACCTAGGTATTAGACCAGAAACCCTGCACCTACTAGAAGAAAAGGTAGGCCCAACGCTTCAACACTTTGGCTTAGGAAATGACTTCCTCATCAAGACTCTTAAAGTGCAAGAAGTAAAATAAGACAATAATAAATTGGGGTGGTATCAAACTAAAAAGCTTCTTCACTGCAAAGAAAACAATCAGAATATGAAAAGAGAGCCTACAGAATGGGAGAAAATCTTTGCCTCACACACTTCAGATAAGGTGTTAATTTCCAGGATATATAAAGAACTCAAAAAGCTTAATACTAAACAATAATCTTTAAGAAATCAGGGATTGTTCTATTTATTCTTCTGACAGCGTCCCATGTATCTTTGTGGGTCTGTTAGTTCTTCTTTATTCTTTTTTTCTTTCTTAGACTGTATAATCTCAATTGACTCTTCTTTAGGTTTGCTGATTCATTTTTCTGACACCTCAAAACTGATGCTTAGTCCTTCAGGTGAATGTATAATTTTGATTTTTTTTTCCTAAAATTTTTGTGCTTTTATTACTTCCTTCTCTTCATTTATATTATCTATTATTCTTCTGGTTCAACATCACTCATCAAGTGTTGGCAAGATATGAGGTACAATCAAGCCTCTGTTCCTTTGGCAGATTGCTTTTTCCAAGGATAATCATATTAATACCTTCATATTAGTCTACAATATGACAATGCCTCTCCCTATCAAATTTGCAATATGAGATTCCAAACATTTTAGTGGAGAAATCATCTGAAAACTTGAATCTTTCAATTCAAGCTTCCCAGATAATTCTATGTGGCTAAGACATAAATTACCCATAGACCCTTTCCCAAACATTGACCTTCAAAACTGTAAGCAAAATAAAGTTAAAATTTCAACCAGAATATTTTGGAATGGTTTGATAAATAACAAAATGCAATACTAATACTAATCTACAATCATCTTTGAGACCCATAAGGTTATCACTAATAGGCTTCCATATAATTTACTTTATAGTTTTCCATTTTCATAGCAAGTGTCCCAAGGCATCTCCCTTAATACTACTTTTTGACCACTTTTACAAATTTTCCTGTCATGAAATTATTTTTTTCTTCTCAAAGCTGTTTACATTTGATTCTTGTACTTTGAAAACTCTCTTTTTTCAGTCTGTAAAAATTCTTAAGACAAATCTGTGATTACTCTGAGTTTTTGAAGCATTCTTAACACTTACTAATACAACTGCTACTGCTGTTTTTCTTAGAGACCACACCACCTTTTCTGCCTGTACTGCTCTGCTGAGGATCATCAAATTTCCATGGTGGTGCACCCTGGTTATCCATCACAGGCTGTAACTGCTCACAAGATAAATGTGATACCATATTTCCATGCATTAATGGAAAAAATAAAAAAAATTCTTGTGATTTAGGTTAAATTGTAATATCAGTTTACATGTCTTTCTCTAGAAAGGCTAAAACAATATTCTTTACGAAATCATAGATCTCCTTTATTCACCATGTTCCATTACCAAATATGTAATTAGTGTTACTTAGACACTCATTAAAAGTCCCCTGAAATTACATTTACTTTAATGAAATCTGTGATGCTATCTATAAGAAAAGAAAGTGTTAAAACTACTGTAAAAAAGGGTAAGTCCTTGGGATGTGCAGAAGAAACAACATTGCTAACCATGTTATGAACATTGTTACCATGTTAGTCTATTATGCTTGGATAATAGACTAATTGTCTGGCTTCCAAAAAGCATTAAAAAGTGGGTCAGCACATCTGATATCAATATATCATTTTGGATGCATATTCAGGTTTGCAACCGTGATAGGAACCAAAGTACATTTTTTTCCACAAGCCCCTCTTATCTTCTCGTTCTCTCTCTCCTTTCAGGGTCAAGCCATCATTGTCCTGTGAAATGTGTGTACTATTTCACTATTATACCTTTTGAAATTTATTTACATATTTTTTCTCCTAAAATTTCCAAAGATTTACTTTATAATTAATAATTAGCTAATTTATTAAGATTATTAAAAATAAAATTGTTTTGAGATTCTATTATTGCCAGAGATTATTCAATAATCTAGTGGGAATAAAAAAATGCATGATTGCAAGTTTCAAGGAATAACTTTGTTGGCAGGACTTTACAAAAATAAATGCCATAAAATCTATACTTGAAATGCCAATGTAATGTAGCAGGAACAATGGATACACAGAACAGATGTTACTAATGCTACTCCAAGAAGTCAAGTTGAACAAAGAATAATTGAAGACATATAATCATTATCCTACTATTTTATCCTACTATATTATCCTACTATTTTTTTTTTCTTTTTTTACTACCAAGTATTGAGTGTGTAATAGATGCTGTAGAATAAATTTGTGTGAGGGGGGATGAAAAAATGACTTTTATTCTAGGGAACACTTTCTAATGTAGATGATAACAAAATATCCGAATCAAGTAGTGTCATTTTCCCAGTGGCACTATTTGGATTCAATATTTCTCTGATGGTTTTTGTTGAGAACAAATGTAATATTCACATCCATTTATCACTTAATGAGGAGACAGCTAATTTAATAATGACATGTTTAAATAATTCCTACTATAAAACAGACATGGTTTCCTAGACATTATAATTAACTGGTGATGAAATCCATTCATATTTGAATTTTGATTCTTGCTTAACCCCATTGTATTTCTGACATGTATTAATGGCACAGGGTTTTTTGTTTTGTTTTGTTTGGATAAATACTTAGGAAAGAAATTGCATGATAGTATTGTGTGTGTATGTGTGTGTGTATATATATATATATATATATATATATATATATATATATATATATTACATATGTATATAATTTAATTAAATAATTCCAAATTATACTCCAAATTAGTTCACTTTTCACTTAACCCCAAATGAGTCCTCTATTTCCACATTCTTGCCATCAGTTTGAATCATACAACTTGCTATATTTTGTTGATTTTAAGGTTCATATTTGAATTTATTTTCATTCTTTTCCACCAAAAGAAGTTCTGACTATTATATAGTCCCCAATAATTTTGCCACAACAAATGATCACAAACATTATGGCTTTCAAAAACATCAATATATTCCTTCACAGTTACATGGTCTGTAAGTCTGAAATCAAGATGTCAGCAGGCTATGCTCACTCTGAGGCTTTGGGAAAGAATTGGCTCACTTCACTTCTGGAGGCCCCAACATGTTCTTTGGTTTGTGATAATGTAACTCCAGTCTCTTCTTGCTGTGTCTTCACATAAAATTTTTCTTTCTGTAATTGTGTGTCCTTTTCTGTCTGTGATGAGGCACTCTCATTGTATTTAGAGCCTATTTTAGTATAGAATGAACTAGTTTTGATCCTTACCTTAATTACAATGGTATATACCCCATTGCAACTGTTATGTTTTGGGTTCTGGATTTGAAGAAACAGTGTCCCACCTATCACTTTCCATTCAGATTTTTTTTATAGGTAGGATTATAAATGATTTACTGTGGTGAGCCGTGTTTGTAGACCGTTGCCACCATTAGAAGATGGCGCCGGTCTCCGTTGTAGATCTTGGTAAACAACTCCTTATTAGGAAAAATTGGCGCGCTGTCCCTCAACACCCTATGAGAAAACCCTGCGTGGCAGCTTTGGATTGGACTTGAGTAAGCTTTATTAGGCTGTGTGTGGGTTCGTGAGAAGAGCGCACTTGAGAGAAAGCTAGAGTTAAGGCCTGAATAAACCGCTGAAAGAAGAATCCTGTGTCGTGTCTTCCTTGCTGGCGAGGGGGTCGCGACAATTGGTGGCCTGCACGGGGAACCGAATACCTCTCAATCCCAGGATCCAGAACTTTCAGTGGTCAGGGTGGTGCACCGGTAAGTTCCCAGGTAAGTGGGAATCCGCGGAAAAATTAGCGGGTCGCTCCTCTGTAAAAAGAGAGAGCGGGGATTTTTTGGACTTTCACTTTATTTCTTTGCTTTCGCTTTCTGCATTAACGCCATGGGCGCCTCTGCTTCTAGCCCTATTCTGTTAGCCCTGGATGGACTGCTACAATCTAAAGGTTTAAAAGTTAAACAGAGTACTTTGCAGATGTTTTTAAAACAATTAGATCTAGCGGCCCCGTGGTTTGCTTACTCGGGCAGTCTCACGACCCCCAGCTGGGAAAAACTAGGCAGGGATTTAGATTTTGCATACGAACAAGGGACCCTCGAAGGTGGGGTGATCCCCTTATGGAAGTTAGTAAGGGGTTGTTTATCTGACAGTAGATGTCAGGATGCCCTAACCAAAGGACAGGAGGTTCTTGAACAATTGCATGAGGAGAGGTCCGAGGGAGCTGAAAGTATTAAGAGTGGGGGAAGTGATAGAAATAATAAACGTTCAAGCCAGCCAAAGACTAGACTTTATCCAGATTTGACTGAATTGAAAGCCGTTGAGGAAGACAGTAGTTCAGACAATGAGGAAGTATTGGAATTGCTATCACGGCAAGCTAGAGAGAAAAGGGGAAAAGGTGAAACTAAAGGGCGAAGTGATCCCCGTAAGGCTGTCTACACAGAACATAAGTACCCAGAGACAGATGTGGGATATGAGGAAGAGGGGGAGGATGCTTTGGAGGTTCCTCCTGACCCTCTACCCTATCCTAACCCAGGACTCAATAGGACGTTTCATGCACAAACATGGAGAAAGTTTCATTCGGACATGGGTCTAGCATTCCCTGTGTTTCAAGATGCCAATCGGGGGTGATATCATGAACCCCTTGACTTTAAAATTGTCAAGACATTGGCTGAATCAGTCCGAACCTATGGTGTGGATGCTGCATTTACACTTACCCAGGTGGAGGGCCTTTCTCGCTTTTGTATGACTCCGTCTGATTGGGCGAGCCTAGTGCGCGCCTGTGTTTCTCCAGGAAAGTATCTGGATTGGAGAGCATTTATGTTAGAGGGGGCAGTAGAGCAGGTGCCCCAAAACCATGCAGCGGGACGCCCTGCCTGGGATAAGGACATGCTTTTGGGACAGGGCAGATTTGCCAATCAACAAACAGGGTACCCACCGGAAGTATATGAGCAAATCAACAACATCTGCATCCGAGCCTGGAAGTCCTTGCCTAACAGAGGGGAAGTATCTGGTAATTTAACTAAGATCATCCAAGGCCCCACAGAGCCTTTTTCTGACTTTGTGGCTCGGATGGTAGATGCAGCGGGGAAAATATTCGGGGACCCTGATAGAGCTATGCCTTTGATCAAACAACTTGTTTTTGAACAATGTACTAAGGAATGCAAAGCAGCTATAACCCCATATAAAAATAAAGGAATAGAGGCATGGATGAAAGTCTGTAGGGAAATAGGTGGGCCACTTACTAATGCAGGGTTGGCTGCTGCTGTTCTCCAGCTAACC
Source organism: Marmota monax (assembly GCF_021218885.2). Lineage (NCBI taxonomy): Eukaryota > Metazoa > Chordata > Mammalia > Rodentia > Sciuridae > Marmota > Marmota monax. The sequence continues at coordinate 34,300,989 of NW_026693777.1, forward strand.
CGAAAACCACCACCTCATACAGGAAAGTGCTTTAGATGTGGCCAGGAGGGACATTTTAAGCGTGATTGTCCCCGAACATGTCAGTTACAGGACAAAAAAGGGTCATCCTCAATTGTTCGACAGCCAGGACTATGTCCTCGTTGCAAAAAGGGTAAACATTGGGCTAATGAATGCAGATCAGTCAAGGATATCCAGGGACAGCTAATATCAGATAAACAGGTGCCAAAAAACGGCCGGAAGGGCCCTCGACCTCAGGGCCCGCAAATATATGGGGCAATGGAGAATGGGACCATGGAGAGCGAAACATGGCCATCTCTACGACATCCCAAAGACCGCGGAGAACCACTACAGGTGCCGCGGGACTGGACCTCTGTTCCGCCTCCAGACTCGTATTAACACCTAAAATGGGAGTCCAATTGGTGGAAACTGACTTTAAAGGACCTTTGCCACCTGGTACTGTAGGGTTGTTAGTGGGGCGTGCTTCTTCCGCTTTACAAGGCCTTTACATCTTCCCTGGAATTATTAATCCGGATACAATAGGAACAGTAAAGATTATGGTAGAAGCTCCAAAAGGTATTGTGTCCATCTCCCCAGGAGACCGGATTGCTCAATTGTTAATTTTACCCAGTCTACATACCCGTTTTCCTGCTGGCTCCCATTTGAGATTAAACGATAAGATTGGAACTACGGGGGGAAATTGTGTATTTTTGTCCTTAGAAATGGATGACCATCCCACATTGAAATTAACTATAGAAGGCAAATCAATTTTAGGATTACTGGATACTGGAGCAGATCGTAGCATAATAGCAATGAAGGACTGGTCAAAGGGGTGGCCGGTGCAACTCTCGAATCAATCGCTGAGGGGTTTAGGATATGCTCAAGCTCCACAAGTCAGCTGTAGACATCTATCATGGAAAGATTCTGAAGGACATTCTGGCATTTTTCAACCATATGTACTTGATCTTCCAATCTCCCTATGGGGACATGATCTTATGAAGGACATGGGGTTTCAACTTAGTAATGAATACTCAACTGTTGCCCAAAAGATAATGCAGGACATGGGATATAGACCAGGTCTTGGATTAGGTAAAAATTTACAGGGACGTAGACGTCCCATACAATCAATACCAAACCTTAACAGACATGGGTTGGGTTTTTCTTAGGGGCCGCTGAGGATCAGGTGCCCATTACCTGGAAATCAGGGGAGCCAGTATGGGTGCCTCAGTGGCCACTCTCCTCTGAGAAACTGACTGCAGCACATGTTTTAATTCAAGAACAGTTAAAGTTAGGACATATAAGGCCATCCACTTCTCCTTGGAATACACCCATATTTGTCATTAAAAAAAGACTGGAAAATGGCGGTTGCTGCATGATTTACGGGCTATTAATGCTCACATGCAACTCATGGGATCTATTCAGAGAGGGTTGCCTTTGCTTTCTACTATCCCTAAAAATTGGCCAGTGATATGTATAGATATTAAGGATTGTTTCTTTTCCATCCCATTGCATCCTCTAGATTCAGAACGTTTTGCTTTCACCTTGCCTTTGTGTAATCACGAGGAGCCTGATCAGAGGTTTGAGTGGGTGGTTCTGCCGCAGGGCATGGCAAATAGTCCTACTATGTGTCAAATGTTTGTCGGTGTGACTATTGCTCCACTCAGACAAAAATATCCAACATTAAGGTGTGTACATTATATGGATGATATTTTGTTAGCAGCAAAGACCCAATGTATGTTGGAGGCTGCTTATACTGACTTAGTACATTTGCTACAGTTAAAAGGCTTGCTTATTTCACCTGATAAGGTACAGATAGGGGACTCCATTAATTATCTTGGTGCTACTATCTCTTGTAAAACTATCACACCCCAGAAGATAACTCTGAGGACTGATAAATTACAGACGCTAAATGATTTTCAAAAATTATTGGGTGATATAAATTGGATTAGAAGCTACCTACATATTCCCAATGTTGAATTAAAACCTTTGTATGAAATTCTTAAAGGGGATTCAGATCTTACTTCCCCTCGACATCTTACTGAGGAAGCCAGGTCAGTGTTGGTTAAAGTGGAAGAGGCTATACAACATGCTAGCTTTTGTAGGTTTCAAGAGGATAAACCTCTCCAACTATGTGTGCTCGCCACTGTGCGACAACCTACTGGAGTTTTATGGCAAGATGGTCCTTTACTGTGGATACATCCACGTATGTCCCCTGGAAAATCCCTTGAGTATTATCCTGATGCAGTTGCTTCCTTAGCTATGTTAGGGATACAACAAAGTGTACAATTTTTTGGTTTCTCTCCAACGTCTGTGATTGTTCCTTATACATGTCAACAAATTCTGGTCTTATGTGCTAACTTGGATAATTGGGCTATATTACGATGCTCTTTTCCAGGAGAGATAGATAATCACTATCCATCACATCCTCTTATTACATTTATTAAGGAACATCCTGTCATTTTCCCTAAAATCACTTCTTCCACGCCTATTCCAGGAGCTGCAAATATCTTTACAGATGGATCTAAGACTGGTATTGGAGCTTATGTGATAAATGATCAACCTCCTATCCAACATCAGTTTGCTCCTGGTAATCCACAATGGGTGGAGCTGCAAATTGTCATAAAAGTTTTTGAACAATGTCCATTTCCTTTTAATTTGATCTCAGATTCTGTCTATGTAGTTCAAGCTTTAAAGGTGTTGGAAGCAGTGGGTCCCATACACACATCAGGAGTAATGTCTTCCCTTTTTCTCCATCTTCAAACATTGATTTGGAATCGTTCTGCCTGTTTTTACCCCTTGCATATTCGAGCCCACACAGGTTTACCGGGTGCTCTTTCTGCGGGCAATGCCCAAGCAGATCTTGCTACTCGTCCTTCTTGGGTGTTCCCTATTTCCTCCTTAGATCAAGCTGCAGACTTTCATAGTAAGTTTCATATTAATGCACGAGCACTTCAGAAACGTTTTACCATCTCCCATGCTGATGCTCGACAGATTGTGTTGGATTGTCCTAATTGTGTGATTTCACATCATCCTCCCTCTATAGGCGTAAATCCTCGTGGTTTATGGCCTTTAACTATATGGCAAATGGATGTTACTCATGTTCCTGACTTTGGTAAACTTAAATATGTCCATGTATCTGTAGATACTTGTTCTGGCATTATCTATGCTTCCGCTTTGTCTGGGGAAAAAGCTGGAAATGTTATCACACACTGCTTGGAAGCTTGGGCAGCCTGGGGATTACCACAGTCCATTAAGACGGACAATGGTCCAGCATATACTGGGCGACAATTTTCTTCCTTTTGCAGCAAGATGGGTATCCAACTTGTCCATGGTTTACCTTACAATCCACAAGGCCAGGGCATTGTAGAGCGCGCTCATAAGACTCTAAAAGAGATGTTACTAAAACAAAAAGGGGGAATTGGCTTAGGCCACTCCCCGAAACAGCGCCTCTCCCTGGCTCTATTTACTATCAATTTTTTAAATCTGGACATCCAAGGGCGCTCTGCTGCAGATAGGCATTGTTCGCCCTCTGCTCCGAATTTTGGGTATGTTAAGTGGAAAGATGTCCTTTCCGGACAATGGTATGGGCCTGATCCCGTGCTGGCATGGGCACGAGGTTCTGTTTGTGTTTTCCCACAGGACCGAATGGAGCCGGTGTGGATCCCTGAACGGCTAATGAGAAAAGTCTCGAAGACAACTGACCAACAACGGGGGACCCTACAAGAGTCCAACGATGAGACCCTTCATTCTGCTGAGTATCCTGGCCCTATCACAGAGGATGATGGTCCAGATGTTACCGATGCAGTGGTGGGCGGTAGCTCGGACATGGCCGATGCCGATGCCGGTCCATAAAAATTCTAGTGTCCTCCCCACTCTTTTTTCTACTTCATGTGAGATGTCTGCCCCTTGTGTCTCCCCTAGAGGAGATGGGGAATGGGTTTTCAACCTTTCTCGTGTTAATCTCACGGGAACTTTCTGCTTCAGTTTCTTGAGAACCCGTTGTATTCGCTTACAGCGCAACAATTTGACCAATTGGGAGGACCCCTTACAGAACAGTAGGGTCTCATTGGGAATCTTGTTTGCGGCGCTTAGCCAAGTGAGTGCGGGGATGAAGGAGGGCTCAGGAGAGACTACAAATTCAACCGAAATGAATATCACCACTTTGGCTATAACTTCCCAGGTGTCACTCCCGGTGGCTCTTTCTAACGTTAGTAATGCCACTTATTTTAAGGCGTCTCCTTATTGTACCCCGTACTATTCTTTCCCCCCGACATTCACGCCTTGTCAAGATCATTCTTGGGAGAAGCGCCAAGTTGCTGTGGGTTTCTCTCTTTCCCCTTCTCTTAAAAGGTATTTGTATAATTCTTCCAAGGCTAATTCCACTACAGGAACAGGCTGGTCTTGGTTTCAATGGTTGATTTCCAATGAAAAGGGGGCCACAGCCTATGTCTCTGCTCTGGCTCAATTGAGAGGAGTCCAGAGTTGGCTGTTTAATGTGTCTGGCTCTGTACAGGACACTGTTAATGGTAGGAAGCTTAAAAACATTTCATACAATTCTCAGGTGTCCAATGCTACACTGCCCCCTGCAGCAGTCTGTCTTCATTCTCCGTTTCTGTTCCTTTTGATCAATGATACCAATACTACAGAATCGGATATGATTGACTGTTCTAATTGTACATGTGTCATGTCTGAGTGTTGGAATGGATCCTGGAGCATGGCAGTTGTTATGAAGGTCCCGACTTTCATCCCGATTCCGGTTACTGCGGATCTGGACTCCTTCCGTATTATTGAGGTGCTCAGGAGCCGTAGGGATTTTGGAATCACGGCAGCTATTGTGACAGTGGTTGCTGTGTCTGCTGCTGCAGCAGTCACTGCTGGAGTGGCCATGGCTAGTCAAGTGCAGACTGCGGCCACGGTTAATCAGGTCATCCAACAAACTTCCAGCATTTTAGAGTCTCAAAGTAAAATCAATCAACATATTTTATCAGGAATTTTGGCCGTTAATCAAAGGGTGGATCTCCTCCAAGCTCAGATTGAGGAATTGTCAGACCTAGTACATTTGGGTTGTGTTGATCATCGTGCACATCTACGTATAACATCTCTCAGATTTAATGATTCCAGAAATACCTCTCAAATCATTGGACAGTACCTGGCCGGAAACTGGTCCATGGAAGCAGAGAAGTTGATCCAGACCCAACTGACACAAATTGCCATGTTGAACAACACTCGTGTGGACCCTGTGACATTGGGCCAATTTACGAATTGGCTGTCTTCTGCCTTTTCTTTCTTTAAGGAATGGGTGGGAGTAGGCATTTTTGGAGCGATATGTTGTTTTGGGGTTGTCCTTTGTCTGTGGCTTTTCTGTCGCCTAAGAGCTCGCCATAGCCAAGAAAAGGCTATGATCGTCTAGGCTTTTGCAGCCCTAGAGAATGGTATCTCTCCACAAGTTTGGCTTGCGCAACTTAAGCAATGATTTCCTGGGTTTTGGCCATTGCACCCCAAGTCATCTTTGACATTGCACTGGGTTTGGCATGCCCTCCTCTTCCTGCCTTCCCAGTTTTGGAAGGCCCATGCACTCTGCAGGCCTTGTTGCCATTGCACGCAGGTGGGCTTCCATGCTGGTGCTGCACTTTATGCTTTGGACCCTTCGTTTTCTCAGGGGCTGAGGGATGGTGTTGCCACTTCCAACCTCATAGTCACTGACCGGCTACTTGTAAAATCCCCTTTCTTTTTCACCGTCATCACGATGCAGGATGCGAGGCAAGGCACTGCACTTGAGTGATCCGATCTCCGGACCTCAAGGGAAGCATGTCCTATTGCATACGGGTTTGGCGTCCACTCCCCGTCCCACGAAAAAAGACGTCGGCTGATATGGTGTCAGATCTAGGGAAGGCGCCTCCTTGGGACTGAGCCATACATTGCAGCCATGTTTGCACAGTGGGATAGGACCTCTACTTTCACCTGCATTGTTTTTTAAGAGATAAGGAGGAACTGTGGTGAGCCGTGTTTGTAGACCGTTGCCGCCATTAGAAGATGGCGCCGGTCTCCATTGTAGATCTTGGTAAACAACTCCTTATTAGGAAAAATTGGCGCGCTGTCTCTCAACACCCTATGAGAAAACCCTGCGTGGCAGCTTTGGATTGGACTTGAGTAAGCTTTATTAGGCTGTGTGTGGGTGCGTGAGAAGAGCGCGCTTGAGAGAAAGCTAGAGTTAAGGCCTGAATAAACCGCTGAAAGAAGAATCCTGTGTCGTGTCTTCCTTGCTGGTGAGGGGGTCGCGACAATTTACTGTTCTTGTGTTTTTTTAAATCAACTCTCTTTGTAAACTTTATCACATTGCTTCATGCAGTTGTTTTAAAAATTGCACTGTGAATAGGTGACTGTTACAGAGGATTTCACATTCTTTTTGTTTGTAATAAGTGTATAAGATTTAGAAATTCATCTTTGCTTATTTCCAGACAATTTTATTTCTGGCCCACTATTATATTTTAAACTCTTTCTAGGTGGGGGAAGTAGGTTACTTACAAGTGTGGTGTGTTTCAGCATAGGATTATGAAATGGTGCATGGGTTCTGAAAGCACATTTCAATTTGAATATCATTTAAAAATTTTGTTCTAATTAGTTATACATGACAGTAGAATGCATTTCAATTCATGTATACAAATGGAGCACAACTTTTCATTTCTCTTGTTGTACATGATATAGTCACACCATTTCTGTAATCATACATGTACTGAGGATAATGATGTCCCTCTCATTCCACCATCTTTCCTATCCCCATTTACCCACCCCATGCTCCCCTTCCCCATTATGGATAAGCATCCAAATATCAGAGAAAACATTTGGCCTTTGGTTTTTTGAAATTGACTGATTTCACTTACCATGACATTCTCCAACTCCATATAGTTACCTGAAACTGCCATAATTTTATTCTCTTTCAACATTGAGTAATATTACATTGTGCATATGTACCATAGTTTATTTATCCATTCATCTATCCAAGGGCATCTAAGTTGTTTTCATGTTTAACTATTGTGAATTGAGCTGCTATAAATATTAACGTGGCTGTGTCATTGTACTATGATGATTTTAAGTCATTTGAATATGAACCAAGGAGTGGGATAGCTGAGTCAAATTATAAATCCATTCCAAGTTTTCTGAGAAATCTCCAAACCACTTTCTATATGGTCACAACAATTTGCAGTTCCACCAGCAGTGTATGAGTATACCTTTTTTTCCTACATCCTTGCCAATACTTATTCTTGCTTGTATTCTTGATAATTGCCATTCTGAATGGAGTGAGATGAAATCTAGAGGTGTTTTCATTTGCATTGTTCTAACTGCTAGAGATGTTGAACATTTTTTTTTATATATTTGTTGATTGATTGTACATCTTCTTCTGAGAAGTGTCTGTTCAGTTCCTTACCCCATTTTTTGAGTGGGTTATTTGGGCGGTTTTTGGTGTTAAGCCATTTGAGTTCTTTACATATCCTGGAGATTAATGTTGTATCTGAGGTGCATGTGGTAAAGACTTTCTCCCATTATTTAGGCTCTCTATTTATGTTATTGATTATTTCCTTTGCTGAGAAGAAGCTTTTCAGTTTTAATACATCCCATTTATTAATACATGATTTTATTTCTTGTGCTTTAGTGGTCTTGTTAAGGAAGCCAGGTCCTAAACCAACATGATGAAGATTTGGGCCTACTTTTTCTTCTATTAGGCACAAAGTCTCTGTTCTAATTCTTAGGTCTTTGATCCACTTTGAGTTTTGTGCATGGTGAGAAACAGGGGTTTAATATCATTTTCCTGCATACTGATTTCTAGTTTTCCCAGCAGCATTTGTTGAATAGGCTATCTTTTCTCCAATGTATGTTTTTGGCACCTTTGTCTACTATGAGATAATGTATATATGAGGGTTTATCTCTGTGTCTTTTATTATGTACTATTGGTTTACATACCTATTTTGGTGCCAAACACCGTGATATTTTTGTTACTATAGTTCTATAGTATAGTTTAAATTCTGGTATTGTGATGCCTCCAGCTTCACTCTTCTTGCTAAGGATTGCTTTTCCTATTCTGGGTCTCTTATTTTTCCAAATGGATTTCATGATTGCTTTTTCTATTTCTATGAGGAATGTCACTGAGATTTTAATTGGAATTGAATTAAATCTGTATATGGCCATTTTGACAATATTAATTCTTCCTATCCAGGACATGGGGGATCTTTTCATCTTCTAAGGTATTCATTAATTTCTTTTTTAAGATTTCTGTAGTTTCATTTTTGAGGCCTTTCACCTCTTTTGTTAGATTGATCCCCAAGTATTTAATTTTTTTTGAGGCTATTGTGAATGGGGTAGTTTTCCTAATTTTTCTTTCAGAGGATTCATCACTGATGTATAGAAATGCGTTTGATTTATGGGTATTGACTTTATATCCTGCTACTTTGCTGAGTTTATTTATTATTTCTAGAAGATTTCTGGTGGAATTTTTTTGGATCCTCTAAATATAGAATCACGTCATAGGCAAATTGTGATAATTTGAGTTATTCTCTTCCTATTCATATCTCTTTAATTTTTTAATGTACATTTTTTATTTTATATGACAGCAGAATGCATTACAATTCTTATTATACATATAGAGCACAATTTTTTATATCTCTGGTTATATACATAGTATATTCACACCAATTTGTGTCTTCATATATTTACTTTGAATAGTAATGATCATCACATTCCACCATCATTAATTACCCCATGCCCCCTCCCTTCCCTTACATCCCCTCTGCCCTATCTAGAGTCCATCTATTCCTCCCATGCTCCTTCTGCCTATCCCACTATGAATTAGCCTCCTTATATCAAAGAAAACATTCAACATTTGTTTTTTTTTTGGGGGGGGGATTGGCTAACTTCACTTACCATTATCTTCTCTAACTCCATTCATTTACCTGCAAATGCCATGATTTCATTTTCTTTTATTGCTGAGTAATATTCCATTGTGCCTTTAATTTCTTTTATCTCTCTAATTGCTCTGGCTAGAGTTTCAAGGACATGTTGAGTAGAAGTGGTAAAAGAAACCATCCCTATCTTGTTCCAGTTTTTAGAGGGAATGCTTTAAATTTTTCTACATTTACAATGCTGTCTGCTTTGGATTTTGCATAGATAGCTTTTACAATGTTGAGATATGTTCCCGATATCCCTAGTTTTTCTAGTGTTTTGAACATGAAAGGGTGCTGTATTTTGTCAAATGCTTTTTCTGCGTCTATTGAGATGATCATATAATTCTTATCATTAGTCTATTGATGTGGTGAAATATATTTATTTATTACCATATGTTGAAGCAACCTTGCATTCTTGGGATGAACCCCACTTAATCATTGTGCACTATATTTTAATATGCTTTTGTATGTAATTTGCCAAAATCTTATTGAGAATTTTTGCATCTATGTTCATCAGAGATATTGGTCTGAAATTTTATTTTCTTAATGTGTCTTTGTTTGGTTTTGGTATTAAGGTGATAGTAGTCTCATAGAATGAGTTTGGAATGGTTCCCTCCTTTTCTATTTAATGGAATAATTTGCGGATTATTGGTATTAATTCTTCTCTGAACATCTTGTAGAACTCATTTGATAATTCTTATCGTCCTTGGCTTTTTTTTTTTGTTGGTAGGTTTTTGATGGAATCTTCTATTTCACTGATTTTCTATTTTATTGGACTATACATTTTCAAAATAGTTTCTAATTATCTTCTGTATTTAAATAGTGTCTTATTGTGATATTCCTTTTTCATGACAAATTTTAGTAATTTTAGTTTACTCTCTCCTTTTTTCATTATGGTGGCTAAGGGTTTATCAATTTTATTTATTTTTTCAAAGAACCCACTTTTTGTTTTATTATTTTTTCAAATTGTTTCCTGTACAATATTGTTAATTTTGTACATTGAAATCATTTCAATTTTACTGATTTCAGCTCCAATTTTAATTATTTTCTGTTCTCTACTACTTTTAATGTGGATTTAGTCTTTTTTTCCTAGGGCTTTGAGATGTAATGTTAACTCATTTATTTTTTGACATTTTATTCCTTTAATTAATGAGCTTAAATCAATGAACTTTTGTCTTAGCCCTGCCTTCATGTGTCCCAAAAGTTTTGATATGTTGTATCAAACTTCCCCTTTACATCTACGAATTGTTTTTATCTTTTCTTTGATATTTTCAGCTATCCATTTGTCAATCAATAGTATATTATTTAGTCTCCAGGTGTTCATGTAGCTTCTATTTTTTATTTTCTCAATGATTTCTAATTTCATTCCTTATGGTCTGATAGAATGAAGGTAGTACCTCTATTTTTTTTTTTGTATTTGCTAAGACTTGCTTTGTGGCATAACATATGATCTATTTTAGAGAATGATCCATGTGCTGCTGAGAAAAAAGTGTATTTGTTCATTTGTGGTTGAAGTATTCTATATATGTCTGTTAAGTCTCAATTATTGATTGCATTATTGAGTTCAGAGGTTCTTTGTTAAGTTTTTGTTTGGAAGATTATCTAGTGGTGAGAAAGGTGTGTTAAATACTTGAATCCAGTATTATTGTGTTGTGTTGTATTTGCTTCTTGAAATTGAGAAGGGTTTGTTAGATGTATGTAGATGCTTGACTGTTTGAGCCATAAATATTTGTGATTATTATGTCTCATTGATGAATGATTCCCTTAAACAGTATGAAATCTCCTTCTTTATCTCTTTTGATTAACTTTGGATTGAAGTCAACTTTATGTGATATGATAATAGAAATCCCTGCTTATTTATGCAGTCCATGTGAATGATTTTTTTTTGAGAGAGAGAGAGAGAGAGAGAGAGAGAGAGAGAGAGAGAGAATTTTTTAATATTTATTTTTTAGTTTTCAGTGGACACAACATCTTTATTTTTTTATTTTTATGTGGTGCTGAGGATTGAACCCAGCTCCCCGCTGCATGCCAGGTGAGCTTGCTACCGCTTGAGCCACATCCCCAGCCCCATGATATGTTTATTACCATCCTTTTATCTTTAGTCTGTGGATGTCTTTTCCTATGAGATAAGTCAGCATATTGTTGGATCTTCTTTTTAAATCCAGTCTCCCAGTCTATGTCTTTGATTGATGAGGACATTGACATTCAGGATTACTTTTGAAATATGGTTTGTTTTCCCAGTCATTTTGGATTATTTTGATTTTTATCTTGACTTGGTGTCTCCTTTGATTGGCTTTTCCTTTAGTGTAGTTCCTCCCTTTGCTGAGTTTCATTGTTGTTTCTTGTTTCTTCCTTGTGGAATATTTTGTTGAGAATATTTTGTAGTGCAGGCATTCTAGTTGTAAATTCTTTTAACTTCTGTTTACCATGGAAGGTTTTTATTTCATCAGCAAATCTGAAACTTAATTTTGCTGCATATAAGATTTTTGGTTGGCATCCATTTTCTTTCAGAGCTTGGTATTTGTTTATGTATGTATGTATGTGTATATATATATATATATATATATATATATATATATATATATATATATATATATATATCTCCTATCTTTGAGGGTCTGGTTGAGAAATCTATTGAGATCTGAACTTGTTTGACCCTACGTGTAATCTGCAACATTTCTCTTGTGGCTTTTAAAATTCTTTCCTTATTGTGTATGCTAGGCATTTTCATTAGAATTGTGCCTTGTTTTGGATGTGTGGTAATTTTAAATATTTAGAGTTATTTAAGCCTCTTGTATTTGATTTTCCAATTCCTTCTTCAGGTTTGGGCACTTTTCTTATATTATTTCATAGAAAAGATTGTGCATTCCTTTGTTTTGTATCTTTGTGCCTTCCTCTATCATAATAATCTTTAAATTTGGTCTTTTCATTTTATCCCATAATTCTTGGAGGTTTTTTTCATGTCTCTTACCATCTTCAATGTGCAGTCAACTTTATTTTCAAGATTATATATTTTGTCCTCATTGCATGAGGCTCTGTCTTTAAAATGATCTAGTTGGTAATGCTTTCTATTGAATTTTTAGTTTGGTTTATTGTTTCCTTCATTTCAAGGATTTCTTTTCCTTTTTAGAATCTCTATCTCTTTCTTTAAGCAATCTTTAAGTAATCTTATCTCTTTATTAAAGTGATCATTTGTTGCCTGTATTTATTCTTTTATATTATTCTTTAATTCAGAGATCAAAATTTTAATTATTTGTATTCTAACCTCCTTTTCTTTTTTTTGATGGAAAAAAGAAATTTTATTTATTTATTTTTATTGGTTGTTCAAAACATTACATAGCTCTTGACATATTATATTTCATACATTAGATTCAAGTGGGTTATGAACTCCCATTTTTACCCCAAATACAGATTGCAGAATCACATCGGTTACACATCCACATTTTTACATGATGCCATATTAGAGACTGTTGTATTCTGCTATCTTTCCTATCCTCTATTATCCCCCCTCCCCTCCCCTCACATCTTCTCTCTCTACCCCATCTACTGTACTTCATTTCTCTCCTTGTTTTTTCCCCCATTCCCCTCACAACCTCTTATATGTAATTTTGTATAACAATGAGGGTCTCCTTCCATTTCCATGCAATTTCCCTTTTCTCTCCCTTTCCCTCCCACCTCATGTCTCTGTTTAATGTTATTCTTTTCCTCTTGCTCTTCCTCCCTGCTCTGTTCTTAGTTGCTCTCATTATATCAGAGAAGACATTTGGCATTTGTTTTTTAGGGATTGGCTAGCTTCACTTAGCATAATCTGCTCCAATGCCATCCATTTCCCTGCAAATTCCATGATTTTGTCATTTTTTAGTGCTGCGTAATACTCCATTTTGTATAAATGCCACATTATTTTATCCATTCATCTATTGAAGGGCATATGGATTGGTTCCACAGTCTAGCTATTGTGAATTGTGCTGCTATGAACATTGATGTGGCAGTATCCCTGTAGTACGCTCTTTTAAGGTCTTCAGGGAATAGTCCGAGAAGGGCAATAGCTGGGTCAAATGGTGGTTCCATTCCCATATTTCCTAGGAATCTACATACTGCTTTCCAAATTGGCCGCACCAATTTGCAGTCCCACCAGCAATGTACAAGAGTACCCTTTTCCCCACATCCTTGCCAGCACTTGTTGTTGTTTGACTTCATAATGGCTGCCAATCTTACTGGAGTGAGATGGTATCTTAGGGTGGTTTTGATTTGCATTTCTCTGACTGCTAGAGATGGTGAGCATTTTTTCATGAACTTGTTGATTGATTGTATGTCCTCCTCTGTGAAGTGTCTGTTCAGGTCCTTGGCCCATTTGTTGATTGGGTTATTTGTTATCTTATTGTTTAATTTTTTGAGTTCTTTGTATACTCTGGATATTAGGGCTCTATCTGAAGTGTGAGGAGTAAAGATTTGTTCCCAGGGTGTAGGCTCCCTATTTACCTCTCTTATTGTTTCTTTTGCTGAGAAAAAACTTTTTAGTTTGAGTAAGTCCCATTTGTTGATTCTAGTTATTAACTCTTGTGCTATGGGTGTCCTATTGAGGAATTTGTAGCCCGACCCCACAGTATGTAGATCGTAGCCAACTTTTTCTTCTATCAGATGCCATGTCTCTGATTTGATATCAAGCACCTTGATCCATTTTGAGTTAACTTTTGTGCATGGCGAGAGAAAGGGATTCAGTTTCATTTTGTTGCATATGGATTTCCAGGTTTCCCAGCACCATTTGTTGAAGATACTATCCTTCTTCCATTGCATGCTTTTAGCCCCTTTATCAAATATAAGAAAGTTGTAATTTTGTGGATTGGTCTCTGTGTCCTCTATTCTGTACCATTGGTCCACCTGCCTGTTTTGGTACCAGTACCATGCTCTTTTTGTTACTATTGCTCTGTAGTACAGTTTGAAATCTGGTATCGCTATACCACCTGACTCACACTTCCTGCTTAGAATTGCTTTTGCTATTCTGGGTCTTTTGTTTTTCCATATGAATTTCATAATTGCTTTATCTATTTCTACTAGAAATGCCTTTGGGATTTTGATTGGCATTGCATTAAACCTATACAGAACTTTGGGTAATATCGCAATTTTGATGATGTTAGTTCTTCCTATCCATGAACAGGGTATATTTTTCCATCTTCTAAGGTATTCTTCTATTTCTCTCTTTAGGGTTCTGTAATTTTCATTGTATAAATCTTTCACCTCTTTTGTTAGGTTGATTCCCAAGTACTTTATTTTTTGGGGGGATATTGTGAATTGGGTGTTTTCCTCATTTCCATTTCAGAAGATTTGTCGCTGATATACAGGAATGCCTTTGATTTGTGTGTGTTGATTTTATATCCTGCCACTTTGCTGAATTCATTTATTAACTCTAGTAGTTTCTTTGTAGACCCTTTTGGGTCTGTTAGGTATATTATCATATCATCCACAAATAGTGATAATTTAAGTTCTTCTTTTCCTATTTTTATGCCTTTAATTTCTTTTGTCTGTCTAATTGCTCTGGCTAGTATTTCAAGAACAAAATTGAATAGAAGTGGTGATAGAGGGCATCCCTTTCTTTTTCCAGATTTTAGAGGGAATGTCTTCAATTTTTCTCCATTCAGAATAATGCTAGCCTGAGGCTTAGCATATATAGCTTTTACGATGTTGAGGTAAGATCCTGTTATCCCTAGATTTTCTAGTGTTTTGAACATAAAGGGATGTTGTACTTTGTCAAATGCTTTTTCTGCATGTATCAAGATGATCATGTGGTTTTTATCCTTAAGTCTATTGATGTGGTGAATAACATTTACTGATTTCCGTATATTGAACCAGCCTTGCATCCCAGGGATGAATCCTACTTGATCATGGTGTACAATTTTTTTTTGATATGCTTTTGTATTCGATTCGCCAGGCTTTTATTGAGGATTTTTGCATCTATGTTCATTAGAGATATTGGTCTGTAGTTTTCTTTCTTTGAAGTGTCTTTGTCTGGTTTTGGGATCAGGGTGATGTTGGCCTCATAGAATGAATTTGGAAGATCTCCTTCTTTTTCTATTTCTTGAAATAACTTGAAAAGTATTGGTACTAATTCTTCTTTGAAGGTTTTGTAAAACTCCGCTGTATGTCCATCCGGTCCAGGGCTTTTCTTGGTTGGTAGTCTTTTGATGGCTTCTTCTATTTCCTCTTTTGTTATTGGTCTGTTTAAATTGTGTGTATCTTCCTGACTCAATCTGGGCAAATCATATGACTTAAGAAATTTATCGATATCTTCACTATCTTCTATTTTATTGGAATATAGGGTTTCAAAATAATTTCTAATTATCTTCTGTATTTCTGTAGTGTCCGTTGTGATATTGCCTTTTTCATCCCGTATGTTGGTAATTTGAGTTCTCTCTCTTGTTCTCTTTGTTAGCATGGCTAAGGGTCTGTCGATCTTATTTATTTTTTCAAAGAACCAACTTTTAGTTTTATCAATTTTTTCAATGTTTTTTTTTGTTTCAATTTCGTTGATTTCTGCTCTGATTTGAATTATTTCTTGCCTTATATTTAATATGCTGTTGTTTTGCTCTTCCTTTTCTAGGGTTTTGAGATGAAGTGTGAGTTCATTTATTTGTTGGTTTTTCTTTTTTTTGAGGAATGAACTCCAGGCAATGAATTTCCCTCTTAAAACTGCTTTCATTGTGTCCCATAGATTCCGATATGTTGTGTCTGTATTTTCATTTATCTCTAAGAATTTTTTGATTTTCTCCTTTATGTCTTCTGTAACCCATTGATCATTCAGTAACATATTGTTCATTTTCCAGGTGATGCAGTATTTTTCCTTCCCTCTTTTATCATTGATTTCCAGTTTCATTCCATTATGATCAGATAAGATGCATGGTATTATCTCCACACCTTTATATTTACTGAGAGTTTCCCTATGGCATAATATATGGTCTATCTTTGAGAAGGATCCATGTGCTGCTGAGAAGAACATGTATCCACTTGATGATGGTTGATATATTCTATATATGTCGGTGAAGTCTAGGTTATTGATTGTGTTATTGAGTTCTACAGTTTCTTTATTCAGCTTTTATCTGGTGGATCTGTCCAATGGAGAGAGCGGTGTGTTGAAGTCACCGATAATTATTGTGTTGTGGTCTATTTGACTCTTTAACTTGAGGCGAGTTTGTTTTATGAACGTTGCAGCACCATTGTTTGGTGCATACATATTGATAATTGTTATGTCTTGTTGGTGGATGGTTCCTTTTAATAGTATATAGTGTCCTTCTTTATCCCTTTTGATTAACTTAGGTTTGAAGTTGATTTTATTCTATATTAGTATGGCCACTCCTGCTTGCTTCTGAGGACCATGTAGTGGTATGATTTTTCCCAACCTTTCACTTTCAACCTGTGTATGTCTTTTCCTATCATATGAGTCTCCTGAATGCAGCATATTGTTGGATTTGTTTTTTTAATCCAGGTTACTAGCCTTTGTCTCTTGATTGGTGAATTTAAGCCATTAACGTTTAAGGTTACTATTGATATATTGTTTGTACTTCTAGTCATGCTTATTTATTTATTTTAATATGGCTAATTTTTCCTTTTTGGTTATTTTTTTTTCTTCCCTTTACTGAGTTACCTCCCAATGTTAGTTTTGGGTGCTGTTTTTCAATTCCTCTTCTTGTAGTGTTTTGCTCAAAATGCCTTGCAGTGCTGGTTGTCTGGCTGCGAATTCTTTTAACTTTTGTTTATCGTGAAATATTTTAATTTCATTGTCAAATCTGAAGCTTAATTTTGCTGGATACAGTATTCTTGGTTGCAATCCATTATTTTTCAGCGTTTGAAATACGTTGTTCCAGGATCTTCTTGCTTTCAACATCTGTGATGAAAAATCAGCCGTTAACCTAATTGGTTTACCCCTGAATGTAATCTGCCTTCTTTCTCTCGTAGCTTTTAATATTCTCTCCTTGTTCTGTATGTTGGATATCTCCATAATTATGTGTCTTGTAGTTGGTCTATTACGGTTTTGTATGTTTGGGGTCCTGTAGGCTTCCAGGATTTGGCAATCTATTCCATCTTTCATATCTGGAAAGTTTTCTAGGATTATTTCATTCAATAGATTGTTCATTCCTTTGGTTTGAACCTCTATACCTTCTTCTATCCTGATGACTCTCAAGTTTGGTTTTTTTTATAACATCCCATATCTCTTGAATAGATTGCTGGTGATTTCTTAGCATCCTTTCCGTGTTGACTATATTCTTTTCAAGTTGATACACTTTGTCTTCATTATCTGATGTTCTGACTTCTATTTGATCTAGTCTATTTGTAATATTCTCGTTTGAGTTTTTAATTTGGTTTATGGTTTCCTGCATTTCTAGGATTACTGTTTGATTTTTTTTTAGAATCTCTATCTCCTGGTAGAGCTCGTTATTTGCCATTTGAATTTGCCTATTTAATTCGTTTTCAAAGTATACTTTCATTGTTTGGACTTGTTGTCTAATGTCTTCTCTAGGATTCCATTCCATCTGAGTTAGGTATGCCTTGAGTTCTTTCTCTGTCCATTTTTCTGATGCCTCTAGGTTCTCCTATGAATTCAAGTTGTCCTGCATTGTTTGTAATCCTTTTTTCCCTTGTTTTTTCATGGTACTCACGTTACTTTCCAACTCTGTTTGATTGCTGTGTTTCTGTTTTCTTCTTCAAATTTGTTTTGGTTTTTATAGTTCCAATATCTCTCCTTTGTGTTGGGAGACAATGTTTAGAGGTGTTGGATTTAATTGTGATTTAAGGTAAATTCATTAGTTTCATTAAAGTCCTACAGAATTTGATGGCATGTATAGAATTGAGGTTTGAACTTAGGATTTTATGTTGAGGTCGGACGCTTTGATGGTATGGAGGTTAGTATATGTTAGCTTCTTTGGGGGGTTGCTCAAATGCAGGTGGATATTAACAAGAGAATAGACAGGAGTACTTGGGGGTAGTTAAGGGCTTAGGCGGACTATGGACCGATTCGTAGTATTCATCTATTTGCATTTAGTAAGTTGCATGTAATCTGGGTGGTCATGCTTAAGAGGAAAGATGGGGAAAAGGTAAGGAAGCAAACCAAGAAAGAGAGAGGGAGAAAGGAAAGAAAAAGAATAGAAAAGAAAAGGAAATGATAATAATAATAATAATAATAATAATAATGATAATAATAATAATAAAAATTCAGTAAAATAAAAATTACATTAAAAAATAATAGTATAATTATATAAAAGAAAAAACTTAAAATTAAAAAATTAAAAGAAAAAAGGGACACTGTTAGGCTTCTATTTTCTTCGCCTCCAGTAGGTGGTGCTGTGCCTTCCGGGCCAAGATTTTGCCCTCCGGCTATAGGAAGGCCGCTCCCTCCTCCCTCCCCCCCATCTCTGAAAACCTGTTAGCTTAGGTTTATTCCTGGTTTCTAGTCCCCTGGCTTCTCCTGTCAGCCAGGCCTTTCCCAGTGTGATACCTCTCAGCAGTTCAAACTACACTCTGGGTCTGTAGTTTCCTGGAAGTGGAGCACGGCTATTGGGAACTGGCCCCTATTGTTTTGATTCCCTCTGCTAGCCCCTCCTCCTAGAGCTGGTGAGACAGGTTTCAGTTTTGGCCGCTGGTGGGAGGGGGGAGTTGGAGGTCAGGTGCCTTTACCCTTCCCCCACGCCTCTATTCACGCTCACTCTGTTAATCATGCCCCAGAAAGCCAGGGAGAGATTTTATGTGATTTCCCCACTGTATGGGGGATGGTCTAGTTGTCACAGACCTGTTCTATCGCTGAATGAGCTGCAACTGTGGAAAACTGGCGATGGTGACGTCAGCTCTCCAAGATGGTGGCCGCTGGCTTCCTCGGTGGGCTGACCCGTGTGGAGGACAGAACTGGACTGCTTCCTTCCCCCATCTCAACCCAGAATTCAGCCTGGATCACAGTGAAGGCACAGCCGGCAGGAGCCCACAGAATCTGCAGTGCCATTTCTCTGTGTTGCTAACTCGCCGTTTCTAGGGACACCGTTTCTAGGGACGCCATTTCCTGGCATGCCGCAGTCTCTAGCAGCAGGGAGGGCTGCTGAATAAACAGCTTGAATCTCCGGGTGGATAGATCACTCGCGGTTGAGCCCCAGTAACTGATCCTCCTGCAATGGAAATCCTTCCTCTAGGTTTCCGTGCACCCCAATTTTGCTGGAAATTCCCAACAAGATAGCTTTTGGCCATTCTAACTGGTCATTCACCCGCGCAGTGACGTGGTACACAGGGGTGATGCACTCCATTCGCCGCCATCTTCCTGATCTCCTCTAACCTCCTTTTCTGTAATTTCTTTTACTTTGCTTCAGTGGGTTATTGACAGCACATGAAAGAATTGTAGCATGTTAGTTTGGGGCATTTTCTTTCCCTGTTTCTTTATATTGTTCATGCATCTTTCCCTCTAGCAGTGCAGAGCTGAGGTATTACAGTTTCTACCCTACAATCTTATAGTGTCCCTAAAGGTTTAAAATAGCTTGCCTTTAAGGGGAAGATCAATATTAATAGCACCTAATGCAAACAATATGCAGACTTAAACCAAATAGTTCCTATTTAGACAATTACAGTTTTGTCAAAATTAACAGAAAAACGAGGTGGTTCTTAATCTCATTTTTTCCCCTGATAACTGAAGAAACAGGTAATTTACAAAATACCTCTGCATTAGCTCCTTTATATGTACATGAGACCAAAACAATGCCTGAATCATAAGATTAATAATCGGAAGCTTTAATAGTCTAGAAATGATGTGTTTGATTATCATCTACAATATAAACAGTATGTTGGCAAAAGTGTCTACAGTTTCTAATTGTCAAAGAGAGAACTGGAGGGTGTGTAGTATGTGATGTTTATGAGGTAGAAGGTGAGAATATAGAGGTATTAGATCATAGGAAGTGTGTGAAAGAAGAATCAAAAGAAGTTGACTGTTAACAGGAGAAAAGGGACTCTAGAGAAACAGATAAGTCAGTGGAAAACAGAGAAAGTAAAAAAGAAAAGAAAAAGAAAAAAAAGTAAAAATAAATGAATATATAACAATACTGTAATATACTATTCAAACATTCTAGTCCTCAGTAGCCTGATGCATAAAAAGTACTTGGTTTCAAAAATGTTGTGGACATGGGCATGGAAACAAAACAAAACAAAAAAAGAGAAAAACAACAAACAAACAAAAATCTCAAAGTAAAGTTGGATAATTGTTTCTGTTGCAGCACAATGTCTTCTTTGCTTTCCATCTCATCCAATAGGTGGGTTTGTCTGGAGTTTGCTGGTATCTCCACCCTCAGGATGGTGAAGGTTTCTAGGATGGGAGGGTTAAACTGGGAGACAGGAATCCTAGAGTGGGGTATAGCAATTGCCATCCCACTGGAAGACTGCATTCCAGGAATCTCCTTTGGGGACCACGCTTGTTATGCATGAGCCTGGTCTTAGCCCCTTACAACACTTGTAGACCCCACAAATTACTGGTCTCTAGTTTAGTATCTCAATTGTATTTTACCAGCCCCCACCCTTTTGACTTCCCAATGAGGAACCTCTCTTTCCAGAGATCCTGGGGCCTGAGTGCCAGGACCTCTGCACATGTCATGAAAAGCTGTTCTCTATTGGGCAGATCAAGACTAGCCATTGAGAGCTGCAGGTTGGCTACATAGCTACAAGTGCAGGGCCCTATTGGTGGCTGAGGGTGGGGTTGGGAGACTGGGAATTGAGGAGCTGGAGGGCTCTGTTGATTGCCAAACCAGCAGGACCAGGTGATTAGTGGATGTCAGATTGGGGAGAATGTCAGGGTTCAGGATAGTATGGGGTTCCAGCATATGCATCTCAAGTTGACCTTGGGATCACCATGGGTGCTGGACTGGTTGGCTGAGCAAGCCAGGATCAAGATAGCCTCACACCCTCTTTCTGCCTATCAACTCTATGCAAGGCTCTCTCTTACCTTTGCAACAAGATGGTGGCTATTAGCACACCTAACAGGAATCCCTCGGGTGTATCCAAGCCTACAGGTACCTTGGTGATGGTGTTTTAAGTCCTGACTATTGTCCCTAGATGGAAGTAGCTATGTCCCTAGTTGGTGGTGATAGTTTCAAACCTATATGTACTTTGATATTGAGTTTCCGGCTCCTGCCAGAGTCCCAAGATTGAAGTTGCCCCAACTAAAGATGGTGGTAATGGCAGTAGGGGTACCCCAAGATGTCAGTGGAAGTGTCCCAAGATGGAGGCAACCACTTTCAGAGATGGAGCTGCAAGGGTGGGCTGTGTGGTGGCATTGGGCAGACTGTTGGGGGATGCAGCACTGTGGCATGCAGTGCTGAAGCAGGCAGCTGCCTTGAGGCCCTGTCTGTTGTCCCAAGGTGGAGGATACCATGTGGGGAGGGCACCTTCAGCAGGCTGTTTACTATGGCAGTGGCTGCAATGTCCCAAGATGGGTGAAGCTTGGGGGAGCCACACATTTGTAGATGGGCAGTGGTCATTCTTCTGTATGGCAAATGGGGTGGTCCTTAATCTTATCTTTCCCCTGATAACTGAAGAAACAGGAGAGCATTAGCTCCCTTATAAGTGCATGAGATCCAAAACAATGCCTGAATTGTAAGATTCATAATCAGAAGCTTTAATAGTCTAGTTGTTTATTTAGTTGTTCATCTGACTCTTGATTTTCATAATTTTTCTTTGGTTATAAAATGAAGAATTGCATTTGATGAATCTTACTTTAGTAGTCTGAGGAAATTTCTGTTTTTCTGTAGACATATCAACCTACCTGATCCATCACATTTAATTTAAAATGTTTTGGGAGGGAGAAAAATTGTAGGTAAAGGGTTACAGTATGAAAAGCTAATAACAATTATTATTACACATATTTAGTTCCCCCTGAAATTTGGACAGATCATCCATATTTTTAGGAAAATTAAACACTTAGAATTTTCAGTGTGTGATTGATGAGAAACATATTTAAAACCATCAACAATGACTGTGACATCCAGGTCACTTCTTGTTACTAGTTTGCCTTGCCTTTGGAAGAAGAGCTTTATTCTCAATGGTGACTTAGTTGATTGTGATGTCCACTAGAATTCTGAAGTTAGCTGATGGGTACTGGTGGGAGAAAATCTCTCAAAGAAACCTTAAAATTTGTCATCAATAAGGCTACTTTTGGGAAATGGAGAGAAGGTCATCAATTTGATTGGCTCTTAGGAAGTTTAATTATTCAGGACTGCCTGTAGCTTGTCTTCTGGGATTGGAAAGATTCCAGAACATTTGTCTCCTAACCTTTGCTTCTTTCCTTAAAGTGAAAAAGATAAACAAAATTATCAGTAGATGGCGCACAAAGTCCTGGCTTACTTGTTTTGGTTTTGCTGAAAGCTAATATTCAATTTCAGTTTGACTTGGGTTTCTTATCCCAAATAAAAAGAGTTATTTCTACTTATCAAAATTTTGACAATATTTTAATTTAAAATAGTAATTTTATCCATGTCAAAAAAGAGTGCAAATGGAAGTTTTTAAATTCAAAGTATTGTATTTATATTTTTGTAAAAAATTAAAAATGCTTTGTATGTACTATATCGGATAAACATATCAGGATCAGGAATTTTTACTTACCTATGAGGAATACAGTTCAAAAAATTAATTCCTAGACATGCCATCAGCAAATATGAAATGAGATATTGAAAAATAATAGAAAACTTAATGCTTTCATAGGTGGGAAATTATATACTAAGTTATATAATTATATAATTATATACTATAATTATATACTAAGTTATATAATTATCTACTAAATTATCTACTAAATTATATACTAATTAGCCAAAATTTGAATTATTCAGAGAGTTCAGTACAATGATTAATAACAAAGACATAAAAACTGTAGACTTTCTACATTATAGGCACAATAAACTACAATGGATAATGATCTCATCAGAACTGAAATTAAATAATTCATATGTTTTGTAACATACTATACATGTTTTTATAGTATTTAAAAAATACTAGAGGGCACAAAAGAACTTCTAAATAAGTTGATAAATAAAACATAAGTTATAGTTTCATGTTGTCTCTATCACATTTCTTTCTAAAATAACAGATAAGACTAATGCAATTTTAATCATTTAGTGTTCCTGTTATTTGGTAAAGTAATTCTAGTTAATATAGATGAATTACTGAAAGAGAAAATCTATGATAGTTTGAGGAAGAAATAATATTGAGGGAATTCACAGAGAGAGATGTTAAAATGCAACAAAAATTCAAATGAATTATTATAGCTTCTACAGATTAATCTCAGACTCATTACCCTAAGTGAAAGAAGGCACCTTCAGCAGGTATATGATACTGCAGAAAAAGCACACTTTAGGAACAAAATATAGCTCTAGTGTCAGAGGCAGGGGATTTGAGGGAACCAGAGCCATGGCTTCATACATAAATATATATTTATAGATATGATAGTATATGTGAGTATATAAATGTACCTGTCAACATATCTGTGATTTTTATATAAATGCCCAAGATTTTATGTGCAAGGGCTTTTGTACTTTGTGGTATTATTAGAGGTAGAAGTACATTGAGCAGTAGGGTCAGAGTTAGGTTTAGAAAGAGAATGTATATATAAATATAAATGAATATAAAAATAAAAATATACATGAAATTATGTCAGAAAACCTATATAAATACATATGTTTTCAAAATTGGGTAGGTTTCTGAGAAGCTAGGTGCTAATATTTGGGATTATAACTGGGCCATGCATTCATATGTGAAAATATATTCATATATAAGATATTATGGGTGAGCACCTGTCAAGATTCTATGATTTTTTTAGAAATCCTATGAATATATGTGCAAAGCTTTTAGTGCTTCGTGGTAGTGTTGAGGGTAGTAGTGCATTTAGGGGCAAGTCTAGGGTTGGGAAATGAACATACATACCAATAAAAATCAATACAAAAATGAAAGTTATAATGGCTAATTTGAATTGTCAATTTGATTGGATTAAGAGATGCTGATGATTAAGGGCCTTATGGGTGTGTCAGTGAGGGTATGTCTAGGAATGATTGGCATGTGGGATAGCCAAATGAAATGGAGACCCTGCCTAAGTGTGGACAGAACCGTCCAATAAGATGATGGCTTGGGTGGAATAAAAGTTGGAAGACCAAGGAAGCAGCAGCAGATATAAGCTCAATTCTTCTTGAATGAATTCTTGATTGCTGCTGAGATCCTCTGAGGATATCCAATGTTGGTTCTTCCTTCTTCCAAAGCGGATTGTACCAGTGATTCTTCATAAGCCTTTGGTCTTTAACTAGGGTAACACTGTTGATCCCTCTTGTTATGGGGCTTTATCTTTGATTGTTCAGGTACTGGTTCTTTCAGCTTTCCAGCCTGCAGACAGAAATTGTGGACTATCAAGCTTCTGGTCACATAAGCCAACCTAATAAATCCCCTTTTTATAATTATACTTCCTATTGATTCTATTCCTCTAGAGAACGCTAATACAAAAATATATGTGAAGTTATGTAGGAAGATCTACATGTATGTAACTATTTTTGAAAACTTATACATGCATAGCTTTTCACAATTGTATAGGTTTCTGAGTAACAGGATACATATATTTGGGATTAAAATGCTGCTATGTATTCATACATGAAAATATGTTTATATATTTGGTACTACATGTGAGTATATAAATATACCTCTCAAGATACCTATGATTTTCATAAAAATGCCCAGGATTATAGGTGCAAAGACTTTAGTTCTTTGTGATGTATTAGGAATAGGAGTACACTGATGAGTAGGGCAAGTGTTAGGATGGATAATGAACATAAAAATAAATACAAATGAATAAAAAAATAAGAAAATGTAAAATTATATGACAAATTCTATATAAATACATATATTTTCAAAATCAGATAAGTTTTTGAGTAGCTGGAGACTGAAATTTGGAATACAAATGGGGGCATTTTTATTTATAAAATATATTTGTATATGATATTATACATGAGTATATAAATATACTTTTCAAAATATTTATGCTTTTCATATAAATGCTCATGATTGTACATTCAAGGGTTTATGGGCTTTGAGGCAGTGTTAGGATTAGGAGTACAATGAGGGGCAGGGCTATGCTTAGGGTCAGGCAATGAGCATATATATCAATATAAATGAATGAAAAATAAAAATATATGTAAAATTATGTCAGAAAACATATAAATACATAAGTTTTCACAATACAATAGGCTTCTTAGTAGCTGGGTGCTGACATTTGTGATTAAAACTAGGCCATGCATTTATACGTGAAAAATATCTACATATATGATATTATAGGTGATTATAGAAATGTGACTGACAAAATACCTATGATTTTCATGTAAATGCCCATGATTATATGTGCAAGGGCTTTAGTGCTTTGTGGTAGTGTTAGGGGTAGGAGTACATTAAGGGGTAGGTCTAGAATTATGATTAGGGAATGAACACATATATCAATATAAATGAACAAGAAAATAAAAATATATGTAAAATTGAAAATATTAATTCTGCTTAAGGGCAAGGTAAGATCTTTCCATATTCTAAGTTCTTCTTTGACTTTTTTTCTTTAGGGTTCTGTAATTTTCATTATATAGATCTTTCACCTCTTTAGTTTAGTTGATTCCCAAGTATTTTTTCTTTTTCTTTTCTTTTCTTTTTTTACTTTTTTTGAGGCTTTTGTAAATGGGGTAGTTTTCCTCATTTTCCTTTCTAAGGATTTATCACTGATATACAGAAATTCCTTTGATTTTTGGGTGTTGATTTTATATCCTACTACTTAGGTGAACTTATTTACTAGTTCTAGAAGTTTTCTGGTGGAGCTTTTAGGGTATTCTAGGTATAGAATCATATCATCAGAAAATAGTGCCAATTTGAGTTCTTCTTTTCCAATGTGTACCCCTTTAATTTCTTTAGTCTGCCTAATTGCTCTGTCCAGTGTTTCAAGAGCTATGTTAAATAGCAGTGGTGAAAGAGGGCATCCCTGTCTTGTTCCAGTTTTTAGAGGGAATGCCTTCAATTTTTCTCCATGTAGTATGGTGTGGGCCTTGGGCTTAGCATAGATAGCCTTTAAGATGTTGATGTATGTTCCTGTTATCCCTAGTTTTTCTAGTGTTTTGAACATAAAGGGGTGCTGTATTTTCTCAAATGCTTTTTCTGCATTTATTGAGATGATCACATGGTTCTTATCTTTAAGTCTATTGATATGATGCATTACATTTATTTATATTTGTATGTTGAACCAACCTTGCATCCTTGGGATGAAACCCGCTTGATCGTGGTGTATTATCATGTTAATATGTTTTTGTATTCAATTTGCCAGAATTTACTGAGGATTTTTGCATCTATGTTCATTAGAGATATTGGTCTGAAGTTTTCTTTTTTTGATGTGTCTTTGCCTGGTTTTTGAATCAGGTGATACTGGCCTCATAGATTGAGTTTGGAAGTGTTCATTCTTTTTCTATTTCATGAAATAAATTGAAGAGTATTGGTATTAGTTCTTCTTTAGTGGTCTTGTAAAACTCAACTGTGTATCTATCCAGTCCTTTGATTTTCTTGGTTGGTAGACTTTTGATGTTGTCTTCTATTTCATCATTTGAATTTATCTGTTTAACTTGTGTATAGCATCCTGATTCAATTTGGGCAAATTATATGACTAGAAATTTGTTGACACCTTCGATATTTTCTTTTATTGGAGTACAAGTTTTCAAAATAATTTTTAATTATCTTCGTTATTTCTGTAATGTCTGTTGTGATATTTCTTTTTTCATCATGTGAGTTAGTAATTGGCGTTTTCTCTCCTCTTTGTTAGCATGGTTAAGAGTCTGTCAATTTCATTTAATTTTTTAAAGAACCAACTTTTTGTTCTGTAAATTTTTTCAATTGTTTCTTCTGTTTCAATTTCATTGATTTCAGCTCTGATTTTAATTATTTACTGTCTTCTACTGCTTTGGGGGTTGATTTGTTCTTCTTTTTCTAGGGCTTTGAAATGTAATGTTAAGTCATTTATTTGTTGAATTTTTCTTATTTTAAGGAATGAACTCCATGCAATGAACCTTCCTCTTAGAACTGCTTCCATAGTGTCCTAGAGATTTTAATACATTGTATCTGTGTTCTTATTCACCTCTAAAATTTTTTATCTTCTCCTCTATGTCTTCTGCAATCCATTTTTCATTCAGTAGCATATTGTTTAGTTTTCATGTGTTGGAGTGGCTTTTATTTCTTATTTTATCATTGATTTCTAATTTCATTCCATTATGGTCTGATAGAATACAGGGTAGTATCTCTACATTTTTATATTTGCTAAGAGTTGCTTTGTGGCATTGTATATGGTCTATTTCAGAGAAAATTTCATGTGCTTCTGAGACAAAAGTATATTCTCTCATTTAAGGATTAAATATTCTATATATGTCAGTTAAGTCTAAGTTTTTGGTATTATTTGGTATTATTGAGTTCATAATTTCTTTGTTCAGCTTTTGTTTGGAAGGTCTATCTAGTGACAAAAGAGGTGTGTTAAAGTCACCCAAAATTATTGTGTTGTGGTCTATTTGATTCTTGAACTTGAGAAGATTTTGTTTGATGAATGTAGATGCTCAATTGTTTGGGGCATAAATATTTATTATTGTTAAGTCTTGTTGGTGTATGGTTCCCTTGAGCAGTATGTAGTGTCATTCTTTGCCCTTTTTGATTTACTTTAGTTTGAAGTCTACTTTATTTGATATGGTTGGAAACCCCTGCTTCTGATCAAAAACCCAATGACATTCCTCATAGAAATAGAAAAAGCAGTCATGAAATTCATCTGGAAAAATAAGAGACCCAGAATAGCTAAAGCAACTCTTATCAAGAAGAGTGAAGTAGGTGCTATCACTATACCAGACTTTAAACTATACTACAGAGCAATAGTAACAAAAACAGCATTGTACTGACAACAAAACAAACGTGTAGACCAATGGTACAGAATGAGGGATACAGAGACTAATCCATAAAATTACAATTATCTTATAATAGACAAATGTGCCAAAAAACATACAGTTGAGAAAAGATAGCCTCTTCAACAAATGGTGCTGGGAAAACTGGAAATCCATATGCAACAAAATGATATTGAACCTCTATCTCTCACCATGCAAAAAACTCAACTCAAAATGGATCAAGAATTTAGGAATAAAACCAGAGACCCTGTGCCTAATAGAAGAAAAAGTAGGCCCTAATCTTCATTATGTGAGATTAGGCCCCAACTTCCTTAATAAGACTTTTTTGGTGCAAGAATTAAAATCAAGAATCAACAGGTGGGGCGGACTCAAACTAAAATGTTTCTTCTCAGCAAAAGAAACAATCTGTGAGGTGAATAGAAAGCCTACATCTTGGAGGTAAATCTTTACCCCTCACACATCAGATAGAGCACTAATCTCTAGGGTATATAAAGAACTCAAAAAGCTTAGCACCAAAAAAAAAACAAACAAACAAAAAAAAACAAATAACCCAATCAATAAATGGGCCAAAGACCTTAACAGACACTTCTCAGAAGATAAATACAATCAACCAACAAATATATAAAAAAAATGTTCATCATCACTAGCAATTAGAGAAATGCAAACCAAAAGTACTCTAAAATTTCATCTTGCTCCAGTCAGAATGGCAGCTATCAAGATACAAACAACAATAAGTGTTGGCAAGGATGTGGGGAAAAGATACACTCAAATATTGCTGGTGGGATGGCAAGTTGGTGCAGCCAATATGGAAAGCAGTATGGAGGTTTCTTGGAAAATTAGGAATCAAGTCACCATTTGACCCAGCTATCCCTCTCCTTGGTCTGTACCCAAAGGACTTAAAAATAGCATACTACAGAGACACAGCCACATTAATGTTTATAGCAGCACAATTCATAATTGCTAAGCTGTGGAACTAACCTAGATGCCCTTCAATATATAAATGGATTAAAAAACATGGCATATATACACAATAGAATATTACTCAGCAATAAAACATAACAAAATTATGGCATTTGCAGGTAAAAGAATGGAGTTAGAAAAGATAATGCTAAGTGAAGACAGCCAATCCCCCAAACCCAAATGCCAAATGTTTTCTCAATATAAGGAGGCTGATTCATTGTGGAATAGGGAGAGGGAGCATGGGAGGAATAAAGGATCTCTAGATAGGGCAGAGGGATGGGAGGGGAAGAGAGGAGGCATGGGGTTAGAAATGATGGTGGAATGTGATGGACATTATTATCCAAAGTACATGTATGAGACACAGATTGGTGTGAATATACTTTGTATACAACCAGAGATATAAAAAACTGTGCTCTATATGTGCAATAAGATTTGTACTGCATTCCACTGTCACGTAAAAATTTTAAAAATGAATAAAAAGTATCTAATATTATGTGGCAAAACCTATATAAATATAAATTTATATGTAAATATAAATTTTCACAATTTGATAGGGCTCTGAGTAGCTGGATTCTGACATTCGGGATTAAAATCAGGCCATGCAGTCATTTATAAATATATATTTATATATGATATTCCAGTTGAGTATAAAAATGTACCTGTCAAATATCTATGATTTTCACATGTATCCATGATTATACATGCAAGGGCTTTTGGCTTCATGATAGTTTACATTAATATGTATGATTTTTTCATATCATATCAGTTTCTTTAGTAGACGTTCTGCCCTTTGGTTTTAAAATTGGGCCTTGGAATGATCATGAGAACATAATAATATATGTGATATAATATATATGTTTATAAATGTACCTGTGAAAAAAATCAATTATTTTCACATCAGAGCCAGAGTGTACACCAGGAAGGGATTGGGCTTTTTGATATTGTTAGGGGTAGGAGCCTTGGAATGGAGGGGATAGGGTAGGCCTTAGGGAACATGCAAATATATCAAAACATATAATAAAAATATAAAAATGCACATAAAATTATTTCAGAAAACCTACAAAAGTATGTATTTATTTTCAAATTACGTCAGTTTCTTCTTAGATGTGCTGCCCTTTGGGATTAAAACAGGGTCATGCAGTCATCACAACAATATATTCATATATGATACTATATGTGAGTATATAAATGTAAATATCAAACATCAATGATTTTCATATCAGAGTCCAAGATTACACTTGCAAGGACTTTTGTGCTTCATGGTAGTGTTAACTGTGGAGTCCATGGAAGAATGGGGCTGATGTTAGTGTTAGGGAATGAATGTATATATCAATGCAAATGAATAAATAAATGTTAAAATTCATGTAAAATTATGTCAGAATACTTATATAAATAATATATATATATTTTCCCAATCAGATTGGTTTCTGGGTAGCTGTGTGTTGGTATCTGTGCAAACATTTATGATTTTCATATAAATGTCCATGATTGTGCATACCAGGGGGTTTGGACTTTTTGGTAGTCTTAGCAGTATGAGTCCATTGAGAGGTGATTCTAGAATTAGAGTTAGGGAATGAACATATATATCAACATTAATGAATAAAAACATGAAAATATATGTAAACCTATAGCAGAAAACCTACATCAATATGTATGTTTTTTCAATTGGGTCAGTTTCTGAGTATCTGTGCTTAGGCATTTGGAATTTATAAAAATACATGCAGTTATCATGAAAATATATTAATATATATGATATTATATATTATATGTGAGTATATAACTCCATCTGTCAAAAGATCTATGATTTTCATATCAGTGCCCTTGACAATATGTGCAAGGTCTTTTGTACTTTGTGATAGTATTAGGGGTATGAGTCCACTGAGGGGTGTTTCTTGGGTTTAGGTTAGGGAATAAACATATATATATATATATACATATATATATATATATATATATATATATATATATATATATATATATATACACATATATCTATATATCTATATAAATGTAATCGATCAACAAATATATGAAAAAATGTTCAACACCTCTAGTAATTAGAGAAATGTAAATCAAGACCCCTATTAAATTTCATCTCACTCCAGTCAGAATGACAATTATCAAGAATACAAACAACAAGTTGGTATGGTGGTAGAAGCCTATAATCCCAGCAGCCCTGGAGGCAGAGGCAGGAGAATCACTAGTTCAAAGTCAGTCTTAGCAACAGTGCTTAGCAACTCAGAGAGACCCTGTCTCTAAATAAAATACAAAATAGGGCTGAGGATGTTGCTCAGTGCTTGAGTGTTCTTGAGTTCAATCCCCAGTACCAAAAATAATAATAATATATGTGATATAATATAATGGGTTAGAAACTGAAAACATATGTAAAAATATGTTGGAACATATGTAAAAATATGTTGGAAAACCTAAGTAAGTATATGTTTTTTAATTCAGTTGGTTTCTTGGTATCTGTGAATTGATATTTGAAATTAAAACAGGACCCTGTAGTTATCATGAATATATATTGACATATGCAATATTATATGTGAGGATTAACTGTAAACCTAATCCTAGTCCCACCCCTCAAGGGACTCCCACCCCAACACTACTATGCAATGCAAGATCCTCCCACATATAAACATGGACTATGTCATGAAAATTATAGATGTTAGAACAGGAAGATTTATATACTCACATAAAATATCATGTATACATATGTATATATATTCTCATTGTGACTGCATGGCCCAATTTTAATCCCAAAGTGCAGTACAGAACTACTCAGAAACTAATCAATTTGAGAAAACATACATATTTATGTAGACTTCTCAGCATAATTGTATATATATTTTCATTTTTTAAATCATTTATATTAGTATGCTCATTCCCTAACCCTAATCCTAGCCCCAACCCTCAGTGAATTCCTACTCATAACACTATCATGAAGTGTACAGACCCTGAACATATAATCTTGATATCTAATATGAAAATCCTAGGTATTTTCAAATGAACATTTATATACTCACAAATAATATCATATATGTTAATATAGTTTCATGATGACTGCATGGCCAAGTTTTGATCCCAAAGAGCAGCACACAAATAAGAAGAAACTCATTCAATTCGCGAAAACATACATATTTAGTAGGTGTTCTAACATAATTTTATGTACATTTTTATTGTTATTTATTTTTATTGATATACATGCTCATTCCCTAACCATAATCTTAGCTCCACCCCTGAACAGACTATTAACCCTAACCTTACCATGAAGCAAAAAAGACCTTGAGTGTATAATCTTTGGCTCTGACTTGAAAATTATGTATGTTTTGACCGATACATATATATATACTCATATGTAATATCATATATTATAAATATATTGTCATGATGAATGAATGGCCCAATTTTAATCCCCCAAAGCAACACAAGTACTCAGAAATTGATCCAATTTGAGAAAACATACATAATTTTATGAGGGTTTCCTGACATAAATTTATGTGATTTTTAATTTTTTATTGATTTGTAGTGATATATGTGCTCATTCCCTAACTCTAACCCTAGCTTCACACCTCAATGAGCTCTTACCCCTAACACTAGCACAACATGCAAAAACACCTGCATGTGTAATCTTGGATTCTGACATAAAAGTCATAGATTTTTTTTTTTTAAAGGAGAGAGAGAGAGAATGAATCTTTTATTTTTTTTTTGTAGATGGACACAACACAATGTCTTTATTTTTATATGGTGCTGAGAATCCAACCAGGTCCCACCCGTTCTAAGCAAGTGCTCTACCACTGAGCCACAATCCCAGCCCCCAAGTCATAGATGTTTTATACGTATTTTCATACACTTACAAATTATACCACAATATATTAATATATTGTAATGATGACTCCATTGCCCAGTTTCAATAAAAAAATACAACACATAGCTACTCAGAAACCGATCCTATTTAAAAATACATGCAGGGGGATAGTAGAGGATAGGAAAGGCAGCAGAATACAACAGACACTAGTATGGCAATATGTAAATCAGTGGTTGTGTAACCGATGTGATTCTGCAATCTGAATATGGGGTAAAAATGGGGGTTCATAACCCACTTGAATCAAAATGTGAAATATGATGTATCAAGAATTATGTAATGTTTTGAACAACCAACAATAAAAATTTTAAAAAAACATGCATATTTATGTTGGTTTTTCAACATAATCTTAGGTGTATTTTCATTTTCTTATTAACTTGTATTGGTATGGATGATCATTCCCTAACCCTAATCCTAGGCTCATAACTCAAAGGACTTCTACCCATAACAATAAAACAAAGATCAAAGACCTTGCATGTATAATACTGGGCTCTAATATAAAAACCATAGATGTTTAGAGAAGTACATTTATATACTGACATATAATACAATATATATGAATGTATTGCTATGATGACTATATGGCCCAGTTCAAAATTCAAAGGACAACACAATTTAGAAGAAACCAATCCAGATTGAGAAACATACATTTTTATGTAGATTTTGTGACAAAATTTTATGTGTATGTTCAGTTTTTATTCATTTGTATTAATGTATATACTCATTCCCTAACCATAACCCTAGTCCCACCTCTCAATGGACCCATATCCCTAATGGTACAATGAATGACAAAAGCTCTTCCATGTATAAACTTGGGCTCTGATATGAAAATCATAGATCTTTGGACATGTACATTTATGTACCCACCTACAATATCATATATGTTAATTTATTGTTATAATGACTACATGAACCAGTTTTAATCCCAAATGGCAACACAGCTAAGAAAAAAACTGAACAAACTCGAGAAAAATAAATATTTATGTAGGTTTTCAGACATAATTTTTCATGGAGATTTCATTTTTTAATTCATTTTTAAATTCATATATATATATACTCATCCCCTAAACTTAACCTTAGTTTTTCACCCTTCAATGGAATCCTATCCCTCACACTACCAGAAAGCCTTAATGTCCTTGCACACAAAAATTGGGCTTTGGTAATAAAATCATAGATTATTTGATAAGTAGATTTATATACTCACTTAATATCATATATGTAATATATTGTCATAATGATTTCATGGCCCAGTTTTAATCCCAAAAGCAACACACAGCTATCCAGAAACCCATACAATTTGGGTATTTATGTAGGTTTTGCATCATAATTTTACATGCAGTTTCATTTTTAATTTATTTGTATTTATTTAATTTATTTGATAGATATGCTTATTCCCTAAACCTACTTATCACCATCTTCAATGAACTCCTACCCATAACAATACCATGAAGCACAAAAACACTTGCATGTATAAACTTGGGCTCTGATATGAAAATCATAGATGTTTGAACAGGTATATTTATACACTTACACATAATACCATATATATGAATATATTGTCACGATGACTACATGGCCCAATTTTAATTCTAAAGAGTAGCACACACCTAACCTGAATAGATCCAATTTGAGAAAACATACATATTTATGCAGGTTTCCCAACATAAATCTACTTGCATTTTCATTTTTTAAAATTTATTTGTATTGATATGTATGCTCATTCCCTAACCCTAACCCTAGCTGCACTCCTTATTGGACTCTTAACCCTCACACTACCATGAGGTGCAAGGCCCTTTCACATATCTTCTTGGGCTCTGTTATAAAAATCACAAATGTTTGTACAGGTACATTTATAATCTCACATATAATATCATATGCCTCAGTATGTTGTCATGATTCCTTCATGGCCCAGTTTTATACCAAAGAACAGGACACATCTACTCAGAAAACAATCCAATTATAGAAAATATAGACATTTAGGGGTAGGGTTATGTATAGGGTTAGGTTTGAACAAATATATTAATAAATAAGAATAAAAAATGTGAAATTCTGTAGGAAAACATAAAACTATATAGTTTTAATTTTTATGTATATACTAAAAAATATCTGCTGCTATGTTTTCACATCGGATAATTTTTGAATAGTTGTGTGTGGACATTTTGGATTGAATTGGGATATGTGTTCATACATGAAAACCTACTTATATATATGATATTATTGTTCCTATACCAAAGTGCCTTTCAAAATATCTTATTTTCTTATGAAAGACCAAGATTATTCATGTAAGGTCTTTTTCTCATTGTGGTTAGGATTATTAGTAGGTTTGGAGGTATTGCTGGCTGTTTTAGGTTTAGGAAATGAACATATGTTTCAATAAAATATGAATAAAAACTGAAAATATATGTAAAATATCTGGGAAAAACTATGTAAAAATATGTTTCCACAAATGGATGTTTCATCTAGCTAATTCCTGACATTTAAAACTGGCACATGGATGCATATATGAAAATGTATTTTAAATATATTCTATATTTTCATTTAAATATAATTTAAATGAAAATATAAAAATGTACATCTCAAAATATGTATGATTTTCATATAAATGCCCATGATTATGAGTCAAGTTATTTTCACTGTGTGTTTTAGTTATGGATAGGTGTTTTAGGAGTACTTTTAGAGATATTGTTAGGGAATAAACAGATATATGGACATATCTGAAAAAAATATATATAATTAGGTAGAAAAACCTACTTAAATATATACATGTTGTAACAAACAGGTTTTATCTAGCTGTATGGTTGTTTTAAAATTGGACCATAGATTCATACATGAAAATATATTGATATAAATGTTATTACATATGAGTATATAAATATATTGATCAAAATTTTGTTTATTTTCATATTATGCTCATGATTATATATTAAGGTCTTTTAAGCTTTGTGATGATGTTAGGGGTAGTAGTAGTTTTAGGGGTAGGGCTATGGTTAAGTTTAGGGAGTGGACATATCTATCAATATATATGAATATATATGTGAAAATATATATTTAAAAGTATATATATATATATATATATATATATATGGTTTCATACATGAATAAATTTAAATTTAAGCTATGGTTATGATTTGTTTCAAAGATTTGGTATAAATATATAAGTGAATATATATGAATATTGTAAATTTCCATATAAATACATATATATCAACTTCAAAATTAATATAAATTTATTCATATATATCATATTTATATAAATTTATGTCATTTATATATCTGAATGT
Source organism: Marmota monax (assembly GCF_021218885.2). Lineage (NCBI taxonomy): Eukaryota > Metazoa > Chordata > Mammalia > Rodentia > Sciuridae > Marmota > Marmota monax. Next base: position 34,336,975 of record NW_026693777.1, read on the forward strand.
TCAGGTTTAGGGGAATTGTTAGATTTAGGACAAAATTTATGCATTCCAGGTACGTTGGTGCATGACTGTAATCCCAGTGGCTGGGGAGGCTGAGAAAGGAGGATGTGAGTTCAAAGTCAGCCTCAGCATTAGCGAGGTGCTAAGCGACTCAGTGAGAACCTGTTTCTGAACAAAATACAAAATAGAGCTGGAGATGTGGCTAAGTGGTTGAGCTCCCCTGGGTTCAATCCCCAGTGTCAAAAAAAAAATTAGGCATGGATTAAGTTTGTGATTAGGATATGAATATATATATCACTATATATGAATATATGTATAACTATACAAAAATATATATGAAAATCTATATAAATTTACATGGTTTCATACATGCATATGCATATATTCATGTTACAAGTAATGTCATATTTTAAAGTTGAATTATGAGTATATAAATTAATATATATAAAAATATATAAATATATGTGATTATACAAATATATGTCAAAACATATATAAAACTCATGTAAGTATATATAGTTTTATTTTTTTTATTGGTTGTTCAAAACATTATAAAGCTCTTGACATATCATATTTCATACATTAGATTCAAGGTGGTTATGAACTCCCAATTTTACCCCAAATACAGATTGCAGAATCACATCGGTTACACATCCACATTTTTACATAATGCCCTATTAGTAACTGTTGTATTCTGCTACCTTTCCTATCCTCTACCATCCCCCCTCCCTCCCCTCCCATCTTCTCTCTCTACCCCATCCACTGTAATTCATATCTCTCCTTGTTTATTTTCCCATTCCCCTCACAACCTCTTATATGTAATTTTGTGTAACAATGAGGGTCTCCCTCCATTACCATGCAATTTCCCTTTTCTCTCCCTTTCCATCCCACCTCATGTATCTGTTTAATGTTAATCTTTTCTTCCTGCTCTTCCTCCCTGCTCTGTTCTTAGTTGCTCTCATTATATCAAAGAAGACATTTGGTATTTGTTTTTTAGGGATTGGCTAGCTTCACTAAGCATAATCTGCTCTAGTGCCATCCATTTCCTTGCAAATTCTATGATTTTGTCATTTTTTAGTGCTGCGTAATACTCCATGGTGTATAAATGCCACATTTTTTTATCCATTCATCTATTGAAGGGCATCTGGGTTGGTTCCACAGTCTAGTAATTGTGAATTGTGCTGCTATGAACATCGATGTAGCAGTATCCCTGTAGTACGCTCTTTTAAGGTCTTCAGGGAAAAGTCCAAGAAGGGCAATAGCTGGGTCAAATGGTGGTTCCATTCCCAGCTTTCCCAGGAATCTCCATACTGCTTTCCAGATTGGCCGCACCAGTTTGCAGTCCCACCAGCAATGTACAAGAGTACCGTTTTCCCCACATCCTCTCCAGCACTTGTTGTTGTTTGACTTCATAATGGCTGCCAATCTTACTGGAGTGAGATGGTATCTTAGGGTGGTTTTGATTTGCATTTCTCTGACTGCGAGAGATGGTGAGCATTTTTTCATGTTCTTGTTGATTGATTGATTGATTGATTGTATGTCCTCCTCTGAGAAGTGTCTGTTCAGGTCTTTGGCCCATTTGTTGATTGGGTTATTTGTTTTCTTATTGTTTAACTTTTTGAGTTCTTTGTATACTCTGGATATTAGGGCTCTATCTGAAGTGTGAGGAGTAAAAATTTGTTCCCATGATGTAGGCTCCCTATTTACCTCTTTTATTGTTTCTCTTGCTGAGAGAAAACTTTTCAGTTTAAGTAAGTTCCATTTGTTGATTTTTGTTATCAACTTTTGTGCTATGGGTGTCCTATTAAGGAATTTGGAGCCCGACCCTACAATATGTAGATCGGAGCCAACTTTTTCTTCTATCAGACACAGAGTCTCTGATTTGATATCTAGCTCCTTGATCCACTTTGAGTTAACTTTTGTGCATGGCGAGAGGAGAGGATTCAGTTTCATTTTGTTGCATATGGATTTCCAGTTTTCCCAGCACCATTTGTTGAAGATGCTATCCTCCCTCCATTGCATGCTTTTAGCTCCTTTATCAAATATAAGATAGTTGTAGCTTTGTGGATTAGTCTCTGTGTCCTCTATTCTGTACCATTGGTCCACCCTCCTGTTTTGGTACCAGTACCATGCTGTTTTTGTTACTATTGCTCTGTAATATAGTTTTAAGTCTGGTATGGCTATACCGCCTGATTTGCACTTCCTGTTTAGAATTGCTTTTGCTATTCTGGGTCTTTTATTTTTCCATATGAATTTCATGATTGCTTTATCCATTTCTACAAGAAATGCCGTTGGGATTTTGATTTTCATTGCATTAAACCTATAGAGAACTTTTGGTAATATCGCCATTTTGATGATGTTAGTTCTGCCTATCCATGAACAGGGTATATTTTTCCATCTTCTAAGATCTTCTTCTACTTCTCTTTTTAGGGTTTTGTAGTTTTCATTATATAAATCTTTCACCTCTTTTGTTAGGTTGATTCCCAAGTATTTTATTTTTTTTGAGGATATTGTGAATGGAGTGTTTTTCCTCATTTCCGTTTCAGAAGTTTTGTCGCTGATATACAGAAATGCCTTTGATTTATGCATGTTGATTTTATATCCTGCCACTTTGCTGAATTCATTTATTAGTTCTAGTAGTTTTTTTGTAGACCCTTTTGGGTCTTCTAGGTATAGAATCATGTCATCTGCAAATAGTGATAATTTAAGTTCTTCCTTTCCTATTTTTATGCCTTTAATTTCTTTCGTCTGTCTAATTGCTCTGGCCAGTGTTTCGAGAACTATGTTGAACAGAAGTGGTGAGAGAGGGCATCCCTGTCTTGTTCCAGATTTTAGAGGGAATGCCTTCAATTTTTCTCCATTCAGAATGGTGCTAGCCTGAGGCTTAGCATAGATTGCTTTTACAATATTGAGGTATGTTCCTGTTATCCCTAGTTTTTCTAATGTTTTGAACATAAAGGGATGCTGTACTTTGTCGAATGCTTTTTCTGCATCTATTGAGATGATCATATGGTTCTTATTTTTAAGTCTATTGATGTGGTGAATAACATTTATTGATTTCCGTATATTGAACCATCCTTGCATCCCAGGGATGAATCCTACTTGATCATGGTGCACAATTTTTTTGATGTGCCTTTGTATCCGATTCGCCAGAATTTTATTGAGGATTTTTGCATCTAGGTTCATCAGAGATATTGGTCTGTAGTTTTCTTTCTTTGAGGTGTCTTTGTCTGGTTTCGGAATCAGGGTGATGTTGGCCTCGTAGAATGAATTTGGCAGAGCTCCTTCTTTTTCTATTTCCTGAAATAACTTGAAAAGTATTGGTATTAATTCTTCCTTAAAGGTTTTGTAAAACTCCGCTGTAAGTATATATAGTTTTATACATAAATATACTTTTAAGTTTAGAGGTAGTGATTGGTTAGGACTAATTGAAGGGGTATGTATAGGGTCAGGCTTAACATATGGATATATATATTAATACATATTAATATATATAAATATTTATGAAAGTTTATGTAAATATATACGGATAGGTTTAATATTAATTGTATGTTTATAGTAGGATTTAGAGATATGTTTGAGTATATAAATAAATATATATGAAAATATATATGATATAAATATGAATATAAAATTCATATGCCCAATATATACATGAATATTTATATATGTATAATTTTATATATAAATTGCTTTGTTGTTAGAAGTGTTGTCAAGGTTTGGAGTACATTCTGTGTTATGATAATGATTAGTAATAAGCCATGAACATATATATCAATAGGTATGAAAAAATATATATATATAAAAACTTTATAAATATATATGGTTTAATATTTGGATAGGTTTAGTGTTAAATGCATATTTACAGTTTGGTCTTATATATAAATTATTATATTTGAATATGTATGTATATTTATATGTGAATTTAAAAACACCATTTCAAAATATGAGTATTCGTATAAATATGTGTGGTTTCATATATAAATAGTTTTATGTTTAGAGAAAATTTTATGTTTATGACTAAGTTTAAGGTTAATTTTAGGTTTAATATTAGTTTATGAATATGTATGAATATATACATGAATATATGTATGAAAACTTAAGTATATATGGCTTCAAATATGGGTAGGTTTAGGATTAGGATTATAGTTACAATTTAAAGAAAGGGTATGAATATGTAAATTTATATATATTCACATGTATAGGCTATGAAAATGTGTATGTGAATATATAAATATATATGTCTAAGTACATATGAATGCTCATGTAAATATATGTTGTTTTATGTATGAATAGGCTTATGTTTAGTAGTAGTGTTAGTGTTAGCACTAAGTATAGGAATATGGGAAGTGTTAGGATTAGGTTGTCAACATAAATATCAATATATGAGAATAATATGTGACTATATATGAAAGTACTATCTATGAATATATAGAAATATATAGGAATATAATTTGGATATATAAATATATATGTGAAATATATGTGAATATTTATATAAACATATATGGTTTTATATATAAATTGTTCTATGATAATTGTATTTTTAGTTCTAGGACTAAGTATTAGGTTTGTGTAGTGTTAACTCATATATATATAACATATATGGATACATAAATGAATGTATATGTGAAAATCTGTATAAATATATGTTTTTATATTTGGATTGTTTTAGGATTAGGTTCATAGTTACCATTTGGTATATAGGTTATGAATATATAAATGAAAATTATTATATGTATGAGTTTATATGTGAATATATAAATATCCCTGTCAATACATATAAAATTCATATAAATATATGATTTTATATATAATTACTCTGAATTCAGGAGTAAGTTTAGAGTTAGGTTTAGAGTTAGGTTTAGGTTTGGTTATGAACATATATATCAATATACATGAACACATATATGTGAACATACATATAAAAACCTATATAAATATATATGCCTTCATATATGAATAGGTTTAAGGTGAGGTATATGATTACAGTTTGATTTAAAGTACAGTATGGATATATAAATGTATGTATATATATGAACATATATTAATACATATGTCAATATATATGAAAATATAAATATATGTCTCCAAATATATATGAATATTTATATAAATTTATATATGAAAAAAAAATATATATATGTATTGTTAGAGGTAGTGTTACATTTAGGACAAAGTTTAAGCCTAGGTTTAGGTTTAGGCTATGAATATCTATATATATATATCTCTCTCTCTCTCTATATATATATATATATATCAATGTATATGATTAAATATATGAATATGTGTGTAAAATATAAATTAAAACCTATATAAATATATATGGTTTCATATATTGGTAGTTTTGGGATTAGGTGTATGGTTAAGGCTTTTTCAAGATAGGATATGAATATATAAATGAATATAAAATATATATGAATTTATATGTGAACATACATTTATATAATGGCATATATAAAGTATGTATAAATTCACATATAAAAATATATATCACTATTGGCAGTGTTAATGATATGTTTGGTTTATCATTGGTGTTCAGGTTAAAGTATAAATATAGTTATGAATATTCCTTTCCCTTCTGTTTCTTCAATCTTCTGATGTATACTGTATATCTCTCACTTTCTAATCTTTTCGCATTTCCCTATATGGAGTATAGCCTGTATCATGGGGTGGCTAGCAGCCCATCAGGGTAGTTTCCTGCTCAGAAAGATATAAGCCACTTGAGAAAAAGAAAGTCTAAAATAATTAGTAAAGTAAAAGAGTCAGAACCAGAAATTAGATCAAAGAGGAAGTGGAGCTCCTGATAGATCCTTCAGCCCATATAAGAACTGGAACTGAACAACTAAAATGTGTCTTCAGTTCTTTATTTAAAGGAGAGTACATCATAGGCAGGGATAAGGTTTCCACAGGAGGAGTCTTGCTTCTTGGTGTGATAGGGGTCTTGTAGCAAACAGGTTGATTGTCATCTTGGCAAGCCACACCCATCTCTGAGAGACTGTGTAGTTCCAGTGGGTCACACCATCTCCAGTGCAGTGCTGAACCTGACAGAGCTGAGTAGGAAGTCACATGTAGTGGGCAGTCTCAAACCAGAAGGATTGCTGCTGGAAGTTCCCAGATATCAGACATTTCTACCCAATGGCTTTTATGTTCATTTGGATAATGCACATTTCACAGATGGCTTCCAGTAAGTCTGTGCTGCTCAAAGGACAGGAAGATCTGCTGATGAGCTCAGGATTTATACCAGAGCTCCACACAACTTCATTGGAGCCATTTAAACAATAGCCTCCTTCATTTCTGCTGTGAATACTTCATTATCAGGACCAGTGTAGTTCATTTCATAAATGGGCTACTTCATACCTCTCTTAGGAGCTTTTGTAGTTCTTTTATGAATTTCTTTCTTGGAGCATCATAGGTAACACCCCCATATCCCACCAAGCATTTTTACACGAAGCACCAACCAGGCCAATAAAGAGATGGCATGGTTGTCATTAACAAATGATGTAAATGTTGCTGTAGGGTAGCGGGGTGATGACAGAGGTAATTTTATTCACTTCACTCCCTGACAGGAGTATAGTTTCAGATCCAGTGACCTTAAAGTCACAAAAATGATTATATTATGTTTTCCCTTGTTTTCTGCCTAAATTTGTTTCTGAGTTCTACCAGTTCAGCAGCAGTATAATCTCTCCTGCAGATATGCATTTGCTGGTCATGAGGGGCAGCTCCCTAACAGACACTCCCACCAGCTGTGACTGTCTTTATGTTTTGAGTTATGATTAATGTGGTCCTTGGCACTGTCAATTAGCTCATCCGAGTTCCCATCTTCTTCTGGTTTTGAGTTTCACAAAGATCCCATTTATGGGGGTCCCAGTCAGTATGAGAAACCACTTTACTCTAGCTCTTGGTAAGTTTACCTTTCAGTTTTGTAAATTGGAAGACTACAATTTCATTTTTTTTGTCTGCAATCTTCACACAAGGAAGTAATTGCCCAGTATTCACTGTTGAAGTTAGATATAATTTCTCCTACAATTGCTTAACATGGGTTTGGGCCTGCAAATCTGCCTCAGTTGTTGCCCAGAGAACTATGAGGAAGGACTAAGCATAGTTCTTTCTTTTTCTTTAGACCATATTATTTGCCCATGACCAACAGTTTTTTTCCTGAATCCTTGAGGTATTTGGGGGAGCATGACATTTCATGAGGTTGAGCACTAGGCATCCATAATGGGGCTGAATCTCATGAGCACAAGAGAAATTTTGAGGTTGATGCAACTCTTCCATATCATGCTGATGATGGTTTCATGACTATATCCATTTATCACAACTTAGAACTGTACACTCAGGAGAGTATTTTGTATATATAAACTGCACTTTAAAAATGAAGGAATAATGTGTGGCCCTGTGACTAAGAATTGGTTGTAGATTACCCTTAAGTGTCAGTATTTTCTTCCCTGTTGTGAGTAATGAATCTATTTGTAAATAGAATTAGGAAAAGGAAGATACAAATATTAGTGTTTTTCATGATGCAAGTATATTAGACTTGCAACTGTAAAAGTCTTTTTATGATTTTCCCTTAATTTTAACCCTGAGACTCATCCAGGGAAAATTTGAAGAACCAGCACTTACCCAGGCAGAGACAAAAATGTGCATATTGGGCTAAAGCTTTCCCTCCAAAAGGCAGGTTCTGGCCCCTGATTGAGGTTTAGGAATTGTGTGCCTCTAGAATACTCAGAAAGAGCTAGAACATAAAATGACGAGGACCTCGTATTCAGTCTTTTGCCCAAATTTCAGTAATCTGTAAAGCATACCAGGCATTTGTTAGAACAAAAAAGTAATGGAAGGAGGGCAGAGTTTGTACCTACCTATACCATCAAAATTAGACTTTCTGTATCATATATCCATGGTAGGCAGCAGGTTAGAAGAGGGATAAAATAATTCCTTTCAATAATGATAGTTTACAAAATCATGCAAGAAAATTAGCAGTAAAGATTTATTTATTTATTTTTGATGTTAGGATCTGAGCCCAGAACCTTGTACATGGTGTGCTGTACAACTGAGCTACCTTCAAACCTCAGAAATTATCTTAAAAATAATGATGTTCAGTAAACCATCTAACTCTTTGGGGAGAATAACATAGTAGTTAGGGGCATTTTAGTGAGCTGGCAGTAGAGTACATAGCATAATTTACACAATAGCTATATCACATATGTTTGACAACTTGGTTAACAATTTTTAAGGCATATCAGCTAATCAGTAATATACTTGCAAAACAAACAAACAAACAAAAAACCCTCTAGGTTTCTCTAAATGTTCGAAGCAATTTCATGATATATACTCAGAAACGTCTATAGCCAGTTACAATTCAATCTGCATGATGTGTTTTACCCATAAAATTGTTTGTTTAGTATGAAACAACCAGGGTTGGTGTGAGGTGCCCATTATGTAGAAAATTATTAGTTGAAATGTGAGTATCTTAGTATTCTATGTTTTATTTTCTCTCTCTGGAGTAGGTATAATTCTTCTGTATGACAATTCCAACAAAGAACATACAAGTCTCTTTGAATATATGCTTAAGTTGAAAGTAAGCAAGTATCTCCTTCCATAGCCAGTTTACCATAAATTTCTTTTGCCTTTCATTCAGTTACAGGCCTAGTTGCCTAGACTACAGAGGAATATTATGATGAAAATGAGAAGGAGGCAAAAAAACTTGGAACAGAAGTAGTACAATGTACAATTTGGGCAGGGATGGCCTATGTGTACTTTCTTTCTTTCCTGAAACCTTTTTTAAATTTTAGCAGATAGTTTTGAATACCTAAGTCTTCTATTTATACTCAGACTACCTTTGTCCCTCTCTACCTCAATCTTGTCATCAAACCAGTTGGTCAACTCAATGACATTATGCATAGTTCCTCAAACAAGTCATGTTCAGTGTTTCCATGCATTCTTACATGGTATTTCCTTCATCTGGAATGCCAGTCTTCTCAATCTAGCTGATGCTTGCTGTAAATGCCTCCTTCTGGAAACCCGCCCCACCTCTACCCTGATTTAGAGGCCAGTCTTTTGCACACCCATAACACCTTGTGCATTGGATAACAGCACTGCTTGGGGCACAGCATAATTGCAAATTTGGTTCATTCTTTCTATTCATTGGGTGTAAGTAGACTGGAAACCTTAGGTGTATCTTCTGTTATATAGTGAGTTCAGGTAATATGGTTGAATAATGGTTGAATGCACTTTGCCTGCACAAGTGAGTAGGTAAAATTTAATAAACATTAGCCAGAGATTACTCAGAAAAGGGAGTTTGTTATCACTGAGCAGTAGTTAACCAGGCACTTGGAAAAACAACTATGGTTATCTATCCCCTTTGTGCATTCTCTAGATACAGATTACCAATAACAAGGAAACAAATAACAGTAATAAAATGGTTTTTAAGAGTTAAAAAATGCTGAAACTGTGCTGGTGTTACAGTTCAGTGGTAGAGCACTTGCCTAATATGTACAAGAATATGGGCTCTGTCCTTAGCTCCACACACACAAAAAGGTAAAATTATAATAAAAGAAGTACATAAATAAGAGTCTACAGATGAAGAAACTAAATTAAAGGGGATTGCTTTTTTATTTCAAATTTACATGAATAAAAGTTGTAAATGTGGGACATAAAGGTACACCTGCCAGGCTGAAGATGTCATTGTTTTTAACCATTAAAGGTCACAAAGATGGATCTGATTTTTAAGCATTACCTTCACTGTTTCTTTATACAGAACTTGGAATGCATTGAAAATAATTTATAAATAAATTAATAGTACCCAAACAAAACAAAGTCTCTTCAGAAGAGACTTTGTTATTTAAAAAGTGTGTTTTAAATTTCTGTATTTAGTCCTTATTTTCTTAATTGCTGCTTTTACCTCTTGATTTCTTAATGTATAAATAATAGGATTTAAGAGAGGTGTGAAAATTGTGTAAAACACAGAAAGTATTTTATCTATAGAGTATCGATGGAAGGGCCATACGTAGATAAAGACGCATGGAGCAAAGAAGAGAGTCACAACTGTGATGTGAGCTGAGAGAGTGGAGAAGGCCTTAGAGGATCCACTGGTAGCACGGTGCCTAACTGAGTATATTATGACTGTGTAGGAGACAAGTAAGAGAAGGAAACAGACCAGGGACAGGAGACCACTGTCAGCGATGACCAGGAGTTGTAGCAAGTAGGTGTCCTGGCAGGCAAGTTTGATCACAAGGGGAAGGTCACAGAAAAAGCTGTCTACAACATTGGGACCACAAAAAGGTAAAGTCAACATGAAAGCCATCTGACTAGATGAATGTACAAATCCAACTGCATAGGAGGATAACAGCAGCCCAATGAGCACCCGTGGGTTCATGATGGTCATATAATGGAGAGGTTTGCATATGGCAACATACCTGTCTATTGCCATGGCTACAAGCAACATCATCTCACTCCCACCCAGGAGGTGCATGAAGAACATCTGAGAATAGCATCCCCACCAGGAGATGGTTTTCTGTTCTCTGAGGAAATCCACAATCATCTTAGGTGTAGCAAAAGAAGCCAGGATCATATCAACACAGGAGAGATTGATAAGCAAAAAGTACATTGGTGTGTGAAGGCATGAGTCAAAGGTGACAGTGACCAAGATGAGACTGTTTCCTAATATAATCCCCACATAGACCACAGAGAATCCCAAGAAGAATAAAATCTGAAGATTCTGGGAATGGGAAAGTCCCAGCAAAATGAATTCAGACACCACTGATTGGTTTGCTTTTTCCATATTGTCAATGTTATACCATAATGATCAAAATGAAAGACAACAAGAGGCAGGCAAATTGTGTTTGCTGGAAGAAGAGGTTATTATTGGTGTTCAACTTTGCTGTTCACTCAGAAAGTTGGCACCTAAAATTACCCTTTAGTTTTGTCGAATTTGGTTGGTCATTGTTTTCCTTAATGGCCCAGGGAAGTACACTAGATAGTCAATAGAATTCTGAAAGGCAAAAATAAAAAAATAGTATGTGAAACTGCAAATATATAAAATGAGAACCAGAATTAGAAGACATCCATATAGCACCAAACTGAGCTACCTACTGGGCAGCATAGGGCAGAGACTCCTCTTGGGAGTTAAGTTTCCTTTTCTGTTAAACTAAAGAATTGGACCACACGATATTTAATGTCTCATTGTGGTATAAAGATCTCCATGAATATGACAATTTTCATGATGAATTTTATATTCACCAAATTATTTTTTAAACTTGGAAACTATATACAAATACACACGCACACGTAAAGAAATATGAATTGAGCCTGGGAAATGTATTTCTTCTCTTTCCTCCTTCATTTCTCATCAGAAATTCTTAAATTAGTAGTGATCACCATAAGCTTTTCTTTTTTCTTTTATGGGGAGGATACTGGGGATTGACCTCAGGGATACTCAACTACTGAACCACATCCCCATATCTGTGTTGTATTCTATTTAGAGACAGGATCTTAATGAGTTGCTTAGTGCATCAATTTTTCTGAGGCTGGCTTTGAACTTGAAATCCTCCTACCTCAGCCTTCCAAGCCACTGGGATTATAGGCGTGAGCCACTATACCTGACTTCACCACAAGCTTTTTAATAGTCAAGAAATGTGTGTGTATAACATTTTAGCACATATAACATATTACATATTTTTATGTAAATAACATATATATGTTATTTATATATACATATAATAAATAAATATATATACATATATATGTATATATATATGTATTTCACATTATCCACATCAGATACCTTTTCTGGATTTTAGACAAGGAGGACAGAGTACAGCAGGGAGGACAGAGTACAGCAGGAAGGATATGGCCAGATATAACTGAACTTATTTCTTTTGCAGTTTGTTTCATTCATTCACTTTTCTGTTTATTATTATATAGAGGATAATTGATTAACTTTTATATGGCTATTTGTTGAGGCTTCAAAATGACCAATCGAGCTTGAGGTAACTGATTTAGGTAGGTAAAAGAAATACAGTTATTTTAGCATAATCATCTAAGTTTATGACATAGTTTCTCATCAGCACATGCTTATTGTAAAATCAGTTTTACTGGTTCAATTTTTTTAAGAAATTACTCAGCGTTCATAATTGTTAAATTTTAGGTTTTTTACCCATTCCCTTTATCATAGGAAGGATAGCCACCTTCTTGTCCCACTATTATTTACTAGGGAGAAGAGCCATGCTTTGATGTGAACGTGTCTTAGGTGCTGCCTGGGAATGACTTTACAACTCTTATTCTTCTATTCCCCACCATTTTTTTTGCAGTTTGCTCTCCCAATAATCAGAAACAGAAAGAAATGGGATCATAATGCTTTATATTCTGTTTCTTTTGAATAATCCCACGGGAAGATTTATCTAATTAGACATATATTTTACACTATGAAAACATATAACTTGGCCAATTTCCCACTTAAAAAACTTGGATTTATATGTAGTACCAAATCACATTAAATATGCAGTTAAAGTTATTTATTTGTATGTCCCGAAAAGTTATAGCTCCTTTCAGTTCCAAGTCTGTTATTTTAAGGATTCATATTATTGTTCTTTTTTGCAAACTAAAAATTTTTGAAATTTTTAAAATTTTTGAATGTGTATGTTAATACTTATACTGATTTTGTTAATGGGATAGTTTTCATATTGTATATATGTTATTTCTCTTGAGTTCTCACTTAACATATTAAAATACACAGAAATTCATAACTTTTAAAATTTCTTCATAGAATTTTATTTTTTATAAGTTGTATGAGATAATCCCCTAAATAGTATATTTTTAGATGTAACATAACTTATACAAATTCTGTTTAAAAGTAATTTTAAAATGAATTAAAACTTTTTATCTTTCCTTTTATTGTAAGAAACAAAGACCAGTCTGACAAAATTAGGTAATGATATAAATTCTGAAATCACTATAATGCATGAGCTTATATGTAAAAAAATATAGACACTTTTCAAAAGAATGATTTGACTTACATTTTTTTCAACATTGAGATTATGTGAAAGCAATATATTTTCAGTAAAAATTATAATTCCAATTTTGAATTTTGATCTTTTCCTGGGCTAGCAAAATGTGTTATGATATCTCTTATAATGCTGGGCAGCTGCAGCAGTGACTCCCAGCTCCCAGGTGCCTATGCAATCACAAGGGTGATCAACAAGTACTTTACAGTGTACTATGCTGATAAGCTAGGATGCTAGTAGATTGTGTATTAAATCCATTTGTGACATAATATTTTCAATTTAATGAAAATTTTCAGGATGTAACCCCCTTCTAATTATTGTAAACTGAAAAGTACTTCTATATTAACATTGGGCATTAAAATGTGAAATTTAATCACAAGAAATAATTGTCATCAAAATGCAAGCAATGAAAAAATTGTAATTAAACACTTAGTTGCTGAATTTACACAGATGCCTAAGTACTTGAGAACATACAAATATTTTATCCTTTTAAAATGTAATGTTTAAGCCGAGCATGGTTGTACATGCCTATAATCCCCGTTGCTCAGGAGGCTGAGGCAGGAAGATCACAGGTTCAAAGCCAGACTTAGCAACCTATTGAGGATCTAGGCAACTTAGCAAGACCCTGTCTCAAAATAAAAATCAAAATGCCTGGTAAGGTGGCTCAGTGGCTAAGTGGTTCAGTCCCTGGTATATATACTTGTCATATTAATACATTAAAATATGAAATAAAATTGTAGCTTAGGTCTGATTTAGAAAAAAATATAATAAATTAAAATAAATATCAAAGTATATTATAACATAATATATAGATATATAATAAATATAAAAAATAAATAATATAACAGATGTTAAAAAAATAGGGTGATAGATACTTGAGTATTTACAAGAGTAAATCACATATCTCTTTGGGAACAAAAGTGAAGATTCTATTTAGCCCTTCACTTCTACTGGAATAATCTCTGGTATAGATTGGAAATGTTATAACATTTTGATTGGTTTATGTTGGCATGATAAAGTTTTATATGGAGACTGTTTAGCTGGTAGAAAATAAAGTTATTTAAAGCATATCAAATTGTATTTAAGATAATTATTTAATTTATTCCACATTGGGACACTTAAAATGAGAGCATGTTATATGTATGTGATACATGAAGTAGCAATGCCTCCTGAACTCTAGAATTCTATCACATTTCTCAGGTTCTAAATGGGTTTTCATGTTGGATGTCAACTGTGGACAATGTGAGTAGAAGCCTTTTTCAGGAAAAGAAATATATTGCTTTAATGTTCTTTAAAACTTTTCCCAATCACTTACCAGTTCTTCAGAGTGTTTCAGAATATTGCTGGACCCAGGACACATTGAAACCTAATGAGTTTCTATTTTCAAAAATAATGATATTACCTCTATAAAATAATGCCATATATGATTATTTTCTCTTGAAAAGGATTGCAAATACTGAGAGGGTGATAATAAAGACATGCTGTACTTTGAGACCTAACAATACCCAACTGATATCAAATAGCAATGGGAATTATTAAAGATAAAATTTTGTTTTCCCTGAGTCACAACAAAGAAAATTAGTTCCTTTCTGGCATTGCATAATTACAGAAATGGACATGTTTGACTTATTAGGGACAAGAGATAAGAGGAACAATAGAAAACCACTGTCTGGTCTCAAGTGTTCTAATAAGAAAATTTACCTGAAGTATATTATAATACATCAAACATGAAAACTAGCATTTACTGTACATTAGTATATTTTTTTTAAAAAGAGAGAGAGAGAGAGAGAGAGAGAATATTTTTTAATATTTATTTTTTAGTTTTCGGCGGACACAACATCTTTGTTTGTATGTGGTGCTGAGGATTGAACCCGGGCTGCACGCATGCCAGGCGAGCGCTCTATCTCTTGAGCCACATCCCCAGCCCACATTAGTATATTTTAAGCACAAATGTACACATCAAAACAAAAGGCATAAAGAGACAAAGGTGGGTAATTAATTGTGCTTTACCTTTATTCCTTATTCCCACCTGTAGTTCTAAGAAATTTTCCATGGAGTCTCCCCCTTAGTCTCTTTTATACCCAACTGAAGAACACTTTTACCCAATATTCATTAGATTTCCATGTATTTGTCCACTCCTATTTCAAATTCTCCTTTAGTTTTCAGTAAGACATCTGCTCTGGAATGATGAGAAATGTGATATAACCATATAATCCAAGCGTCTTTGCTCAATTTTATATATTAGTAACAGTGAAGTTCTTCTCTTGATCAGAGGAAATCGCCCACATTAAACAAACTGATAGACTCTCCAATGTTATAAAAAACTCACTCTTTATGCTTGGTGGTTGCTTATGTTGGAGGTAAAGCAAGTCCTGGAGCTAATAGGTGGCAACTGTCTTTAATGTTCATTGTTACACTCCTGGGGCTTCTGTAATGAATCTTATATACTTCTTTTCCTGGCTCCAGGTAGCGGCCTGTCTTGAGAGAGGTATGCCTATCATCATCTTTACATGACATACCTTCTCTGGGACATTGAGATCAGTCCAGGATAGTGGATTTGGGGTTGTGAAAGATATATGTCATCACTTAGCTCCTCCTTTCTTTTCTTAAATGACCCTAAAGCCTTTTTTGTCGTATAATCATGAGTACTCGGTCTAGGTATCTCTAAAGCAAATACAATGTCAGCATTCCAATTTCTATCACTAACATCAGGTTTTTGGGCCAGTTTGTATATCACCTCTCTTAATTCCATAAGTACGTGCTGCAGATAAGAATGATTTAATTTTCCAGCTATTTAGGATCAATTCTTTCACTGGCTTAAGATAATATACTATATCTAAAGTTATTATTGAGAGTATGAATTTCATTACTCCTGAAAAATGCTATATATGGCACTTGAAAGCATTCATCTATTTTGTAGATTTATTTTCTCTTAATGTCTTCCACCAGATTTTTACTTTATTTAGAACTTTAGGATGTATTATGAATGATTTCTCACTCTGAAAAAATCCAAAATAAGGAGACTGTTTTGACTAGGCCAGGAAATGGTTTAGATCTAGCCTGTCCAAATCATCAGCTATCATATGTGTTTTGGCTTACATATTGGCTAAGGCTGCCTCTAAAATAGAAATAAGAGTGGTAACAGTGGAGATATGTACTTATTTGAGCCCTTAAAGCGTGGTTAGTATGATTAAAGTAGAAAGTTTTCATTTTTTATTTATTTAAAAAATTTTTGGGGTGCTAGGCATTGAATCCAGGGGCACTTAACCACTAACCTGCATTCCTAGCAACCCCTCCTCACCTATTTTTTTTTCCAATATTGAGACAGGGTCTTGCTGAGTTGCTAAGGGCCTCCTTAAGTTGCTGAGGCTGGCCTCGAACTTGCTGTCTTCCTGCCTCAGCCTCCCGAGTCACTGTGAGTGCAGGTGTGCTCCATTATGCCTGACAACCTTTCACTTTCTTAATGGTTTCTTTCAGTAAATAATCTAAAACATTTTGATGACATCTAGTTTTTCTTATTTTTTAAATTTTTTTTTCTTTTTTAATTTATTTCTTACATACATGACAAGAGTGGAGTGCATTACATTCATAATTATCCAGTCACAGCACAATTTTTTTGTAACAGACATCTAGTTTTTCTTATTTTTACAGTGAAGTTTTTGTCATGGTTAAGAAGTCAAGATATGTATATTATTTATTGTGTTCATTACATTATAATATGCTATTGCTTTATTTCCCCCAATTATGTGTGTGTTCCATTTTGCCTCAATGTTGTTCCTAGGATGTCCAATAAACATCTAACAGCTTCAACATTATTCGTTTAAAATATCTTTTTTCTTCCACTGAATTACAGTAACATTTTGTTATAAGTCAAATAGTTGAATTATGTGAATCAATTTATAAATTATAACTATTTTAATGTTCTTATTTGCCTATTCTTTACCAAAACCACTATGTCTTAAGTAATATGGATTCTTTAAAAAGTACTGAAATCTGGTAGTATAAATCTTCCTGTTTCCTGTTTACCTTCTCCATCCCTTCCTTCTCCTCCTTGAGGATTTGCTATTTAAAATCATTAGCATTTATATATATATATATATATATATATATATATATATATATATATATATATATATAATTCCTTTCTTCATTTTCACAAAAACTAGCCTTCTAGAAGTTTTAGGAGAATTGTACTACATATATAGAGGTTGAATGAGAGAGGAGATTCAGGGTCTAAAATTATGTTGAGAATTCTAATCCATAATGGATTTCTTTTAAGTTTTCTTTACTTTTACTTAGCAATGTTTTGTAATTGTTGGTTTAGATCTCTTGCATATTTTTTGTTTATTGTTACAACTGGTTTTAATATATTGATCTTGAATTCAAAATCTCCCTGGTTTGACTTACTAATTTTAACGAATGTTGGTATATTATTTTGAATTTACTATTATATAATTATGTCATGTCTGCCAAAAGATTGTCCTGTTTCTTCTTTTCCAATATATGTACCATTTATGTTTTGTTTTGGCTTACATACTGGCTAAGGCTGCCTTTAAAATAGAAATAGGAGTGTTAACAGTGGAGAGTCTTTCCTGAGTCTTCACCTTTTCAAAACATTGTGGAAGCATCCAGCTGTTTTATTTTTAAATTTAGAATGGGTAATTGAAGTTTTTCAAGTTTTATGGGAGCATTGGTTTGAGGATTATACGTATTTATCATTTATTCTGTTAATATGATGAATAACAGTGGTTGATTTTTAAATGTTCTGTCAACTCAGTCATTCTAAATTTGTATATCTCTTTGGTAATTTTTTCATTATCACATTTTGTTTCATGTTTATGTATTTTCGTGTCTTGTTAGCTTTTCATTTCCTTGTTAAACTTAATATCAGGTTTATTCTGGACTAATACAACTCTTTGTGAAGTGTGCCTTTTTCTCTGAGAGAATCTACATGGTGTCATTCTCAATTGAGTGTAAATAAGTTTTTCAGTGAAGACAACTGGTTCTTGAGTGTGTGTTTTAAAGATAATATTTTAAATTATGATTTTAATTTCTTTAATAATATGCAATATGCACTTATCATTTCTCATTTTGTTGGTAGCATAAATTGAGCTTTTAAAGAAACATCCTTATTCCTTTTTTAAAAAATATTTTTAAATTATAGACAGACACAATACCTTTATTTTGCTTATTCATTTTTTTTTTTTTTTTTTTTTTTTTTTTTAAAGCTTAGAAATAGTTCCTGCCAACGCCATGCTGAGAGATGGCAATGCAAAGAAACCTTATCTTTTATTTTTTTTTTTTTTTTTTTTTTTTTTTTTTAATTTTTTATTGTTGGCTGTTCAAAACATTACATAGTTCTTGATATATCATATTTCACAATTTGATTCAAGTGGGTTATGAGCTCCCATTTTTACCCCTTATACAGATTGCAGAATCACATCAGTTACACATCCATTGATTTACATATTGCCATACTAGTGTCTGTTGTGTTCTGCTGCCTTTCCTATCCTCTACTATCCCCCCTCCCCTCCCCTCCCCTCCCCTCCCCTCCCCTCCCCTCTTCTCTCTCTGCTCCCTCTACTGACATTCGTTTGTCCCCCTTATATTATTTTTCCCCTTCCCCTCACTTCCTCTTGTATGTACTTTTGTATAACTCTGAGGGTCTCCTTCCATTTCCATGCATTTTCCCTTCTCTCTCCCTTTCCCTCCCACCTCTCATCCCTGTTTAATGTTAATCTTCTTCTCCTGCTCTTCGACCCTACTCTGTTCTTAGTTACTCTCCTTATATCAAAGAAGACATTTGGCATTTGTTTTTTAGGGATTGGCTAGCTTCACTTAGCATAATCTGCTCTAATGCCATCCATTTCCCTGTAAATTCTATGATTTTGTCATTTTTTAATGCAGAGTAATACTCCATTGTGTATAAATGCCACATTTTTTTAATCCATTCATCCATTGAAGGGCATCTAGGTTGGTTCCACAGTCTAGCTATTGTGAATTGTGCTGCTATGAACATAGATGTAGCAGTGTCCCTGTAGCATGCTCTTTTTAGGTCTTTAGGGAATAGACCGAGAAGGGGAATAGCTGGGTCAAATGGTGGCTCCATTCCCAGCTTTCCAAGAAATCTCCATACTGCTTTCCAAATTGGCTGCACCAATTTGCAGTCCCACCAGCAATGTACAAGTGTACCCTTTTCCCCACATCCTCGCCAGCACTTGTTGTTGTTTGACTTCATAATGGCTGCCAATCTAACTGGAGTGAGATGGTATCTTAGGGTGGTTTTGATTTGCATTTCTCTGACTGCTAGAGATGGTGAGCATTTTTTCATGTACTTGTTGATTGACTGTATGTCCTCCTCTGAGAAGTGTCTGTTCAGGTCCTTGGCCCATTTGTTGATTGGGTTGTTTGTTCTCTTATTGTCTAATTTTTTGAGTTCTTTGTATACTCTGGATATTAGGGCTCTATCTGAAGTGTGAGGAGTAAAGATTTGTTCCCAGGATGTAGGCTCTCTATTTACCTCTCTTATTGTATCTTTTGCTGAGAAAAAACTTTTTAGTTTGAGTAAGTCCCATTTGTTGATTCTAGTTATTAACTTTTGTGCTATGGGTGTCCTATTGAGGAATTTGGAGCCCGACCCCACAGTATGTAGATCGTAGCCAACTTTTTCTTCTATCAGACGGCGTGTCTCTGATTTGATATCAAGCTCCTTGATCCATTTTGAATTCACTTTTGTGCATGGCGAGAGAAAGGGATTCAGTTTCATTTTGTTGCATATGGATTTCCAGTTTTCCCAGCACCATTTGTTGAAGATGCTATCCTTCCTCCATTGCATGCTTTTAGCCCCTTTATCAAATATAAGGTAGTTGTAGTTTTGTGGATTGGTTTCTGTGTCCTCTATTCTGTACCATTGGTCCACCCGCCTGTTTTGGTACCAGTACCATGCTGTTTTTGTTACTATTGCTCTGTAGTATAGTTTGAAGTCTGGTATCGCTATACCGCCTGATTCACCCTTCCTGCTTAGCATTGTTTTTGCTATTCTGGGTTTTTTGTTTTTCCATATGAATTTCATGATTGCTTTCTCTATTTCTACAAGAAATGCCGTTGGGATTTTGATTGGCATTGCATTAAACCTATAGAGAACTTTTGGTAATATCGCCATTTTGATGATGTTAGTTCTGCCTATCCATGAACAGGGTATATTTTTCCATCTTCTAAGATCTTCTTCTATTTCTCTCTTTAGGGTTCTGTAGTTTTCATTGTATAAGTCTTTCACCTCTTTTGTTAGGTTGATTCCCAAGTATTTTATTTTTTTGGAAGATATTGTGAATGGAGTGGTTGTCCTCATTTCCATTTCAGAGGATTTGTCACTGATATACAGGAATGCCTTTGATTTATGCGTGTTGATTTTATATCCTGCCACTTTGCTGAATTCATTTATTAGCTCTAATAGTTTCTTTGTAGACCCTTTTGGGTCTGCTAGGTATAGAATCATGTCATCTGCAAATAGTGATAATTTAAGTTCTTCTTTTCCTATTTTGATGCCTTTAATTTCTTTTGTCTGTCTAATTGCTCTGGCCAGTGTTTCGAGAACTATGTTGAACAGAAGTGGAGAGAGAGGGCATCCCTGTCTTGTTCCAGATTTTAGAGGGAATGCCTTCAATTTTTCTCCATTCAGAATGATGCTAGCCTGAGGCTTAGCATAGATTGCTTTTACAATATTGAGGTATGTTCCTGTTATCCCTAGTTTTTCTAGAGTTTTGAACATAAAGGGATGCTGTACTTTGTCAAATGCTTTTTCCGCATCTATCGAGATGATCATATGATTCTTATTTTTAAGTCTATTGATGTGGTGAATAACATTTATTGATTTCCGTATATTGAACCAGCCTTGCATCCCTGGGATGAATCCTACTTGATCATGGTGCACAATTTTTTTGATAAGTTTTTGTATCCGAGTGGCCAGAATTTTATTGAGGATTTTTGCATCTAGGTTCATTAGAGATATTGGTCTGTAGTTTTCTTTCTTTGAAGTGTCTTTGTCTGGTTTAGGTATCAGGGTGATGTTGGCCTCGTAGAATGAATTTGGAAGTTCTCCCTCTTTTTCTATTTCCCGAAGTAGCTTGAAAAGTATTGGTATTAGTTCTTCTTTAAAGGTTTTGTAAAACTCTGCTGTATACCCATCTGGTCCTGGGCTTTTCTTAGTTGGTAGTCTTTTGATGGTTTCTTCTATTTCCTCAATTGATATTGGTCTGTTTAGGTTGTCTATATCCTCCTGACTCAATCTGGGCAGATCATATGACTTAAGAAATTTATCTATGCCTTCACTATCTTCTAATTTATTGGAGTATAAGGATTCAAAATAGTTTTTGATTATCTTCTGTATTTCTGAAGTGTCTGTTGTGATATTGCCTCTTTCATCCCGTATGTTAGTAATTTGAGTTTTCTCTCTTCTTCTCTTCGCTAGCATGGCTAAGGGTCTGTCGATTTTGTTTATTTTTTCAAAGAACCAACTTTTAGTTTTGTCAATTTTTTCAATTGTTTCTTTTGTTTCGATTTCATTAATTTCAGCTCTGATTTTAATTATTTCTTGCCTTCTACTTCTTTTGCTGTTGCTTTGCTCTTCTTTTTCTAGGATTTTGAGATGAAGTATGAGATCATTTATTTCTTGGTTTTTTCTTTTTTTAAGGAATGAACTCCAAGCAATGAATTTTCCTCTTAGAACTGCTTTCAATGTGTCCCATAGATTCCGATATGTTGTGTCAGTGTTTTCATTAATCTCTAAGAATTTTTTAATTTCCTCCTTGATGTCTTCTATAACCCATTGATCATTCAGTAACCTATTGTTCATTCTCCAAGTGATGTATTCTTTTCCCTTCCTTCTTTTATCGTTGATTTTCAGTTCCATTCCATTATGATCAGATAGGATGCATGGTATTATCTCTACTCCTTTGTATTGTCTAAGAGTTTCCCTGTGACATAATATATGATCTATTTTTGAGAAGGATCCATGTGCTGCTGAGAAAAAAGTGTAACTGCTTGATGTTGGGTGGTATACTCTATATATGTCAATTAAGTCTAGGTTATTAATTGTGTTATTGAGTTCTATAGTTTCCTTATTCAACTTTTGTTTGGAAGATCTGTCCAGTGGTGATAGAGGTGTGTTGAAGTCTCCCATGATTATTGTATGGTGGTCTATTAGACTCTTGAACTTGAGTAGAGTTTGTTTGATGAACATAGCTGCACCATTGTTTGGGGCATATATATTTATGATTGTTATGTCTTGTTGGTGTATGGTTCCCTTGAGCAGTATGTAGTATCCCTCTTTATCCCTTTTGATTAACTTTGGCTTGAAATCTATTTTATTTGATATGAGTATGGATACTCCTGCTTGTTTCCGAAGTCCATATGAGTGATATGATTTTTCCCAACCTTTCACCTTCAGCCTATGTATGTCTTTTCCTATCAAATGCGTCTCCTGTAGGCAGCATATTGTTGGGTCTTGTTTTGTGACCCATTCTACTAGCCTGTGTCTCTTGATTGGTGAGTTTAAGCCATTAACATTTAGGGTTATTATTGAGATATGGGTTGTTCTTCCAGCCATATTTGTTTATTTATGTTACTAAACATGGTTTGTTTTCCTCTTTGATTATTTTCCCCCCTTTAGTGTCCTACCTCCCACTGTTGGTTTTCATTGTTATTTTCCATTTCCTCTTCCTGTAATGTTTTGCCAAGGATGTTTTGAAGAGATGGTTTTCTAGCTGCAAATTCTTTTAACTTTTGTTTATCGTGGAAGGTTTTAATTTCATCTTCCATCCTGAAGCTTAATTTCGCTGGAAACACAATTCTTGGTTGGAACCCATTTTCTTTCAGTGTTTGAAATATGTTATTCCAGGATCTTCTAGCTTTCAGAGTCTGTGTTGAAAGATCAGCTGTTATCCTGATTGGCTTACCCCTAAATGTGATCTGCTTCCTTTCTCTTGTAGCTTTTAAAATTCTCTCCTTATTCTGTATGTTGGGCATCTTCATTATAATGTGTCTAGGTGTGGGTCTCTTATGATTTTGCACATTCGGCGTCCTGTAGGCTTCTAGGATTTGGGGTTCTGTCTCATTCTTCAAGTCTGGGAAGTTTTCTCGTATTATTTCATTGAATAGATTGCTCAATCCTTTGGTTTGAAACTCTGTCCCTTCCTGTATCCCAATGACTCTTAAATTTGGTCTCTTGATGTTATCCCATATTTCTTGGATGTTCTGCTCATGGTTTCTTAACAGTCTTGCTGAGCTGTCTATGTTCTTTTCAAGTTGAAATACTTTATCTTCATTGTCTGATGTTCTGTCTTCTAAGTGTTCTACTCTGCTGGTAGTATTCTCAATTGAGTTTTTAAGTTGGCTTATTGCTTCCTGCATTTCTAGGATTTCTGTTTGTTTGTTTTTTATAACCTCTATTTCCCTGTGTAGTTGATCTTTTGCTTCTTGGATTTGTTTATGTAATTCATTGTTGAAGTGATCTTTCATTGTCTGATTTTGCTGTCTGATGTCTTCCTTGAGACTCCAGATCATCTGAAGCATGTATATCCTGAATTCTTTATCTGACATTCCATCTGCTGCAGCTATTACCTCTTCTAACGTTGAGTTGACCTGCATTGCTTGTGGTCCTTTCTTTCCTTGTCTCTTCATACTGTTCGCGTTCCTTTCTACTTAGTGAAACTGTTGTGCTATTGAATTTTCCCCCTATATATTTATATTGGTCTTGTATAGTTGCAAAGTCTCCCTCGCAGGCGCGGGCGGCGGTTCTGTCCCTCTGCGGGCCGCTAGGCTTGTTCTGTGGGTGGTCACAGTTCTGTCTACTTTGCAGGTGCAGGCAGCGGCACTGCCCCTCTGCAGGCCTCTGGGGCTGTACTGCCAGTGGGTCGCAGGTCCACCTACCTTGCAGGTGCGGGGGGGGGGGGGCGGCTCTACCCTTCCTCAGGCCACTGGGCCTGTTCTGTCTCTCGGTTGCAGGTCTGGCCTGTTCTGATGGTGGTCACAGTTCCACCTACCTGGCAGGCGCGGGGGGTGGGGGGCGGCTCTGCCCCCCAGCAGGCCCCTGGGCCTGCTCTGTGCGTGGTCACAGTTCCCTCTACCTTGCCGGTGCAGGGGGAGGGGGCGGCTCTGCCTCTCAGCCAGCCGCTGCTCCTCTTCTGCAGGTGGGTCGCAGGCCCACCTACCTTGCAGGAGTGATTGGAAGCTCTGTCCCGCCGCGGGCCGCTGGGCCTTTTCTGTCCGTGGTCACAGTTCCCCTACCTGGCAGGCGCGGGGGCTGGGGGGCGGCTCTGCCCCTCAGCAGGCCGCTGGGCCTGCTCTGTGCGTGGTCACAGTTCCCTCTACTTTGCCGGCGCAGGGGGAGGGGGCGGCTCTGCCTCTCAGCAGGTCGCTGCTCCTCTTCTGCAGGTGGGTCGCAGGCCCGCCCACCTTGCAGGAGTGATTGGAAGCTCTGTCCCACAGAGGGCCACTGGGCCTTTTCTGTCGGTGGTCACCTGGCAGGCGCGGGGGGTGGGGGGCGGCTCTGCCCCTCAGCAGGCCGCTGGGCCTGCTCTGTGCGTGGTCACAGTTCCCTCTACTTTGCCGGCGCAGGGGGAGGGGGCGGCTCTGCCTCTCAGCAGGTCACTGCTCCTCTTCTGCAGGTGGGTCGCAGGCCCGCCCACCTTGCAGGAGTGATAGGAAGCTCTGTCCCACCGCGGGCCACTGGGCCTTTTCTGTCGGTGGTCACCTGGCAGGGGCGGGGGGTGGGGGGTGGCTCTGCCCCTCAGCAGGCTGCTGGGCCTGCTCTGTGCGTGGTCACAGTTCCCTCTACCTTGCCAGCGCAGGGGGAGGGGGCGACTCTGCCTCTCAGCAGGTCGCTGCTCCTCCTCTGCAGGTGGGTCGCAGGCCCGCCTACCTTGCAGGAGTGATTGGAAGCTCTGTCCCGCCGCGGGCCGCTGGGCCTTTTCTGTCCGTGGTCACAGTTCCCCTACCTGGCAGGCGCGGGGGGTGGGGGGCGGCTCTGCCCCTCAGCAGGCCGCTGGGCCTGCTCTGTGCGTGGTCACAGTTCCCTCTACCTTGCCGGCGCAGGGGGAGGGGGCGACTCTGCCTCTCAGCAGGTCGCTGCTCCTCCTCTGCAGGTGGGTCGCAGGCCCGCCTACCTTGCAGGAGTGATTGGAAGCTCTGTCCCGCCGAGGGCCGCTGGGCCTTTTCTGTCCGTGGTCACAGTTCCCCTACCTGGCAGGCGCGGGGGGTGGGGGGCGGCTCTGCCCCTCAGCAGGCCGCTGGGCCTGCTCTGTGCGTGGTCACAGTTCCCTCTGCTTTGCCGGCGCAGGGGGAGGGGGCGGCTCTGCCTCTCAGCAGGTTGCTGCTCCTCTTTAGCAGGTGGATCGCAGGCCCGCCTACCTTGCAGGAGTGATTGGAAGCTCTGTCCCGCCGCGGGCCACTGGGCCTTTTCTGTCCGTGGTCACAGTTCCCCTACCTGGCAGGCGCGGGGGGTGGGGGGCGGCTCTGCCCCTCAGCAGGCCGCTGGGCCTGCTCTGTGCGTGCTCACAGTTCCCTCTACTTTGCCGGCGCAGGGGGAGGGGGCGGCTCTGCCTCTCAGCAGGTCACTGCTCCTCTTCTGCAGGTGGGTCGCAGGCCCGCCCACCTTGCAGGAGTGATAGGAAGCTCTGTCCCACCGCGGGCCACTGGGCCTTTTCTGTCGGTGGTCACCTGGCAGGGGCGGGGGGTGGGGGGTGGCTCTGCCCCTCAGCAGGCTGCTGGGCCTGCTCTGTGCGTGGTCACAGTTCCCTCTACCTTGCCAGCGCAGGGGGAGGGGGCGACTCTGCCTCTCAGCAGGTCGCTGCTCCTCCTCTGCAGGTGGGTCGCAGGCCCGCCTACCTTGCAGGAGTGATTGGAAGCTCTGCCCCGCCGAGGGCCGCTGGGCCTTTTCTGTCCGTGGTCACAGTTCACCTACCTGGCAGGCGCAGGGGGTGGGGGGCGGCTCTGCCACTCAGCAGGCCGCTGGGCCTGCTCTGTGTGTGGTCACAGTTCCCTCTACTTTGCCGGCGCAGGGGGAGGGGGCGGCTCTGCCTCTCAGCAGGTCGCTGCTCCTCTTCTGCAGGTGGGTCGCAGGCCCGCCCACCTTGCAGGAGTGATTGGAAGCTCTGTCCCACAGCGGGCCACTGGGCCTTTTCTGTCGGTGGTCACCTGGCAGGGGCGGGGGGTGGGGGGTGGCTCTGCCCCTCAGCAGGCCGCTGGGCCTGCTCTGTGCGTGGTCACAGTTCCCTCTACCTTGCCGGTGCAGGGGGAGGGGGCGCCTCTGCCTCTCAGCAGGTCGCTGCTCCTCTTCTGCAGGTGGGTCGCAGGCCCGCCTACCTTGCAGGAGTGATTGGAAGCTCTGTCCCGCCGCGGGCCGCTGGGCCTTTTCTGTCCGTGGTCACAGTTCCCCTACCTGGCAGGCGCGGGGGGTGGGGGGCGGCTCTGCCCCTCAGCAGGCCGCTGGGCCTGCTCTCGCTTATTCATTTTTATGTGGTACTGAGGATCGAACCCAGTGCTTCACATGTTTGAGGCACGCGCTCTACCACTGAGCCACAACCCCAGCCCCAAGAAACATTCTTATTTCAAAGTTGTCTAGCATTCAATAGATTGAGGCAAGAGTTAAATATTTACTTCAGCAAGGAGAATATTTTAAAACCCTACAAGAAAGGATTTTGAAGTTTCACCATAAAAAATGATTAATGTTTGCAGAGAGATGTTAATCCTGACTTAATTGTTACAAAATACATACATATGTCAAAATTAATATGTACATTTTTATGTGTCTGTTAAGTGAATTTGGAACTAGGGGTGTAGGTCAATGGTAGAGTGTGCATTACATGCAAGGCCCTGAGTTCAATCCCTGGCCCCAAATAAATATTCAATTAATAAATAAATCCAATTTAAATATTTTATAAAGAATATTCAGATAGTAATCACTTGAAAAGGTCTTCCACATTGTTAAAAATCAATGAAATGCTTATATCCACAATCATTTCTGCATAACCCAGTAAAATATCTAAAATTAAAAATTCCTGAGAATAGCAAAGCCTGCCAAGAATGTAGAGCACCTGAAACTCTTGTGTAAAGCTGACAGGGGGTATAAAGTTGTGCACACACACTGGAAACCTTTTGTCTGTTTCATGCGTATCCTGTGGTTCAGTAATTACGTGCAAGGGACTGACTTAAGAGGAAAGAGTGATTATATCCTTAAGAAATGTGCACAACTGTTAAAAGAAGCTCTGGAAACAACACAAGTGTCCAACAAGAGGTGGATGGATTTTTTGAAAAATGTGGAATCTCACTCGGCGCAATATAACACCACATTTAAAAAGAACAAACTCCTGATATGATATGGATCAAACTCACAGATACTATTATAAAATAAAATAGCATTAAAAATTATACATACTATTTAATTTCACTTAAAGTCAAATTGTTCAAGAGCAGGCAAACCACTAATGACAGAACCATTTCAACTACAGAGTGAGTTATCTCGTATTGTACCTCTTACCAGGCTCTACTTTTCCAAATAATGAGAATAAGCAGAGCTTCTCTGTGGTGATCTGGGGGATCTTGGTTGGATTTAGGCTTCAATCACACATAAAAATGTCATCTAACTGTATACATGGACCTTGCACATTTTGAACAAAAACTACTTTGCATGGTTTTTTGTATATGTTAGGTCTCTTAAAAACTTACAAATGGTTAAGATGGAAATAAATGGCACGTAATCTTCTCTGTAACATTATTTGATAAAGAATCTTCTGAGATTATAATGATTTATAATGTATCTACACTAGTGAAGCAGAATTCAAAACCTTGGGTAATATTGGAGATAACCTTAGTATCTGAAAGGAGAAGGAATTTTGGTTGGGGACTATGAAAGGGATTCAGATTTCAACTGGCTGTGTTAGAAGTAGACAATTTATTAGTGTCAATATAACTATATTGATACCACCGTCCACAGAAATCCTTTAAACATCTTCTCATAAAACATAAAACAGAAAATATTATAATTATCAAAACTCAATAGTTTATTTTCAAAAAGGGAAAACAAAAGAAAAAATTGAAAAGGAAAATCCTTTCCTTTATATAAATGGTGGGCTAATGGAAGTTGATATTTATTTTTTACCCTCTGTATTTTATGAAGGTCATTTTATATCATTTCAATATTTTTTAACAAAACTTACACTGGGAATTGTGCTGGTTTTTATTTCCCAATATAAAGAGAGAAGAATACACAAACTATAGGAATAGCCAGATGAAAACACATATTTGTATTCAGCTGTTGTAGGAGAAAAACAAAATAAAGAAATGGGAGATCATTTAGTTTCATCAACCCCTTTAGCAGTTGTTCTCTTTCCTTAAAAAGGTCTAAGATCTGAGTATGTGAGTAATCAATGCGTGAAGTTATCAACTCAGAGACTATGACAGCAAAGTAATTTTATCATTGTTGACCAGAATTCTATGCAAATTTTGACATTTTTTGTGAAAGGTTGTACAGGCCTTTTGTCGACATAATAAACACAGAAAGTCAATTGTGAGAAACAAGAAATTGCTGTTTTAGTTTGCCACAGGAGAGACCAGTGATTTAACATAGCAAGTTTCTTTCACTTTACCTACGAACTCTCCTGGCAGAGCATGGTACCAGTAGAGTTCTTAAATCCAAAAGGAACTAATTACATAGGAAAATTATGAAGGTAGTTTTATGTCAGTTATCAGAAGGATGTGACTCTTAGGAAATAGTTGTTCCAGTTAAGCTTATAATCCTGCTCTTTATTCAGAAGATAGGATTAAAGAAAGATACTTATGACCATCAAAGTTTTCTAAGAAATTTTCTATAACAAAGGGAAATATAGTACAATATATCTTGCCTCTACATCACGTTTCTAAATTCTTCTTACTTTAGACCTTTGAAAAGTCAACAGCATTGATTTTTTAAAAATAAACACTATTTTTTTTTTTAATTTTTTATTGTTGGCTGTTCAAAACATTACATAGTTCTTGATATATCATATTTCACAATTTGATTCAAGTGGGTTATGAGCTCCCATTTTTACCCCATATACAGATTGCAGAATCATATCAGTTACACATCCATTGATTTACATATTGCCATACTAGTGTCTGTTGTATTCTGCTGCCTTTCCTATCCTCTACTATCCCCCCTCCCCTCCCCTCCCCTCCCCTCCCCTCCCCTCCCCTCCCCTCTTCTCTCTCTGCTCCCTCTACTGACATTCGTAAAAATAAACACTATTTTTAAGTAGTCACTCAGCTTTTATGTCCATGTTTATGCATGGAAACAAGTGTATTGTTTGGATGTTAATGCCTTATTTTTCTGTCTCTTCCTTATGGTAAAAACCTACATGCTAATTAGAGATTTTAAAGATTCTAACTCACCAACTTCAAGGTCTTTTAATTGCTGAGGGAATTCACTAGCACAATGAGAGTTTTTCCCGGGGTCATTAATTGACATATTTCTCAGGTTGTCTTATACAGCTTCCAAATAAAAGGAATGTGACTTTTGTTAGAATATGAACATTAAAAAGGAAGATTGACCAAAGTGGGAACAAATGAAAAAAACACATAACAGTCTCTGTGACTTCCAGTTCAATTTCAGGAGCAAGAAAGAGGTATGGAGAAAAAAAAAGTTGAAGATATTTTTATGCTTGATTAAATAAAATATTGTTTATTTTTTTCTAATTTCAAAAGTAAAGCACTTTCATTGCAGAATACTTGTCAGAGGTCAAGATATAGAGAAAAGCCTAATGGGACCTGTCATTCTACCATCCGAGGTTAAATCACTGAGTTACCTCGTGCTCATCTCACACAGTTTTTCAATTTTAAAATTAAACTTTTTCTAACTCTACGAATATAATTTGTTTATTTTATTAAACATTTTGTACCTTATGTTGGCTTATTATTTTATATAGAGCTTTTAAAAGTTTCCTCATTCATTTTAGGAATTTTATAATAAGGACATATATACATGTCTGCATTTCCCCAGCTCAGCTTTTGTCTCTTGCATTTTTGTTAATGTTTTTGATATGATATAGGGAGGTTGCTCGACTTTACCAAATAAAATCTACTAATCTTTTTCTTCTATAATGTCTCCTTTTATCATGATTCTTTAAAAAGTTTCACTAATTCAATATTACAAAATAAAATAAACCACATTTACTCACTTGTATATTTATCTAGACATTTTATTGTTTGAAATATTACTTAAAACATTTGCATTTATTTTTCCTTAAATCTCGAATAGCTAAACAGTTCTTTCTCCAAAGAACTTCCTAATGATTTGAAAATCACCATTATCCTCAATAGTACATTTTAAATACTTGTGTTCTGAACTCTCTGGGTTTCTTACATCTACTTCTCATTCTCTCTTGTGAATGTAAAGGATCACAACAATTACTTTAGGTTTACGGTATGTTTTAACATCAAATCTATCTGCCTGTTTCTCTTCACTTAAATTTTGCTAGCAATTCTCCCAGCATACATTGAAGGGGTTAGTGGGAAAAGAGAATTAGAGACATGCTCCTGTGTACCTGGGAAAATGGCTTTGTCAGAATACATTTAAGAGATATTTCTGGTCCAGACCATCTGTAGTAAATTGCCTGATCAGTAACCATCTACCTTGGTTTCAGTGCTGCTGAAACTATAAATATGTTGGGTGGTAAATGATCCAGTAGAGGTAATGACCATCATAGACCTCCCATTATTTTATTGTTTTAAAAATGCCTTCTCAGAAAACAAGCGATTCTCTGATTTGAAGCCCTTACTAGCTAAATTCCAATTATACGGAGTATGGAAAAGGATTTATTCAGAACTAGAACCTAATTTAAGCTTATCAAATTTCATAGAAATTTTTTTTTCTTTTTAATTGGCAGAAAATAATTATACATATTTGTGAGGCACAGTGTGGAAGCTAATTCTATACAGTTTTAACTTAATTAGAATCAGAGTTAAACCATAGGAACCAATATTAGTGTTGAAAGCTTAATGCATTTAGGGTTCCTTAGATATTTAAAACATTTATGTGCATAATTTTTCATCAAAATGCTACTATAATTTAATAATATATTTTATACATTTTTCTACATCAGCACACAGGGATTTTCATTTTTTAATCATTAGATTATTGATGGAATTCTGGGGTGCTTTCTAATATTTGTTTATTAAAGACAATGCTACAATGAGCATTTTGATCATTTTATTTGAAAACTTAGGCTGTAAATCCTAGAAGTAGAGATTCTTTATTGAACTGTTGCAAAACTTTTAAATAAGTGACATTTCACCCAGAAAAGTACTGTATTTCACCCCAAAATTGTGCTAATGTACAAGAAATAATAAATGAAAATTCTTATACTCCCTTCTAACATCCTAATGTTAAACATATTTTTAACACAGTAGGTATTTTATTTTTTAACTTGAATTTTTACATTATTAATAAACTTGAGCACTTCCATGTTAAAGATATTTTTGCTACTTTTGGCAACTGACAATGCCCAGACTTACTCGCTTTTCAATTATTTCTGAAATATTTTCTTAATTAATGCTAAATTTTCTTCACAAATAAAGTACAACTCTTTTCTTCATTTGTGAAAATATACTGTCTTTTCATATGTGCACTTCTTAATTTTTTCACTTTCATAGTGAAACCTGTGAATCTTTATCTTCATGGATCCTAATTTTATGTCTGGAATGTTTTACCAGCTCCAATATAGCATCTAGCTATATTTGCTTTTACTAACATCAGTGTTTTATTTTTACAGGTGTAAATATTTTATCCCTCTGAAATTTATTTTTACATGAGAAATGATTTGGGATCTGATCATCCTCCCCAATTGCTAATTATTCTGTTACCATTTACTAAATATTTTCTTCACTGAACTCAAAATTGATACATACTGTATATTGAATTTAAATATGAATTTGTAGCTAAGTCTGGATAATAATTCGTTATCTCTTTATTTTACAAAACAGGAGGACCTTTCAAAAGGCTCTGGATTTGGCAAAAATAAGACAGACAAGTTCAGGCAATAGGAAGTAGAGCTAGGTATCCACATCAGAAGGGAGAAGTATGGTTTGGAGGTGCTTTTGTATAAGTTATAAAGGATGTGCCCAACATGGATAGGTATCCCACAGCCTTGGTTTCTACCTCCTTCCATGATAACAAAATTTTAGTTGCGTTCTTGGCATTTTGGCCAGTGACAATGTTCTCCAGGTTCCTTTATACCTGGATGTGGCTATTTCATTAAGGGCTGGTTAATGAAATGTGACTGAAAAAGATGTGTGCAACTTTAGGATCATATCCTTAAATGGAAGGATAAGTTTTCTTTCCCTCATTCCAATTCTGTGCCTAATTACAGAAGCAGTAAAAAGCTATTTTGTGCCATGCATGAGAGCCTCACTCTAGGACAGTAGGATGAGATGAAAAGAGCCTGGGTCCTGACCAATTGAAACTGCTTTACCCACTGTGGAATACTTATTTGCAGACTATTATATGAAGAGAAATATATTTCTGCTGTGGTTTAGTCATTGTTAATTTGGGTTTGTTTATAGCTGCTGCCAAACAAGGAAGGATAACTACTCACTAGTTTAGTAAAAATGGTTTCGTTAATAAAAATTCTCTATAGTTTAAAGCTTGAAGTATTTGTACTATGAGCCAATATTTCTCCATGAAATCACAAATGTTTTATTTTGTTGCTTCATTCCTCCTGCTATGGGTCCTCAATATTTGAAATGTTGTCATTCTACAATGCTGTGGAGTAGGAGTGTAAGATGACAAATATCCCTGTTACATGACAGTCACCAGTCAAAAGGTAGAATTTTCAATTTTCATAATTTCTATAACAAAAGTCAGTAAAACTAAAACTTTTACTTGTGAAATATTGTTATGTCAGAATACCATTTATTTTTTATAAACCACACACAAAATTATAAAATGAGGAGTAAATATTGCCTTTGCCAGTGTTTTTAAATATTGTGAGCCCAAATGATAAGAATGCATATATTTATTAAATCTAAAATTTTTATTATATTACTATAGCACTTCCTAAATTCTTAAAACATTTCAACATATTTCAAAACTTCTTTGTGTCTATTTACTTCTATTAAGAAAGTCTTCAGTCAGATAAAAATTATTCCACAATTTTATAAGGGTTTTTTTTAGCTCTTATTTTTAAAAAGGCATTATTTTTTTCCATTTAGCTATAAGGCATATCTTACTTGATATCCTGTTTCAAAAATTCTGGCTAGCATTAATTCTGTTTAAATGGGCATCATTCCTCATGGATCTGCTTTATTTTTCTAGAGCAAGATGTAAGTAAAAATGTGTTCTCTGCAGATCCCTCTTTGTTCACCAGAGTTATACATTTATTATATCTATATAAATGATCTATCTTGTTTAATATACATGTTTTGATAATTGCCTGCTTGTTAGAGAAAGTAAAGAGGGGAAATCAGAAACCAGCAGCAAACTCTATTATGTATTATATTATATCAGCAAACTCTGAGCACTTTATCTTCCAATATATGAAATCCATAGACTCAAAAGTGAAGCCTGCATCCATAGAAAGAACAAAATATTTAGATTTGTGTTCCACCTTAAGGATAAAGAAGTCATTGCACTTTGAGCAACCACATATTCATGTGCCTTGAAGATTCATTGTGTTAAATCATCTCTGCCTGTCTGATTTTCAGCAGCAACTAGTGAACCAACACCTAGATGTGAGTGTTCCATACTCCATCTAATTAATTTTATTTTTCTCTTTCCTTCTTCTCAATGAAAAAACCATTTGGTTCCTCTTTTCTTTCCCATTGCTATTGCACAGTGAAGTCATAGATTTCAAGACAGAATGGTTCTCTTCTTTGCCCATGGAGGACCAATACATCTGTTCCTTAATTACAAAACAGAGGGCAGGGAACTTCCATACCCTCTCACCAACTAAGACAATTAGTTTTCTCAAGATTAGAGTATGTATGAATTACATATTGAAGGCTTTAATTTTATTCAAATATTTTGGCTATAGAAAATATTTCTCATGATTTTTGCTGAGAAACTATATCTATTTCTTAAACATTTTTTAATTCATTGATATTTTTGGTTCTTTCTGCACATTGTGGATTTTCAAAAGTAGAGTTAAGAGAATATATATTTAATTTCTCAGTTTTGTTTTTCAGTATAAACAATGCTTTATTATAATTTACTTAAAAGAAAACTACTAATAAGTATAATACAGAAAGTTATTAACCTAATTAATAAGTTGAGGAATTCACCTGGATACCTATTCATTTCTTGCTCATATTCACAGTACTTAACATCATAGAACACCTATATTTGGCCTAAATGTTTCTGAATTGTAGCATACAGGATGGAAGTTCATTATGCCTAGTAATTAAATTGAATTTTGCTCAAATGTCTTCCAGACTTTGGTTGTTAGAAACATTGTGTTCTATTGTCCACCTTGCTCTATAAAGTGAGTGCAAATTTAGTGCCTCGAAAATGTCTTGCATTTTTAATTTTAGACAAAGGAAAAATGTTCTCAGTACAATTATTGTTTGCAAGTGAAACACTTCAAGACCTCCTTTTATGTTGTTTTATTTTTTCTGATTTCTTATCCAGCTTTCCTGAATCAGTGTATTCATTCAATGTGCCTGACTGAATTAACTGCTGCTTTTTCAAGCTAGGTTGAAACTCTGAAAAATCTATTGTGCAGTCATAACTCTGTGATTTAATGTCATGTTCTGAAATGGTTAAGTACTCTTTCACATCTTCAGCTGCCTCTTCAGATATTACAGGTGGTGATTCTTTGGTTTGAGTGGAAGCATGGACCTATCCTGTGGAAACCAAGGAATAAACCTTGGTGATGGACGAGTAGGAAAGTCTTGAATTGCTTTTTCTGCAATTTTTGACAGTTGTGTGGGATCACTCTCATAACGTCGATAAAGTAATGTTACTTCTATAATCATTCTGCAATAATCCATTTACTCTCAATGAAGAAAAAATTTCTTAGCTGAACTCTTCAGAGCTAGAATGTTAATTTACAAGAGAGACAAGACTGTCTCTCTCATCAAACCAAGGGGAACAGGACCTTTCAGCACCAGCAGTTGCTTCTTTTTGGGGGATTGATTTGCTTCCATTTTGACTGGTACTTTGGATCGCAGTTTAAGGTGGCTGAAGAGGTTCAACCTGGCTTGGAGGAAAAAAAGAAAAAGGCAGGACTGGGAAGAACTGGCGTGAAAGACACTTCCAACAGTTTCTTTCTAGGGTGGTACCTTAAATTCTGTTTTTGCTACATACTTTAAGGCCCCAACAGGTTCTTTTCATCAGTCATCCGTTCTCTTTTACAGATCTGACAAATTATGGTCCATCTACAATTACACATCGCGACTTCAAGAAACCACTCCTGGATACCAACACGCAGCCTCCCAGATGTCCACCTTACTCTCTCAACTTTATCTTATGGAATGTAATCTATTTTGTTTTTGTTTTAGGTAACACATACCAACAGCCAAAGAAATGGAACAACAAAATCACTCCATGGTGTCTGAGTTTATTTTGTTGGGACTCACAGAGTCTCGCGAATTACAGATTTTCTTTTACTTGTTTTTCTCCATTATCTATGTATCCATTGTGCTAGGTAACCTCATCATTATCTTTGTAGTGAAATTGGATCCCCAACTGCACTCTCCTATGTACTTCCTACTGGCTAACCTCTCCTTCATTGATATGTCCCTGGCCTCCTTTGCTACTCCTAAGATGATCTATAACTTAAATAGTGGATATAATACCATATCCTATGAAGGCTGCATGACCCAGATGTTTTTCCTTCACCTTTTAGGTGGAAGTGAGATGATGGTGCTCGTAGCCATGGCAATTGATAGATACATTGCCATATGTAAACCCCTCCATTACAAAATTATTATGAGCAATCATGTTTGTACTGGACTTATACTTCTTTCCTGGACCACTGGTTTTGTGCACACTATGAGCCAAATGGTTTTCACAGTGATTTTGCCCTTCTGTGGTCCAAATGTTGTGGATAGTTTTTTTTGTGATCTTCCTCGGGTCATCAGACTTGCCTGCACTGACACTTACATCCTGGAGCTGTTAGTCATTGCAGACAGTGGACTACTCTCTTTGTTCTGTTTCATCGTTCTGTTCATCTCCTATAGTATCATCCTGATTACTGTCCAGCATCACTCTTCCAGGGGGCCTTTCAAAGCTTTGTCCACTCTTTCAGCCCACATTACAGTGGTTGCGCTGTTCTTTGGACCTTGCATCTTTATCTATGTATGGCCATTCAACAGTGTGTCCATTGATAAGATTCTCTCTATGTTTTATACAATTTTTACTCCCCTTTTAAATCCAATCATCTATACATTCAGAAATAAAGACATGAAGAATGCATTAAGAAAAATAAAGACCAAGCATATGAGTTCCAGATCAATATTTTAACTGGGATATTGTAATCATCAAAAGCAATGGCAGCAACAGCACATCCAAAGATATTAAGGTATATGATTTTATACCAAATATAAATCACAATTTGAGGAATGATAACTTTTCCCTACATAAGCATATATGCAATAAAACATCCTGACTTGACTATCAAAATATAAACCATTTCAACATTTCATTTGTCATAGTTTTATGTTCTTCTATAAGATAAATTATATCTTATATAGTATTTTTAAAGGTCTAACCATATACAAGGCACTTTATATTTTTTCTTTCACCAAAATGAAAAGAGAGAACATGATTTGCATGTTGGCAATAAGAAACAAACTTAGCATTAGAACATTTAGTGAACTTGTCATAGTAAATTTATATACTATATTCATAATCACAACCTACACCTAACTACAATATGTATGCCTCCTAATTAAAAATATTTTCCTATCTATATTTAATAACAGTAATAAGTATCTGTTTTCTGTATAGTCCTTTTAGATCATAGTTCCCCCCAAATATATAGTTCTAACAAAGAGTTTTTCATTAATTTGGAAGTAAAAACTGTCACCAAGATTTTTCCAGTCTCCTTTTGCTTCTCAATAGAAAAGATCTTACTAGCTAAAAAGATAGATCCCAGTTATTAATGTGTACTGTTTGTTATTGTAGAATAGGGTAGAGAATACCATGTGTGAAACCCAACTAATTTGTTATGGTACCTCATTGTATTTACATGCTATATAGTAAAAGTAAGTGAAAATTACAAAAGTGGATAACAATAAAAATTTGAGTCATTCTACTTAATAAGGAAAGACCATATCAAAAATATAAGTGAAGATAAAAGAAGAATGCAATAGGCTGTAAAGCTAGGCAACCACAAATATTAATTTTGGGGACCCACTAACAAAATGTTTGTAGAAAATAAGAATATTTTTTTCCTTCATTACATTTGTTGACAATTTCCAGGTTTGTTTTGTTTTGTTTTTGTTTTCATTTTTCCTTCTCAAGGAGACAGTGGCTTATTTACAAGTTAAAAAATATATGTATGAGCTGGGCCAGGCATGCTTGCATTCTCAGCTACTCAGGAGTCTGGGGCAGAAGCATCACAAGTTCAAGTACAGCCTGAGCAACTTAGTGAGATCTTGTCTAAAAATAAAAAAATAAAAAGGTTTGAAGATATAGCTCAGGGGTAGAGCACTCTGAGTTCAATCCCCAGTCCTGCCAAAAAAGAAGAATGTTCATGAGGGATTATGACTGGATTAGAACAGAAAAAGATATAATAACCAGTTGGAAATTTTTTTTTGTCTTGGATAAAGAGGAGAAAAGTATCAATTTGAATGTAGGATAGATGTATCTTTAGGTTGAAGATACTGTAATTTTCAAATAAGGGTAGAATGGTGTGAATAGCATTCTGACTAGCCAAAAGTTCTGAATGTGTGTTGATTTTTAGCCCC
Organism: Marmota monax; assembly: GCF_021218885.2. Taxonomy (NCBI): domain Eukaryota; kingdom Metazoa; phylum Chordata; class Mammalia; order Rodentia; family Sciuridae; genus Marmota; species Marmota monax. The sequence goes on from NW_026693777.1 coordinate 34,374,909, forward strand.
ACATGAGTTCTGTAGCCTATAATCCTAAAAATTTTATTTGCTAAACTCTCTTACAAACTTATTGCTGTGAATTTCTACAAGTGAAAGACACACATATGAAACTGAAGTTTGGAGAAAGGGATAAGCTGTCCATTGCTTCTGTATCTTGTAGCAACAGTAAGCCAACTTTGTACTCCAGAAATATTGGTGGGGGATCAATAGAATGAGCAAGATGGAAGCCTCCTTGAAGCTTCACTAAGTGTGTGAGGAAATTATTAGTGGCAGGATAGAGTGTCCATTAGCAGCAATGGCACCACTATGCCAACAGCAGCCATAAGCTCTGGGTAATGTCCTTTCCTCTTTGCTCATCCCATCTCTTGGGATGTTAGCTCCTTTTGAAAGTTACTGAATTCTTGGTAATATCACCATCTTCTTGTTGCTCCTTATTTCTGTACTATAAAAGCATTTTTTATTTTTGACTTCCCATTGTACCCTCCTGAAGGTAGATTGAGGATATCTTAAGCCTAGTATGTATGAATTAAATTATTTACTTAACTTCCTAAACTTGGAATTTTTCCTGTGCTGACTATTTGAGTTAATAAGATCACTATCAGACTAACGGATCAATCTAGAAAGCAAAATTTACATTCCATATCATATGTATTGGTACACTTAATGGTATTCCATATTTTCCAAGACTTTTAAAGTTTTTCCCAATTTTTCCTCTATTGGTTGAGATTAATTCCTAGAGATATATATATTAAAGTTTGCAGGGTTTTTTCTTCTGCCATCTCAAATCTATTGGTGATCTAGTGATTTATTTTTCCCCCCTTTGACAATTTTTTTAAATTTATAGTTCTTTAAATTAGTGATTTATGCAAATACATAAAGGCGAAATTCACCGTGGTATATTTACACGTGTACATAGCATAATTTTGTCAATTTTATTTCATAGTTCCTCCCTTTTCTCATCCCTCATACCTCCCCATCTCCTTCATCTACTTTATTTGATCTCCATTCTATTTTGCTGGGATTCTCACTATCACTTTCCCCCCTTATTTTGGTCTAGCTTCTACATATGAGAGAAAAAAATTCAACCTTTGATTTCCTGAGCCTAGTTTATTCCATTTAGCATGATGTTCTCTAGTTCCATCCATTTACCAATAACCTCTATAGTTTCATTCTTCTTTAGGGTAAAAAGAGACTTCACCACAAACACTTCTGAAATCTAGAGGATCATTAGGAATTATTTTAAAAATTTATACTCCCTGAAATTAGAAAATTTGGAAGATATTAATTTCCAGTTATGTATAACCTACCCAAATTGAACCTTGAGTAGATAGAAAATCTAAACTGACTAATATGACAAGCAGATGAGATGGAAGCACAATTAGGAGATACCTGACAAAGAAAAGTCTAGGCCCAGGTGGATTCTAGCCCTTTAAAAAATAAATAAAGCCAATTTTCCTCAAATTATTCCATGAGCTAGAAAGGGAGAAAACACTCCCAAATTCTTTCTATGACGCCAGTATCACACTGTTACACCAAGACCAGAAGAAGACATATCAAAGAAAGAAAACCACACTCAAATATCCCTGAGGAACATAGACACAAAAATCCTTCATAAAATATTAGCAAACCACATTCCAAAACACGTTAAGAAGATGGTACACCATGATCAAGTGGGTTTCATTGCAGGCATGCAAGGTTGTTTCAACAAATGCAAATCAATAAATGTAATTAGCCACCTCTTTTTATTATTTCTAATTTTGTTTCCTTGGGTCTTCTCTTTATTCTTTTGCATAGTTTGGCTAAGGACTATCAATCTTGTTTATCTTTTCAAAAAGCCAATTTTATTTCCTTGATCTCTTTTTAAAAAATTCTCAGTTCAGTAAGTTTGGCTTTGATGTTCTGTGTTCTGCTGATTTTGGGATTAGTTTGTTCTGTGTTTTTTAGGGCTTTAAGGTGTAATGGTAGTTTATTGAGGATATTGATATTATATGAGCTTTTTGGTTTAGTTTTTGTATGTCTTTATTTTTGTAGTCTATAAAATTTTCTCTTAGATCCACCTCTATGCTGTAACTTGATGTTTGTCTCTGATCTCATTTGTTTCTAGGACATATTTAATTTCTCCCTTGTTTTCTTGTTGGACCCATACTTTATTCAAAAGTGTATTTGTAATATTCCTATGTTGAATGATAAAATGTTTTGTTTTGTTTTCTGCTATTGTTTTCTAATTTCATCCCATTTTGGTCTGTTAGGATACAAGGAATTATCTCTTTTTCTCTCTCTATTTTTTTTTTGTATTTTCTAAGACTTGGTTTGTTTCCTAAATACAGTCTATTTTAGAGAAGTTTCCATGTGCAGCTGAGAATAATGTGAGTCTAATTTTGCTGGACAAAATATTTTATAGATTCTATAGTTTCATTTGATTTATAATATTTTTTAGTTCTCATGAGTCTACTTAGTCTCTCTATTGGTGAGAGAGTTATGTGAAAATCAACCATATTATTATATTGAGGTTTATTAAATTATTTATATCGAGTAAATTTTGTTTTATGTACGTAGGCGCATCAACATTTGGGACATAAATATTTACAGTCATTGTGTGGGCTCTCTCTTGTCCAGTGAGGAGGTCCATGGAACAGAGCAGAGTGTGGCTGCCCTGTCATGAATCAAGACCTCCGGAGACCAAGCAGGAAGCAGGTCTGATTTTATTGCATAGTTACCATGTATATATACTCAAGCAGTAGCTAAGAAGATTATAGCCAGCCACCAATACAGTTTCTGGCCAGCAGTACTTGTGGCAATCAATGGAGGAGTGGACCGTGGAGCAAACGCTGGGACCACAACACAAGGTCCCATGCTTGGGCGCTGTGCCTAGGGGCAAGCAGTTTGCAGCTCACGCACCTAGCTCAATGTATGCAGTACTCCATGAACCTGTCTCCACAAATCATTATATCATGTTATTAGATACTTCCCTTGCCAGTATGAATTGGCCTTCTTTGTCTCTTGGAAGACAAATTTTAGCTTGAAGTCTACTTTGTCAGATACGTGAACAGCTACTTCTTCTTGCTTTAAGTTTCCTTCTGAATGATATATCTTTTCTTTTTTTTTTTTTTTTTTTTTTTTTAAATTTTTTATTGTGGGTTGTTCAAAACATTACAAATTTCTTGACATATCATATTCCACACTTTGATTCTAGTGGGTTATGAACTCCCACCTTCACCCCATACACAGATTGCAGATTCACATCAGTTACACATCCATTGATTTACAAATTGCCATACTAGTGTCTGTTGTGCTCCGCTGCCTTTCCCATCATCCACCCTCCCCCCTCCCCACCTCTCCCCTCCCCTCCCCTCCTCTCTCTCTACCCCCTCCACTGTATAACCCTGAGGGTCTCCTTCCATTACCGTGCAATTTACCTTCTCTCTCCCTTTCCCTCCCACCTCTCATCCCTGTTAAATGTTAATCTTCTTCTCCTGTTCTTCGTCCCTACTCTGTTCTTAGTTACTTTCCTTATATCAAAGAAGACATTTGGCATTTGTTTTTTAGGGATTGGCTAGCTTCACTTAGCATAATCTGCTCTAATGCCATCCATTTCCCTGTAAATTCTATGATTTTGTCATTTTTTAATGCAGAGTAATACTCCATTGTGTATAAATGCCACATTTTTTTTATCCATTCGTCTATTGAAGGGCATCTAGGTTGGTTCCACAGTCTTGCTATTGTGAACTGTGCTGCTATGAACATCGATGTAGCAGTGTCCCTGTAGCATGCTCTTTTTAGGTCTTTAGGGAATAGACCAAGAAGGGGAATAGCTGGGTCAAATGGTGGCTCCATTCCCAGCTTTCCAAGAAATCTCCATACTGCTTTCCAAATTGGCTGCACCAATCTGCAGTCCCACCAGCAATGTACAAGTGTACCCTTTTCCCCACATCCTCGCCAGCACTTGTTGTTGTTTGACTTCCTAATGGCTGCCAATCTTACTGGAGTGAGATGGTATCTTAGGGTGGTTTTGATTTGCATTTCTCTGACAGCTAGAGATGTTGAGCATTTTTTCATGTACTTGTTGATTGACTGTATGTCCTCCTCTGTGAAGTGTCTGTTCAGGTCCTTGGCCCATTTGTTGATTGGGTTGTTTGTTCTCTTATTGTCTAATTTTTTGAGTTCTTTGTATACTCTGGATATTAGGGCTCTATCTGAAGTGTGAGGAGTAAAGATTTGTTCCCAGGATGTAGGCTCCCTATTTACCTCTCTTATTGTTTCTTTTGCTGAGAAAAAACTTCTTAGTTTGAGTAAGTCCCATTTGTTGATTCTAGTTATTAACTTTTGTGCTATGGGTGTCCTATTGAGGAATTTGGAGCCCGACCCCACCGACTGTAGATCGTAGCCAACTTTTTCTTCTATCAGACGGCGCGTCTCTGATTTGATATCAAGTTCCTTGATCCATTTTGAATTCACTTTTGTGCATGGCGAGAGAAAGGGATTCAGTTTCATTTTGTTGCATATGGATTTCCAGTTTTCCCAGCACCATTTGTTGAAGATGCTATCCTTCCTCCATTGCATGCTTTTAGCCCCTTTATCAAATATAAGATAGTTGTAGTTTTGTGGATTGGTTTCTGTGTCCTCTATTCTGTACCATTGGTCCACATGCCTGTTTTGGTACCAGTACCATGCTGTTTTTGTTACTATTGCTCTGTAGTATAGTTTGAAGTCTGGTATCGCTATACCGCCTGATTCACACTTCTTGCTTAGCATTGTTTTTGCTATTCTGGGTCTTTTATTTTTCCATATGAATTTCATGATTGCTTTCTCTATTTCTACAAGAAATGCCATTGGGATTTTGATTGGCATTGCATTAAACCTATAGAGAACTTTTGGTAATATCGCCATTTTGATGATGTTAGTTCTGCCTATCCATGAACAGGGTATATTTTTCCATCTTCTAAGATCTTCTTCTATTTCTCTCTTTAGGGTTCTGTAGTTTTCATTGTATAAGTCTTTCACCTCTTTTGTTAGGTTGATTCCCAAGTATTTTATTTTTTTTGAAGATATTTTGAATGGAGTGGTTGTCCTCATTTCCATTTCAGAGGATTTGTCGCTGATATACAGGAATGCCTTTGATTTATGCGTGTTGATTTTAAATCCTGCCACTTTGCTGAATTCATTTATTAGCTCTAATAGTTTCTTTGTAGAGCCTTTTGGGTCTGCTAGATATAGAATCATATCATCTGCAAATAGTGATAATTTAATTTCTTCTTTTCCTATTTTTATGCCTTTAATTTCTTTCGTCTGTCTAATTGCTCTGGCCAGTGTTTCGAGAACTATGTTGAAGAGAAGTGGAGAGAGAGGGCATCCCTGTCTTGTTCCAGATTTTAGAGGGAATGCCTTCAGTTTTTCTCCATTCAGAATAATGCTAGCCTGAGGCTTAGCATAGATTGCTTTTACAATATTGAGGTATGTTCCTGTTATCCCTAGTTTTTCTAGAGTTTTGAACATAAAGGGATGCTGTACTTTGTCAAATGCTTTTTCCGCATCTATCGAGATGATCATATGGTTCTTATTTTTAAGTCTATTGATGTGGTGAATAACATTTATTGATTTCCGTATATTGAACCAGCCTTGCATCCCAGGGATGAATCCTACTTGATCATGGTGTACAATTTTTTTTATATGTTTTTGTATCCGATTCGCCAGAATTTTATTGAGGATTTTTGCATCTAGGTTCATTAGAGATATTGGTCTGTAGTTTTCTTTCTTTGAAGTGTCTTTGTCTGGTTTAGGTATCAGGGTGATGTTGGCCTCATAGAATGAATTTGGAAGTTCTCCCTCCTTTTCTATTTCCTGAAGTAGCTTGAAAAGTATTGGTATTAGTTCTTCTTTAATGGTTTTGTAAAATTCTGCTGTATACCCATCGGGACCTGGGCTTTTCTTAGTTGGTAGTCTTTTGATGGTTTCTTCTATCTCCTCAATTGATATTGGTCTGTTTAGGTTTTCTATATCCTCCTGACTCAATCTGGGCAGATCATATGACTTAAGAAATTTATCTATGCCTTCACTATCTTCTAATTTATTGGAGTATAAGGATTCAAAATAGTTTTTGATTATCTTCTGTATTTCTGAAGTGTCTGTTGTGATATTGCCTTTTTCATCCCGTATGCTAGTAATTTGAGTTCTCTCTCTTCTTCTCTTCACTAGCATCGCTAAGGGTCTGTCGATTTTGTTTATTTTTTCAAAGAACCAACTTTTAGTTTTGTCAATTTTTTCAATTGTTTCTTTTGTTTCGATTTCATTAATTTCAGCTCTGATTTTAATTATTTCTTGCCTTCTACTTCTTTTGCTGTTGTTTTGCTCTTCTTTTTCAAGGATTTTGAGATGAAGTATGAGATCATTTATTTGTTGGTTTTTTCTTTTTTTAAGGAATGAACTCCAAGCAATGAATTTTCCTCTTAGAACTGCTTTCAATGTGTCCCATAGATTCCGATATGTTGTGTCTGTGTTTTCATTTATCTCTAAGAATTTTTTAATTTCCTCCTTGATGTCTTCTATAACCCATTGATCATTCAGTAACCTATTGTTCATTCTCCAATTGATGTATGCTTTTTCCTTCCTTCTTTTATCGTTGATTTTCAGTTTCATTCCATTATGATCAGATAAGATGCATGGTAATATCTCTACTCCTTTATATTGTCTAAGAGTTGCCCTGTGACATAATATATGATCTATTTTTGAGAAGGATCCATGTGCTGCTGAGAAAAAAGTGTAACTGCTTGATGTTGGGTGGTATACTCTATATATGTCAATTAGGTCTAGGTTATTAATAGTGTTATTGAGTTCTATAGTTTCCTTATTCAACTTTTGTTTGGAAGATCTGTCCAGTGGCGAGAGAGGTGTGTTGAAGTCTCCCATGATTATGGTGTGGTGGTCTATTAGACTCTTGAACTTGAGAAGAGTTTGTTTGATGAACATAGCTGCACCATTGTTTGGGGCATAAATATTTATGATTGTTATGTCTTGTTGGTGTATGGTTCCCTTAAGCAGTATGTAGTGTCCCTCTTTATCTCTTTTGATTAACTTTGGCTTGAAATCTATTTTATTTGATATGAGTATGGACACGCCTGCTTGTTTCCGAAGTCCATATGAGTGATATGATTTTTCCCAACCTTTCACCTTCAGCCTATGTATGTCTTTTCCTATCAAATGCGTCTCCTGTAGGCAGCATATTGTTGGGTCTTGTTTTGTGATCCATTCTACTAGCCTGTGTCTCTTAATTGGTGAGTTTAAGCCATTAACATTTAGGGTTATTATTGAGATATGGGTTGTTCTTCCAGCCATATTTGTTTATTTCTGTTACTAAACATTGTTTGTTTTCCTCTTTGATTGTTTCCCCCCCCCCCTTACTGTCCTACCTCCCACTGTTGGTTTTCATTGTTATTTTCCATTTCCTCTTCCTGTAATACTTTGGCTAGGATGTTTTGAAGAGATGGTTTTCTAGCTGCGAATTCTTTAAACTTTTGTTTATCGTGGAAGGTTTTAATTTCATTCTCCATCCTGAAGCTTAATTTCGCTGGATACACAATTCTTGGTTGGAACCCATTATCTTTCAGTGTTTGAAATATGTTATTCCAGGATCTTCTAGCTTTCAGAGTCTGTGTTGAAAGATCAGCTGTTATCCTGATTGGCTTGCCCCTAAATGTAATCTGCTTCCTTTCTCTTGTAGCTTTTAAAATTCTCTCCTTATTGTGTATGTTGGGCATCTTCATTATAATGTGTCTAGGTGTGGATCTCTTATGATTTTGCACATTCGGCGTCCTGTAGGCTTCTAGGATTTGGGATTCTGTCTCATTCTTCAAGTCTGGGAAGTTTTCTTGTATTATTTCATTGAATAGACTGCTCATTCCTTTGGTTTGGAGCTCTGTACCTTCCTGTATCCCAATGACTTTTAAGTTTGGTCTCTTAATGTTATCCCATATTTCTTGGATGTTCTGCTCATGGTTTCTTAACAGTCTTGCTGAGCTGTCTATGTTCTTTTCCAGTTGAAATACTTTGTCTTCATTGTCTGATGTTCTATCTTCTAAGTGTTCTACTCTGTTGGTAGTATTCTCCATTGAGTTTTTAAGTTGGTTTATTGCTTCCTGCATTTCTAGGATTTCTGATTGCTTGTTTTTTATAACCTCTATCTCCCTGTATAGTTGATCCTTTGCTTCCTGGATTTGTTTGCGTAATTCGTTGTCGAAGTGATCTTTCATTGTCTGATTTTGCTGTTTAATGTCTTCCTTGATACTCCAGATCATCTGAAGCATGTATATCCTGAATTCTTTATCTGACATTCCATCTGCTGCAGCTGTTACCTCTTCTAAAGTTGCGTTGACCTGCATTGCTTGTGGTCCTTTCTTTCCTTGTCTTTTCATACTGCTTGCGTATCTTTCCTGCAGGTGCGGGCGGCGGCTCTGCTCTCTCCTTATTCCAATTGGGGTGTCGTGGCTACCACGCCGGCAGGTCACTGGGCCTGTTCTGGGAGCTGGTGGCGGCTCTGTTCTGCCCCTACTCCAATTGGGGTGACGTGTCTGTCGTACCAGCAGGCCACTGGGCCTGTCCCGCTGGTCGGTCGCAGATCTGCCCACCTTTCGGGCACGGGTGGAGGCTCTGCTTTGCCCCTACTCCAATTGGGGTGTCGTGACTACCCCGCCTGCAGGATGCTGGGTCTGTTCCTGGCAAGGGAGGCGACTCTGCTCTGTCACTACTCCAATTAGGGTGGTGTTTGTACCCCGCCGGCAGGCTCCTGGGCCTGATCCGCCGGTCTGTTGTAGGTCTGCCTACCTTGAAGGCGCGGGCGGCGGATCTGCCCTGCCCCTCCTACCACGCCTGCGGACCCCTGGGCCTGATCTGCAGGTTGATCACTGGTCTGCTCACTCTGTGGGCACGGGTGGCGGTTCCGCTCCACCCCCACTCCAATTGGGGTCACGTGACCACCACACCGGCAGGGCCTGATCCGGGCGTGGGATAAGGATCTGCTCTGCCCCTACTCGAGTTGGGGTGACGTGTGTACCACACTGGCAGGCCACAGGGCCTGACCCGCCAGGCTGTCACAGGTCTGTTTACCTTGCAAGCGCGAAGGGCGGCTCTGCCCTGCCCCTCCTACCACGCCCATGTACTACTGGGTCGTGGGTCTGCCCACCTGGCGGGTGTGGGTGGCGGCTCCGCTCCGCCCCCTCTCCAATTGGGGTCACGCGGTCACCACGCTGGCGAGCCGCTGGGCCTGCTCCGGGGGCTGGCGGCGGCCTGGCTCCTTCCCTCTGGCTCGAGGACAAATTGAGGAGACTCGGGTGACTGAGCCTCACCCCCCTTACCAGGAGACCAACTGCTTATGTCACTGCTGGTATTGATGAAGATCTCTCCTCCACCGCTTTCTGCTGACATCAGATCTCTGCCATGTTGGTATCCTATGCGAATGGCAGCATTTCGTTCCCCTTGCCAGGCAACCCAAGCAATGGGTGAGTCCTGACCTGCCCTCAGCAGGACCCGGACCGAGACACAGTTTCCGCGGGCTCCTAGCCCCGGTCCAGGGAAGTTCCGGGAGCCGGAACTCGGCCGCTCCGTGCTCGGTGTCATGATATATCTTTTCTCATCCTTTCACCTTCACCCAGACATCTAAGTCGGTATGTCTTTGTCTATAGGGTGAGTTTCTTGTAAACAACATATGGTTGGGTCCTGTTTCTTACTCCATTCTGCCAATGAGTGTCTTTTGACTGGTGAGTTTAGACCATTTACTTTCAGTGGTATTATAGAGAGATGAATTATTTATCTATCTATCTATCTATTTATTTATTCATTATAACTGTATTTTACTTTTATGTGGTGTTGAGGATTGAACCCAGTGCCTTGCGCATGCCAGGCAAGCACGCTACCACTTGAGCCACATTCCAAGCCAAGAGATGATTTATGATTTCCTGTCATTTTGATTTACTTTTAATTCAGATTTGATTATCATTTAATGGACTATTTTTCTAGTGAGATTTGTCCGTACACTGTCTGATATTTTATTGCTTCTACATACTATCAATTAAGTTGAGAACTGCAATATTAAGTAATAAGGGGAAAGTCTATCAAAATTCAATACTAAAAGTAGTATTTGTAAGATCAAAAGTGACATTAGAGCAATTTATAGTATTTCATGCTGAGGTGGGGAGATTTCTTTCTGAGTCCTTCTCATTTGAATTTCCTCAGGATTTGAGACCTCTTGAAGATGCCTATTCCTCCACAGCTTTACCTCTAAGTTTCCCTGAAGGTAGAGGTAGTGATCATACCTGATCCCTTTTGACACAATTCTAGGAGTCTCTTTCTGGTCTTGGTGTGTCCAAGTACTTACTAGGTTTTCGGTGGGCCAGAGGACATGACCCTCAAGTGTCATTGACAGAGCAGCCAGGATACTCTCCTTTAAGGGGTGTAGTCTTGTGGGCCATCCTGAAGAAAAACTCCATGTATCCAGGATTGTCAAATTCAGTGTGGGTACCCCCATGTATATTGTGGCATATGACAGTTTAAGATAGAGGTATTGTAGTTTGGTTAAAAAGCCCTTGGGAGAGTGTAGGGCTTATATCCTCTGTTGTGTGCATAGATTGCAGGTTGATGGACTTGTATTTGGGCACATGGGTGGTTTCTGGTGTTTGTGCGCTGCTCCTCTATAAGCTCGTTTCTCGGGTGTAGTGCTTTTATATATGCATGAAGTTCTCTGTTTACTGCTTGGGGTTAACCTCAGGAAATGTCTTCTTTAGTTCCATTCAAATGAATGAGAATTGAGTTTCCTCTCTTCTCTGGAACTTGCAGATCTGAACCTTCCTAGAGATACTGGGGCACAGGAGCTACTTCTTTGATTGCTATAGTTTTCTCTCCAGTCAGTGCTTATTAGTCAGCCCCGAGGTCTAGGTCTTCATGTTTGAAGGGTGTTGCATATTTTTTCTGTTTCTTTCTGTAATTAAAATGTGTCTTAAAAATTTTTCAGTTAACACTATTTCTTAACTCTTTATATGTCTTTTTACTATTCATTTTATGAATGTATAATGTCTCCTAATAAGGAAAATACAACTTTTTTTTTTGTCAATCCCAATCCATTCTATAATAAGTAAGCCTAAATATTTACATGTGTCTGTGAAGGATAATTGTTCAGAAATTTAAGTTGAAGGTTAATGATAGTGTGTATGACAGCATGTGCATCATATTTTATCTGTACTTTACCAAGTTCTAATTTATGTACCATAAAATGAACAATCCTTAAGTGTACAGTAAAATGACTTCTTGTATGCATAAATCTACTGCAATGGTCAAGATATGCAATATTTCTGTCATATCATGGGCTACCTAGAAATGTGCACATTTTCATAGGCTATATAAATGTTGGTAACAACACTGACTGACATTTCATTATAATAGAAAAGATCCTCGGGCTGGGGATGTGGCTCAAGCGGTAGCGTGCTTGCCTGGCATGTGTGCAGCCCGAGTTCGATCCTCAGCACCACATACAAACAAAGATGTTGTGTCCACCGAAAAACTAAAAAAAAAAAAAATTAATAAATATTAAAAAAAATTAATAGAAAAGATCCTGTTTCTTTGCACTTTTATATAATAATAACCTCACTGTTCTTCAAGCCCCATGAATTATTTTCTCACCTGTATTCCAGTATTTCTTTGTTGCTGGGTTCCAAAACCTTTGCTATATATTTTTCGGTTTTGTTATAGCAGCAGCACAATAAGGGGAATTATTCCTGTTTCAGTTACTTATAGCTCCATGAAAATCACCCCATAACCTAGGAACACAAACAATGATAATCTTTTGTTATTATTATTGCTTGTGATTCATGAATTGGGCAACACTTCAGCTGTTATATACTATCACTTCTCCATGTGAATTTGGCTGGGCAGGTCACCAGACCACCCATTACCTAAGATGACCTCCTTCACCTACTTTGCACACAAGCTGTGTTATGACTTGGCCTTTTACTCTCTCTGAGCTCTTTCATTTTTTAGGTCTTCTCTCTTTATATAGGCTCTCATTTTAAGGATGGCTTGTATGAGATTCTGTGAACCCTGGTATTCTCTCATTCCCGAGAACATAAAGAGCAATTTTCAATGATTGTTAATACCTAAGCTTGAGAAATCAAGAATGCCATGTCTGATATCCTATTAAACAAAGCAGGTACAAAGCCTTTCAAAATATAAGAGTATAGAGAAACAGAATCAATCTTTTGAATGTAGCAATGACATTGTCACATTGAAAAGAAGAATTCATTTAGCATAATCTGCTCTAATGCCATCCATTTCCCTGCAAATGCCATGATCTTGTTATTTTTTAGTGCTGTGTAATATTCCATTGTGTAAAAATGCCACTTTTTTTTTATCCATTCATCTATTGAAGGGCATCTAGATTGGTTCCACAGTCTAGCTATTGTGAATTGTGCTACTATAAACATTGATGTGGCTGTGTCCCTGTATGCTCTTTTTAGGTCTTTTGGGTATAGTCTGAGAAAGGGAATACCTGGGTCAAATGGCAGCTCCATTCCCAGCTTTCCAAGGAATCTCCATACTGCTTTCGAATTCTTGAATGGAAAGGAGAAATGTGTATTGCAAAGAAAATTTTTCAAATTCCATTGGCCAAATTAAGTCATAAAAACAGCCACAGAAGCAAGAGTTCAGGAAATGGGCTCCACACTTGGATGAGAATAGCTACAAAGAAAAGCGAACATTTCTTTTTTTTTAATTGATTTTTTTAGAAATAAATGATAGTGCATTACAATTCTTATTACTCATATAAAGCACAATTTTTCATATCTCTGGTTATAAACAAAGTATGTTCACACCAATTCGTGTCTTCATACATGTACTTTGGATAATGATGCATTTATTTATTTTTTTTTAACTTACAAATGTTTATTCTTAGTTCCTGCCAAGAAGTTCCTTACAAAGAAAACTCAATGAGTTATTACATTTTCAAAATTTGTCTATAATCCTGTAATTTGAGTGGCAGTGTCTTAGTCTATTTTCTTCTACTATAACTGAATACCAGGGACTGAGTAACTTTTACAGAATAACATGTTATTCAACCCACAATTCTGAAGCCAGAGATGTGCAAGATCAGGCAGTTGCATCAGGCAAGGTCCTTCTTGATGCTGTGGGCTCTGTGCATGGTGACACAGAACAAGCTTTTTAATTTGGGTCTCTCTTCCTATTATTATACTGTCCTACCCTCAAGACCTCATCTAATCACTTGCCAAAAACCCCACTGCAAAATACTATAAACATACAACTTTGAGGATTAAATTCAACCTGAGTTAAGGAGACTACATATCCCCAGATAATAGCTGGCAATTTTTATAAATATGAAATACTGAGGTTATGGATTGTTTCTTAAAAATTTTGAAGACTTTTCCATTTTTGGCATTTGCTGGCTGATGTGGAAGAAGCAAAGCACATCAAAGGCTTAGTTGAAAGGTTCTTTTCTTCCTGTCTCTCCCATGAGCTTACCTTCTATGAGCCCCACTACCGCCATGTCCTCCATTATTCAGGTTAACTCTGATTTCTGGAATTTTCTTTCTATTTTAGTTCCTAAATTCACATGAGATTTTGAAATTAGCCATACTTTATTACTTTAAAATTATCATTTGTTTGTTTTGCCTAGTCCAGGATAAAAGATTCTAGGAAAACACTGCTGTATGGCAACACCACACCATGGCTTCATATCAGGCCATGGTTTCTTTCCTAGTGACTTTGAGCTTATTTATTTCAAAATGGGGTGGAAGAATGAGTAAGCATCTAGCTCCATTAGACGTGGAGGTGTGACATTGCGGTAATGAGACAAAAGTTACAAAACAGGCTCCACTGCTTACTATTCTTATGTATGTGTATATATATTTTTTTCCTTCTTAACTTTAATTTTATTATATTTTTTATTTTAGATGAATATTTGATCCTATAAGTAAATGTATTGTTTTTATCATTCCAAGTAAAAAGAACTCTGTTCAAGATGCCAGAATCATGAGTAAAAATCTGGCTTAAAGTTTTTAAAATAAAATTCACATTAGTTTTGAGGAAGGAGGCAGATCATCATAGGAGATAACTCAATCTAAAAGAAACAACCGTATCTACCACCATCTCACATTAGACCATGAATTGCAAACTTGGTTATAAATTATTAGATTATTTTTAGATAAACAGAACCTCTGGGATTGTTTATGTTATCCATTCATTTGATTCATTCTTAATAAAATTGTGGTAGAAATCTATTTCTCTAAACAGCTGGACATGTTACTTAATCAAATAAGATGCTTGTAGTTCTGCATGGTTATAGGAAAGATCTGTTACTTTGATGTCCATTTCTCAGTTTGAATGGAAAATTAGTGTATCTACACAAATATAGACTAAAAGAAAAATGTATTAATCTGTGTCCTAAATTATAAAGTATGGTATTTATTGAACTATTAGTGCCAGGAAAAGGAAGAATAAGAAATAATTTATTGATATATCATAATTATTCTCCTGCAAAGAAAATAGCAAACTAGAAAATACTATTAATTTTAGTATTACAATATTAATTATAGTCCATTGCAGGTATGTATTATACAGCATTGCTAATTTAATTTTAACACTTGGCAAGACCAAGTGAAATATAAGGCAAAAAGTAGAATAAGAAAAACAAATAACAAGATATCTATTAAGCCCAGCCAAACTAGACTTGTTTTCCCCTAGGCCTACTTTGGCCTGGGAGAATATAATTAGATCTTGGCTATCAGAATGTAGAGCTGCCTAGAAACTCCCCCAGGAGACAGAACAAAGAGCTATCTGCTTTTTAATAATTAACATCCTTTAAACACTGTGCCAAAATTTTCTCTTTTATTGCCAAGACTGTTGAAAATGTACTGCCATGAACACTATTTTAAACCATTATATTTGCTGGTTTTCTATTCTTTCTTTTTATTTGTATGTTTTTAAATTTCTGTTATTATATGAGAAATAATTTATGAGTAGCAAGGTATACACATTTTAAATATACAAATTCAAGTATATTTTTTCCTATGCAAAATCACTGCATTTACAAGATAAAAAGTATTTCTCTCAATCTTAAATATTTTCTTTGACCATTTTACAGTCAATACCATGAAAGATTCACAATAGCTAATCTGTGGAACCAACCTAGATGTCCTTTAACAAATGAATGTATAAAGAAACTATGGTACATATACACAGTAGAATATTACTCAGAATTAAAAGAGAATAAAATTCTGGTATTTACAGGTAAATGGATGGAAGCTGGAGAATATCATGTTCAGCTAAGCAAGCCAATCCCAAAAAAACAAAGGCCGAATGTTCTGTCTGATAAGTGGATGCAGATCCATAATGCGGAGTGGAGGGGTGGCATGGGGAGAATGGAGGAACTTTGGGCAAAGGGGAGGGAGGGAAGGGAAGGGGGTATGGAGGTGAGAAAGATGGTGGAATGAGATGAACATCACTACCCTAATCTCACATGTGGTGTAACTCTACGTCGTGTACAACCAGAGAAATGAAAAGTTGTGCTTCATTTGTGTACAATGAATCAAATGCATTCTGCTATCATGTATAACTAATTAGGAAAAATAAAAAAAACATGGGAGACAATGACTATTCTCATTTCCATCATTAAATATTAATTTTGTGTCTTCTTGAATTTCTATTAAATAAATTTTATAGAATTTATTATTATGTTTTAATCGTCTTCTGCTGAACATAAATAATATTTTAGAAATGTCTCCAAGTTGTCCATGGATCACTTGTCTTTTTCTTGCTGGGTATTTCACTGAGTGAGTATACTCTAATTCCACCTTGCTGTCTATTTCTAAAATGAGCCAAGGTAACACAACTGGTAATGATAGTGGCCTGGGAAACTAGGTAGTAAATAGAAATTTGTGGATGGGGCACTCAACACCATGATAAACAAATAGGCTCAATCTCATGGAGAAGATGGCACATCAGCCCCCAAATGAGATAGATGCCTGATTATTAAAAATTTCACTGGTGGGCTGAACATGGTGGCACAGGTCTATAATCCCAGCACCTCAGGAGGCTGAGACAGGAGCATTGTGAGTTTAAAGCCAGACTCAGGAATGACAAGGCAGTAAGCAACTCAGTAAGACCCTGTTTTTAAATAAAACACAAAATAGGCCTGGGGATGTGGCTCAGTGGTTGAGTATTCCTTAGTTCAATCCCTGGTACCCCACCCCCCAAAAAATTCACTAGAGGTTATCTGAAAACCAATATTATTTTGGAAAAGAACATTCCTGCAGGAAAATAATTCAGATGTTTAAAGATTAGATGTTAAAGATTAGGAAGAACTATTCCTAGAGTGGAGCTGGATTGACTTCTTGCAGAGGAATAGTGAATAGAAGGTAAAAAAAGAAGTCATTAAAGAGCCAGTGTAAGGGCCCAAGGAACTCTTTGGTAGTTTGCAAAGAGACACCTCCTATGGTTAAGGGATAGTTACCAGCAGTACACTGAATATCTAATGCAATAACACAGGTACAGAAATATATAAACACTTGGTCAGGTATGTCTGTTATGCTCAGAGCAGGACACTGGCAGGGAAAATCTAGAAATCTGAAGTGTGTGGTGGGTATACATGGATGATGTTCCTGAAGGCTTTGCCCCAGCAAAGTGGTCCCTTACTAGACCTGGGACTTCACCCTGCTCAAGGAAGCTTCAGGCAACAGATGACACTTTTGCCCTGACCTGATTTCTTCTCCATAATAACCAAACTCCTCCAAAATACCACTGGGGTACCCTAGGCCTGATAAAGAAAGAAAAAGGCTACACATTGAAGCAATTGATAAAAGTAGCTGTCATGTATTAACAGGACTCACAGGAGAGCTCCTAGAATTGTATTTAGTTTTCCACCAACTTTGTTGAAATAGAACTACCATACCATAAAATTCACCTACTTATGTGTACAATTATATAATGTTTAATATATTAACAGAATTTTGAAAAAGCATGACAGTGTGATTTTACAAAGTTTTATATCCTTCCTCCCCAAAATCCAGAATTTTATCAGACACTCCTAATGTGGAACACACAAACAATGTAATTTATTTTGCACCCAATATTGATGCATGCTGCAGTGTGGATGAATACTAAAATCACAAGGCTGAACTAAATAAGTCAGTTACAAAAAACCACATCTGGCACACTTCCAGGACCCTAGGAAACCATTATTTCATTATTCTATTCTCTTTCTCTAAAGATTTACTTATTCTGGGCATTTTGTGTCAATGAAATCATGCAATATGTGCTCCTTTTTGTGACTGGCTTCTTTTGCCCAGCTTGACACTTTCAGAGTGTACACGGTAACACATATGTTTTGGCATGTATCATTATTTGATTGATTTTATGCCAAAGAATATTTCATCGTATATTTCATTCACGTTTTGTTTATTCATTCAAAGGGTAATAAACATTTGGATTATTTTTACTTTTCAGAATTTATGATTAAAGTGTATGTGCATTCATTGACAAGTCTGGGTGTGGACGTATATTTTTATTTTTCTTGGATATGTAATTGGAAATGCTAGGTATAATCTGTAATAGTTTGTGTTTGGAATGTTCTCCAAGACTCACATGTTAGAAGTCATGCTCCCTGATGCAGCAATGATCAGAAATGACATTAAGGGCTCTAACCCCATCAGTGGATAAATGCATTCCTGGGTTCACAATTTCATGGCATGATTGAGAGGAAGTGGAAATTTCAGAAGGTCAGTTCTAGTTGGGGGACGTAAGTCACTTGAGGATAACCCTGGAAGGGTATATCTTGCCTCTGGCCCCTTCCCCTCCCCTCACTCCCTCTCTCTCTGTCTCTGTTTGTTTCTCTCTCTGTGATTCCTGGCTGTCACTAGGTAAGCAGCTTTCCTCTGTAACACCCCCTGCCATAGTATTGAGCTAGAAAAAGTTTGGCAGTGCAGAGGAGGGAAGGGACAGTAAAGGTCAACAAGAGTGCAAGCACCAGGAGAGCCACTTTCACCTGCCCTTCTTGTTATAAAGCAGTTCCTCTTTCTCAAAAGGGTGTGAGTTTCCATCTTGCCAAAAGGAACTGCATAATCTATAACCTGTGCCATGTCCCTCATGGGACAATTGAAATATCAAACACCAATCAAGAGGAGTCCATCAACTTCTCCTTATGTGCCTTTAAAGAAGGAACTCTAGCCCAGTGCAGTGGTGCATGCCTGTAAACCTAGTACCTTGGAAGGATAATGCAGGAGGATTGCAGGTTCAAAGCCAGCCTTAGAAACGTAGGGAGGTCCTAAGCAACTCAGATCCTATCTCTAAATAAAAATAAAAGGAAAAAGAAGGACTAAGAATGTGTGTCCCTGGGTTCAATCCCCACTAAAAGACTTAAAAGGCACTCTTGCCCTTCCCAGGTACTCTGGGCCAGAAGCTCTGAATCTTTCTATCACTTTCCTTTTTTTTTTTTTTATAGCTTCTCTTTTGCTCATTAGCATAGCTTTTTAAAAAAAAAATCTTTCTATGTTTTGTGATACATTGTAATTGTATATAACAGTGAGATTCATTGTTACATATTTGCACATGTAGAGTACAACAATATAATTTGGCCAATATCATTCCCCATATTTCCCCTTTCCCTCCCCTTCTCCCTTCCCTGGTCCCTTCCTCTACTCTACAGGTCTCCCTACCTCACTTTCCTTTTAAATAAAATTCCTTCTTGCTTGTTTGCCTCAATGGCATTTTCAGTGTTCATTCTTCAACTCCATGGAACAAGAATCCCATTCCATTTCCTGCAGGTAACAATAGCAGGAGAAAGTCTGAAAAATGTCAGCAGCTAAAGGAACTGTTCTCAACTCCAGAACAGTAGACCTCCTTAAAACGGATACCCAGAAATGTTTAAAGAATTAATGGACAGAGTCAGAGAGATGAGATGGCTATGTAAACATGAATTTTTCTCTTAGAGCAGATTCTGTCTCCTTCTAAAACATGCTTTTGCTGACATCTATTGCTCGGTGGATCTGTGGAAGTGCTCTCCCTCAGCATGACCATATTCACCACCTGAAGATGTTCTTTGGTTGAAACTGCTCTGAATAGAGCAAGAATCATGGAAATAATTACCTGGACATCTAACTCATGGGGTTTTCTTTTTAAGAGTGATATCAATTGTTGCATACCCTTGAAATTAGAACAAGAAGAGAAGTTAAACCTCATGTAAATCAACCAAATGTTAAAAAATAGTAAAGTTATTCATTTGGCCAGTAAGTACTAAGGAGATGTCTTCTGCAATCTAATTCTGTAACTCTATCTACATAATTACATTCAATTCAGATTTTATTTCCAGTTGCCAGAGAGGTCATACACTAAGCAGTATTACATATGACCACAACAAAAGGCCAGGATATGTCACTGTGCCCTATTGTTACTGGCAGGATTTAGATTGGGTTTGTGTTCCACAGAATCAAGGAATGAACACCATAGGAGGTAAACAAGCAAACAGGGATTTTATTAAAAAGGAGAGTAAAAGAAAATGACTCAGAACTCCCTGCATTAGCATGCCTGGGAAGAGCAAGAGTACCTTTAAGTTTGGGGGCATTCTTTCTTTTAAAGGCATGTAAGGAGAAGTTGATAAGCTCCTCCTGATGGATTCTTCACTGTTACTGGGGGTTTACACTTGGTTGATTAGTTTTGTTGTTGTTGTTGTTGGTATTGTTGGTATTTTCTGTGATTTTTTAAAAAGTTGATTCTTGATATTTCAATGGTCCCAAGAGGCCCACCCTGATTTTTCAGTCAATTTGGAAACATACCACCTTTTTGAGAAAAGGAAATGTTTTATAACATGTCTAGGCATGTTAAAATTTTAAAATGACTGTCTTGGTGCTTGCCCACTGGTCCACCTTTACTATCTCGTTCCTACTCCCCACGGCCTATTATTTTCTCTCATATTAATGCATGTCAAAGTTGTCTGAATAGCAGAGAATCTTGATCTAATATAATAGTTGAGTTTATTTTATGATTGAATGGACACTCGCAGAGTCCACACAAAGTCCAAAGACCACGCCACACACCTGAATCTCACATAAGAGATTTATTGTCAGTAACATGAGGCAAACCAACAAGGCTGTCCCTCTGAGGAGAGTAGCAGTGTGACTGCACTCATAGAATCTTTATATCCTGCAAGAGGAATTTCATAAGCTGATGAGAGTTGTAGCATAAGCTGGGGTGGGGTTGATCATTTAGCAGGTACATGTTTTTATGAGAAATTAAGCAGCATTGCCTCAGAATTGAAACTTTGAAGCCTCTAGATAAAATGGCTCCTGACCTAATATGGTGAATCTGATGCCAATATTAATTTGATGCCAATATTCTTCCCTTTTGGTTTTATAGAAACTGGGGGTGAGGACAATGATCTTTCTTCTGTAGCTTCTTCCTGCTGATTAGGGGAGAAGAATCTCATTCCCTTAAAGGGGGTCAGGGAGGGTTTTAGGTAGGGGCAGAGTCTTTGAAGTCAGAGGAGTTGACCATGAGTCATAAGTCTCAGTCTTGGGCGTCAGGAGCTGGTAGTCTTTGCAGTAACCTCCTCTGCCTGACAAGAGTCTTCTTTAGAAAGTAGCAGAGAGCTTTGGAGGGTTGAAAGTCAAGGTTTTGAAGATGTGCAAAGACAGAGGTCCTCTGGGATTGCCATATAATGAGACTAATCTGTAAAGAGGGGCTGTAAAGGAGGAGGTCATCTACATATTGAATAAGTTTAAATTGGGGGAGTGAGAGGGAAGATAAATCCCTAGAAAGGACTTGGCCAAATAGATGGGGATTATCTCTAAATCCTTGGGTAGGACAGTCCAAGTTAAAGGAGTGGAGGTATGACTGTCTAGGTCTGTCCAGGTGAAGGTGAAAATGTACTGGGATTGGTGGTATAAGGGAATGGGGAGAAAGGCATCTTTTAGATCCAAAACTGAAAAAGAGTGGTGTGTGAGGGAACAGTGGAGAGGAGGATATAGGGGTTGGGAACAACTGGGGGAATGTTGATTAAGGCTATATTCATGAGGTGAAGATTCTGTACTTTTCTGTAGGATCCATTTGGTTTCTTGACTGCTAAGATGGTGTGTTAAAACAGGAGTTCATTTGGCATAAGAAGCCTTTTTGGAGCAGATCAAAGATTAAAAATTTGAGACCCTTGAGGTTTGGAGGGAAAGTGGGTATTGGGGTTGTTCAGGGAAATAGGTGGGGATCCTTGAGATGTATTATCAAGGGAGGGTGATGGGCGGCTATGGAGGGGTTTTGGAGGTCCCAGATTGAGGGATCAACCTTGATGCAGGTAAGAGGTCATGGAATTTGTCTGGAGTACTAGCAGGAGGGGTACTGGAGGTGAGCTGAGATTGAGGAGAGACTCAGGAGCTAAGGTAATGAAAGCTCCAACTTTGGCTAGGAGATCCTTGCCTAAGAGAGGAGCTGGGCAGTAGGAAATCACCAGGAAGGAATGGGAAAGGGTAATGCCCTGGAATTTGCAGTGAAGCAAAGGGGTTTGTAGGGACTGGTAAGGTGTTCCTTCTACCTGACAAGAGATGAACAAGAAAGAGAAGTAGGTCCCCAAAACTCCTTTAGGACAGAGTATGTGGCTCCAGTGTCCACAAGGAAAGAGATGGGCCCAACTGCTACCACAATGATTACTCTGGGCTCTGGAGAAGTAATGGTGGTGGTTGGGTGAGGGGATCCTGGGCCCCCTCAGTCATCCGTTGCCAGACCTAGAAGATCTGTTTGAAAGGTATCAGAGCTAGATGGCCTTGCAACTCTTGGTGTGTGAGGACAGTTGATGGCCCAGTGTCCTTCTTGATGGCATTTGGGACATGCACCAGGAGGTTTCTGGGCACTTGGACATGCTGTGGCCCAATGACCCCTTTGACACATATGAAGCAGGGGTCCGGGGTTCCCCTGGCTCCTTCCTAGGGAGCAGGGATACCCCAGTGACAGAGGTTGAGGCAGGTTGAAAGGCCTTGGCCAGCATCTGATATTTTTGTTTATGGGTCTTCTCATCTCTCCCATTGCCAAACCTCTGCTTGAGGAGTTTGGGGTACCTTCTCTAGGTGTTTGAGTTTAGCCTAAATGTTGGGGAAGCTCTGGGAGAATAAGTAGGTCATTAGTAGTTGTCTCCCATCTGGGGTTTCAGGGTCTAGATTGCTGTACTGCAAAAGGGCCTTTGTGAGGTGGTCCAAGAATATTGAGGAGATTTCATTTTTGTCCTGAAGTTCTTCTTGGAGTTTCTTATAGTTAATAGCCTCCTTATGTGCCGATTTTCTTAGTCCTGCCATGAGGCAGGAAATAAATTGGTTCCTACTAGTGATCCCTCCAACCAAACTGGAGGGGTCATGGTCAGGGACTGCCTCAGTGCCAATTGGGTGAGTGGGGGAGGTTTGGTGGACCTCCTCAACATAGTTTCTAGCCTATCCCAAACTTGCCTGTGTTCCTCAAGTAGGAGGATGTTGGATAGGATCTTATGGACGTCATGGAGAGTTAGATCATATGATTGGGTTAGGTATTGAAATTCTTTAATGTACCCTGAAAGATTGGAGGTGAAGGCCCTTAGCCTTCTTTTGATCCGGGAGAGGTCACTAAAGGAGAAAGGGATGTGTAGCCAAACAACTCCCTCTGACTCTGCTACTTCACAAAGGGGAAGCAGAGGTGTGTGCTGGGTAGAGGGGTTTGTGCTGGAGCTAAAGCAAGTAGCGGGTAGACTGAAAGTAGGTGAGGGAGGTCCCGAAGCATTTGGAGCAGAAAGTGGAGAACAGTAGGAAGAGGGTTCATCAGCAGGGTTGAAGTCTAGGGTTTCAGGAAGGTCCTGAGGTAGAGAAGAGAGGGTTTCAAAAGCCAGAGAACTTGGGCCTGAGAACAGGAAGAGCAGAGGGACCATTTGGAATGAAGTAAAGAGAAGGCCTGAACACGGGAGATTGCTTTCTATGTTTCCCAAGCACTCACAGAAGTTAAAAAGTTCCCTCAAAATGTTGGGATCTAGAGTGCTGTTAGCAACTATTTAGAATCATTGTCAAAGGTATAGAGAGGCCAAATTTGGTTGCAGAGTCAAATTAGTTTTTGCACCATTAAGTCAGGGGTAAGGCAGAGTGAGTCTAAGTTTGCTAAAAGGCAACCCCCAAGGGGATGTCCCAGGGATGGCAGGGGTGGCTACACTCATGGCAAGAGAAAAAGAGAGTCGGTAGTGAGAAGCAGAGGTGTACCTCTGTGTTCTCTTATACCGAATGAGGAAGAGCTAACCGTTTTGGGAGTCCTCATCGCCTCAGGACAGTAGCTGGGGCTGAGGCCTGTAGGGATTCTCAGTGCCTGGCACCAGGGCTTTCAGGCCGAGACCCAGAGAAAGATCTTTTGCCAGGGGTGAGACCTTCTGAGCTTATGGACTCGGCCAACGGTAGGAACCAAATGTATCTCTGAAAGCCGTGGATGGGGTTCCATTCCCAACCAAATGGGAACCCTGGGAGTGCCGGATGTTCAAGGTCACTTCCCAGGACCCACAGGTCCTTTGAGTGGACTTAAGGCAGGGGAACTTCCCCGAATCAGTGGGTGGTGGATGAGAAGTCAAGCGTTCAGTGAAATGGAAGGTGAATTCGCAGTGAGGGCGGCTTAGGACCGAGTATGGAATCTCAAAGCAGCTCAGATCCCCAAAAGGGAGAGCAATGTTGATGGGAGAGCCTAATCCCAGTCACAGCACCAGTGGACACTTGCAGATTCCACACAAAGTCCAAAGACCACACCTCACACCTGAATCTCACACAAGAGTTTATTGTTAGTGACACCAGGCAAACCAACAGGCTGTCCCTCCGAGGAGAGCACTCAGAGCAGCTTTATAGCCTGCAAGAGGCTTTTCATCAGCTGCTTAGGAGTTGCATCATAAGCTGGGGTGGGGTTAATCATTTAGCAGGCAACATGTTCTTACAGGAAGTTAAGCAGCAATGCCTCAGAATCAAAACTCGGGAGGCTCTAGATAAAATGGCCCCCGACCTAAAATGGCGAATCTGACACCAATATTGATCTGATGCCAGTAATGATTACATGAGATATTGAGTTTGTGAAATGGTTGTAAAATTTATTAAGATATATTTGTTTTAAAAAAGAATATTAAAATGAGTTTAAAACACCTTTATTTTGATTTCTTAGCTTTTTAAAATTTTTAATTTGTTCTAATTAGTCATACATGACAATAGAATGCATTTTGACACATTGTACACAAGGAAGCCCAATTTCTCTTTCCTCTGGCTGAGCATGGTCCAGAGTCACACCAATAGGGTAATCATACATGTATATAGAATAATAGTGCCCATCTCATTCCACTGCCTTCCTATCCCCACACCCTTTCCCCTTCCTTCACTTCCCTCTGCATAATTCTAAGTCCCTTTATTCCCCACACCCTATTATGGATCAGATCCACCTATCAGAGAAAACATTGAGGCTTTGGTTTTAGGGGCTTGGCTTATTTCACTTAGTATGATATTTAGTATGATATTCTCCAGCTCCATCCACTTAAGTGCAAAAGCCATGATTTCATTCTTCTTTAAGGTGGTATAATATTTCATTATGTATATGTACCACATTTTCTTTATCATTCATATTTTGGAGGGCATATAGGTTGGTTCCATGGTCTAGCTATTGCGAATTGAGCTGCTATAAACATTGATGTGGCTGCATCACTGTAGTATGCTGATTTTAAGTCCTTTGGGTACAAACCAAGGAGTGGGATAGCTGGGTCAATTGGTGGTTTCATTCCAAGTTTTCTGAGGACTGTCCATACTGCTTTCCATAGTGGTTGCATCAATTTGCAGTCCCACCAGCAAAATATGATTGTACCTTTTCTCCACATCCTTGCCAACATTTACTGTTGCTTGTATTCTTGATAATTGCCAATCTGACTGGAGTGAGATGAAATTTTAGAGTAGTTTTGATTTGCATTTCTCTAATTGCTAGAGATGATGAACACAGTACATTCACACATAATAAACTGTTCATGTTGAAAATGTACATTTTTTTTTGTACCTCAGCTCCCAAAGCTTTCTTGTCCCTGGATAACCTCTTTCTAGTCTTTCCATGCACAAATCCTCCCTCTGTAGAAAACCACTAATCTTGAATTTAAGTAGTCTGAACTTGTATTAAATATAACTTCTTTTTCTCATCATACATATTGTGATATTTGTCATTTTGGTGTTTGCATCAATGGAACATTCTTTTCTGTTGCTTAATACTATTAAGTCATACTTAAAGACCAGCATATTGTCATCCATTCATCTGCTTTAGGATATTTGTCTTCTTTCTACTTTGGGAGATTACAAATAGAACTGTTTTATACATCTATGTACAAATCTGGGTAATTTAAACACTTTTAAAATTAATTATGATTGTTTTATGGCTCAGAATATTCTCTAACTTGGCAAATGTATGTATGTTCACTTCAGAAAAAAGATAAATTTAATAAATTTGATCAAAGTATTTTATAAATATCAATTATATAAAAGTGGTTCAACTCTAATGAGTTTTTATCAACTTTAATCAATTATTGACAGTGTGGATTTTGATGTTTTTATTATAATTTTCTCTCTGTTCCTCCTCCTAGTAGTTTTATCAGTTTTATTCCCATATTTCAGCTCTATGATTAGGGGCATACATTGTCCGTAATAACAATTAGGAAAATTGTTAGGTCATCCTGATTGAGTGCTATTTCTGGGTGAGATGACCTGATGATCTTCTGTTGCCTTTGGTAATATTCCTTTGTAATATTCTGAAATATACTTTTCATGTTATTAAAAGAGCTACAGATGTTATCATCTGGTTTGTGTTAGCATTATGTGTAGTTATACACTTTCATTAATAATTTTGTTTTTTTATAAAAGAGACTGTTCTTTCCCTATTTTGTGTTGTTAGTAGGTACCTTGAAAATAAATTGACCAAAAGTGTCGAAATTCTTTTTTTTTTTTTTTTTTTTTCGGGGGTTGGGGGGGAGGGAGTAACCAGAGATTAAATCCCTGGGGCACTTAAACACTAAGCCACATCCTCAGCCATTTTTATGTTTTATTTAGAGACAGGGTCTCACTGAGTTGGTTAGGGCCTCTCTAAGTTGCTGATGCTGGCTTTGAACTTGTGATTCTCCTGCCTCAGCCTCCTGAGCAGGTGGGAATTACAAGCATGTGCCACCCCATCCAGCTTGGAATTTCTTTTATGTTCACTATTCCGTCCCATAGAGCAGTGGGTCTCTTTTTATGTCAGTATCATGCTCTTTTTGATTAATATATATTTATAGGAGGTTTTGAAATTTTCTTTTTCTTTCAGTGTTCTAGTCTGGCTTTGCTAGAAGGATGTTTCCCTCTAAAAATGAGTTTGAAAATACTCCATCTTGACAATTCTTTTGAGAAAATAAAGTTTATGACATACCAATATTTTTTCTATTCAGAATTCAACAGTGTGGATAACAGGTCCAGGGTTTTCTATGATGGAAGACATTTCACTACTGATTCAGTCTCCTTAATTGCTATTGATCTGGTCAGATTTTCTATTTCTTCATGATTTAGTTTTTGTATGTGGTTTCTAGTAATTATCCGTTTTTTCTAGGTTATTCATTTTTTGTTAAATAGTTATGCATAGTAGCTTTTCATTATCCTTTATATTTCTGTACTATAATGACTGCTTTTATTTATTTATGAATATCACTTTTTCTTAATGTAGTTCAAGGTTTCTCTGTTCTGTTTTCCTTTTCAAAAAATCAGCTTTTACGTTGTTGACCTTTTTATTGTTTTCGGGCTTGTACTTTATTTCCTCTTTGATCTGTTTTTTTTTTTTTTAAAGAAAGAGAGAGAGAGAGTGAGAGAGAGGGGGAGAGAGAATTTTTTAATATTTATTTTTTAGTATTTGGCGGACACAACATCTTTGTCTGTATGTGGTGCTGAGGATCGAACCTGGGCCGCATAAATGCCAGGCAAGTGCTTGAGCCACATCCCCAGCCCCCTCTCTTTGATCTTTAATATTATTCTTTTGCCATCTTTGAACTTAATTGTTATTGCTTTAGTTCCTTTTACATGTCATATTAGGTTGTCAGACCTATATTCTTTTTTTTTTGATGTTGGTCTTCATAGCTATAAACTTTCTTCTTATAACTTCAGTTGCTGCCTCTCATTTTTTTTTAGTACAATGTATGTCCATTTTGATATTTTTAAATTACTTTCCAAGGCTGGGATTGTGGCTCAGCGGTAGAGCCCTGGCCTAGCACAGGCGGGAACCGGGTTCGATCCTCAGCACCACATAAAAATAAAGGCATTGTGTTGTGTCCATCTGCACCTTAAATAAATAAATAAATAAATAATTTTCCAATCACCCCCCCTTTCTTTTTATTCCTTGACCCATTATTTGTTTAGGATAATGTCAGCTATTCCATACATTTTTAAGTTATCTAAAATTCCTTAACTTATTGATTTCTAGTTGTATACCACTGTGGTCAGAATAAATACCTGATATGATTTATACCTTAAATTTTATAGGACTTGGTTTGTGGCCCAACACATGATCTGTCATGGAGAATGTGATTTATACACTTGAACATGAAGTGTTCATGTTCAGAACATGAACAGAAGAACATGCATTCTTCTGCTTTTGAAGGGAATAATATGTGTATATTTGTTAGGTCCATTTGTTCTAGTGTAGCTTAACTCTGAAGTTTCCTATTGATTTTTTGTCTGTATGATGTATCTATTGTTGAAACTATAGTACTGAAGGCCCTAGTTATCTTGCATTCGATCTCTCGCTTCAAAATTTTTCTTCAATTCTGGGGGTGTATCAATTGTTACACTGTCATGCTGAATTGACCTTTTCATCATTATATAATGACTTTCTAGTTACTTTGTACAGTTTTTGAATCAGTTTTTTTTTTTTTGATAGAAGTATATCCACACTCTCTCTTTGTTTTCCTTTTGCACAAGCTCTACAGTTATAATCTACTTTAACTGGAAAAATATTTTATTTTAATTTTCTTTAAAAATTATAATTTTACTCCACCTCTTCCCACATTTTATATTTTTGATGTTGTAATTTAAATAATTTATATCTTATTAATTTTTTAACTAATTTGGGGGGGGTTAAATTAATTTCAACCTCTCTGTAAAATTTCTTTTGGATAATTATTGTTTTTCTAATTGTTTTGTTAAATTAGTTATACTGAAGCTTCCGGAGTTTCCTTAAAGCAATTATTGTGCATTATGGGCCTAGTAGATCATAGGTCTTCATTTCTTTGGAATCAGATACTGGATAAATTACTGAATTCTTTTGTGAAGGCATGTTTCTTGGTTTTTCATACACTGTTGTTGTAAGTACACTCCTTGCATTTACCAGAGCACTTACCTTTCCCAGACCTCACATGCTGCTTTCCATGGGAAAGATGCTTTTCTATGTGGGGGTGAAAGGGCACTGTTGGGTAGGCTGAAACTGTTGTGACGACCATGGGTGCACAGTGGTATTGATTCTACTTTTCTCTCTCAGCTGAAGTTGATGTTGCAGAAGATTGCAAGGTAGCATTGATTGACACCATGGAACTCTGTGGTGGTGATCAGGGTCTTTAGTGGTGATGGCTACTAACATCTTTCCAGACTCTTTGTCTGCTACTAAGGGTGTTATGACACAGAGAAACCCTCATGGCACAGAGTCTAGATTCAAGGCCTACTTATAGTGATATAAGTATCAGATGGGTGGTGTTCTTGGGAAGCCTTGGAATGGAGGCCAGAAGCACAAGCTGGTGTGCACTACTATAGATCTGCATTCTCAGGAGTGATCACAGTGACACCTGGTACCAAGGACTCCCATTGCCCATTGGTAATGGTATTTGAGGCACAGGTGCTTTTGAAACAAAGAGTCAGAGAGACTAGATATGGTGGTTCAGGACTCAAGTCATGGATTCTCTTTCTATATTGGCTGAGCTGATGTCTGGGCCATGGAACACAAACAAAAATATATTTCTTTCAAGCTGGGTGCAGTGACACACACCATAATTTCAGTGGCTCAGGAGGCTGAGGCAGAAGGATCGAGAGTTCAAAGCCAGCCTCAGCAACTTAGTGAGGCTCTAAGCAACTCAATAAGACTCTGTTTCTAAATAAAATATTAAAAAGGGCTAAGGATGTAGCTCAGTGTTTAAGTGCCCCTGAGTTCTTTCCCTTATACACATATATTGAAAGCAATATATAATATCATTTCCAAAATTCACAATATTTCTCTAAAATGTATAACCTTCTATTTGGAGTCAGGGCATAATTCTATGAAATTGAAATATCGAGGTCATGAAGATGGTAGTAAGATTTCATTTTATTAATAGCCATAAAGATGAGCATATAAAAATCTTATTTTGGTGGCAAAAGGAAAAATGAGTGACTTTGATCAGGAAGGTAGATGGTGGCAACTCAGTTTCTGGCTTTGTAAAGGTACCACATGGATTTGTGACTCAGACACTAATATCATAAGAGAAGATAGAAAATTATCTTTATGTACAGAAAATTATAACAGACATTCTGGAGATTGACTTAATTGGCCTTTCATAGCAAGCCTTATGAGTACCTTTTTAAAATACATATAGATCAAACTGCTCTGACAGACAAGGAGATTTTTGACAATTGTTATAACTCACTGAACATCATTTTAAGGATCAATAAAAATTTATTAATTTTACATTGGTTAAACATTCAAAATATTATCAGATATCTATCTTCTAGAATCTTGCTATTTTATTTGTCTCTCTCTATATTACTTGGATAAGTTTATTTTAAAAGAAAGTTTTAGAGGTATGAACAATACTCCATTTCTCTGTAATCATGCTTTTAACCTAAGAATCTTCGTTAGAATGCACAAGAGCTCTCCAGAGTTTCCTCATGGCTGTCTTCATTTCTTTGTTCCGTAGAGTGTAGATAAGTGGATTCAAGATAGGGGTGATAATGGTATAGAATACAGCAAGAAACTTATCCACAGAGTGGTTGTTGAAGGGCCAGACATAGATAAAGATGCACGGTCCAAAGAAGATAATCACCACTGTGATGTGAGCTGTCAAAGTGGAACGGACTTTAGACTGCCCAATAGAAGAGCTTCTTTTAATGGTTGTGAGGATTAAAGTGTAGGAAATAAGCAAAATGAGGAAACAGCTCATGGAGATCATGCCACTGTTGGCAACAATGACTACTTGTACAAAATAGGTATCTGTGCATGCAAGTTTGCTAACTAGAGGCAGATCACAGAAAATGCTATCCACCATATTAGGACCACAGAAAGGCAAGTTTATGGCAAAGGGTAACTGAAGTCCTACATGAAGGAGACCTGAGCACCATGACATCACTACAAGCAAAATACACAGTTTCTTGTTCATGATGGTCATGTAGTGTAGGGGCTTACAAATGGCCACATATCTATCAAAGGCCATGGAAACCAATAGTACAGTTTCAGTTGCACCTAGTAAGTGGAGAAGAAATATTTGAGTGAAGCAACCAAGAAAAGAAATAGTCTTCCTGTGTTTTATCAAATTCACAATCATTTTAGGGGTGGCAAAGGAAGCAAGGGACATATCCACAAAGGAGAGATTCCCAAGGAGGAAGTACATGGGGGTGTTCAGGTTTGGGGTTAAAAATACAGTAAGTATAATGAGAAGGTTCCCTAAAACTGTTACCAAATAGATAATTGATAAGAGGGCAAAGAGAAGAAACTCTATATCCTTAAAGCTGGTCAGTCCCACCAAAATAAATTCTGATACTTGAGACTGATTTAGTAGTTGCATGGTTTTGATCTCATTGCTTGTTCACAGATGACCTGCAGAGAGAAAAAGAGATCACTTATACCACAAAGGTTGCTATGTTCTTTCAACAATATTAGGAAAAGTGAACCTTCACCCATTGTTGGTGGGAATGTAAGTTAGTACAGCCAGTATGATAAACAATATGGAGGTTTTTCAAAAATTTATTAACAACTATACCATGATCCAGCTGTTCCAGTACTGGGTGACTATCCAAAGGAAATGAAATCAATAAGTCAAAGAGACATTTGTACTCTCATATTCACATCCCTATTCACAGTGTTTAAGATTGGGAAAAAAATCTAAGTGTCTATAGACTGATGAATGTACAAAGAAAAGGCAGTACATATAGGCAATGAATTACCACCATTCAGCTAAAAAAAACCCTGTCATTTTCAAAAATATGGATAGAAGTGAAGAACACTAAGTAAAATAAGCCAGGTACAGATGAACAAGCATGATCTCACATATTTGTAGAATATAAAAAAATAATTTTATAGAATTTGTGAGTAGAATTGTAGTTACCACTGTTTATGGAGAGAAGGAGGATGAGGGACAGATTGATAGAGGTTGATCACTAGTTTAGAATGAAGGAAAGATTGATAGAGGTTGATCACTAATTTAGAGTGAGATAGGAGTAAGAATTTTTGATGTGCTATCGCATAAGAGGGTGACACTACAGGATAACATAATGTATATTTCAAAAAATTGTAAGAAAGATTTTTTAATGTATTCACTGTAAAGAAATGATAAATGCTCAAGGTGATAGACATATTTGTCCTTGTTTAAACATTTAACTATGTATGAATGATTTAAAACATTTCATGATACCCTGAAATGTGTACATTTTATGTTATTAAATAAAAATAAAATTAACTTAAATGGAAAGAAAAAGTATAAAGGTTTTTAAAATCTTATACTACTCTCCGAAATCAATTATATTTTCTTTGCAAACATATAAGTTACTGACAATGAGGCATGATGTTTCATAAATTAAAGATTGTTTCATAAATTAAAGATAATACTTAGGTATAGTTTGGATCTGAGAGAGCAGTAGAAATAGCTCTTTCTGCTATCACATGGTATGGTCCTTTAGCCTTGACCATCAATCCATACTCTATTTTTCAGCAAATAACTTCTTTGATTGAAAACTTGAGAAATGAACTCAATGTGAGATGAGGAAACTGAGACATTGAGTGAGACACAGAGTTTAAGAAGTTTTAGAGCATAAAGAAAGATAACATGGTGGACAGAGCACAAACAGAATTAAGAGTGATTTTAGGGGACTGGGATTGTAGCTCAGTGGTAGAGCACTTGCCTAGCATGTGTGAGGCACTATTTATCCAGTGCCTCACACATGCTAGGCAAGTGCTCTACCACTGCATAAAAACAAATAAATAAAGATATTGTGTCCATCTTCAACTAAAAATATTTTTTAAAAATAGCGACCTTAGAGTTATGCACTTTTAAATACAATAACACATTTGTGCAAAATAGGTGAAAGGAGAAAATATAGTTTAAAGCATCAAAATCTTTGAAACGGGGGTAAAAAAGATGGTGGAATGAGATGGATATCATTATCCTAAGTACATTTATGAAGATATAAATGGTGTGCATATACTTTGTATACAACCAGAGATGAAAAAATGAGCTCTGCATGTGTAAAAAAAGTCTTTGAAACAAATCAAGATTGAAAAATTGGATATGTGAATATGTAAAATAAAAAAAAATACAATGAAACTCAATCTAAACCTCTTGATGTGTATAAAATTTACCTAAAATGTGGATCATAAACCTAAATGTAACATGGAAACCTACATTTTCTAAGGAACATAAAAGAGAGAAAATATGCATGGATTTGGATTAGGCAAATAGTTTTAGACAAAACTTCAAAAGCAGGATCTATGAAAAAATTTTAAAATTACACATTACATACAGATTAGGACAGCATTCTTCTTTTTCTACCATGCCATCCCTGTACAATGGAATACATTTCAACCCACCTTAAATCTTAAACTACTAAGACTTTGATAAATTTATAAAAATAATGTGTCACTTGTGGTATAGCCATTTAATTAACAGTCACTCATAAAAACCTATGCAGAGCTATGTGCTGCAAATTTTTATCTTAGGATTTAACACTCACCTGTAAAGTGCTTCCTTGCACTTATGAACACATACAGTATGCCAAATGGGTTTAAGGATTTAGATCCAGGGATGTAATTTCTTTGTAAATAGAGAAAAATAATCTACCAGCTTTGAAAAATACTAATGAGATGTTCTTTTTTCTATTCAAATTCACATGATCTGTAACTGACCTCAGTGATATCGCTATTTAAGTGTTACTTGTCAAGAAACAGAAAGAATAAAGGAATCGCAGGAATTCCGTGATTGGCTTGTCACTGAAGGCTGAGTTGTGTGGAGGACTTAGTGTTAGACAATGAAGGGGAAGGCATGCTCAGGTTTTCTCTAACATCACAATATACTCATCAGTATTTTCCATATTAGGCATTTCTAAGTACCTATGTTACATCACAAAATTAACAATAAGGAATGTGACTCAGAGGTGGGTGGAATATTTCGATCAAAAGAGTGTATACAAAGTTCTTATTCCATAACTGAGCTCATAGATGGCACACAGCAAATGTTAGCTATTGCCACTCAGTGTTTACTTGCTGAAGTTCATTAAGGTAAAGTACAGGAATTCAAACTCTGAACTTCATGATATAAAAGTTAAACATCCATAACTTTGGAGTTGAGGCTTACCTTTAGCCTAGCCTTGCATTTCACTGCAAGTTTTTAAAAGCTATTTTTTCATAATAAGATCATTAGAATTAATAGATAAATTCCTAGTAAAAAATAAAATACTGAATAGTTGAATAAATAACACTGTTATTGCATTTATACATTAAATTTATACATTAAATTTATACATTAAATCATGTTGCCATTTAAGTTGAATTGTCTGGTATTCTGAGGCAAATTTTTGCAATGAATTAGTTAAAATATCAGAGGAATTATTGGTGGGGACACAGAAGTAAAGCTGAATTCTAGTGATCTAACTTCTGTGCTTCCTCAGGCTCTAAGAGGTATGTAGGACAGGTCTGCACTTCTTGTTTAGTGCACACTTGTGTTTTCTAAGCTCTTCATTCTTTCCAACTTCTCAGCAAAAGTTCTAAGGTCAGCGATCAGCAACACTAGTTGGAGAAATCTCTCTCCCTGTGACTGGTTAGGAGCCATTCAACAACAATAGTAACAAAATAAAATTCCAAATAGAACTCTGCCTAGGACATAGCAATGCTCAGAATCTCAAATTAGCAAGGGTCCTTGAGAGTTGGCTGTTTTAGGAACTTATTTAACAGCAGCCCAGCTCTTCCCATAAAGCCTCTAGAAAAAAAAGATTTCAGGAAATGCGAGTCCCTCATAAGAAGAAATGCACACATACCAATCAATGAGCTATCCTTTGCTTTCCTAACTCATGCTACTCATCCTCAATGTCTAAATGGATAACATTCTCAGTGGCACTTTTCCTAACATAGAGTTGAAGATTCTCTCTTCTATATCCCTGGAGCACTGCTCTTATTACCTATGTTGTAATTTTGTATATATAAAAGATATATATATATATATATATATATATATATATATATATATATATATATTTTTTTTTTTGATTATTCTTTCCTTCCAAGATTATTAATTTTTTGTTATTATTGTTATATTAGCACCTAGCACAGTGCCTCGCATATAATGGAATCTCTTCATTCTTTCCTCAATAATAATAAATTCAATGATTTATTAAAACTCTCCTGTATTTCAAACTCTAAACTAGAAACTTCACGTAAACCATCTCTCTTTTTGTAACTCTGTTTTTAGTTTTCTTTTGGAAAAAAATTTAGAATCTCTGGAGCTTTTTCTGAAACCTGAAACTTTGCCTTTATATGTGTATTCACAACATGTTTAGTGAACAGCAGTTATTTGTGTGAGTTCTAACAGCCAAATGTATTGGCTTTAATATGCTAACAATGCCTTCTTACCAGTTCAGATGCAGTAAGCACAATGAATCCTGGTGGAGAAATAGCTCCATGGGCAGGAATCTTCTGAATTCAGAGTTCCATAAGAAAATGCATCTTTAAAGCATGTAAACTCCAACCTGTAGACCTCCTAATAAAGTCTCTCTTCTGAGTTATGTAGTGGTCATTAAGAGCCAGAAAACTCTGGGAACTCTAATTGGTGATTCTAAAGGGAATTCATTTTTTTGAAGGAATAAAACTTCAGGGCTGCCAAGTATTGCTTGGTCTTTTAGCATTAATGATAGTTAATATATGCCAGATGAACCTAGCCCTACCCAGGAGATTGAGAGGGATTTAGAGCTGATGTCTTACTTTCATCTTTGGTTAATCCAAACCATTTTGGGGACCATTTATTTTTTATTCTCCACTGTGAAATAATGAGATGCAGCTTATGTGGGCTCTTAATATTCCACTACAAAAGCAATGATTGTGGTGGGTCATAGTGAGGAGAATGCAATATATGGAGTCCTGTGGAAGGGTAGAAAGGGTAGAAACAGAGAATGGAAAGGCTTGTGTGGATTTGAAGTTTAATTATGACATTGCAACTGCAAGCTATGACACTTCTATGATGCTTCAAATATTCATTAGCTCCATTCACATCTTTTCTAATTAATCATTTATCTCTTAAAGGTACATTTGATCATTTATTGTATTTAGTCATGGGCTAATCATAAAGGATACAAATATAAAAACATGTTCCTAGGCTTTCAGAAGCTGATAGTCTAGTGAATAAAAATAAATAGCAAGTTCATAGAGAGCCTCCCATATACTAGGTATGCTGCTATTTTTTCCTTACACAGAATGAATATTAATGTTCTTATTAACATATTTATCTTACTGATATTGCTGGACTATTTTTTGTTTTTTTCAAACCGGGAATTGAACTCAGGGCACTCAACCACTGAACCACATCCCCAGCCCTTTTTTATATTTTATTTAGAGACAGGGTCTCCCTTGGTTGCTTAGTGCCTCGCCATGGCTGAGGCTGGCTTTGAACAGGTGATCCTCCTGCCTCAACCTTCAGAGCTGCTGGGATTATAAGCATGGACCACACCACTGGGCTGTTGGATTAGTTTTAACTGAAAAAAAATACTATTATTGCTTCTGTAACTATCTTAACTTGAAAATTACAAAGCTTAGAATTCTTTTTTATATGATTATATATTAATGACTAAATATGAATATAGCTTAATTATTCATTTATTTCATATTTTAAGTAAAAATTTAACAACTAATAATGAGATTTGAGGATTACAGAACAGGTATTGTCTGGGTATTTTAATTGGTTCATGTTAATTATACAGAATGGTGAATTTTCTTGTGGTTTGTTCATATATGCATTAAAACAATTTGGTCAACTTTGCTCTCCAAGACCTTTCTTCCCTTCTCTCCTCCCTCCTCCTGATGCCCTTCTTCTACCCTAATAGTCTTCTACTTTTATGGCATCCTTTTTTTTTGTTTATCTCTAGCTTCCAAATACAAAATACTATTTTCTCTAACTTATTTCACTTAACATGATGCTCTCCTCTTCCACCCAAATGACACAATTTTATTTTTCTTTATGGCTGAATAAAACTCCATTGTGTATATGTACCACATTTTCTTTATCCAATCATTGGTTGATGGACATTTAGATTGATTCTATAATCTGACTGTTGTGAATGACACAGCAATAAACATGGGTGTGTGTATCTCTAAAGCATGCTGACTTTAATTATGTTGGATAAATACCAAAGAACATTATGATTGGATCATATGGTAATTTTATTTTTAGCTTTGGAAGAAACTGTATACTGATTTCTATTAGTTTTAACTGAAAAAAAAAATTATTATTGCTTTTGTAACTATCTTAACTTGAAAATTACAAAGCTTAGAATTCTTTTTTATATGATTATATATTAATGACTAAATATATATATTTATATGTGTATATTTAGTATATAAATATAAATATATATTTATATAAGTGTATATTTAGTATATTTATATTTAGTATATAAATATATATTTAATATATAAATATAAATATACTAAATATAAATATGTAATTATATAAATGTTTATAAATATTATATATATTAAATGACTCTGGGTTCGATCCCATGCATATACATTATATATATATATATATATATATATATATATATATAGAGAGAGAGAGAGAGAGAGAGAGAGAGAGAGAGAGCTTTTTGAAACTACAAAATATAGAGGTCCCTGCATATGTAATCATTGCAATGACTGCAGATTTCAAAGCAGAAACATTTCACCTTGTTAGTGTTCACCCAAGGAAAGATATGATTAATTTATATGCCTGCATTTGAATGTGGTTCAAACTCTCTTTGTGAATTCATCCTAAGAAGGGATGGGAAAGGTAAGGAGCAGTTTCTCAGTGTTTTTATTTTGAACCAATTAATAGTAAAGCCTTCCATGTCAAGGGGTCAGGAATTAATTCAGATAAAATGTTCATAACTAATCTATGAAAATATAGTCAATACCATTTTTCCCTGTCAGCTAGAAACAAGTTCTGAGGATGTACAGACTCCCTAATTGAAGCACAGTTGAATGACACAGAGTTGAGAAGAAATCGAACAATTTGAAAAATCAGATTAAAACATAAGGCTATTCTTCTTAAATTCATAATAGCAGTAATCTGATGTGGGGAGGACATTTTAGACACAGTCATGTGTATAAAATGCCATGGTTGTGATAGGCTGCTAGGGAGCAGTTGAATTTTGTTCCTTTCTATTTATTTATCATGTTATATTTATTATCATATTTGAAATGTTTGCCTGCAATGAAGAATGAGATAGATTACTGTGACTTGTGTTTAATACTATGTCAAGGATTGCTGTGTCATGGTCTAATATCCAGAAAACAGTTTTATAAAAACAGATATAAAAAATGTTGATAGTAAGCTATGATTTTTTATCTATCTATCTATTTATTTATTGTGTGTGTGTGTGTGTGATGCTGGGGATTGAAACCAGGGCCTTGTGCATGGGAGGTAAGCACACTACCAACTGAGCAATATCCCCAGCCCAGTAAGCTATCATTAATTAGATAAAAGGAAAAACAAACTGGGGTGGCTTTAAATGTGCATATTTGTGTAGAAAGCAAAACATAAAATAATTGGATTATTTATTTTATGTAGCAAATGGCAATGAAATGTAAAGGATAGGGGACTCGAATGATTTTGAAAAGATCAAAGGGGAGTAATACTGCTCTAAGTATACCTCTTAGTATAAACACTTCACATGCATATACATATATGTGTGAATGTCTTTATATTTACTCATAAATATAATTCATTAAAATTTTATATAATATATCCAACAAAGAATGAGGTAAATACTCTTAAATGAGGTAAATACTGTTAAATGTAAAAGAAGAAAATCAATAAAACAAATTGTCTTTTAAATTGATTATCTAACCACACCGAAAAAGGATAGAGTAATCTAGAAATTCTAGTAGGTAATATGTTCAAAGGAAATTATCTCAGTATGAAAAAAATACACTTATATTCTGATGTTTTTTTATAGCATATTTAACATAACCAAGAAATAGAAGCAGATTTTTAAGTGTCTGTTAAGTGATAAATACATAAAGAAGTGGTATATATACATAATGTAATAATATTCATCCATAAAAATCCATGAATCCTGTCATTTGTGACAATTTGGCTTGCATTGGAGGCCATTATGTTAAATGAAGTAAGCCAGGCATAAGGACAAGCACTGCATGATCTTACTCATTTATAGAACCTTAAAAGTTGATCTCAAAGAAGTTGAGAGTAGAATGGTGGTTACCAGATGCTGGAGAGAGTACTGAGAGGGAGGGATGAAAGAGGTTGATGAATGGGTACTAAGTTATATTAGGAGAGAGGAGTTCTGGTGTAGTAGTTCAGAGTAGAGTGACTATAGATAACATTAATATAGAATTTATTTCAAATATCTGGAAATCATAATATTTAAAGTTTTCATCACAAAGAAGTGATAAATATCTGAGTAGTTAGATATTTTTAAACATTAAAAAACATGATTTCAAAACATTACTTAATCTTATTAATACATATTTTTTTGTTTTCATATATCAGTTAAATTTAATTTTAAGAACTAATAGCTTTTGATCACAGTATTTTGAATATATACACAAGAATACAAACAACAAGATTTTTTAAATAAAATATTGAAATCTAGTCAGCTTTCTTATCATATTGGTATGGTTAACTCTTTTTTAAATTATTTTTTTAATTTATATATGACAGTGGAATTTATTACAATTCTTATTACGTTTATAGAGCACAGTTTTTCATATATCTGTTTGTATACAAACTATATTCACACCAATTTATGTCTTCATACATGTACTTTGGATATGGTATGGTTAATTCTGAAACTGCATTCTATGCCCTCTTTAGTTGAACAGATAGGAGAAGACAGTGAACAATGGAAGTGACTTATATAAATGATTCATGATGGGATCACAAATAATGATGAAGAAGGTTAGAATAAAACATTTGGCTTTGGACTAGAATTGGAAATGTCAGTATGAATAATTGGTTTTATATAAATCACATTTATTATTTATTTACATTATACACACATGTTCATCTGTAAACATATGTGTATATACATATATAATTGTACTTTTTTCCCTTATCTCTGTCCTCTAGGACTACCTAGAAGCAGTGATACTACAATAGTAATGACCTCAACTAATTCCAAAATCTTGGTATCAAAAGCAACTGTAATATTTGGAGAAATTGTTAATCTTGAGGCTAGATGAAGAAAGTGGAAGATGAGTCTGGAATAAATTTTGTGCAGAAAGTAACTTTCCAGTTAAAAAAGAGAAGACTATTGACATGCCAACGTGAGAGGGGACCTAATATACAAATGTAAGATCATTTTAACATTGTGAAAATGATAACAGATTCTAAATCATTGAAAAAATAGAATTAAATCCATATGTAAATAAATAAACGTGTCTATAAGTGAATAAATACATGGGGGAAAATTAGTATTTCTCTTTTGTCAAGAAATAACTGGTAAATATAGATCATATGATGGAATTGAAAAAGAATTATTTGGAAATTATCATTTTAATAATTGATACAGGGAAAAATCTTCAATTTATACTAAAACTACCAGTTAATTGTGATGAGGAGTAAAATATTTATATAGTCTCAAATATTTTCCCTATATGGCACTCTTTAATTATATAACAGCATGGTTGCATAAGTAGTAATTTTAAGGGAGATATCTGGCAGGCCATGTTGCTGATGTTGTCAAGTTTAATAACAATAGTAATGGGACAAGTTGCCATTATTTGATTTTGATATGAATTATTGAGAAGGACACAGCACCATTTTTGTGATAGTACTGCCATGGTCTACTGAGAAGGAAACATTATCAAAACTCTAATTGTCATATTCTACAAATTCTATGGGTTTTAACCATAAAAAAATCATGGTCATGAAGCTCAAGGAAAGATTAAAGAATAGTTGAAGATAAATGCCTAATAAAAAGGCATGGCAATGAAGTATAAGTTGTGATCCCAGGTTTTGTCT
Source organism: Marmota monax (assembly GCF_021218885.2). NCBI lineage: Eukaryota > Metazoa > Chordata > Mammalia > Rodentia > Sciuridae > Marmota > Marmota monax. The sequence goes on from NW_026693777.1 coordinate 34,415,350, forward strand.
TATTTAAAGGACACCATTCAGTTAATGGTCATTGAAATTGAGTGAGTCTTTTGATTAGATATTCATAAAATAGTAATATAGAATTCCTGATTCTGAAAATGATGCTGTCTTAGGAAATACACATTGAGTTATTCAGGAGTAAAATGGCTTCATGTCTTTACCTTACTCTCAAAGTTTGAAATCACACTTTGTATATATATTTTTATAATATACAGATATTACACATATGAGTATTGTACATGTGTACATATGTATGAATCATATATATGTATATATGTATCACTCAGGGCTCTACAGAGAAATAGAACCAACAGGATATGTACGTGTGTGCATATAGATGCAGAGGGAAAGAGATCTTGAGGAACTGGCTCATGTAATTTTAGAGACTAAATGAATTCAATGTTTGATGAGCTGAATCAAAATCTGACCCTATAAACATACATTTTATAAATTCAAAGATGTAGAAGTTTTAGTTAATTGGCAGCCTACTGACAGAGTTCCTTTTGCTGATAGAAGGTCAGTCTTTGTTCTATCAAGGCCTTCAAGTGATTCTTTGAGTTGTAGGGAATTATGAAGGGTAATCTTATACAGAATCCCATCAATTTAGAATGTCAATCTGATCAAAAAAATGTCAATTCTGAGATTTCAATCTGATCAGAAACATCCTAAATATTGTTTGACTAAACAAATTGGCCAGATAATTTGATATAATAATAACACAATATGTATATCTGTGGGTGGCTACCCATGAGCCAAGAGGGTGTTGGTCTGGCATTGCATGCTGTAGGCTGCGCGATGCAGGTGACCTCCACTTCGCTGGGCAAAGAAGTTTTGCTTTCTCATGGCTCTGCACCTGGGCATTACCCTTTGGGGCTTGGCCAGTCCACCCCCTGCCTTATTTGAAGTAGAACATTCTATGGAAAATCCTTTGTTCTTTTCCCTATAAAGAGATTCCAGGGGCATGCTCTCTCTCGCTCTCCTGTCTTCCAACGTGATACTTGATCTTTAAGGTTGCAGAGTGATTCTAATTCAGCACCCTCACCCCAACCCCACATGGTATGTGGGCAGTATATAGATACAGAAATACAATTTCATATGCATGCATATTTATATGTACATATATTTATATGTGTGTTTATACCTAATATCTATATGTGAAGATATTTATTATATATGAATCCCAGTTATTATACATAATCATAAATGTTACCCAGTTTAAATAATATTTATATTTTATTATATTATAGCAATATGAATTTAATTGATTACCTAAAGCAGCAAACTTAAAGAAAAATGATATTTACAAGTTGACAATAAAGGAAGGGCTTATGGAGAAAATTTTAAAGTCTTACAGGACACAAAATATGATCCGAATAAACAGAAGGATGTTCTTTCCTATGCTTATATGTAAGATGATACTGCATAGCACAGATGTCAAATTATCCCAAATATACATATGCAATAAAATGCTACAAATGAACTACTATTGAGCATTTAGTCCCTCGATTATGCATGAAGACTCTGAGTCTTAAAATTTGCAATTAGTTTCCTAGAGGAAGCTGGGGGCTTGCAAAGCTGCGGGCAAGGGCACAGCACATCTTTTATAGGGCACTGTGAGGTTAAATCTTAACTATGACATAACATAATGAAAACAACTAACTTGTTTGCTAGTACTAAGTAAACATTTTTCCCAGTGACAAAAAATGGATATGTTCTCATAATGTAACAGAAAATATACACCTAAATACATAGCAGGTAGTACAGTTTGAACCTTATTTTGAGGGTGGTAGGGGTACCAGGGATTGAACTCAGGGGCATTTGACCACTGAGCTATATCCCCAGCCCTATTTTATATTTTTATTTAGAGACAGAGTTTCACTGAGTTGCTTAGCGCCTCACTTTTGCTGAGGCTGGCTTTGAACTTGCAATCCTCCTGTCTCAGGCTCTGCAGCCACTGACGTTATAGGGGTGAACACCATTATGCCTGGTGAGCCTTACTTTTCTCCTTAGAGTCATCATGCTCCACAAGAATTAGCTTAGCATGAGGAGTTATTGCTGTCCTGCCTTGTGCAGCAACCCCAGCCTCGATGGCTTCACCTGATAAACAGGAATTCCGCATGCGGATTCTTCAGGATGCACTTTCCATTATCTCAGAAGCTCAGACCCCAACAACAAAAATTTAGTATAATAATCTTAGTAAAACTAAAGTTTCATGTTGTGCTAAGTCAACTTTTAATAGAATAACAAAGAGGGAACACATCCTTTAAATGTTAAACCATATACAAAGTGATTGTCCCATAAATAATAAAACAAAACATATACATGGGACTCAATAGGAAACTCAGATCATGAATGTGTATATATATTTATATATAAGCTGAGACACACAGAGAGGCATATTGTGGTACAGTTATATGATGCCCAAGTAAAGCAATGGAGAAAGGGAAGATTAAATTGGAATGTTGCTGGGAAGAGTGGTTTGGTAAAAGGAGATATAAAAGTGAACTCCATAACATTTAACTACAAAATGCTATGTAATGTTATGTTAGCAATAGTAATAGAATAAAATATTAAGGTATATTTTTGCAATCTGTCGTTGGGAAAGAACATCTATAAACTCTTAAATACAAAAGGCAGCATTTTAGTAAATGAAGACACAATTTAGTAAATGAAGAAAAGTAAATAAATCAACTTAAGGGAATAAAGGTCATAAAAGAGCAAGTCAAAGAAATTGAAGCCTTACGGATTGAAGGTTAATGCAAATGAGAAGGAGGTTCCAAATTTACTGGGAATCTGAAAATGCAATTAAGGTAGCATGCTTTAGATTATATGGGTAAAAAATTAAGAAAGCAGAAGACTCTTGCTCTGTAATTGAAAGCAGGAAATGATCTGTAGCTTTTAGTAAAATTAAGTGGGTAAAAACTTTGTGGCCAAGTTATTTTCTTCCCTGGGTTATGCTAGAGAAATTCTTTCTCAAGTTTACTTGCAAATAGGGTATAAAGATATTAATCTTGTATTGCTTCTATTAATAGGAAGTTGGAGATATTTTAGCTATCACTTAAGGCACAGATGGGTAAATTGATTTTGATTCAGACTCTGGGAAAATAGCAACATGTTGAATTGATAAATTTTCTCTGGAAATCCATTATAGATTGTATTGAGAAAAAAGAAAACTGGTACTTGTGCAAGTTCAATCACTATACTGATAAAATAATTTAGCATTATTTAAGGGGCAACATTTAACATATTTAGAGTAAATGAAAATAATGACAAAACTATAATGAAGAACTGATATAGGAAGACAATTTAAAATCATTAAATTCTAGATTATATTAAGCTGAGGCATTGATTATTAGGTCAACCTTGCATACAAATGTTCAAGAGGTCATATTATGTCTATTTATTGTAATGTTTATGGACAATTAAATTCATAATTTACTACAATCTAAGGGTTTTAAGGCAAATTCATCAGCTGGCCTACTTTCTGTTTTGTCCTGAGTGGATGCCAAAAATCCTTGGGCCCACCTCATTTTTTCTTTGTCTAGGGAACTAACACAAAAGTAACATTCCTATTTCTTTCTAGAAAAATATTCGATGCAAATATATACACAAACATGAATTAAAGAAGAGACATAATGTGCAATATGATTCTTGTTAGGTGTAATTTCTATTTGCTTAAAAAATAAATGTATTTTTCTTTTATGTGAATGATAATTACTATTTGCTTCTATCCATTCATGAAAATTAATGCATTCATCTTGGAAGAATAGACTTTTGACATAGTAGAATCCATGAAAATGTGAGTATGTATGTAAATGCCTGAAGGATCAAAAGAATTCTCACAAACTTGATTGCTTTACTCATCTACAGAAATGAGCTAAAAGATTCCTGATTTAAAGTACAGTAATTCATTTTTCTTTCTTTTTAATAACTAGTGAATGTTTCTAAATATAGTGAATAAGTCAAATTTTCAAATGTAGTATTTATTATATCTAAAAAATAATTTACTAATGCATATCTGAAATACATTTAATGAAAATAATATTCCTTTCAACAAAACTATATATATAAATCATAGAAACATAATAATGGGACATTTTGTGGAACTTTCAATGTATAATATGATAATATTTAAAAAGCTATAAAATTAAAAAAATCATATCAACCTATTCTGACATGTAATTTATGTGAGTTTTCCACAAAACCCTTCATCTTCATGCCTGTTGTTTAGAAGGTGTGTATGAAGCTGGCATGTTGCGGCCTCAGTCTGCTCATGGCTGATTTCATGTCCTGATTCCTCAGAGGTTAAATGGAAGTATATAATAACTAAATAAAACATAGAAAGAAATTTTTTCACTGAAAGACTCTTGAAGCAGAAAGTGTAAGTGAAGATGCAGAGCCAAAAAAACAGAGTGACCAAGTGATGTGAGCAGACAGTGTGAACAAAACTCTGGAGAGGATCCACACCATATGGTTACCAGAATGACAGAGTAGGAGATGAGCAAGAGTGTAAAGCAGATGAAGGACAGGAGGACACTCTCAGCAATTACCTGCATCTCCAGAACATAGGTCTCAGTGCAGGCAAGCTTTATTACCAGGGAAGGTCACAAAATATGTCGTCCACTATGTTGGGGCCACAAAAGGGCAGGGTGACAGTGAAGACCATCTGGCTTATGGTGTGCACCAAGCCAACAGCCCAGGACAGCAGCACAGAGTCCACCAGCACCCTGTGGCTCATGATGGCTGTGTAGTGAAGATGCTTGCAGATGGCGATGTACCGATCAACCGCCATAACTATGAGAAGAGTCATCTCTACTGCCCCCCAAGAAATGGAGGAAGAACATCTGAGCCATACAGCCCCACAAGGAAGTAGTTTTCTTCTCCTTGAGGAATTCTTCAACCATTTTAGGGGTCATAATTGTAGAAATAGATGTATCTAGAAAAGAGAGGTTTCCAAGGAGGAAATACATTGGTGTGAATGAAGGTGAGGGTTACAGGCCACAGTGAGAAGCTTTCCTGTTATGATTATTTTATAGACCAGCAAAAATATGAAAAAGAAGAAAATTTCAAGTTCTCCAATGCTGATGAGTCTGAACAAATCATACTTGTAATGTTAAATTCTGCTTAATTTGGCAGATGAGATCCGACAGAAAATAGAAAAATTCTCTTCATAAAAGATGCCTTTTAGTAATAATATGAAAGCAAGAGCAAAAGCAAAAGTAATAGGCAAGAGAGAAAGAGAAGAAAATATGTCACCAGATTGGGGGAAACAACAACACCTACAGTCATGTAGCTTTGGAGTCTTGGGGCAGCTTTTCATGTTCTGACTGGGAAGTCCTGGGCAGACTGTCCTCTCCATGGGTGACACTCCCCAATGTTCAGGGAAAGACAACAATTAAATCTTGGCTGTTCAGTTTGTTTGCTTTTAAATGATGTATCAACACAATTTGTCCATATTATGAAAGATTAATTATTTTTAGAAATGTGTGTTTTATTTACTTAGATGCAGCTAAACTAAGTTCTGGTGAGAATAAAAAAGGGGGTCTTCCTAACTAAACCTGGAATTAAAATTCAACAGAAAATATAAATCTTAAGTAGAATTAATATAGGCCTGTGATGTGATTCTTACTAGAGTTCTATTGCTCTTCTCAGGAACTTTTCTTGTTTTTATTAGAAGCTTAGTTTTTTATTCACAACTGATATCCTATTCCCATGATGGTGACAGGTAAAATACCAGTGAGCTACATCAACCAGGCAGAGGCTTCTCTGCCACACATGGCTCATAGACAGCCTGTACTTATGGGCCACACAGTCACAGATGCCACCAAGAGCTTAGACAGCACTCCTCCACAGAAGTCCCAGTGGAGGGGAACAGACACCCCAGATTGACAACCGTCAGCAGTAAGAGCTCAGACGCAGGCAGACCATCTGACTCGCTACTCCAGTCTCAGGGAGAGTATGCTAGTGATCTATATCAGCCAGGGTGGAGGTTATGCACCATGGACCAGCTACAGAGAGCCTGAATTTGCAGACAGCTACCAGATTCTATGTAAGGAATAAGGTATTACTACCTCTCAATGTGACTACCATTACCCAAAAGCTCATTTCTCTTCTTAGTCTTTATCTTGCAAATAACTGCTCATTAATAATAGAATATATGATAAACTGCTTTGATTGATATTTCTCATCTTTCAAAGTTCTTGAGCTAACTTTTCTGTCTTTATTAGAAAGATAAGGACATCATCCTTCAACATATGGTATACTTCAAATCTACTAGTTATTTTGTTTACTTAATACATCAGAATATTTTATGCTTTCTTGCCTTTATATATAATTACCTCTGCATTAAACTATCTTCTGACTTCTCTGTGTAGCAATTATATAATAGTTGTTAAAAGTATAATTTCTTTTTTTGGAACAGGTGGTCATTTTTATGAGAAATGTGCAATCATTACAGAACATGTTGACTCATGGCATATTCATATCAGCATGGATTATACAGGGCAGGTCTCCAATGATAGGACTTTAAGCTCCCTGAGGACAAGTTCATGTATAGACACAATAAAGTTTTGACACTTGATGCAATCAATAATTATATCAAGGCCTCCTTTTAGTTCCTTTTGAACTACTTGTGAATCATTTTCTTATTTTTTGGAATACTATCTACTCTATAAGTACTTATTCTGCCAGAAAATAAAAGTGAAGTTTGAATAGCTGATTTTTTTTCTGTTATAATTGTCAGAGGAATTCAGAAGGAAGCATTCCATTCAACCAGAGAGTTAATGGATATTAGAGAGCTGAAAAAAATTACTTATTAAATCCACCAAAAGTAAGATATTAAGGGGAAGAAGTGTATGTTGAATACAATCTTTGCTATAAAATGGCAGGGCAACAATTCTACATATACTATGAACTTCTGTCAAATTACAAAGTAGGAGAATTAATTATCATAATTGAGAGTAAGCTGACTGAAACTATTGAAAATTGCTAAGAAACATTTTTTTACAATATGAATTTACTTCAATTACTATTAATGCTGGACTTGACAATCTAAAGACATGCCTATATAATAGAGAATGATTATCTGACTTCATTATGTTAAGCAAAATATTTAAAAAGAAAATTAAAATCAATGGATTACTATAATTTTCCTTGTAATATTGTCATATGATAATGGAGGGCTTTAAAATCTTCACTAAATGTATGACAAGTGATTTGAAAAAGACAGATATTTTGAAAAAGAACCAAATGGAAATCCTGGAAAAGACTAAAAAATCAAACTGAAAATTTGATGGAAATATTCACCAATAGATTAGACTACTTTTCACACAAATTCTCAGGGCTTGAAGACAAAGTATATAATCTTGAAAATAAAGTCAACAATAAAGAAAAGTTATTAAGAGATCATGACCATAATATTAAAAAAAATCTGTGATAAAATGAAGAGGGAAAAAAATCTAATAAATATTGTCATAGAATAAGGCTAAAATACAAAAAAGGAATGTATGATTATTTCAAGGAAATAATAGAATCAGAAATTTTCCCAAATCTTAGGAATTAGACTAAAGCCAAGTACAAGATGCATACAGAACCCCAAATAAGCAATATCAAGACAATTCTGTCCAAAACACATTATAATGGAAAACACCAAATATACAGAATAAACATAGAATTTTTAAAAGTCACAAGAGAAAAAGGGAAGGTCATATTTAGTGGTAACCCAATTCAGATTTTAACTGAATTTTCAACTGGTACCCTTAAAGCCAGGAGTGCTTAGAAAAAATATACTAAGCCCCAAAGAAAATAAGTGCCAACTGAGATTCTATACTAAGTAAAACAATCATTCAGACTTTAAGATGAAATAAAAATCATCCATAATATGTAGAAAGCAAAGTAATTCATAACCACACACCTGCCTTACAAAACACAGTGGAAAATTTCATGTAAATAAATGAAAAATAAAATAAAAACCAGCATAGGGATGAATTGCAATAAAAGAATAGTCAAAGGAGAATCTAGTCTGAAATAAGCATTATAAATAAATAAAAATTACTGGAAACAAAAATTATATCCTTACAATAACATGTAGTATATATTTTTCAAACTCTCCAATCAAAAGTCATAGATTGAAACAACCAACAATAAAAAATTAAAAAAAAAAGTCATAGATTGACAGATTGGATTAAAACACAAGAACAAACTATATGTTGTTTACAATAGATTGACCTTTTAGGCAAACATTCTACAGACTGAAAGTGTAAGGATCAAAAAAGATATGCAAATGGAGCACAGACATAAGCAGGAGTAGCTACTCTTATATAATATAGACTAGACTTCAAGACAAAATTAATAGAAGAGACAGGGAAGTTTACTTCATACTATTTGGGAATCATTCAACAAGATATATGGTTGTAAATATTTTACACCCCAAACAATGGTGCACCTCTATATGTAAAAAAACATTTCAGTAAAGAATCAAATAGAAGTTAATACAATTATACTGGATGATTTAAAGACGTGCCTATATAATAGAGAATTATATACAGAGAGCCTGAATTTGCAGACAGCCACCAGACTCTATGTAAGGAATAAGGTATTACTGCCGTGACTACCATTACCTAAAAGCTCATTTCTCTTCCTAGTCTTTATCTTGCAAATAACTGCTCATTAACAATAGAATGTATGATAAATGATGACCATGGGATATGTCAGCCAGATATAAATTAAATAAAGTCACTTTAGAACTAAACTAAATATTAATCAGTTGGACCTAACAGATATTTACAGAATATTTCACCTATACACAACTGAATTCATTTTCTTCTCAGCAGCACAATTAAGATGTCAATCAGGACTGATAATACTCATTTTTTTCTTGTAATAACTTTTACTTCTGCCTTGTTAATTTTATACAGAAGCAACTTGTAGACAAGGTGACCCGTCTAGCCAAGACCACCTCCTAAGAACACACAAAAGCCATTCTCATCTTTCACTCACAATGGGACTCTCCTGAGCCCCATAAGGAAGGAATCACCCATGATGATGTTGAAGTTCCCCCACCTCTACACCTCACCTCATGCCACAAACATCAGGTCTGTAGAGGAGCCTAAAATACCCCCCACATCCTCATCTCTTCCAGATCTCTGACAGGGGATCCCCTATTTCACCCATCTCCAGCAGGAAGAAGCCAGATAAAATGAAAGAAAATTTTAGATCAGTATCCCTGATGAACACGAATGCAAAAATCCTTAATAAAATATTTTCAAGCTGCATTTAAAAACAGATTAGAAGATAGTACACCATGTTCAAGTGGATTTCATCTCAGGAATGCAAGATTGGTTTGATAATAAATAAATGTAACACACCACATAAATAGTGTTAAGGACAATAATCACATGATCATCTCAAAAGACGTGGGGAAAAAAAACATGAAAGGCTCCTCAGAAGCTTGTCTGATTATTGCAAATGATTTAGAGGGATCTTGGGTGTCAGGAATCTAATGGCCATGCTTTATACACAAGTGTTCTAATTTGAGCAATGGCAGCTTGTTGTAAAGTAACATATTGCCCAACTCTGAAAAGATCATCATAATCAATGTAACCATCTTAACTAGCACCTTTCAACCACTAAGAACTAAGGCATATCCTATTCCCAGTCTCTCAATCAAGTTGAGGGTAAAAGTATATTTATTCTACTTTCTTGAACAGTGCATCACAATTCTTTAAATACAGCCAAGGTTATTGTTCATGCTCTAGCTGGCCAGCAGGATTTAGCTTAATAGGGCAAACAACTGAAGTATGCATTTCTCATTTGGCCAAAAAAGATGTAACGGGAGAGGGGGGAAAGTGGTGGTGGAGGGAACACCTCTTTAAAGGATGCTGTGGCAGCCATTGCTAAGGAAGGGGACACGTGCTGAGAGAGAGAGAACTTAGAAATAGCATTACCCCAAACAATGGTGAACCTATATATGTAAAACAAACTCTTTATTTAATAAAGAATCAAGTAGAAGTTAATACAATAATATTGGATGATTTAAGCACACCTGTTTTACCATGGGATATGTCAGCCAGATATAAATTAAATAAAGGCACTTTAGAACTAAACTAAATATTAATCAGTTGGACCTAACAGACATTTACAGAATAAGATACCAAACATGCAGCACAAACACGGGAGCTCTTGGCTCCTCATGATGCTTCATACCTATATTTTCCCAATCCTTTGAAATTAAAGAACTACTTTCTGGGTACCAGGGGCAACAAGAGTCTATTTCCACCAGCAAAACAGCGAGGTTAGCATTACTTACAGTATGTCCAGCCTTGAAAAGTCAAAATGATTGCTCAGCCCAATGACAATGTTGTAAAGTCTATATACATAACAAATCTAAGGCCAATATCATACTAAATGGAAAAAAAAACTAAAAATATTTCCTTTAAAATTAAGAACAAGACAGGCATATTCATTCTCACCACTTCTAGTCAGCAAAACCTTGGAATTTTAGTCAGATCAATCAGGCTAGAGAATTAAATTGAAGGGATACAAATAAGAAAAGAAGATGTCAAATTATCTGTGTTCTGTTGATAATGATATTATATTTAGAAGACTCAAAAAACTACCCCAGAAGACACTTAGAACTGATAAATTCAGCAAAGTAGCAGGATGCAAAACCAAAATATATAAATTAATTTCCTTCCTATACTCCAATAATGAATCCACTAAAAAGAAATCAGGAAAACTAATCCTGTTTACAATAACTTCAAGAAAATTACTTGATAATAAATCAAACCAAGGAGGTAAAAGACATTTACAACAAAAGCTACAGGACACTAAAGAAAAAAAAATGAAGAAGAATTTAGAAGATTGAAAGACCACCCATGTTCTTGAGTAGGCAGAATTAGTATTGTCCAAATGATCATATTATCAAAAGCATTATACAGGTTCAATGTGATCTCTATCAAAATATTAATAGTATTCTTCACCAAACTAGAAAAAAACCTCCTAAAATGTATTTGGAAAAATAAAAGACCCAGAAAAGCTAAAGCAATCCTGGGCAAAAAGAGCATCACAATACCAAACTGTGAATTATACTAAATGCTACAGTAACATAAACACCATGGTATTGACATCAAAACTGACATGAAGACCAATAGAAAAGAATGCAAACTGAAGAGATAAATGTACAATCATCTGATCCTTGACAAAATTATCTAAAACATACAGAAGAGAGAGTCTTTTAAACAAATTGTTCTGGCAAAACTGGGTATCCATATGTAGAAGAATGAGACTAGATCTCTATCTCTCACCCCTCACAAAAGACAACTCAAAATGAATCAATGACCTAGGAATTAGACCAGAAACATTGCAAGTGCTAGAAGAAAACATAGATACAATACTCCAACGTATTATCAAAGGCATTGACTTCCTTAACATCACTTTAAAATGCAAGAAATAAAACTGAGAGTCAATTAGTGAGATGACATCAAATTTAAAACTTTCTGCTCAGTAAAGGAAAAAAGAGCATAAAGAGAGAACCTACAGGAGGGAGAAAATCCTTGCCTCCTAGTTCTCCAACAGTGAATTAATATCCAGAATATATAAAGAACTAAAAAACTCAACACCAAAAATAACTCAATTAATAAATGGGCAAAAGAAAGAAACAGACACTTCTCAAAAGAAGAAATACAGATGGCCAACAAATTCACAAATGGGTGATATGGTGGTACATAAAATGTATTACTTGTCAGTAAACACTATCAAACTATATATAAATACATGGATGATTGTATAATTTATATATAAAGTTTTTCATCCATTTTAAGTATTCTTTTAAAATCAATATCTGAGAAAAATCTACCTTAAGCTATAGGTTATGTGGTAAATTTGGAAGTAAATAAGGACTTGTGGATAGATGCCAGATATCAACCAACTTGAATTTATTCACTGAATTCTGTTTAGGAAAATTATTGAAGCAGACTTTATGGTACAAAGTATAACAGAATCATCGATGTGATTATTTCACAAAAGCAATATTTTGTGAAATAAGTACTTATTATAATATTTTATAATTTAATAATAAGTATGAAACGCTTTTGTACCATAAAGATAAGTCTCTGAATATCTCAAATCAAAGTATCTAAATTTAAAAACGTTTTACTTTTATGAACACAAGTTATTTATACTATTTGTAACATACAGTGTTTAGTTATTTAACATAAATTATTTTCTTTCAAACTGTCTATTTCTTGAATTTTTAAATTATTTTCTTTTAAACCTTCTACTATGGTATTTTGTATTTTATATATCTTTTTAATAGTAAACTTATAAAATATACACATACATTATTTATATTGAGGAAGTTGTATTAGAAAATATGTTGGGTTTGTTATTTAAAAAAAATTACCATGAAGTAGGTAGAAGGAAACAAAAAGGATAGCTTTAGAGTAATAAGATGGAAGGGAAATTCCATTAAACAAAATTGTCTACACTCACTATATCGCAGCTAATCAAACAACAATTTCAAGGCTATTTTAAACAAGGCACTACCCAGAGAGAACCCAGCTTATTACAAGGTCAGAAATTAATTGTAAACATCTATCCTGGTCATACTAAGTGGCAGTCTCAGCATTTTAACAACTCCCACTGAAGTTTGGATTCCCAGAGCTCCAGCAAATCCCCCTGCTCCCTGCCCCACATCAAGTGGTTCACATCTTTTAAAGAGGCAGAAAGTAGTATACAGAATTATAAAGCATCACAGAAAATAGAAATCAGATATTACATACTGAAAAATAATTTGAAATGTTGATTTTCATACTCTGTCTTTAGAAAAGGTAAGTGAAAATATTATAGAGGGATAATTCATTAGATGTTTAATAATGGTATTTTAATTAGTTTTGAGTTAGTTATCAGGGAAAGGCTTTGGATTCTGAGGCACCAAACCCTCTCTAACTCACAGTGGACTGGGATCAACAATTTCTGTGAAAATTGAGGGGAAATATGCTCTCAAATGATATTCAGAATTATATTGTTAATGATTAATGATGAATAGAGGTAAGAAAGATTAATCTTGATCCGACAGAAAACTCATACCATTGTTGAAAACACTGGAAAATCTAGCAACACATAGGTTTTTTTCCAGTCGGAGGTATTTGTTTTCATCAAATTTCAGGGTTAGTAGAACATGTAAATAAGTATATTTTAAAAAATAAACACATTTTGACAGTTGGAGAAGGAGCTGGAGTGAGAGAATTGTTGACCCAAACTAGATCTTTGGAAAATCTCTGCATGAAGATGACTACTAGATCATAAATTAAAAAAGATATCTTGGAGAACTTCAAGAGAAAAATCTTTAGAAGATATTCATATTCAAAAAAATGAAGAAAATTTAAATGATTCAAGAATGTTACTATAAATGCTGTACATAGCAGAAAAAGCAGAATAGCAAGCTTCCAAATACATATGGCAGCCAAAAATGCAAATTTATAAACTACACTAGATTCCATTTACAGTGTGTCCTTGAGTGCCTGAGAGTGAAACATATTTCAGTTCAAGCAGTTGTATAGAACTGGAATAATTCATATGATAATGTTAAATTAATTTGTTAAAATTAATTTAACAATAACAATTTTAATTTAAGGTTAATTTTAACTGAAAGTTAAAAACAAAGTATATATAGTGGTTTACATTCTACTAAATATAATTCATATCCTATAAATTTTATCACTTTAAGTACACATTCAATGATTTTTATTATATTTACTTAGTTGTGCAATCATCCCCATAGTCTTATTTAAATCATTTTCATCACCACACAAAAAAAATCTCATATACCTATTTGTAAACACTTTCCAGACTAAGATAACTAACATGCTTTCTGTATTTATGTTTGTCTTTTCTAGGTCTTTCATATACATCAAATTTATAAATGGAATCCATATAAATGGAATGTAGTCTTTTTCAGGCTTCTTTACTATTATGTTTTTGAGGTTAATCTCTGCTTTAGCAAAAGTATGTATAATTTTTACCAAACAAAATCACTGAGAATTAAATTTACATTTTCTTTAATTGGCTATGATGAAAGGAGAAGCAAATATTTTCTTGAATCAATTATTTTTATCTTAAGTAATATCTATTGTATACACATAGGTAAGAACAGAAATGTTCACATCAATTGTTTTTATATTCATTGCATCTCTTTGGGGGTGGTCCTGTCTATAAGACCTGGGAAGATTTACTTAATAGTGTGGGTCTTGATTTCTCATTTATTAAAAAGGTTTGGGAAATAAATGACTACAAAATTCCCTCTATTTTCAATTTCCTGCAAAGCACAAAATAAATTGTTAAGTAAAAGTTAAAAGTAATTATAATAAAATGTGTGATTAGAAAATTTTATTAGAAAATTTTCCTTACCAATAGAATTTTTGTCAGAACCATATAATTTCTTTTTTTACACTTATACTGTCTTTGTAATATTCACACAATAACAATAGGCATATTAAACACAAACCTGAAGAAATATTTTTTAGAGAACTTGCTTGTGGGGCTAGGGATATATCTTAGTTGTAGTGCTTGCCTCGCATGCACAAGACCTTGGGTTCAATCCCTAGCACCACACACACACACATACACACACAAAAAAACCTTGCTTGAAAAGGGAAAAGAAGGAATAAAAGAAGCAAAAACTGAGAAAGCATCAGCATAAGTGAATGCCAACTTTCCCACTGAAATAAAAGGCTTACTTAATCAATCTATGCTTAATTGTATTGATTTATTTTTCAAGTTTGTGTATTTTCATATCATAGGGCATAAAATTTCATGTATTATTTATTCATCCAAAATTATAGTTGGTATATCCATTTCACCTAACAATTACCAACCCTTATTTTTCTCCAAACTGCATCTAATTATTGATATTACCATACAAGTCCCCAAAGCAAGACTCCTGCTCATGCACATAATAATCATGTCACACAAAACTGCAAGATGTATGGTGTGCTGGCTGTGCCTCTGCAAAAACCCACCTGCCAACACCACGGGGCAGTATCCCATTATTCAGTGCCCTCTTGATTTGACCTATAGATGTTTCATCATTTTATCTGCCCACCAATTGTAAGCCTTACCTTATTCATTAAAAAAAAAAAAACTAAGGTAGGAAAATTAAGGTATTTTTGATAATGACAATATTTTGACTGAAACCTGAGTAGAAATGAAAACAAAGAGAGAATTATAGTTATTTGGAAAAAAAGGAAGAGGTGCTTTCTACTCATCTTCATATCTTTATTCACTCCCTTTTCTTAGTACACCATACTTCCTAGTCACTGTTCCTAATTTTTTTTTCTTTTTTTACACATTCTCAATACCTCACTCTTCTTTGTTTGCTGACTCTGAAGCCCATTTTATTTTTCAAAATATTTTGAAGATGGCATCAAAGCCTGAAGTTTTATCTGAAAGTTTAATCTTCCTACAAACATTGGTGCTAACTATGATTCTTTTTTCTCTCTTTGTATATAAAGAACTTCTGGATACTTTCTGAATTGGGTAAATGAATCATAAAAATGGATCTGTTGTGACTGAGTTTATTTTACTTGGATTTTCTGGACAATGGGAACTTCAGATTTTCTTCTTTGTGACATTTTCCTTGATCTACTGCGCTACTGTGGTGGGAAACATTCTTATCATGGTCACAGTGATAGTTAGTTCTGCCCTTCATTCTCCCATGTACTTCCTCCTTGGAAACCTTTCTTTGTTGGACATGTGTCTCTCTACTGTCACAACACCCAAGATGATCACAGACTTGCTTGCTGAGCACAAGACTATCTCTCTATGGGGTTGCATGACCCAGATGTTCTTTATGCACCTCTTTGGGGGTGCTGAGATGACGCTTTTGATAATCATGGCTTTTGACAGATATGTAGCCATATGTAAACCCCTGCACTACAGGACAATAATGAGCCACAAGTTGCTGAATCGGTTTGTGATACTTTCATGGATAATTGGTTTTATACACACTATGAGCCAGATGGTATTGACAGTGAACTTGCCTTTCTGTGGCCACAATGTTGTGGATAACATATTTTGTGATCTTCCCCTTGTGATCAAGCTTGCTTGTGTTGAAACTTATACCCTAGAATTATTTGTCATTGCTGACAGTGGGCTTCTCTCTTTTATCTGTTTCATCCTCTTGCTTGTCTCCTACACTGTCATCCTGGTCACCGTGCAGCAAAGGGCATCTGGGGGGCTCTCCAAGGCTCTGTCCACATTGTCTGCCCACATCATTGTGGTCACTCTGTTCTTTGGACCCTGTATTTTTATATATGGCTGGCCTTTCAGTGGTTTTGCAAGTAATAAAACCCTTGCTGTATTTTACACTGTTATTACACCCTTAATGAATCCTATTATTTACACTCTGAGAAACCAGAAAATGCAAGGGGCCATGAGAAAATTATGGTTCCAGTCCTGTTAGTTCCTCACAGAACTTCTATATTTGAGCACTATGTAATTAACACAAATTTTAAATACTATAGTAAGATAGATTGAATGGATTGTGTATCATACTTTCTTGTACTTTTTATGTTAGAAGCATAACCAGTGAGGAAAAAAATACCAAGTTACTTTAAACTGGCAGTTAAAGGTGTTATAATAGCTCTAATAAAAACAATGAGCCCTACAGAAAAACAGACATATGAAATCATTGAACATTTTTCCCTTAGACTTTCAATATCGGTTTACTGGTCAAAGAATAATTATATAAAAAATAAATATTCTTAGTAATCATTTTAATAGGTATGGAAAATTAATGGTATTAATAGATTTATACATCATTTACTTAAATACTATGAATAAATTATGATTTATATAAGTTAATAAAGGGGAAATATAATTCTAATTTCTCCAATCTTTGAGGCAAATGTCAGTAAATTCAAAAGTAAAGTGAGTATAAGGAAAAATTCATGTAAAGGACAATTTCAACAGAAACACAAAAAGCAAATCTTCACCTTAAATGCTGTGAATATAAGTATGCACAGCTAACTTTGAAACCTCAGTAAATTAAAATAAAAACAAAAGCATGTTCCTTTATTTTGAGTAATATACAATGTCACTTTAATTTTAGCCTTTTTAAAGGATTTATATCAAAATAGTACATAGCAAATTTAAAACAAAAGGAAGTGAGACATAAAGCAAATTTAGAATATAGGCTATTGTAAACCATACTGAAGTCTATTGATCCTTAGTAAACAGCAAGAGCATAATCTCAGAGTCATGGGTTATAGAACATCCTCTATGTCTTTAACACAAGGTGAAATATGCATCTAATGATTGGTGGAATTATACTGCATTTAATAAAACATGTGTAAGATCATTAGTCTGTAGTGCAGCACACTCAAGATTCTAAATCCTTTGATTACAAAATGAACTTGTTAGAAATATTTAAAATACATTTTTAAATTAATTAATATGATAAGATGCTGGGTGTAGTGGTGCACACTTTTAATACCAGTGACTTTGGAGGCAGGAGGATTGCAAGTTCAAAGCCAGCCTCAGCAATTTAGTGAGGGCTCGAGAAATTCAGTGAGACCCTGTCTCTAAATAAAATATGAAAAAGGGCTGGGGATGTGGCTCAGTGATTAAGTGCCCCTGGGTTCAAATCCCAGGACCAAAAAAAAATTAAAATATAAAGAAATAAAATGATAAGATGGAATTTCATCTGAGACCCAGAAGGGAAATTGAATTACATCCTAGGGGGATAAGCTAGATCTGAGTCATTTCCTACTCAGATAGTCCAGAGAGCCTTTGCCTGGAGCTCCAACTATTAGTACCTTGAGTTTGGGAGAGCACTGTTGATAGGGCTTTGAACCTATACAGGGTGAGGGACTGATGGAAGGCCGCCTTGAAAGCTTAAACAGGAAAAAGGAGGGAAAAAAGAAAAGGAAAGCCAGCCCAGCAGAAGCAGATGGCAAGAAAAAGAATGTCTGCTCCAACCTTCACTCTTGGAAGTGACTAAAACAATTGTTTCCTTAAGAAAAGTTTGGCTAATCATTACATTCTTTTTATGATTTGACACATCAAGGTAAGTAATTTTTAAATGTGCTAAACAGTAATATAAACCAGAAAATAATAAATAAAATATTACTTTCAAAATGGTTAAGAGTTACTTTAAAAGATAAACCTGAAACCATTTATCACTAACAGATCCTACCAAGTCTACATCTACTTTTTGTTTTGCAGCAAAATAAAATCTCAAAAAATAAATTACATAAGCAAATGTGATGAAATATATGCAAGACTAATTACTGAAATTTGTAAAATATTTATAAAATAAGTGAAATAAGGCCTAAATGAAAAAATATATGTACACAAATTGAAAGACTCAGAAACAAAATTTTTTCTTCTCAAATATTTTTAAAACATCTTCAAGCCAGATGCTGTGGCACATGCCTGTAATCTCAGCAACCAGGAAGCCTGAAGCAGGAGGATAACAAGTTCAAGTTCAGTATCAGCAAATTAGTGGGGCCCTAAGCAACTTAATAAAAATCTGTCTCAAAACAAAGCAAAAACCAGACATACAAACAAACAAACAAAAAACCAGGCTGGGGATATGACTCAGTTGTTAAATCTCCCTAGGTTGAATCCCTGCTACCAAACAAACTTTAATCCCAAGTGAACATCTAATAAACTTTCATAAAATTTAACAGGTGAATAGTAAAATTTTTTTTAGAAAATTTAAATACTTACAATAGCCAGCGTGGTCTTGAAAAACTAAAAGAAAACTAGAGAACATATTTTAATTGTTCTTAAGAACTTCTAAACACACGCAATAATTAAGATAGCATGACATTGATATAAAAATGGCAATGCATCAATTGAACATAACAGAGGGTCCAAAGTAGATCCCAGCCATGTTTTCTTTCTGCTCTACTTCACAGGACTCTGAATGGTATCATATGCTGAAAACTATCCCTGTCTCCTCTGGCTCCCTCCCATTTCTCCTTCACAGGCACTTCCATTAATAAATTCTTACATGTCTACTCACATCTTGGTGTCTGCATTTCAAAGATTATGAATTATTACAGGCCATTATAAATTAAGTTCTTGTTAAACATCATTATATCTGTCTTTTGGTGTACATGTGCATGATGAACACATAGGCAAAAGAGAAAGATAAAGCATACATACACATAGATATCAACATAAATGTAGATGTAGATTTTGGGTTGTGTCCATACTTGCTGTCTGTAGAGGCAAATATAGTGGCTAACATCAGTAGTATCCACTATGTGAATCATTTTTTCTTGGATGCTCAGTAGTGTTTCTGCTTTTATGTTTAGAATTATTTATTGTGGATATTCAATTAAGATACAAACATTTTTATATGTCAATGCCATGCCCACATATTCATCCACATGCCTCTGCACCAGACCTTTATGTCTCCAATTTTCCAGTTCATTTCTTTACAGGAACCTGACCATGGAGACAGTCAATGATTGCTGAATATCTATCTACATTTGTACCCTGGAACATTTCTTCCACACAAAGTTCATGATATGATGCAATGCTTGCAGGTCTATCCATTTGAAAGAACTGACTTATATACTGTCTTTTCAAAGCTGGGTTGGGTTATGATCATCATGCAGATAATATTTAACCTTTCTATTCTCTCACATACCAATTCAAACTCTGTATAAATCAAGCTTGGGATGTTTCATCTTCCTTCAGTTGTTACACAGGACCCTTTATGGCCACCTGAGGCTCATGCTACCTGTTCATCTGCATATGCAACTTTTTGCTCTCTGGTTCTTTTTGATTTGGCTTCATATGCATCATTTTCAATGTATGATGGACTGTGGTTGTCCTACTTTATAACATTGGTAAACAGGGTGCAACCCCAATGGAAATTATAAAACATGAGCAAGTAGTGCCATGTGGGTAAGTCCAACTCTTCTAAGGCTGGGTAAAAAGGATCTGTTGTTTTAGAAGAGGTATAATTCTATGCTACAAATGGCATGGCTCTATTTCTGCATTTTATTTATTCACTAGGACTCTCCATGAGCTCCATAATTCCATCTTTTTCCACCTTTGACTCCTCCAGCATTTTAGGGTCTGATAGTTTGTTTGGCCTAAATAACAGAGCTGGGTGCAACACAGTATGGACAAATGTTTTACTAAAAGCTGTCAGTATTCTTTATTATTTTATATATAGATCAAACTCCAGGCCTGGAATTATATCTATGTTGGTGATTTGTTTCTACAAAACCTTGAGGTCTATTAGATATGCTACTTCATTCTCTCTGATAAGAAGTGCAAGGAAAATCAATTTTTCTTTTATTTTAGAAAAGATACACTACATATTTTTGACTGAAATGGAAAATCAACGACCTCATATAATTTATTTCTCACCATGTGGGGTTCAACTTTTGCTCATATTGCCTAATGAACATAATATTGTTGATACGATTGATCCTTCTCATGATCAATGGACTGGTCAGGTATGTCAAAACTCTTTGGACTATACTTTTATGGAGAACAGGATAATTGGCATTGCGCTGAGGCAAACTATCAATATTATTATCCCAAATACATGAAAACTGTCTGTTGTCTTAATTACAATTGAAATGAAAATGAATACACACTTTCACAGTCTTTGCCTAGTTGTTAAATTCTATGTTTCAAGAAAGTTACCTCAATTAAATGGTTTATAAAGTTTTCTGGTTTATAAAATCCTACTTTTCATTTCCTTTAATCAAACACTTTCAAAATTCAATCTTAGGAGGTCAAACTTTCAGAATTCTAGAATGAGGAGGTACATAAATAAACTTTGCTATAGAAAAATCACAAGAAAAATGTTATATTCATTTTTTTCAGATATTTGAAAATTAATCAAATCCTTGCAAATAGGAAGAGAAATCATTTGAGAAAAACTGGGGACAGAGGTCAATGTGTATGGAACACCTCATAGAATTACTTCTGAGTGCAGGAGAAGTATGATCCATGTTGTATTTCCCTGAAATCCCAAGTAGCATTATTGCTATTACTTGACCTGTTCTTGAGCTTGCTGGTGTGTGAATAAGGAATAATCCATAGGGTATTGTTCAAAATCAGTGGCAATTATTTAATATTTCAGCTGATTAATGCTAAACAGCCCAGGAAAACAAGAGGATAGTCAAAACTTAAAAAGGAATTCTTGGGGAAAAGGTGATCCATAGGTCTCAATAATCTCTTGTTTATGATTTGCCTAAACCCTGAAGAGGCAATAATTGAAGGATAATTGTCTAAATGTGCACATAGTCTTTTTTTAGTAATTGTGTAAAATCTATGGGTTGAAGCCATTTCTGAAAATGCCTAATTGATAGCTGATTATTAAGGTAAATGAACAGAGACCTCAACAACTTCATACTAGACTGTGCACAGACTATACAGAACTAGTCCAGGAAAGAAACATACGAATGTAAAACAACTGGAAAAGGGAAAAAACTAACAAAAATAACCTATACAGGAGAGATGAAGAGAAATTACCATCCAAGTTAACGCATATACATGAAATGTATAATTTTTAGTAAGAAATATAAGAAAGGCAAGGAAGCAGAAAAATAAGAGCCATCAAGAAATCAAAATTCGAACAATAGAAACTGTTTTTGGATTATTGGGATACATTTCTAGTCTCCCTGTCCTATACTCAGGAGGCCCAGTTTGCTGTGTTATACAGGTGCTGGAAAACCTATAGGAAGAATACATGACAGACATGCTGAAAATCAGACAAAAACTTCTTCAAGTTTATATCTGAATTAGAGAAACTGTGGAGAACAATATCCACAAGTTTCTCACTTTTCAAAAGATCAAATAGTGTGACACTTGGCTCTTATATATTTGTATTAAATAGGATTCAATGGCTTCTCTCAAGTGGTACTAATTCTGGGAAAAGCAGAGGCCACACATTAAGTTAAATTATCCATACCTGGGGATATTTGCCTAATCCCAGAACTCATAACATAAAGAAATTTATGAAGTAGCCCCTTGCTTAAAAGAATAAGTTATATGCATCCCATTAGATGGGTAGACATAAGAGCAAAATGAAAAATCAAGAGAAAAAAAAAAACCCAAACAGCTCATAACACATCAACAACTGAATCAATCAACAAAAGAGTAGAAGAAATGTCAGAGAAAGAATTTAGGAAGTTGATACTTAAAAGTATTTAATGAATTAAAGAATATGTAAGGAGTGAAATTAGACAGAATATACAGAAAGTGAAAGATAATTTCAATACAGATATTGAGATTCTGAAAAAGAAAACAGAGAAAATCCTGGAAATGAAAGATTCAATAAACCAAACTTAAAATTCAATGAAAAGTCTCACCAATATATTATGCCACTTTGAAGACAGATTTATTTTTAGGCCTTGAAGACAAATAATCTTGAAAATAAAGTTGACCATAAAGAAAAGATGTTTATGACCAGAATATTCAAGAAATCTGGGATAATATCAAGAGAACAAATCAATCATTGGGGTAGACATAGGCTCTAAAATACAAATTAAAGAAATACAGAATCTTTTCAAATAAAGAATATTAGAACATTTTCCAAATCTTAGGACTGAAATGAAAATTCAAATACAAGAAACATAAACTGCAAATAGAAAGAATCCAAATACATCTTCTCCAATATGTAGAAAAAAATAGAGGCAGATCTCTGTGCTGTGCAGACATCCATGCTGTGGGCTCTCCATCTACAATGTGGCTGCCCCACCATCACTGAGTGACCTGCCTTGGCTGTGTCATCTCCCACCATGGCTGCCTCAATTTTGGGATACTGCAGCTGCCTCCATAGTCATCACAACATGGAATCCTCCGTCTTGGGACACTCGACAGTGCCTGGAGGAAGCCACCGGCCACAGCACTTACTGTCACAGCTCTGCATCTCCAAATGCAGCTGCCCACCGTCACTGTGCTGACCCCTGTCACTGCCCCATCTTCAAACATGGCCAACTCCATCTTGGGGCAACTTTGACATCATCTTGGGAAAACTCTGCCAATGCCATGGCCATCTTGAGCTTCCATCTTGGGACACTGGCTAGGGCCTAGAAGCCCAACATTAAGGTACCTACAGGTTTGCCATGCTGCTTTCATCTAGAGACACCAGTCAGGGCCTAGAGGACCATCACAAGGTGCCTGCAGGCTTGGTTATACCTGTGGTCTTCTGGCTAGGTGTGCTAATAGCCACCATCTTGCTAAAGAGGCTGGAGAGAGCCATACATTGGGAAGGATGGGACCAGATATTGAAGGTCAGTAGGTTGGAAAAGGGTGTGAGGGCATCTGCCATCCAGTCTGCCACTACTGGGTTCCCAGTGCACACTTAGGCCAACACTTGCTAGGACCTGGCACCAACCCAGTCCCTGACTCCCTCCCTAATCTGGCATCCATCAATTCCCTGGTCCAAACAGGACCCTCCAACTCCCCAGACCCTAGTCTTCCAACCCCTCCCTAGCCAACAACCCAGCCCAGCACTCTGAGCTATGTGGCCAGCCTACAGCTCTCAGTGCCTGGTACTTATCTGCCCAATACAGAACAGTTCTCTACTACAGGTGTACAGGTCCCAGTGCTTAGGACTGATGGAGAGAGAGGTGCTTGGTTGGGATATCTAAAGGGCACAGACAGGAGAGATACAGTTTAGAGACTAAATCAGACACCAGGAATTACAGGGTCAGGGACCTAAGGAGCTAAGATCAGGCTCCTATATCACACAAATGGAACCCAAAGGAGATTCTTAGAATACAGTATTCCAATGGGGACTGGCAATGGCTGTACCCCACCTCCAGGCTAACCTACTAAGGTTAACCCTACCACCCTAGTAACCCTCACCATCCTGAGGGTGAAGATACCAACAAACTTCAGCTATACCAACAAACTCCCTACCTATCAGCTGAGAAGGGATGCAGAAAAGTTTTTGAACTCCAACAGAAACAATTGTTCAATTTTCCTTTGAGTTTTTTTTCTTTTCTTTTTCTGCTCTCACATCCCCACCATTTTTGAAAGCAAGTACTTTTTATGCATCAGGCTATTGAGGACTGGGATGTCTGAACAGTATATTATGGGAGACCAACCTTGCATGTGACTGAGTCACACTTCCTGGCTGGGTGCTGAGGCACTCAGTCACAGAAATGTGGCAGAGCTTTCCCCACTCTTCTTGGGTTCAAGGATTGGTGTCTCGTGCATGGGTGTTGTCTTGCTACAGCCCCATGAGTGAAGTTATGCTCACCTGTTCCTTTGTAATATAACCCCTTGCCCTGTTTAGGATAGAATGTTCCATGGAAGTGCCTTGTGTGTGTCCCTTTCTCTTACTGTGCCCTTGGGTGTGGCCTACCCAGGTGTCAGTCAACCTGCTGACAGTGGACATCATGAAGATAGACTCAGCCTCCTGAAACCTGACCTCTTGCCTCATTTAAATAGCTTCTCCTCAATAAGGGGTCAGTACATGCTCTCTCTCTCTTTCTGTGGACCCTTAAGGTCAGAGGAGCCATCACAGTGACCTCAAAGAAAGAGGTATTTGTGTCTCTTGTGTGGGTATTTTGCGCATCCCAGTTAGCCCAGTTCATCTGGAGTAACCCCTGAGCCTTTTAGTCGCAAGAACAGAAACCCGGCAGTATATTAGTTTTTTGTGTATTTTTAAATTTGTTCCTCTTTTTAATTATTTTATATATATATATATATATATATATATATATATATATATATATATGTGTGTGTGTGTGTGTGTGTGTGTGTATTTATTCATTTTTTTCCTCCAACTTATCTGTTTCCCTGGATTCTCTTTCTCTCTTTTCTTCTGCTAATAGCCAACTTCTATTGATTCTTCTTTCACTTTTCCTTTGATCTTATATTTCTATCTTTTCCCCTCCTACCTTATAAACATCACATCTTTTACCACTCCTGTTCTCTCTTTTTCCACCATTGGAAATTGTAAAGCCTGTTGCATAGTCTATATATTGCAGACAATAATTGAGCACATCATTTCTATTTATTGCAAGAAAATTGTAGGCATCTTAATAGGAGCTATTTGATTTAAGGCTGTGCATTTTTTGCATAGGGTGCTGTTAATACTGATCTCTCCATTAAAGGCAAGATACTGGAAACCTGCAGGGACACTATAAGTCTATAGGGTTAAAATTGTAATACCTCAGATCCACACTGCTAGATGGGAAGACACACAGACAATATGAAAAACAAGGAAACAAAGCACTCCAAACAAACCAAGATGCTCTAATAATAGAATCCATTGACAACACAGTAGAAGAAATGTCAGAGGAGTTCAGAATGTACATACTTAAATGGATCTGCAATGCAGAGGATAAAGTTAGGAGTAAGGATAAAAGATCACTTCAATAAAGCGATAGAGATTATGAAAAGAAATCAAGCAGAAATCTTAGAAATAACCAAATTAACAACACCATGGAAAGTATCACCAACAGACTAGACCACTTGGAAGACAGAATAAGAGTAGAATTTTCAAATTTACATGAGCACAATAGCAGATCACATTTAGAAGGAAATCAATTTGGATTTCAATTGATTTCTCAACTCAGACCATAAGAACTAGAAGGGCTTGGAATAATATGTACCAAACTTTCAAAAACATGGAGGCTAACCAAGATTACCATACCCAGAAAAAATATCATTCAGAATTGAAGATGCAATAAAAACCATCCACCATATCTAGAAACTAAATGAATCCATAAGCATTAAGCCTACACTATGAAACACTCAATGAAATATTTCATGAAGAAATGAAAAATAAATATGAAAATCAGCATAGAGATGAATTGCACTAGAATATTCAATTAGATGTGAATCAAGTCTGAATAAACATTAGAAAGAAATCAAAATGGCTATAAATAAAAGTCATCTTTCTCTAATAACATTGAATGTAAGTGATCTAAACTCTTTAATCAAAAGAATTAGATTGGTAAATTGGATTAAAAAATCAAGACTCAACAATATGTTGCTTGCAAGATACTAACCTATAGACAAGAAATCCACAGAATGATGGTGAAGGGATAAAAAAATATCATGCAAGTAGAAAAAATAGAAATCATGGATAGCTACTCTCATATCAGACAAAGTAGATTTCAAATCAAAATTAACCAGAAGAGACAAGGAAATTCACTTCATAGTGGTTAAGGAATCATGCAACAATAAGATATAATAATTTTATTTTTTATTAGTTGTTCATGACAATGCAATGATCTTGACATATCATACATTTGAATCAAATGGGATACAATTTCTATTCTTTCCAAGTGTACAGGTTGCAGAATCACATTGGTTATATGGCCATATATATATATACATATAGCAATACTAGTGTCTATTTTATTCTGCTGCCCTTCCTATCCCCATTTCCCCTCCCCTCCCCTCCCATCATCTCTCTCTACCCAATCTAATGTGACACATTTATCTCTTTTTTTCCTTCCCCCTCACATCATCATATATGTATTTTGTATAATGATGAGGGTCTCCTTCCATCTTCTGTGCAATTCCCCTTCTCCCTCCCATTCCCTCCCACCTCTCTTCCCTATTTAGTGGTAATCTTCTTCTCATGCTCTTCCTCCCTACCCTATTTTGAGTCACCCCCCTTATATCAGAGAAGACATTCAGCATTTGTTTTTTAGGGATCGGCTAACTTCACTTAGCATAATCTGCTCTAATGCCATCCATTTCCCTGCAAATGCCATGATCTTGTTATTTTTTAGTGCTGTGTAATATTCCATTGTGTATAAATGCCACATTTTTTATCTATTCATCTATTGAAGGGCATCTAGGTTGGTTCCACATTCTAGCTATTGAGAATTGTGCTGCTATAAACATTGATGTGGCTGCGTCCCTGTAGTATGCTCTTTTTAGGTCTTTTGGGTGTATTCCAAGAAGGGGAATAGCTGCGTCAAATGGTGGTTCCATTCCCAGCTTTCCAAGGAATCTCCATACTGCTTTCCAAATTGGCTGCACCAATTTGCAGTCCCACCAACAATGTACGAGTATACCTTTTTCCTCTGCATCCTTGCCAGCACTTGTTATTGTTTGACTTCATAATGGCTGCCATTCTTACTGGAGTGAGATGGTATCTTAGAGTAGTTTTAATTTGCATTTCTCTGATTGCTAGAGATGGTGAGCATTTTTTTGTGTATTTGTTGATTGATTGTATATCCTCCTCTGAGAAGTGTCTATTCAGGTCCTTGGCCCATTTGTAGATTGGGTTATTTCTTTTTTTGTTGTTTAACTTATTGAGTTCTTTGTATACTCTAGAGATTAGAGCTCGATCTAAAGTGTGAGGTGTAAAAATTTGTTCCCAGGATGTAGGCTACTTATTTACTTCACATATTATTTCTCTTGCTGAGAAAAAACTTTTCAGTTTGAATACATCCCATTTGTTGATTCTTGATTTTAACTCTTGTGCTATAGGTGTTCTATTAAGGAATTTGGGGCCCGACCCCATGTGATGGAGATTAGGGCCAACTTTTTCTTCTATTAGACACAGAGTCTCTGGTTTGATTCCTAGCTCCTTGATCCATCTTGAGTTAACTTTTGTGCATGGTGAGAGAAAGGGATTCAATTTCATTTTGTTGCTTATGGATTTCCAGTTCTCCCAGCACCATTTGTTGAAGATGCTATCCTTTCTCCATTGCATGTTTTTAGCACCTTTGTCTAATATAAGGTAGTTGTAATTTTGTAGATTGGTCTCTGTGTCCTCTATTCTGTACCATTGGTCTACCCGCCTGTTTTGGTGCCAGTACCATGCTGTTTTTGTTATTGTTTCTCTGAAGGATATAATAATTTTAAATATTTATGTCCCAAACAATGGTGTACTTGTATATATATAACAAATTCTTTTCAATTTAAAGAATCAATAGAATTCAATATATTAATGATCAGTGATCTCAACATAACTTTCTCACCAAAAGATAGATGAGACAGATATAAATGAAATAAAGACACTTCATACCTAAAAGATAACTATTACTCAAATGTATATAACAGACATCTGTAAAATATTTCACACATAAACAACTGAATTCACTTCTCACTGGCAGATGAATCATTCTCTAAAATAGATCAGATCTTAGGACACAAAACAAATGTTAGGAAATACAAAAAGTAGACATAATTCCACATACTTTGTCAGATCCAAATGGAGTGAAATTAGAAATAAATGTCAAGAGAAATCATTTTAACATCTGGAGATTAAATAATAACATGTTGGAATGAGGATTAGACTGGGGAAGAAATCAAGGGAAATTTTTTTTTTAAATCTTGGAATCTGGGACAGTATGAAGGCAGTTTTAAAAGGAAATAGCACTGGGTTCCTACATTAAAAAAACAAATTCCAAAATAAATAATCTCATTATACCTCAAGGCTCTAGAGAAAGAAGAACAAACTAATTCCAAAGTGAGCAGAAGATAGGAAATAATTGAGATCAGAACCAAAATTAATGAAGTTGAGATTAGAAAGAGAATACAAAAGATCAATGAAACAGAAAATTGGTTCTGTTAAATGATAAAACAAGATTGATAAAACCTCAACCAAACTAACCAAAAGAAAGACAGAGATGGCCCAAATCAATAAAATTGGAGATGAAAAGAACATATCACCACAGACACTTCTGAAATGGTTCTTCAGAGGATCATTAGAAACTATTATAAAAATCTGCACTTAAAAATCTCCTAAAGCACAAGAAGTAAAATCAAGAATCAAAAAATGGTGTGGAGTCAAACTAAAAAGCTTCTTCTCAGTAAAGGAAAAAACCAGTAACGTGATGAGAGAGGCTACAGAATAGAAAAAAAATCTTTACCACACACACCTGAGACAGAGCACTAATCTTCAAGCTATAAAATAACTAAAAAAATAACTTAACACAAAAAACCCTCACAAATAACTCAATCAATATATGGGCAATAGAACTGAACAAACACTTCACAGAAGAAATACAATTGATCAACAAACATGAAAAAAATGTTCATTATCTCTAACAATTAGAGAAATGCAAATCAAAACCACTCTAAGATTTCATCTCACTCCAGTCAGAATGGCAATTATCAAGAATACAAGCTATAATAAGTCTTGGCAAGGATGTGTGGGAAAGGTACACTCATATATTGCTTGTAGGAATGAAAATTGGTGCAACTGCTCTGGAAAGCACTATGGAGATTCCTCAGAAAACTTGGAATGGAACCACCATTTGATCCAGTATCCCACTCTTCAGTTTACACAAAGGACTTAAAATCAGCCTACTACAGTGACACAGCCACAGCTCTGGTTATAGCCACTCAATTCCTAATAGCTAAACTATGGAACCAACTTAGATGCCCTTCAACAGATGAATGGATAAAGAAAATGTGGTACATATACATACTGAAAGATTATTCAGCCTTAAAGAAGAATGGAATTATGGCATTTACAGGTAAATGGATGGAATTACAGAATGTCGTACTAAGTGAGATAAGCCAATCCCCCCAAACCAAAAGCTGAATGTTTTCTCTGATTAAGGGGTTGCTAATCCATAGTGGGGAGAGAGTGGGAAGAATATATGGAAGAATGAAGGAACTTAGTGAGGGGAGGAGTAGGGATGTGTGGATGGGAAGGACAGTAGAATGAGACAGACATTATTACCCTATATACATGTATGATTATACTATTGGAGTGACTGCACCATGTACAGCCAGAGGAATGAGAAATTGTGTTCTATTTATATACAATTTGTAAAACTACACTCTACTGTCATGTATAACTAATTAGACCTAATATTTTTTTTAAAAAAATCTCAAAAATCTTGAAGATACTGACAAATTCCTAGAGACATCTGACCTACCTAAATTGAACCATAAGGATATAGAAATCTTAAAGAGATCATTTGCAAGTAATGAAATTGAAAAAGCCTTCCAACAAAGAATGCCCAGGACAAATTCTCAGCTGAGTTCCACCAGAACTTTAAAAAACTAATAACACTCTTCCTCAAATTCTTCCATGAAATACGAAAGGAAGGAACACAGCCAAATTCATCCTATGCATCCGGTATCACCCTGATACCAAAACTAGACAGACACATAAAGGAAAGAGAACTTCAGGCCAATATCCTTGATGAACACAGATGAAAATTTCTTAATAAACTATTGACAAACTGCATACAAAAACATATTAAAAAGTAGTTCTCTATGGTCAAGTGGGTTTCATTTCAGGGATGCAAGTTTGGTTCAACAGAAAGACTTCAACACATAGACTTGAGAAAAGAAATCACCTGCTTGTACCAATAGATGCAGAAAAGGCATTTGACAAAGTACAGTACATATTCATGTTGAAACATGAGAAAAAATACAGATAGAAGGAACTTAGTTCAATATTGTAAAGGCCAGCCAAGTCCAACATCAAACTGAAAGGAGACAAATGGAACTCATGCCTTTTCACATCCATATGTGCTTTGCCACTTTCTTAAATAGGAAACAAATTCATGTGCACTCTATTCCCATCAAAACTCAGTAATACATTTCTACACTATGTGTGCTCTCTAAGTGCTTTGTGGAAATGTTTTTATTACTGAACACAAACTAAAAGCATGGATTTTTACCCTATGCACCAAACACAGACACAGTTGAAAGGAGAGTAGTTATTGACCATCTTATAGCCCCAGGAAAGACAGTAAGAGAGACTGGCTCCCCAGTCACACTCAATCCATCTCATTCCATTTTTTTTTTATAGAGAAAGTCAACATTGCTTGATCCATTATTATTCATTTATTTTTCATTTCTTTTCAGGTCACTGTTCTTATATAGTATATAATACTCAAAAATTGAAGTTTTTGGCTAGGTGCAAAGGCATACGCTGCCACTGCTTGGGAGGCTAAGGCAAGAAGTTCAGAGTTCCAGGTCAACATGAGCAACTTAGTGAGATCCTTTCTGAAAAGAAAATAAATAAATAAATAAAATATATAGGGCTGAGGATGTAATTCAGGTAAAATACCTCCGAGTTCAATCCCTAGTACCAAAAATTAAATGAAACTGAGGTTATTATTTTATTTTTACAGGAAAATAAATAAATAAATATTCAAAAATTTAGGAATAGTTTTTCCTAGTAAATATGGAGGCCAGGAATACAATTTAAGTCTTAAATGTCCCTTTCTTTATTCTAATTGTGGGCTAAGGAATATTATCAGATTATTTTATGAATTACTAATCCCCAAGATTAAAAATCAGAGCAGATTTCTACCTTCTGTTCTGGAGTACCAGAACCAAGATGTGGAACATATGTATTTGCAATTTTGTCTGTTTGTGTCGCTATGGTTGTAGTATTCATAAGAGTTCTAAAGAAAAAATAAAGAAAGAAAATAAAAAGAAAGCTGAGATCAAAATTTCCAAATCAAAATTAAAATGTCAGATAAAAACTAAGATAGATGTAAACCCACAGTGTCTGTTCAATGTGGGAAAATTGAATGCCAGAATAAGAATGAGTGAGCCAGGGTGCTAAACCAGAGTCAGTCTGCACAGGTTTGAAACATCAGAGGAAAACACTGGGTGCCAAAGAAAGAAGGTAATCACTTAGGAGCCAAGGAAACAAACACTATTTGCAAAAGCTTTGAAGCTTCCCAGAGGCTGTGTGCAGTATCAGAGATTGCAAAAGGAAGAGCTCTAGGCTGGAGTCAGGCAAAGATTCAAAAAAATAAGCAAGAGGACAGAAGAGACCAGAACTTCTGTTCAGAACCAAAGTATGAATTAGAATATTTCTCCAAAAGAAAAAAATAAACTAGAACCCTGAAAAATATTTATCCTATTGTTTAGAAACTTCACTGGAGGGTGCTTTTTAAAAACATGATTGGGAGTAGAAAGTAAGAATAAATATTAAATTATATAAAGTTTAAAGATTTAAAAAGAAGTGAAATTAATGTTCTATTTTTATGATGAAAGAGAATATACTATAGCTTTATAGCTGAGAGGAGAAAGTAAGTTAAATTTATGTATATATCTATACATGCATACATATATATTAATAAAATATATTTTTATACACACATATAAGAGAGAGAGAGAGAGAGAGAGAGAGAGAGAGAGAGAGAGAGAGAGAGAAAGAATTTCAACTTACATGTACTTAACTAAGAAGGGGAAAAAAGAAAAAAAATACTAGTCACCAAATGTTAAGTGACTGTTTTATCCAATGGAACTTATTTGACCAATAGTAATTAAGATTTTATTCATAGACTCAACTGGACTTATGGGTCATGAACTCATAATAGTAACAACAAATGCATATGAAGACACAATTTAGGCCTGAAAACTAGATGTATAGAATTTTCTAATAAATTTCTCATCTTTTGGAACTTTCTAGAATAAAAATTCAATAATGTCATTGTGCCATATACTAATCAATTGAAATTATGTTTCATAAATGTACATCTTCTCTCTTCCTACAGGAATCAAGTTTTCACTTCCTTTATGTCTACACCTTCAAAACATCACAGGTTACATTAGCATTTTTCCATAGTAGTTTCATTAGTGCATGGATACAAAGAACAGCTCTGTAATATGTGAGTTTGTTTTGTTAGGATTCACCAGCACTTGGGAACTTGAAATTTTCTTCTCTTTTATATTTTTGCTGGCCTATGCAGCAATCATGGCAGGAAATCTTCTCATTGTGATCACTGTGACCTGTGACTCTCATCTTCATTCCACACCAATGTACCTCACCCTTAATAAACCCTGTTACTGAAGAATCAGATAAAATCCAGCCACGAGCAGACTGAGAACCTGGTGCATCAGCCCTGTACAGACTTTCTCGAATAAGTTGTGAAGAAAAGTGTGTTAGTGGATAACCCATATAAATTTCATTTCAGCAGAGGTTGGTATTATTTTTTATTTGTATATTTTCTAAAATAATTATATTGTAAATTGAAGTTATTAACTATAATTTTCTATCACTATATTCCTTTGACATTTGGTTTTATTGGAACTAATTATTTTCTTAGAAATTTAATATGTATTTGGACTAATAGATTATTTTTAAAATATCATAAAGTGTTAAATAGAAAAACAAGTTCATTAACTTTAGAAACCCCAAAGTATCCCATACTCATTCCCTTTAAATAAAGAAAAATAAAATTGATTTATCTACTTTTATGTAGGAATCTTTCAGCTAAGTTTTCTTGATGACTGAATATAATTAAAATGTGGGAATTTTTCCGAACCCACATGCACATATACACATCACATACACTTAACATATTTTAGATCTTATGTACATAGATTTTTTTCTTAATAAGGAAGAGAGGCCAGTTTTTATAAGTGGATATATGCATATAGAACTTTCTATCCCTTAAAATGAAAAAGACACTTTTTTTCTCAAGACAATTGAAATTCGTGACTAGTTATACATAGCACACTTTGTCTTATACTTTGATTCATGTTTTTTTCATATTTGCTTCATATCTTTTCATAAACAAATAGCAGTGCTCTTATGACTTTAATTCCCAGGGACAAAGAATATATGAAGTAGCCTCTATTTATTCAGGCATTCACACCATACATCATCTCGTTAAGTTGCATCAAAAAAGCCTTAGAGTATACTAACTTGTAAATTTTGATCTCCAGTCTGTGGGAATTAGAATACACAAATCTTTTATGTCATTTTTCATATCAAAGTCAAATGGTCTGTTTACCAAACTCCTAGTAACACCTGCAGCCTTGAGTCCCATAATTCTCCTACACTGCCTCTAAAGCAATATGCTATAGCTAAGAGAGTTAAAGGTCACTTAAAGACCTGTATTCCTAGGCACATGTTTGCAGAATATTTTACAATGAATTGTTACTTTAATAAATGTAGTAAGAAGCATAGGGTCCTTGTGTTTCTTAGGCATCTTTGTATTCATTCCTGTGAAATATTTCAATTGTAGAGTCAGATGAAGGTACTTGTGGTCATTCTGGTCACTGGTGGGGTCAATTAGTCCCTCGGCTACCGCAGTCGCAGGGGTAGAGACATGGAGTCAACACACAGACACCAGGGGCTGGTGAGAAGCTGGCTGGTGACAACGGCAGTCGATGTCCCCCAGCCCGTTTATTTTTGAAATGCATACAACTATTATAGGGTTCTGGTGAGGCATGCCTGGCAATCATACATAAGCAAGATAATATCCATAAACCAATAATCTTATGCCTAATGTAACCTCACTATGAGGAAGCTCTAAATATTGTTATCATGGTGGAAAGCAGTCTGGAAGGGTCTTTGTCCCTAGGGGAGGAGGCCTTCTGAGTCAGGGGTTTCATGCCCTGACGCTC
Source organism: Marmota monax (assembly GCF_021218885.2). Classification (NCBI taxonomy): domain Eukaryota; kingdom Metazoa; phylum Chordata; class Mammalia; order Rodentia; family Sciuridae; genus Marmota; species Marmota monax. The sequence goes on from NW_026693777.1 coordinate 34,449,643, forward strand.
CTGACTATCAGTTTCCTGGCCTGGTAGTTTGGCATCGCTAACCACAAGTGCTAAGAATGTGGTTTCACTAATGGTTCACTAGAGCAGAGAACCCCATTCTGCAGATGTTCCTGTCAGGCTTGAACAAGCATAGATTTTTCTTTTTTTTTTAATAATTTTTATTGTTGGTTGTTCAACACGTTACATAGTTCTTGATATATCATATTTCACATTTTGATTCAAGTGGGTTATGAACTCCCATTTTTACCCCGTATACAGATTGCAGAATCACATCGGTTACACATCCACTGATTTACATATTGCCATACTAGTGTCTGTTGTATTCTGCTGCCTTTCCTATCCTCTACTATCCCCCCTCCCCTCCCCTGCCCTCCCCTCTTCTCTCTCTAACCCATCTACTGTCATTCATTTCTCCCCCTTGTTGTTTTTTTCCCTTTCCCCTCACTTCCTCTTGTATGTAATTTTGTATAACCCTGAGGGTCTCCTTCCATTTCCATGCAATTTCCCTTCTCTCTCCCTTTCCCTCCCACCTCTCATCCCTGTTTAATGTTAATCTTCTTCTCATGCTCTTCCTCCCTACTCTGTTCTTAGTTACTCTCCTTATATCAAAGAAGACATTTGGCATTTGTTTTTTAGGGATTGGCTAGCTTCACTTAGTATAATCTGCTCTAATGCCATCCATTTCCCTGCAAATTCTATGATTTTGTCATTTTTTAATGCAGAGTAATACTCTATTGTGTATAAATTCCACATTTTTTTTTTATCCATTCGTCTATTGGAGGGCATCTAGGTTGGTTCCACAGTCTTGCTATTGTGAATTGTGCTGCTATGAACATCGATGTAGCAGTGTCCCTGTAGCATGCTCTTTTTAGGTTTTTAGGGAATAGACCGAGAAGGGGAATAGCTGGGTCAAATGGTGGTTCCATTCCCAGCTTTCCAAGAAATCTCCATACTGCTTTCCAAATTGGCCACACCAATTTGCAGTCCCACCAGCAATGTACAAGTGTACCCTTTTCCCCACATCCTCGCCAGCACATGTTGTTGTTTGACTTCATAATGGCTGCCAATCTTACTGGAGTGAGATGGTATCTTAGGGTGGTTTTGATTTGCATTTCTCTGACTGCTAGAGATGGTGAGCATTTTTTCATGTACTTGTTGATTGATTGTATGTCCTCCTCTGAGAAGTGTCTGTTCAGGTCGTTGGCCCATTTGTTGATTGGGTTATTTGTTTTCTTATTGTTTAATTTTTTGAGTTCTTTGTATACTCTGGATATTAGGGTTCTATCTGAAGTGTGAGGAGTAAAAATTTGTTCCCAGGGTGTAGGCTCCCTATTTACCTCTCTTATTGTTTCTTTTGCTGAGAAAAAACTTTTTAGTTTGAGTAAGTCCCATTTGTTGATTCTAGTTAATAACTCTTGTGCTATGGGTGTCCTATTGAGGAATTTGGAGCCCGACCCCACCGTATGTAGATCGTAGCCAACTTTTTCTTCTATCAGACACCGTGTCTCTGATTTGATATCAAGCTCCTTGATCCATTTTGAGTTAACTTTTGTGCATGGCGAGAGAAAGGGATTCAGTTTCATTTTGTTGCATATGGATTTCCAGTTTTCCCAGCACCATTTGTTGAAGATGCTATCTTTCCTCCATTGCACGCTTTTAGCCCCTTTATCAAATATAAGATAGTTGTAATATTGTGGATTGGTTTCTGTGTCCTCTATTCTGTACCATTGGTCCACCCACCTGTTTTGGTACCAGTACCATGCTGTTTTTGTTACTATTGCTCTGTAGTATAGTTTGAAGTCTGGTATCGCTATACCGCCTGATTCACACTTCCTGCTTAGAGTTGTTTTTGCTATTCTGGGTCTTTTATTTTTCCATATGAATTTCATGATTGCTTTCTCTATTTCTACAAGAAATGCCATTGGATTTTTGATTGGCATTGCACTAAACCTATAGAGAACTTTTGGTAATATCGCCATTTTGATGATGTTAGTTCTGCCTATCCATGAACAGGGTATATTTTTCCATATTCTAAGGTCTTCTTCTATTTCTCTCTTTAGGGTTCTGTAGTTTTCATTGTATAAGTCTTTCACCTCTTTTGTTAGGTTGATCCCCACGTATTTTATTTTATTTTTTGAGGATATTGTGAATGGAGTGGTTGTCCTCATTTCCATTTCAGAGAATTTGTCGATATTATACAGGAATGCAAATAGAAGAAACCATCAAAAGACTACCAACCAAGAAAAGCCCAGGACTGGATGGGTATACAGCAGAGTTTTACAAAACCTTTAAAGAAGAACTAATACCAATACTTTACAAGCTATTCCAGGAAATAGAAAAAGAGGGAGAACTTCCAAATTCATTCTATGAGGCCAACATCACCCTGATTCCTAAACCAGACAAAGATACTTCAAAGAAAGAAAACTACAGACCAATATCTCTAATGAATCTAGATGCAAAAATCCTCAATAAAATTCTGGCGAATCGGATACAAAAACATATAAAAAAAATTGTGCACCATGATCAAGTAGGATTCATCCCTGGGATGCAAGGCTGGTTCAATATACGGAAATCAATAAATGTTATTCATCACATCAATAGACTTAAAGATAAGAACCATATGATCATCTTGATAGATGCAGAAAAAGCATTCGACAAAGTACAGCATCCCTTTATGTTCAAAACTCTAGAAAAACTAGGGATAACAGGAACATACCTCAATATTGTAAAAGCTATGTATGCTAAGCCTCAGGCTTACATCATTCTGAATGGAGAAAAATTGAAGGCATCCCCTCTAAAATCTGGAACAAGACAGGGATGCCCTCTCTCACCACTTCTGTTCAACATAGTTCTCGAAACACTGGCCCGAGCAATTAGACAGACGAAAGAAATTAAAGGCATAAAAATAAGAAAAGAAGAACTTAAATTATCACAATTTGCAGATGACATGATTCTATACCTAGCAGACCCAAAAGGGTCTACAAAGAAACTATTAGAGCTAATAAATGAATTCAGCAAAGTGGCAGGATATAAAATCAACACGCATAAATCAAAAGCATAGATTTTTCAAGTACTCCAAGTTGCTTGTGGCTGCTAGCTGTAAACTGAAAGTTATTCCAACAGGTAATGATATAACAAGTAACTTTACCAAATTTCTTAGGTTTTGCCACATCAGTTTCAGATATTCTTTTACCACAAAGTGGATTTTTCATGATAACAAAGATCCCTAAGCAATCCTTCACATAAAATTTTAGTCATGGGAAAGATCATTTTAATCATGGGAAAAATAATTTCTCAGCTTTTGTGGAAAAAGTGAATTTTTCTATTTTCTATGTTATAAATCTCTCTTTTGAATTTGTGATTTACTTGTTATGTTTTCTAGTATATTCTATTTTACGGACTTTTTACCATTTGTCTCTTTTTATTTATTAAAATGTTACCTTTTTATTCACTTTTAAAGTTTTGTTTATAGATGTTCTTCCTCATCAATATATTTCAAATGTATTCCTCAATATTTTATTGTATTATTATTGTATTGTTTTTTAATTTGTTATTCAATGCTTCCAGACTGCACCTTTGGATACATGTAGAGTAGAAAAAAATTTCATTTATGTTCTTTAATGAACCACTATTCCCAGGAACACCTCCGATTTAATCTGCCCTTCCTCCATTGTCTTCCTTGGTCAGCATCACAGCATATATCTCTGTGTGCATCTCGGCTCATATGTTTGTGTGTGTATACACGTATAAAACTGAGAACTATGTTTCTATTCAGTTCCATGTACCTTTTGTCTTATGACTACTTTATTAATTTGTGGACTGTCAAGACTGTCAATTTATATATGGTTAAACAACTGGTTGACATGTTCACAATATTTTCTATTCTATTTAAAGTTGGGTTAGTATAGCATAAATCTTTATGATAGATTTACAAAAAATGTTTTAAAAGTTATTGAGTATGTATATTTGGGATAATATTGACATATTTTGCTATGTTGGTTTTCCTACATATAAGCATTGACATAAGAATATCTTTCTGTTTATTTGAATCACAATTTATATTACGTAAAATCTTTATGATTTACTCTGTAATGCTCTTCTTTTATTTTCAACTTTCAAATATTTGTTTTAAGTTTGCTGTTGCAGGTAATTAATGAAATTTATATTGCTATAATATATTTCAATTACTGGTTTTGGCTACTGCATTAGTGTTGCAATGAACTGCAAGTGTCTTTTTGACTTACTGATTCCATATCCCTTGAACATATGCCCAGGAGTGGTGTTGCTGGATAATTATACTCTATCTTAGTTCAGTGTGGTTATTGTATCCATTTGAAATCTAGTTAGGTTTGTTTGATTCTCGTGATTTCCATTTTATGGTCTTTCCCTCCTTCTTTGTTTAATATGTATGTATTGAATCTCCATATATTCCATAAGTAATATATATGAGCATATGTATGCATATGTGTGTCAAGTGTTATAGAAAAAAATGTATACTCACAGAAATATTACTCTTCTTCCATCTTCTCTCAAACCTATCCAGTACCCCATCCTTTCCATTTCATAGCCATTTTCCACTTGAAAAAAAAAACAAGTTTGATTATTTTGTGTTTTGTTTTCTGCCCAGATATACAGATATGTAACTTTCACCCTAATTTCCCTTTTATCTTGTAAAAAACTACAAAAGGTAACTTTCTGTAGAATTTTTTGAGGGGGTAGGTACCAGGGATGAACTCAGGGGTATCGACCACTGAGCAACATCCCCAGCCCTATTTAGAGACAGAGTCTCACTGAATTGCTTAGTGCCTCACAGTTCCCGAGGCTGGCTTTGAACTCTTGATCCTTCTGCCTCAGTCTCCTAAACCACTGGGATTACAGGTGTGCACCACTATGCCCAGTTATTACTGTAGATATTATTTTGCTTTTTTTTCCTTACAGCACTGCTTTCTGGAGATATTATATCATATGATCTTCAAATAAGTCACAGCAAAATTTCCTGTTCTTTACCATAGCCATGTCTTAAATGGTATAATAAAAGTAATATGAAAGATAAATGAAAGGAACACAATTCCATGCTCTCTGGCAGCGTACTCAGCCTCAGTAAGCCATCCCATGAGTGGGTCTAAAATGTTCTTCCTGAGTCTGACTGCTCCTTACACCTACTTAAGCAAGATAGTCTTTGCTTTATTTTGTTCCTCAGCTCATTCAGGTTTGTATTTCTGTGTCATTGCTGGACTGGCCTTCAATTCAAGAGCTTGTATATCCTTAGAATTTTTTGCAAATTTGTCACAAAGAAAATATTCATATTTTTGCAGATGAATTTGTATTGACATTTTCTATGAATTTGTACCTGGTGCCTAAGCTGATGTATTTTACTCTGTAATTGATTCAAAATAAAGGCACTGAAAACCTGCTCCTCCCTTTTCCCATCACTTCTAAGGGTGATTTGAAAGAAAAAAAAGGTTGAACCTCATTCTAACTCCATGCACATACATTTTAAATTATTAACAATGATTATTATATATACAAGAACCTGTCTTGTCTGTGACTTCTTAAAAGTTTTTGAAAATCTTTATATTTTGATAATATTACTAGAGTAACTTGACTTGTCAAAAAGAATAATAAAAAATGCAGTAAAACATATGATATTTCTCAAAACCCTCACAAATAAGGTGCAGATGCATGGCTTCGATATTTAGAGGTATCTTCCTGTGGAAGACATATGTAATGTATGGGAATGGAAACTAACTTTGTTAGAATTAGTATCAGTAAAGTCCCTGTGTTTGTAAGGTTGGCAATTTAAGTGGTATTTTGCCTGTCGTACCACAGACAGATTGAACATGCAATCAACAGTGAGAGCAGTGCTCTTCATACAGCTGTGCATAATTCTATAATCTCATAAAAATCGGATTCCCTGGTATTTCCATATATTTCATCATCTTTCAAAAGGTCCATTAGTCCTTCCAAGTAAAGGTAGCCAGGTTAGATTTCATTGTCTGTACTTAAAAGCTTTACAGTTACAACATCTTCTTACATTTTCCATCTCTTATTTGGTTACTGAGAGGGACTAATGTGATAACTAAAATAACAAGCAAGAATAATGGCATAAAAGTATGCATTTATCTCCCTACCCCCATTATTAAAACTATACAAACTACCCATGTGAATTAAATGGATTATGTTGTTTCCTGCAATTTTCTTACAGTAACCTGCTATTTCCACTATTGCTTTACTTAGTCTTCATTTTTTTTCATATAAAGTAAAAACTATGATGGCAAACGACTAGAATCCCTTGCAACCAGGCTGGACAGGAAGAAGTTGTTGAAGGTGTCCTGAAACTGGACACATTTACAGTTTTGTGTACATCTAAGGATTTTTAGAGCAGGTATTAGCAGAAAAAAAATTATTCAATCTATTCAATTGTTGTAAAGACATAGTATGAAATACAGGCTAAGAAACATTGACTTTTGTAACAGAATGGATTATTATTTGTGATAAGCCAGGGAAAATTAATTATATTAGTAAATTTACTAAATTTGATAAATTTTTCTCATCTTGAGATAATTATAAAAACAATGAAAATTCAATCTTTTATCAACTAATAATAATAATAGCAGTAATGATAATCACATGAACAAACACATTCATATTAGTTCCATGTGAGGACTAAAGGAGAGAATTATAATAAAAGGTGGACCCCATACCTATTATACAGAAAGATCTTTGTGCACAGGCTATTTATTTTCACTAGACTATCATCTCCTGAAGGGATAGAGGCCTGTTTCTGCCTTTGTGTACCTTATGTTAGCCTAGTGACTGGCATAGAGTGGCACTCAACAAACATTTGCTTTAAGTATTATCTGATTAATTGTCCAGAAAAGGAATGGAACTAACAAAAGCTTGAGGCACTGAGAAATGGTGGCTTATAGGTGCAGTGTAATGATTAAACTCCAAACCCGTACATGCTGTTCTGCAGAAGATACATTCTCTGCTGCCTTGTATCCCTCTGAATGTCCTCTCTACCTTTCATAACCCCTACCCCTACTACTGTGTATTCTGTCTTTAGTAAAGTGTAACCGCCTTTGTGGCACCTTGTGGCAAAGGTGACATTTTTAACACCTGAGGATAGTCCTAAGGTCCCACCTCAGCATGTTCTCATCTCATACACATTTAGCTTAATCTCATTATTCAATAATAAAGAATGAAAAAATAATGATTCTACAGATAGCTTGGATAAGAGAAAGATAAAAAGAAGTCATCAGCCCAAAAATCCTTCTTCAGTCTCCCTGGTATGACCAACTGCATCTGCATATTCAAACTATCATTAATGCTAAAGACTGGACACTACTTTGTAGCCCTGAAGCATTATTCCCTCAACAAACCAAATTCCCATAAGAATCACCTATTGAGAGTTTGCAGAGTTTTCTGGCACTTACTGGCCACTACCTAATTCTAACAGACTATATTAGGAGGTCTGAAGTTTAGAGTTTATATAATCCAATGAGCTGTACTTTATTATGGAACTCTGAATTCAGAAGGCTCATGACCATCTCCATTTCCCCGCTAGAACTGTGTTTCTTATATCTGAACTGGTAAGAAGGCATCGTTAACATTAAAGTCTATGCATTTCCCTATTAGAGATCATACACAATAGCAATTGTTCAATAAAAGTGTTGTGACCTGATATGTAAAAGGCAGAATCTCAGGTTTCAGAAAACACTGCAGAAATTCTGAAAAGTTTTCCAAAAGAAGAATTAAAAACAGATTTTTGTGTGTCTATGTGTATGTGTGTGTGTGTGTGTGTGTTAGTTACTGGGGATTAAAACAGTAGCAGTAAAAGCTAATGATAAGATTTACAAGAAGTTCATAGTAAAGGGGTTGACACATAATAATATTAATGTATAAATAAATTTATTATCATTGAGGAAAAAATATTGAGCCTTTGTTATATGTCAGACACTGTGCTAGGTGCTAATATGCCAATAATAATATATCAAACAATTTACAAAAATCGAAGGGAGAAAGAAATACATAAAAACAACTGCATACAGATTGTAAGGGTAGTGCTTTGGGAACATAGAAGAGAGAATTATCAATTCTGACTCAGTGTGTTAGGAAATGTGCCACTGAGAATGTCTCAATTTAGAATTTGTGCATGAGTAGCATGAGTTAGAAAAGCAAAGGATAGCTCATTGACTGGCACATATGTGTTTCTTCTTAGGAGGGACTCGCATTTCCTGAAATCTTTCTTTCTAAATGCTTTATGGAGAGAGCTGGGCTGCTATTAAATGAGTTTTTAAAATAGCCAACTCTCAAGGACTCTTGCTAATTTCAGAGATTCTGAGCATCGCTATTCCTAGGCAGAAGTTCTACTTGGAATTTTATTTTGTTATTATCCTTGTTGATTAGGCTACATACAGCTCAGGAGAGAAACTGCTCCAATTAAAGAACTTTTGCCAAGAAGTTGGGAAGAATGAAGAGCTTAGGAAACACAAAGATGTGCTAAACAAGAAGTGCAGACCTGTCCTACACACCTCTTATAGCCTGCAGGAAGCACAGAAGTTAGAAGATCAAGAATTCAGCTTTACTTCCACGACTCCACCAATAATTCCCTCCCCTCTCTGAGCCTTGGCTCCCTTCTGTTGTGTGAGCTGCTCCGTGGCATTCCCAGTTCCTCTCCACAGTGGGAAGAGCAAGGATTCCACACCCACTTTCTCTTCAAAGTAAGTCAGCCTGGAGAGAAAATGATGAAAATGGAGACCTGGAAGGACTGAGTAGGTGAAAGTCAAGAAAAGTTTGAGCCTTGTCATTCACTCAGAGAAGTGAGGAGAACAGGTAAGGAGGCAGATAAAGAGAAGCAATGTTTGTAGGGGGGAGTTTCAGTGGGGCGTCCTGGTGAGAAGAGGGGTGGTGGAATCTAAAATCTGACATAAGTTTCAGAAATAAAGTATTAGTTCCTGACTCCATCTACTATACAACACATTCCCTTGGAGGTTAGGGAGACCCAAGGTCTCCTGAATTGGTCAGAATCAGATAGCACAGTGGGAGTCCAACTTCACAAAGGCAACCAGGAAACATTTGATCAGGAAAGGAGACTCCTCCTTAACCAGGCAAAGTGTGCATTCCATGACTGTGTGCTCTGGAAATCTTTAGTTTCTGTCCCATCCCAGGTTGACAGAGGACTTAGACCCACTTGGCTACACAGGGGTGTCTGACCAGCAGAAAGCATTGTATACAGAGTTCTGCAACAGTGTTGTGGTCAAAAACCAGTAAGACACACTATTCAGGTGACATCTTAGCATTCATATCAGAAACTGAAGTAAATGTGCTGCTGACAATTTAAATTTAGAGAGGACCAGATCACCAGCTCAAGTCTTGAACGCAAAATAAATATTTTCCCCAGAGAAGGTTTACACACTCCTTCTGCTGTGGTGTAGCAAGCAGGGGTAAATGCGTTTGTTATCAGACAGAAGAACTATGTGAAAGATGAGAGGCAACATCCTGACTCTTGTTAAGTTTTTCTCTGAATTTCAAGTTATAGCTAATACAATATTCATGTACCAAAATTTCCAAATTCATGGCTTAAAATTGAATCTTGTGAAATAATGGAAAAATTAAGATTTTTTATTATGTACAAAGTGTTCTGGGCATGACCAGTGTTTTCTTGTTGCCTAAAGTTAATAGGATGAATAATGAGATTCAAACCAATGTTGATTGTTTGTTGATTCAGCTGATGATACACTTTGTCACAGTGTATTATAGAGTTCAATTTAACTTATTGTGAACAAAGAGAAAAGAAACATGGCAGAGCATCAACCCCATGCCAAAGAGAGATCATGTGTTAACTACATCATGCAAGAATTTGCTTCAGAACAGCAGAGTTCAATTCAAATAGCAACACAGCATGGAAAATGACTCAATGTATGAATGCAATATTGATGCTGTTTATTCCATTATTCAGTGTTTCCTTTTTACTAGGTAATTGCCTACTAATTTTAATAATTGTATTATCAAAACTTATAGTGTTTAAATGCCTGTAATGGTATACAAACTATTCTAGAGATAAGCCTTAACTCCAGGCTTATGGACATTTAAATTTGCTGTCATTAAGTCCGGAGTTTAAATCCCTATGCTTTACCCTAATGAACTAAGTGAGCAGTAAGAATAGTGTCAACAGTTAACATTTACTGGGTGCCAGCTGTGTGATGAATGTTGTGCTAAGGACTTTTTATATACTATATTAACTGAAGTTTTTCACCACTAAGTCATATTCTTTATGTTAGTTTTATGATGTGGCACAGTATTTAGAAAAGTGTCTAATATACATAGTACCAGTGGGTACATTTTGGTGGTAGAGAAAACCTAAGCATGTTTCCCCCTCATCATCTAACACGAAGTCCTTCAGACAACTCAGCATTCAGTGACAAGCCAATCATGGAATTCCTGCAATTCCTTTATTCTTTTTGTTGCTCCATAAATAGCCCTTAAATAAAGATTTCACTGAGGTCAGTTACAGATCATGTGAAGAATGGAATCAGGAACATCTCTAAAGAGTATTTTTCAGAGAAGATAGATATTTTTTTTCTATTTACAAAGAAGTTACATCCCTGTATCTAAATCCTTAAGCCCATTTGGCATACTGTATTTATTCATAAGTGCAAGGAAGCACTGTAGAGGTAAGGGCTAAATCCTACAGCTGAAAATTTGCGGTGGATGCAGTTTGGATCTAGCATATAGCTCTGTATGTGTTCTATGAGTGACTGTTAATTCAGTGGCTATTCCACAAGTGACACATTCATTTTTATAAATTTGTCCTACTCTGTAGGACATTGCAATTTTGTATCTCATCAATCATACTTTTGAAGTTGTGTCTAAAAGTATTTGCCTCACCCAAAGTTTTGCCTGTTCTCTCTCACACTCTTTGTTTTTGATTTTTTAGAGATTTTAGCTTTCAATGTGACATTTAGGTTTATTAGCCACTTTAAAGTTAATTTTTTTAGAAGTTATGAGATTGAGTTTGAGCTGCATTATGTTTGTGTTGTTTTCTTTTATTTTTTGCATATCCATTTTTTCCATAATGATTTGCTTCAAAGACCTTTTTTTTTGAATTTTAAGTATAATCTCATGTTTTATCTATTTTACACAAATATGCTAATCTATTTAAATCTTCATCACCCTAAAATCATTCTTAGTTGTGTTTCTGCTCTTTTTATTCTGTCATCTTTCCTATCCTTGCATCCCCAATACTGAGTGTCCCACTCTCTGTCTCAGTTTCTTGATTTCACATTGATTTAGTTTCCCCAGTTTTCAATCAATTAATTTATTTGCTGAAGGACAGAATATGAGTGGATAATCAAGTCTAAAGGATCACACCACTTGATACCAGAGAGAGCTATTTTCAAAGCTCATTCAGATCACAAATATCTTTAAGTAGTATCTCAGCCATCAATCTTTCATTTCCAAAACATTATACCTAGTTGTAAGTTAACGTGTTTGCAAATAAAATATTTGATTTCAGAGGTACAGTAGGATCTCTTCACATTTTCCTTTTAATTTCAATTAAATTTATTTTTATCTAATAAGATAAAATGTACAAACTTAGGGGTACATGACATGTTTTGAATCATAAACATTTATCATTTCTTTATAATGAACACATTAAAATCCTTTCTTGTAATTTTTTGATATGGATGTGCAGGTTTTTCCATTTCTTAGCTATTGTGGATAGTGCTGTAATAAACATGAGAGTACAGATGTGTATTTGACATACTGGCTTCATTTTCTTTGGACATATACCCAGTAGTAGAATAGTTGTATCATACGGTCCCTCCGTTTTTAGTTTCTTGAAGAATCTCCATATTGTTTATCATACTGGCTGTACTAATTTATATTTCACCAACAATGGACAGGTATTCACATTTCTCTCCACATTCTTCCCAGAACTTAGCAAACTCTATGGTGTAAGTAATATTTTTTCTCTATACAGGTCGTCTGTGAGCAAGCCATATGATCAAGTCCATGGAAGTATTAAATCAGACTCAAGTATCAGAATTCATTTTGGTGGGACTGACAAGCTTCAAGGATATAGAGTTTCTTCTCTTTCCACTCTTCTCAATTATCTATTTGTTAACAGTTTTAGGTAACCTTCTCATTATAGTTACTGTTTTTTTCACCCCAAACCTGAACACTCCCATGTATTTCCTCCTTGGGAATCTATCTTTTGTAGATATGACCCTTGCTTCCTTTGCCACCCCTAAAATGATCGTGAACTTGGTAAAAAACAAGAAGACTATTTCTTTTCTTGGTTGCTTCACTCAGATATTTCTTCTTCATTTACTGGGTGGAAATGAAATGGTACTATTGGTTTCCATGGCCTTTGACAGATATGTGGCCATTTGTAAGCCCTTACACTACATGACCATCATGAACAAGAAGGTGTGTACCTTGCTTGCAACTATCCCATGGTTAATAGGTCTCCTTCATGCAGGACTTCAGGTACCATTTGTTGTGAACTTGCCCTTCTGTGGTCCCAATGTGGTGGATAGCATTTTCTGTGATCTCCCTCTGGTTAGCAAACTTGCATGTACAGACACATATTTTGTTCAGATAGTCATTGTTGCTAACAGTGGCATGCTCTCCATGAGTTGTTTCCTCATTTTGCTTGTCTCCTACAGTGTGATCCTCATAACCATCAGGAGGCATGCTTCTACTGGGCAATCCAAAGCCCATTCCACTCTGACAGCTCACATCACAGTGGTGATGATCTTCTTTGGTCCATGCATCTTCATCTATGTCTGGCCTTTCAACAACCACTCTGTGGATAAGTTTCTTGCTGTATTTTATACCATCATCACCCCTATCTTGAATCCACTTATCTACACTCTACGAAATAAAGAAATGAAGACATCCATGAGGAAACTCTGGAGAGCTTTTGTACATTCTAAAGAAGATACTTAGGTTAAATGCATAATTACAGAGAAATGGGGTATTGCTCAGATCTCTAAAATTTTCTTTTGAAATAGACTTATCCAAGTCATATAGAGAGACACAAAACAGCTGGATTGTAGAAGATAGATATCTGATAATGTTTTGAATATAAATTTAATTGATAATTTTTAGTGGTTTTAAAATAATGATAGGAGAGTTCTTATAATTGTCAACAATCCTTGTCCTTCAGAGCAGTTTCACAGATACATATTTTAATTTCATAGTATACATTTTAATGAAGTACTCATAAAACTTTGTATGAAATGAAAATAAAGTCAATGTTCAGAAATATACCATAATTTTCTGTATAGTTTGAGTGATTCAGTACTCAGTATGATCCTAATGTTGGATTTCTTGTTCTCAATGATACTGTCTGAGTCACAAATTATATGTGGTGCCTTCTAAGAAACCAGAAGCTGAATTGACCATTGACCTTCCCCATCAAAGTCACTCATTTTTTTCTGTAGCCACTAACATGAGAGTTTGTATAGTTGTCTTTAAGGCTGTTAATATAATGCCATTTTACTACCATCTTCCTGATTTCAGTATTTCTATTCCATAAAATTTTGCTCTGACTCCAAATATCAGATTATACTTTGCAGAAAGACAAACCCTGGATTTTGGAAGCAATATTTTTTGTGTCTGTCCCTGTGACCAAGACATCAGCTTAGTGACCATACTGAGAAAGTCCCTGACATGAATCCAGAGCCATTATAGATCTTCTCTCTGGCTCCTTAGTTGCTTCAAAAGCCTCTATCCCTCACATATTCATTACCAATGGGCAATGGGAGTGCCTGGTTCTAGGTATCACTATTATCACTCCTGAGAATGCAGATCTATAGTAGCCCACACTGCTTGTGCTTCTGGCCTCCGTTCCAAGGCTTCCCAAGAACACCATCTATCAGTCATACCACCATCACCTCAAGTGGTCCAGGAAGCCAAATGCTGGGCCAGAAGCACTTATCTCTGTCATAACATCCTTAATAAGACACAAGGAGTCTGGAAAGATGTTAACAGCCGTCTCCATAAGTACCTAGATCACCACCACTGCAGAGTTCCATGCTGTCAGTCACTGAAGCTTCCTGTAATCTTCCTCAACACCAACTTGACTTATAGAGGGAAGTAGAGTCAATACTGCTGTGCACTCATGGTAAGCACAATAGTTTCAGCCTATCTGACAGTGCCATAGCACCCCTACATAGGGAAGTGCCTTTCCCACTGAAACCAGCATGTGAAGTCTTGGAGAGGTAAATACAAGGAGTGTACTTAAGACAGCAATTCATGAAAAACCTAGAAGACACACTTCTACAAAAGAACTTAGTGATTTACCAGTATCTGAATATAAGGAAATGGATAACAATAATCTACCAGGCACACAGTTTAAATTGCTTTAAGAGAGCTCACAGAACTTCAGTATATCTATAAATAATTTAACAAAAAATTCAGAAAAACAATAATTGCCCAATAGAAATTTTACAGAGTGGTTGAAATCATTTTTAAGGGATTAATAACATTTAAAAAGATTTAAACTATGACATCAAAAACTTAAAATATGGGAAGGGATAGAGTGAAATTATAATGTTAAATGTAAATCAAGGTAAAGTATTTATCAACTTAAAATATATAATTATTCCATCTATGGATAAAATGTAAGATAATGACAATAAAAGCCTTCAATCCCTTTGATAGTAATGTTTCAATTCAGATATAGCATACAAACAAAAAACCAATACTGAAAATCAGACCTACACTACAAACTGGTATAACATAAATATACACAACATTCCATTCGCAGAATACATGTTCTTCTCAAGCATACAAGGATAGATATGATAGATCATTATAGATCATGTGTGAGGCCACAAGATAAGTTCTACTGAATTTAAGATAAAAATCATATTGGATATTTATTCTAACCACCATGGCATGAAACTAGAAATAAATAAGTACAGAAATTTTATATAACTTAAAAATTGCTTAGAAAATAACTATTGTGAACATAAAAAACTAATGAGTCAAGGAAGCAACAAAAAAGGAAATTTTGAAAATACTTAAAAAATAAGAAAATGGATATACAACATATTGTAACTAAAGTGATACAGAAAATATAGTTTAAGAAGTAAGCTTACAACAATAAAGAACAACATCAAAAAAAGAAGAAAGATCTCAGATACTCTACTGTGATACCTAAAAGGAATAAGAAAACAACAACAAAATAAGCTCAAACACTATAGAAGGAATAAAAAAATCAAAGAGTAATCTACAGACTAGATAAACAACGGAAACGATCAGCAAACTCAGAGTTTTGAAAAGGAAAATAAAACTGAGAAACCTTGAGTTACCCTAAGAAAATGTGGGAAAAGTCTAAAAAATAAAAGTAGAAAGAGGAGACATTTCAAATTATAGCACAAAAATATAAAGGATAATAAAAGGCTATAAAGAAGTGTTATCTAACAAAGTGTATTATCTATGAGAAATGGAAAATTCCTAGAAATCACCATCAGGAAATAGAAAATCTGACCAGACAAGTAGTAATTAAGGAGATTGAATCAGTAGTAGCACATGTTCTGCCAGAGAAAATCTGGAGCTGATGGCCACACTGCTGAATTCTTTTTTTAAAATATTTATTTATTTATTTTAGGTGTAGATGGACACAACACAATTGAAATATTACTATCAAAGGGATTGAAGGCTTTTATGTGGCGTTGAGGATTGAACCTGGGTCCCGCCCATGCTAGGCGAGCGCTCTACTGCTGAGCCACAATCCCAGCCCCACACTGCTGAATTCTTTTAATAGAAAAAAAAATCAACATTTCTCAAACTTTTTTTCTAAAAAGAATTATCAAGAAGGAGTGCTTCAAACTCATTTTCAGAGGGCACCATTATCCTTCTAGCCAAGCCAGACTACGACACTAAAAGAGAAGAAACTTACTGGTTATTATTCCTGATGAATATCAGTACAGATATATATCCATGAAAATACTAATGAAGTGAATTCACCAGCACATTAAATCTAGCACTCACTATAATAAAGCAAGTTGTTCCAAGAAAAAAAGATAGTTCAACCTATGCAAATCTATAAATGGGATACAACATAGTGACAGAATGGGAGTGAGAATTAATATACAATCATGTCAATACATGCAGAAAAAAAAACAGTTAACAAAATTCAAAATGCTTTCTTGGACAAAATTTTAACAAATCAGGCCATATATAACAAGTTCATTGATTGGTGAAAAAGCTTAAAACTTTTTACTTATCAAGAACAAGAAAAGAATGCCCAGTCTACCACTACCATTCAAATACAGTACTGAAAGTTTCATTCAGTTGGTAAGAGAAAGAAATAAAAGGTGCCCATGTTTGGAAGCAAGAAGTCAAATTATTTCATTTTCAGATGCCATAAAATCATATATTTAAAAAAAACCCTACAGACTTCACTAGAAAATGTTAGATTTTTTTTTTGAGGTGGGCTGTTTACTGGGGATTAAACTCAGAGGCACTTGACCACTGAGCCACATCCCCAGAACAACCCCCACCCCTTTTTGTATATTATTTAGAGATAGTCTCACTGAGTTGCTTAGCACTTCACTGTTCCTAAGGTTGGTTTTTAACTCACAATCCTCTTGCCTCATCATCCCAAGCTGCTGGGATTACAGGCATGTGTCACCACACCAGCTAGAAAATGTTCAATATTATAGCTGCATTTAAGAGTGCTGCAGAATAAAAAATTAATATATAAAACTTAGTAGTGTTTTCACATATACAAATGTAAAGAAAAGCATGAAACAATTATAATGACTGCAACATGTAAAATTTGTAGATGTAAGTTTAACTGGAAAGCTGAAAGATTTTTGTTGACAACAAGTGGATACAAATAAATAGAAATATATCCAGAATTCATGGATTGTTAAAACATCCATATTCTTCAAAGATACGTATCAATTCAACACAATCTTGATTAAAATCCAATGACTTTTTTCTTTTACAGAATTAGAGGAAAAAAAAAAACATTAAAATTTCTGTGTAACCAAAAAGACCCTGAAGAACAAAGCAATCTTGAGCAAACTGACTAAAGCTGGCAACATCCCACTTCTTGACTTCAAAATTTACTACAAATGAGTAAGAATCAAAACACTATGGTAGTGGCATAAAAAGAGACACATAACTCAATGGGATGAAATAGTGAGCAAAAAAGAATTTAGTTACTTTTGGTAAATTTATTTTCAAGGAAGATACTTATAACACACAATACCGAAAGGACAGTCTCTTCCATAAAAGCCAAAATTATTACTGAGAGAATAGAAATACACGTTAAAGCAGAAGAAATGACAGAGAAGGAGTTAAAGAAGTACATGATTAAAATGTTCTGTGAACTCAAGGAAGATATAATAAAGCAGATACAGGCAGCAAAAGAACATTTTGACAAAGAGCTGCATAAAAAATATAGGAAGCAAAAGATCACCTTAATAGGGAGATAAAAAAATCCTTGAAATGAAAGGCACAATAAACCAAATTAATAGCTCAAATGAAAGTATCACCAACAGAGTAGACCACTTGGAATATACAACATCAGACAATGAAGACAAAATATATAATCTTGAAAAAGAACGTAGACCATATTAGTGAAAATGATAAGACACCATGAGCAGAACATGCAAGAAATATGGGATAGCATAAAAAGATCAAACTTAACAGTTATTGGGATAGAGGAAGGCATAGAGTACCAAACCAAAGCAATAAACAATCTATTCAACAAAATAACATCATAAAACTTTCCAAACATGAAGAATAAATTGGAAATCAAATTTCAAGAAGCCTACAGTACACTAAATGTACAAAATCACAACAGATCCACACCAAGCACATTATAATAAAAATGTCCAACATACAGAATAAGGAGAGAATATTAAAAGCCATGAGAAAAAGGAATCAGATTACATATAGGGGTAAACCAATTAGGATAACAGCAGATTTTTCAACACAGACACTGAAAGCTAGGAGATCCTGGAACATATATATCTTTCATATATCAAGCTCTGAAAGAAAATGGATGCCAAACAAGAATCTCATATCTAGCAAAATTAAGCTTTAGATTTGATGATGAAATAAAAATCTTCCATGATAAACAAAAGTTAAGAGAATTTATAGCTAGAAAATTGGCACTACAAAACATCCTTGGAAAAATATTCCATGAAGAGCAAACAAAAAACAATAATGAAAATCAGCAGAGGGAGGTAGTATCATAAAGGAAAAACTAATAAAATAAAAAAATAAAGTCAAGTTAAATAACAAAAATAAACAAATATGGCTGGGAATACAAACCATGTTTCAATAATAACCCGGAATGTTAATGGTTTAAACTCACTAATCATAAGACATAGGCTAGCAGATTGGATTTAAAAAAAAGAAAAAAGGCCCAACAATATGTTGCCTCCAGGAAACTCATCTGATAGGAAAAGTCATATATAGACTAAAGGTGAAAGTCTGGGAAAAATCATACCACTCACATGGACTGTGGAAGCAAGTAGGGGTTTCCCTCCTCCTTTCAAATAAAGTAGACTTCAAACCAAAGTTAATCAAAAGGGAAAAAGAAGGCCATTACATACTGCTCAAGGGAACCGTACACCAATAAGACATAACAATCATAAATATGCCCCAAACAATGGAGCAGTGATTTCATCAAACAAACTCTTCTCAAGTTCAAGAATCAAATAGACCACAACATGATAATCTTGGGTGATTTTAATACACCTCTCTCACCACTGGTTAGATCTTCCAAACAAAAGTTGAATATAGAAACGATAGATCTCAAGAATACAATCAATAACTTAGACTTAACTGACATATATAGAATATTTCATCCTGCACCAAGCAAATACATGTTCTTCTCAGCAGCACATGGGATCCTTCTCTATAATAGAGCATATAATATGCCACAAAGCAACTCTTAGCAAATACAAAAATGTAGAGATACTACCATGTATTTTATCAGATCATAATGGAATGACATTGGAAATCAATGACAAAATAAAAAATAAAAATTTCTCCATCACCTAGAGACTAAACAATATGCTACTGAATGAACAATTGGTCACAGAAGATATCAAGGAGGAGATTAAAAGATCTCCATACTGCTTTCCATATTGGTTGCACCAATTTGCAGTTGCATAGATGTTTTCCAAGTTAGAGAATATCCTGTACCATAGAAACATCCTCAATTAAGAAGTCTTAAAGTTTCCCAGATTTGTACATAGATGTATAAAACAGCTCAATTTGTAATATCTCCAAAGTGAAAAGAACACAAATATCCTTCAGCAGACGAATGGATGACAACATGCTGGTCTTTATGTATGGCTGAATAGCATTCAGCAAAAGAAAGAAATGTTTTATTGATGCAAACACTGACATGATGAATGTCAAAATAAGTATGAGAGAGAAAGAAGTCAGATTTAATAAGAGTTCAGACTACTTGAGTTCACAGACTGGTAGTTTTCTGTGGAGGGAGGATGTGTGGAAGGATTGGAAAGAGGTTATCCAGGAACAAGGGAACTCTGGGGACTGAGGCATATGTCACTCTCTAGATGGTGATGGTCTTTTTATGACTGTATGCATGTGTCCATGCTTATTAAATTGTACATTTCAATGTTAACAATTCATTATATGTCAGTGCTCTACAAAAATTGCATTAAAAGCTAAGAAATTAAAATAGAGGTATTTTTAACTCACTTCAATGACCTTTTTTAAAACTTAAAGATATTTTAATAATTTTATGTCCATTTTAAAAAAGCCAGTATCTCATGTAATCATAGAATAAACTGAATTACATCAGGACATTTGACCAAGATTACCTGCCTATTCAGACTACCTTGACTTATGTCCAGGCATTGTGTCATATCATGGTTTGTGGTTATACGTCTCACTGCTCAGTGTATGATCTCTCTGGAAATTGGAAATAAAATCTTCATTAAATGTGCTTATGTAGACAGAATAATGGTTCAAGATTGCAGAAGACATCTCCCAAGTATTTATTGGCCAAATGAATAACTTTATTAATTTTTAATATTGGTTTGATTTGCATGAGGTTTATCTTGTCTCTGTTCTGACATCAAGAGTACACAATACTTGGTGTCACTCTTAGAAAGAAAACCCCAAGAGATGTCCAGGTAATTATTTCCATGATTCATGTTCTGTTCAGAGCAAAGAATAGAAAATTTCACCCAAGGGATGGCTTCAGGTGGTGAATATAGGTCATGCTGAGGGAAAGCACTTCCACAGACACTGTCTCCATCCAGCAATGGATGTCATCCAAAGCACATTTCAGAAGGAGAGAGAAAACCTAGTATTTAGTAAGTTATCTCAGCTCTCTGATTTTCTCCATTAAGATAACTCTTACAATATTTGTGTGTATCTATTTTAAGGATGCCCACTGTGCCTCTGATCTTCCCAGAAGTCAATTTATGGACTTTCCCTTCTATTCTGCTCTTAATGGAATTTCTATGGTTTTAACAATAGTATACACAACACTAAGATGTTCTACCTCAGTGATGCTCTCAAGTCTGCCTGCCAATCAATATGGGCAGCTTCTAGCTATCCTTGTTTTAATGATCCCTGAGTTTGAAGGGGATATATGTTTTTTTAATCAGAAAGTATATAGTATGTCAGATAACTTTTATCATAGATATATAAGTAAAAATGATCACAATTCTGAAGAAAAGTGACATAAAATCTGGTCACTCCAGACTGGAAAACAAAGGAAGGCATTAAGAGCTACTAGAAAATCCCTGTGTATCTCATCAACAACATATTAAGTTGTCTAAGTCTTATTATATGCTTGCAAAAATACAAATATTGAAAATATTACACAGTTTAATACTATTACTGTTAAAAAATCCCTATGGAAGGATATTACATTAGAAGGAATTAATGCTTTTATTGGTGTCTTTTAATACTCTCTAAAAGAGTAATTCAGTTTTTCTCCTTTGCCTAAATTTTCAATTTAATTAATTCCAGACCTAACATTAGGCCTTCTATGACAATTATTTTAAAATGAGAATTCTAAAGATACTTTATTAGAATATCCTATTCTCTTAGTTCCTGTAAGATGGGAATAATGGCTCCTGAGCAAGAAATGTAAAGGCAGAATGAGTTGCTATGTTCCTAGAGAACAAGGAGGTGTAGCATATGCATCTCCTGTGGTCACTGAATAGGTAGGTGAGTATCAGATTAGACAAAAAGTCAATAGTAGGCCTTTAAAGAAAGGAAATTGTATATATTTTATTTACAGAAAGTGTTTAGCTCACCAATACAACTGTGGCTCATAGCTTTGAAACTGGGACTGTGTCAAAATTTACCACAAAGAATGGAGAAAGGAAGTAATTCTTTATTAACATATTCTGAGTTCTTGAAAGGGTTAAGGGTTTTATGTATGGTTAAGGGTTCTCTTTACATAATTACAAAATTTTTATTAATTAATTTTACTAATTTCTGAGGTAAGGAAATGGAAACAAAAATAGATTTAATACTAGGTCATAAGGTCAATAAGTATTGAAGTGGGACTTTCTTTAATCAGGTCTAAATTAAGACTGATGAGTTTTCTAATTCTCTTAAATACTGGTTAATATTAATATAGTAATATAACTATTCCACTAGTGTTTTGAGTAATAGCAATTTTAAATTTTTAACAGAAAATAGCAATTACTTGATTTTTTAACAAAAATGCTGTGTAATTTCTTTAAAATGGTACATAGTCATCTTTTATCTCAAACATATTTAAAATCACGCTTTCTCCATTAACTATCACCTATGTAACTTATTTATCAGGTACAGAGTAGTTTTTGAAAATTTATCCTGGAAAATTTTGTGTCTACAGGAAATTAACTTATGAAGATCAGATTGTTCATATTTTCAGGGGACATGAACCTATTATATTCCATATCAATGTATTGTCCTTAGAAATTAAATACATTTTAATAAGAAGAAATTTTTATTTTCAAGCAAAAATACTATTATTATATGTCCTTTTTTCCATAGAAAATGTATATGTTTTTTAATTTATTTAGGAGAATTTTGTTTTTATTTTATCTTTATCTATTTATCTTTTGTCTATTTATCTTTGTCTATTTATCTTTGTCTTTTATCTTTATCTCTGAGTTTTCAATAAAATGACAGAGAAAAAATATTGCCAAAATATGTTATGGGTTTTATTATTCATTCATTCCTTGGCCCCACCATAGAGATTGGAAGGTATAAAAGAAATTAAGATGGGCTGGGGTTTGGCTCAGTGGAGAGTGCTTTCCTAGCATGTGTGAGGCACTGGATTCAATTCTCAGCACCACATATAAATAAATAAAATAAAAGTCCATTGAAATAAATATTAAAAAAATAAGTTAATACACACACTTAAACAATGCCAAAGGGAAGGAAAATGGATGATTATTTTCCACCATTCAGTTTAAGAAGTCTTGTCCATTTATTTAGAGATTAATAAAAGCAACATCATTATATTTAAAGATGAATAATCAGTTTTTACTGAAAGTTTATATTCACTCAGTCATAGTCAATTCTCATTTTGCAAATAATATATCATTAGATGGATGGATGGATGGATGGATGGATGGATAGATAGATAGATAAGACTTTGGGTGATGTTCATGATCAGGAGACTAAAATTTCAAAGCCAAGGTATCTTGTGTCCACCATATAATCGAAGGCCAATATTTTGACAACCTAAAGTTTTATGAAATATTCAGAGTTCAAAATAGTTTAAATTAGTTTAAACCTAATTTTGAGTGGCCTTCCACTTAGGTTAAAAAATTTCTACATGAATCTACATTGATTATTTTCTAATCTATTCAGTTCACTAAACAAATTCTACTATGTTGCAGCTTTTAATTTATGATAAATTGTACACCTGTTTTTGCCTCTAGATCATTATGCCAACATGTTCATTATTTGGCTTTCAAGGTATTTATTATGAGATCTTTTCTTATAAAGGTTGTCACAACTTATTTTAAATGTATATATTAAAATTTTAATTTATGATGTCATATAGAAGAGGTTTCATGGTGGGTTGAAGTAATTATTATGCCCAATATGAAGAAATGGTAATTTTGCATCATTTTTAAGTATGCTGGATTCAATGCCAGTTAACTGTCATCTTCCAAAATAAATGACTTCATTTTTGTTATTTAGTGTAATGATTGTTAGTTCCATGCTCAGCTTTGTTTTTGTTTTTTTTAATGGACTGAAGCTACTTTCAGGTGAAGTCATAACCACTATCTAACCTTTCAACCTTGCTGTCTACTTTCTTCATTACTTTCTTGTGAAAGAACTCTCTCAGTAGACCATTTGCAATATAAACCTCATCTCATGTCCTGTGTCTTTGAATGTTAGCAGCTAACTTCGCTTTTGGGGATAATGCTATTTTGGCCAAGATTTCTCTTCCTGGTTATTTTTTTCAATTTCAGATTTAGTTGTTAAATTTCAATGTAAATGTAAAATTCTAAATACAAAGTGCCCTTTCTCAATCTTACTAATTAAAAATCTTTTGTTCTCTCCAGGTTATTTTAGAGGGTGAGATAAATAAAATGGATGGAGGAAATCAGTCTGTAGTTTCAGAATTTTTGCTTCTTGGACTTGGCCACTCATGGAATATGGAGGTCTTACTCTTCATAATATTTTTGATGCTTTACCTGATCATCGTCTCTGGGAATATCATCATTATGATATTAATAATCACTGACCCTCATCTCCAGTCCCCTATGTATTTCTTATTAGCTAATCTGTCCTTTGTTGATATGTGGCTTTCCTCAATCACCACTCCTAAGATGATCACAGACTGTTTGAGAGAGAACAAGACCATTTCTTTTGGAGGTTGCATGTGCCAGATTCTTTTTGTGCATATTGTTGGCGGGGGTGAAATGGTGCTTCTGGTGGCCATGGCCTATGACCGCTATGTGGCCATCTGCAAACCACTCTACTACTCCACCATTATGAGTCTGCAAAGGTGCATTGGGTTGGTGTTGACATCCTGGACTGTTGGCTTTGTGCATGCCATGAGTCAAATGGCTGTGATTATACAGCTGCCTTTCTGTGGTCCCAGGGAAATAGACAGCTTTTTCTGTGACATACCACTGGTGATCAAGCTAGCCTGTGTAGAATCTGATAATTTGAACATTTTAATTAATATTGATACAGGAGTTGTTGCTGTAACCTGCTTTATTCTGTTGCTGATATCATACACATATATTCTTTTCACTGTCCTCCAAAGCTCTAAAACTGGTGCATCCAAAGCTCTTTCTACATGTACTGCCCACATCACAGTGGTGGTGCTCTTCTTTGGGCCCTGCATCTTCATCTATGTATGGCCAATCAGCATCACCTGGGTGGACAAATTTCTAGCTGTGTTTTACTCTGTTATTACACCTCTCCTAAATCCAGCCATTTATACACTGAGGAATAAAGAGATGAAAAAGGCTTTGAAAAGATTCAGGAGCTATTATATGAGTTCCAAAGGAAATAATTAATTGCCCAAAATACTCACTCTAAGTACTTCAAATTGATGCCACAATTGTCAGGTAAAATAGGTTTAAATTCAGGGAATTAGTGAATATCTACAAATTGCTCCAGCCTCTAGTTATGTATGTAGGTTATTATAACTCAGGGCATTTAACATTTAATAATCAACTAGCAGAACACTGAATTACTTCCCCAAATTCCAAATTTAAATAATTTTTTTATGGGAAAATTATCCAATTACTCTTGCTATGTCTTTATAAATAAAAAGAAGAACCTAAAATTTGTTCAACAAATATATCCTTCCTGATGGATGGATAACATTTTAATGAACTTGACTTGAATACTATCCTAACCACATTTTAAAAAATCTACTTTGTAAATTAACACTCCTTTTAAGTTTTTCTTTACCCTCTCAAAAGGCAATCGTTATTATTTTTGTCTTATCCTACGTTTCCACTAAAATATTAATAGGGAAAAAATGAAACAGAAATCTGCAGTAACAGTAACATAAAAACAACAAAGTTTATAGGACATAATAATGGAGTTCACTCTGTGTCGAGTTTCATTAACTCAATTAAAATACAGTTACAAAATAAAATAATAAATTAATAAAGTCTGATATTATTTCTGTTGTTTATCTCAATCTCAAAGATTAAAATTTGTATTATTAAAATTATTATTTACCTTTTTTGTAAAAATCCTGAAATATAATCTCCCCGAGGGAAATAAGTATGACATAGCAGGTTAATTTTGCAAACTCCAGTAACAGTAGAGGGGACAGTACATAGTTAATATATAGTAAGCATATTTTAAAACATCTATGCATTTCAATTTTTCAATTAAAAATACTTTAAACACTTATTCATGAAGATACGTGTAGGTACTTGTTAGCACTTAAAAAATAGTTCCGAAAGCTCAAATATGTAATATTTTTCTATAATTTTCTAAATTATACATTAAATGAATTGAAACTCTTTATAAGACCAATGCAAATTTCTGAACAACAGATAGAATATATACAGTTCTAATTTTTTTTCTTAATACAAGAACAAAACAAAATGGTAGAAAAAATACCTTTCACTTATCATCCTTAACTGCTTATTCCATGTCATCAAGTTATATAATAGTTATTCCCTTTAATCCTTTATTATTATCTTCAAGTTGTGAATAACTAGAGAACATTCAGATATACGTTACATTTCCTTAAGAGAACACAGATTTATATTTTGTTTATGTAAAGCAATTGACTCAAAAACTATTCATTTATGAAACCACAATTCACAATACAAAGAAATAACTATTTTTATACTGAATTTTAAAGAGTAACACACCAAGAATAAAATATCAGAACATCTCTACTAATCTCACAAAATAAAAAAAAAATGGTCAGAAATGACATAATTTACAATCTTGTTTGATCATGCATTACTAGTTGTGGAAAATTCAGATCATGCAGTGTGAATTGTAAACCTGAGCACATGGCAGCCTATGTGTAGCATTAAAGAACAAGCTGGCAACATATTTGACTTGCTTCTATGTCATCTATAACCCCAATTTTTCCTCATGGGTATACTAATTCACCCACTTAGTTCTAATCAGTCTATGTTTAAAATAACTTTTTTTATACCCATATGCTGAGTGTTTTTATGTCTCCATATGTCCTGGTAGCCTGATTTGTTGAATACATTCTATGAGTTTTCTGAATATGCAGAAAGAAAAGTGTAAAAATGAAAAACACAGCTTGTCTTACCCTGTAATCTGTATTGTCAGAACAATATTCAAATAGTACTTGCAATAAATTGAAACATTTTTGGTTGCTTTTCTGTTACTCTCCAAAATTAGTATAAATAAAAAAAAATCATAAAGACAGGTTCTCCTTACATTATGTTGTGAATATGGGGTATCCCTCCAAACACTCCTGTGTGAATGCAGGAATGTTTGGAGGTAAAATGATTAGATTGTGAGAACTGTAACCTAATCCATCCATCCAAGTTTGAATGGACCACCTGGGTGGTAAAGGTAGAAATGGGGGGCCTGGCTGCAGGAAGTGGGTAGATGGGGCTGTGCTCTGGAAAGGCACATCTTCCCTGAGGCCCTTCCACCACCAACCCCCACTCATGGCTTCCCAGCCATCATGTTCTCAACAGCTTCCCTTTGCCACTCCCTTCCACCATCATGTGCTGCCTCAGCTTGAGTTCAGAGCAATGGAGTGACCCACTGTAGATGAAATCTCTGAAACTGTGAACTCAAATAAACTTTCCCTCCTCTAAGTTATTCTTGTCAGGTATTATGTTCACACGATGCAACATTGAGTAATATATCATAATTCCCATTGCTATTAAAATAAGAATCATCTTAACAGACACTAATCTAGAAGACATGTACATATACACATTCACTAGAAAAATCTCAAATATCGAACACCCAGTCTTGATTCAATGAAAATATTGATGATTTCTCTGAAACGCTTCTTTTTTATGATCCAAGACCTCCAAGTCAGTAGCACTTGAGTTTGTATTTAGCAGTTGCTGTTTTAGAATTTAACATTGCAAATAAATCAGATGTCTTTTAACAAACGTGCATGAAGATTAATCCCATTTATGTTAGATCTATTTTACTCATTTCTATCTTAGGCTACACATAAAACCAAGATATCAGAGAAGTCTAGTAAACACTTTAAGTCAGTTATTCCTGCCAAAGAAATGTTACTTAAAGCAATGGACATTGTACTTTAAATATTTTATGAAAACCAACATTTTGATTGGCTGGACACCTAGAAAAATGTGTGGGTTAGTAATTTTAAAGACACCTTACTCTTATCAGTATAAATTGACCTTTTTTGTTAAAGTTTTATAAGTCATGTGAACGGAAAAGGCATTTAAATCTGATAATTAAATTCTGGGTACTTATTTATCTATATGGCAATTGATACATGTACATGTTATATGGACCCAAGCACATATGTAGAAACAACACATAATATACAGGTGTACACACATACGCATAAAACAAGAAGCAAAGATCTTGTAGCATTTAAGCAGGTACTAGATCTCCACAGGTATGAGACAATAGCTATAGATGTTTATTAAAGTCTCTATTAGATTTATCCATTTAGAAATTAAAAATAGCCTTTCACAGATTTTTACATTATGACTCAAATATAGGGGAGTCCTGTATAATTGGAAATATTAGGAATAGTCTGGCAGCCATGGTAGACACTAAAATCAAAGTTTTAGGTGTCACTTGTCCTTTACAGTGCTCAGACTCACACTCATCATCACCACTGTTCACTTCCCTCCTTAGGATTCTGTAAAAGGAGATTTTTTTTCCCAGTGCATTTCAGAGATAAACCTTGAAAAATTGGCCTTTGAATAAAAGATGGCAGGAAAAAAGTAAGAGGACTTATAAAACTCTGGTTAGGCAAGACTGATTGGAATAGGAGCTTACACCGAGCACAGAGCGGCCGAGTTCCGGCTCCCGGAACCGTCCCGGAACCGCCCTGGCTCAGGGCTGCGGAGCCCGCGGAGGCTGCTTCTTGGACCCTGCTACTATCAGAGCATACACCAAACACTAAGCGGCCGAATTCCGGCTCCCGGAACTGAGCCCGCGGGGGCTGCTTCTTGGAGCCTACACTTATAGGAGCTTACACCGAGCACGGAGCGGCCGAGTTCCGGCTCCCGGAACTTCCCTGGACCGGGGCTAGGAGCCCGCGGAAACTGTGTCTCGGTCCGGGTCCTGCTGAGGGCAGGTCAGGACTCACCCATTGCTTGGGTTGCCTGGCAAGGGGAACGAAATGCTGCCATTCGCATAGGATACCAACATGGCAGAGATCTGATGTCAGCAGAAAGCGGTGGAGGAGAGATCTTCATCAATACCAGCGGTGACATAAGCAGTTGGTCTCCTGGTAAGGGGGGTGAGGCTCAGTCACCCGAGTCTCCTCAATTTGTCCTCGAGCCAGAGGGAAGGAGCCGGGCCGCCGCCAGCCCCCGGAGCAGGCCCAGCGGCTCGCCAGCGTGGTGACCGCGTGACCCCAATTGGAGAGGGGGCGGAGCGGAGCCGCCATCCACACCCGCCAGGTGGGCAGACCCACGACCCAGTAGTACATGGGCGTGGTAGGAGGGGCAGGGCAGAGCCGCCCTTCGCGCTTGCAAGGTAAACAGACCTGTGACAGCCTGGCGGGTCAGGCCCAGTGGCCTGCCAGTGTGGTACACACGTCACCCCAACTCGAGTAGGGGCAGAGCAGATCCTAATCCCACGCCCGGATCAGGCCCTGCCGGTGTGGAGGTCACGTGACCCCAATTGGAGTGGGGGTGGAGCGGAACCGCCACCCGTGCCCGCAGGGTGAGCAGACCAGTGATCAACCTGCAGATCAGGCCCAGGGGTCCGCAGGCGTGGTAGGAGGGGCAGGGCAGATCCGCCGCCCGCGCCTTCAAGGTAGGCAGACCTACAACAGACCGGCGGATCAGGCCCAGGAGCCTGCCGGCGGGGTACAAACACCACCCTAATTGGAGTAGTGACAGAGCAGAGTCGCCTCCCTTGCCAGGAACAGACCCAGCATCCTGCAGGCGGGGTAGTCACGACACCCCAATTGGAGTAGGGGCAAAGCAGAGCCTCCACTCGTGCCCGAAAGGTGGGCAGATCTGCGACCGACCAGCAGGACAGGCCCAGTGGCCTGCTGGTACGACAGACACGTCACCCCAATTGGAGTAGGGGCAGAACAGAGCCGCCACCAGCTCCCAGAACAGGCCCAGTGACCTGCCGGCGTGGTAGCCACGACACCCCAATTGGAATAAGGAGAGAGCAGAGCCGCCGCCCGCACCTGCAGGAAAGATACGCAAGCAGTATGAAAAGACAAGGAAAGAAAGGACCACAAGCAATGCAGGTCAACGCAACTTTAGAAGAGGTAACAGCTGCAGCAGATGGAATGTCAGATAAAGAATTCAGGATATACATGCTTCAAATGATCTGGAGTATCAAGGAAGACATTAAACAGCAAAATCAGACAATGAAAGATCACTTCGACAACGAATTACGCAAACAAATCCAGGAAGCAAAGGATCAACTATACAGGGAGATAGAGGTTATAAAAAACAAGCAATCAGAAATCCTAGAAATGCAGGAAGCAATAAACCAACTTAAAAACTCAATGGAGAATACTACCAACAGAGTAGAACACTTAGAAGATAGAACATCAGACAATGAAGACAAAGTATTTCAACTGGAAAAGAACATAGACAGCTCAGCAAGACTGTTAAGAAACCATGAGCAGAACATCCAAGAAATATGGGATAACATTAAGAGACCAAACTTAAGAGTCATTGGGATACAGGAAGGTACAGAGCTCCAAACCAAAGGAATGAGCAGTCTATTCAATGAAATAATACAAGAAAACTTCCCAGACTTGAAGAATGAGACAGAATCCCAAATCCTAGAAGCCTACAGGACGCCGAATGTGCAAAATCATAAGAGATCCACACCTAGACACATTATAATGAAGATGCCCAACATACAGAATAAGGAGAGAATTTTAAAAGCTACAAGAGAAAGGAAGCAGATTACATTTAGGGGTAAGCCAATCAGGATAACAGCTGATCTTTCAACACAGACTCTGAAAGCTAGAAGATCCTGGAATAACATATTTCAAACACTGAAAGATAATGGGTTCCAACCAAGAATTGTGTATCCAGCGAAATTAAGCTTCAGGATGGAGAATGAAATTAAAACCTTCCACGATAAACAAAAGTTTAAAGAATTCGCAGCTAGAAAACCATCTCTTCAAAACATCCTAGCCAAAGTATTACAGGAAGAGGAAATGGAAAATAACAATGAAAACCAACAGTGGGAGGTAGGACAGTAAAGGGGGCGGGGGAAACAATCAAAGAGGAAAACAAACAATGTTTAGTAACAGAAATAAACAAATATGGCTGGAAGAACAACCCATATCTCAATAATAACCCTAAATGTTAATGGCTTAAACTCACCAATTAAGAGACACAGGCTAGTAGAATGGATCACAAAACAAGACCCAACAATATGCTGCCTACAGGAGACGCATTTGATAGGAAAAGACATACATAGGCTGAAGGTGAAAGGTTGGGAAAAATCATATCACTCATATGGACTTCGGAAACAAGCAGGCGTGTCCATACTCATATCAAATAAAATAGATTTCATGCCAAAGTTAATCAAAAGAGATAAAGAGGGACACTACATACTGCTTAAGGGAACCATACACCAACAAGACATAACAATCATAAATATTTATGCCCCAAACAATGGTGCAGCTATGTTCGTCAAACAAACTCTTCTCAAGTTCAAGAGTCTAATAGACCACCACACCATAATCATGGGAGACTTCAACACACCTCTCTCGCCACTGGACAGATCTTCCAAACAAAAGTTGAATAAGGAAACTATAGAACTCAATAACACTATTAATAACCTAGACCTAATTGACATATATAGAGTATACCACCCAACATCAAGCAGTTACACTTTTTTCTCAGCAGCACATGGATCCTTCTCAAAAATAGATCATATATTATGTCACAGGGCAACTCTTAGACAATATAAAGGAGTAGAGATATTACCATGCATCTTATCTGATCATAATGGAATGAAACTGAAAATCAACGATAAAAGAAGGAAGGAAAAAGCATACATCAATTGGAGAATGAACAATAGGTTACTGAATGATCAATGGGTTATAGAAGACATCAAGGAGGAAATTAAAAAATTCTTAGAGATAAATGAAAACACAGACACAACATATCGGAATCTATGGGACACATTGAAAGCAGTTCTAAGAGGAAAATTCATTGCTTGGAGTTCATTCCTTAAAAAAAGAAAAAACCAACAAATAAATGATCTCATACTTCATCTCAAAATCCTTGAAAAAGAAGAGCAAAACAACAGCAAAAGAAGTAGAAGGCAAGAAATAATTAAAATCAGAGCTGAAATTAATGAAATCGAAACAAAAGAAACAATTGAAAAAATTGACAAAACTAAAAGTTGGTTCTTTGAAAAAATAAACAAAATCGACAGACCCTTAGCCATGCTAGTGAAGAGAAGAAGAGAGAGAACTCAAATTACTAGCATACGGGATGAAAAAGGCAATATCACAACAGACACTTCAGAAATACAGAAGATAATCAAAAACTATTTTGAATCCTTATACTCCAATAAATTAGAAGATAGTGAAGGCATAGATAAATTTCTTAAGTCATATGATCTGCCCAGATTGAGTCAGGAGGATATAGAAAACCTAAACAGACCAATATCAATTGAGGAGATAGAAGAAACCATCAAAAGACTACCAACTAAGAAAAGCCCAGGTCCCGATGGGTATACAGCAGAATTTTACAAAACCTTTAAAGAAGAACTAATACCAATACTTTTCAAGCTACTTCAGGAAATAGAAAAGGAGGGAGAACTTCCAAATTCATTCTATGAGGCCAACATCACCCTGATACCTAAACCAGACAAAGACACTTCAAAGAAAGAAAACTACAGACCAATATCTCTAATGAACCTAGATGCAAAAATCCTCAATAAAATTCTGGCGAATCGGATACAAAAACATATAAAAAAAATTGTACACCATGATCAAGTAGGATTCATCCCTGGGATGCAAGGCTGGTTCAATATACGGAAATCAATAAATGTTATTCACCACATCAATAGACTTAAAAATAAGAACCATATGATCATCTCGATAGATGCGGAAAAAGCATTTGACAAAGTACAGCATCCCTTTATGTTCAAAACTCTAGAAAAACTAGGGATAACAGGAACATACCTCAATATTGTAAAAGCAATCTATGCTAAGCCTCAGGCTAGCATTATTCTGAATGGAGAAAAACTGAAGGCATTCCCTCTAAAATCTGGAACAAGACAGGGATGCCCTCTCTCTCCACTTCTCTTCAACATAGTTCTCGAAACACTGGCCAGAGCAATTAGACAGACGAAAGAAATTAAAGGCATAAAAATAGGAAAAGAAGAAATTAAATTATCACTATTTGCAGATGATATGATTCTATATCTAGCAGACCCAAAAGGCTCTACAAAGAAACTATTAGAGCTAATAAATGAATTCAGCAAAGTGGCAGGATTTAAAATCAACACGCATAAATCAAAGGCATTCCTGTATATCAGCGACAAATCCTCTGAAATGGAAATGAGGACAACCACTCCATTCAAAATATCTTCAAAAAAAATAAAATACTTGGGAATCAACCTAACAAAAGAGGTGAAAGACTTATACAATGAAAACTACAGAACCCTAAAGAGAGAAATAGAAGAAGATCTTAGAAGATGGAAAAATATACCCTGTTCATGGATAGGCAGAACTAACATCATCAAAATGGCGATATTACCAAAAGTTCTCTATAGGTTTAATGCAATGCCAATCAAAATCCCAATGGCATTTCTTGTAGAAATAGAGAAAGCAATCATGAAATTCATATGGAAAAATAAAAGACCCAGAATAGCAAAAACAATGCTAAGCAAGAAGTGTGAATCAGGCGGTATAGCGATACCAGACTTCAAACTATACTACAGAGCAATAGTAACAAAAACAGCATGGTACTGGTACCAAAACAGGCGTGTGGACCAATGGTACAGAATAGAGGACACAGAAACCAATCCACAAAACTACAACTATCTTATATTTGATAAAGGGGCTAAAAGCATGCAATGGAGGAAGGATAGCATCTTCAACAAATGGTGCTGGGAAAACTGGAAATCCATATGCAACAAAATGAAACTGAATCCCTTTCTCTCGCCATGCACAAAAGTGAATTCAAAATGGATCAAGGAACTTGATATCAAATCAGAGACGCGCCGTCTGATAGAAGAAAAAGTTGGCTACGATCTACAGTCGGTGGGGTCGGGCTCCAAATTCCTCAGTAGGACACCCATAGCACAAAAGTTAATAACTAGAAGCAACAAATGGGACTTACTCAAACTAAGAAGTTTTTTCTCAGCAAAAGAAACAATAAGAGAGGTAAATAGGGAGCCTACATCCTGGGAACAAATCTTTACTCCTCACACTTCAGATAGAGCCCTAATATCCAGAGTATACAAAGAACTCAAAAAATTAGACAATAAGAGAACAAACAACCCAATCAACAAATGGGCCAAGGACCTGAACAGACACTTCACAGAGGAGGACATACAGTCAATCAACAAGTACATGAAAAAATGCTCAACATCTCTAGCTGTCAGAGAAATGCAAATCAAAACCACCCTAAGATACCATCTCACTCCAGTAAGATTGGCAGCCATTAGGAAGTCAAACAACAACAAGTGCTGGCGAGGATGTGGGGAAAAGGGTACACTTGTACATTGCTGGTGGGACTGCAGATTGGTGCAGCCAATTTGGAAAGCAGTATGGAGATTTCTTGGAAAGCTGGGAATGGAGCCACCATTTGACCCAGCTATTCCCCTTCTTGGTCTATTCCCTAAAGACCTAAAAAGAGCATGCTACAGGGACACTGCTACATCGATGTTCATAGCAGCACAGTTCACAATAGCAAGACTGTGGAACCAACCTAGATGCCCTTCAATAGACGAATGGATAAAAAAAATGTGGCATTTATACACAATGGAGTATTACTCTGCATTAAAAAATGACAAAATCATAGAATTTACAGGGAAATGGATGGCATTAGAGCAGATTATGCTAAGTGAAGCTAGCCAATCCCTAAAAAACAAATGCCAAATGTCTTCTTTGATATAAGGAAAGTAACTAAGAACAGAGTAGGGACGAAGAACAGGAGAAGAAGATTAACATTTAACAGGGATGAGAGGTGGGAGGGAAAGGGAGAGAGAAGGGAAATTGCATGGAAATGGAAGGAGACCCTCAGGGTTATACAGTGGAGGGGGTAGAGAGAGAGGAGGGGAGGGGAGGGGAGAGGTGGGGAGGGGGGAGGGTGGATGATGGGAAAGGCAGCGGAGCACAACAGACACTAGTATGGCAATTTGTAAATCAATGGATGTGTAACTGATGTGAATCTGCAATCTGTGTATGGGGTGAAGGTGGGAGTTCATAACCCACTAGAATCAAAGTGTGGAATATGATATGTCAAGAAATTTGTAATGTTTTGAACAACCCACAATAAAAAATTAAAAAAAAAAAAAAAGACTGATTGGAAAAAAAAAAATATATATATATATATATATACATACATCAAGTGTACAGAAACATAGGTGAATTCACCAGAAAAATTAAGCTCAAAAAATGATTTTCCTCCCCGCAAAATGAAACAGCCTGTAATTACTCCAGTGAAGGATCACTAAGAACATCTTTATCAGATCAGAATGCACTTTTGGATCAGATTAGACTTAACCCAGGTATTGATAGAAATGTGAGCCCCTGAGGTCCTCAGGAAAATATTTTTTGATTTTGTTTTTGTTTTAGAAAAAAAAACCTATATGTATGGAATCTTTCTATTTTCCTTTCCTACATTCATCTGGATAAAAAGAAAATCCCATGAGAATCAGGATGTTTTCTAATATTTCTGGACCTGCCATATCAGCTTCCTGAAGGTGGGTCCCTGCTGCATTGGATCCAAATAAGAAGAATGTAAGCCTCTTAAGTGTCCTCAAAAGGCTCGGGACTTGGAGAAACTGGCCTCTCCATATCCCTTTCCTGTTTGTTTCCCTCTTTCTATAACTTAATTAGAGAGTAGAATCCCAGAATATAAGAAAGTCCCTAGCAGTTTTCACTTTTTTCCTTCTGATCTAGAAGCAGTTTGAGCAATTGCTCATGCAAGCCTAGTATTATAGTTTATGTCATGTGTCCCTGTCCTCCACCTGATATTTGGGCCAATGTGAGTGCAGAAAATATCAGGCATTCCCCCCATCCAAGGTTTGAAGGTCAAAGGAATCCAGTGTATGAGTGCTTGTGCCAGATGGTATATTACCAATCTAGAAGACAAGGGAAAGAAGGCATTCCTCCACCCTTCATCCCCTGTTGACCTCAAAGCCATTGGCAATCACCCCTTGAGGCCTGCTGGTTGCATTAGTTGCTCTTACTAACACAAAGTGCTCAAAGTTTCCTTTATCTCTCCTGAAATCCTCAAAACAAAAATAACCACATATTGAAGCTTAATTAGGATTTATGCTGATTGGATCATTTGCTCTGACCAAAGCATGACCCCAAATCCTCTTTCTTTGTGTCATTTCCCTCTTAAAAGGAGGAACTCTGAATTTTATGTACTGTACTTATCCTTAATCATGGAGGCACTATGGTCAGGATTATATGTCCTGGAGGAATTCAGTTATTGAACTAAGGGAGAGACCTGTTCTTAAGGGTCACATGCCCTAGACAAATTCTTTGCCTTTCCTGATGTTTTTGTCATCATATTCTTTTTAAAAATTTTTTTTAGCCGTAGATGGACACAGTTATATTTATTTATTTATTTGTTTTTATGTGGTGCTGAGGATAGAACCCAAGGCCTCACACCTGCAAGGCAAGTGCTCTACCACTGAGCTATAGCCCCAACCCCTTGTCATCATACTCTTACTAAGGACCACTAGGTACTGTTTTATTTGCTGTAAATATTTGATCTTAAATTGCCTGCGAATCTTTGTTTGGATTGTATTTGTTTTTTTTCTTTGATGGGTTTAAAATCATCCAAAGGAAAACTGACAGGGTTTGGAAAACGTTCATGTGGATGGGAGTTCAACAGAAAGAGTATGAGGTTTGGGCCCAAAAGGCACCCAAAGTCTCAAGAATTCCCAATAACCTAATGAAACAATGGAGGTTCGGATGGGTATACAAAACCTGGATCTATATGTGTTTTGTGGTGCACATGAGAAGAGAGTACACAGAACTCTCTAGAGAGTACATGGCTCACACTCTAGGGATTAGTGCTTGCCTCTTTTCCCAAGACCTCATGTGAGACTAAGACTTTGTCTCAGAATTCAAGATACATCCAGTGAGGGCACCCTCTGCCATCAGGCCAAGTCAGTCTGAAAAGGAAAGAAAGAAGATACTTGAACTGATCTATCAACTTGGTTTGTGTTTCATGGAGAGAAGTTGAAGCAGAGCTTGACCAACATTTCTCCATCAGAGACAAAAGGGATGGAGCAAGCCTCCTCCAGTAAGGCTGTCACCCATGTCTTTAGGCTAGTGGCTGCACTATCCATTTTTAACTGGCTGACAGGTGCCTGGTATTATATATATATATATATATATATATATATATATATATATATATATATAGAGAGAGAGAGAGAGAGAGAGAGAGAGAGAGAGAGATTTCTAAAAGGAGTATAGAACTCTAGGAAAAAAAAGCAGTAGTTTGTTGGTCTGTTTCACTCCCCCTTCCAAAGGGTTCCTTCATGCTGGCTAAAAGATGAAACCAAAGTTTTGAGATGAAACTTTTTTTCCACTTCTGCTGCTGGGTGGGATCCGCATAAGGTTTTAGGCCGCTCCAGCTGAGAAGTGTTGCAGCTTTTAATGTTAGGCCACACCCTGCAATGGTGCAGCAGACTCCAGCAGTTTACCATGGATTTCTTCTTTCTGTGATCTAGTCTTTTGAATTCAAAGAATGAAATCCATACATCAGGATGAGTGAGTGTAAAAGTAAGCCTTATTGAAAAATAGGAACAGAACTCTTGTAGTACAGGAGGGAGGCTGATAGAAGGTTTTCTCCTTCCAAGTGTGCTGTTCTAGGGGTTTATATAGCACCCAGCTCAGTGCTATTGGTCCAAACTTATGTTTGTAAATACTCACTGCTATTGGTCAACTCTTGAGTCCCAGCTTCCATTCAGGTGTGCCCTGCATTCATTTTCTGGCCCTGGGGAAGTCAGGAAGTGGGAGGTTAAGGTCATTGGATGGATGGTCTATGCTTTCAGGTTCAGGACCGTAGAACTACATGGAACCAGCTTCTGCAGCAGGCATTGGTGCCTAGGCCTGTCCAGGGAAGGGTGACACATCCTGAGTTGGCACACCCTGGCTCACAGTGCCTCCGGCCCACTATGCCTGCATGGCTAGCTCCATGGGGCCATGGCTATATTTGCCTCCTGGAGTCCAAACTACCCAGGGTAACCACTATGATGTTCTGTCATTCCACCACTCTACTGCTGTCCTCTGCAAGGATCAATAGGCCAGCTGCATGACTTGACAGCTGGGAAGCTGTGTCACCAGGTTCTTTACATTTTGGTATATATCATCCCCCCCTTTTTTTCCTCTCCAAAGGACAATTACTCTTTCCAGGTAGTAGTGCCTGGGTTGTACAAGCACGGGGTAGGCAGTCTTGTCATCAATACTGCAAAGCTCATTCACACCCAGAGCCCACATTTCATAGAGACTACCACAATGCAATAGCAAACCAAGGCCCATGCTACTGTGATCTACCTGCTTCTGTGGCCTGCTTCTGGCCCTATATAAAGTCAGTTTGATTTATTCCTTCTATTTCTATAGTTGCATAGTTCTTTGTTTTATATTTAGTCCTATTATCCATTTGAGTTAAGTAGTATAAGCTATGTGTAATCTATGTGTGGATTCACCTTTTCTTTTCTTTTAGTACATGGACATCCAGTTGTTCCAACATAATTTGTTGGAAAGACCAGCTTTTTCCCTTCATTCCTTCTTTTCCCCTTTGTGAAGGATGAGATGTCTACATTTGTGTGCCTGTTTGTGGGATCTGTTCTATTCCATTGACCTACTTATCTATTCTTTTACCAATAACACATGCTCTTAATTACTGTCACATTATAATAAGTCACAAAATCAGGTAGTATGAGTTCTTTGTTATTTTCTATATTTTTATTATTAATATATATGCACCTTTATACTTAAATGATTTTTTGATTGGTAGTTTATGCTTTTTCTATATCCATGAAGAATATCAGTCTATACTTTTCCTGTTTAGTGATGCATTGGACAGACTTTCATATCAGGGTAAAATAGCTCTTATAGAATGATTTGGTAAGTATTCCATAGTCCATTATTTTCTAGAAGAGTTTGCAAAGATTCATTATTATTTCTTCTTTAAATAGTTGGTAGCACTCTCTAGTGAGGCTATAAAGGCCTGGACTTTTCCTTACATGAAGTTTTAAACTAGCAATTCAATAGCTTTTGTTCTTATATGTCTTTTATTATTTTATATTTTTTGCATTTTCTATTCCATGTTCATTTTATGTATTCTTAGAATGGTTCAAAATATTCACTTATAATGCTTTTTATTTTTGTAAAGTTGTCAGTGATGATCCTAGTTTGATCTCAGTTATTTTAAACATTAGAGCCTTTTTCTGGGTTTTCCATGTTTTTCTCCATGTAAAGCTATCTCCATTGGGCAGAGCCACTGAGTGGTCAGGCCTACCTATCTGTCATGCTCATCTGGGCAAATTTTAACCAATGGCATCAAAGCAAAAAGAGAGATGGAATACACCAGTTTTCATACACTGTCTTGTCCCAACTTAGCAAGGAACATTTATTAATACAGGACTAGAATTGACTATTAAAGATGCCTAACCTTATGGGATAGCCTGCCAATTCCATAAAGAAGTTTCAAAAATAGACAAGTAGAGAAATAGGAACAGGTTCTGGTTAAAAGACTCTTATAGTTCTTGCTGAGATTCAGTAGACACTTTTCTTGTTTTTAATTTATAAATTTCAGTTGAAAAATAATAGTCATATACTTATGGGATATAATATGTTGTTTTTATATAGATACACATTTTCAAATGATGACATAGTCAAAGTACTCTCACCTCACATATTTATCCTTTATTTAAAGTGAGAAAATTTAAAATCTATTCTTCATGCAATTTTGATATATGTAACACATTATTAACTATGGTTACCTTGATATGAAATACATACTAGAAGTCTATTTTTTTCTTGTTGAAACTTTATACGTCATACCTATGACAGAGGTTAATATCCAGAATATATAAGGACAAAAAAAAACCCCTCAATAGTAAATAACAATAATGATAATGGTAATTATCAACATCATTTTATTTAAAAATAATAAAACTAAATGAACATGTCTCAAAGAAGACATAGAGATGGTCAACAGGATTATAAAAAATCCAACTTCACTAGTAATTAGGGAAATATAAATAAAAACCACAATGAAACATGGATATTAAAAAAGACCAAATATAATAAATTCTGGCAAGGATTTGGATAAAAATGATTCTGTGTACACTATTAGTGAGAATATAAATTAGTACAGCTATCATGGAAAATAGTAATGTATTTCCTCCAAAAAACAAAGAGAACCCCTTAATAATCCAGTTATTGCACTAATGAGTATATATCCCAATGAAATAGTGGAGTAGGTTGAAGATATCTGTACGCCTATGTTCATTGCAGTACTATCCAAAATAGCCAAGAAATGGAAACAATCTATGTATAATTAAGCTGATGAACAAATAAAGAAAATAAAGCACACAATCACGATACAAGACTTCTCAACCATAACAACAGATAGAATCCTATCATCTGCAACAACAAGAATTGAAGAAGAGGTCATTAAGGAAACTAAACTATGCAACCACAAAATAACGAATACCATATGATTTCATTCTGTGGAACCTAAGAACTTGATCCCATAGAAGTTGAGATAGAGCAATGGGTATGACAGCCTGGAGGATTAGGAGGTAGGGAGGG
The DNA here is from genome assembly GCF_021218885.2 of Marmota monax. Lineage (NCBI taxonomy): Eukaryota > Metazoa > Chordata > Mammalia > Rodentia > Sciuridae > Marmota > Marmota monax. Next base: position 34,489,778 of record NW_026693777.1, read on the forward strand.
AAGGGTAAAAGTTGGTCAGTGAGTACATAGCTACGATTAAATATTAAAAAATAAATTATGATGTTCTATTTTATATTAGGGTGACTGAATTTAGTGAAAATATATTGCATATTTCAAATAAAAAGCTGGAATAAGGGATTTTGAATGTTTTTACCATAAAGAAATGGTCATGTTTACACTGATTTTAATATTAGAATGTATGCATGCATCAAAATATCATATGGAGCTGGTGTGGTGATACATGCCTGTATTCCCAGCAGGATGGTGAGACAAGAGGATTGCTAGTTCAAACCTGGTCTGAATAGCTTAGTGAAACCCTGTCTAAAAAATTTTAAAAAGGCTGGGGATGCATTTCAATTGTAGAGCATCCCTGGGTTCAATCCCAGTGCCAAAATAAATTTTTTTTAATGCTGATCTTGTGTCCTGCTACTTTTCTGAATTCATTTATCAACTCTAGAATTCTTCTGGGGAAGTCTCTTGTATCTTCTATAAGTACAAAAATGTATAGAATGTATTTGGAAAAATTTTCTTCTCTTCAAATCTTCAGGTTATTTCAGAAGAATTATTGCTATTTCTTCTTTAAATGTTCGGTAGATCTCAACAATGAAACTGTCTGATGGTACACGAGGAGTAAGAATTTTCTGTGCACTTTCACACAATACAACGACCATAGATAGCAAGTATGTACTATATATTTTACTTTTTTTTCCCTAGTACTGGTGATTGAACCCAGAGCTTCACACAGGCTAGGCAAGTGCTTTAACATTGAATCATATCCCAGCCCTACTATATATTTTTAAAATGTAGAAAAAAGTATTTTGAAAATTTTTACCATAACAATTATAGATATTTGAGGAGATAGATATGTTTAGGTTAATTTTTTTATAACTTTATTTATATAGTTATATGTGGTGCTGAGGATTGAATCCAGGGCCTTGCATGTGCGAGGTGAACACTCTACCACTGAGTCATAACCCCAGCCTCTGTTTAGGTTAATATATATATATAATTTGGATATCTATCTATCTATATATATATATATATATTTATATATATCTATATTTATATATATCTATATCTATCTATCTATCTATCTATATGTATCTCCAAATAGCAAATATCAAAATAAATATCTGAGTGGGGAAAAAAGCCTGATTAAAAAAAAAGCAGAGTCCATCCTACTTGATTTTATTTGTATAGAATTCCAGAATATGTAAATGAATAAGTAGTAATAAAATAAAAATTAGAATTTTTCCAGGCAGGGAGCTTGGAGCTTGGATATCGGATATATCCATATATGTATGTATATATCCCCAAATCATATTACCTCATTTAGTATGGACAATATTGTTATGTTTTCTTTAATGTTTTAATTTTAATATATATCAGTTATTTATTAATGAGGTTCAGTTTTATATTTTTATATATGCATAAGCTTGGTCTGATCAAACCAGCCTCCTTTGATCCCTCCCACAAATAGACCATTCTAAACCTCGTTACCATTGAGTCATATCCCAGCCCTACTATCTATTTTTAAAATGTAGAAAAAAGTATTTTTTTTAAACCTCTATTAATGACTATTCTATATTCAGGGCAATTTGTCTTGGTTTCAAAATATGAAACAGAATATGCAGTATTTGTATATCTGTCTGACAAAATTAATTTAATTTAACTTAAGAAACAACACTAATTTTTAACATAGCATTGATTTAAGTGAGGTTATTTATCTTCTTGCTCTAATTTCCTTGGTAGCCAATAGTTGACATCACTCTTAAGAAAGAATTCTCTATGGATATCTGAAGAAAATTTTTTCCATTTTTCTTCTATTATGAGCATATAATAGGTCATTTCACCAAGGGACTACTTCGAGTGGTGAATATATGTCAGGCTGAGGAAAAGCACATCCACAGATACTGTCTCCACCCATCTTGGATAGTCATCTCAGGGACGGTCAGAAGAGGACACTAAAAGAGAATGTGATCTAAGATAAAATATTGTGTTCTGTAAGTCATATCTCTCTGATGTTCTTTTTAAAGGTAATTCTCAAAATACTTTTTTGTATCTGTTTTAAGAATGTCTTCTATGCTTGAATTGAGACAAGCTTTTTTGGCTTCTGACATTTCTAGATGACAATTCATGGTTTATCCTCTTGCCCTCTTACTATTGGAATTTCTGTGGTCTTATTAACAACAGTGCACCCAACACCATGTTGCTCTGCCTCAGAGAAGTTGTCACGTCTGCATAGCTTTTTGACAGTTACTCAATACGACCATCTCCAGTTATTCTTGTTCAAGTAATCTTTCCACTTGAAACAATATTGTTTTCATATTAGAGAGATGTTATTATATGTAAGATATTTTATCATAGAGATTGGAGTTTAAAGTTTATATATTGAGTGAGAAATGACATTACCACAGAAATAGAATCAAAACTTATAACCCCTCAAAACAAGAAGTTAGCATGAGCCTATGGAAGTCACCTGGTCTTTCTCCCTGTGTACTACACACAGAGTATATTAGGTAATCTATTAAATTGTCCAAATTCAGATTTCTCTTTGTAAAAATACAAATACTGAAACTTTCACTATTTTATCATTATTATAGGAAAAAAAGTCTTTTTTTGTTGTTGTTATAAGGATTGAGACCAGAGTCATATAACTACACTTTCAGTCCTTTTTTTAAATTTTGATACAGGTCTCAACAAGTTATTGAGGCTGTCCTCAAACTTGTGATCCTCCTGCATGGAACTTTCTGAGTCATCAGGATTACAGGCATGCAACACTGCTTTACTTAGAAAAAAAATCTTTATTGAAGAATATTGCATATGAAAGAGGTTGAAAATATGTTGATTATTTTGATTCTCCTGAAAGAGAAAAAAATATTTGTCTCTTTTTCTTAATTTTTCAATTTTACTAATCCAATAATTGGCATTATACATTCTAGGAGAATTTTCCCATTGTTCAAGTAAGAATTCAAAAGTGCTGTAATAGAATGCCCTTTTGCCACTTATAGGTCCTATTATAATATTAATAACACCTCTAGGCAAGGGCAGAGGTAAGGATGAAAACATTAAATTCCTGAAAAGAAAGAAATATGTCTGATATGTTTCTTCAATCTACATCTCATTAAGATTATTCAGTATGTGTATGTTAATTAAGAGAAAAAATGAGTGGATATTTCAGAGATAAATTATTGCATATATTTTGCTTACAAATAATAATTTTAATATGTACAACTAATAAAATAATAATTCATAAATTAAAAAAGAAATTTTCAACTATACAAAAAAAGTATTACTAATAAGTTTTGGAAACTATACCCCTTTAAGTATCACCATATAAACTAGAACAAAGAATTAATATTTATTAACATTCACTGAATACTGAATAAATCAAAGAGTTTTCTGTTTATTTTCTGGTTCATATTTTAGACACATCTATCAGATTGAGTGTCCTCTTTTCACAAAAAAGGAAGTAAAAACAGAACTAGTTTGGCTTAATGGAATAGGTCAACAAGTGATAAAGTTGGATTTCAGCCCGGGTATGACTAAATCAAAAGTTTGATTATTCCCTTCTACAAAATCTCTTAAATATTAGTTGACAATAATAGAGTCATATAATTAGCCTACTAATATTATGAAAATATCAAAAATTTAAAAGCTGATGAAAAGAAAGTATGATTTTTTATTGGTAAATTGTTTCTAGGAATGTACAAAAATCATTTAGCAATATCCTTTCTCAAGCAGAGTCAAAATACTCCTTTTCCTACCAACAGTACAGAACTAGTGCTTCAAACATTAATCTAGAAGAAGTTTGTATTGATAAGAAATTAAGATTCAAAATATAGGTCAGATCATTCAAGTTTCTTAGTGCTCATAAATCAGGATTTTTTTTCAGAAATTCATTAAATCTTTTCTATTTTTGAAAATTTGTTCATTTGTAAGTTGTGAAACTATGGTCATATGTCTCCTTTCTCACAGTAACTGTAGGTATTACTACTTACAGTATGTATTTAGGAAAATCTTCTCTTTCCATCATTAATCTTTATTCTAGGCCACTGAATTCCCAGTAAAAGGGAAAGGAACACTAGCGCTCATGGTGAAGTGGGGATTCTCATTTTTCACCTATGTTCCTATTTCAAAGAATATAAGATGAAATACACAAAACTGAAACAATGTGGAGAGAGAATAAATGGAGGGAGGAAATGGATAATTATCTTTCCACTAGGTAGAGTTGGAAGTGTTGTCAGTTTACTTATGGATAATTTTAAGCAATGTCGTTATTTTATTTAGAAATGAACTATTGATCACTGAAGGCTTAACTACCTGTTCAGTGTTCACTAATAGGGAAAGATGGGCCTTGCTTACACATGTATGTAATTTATTGTCTTAGAAAACATAGAACACATTCGTATCTCTGATGGCCAGAGATTGCAACATTTCAAAGCCTAAGGAATTCCTAAAATTTAGTTGTGAATTCAAGGCAAATATTCACTAATGATAAGCCTGAATTATAAGGAACTTTGATTCAGAGTTAATGAAATCAGAATCTGAGTCACAGTTGCTTTCAACTTTCTAAGAACTCTACATTATTTTCTTTCAATTCATTTATTGTGCTAAATGAATTCCATTATATTTTGGATTTTAGTTAATGATAGAATATGGGCCTAATTTTACATACAAATAATCATGTCAAGGCATTTATTATATACCCTTCTGTATAGCTTCTCTCATAAAGCTTGTCCCAACACATATTTGTTTTCTTTTTATTTTTTCTGTTTCAAGCCAACATATATTTTGGATTGATAACTTAAAAGTTTAGCTTATGAGTCTAATTGAAAATGATTAACTGAAGATTAAAGCAATCATTATACATGATACTGAGAAACTGTAATGTCATGTCATGACATTTGCTCTAGATATCAATATCATTTAACCATCTTCTTCCTATATATGTGACCTTCTTTTGTTGTTTAATATGGTGGTGGCTGCCCTTTCCAGGTTCTTTTAACTAGCACAGTGGACAGAATAAGCTAGTGTCCAGGCGGCATAACAACTCTTTTCCTAGACTTTACACTCACTGTCCTATTGTTTTTGACTCTTTCAACCAGGCGCTGGATAAAAATCCCATATCAGACTATGCTTCTTGAAAACCCATTCTCAGACATCATTTAGATTCTCTTTTACAGATAATACCATGTACATGTGACCAATATATCTTTTAACTGCAGATATAGTTGCTAAATTTTAATGTGAATGCTAAATTCTAAAAATTAATCCCACTAACTGATACTCTATCCTCTCCAGGTCATGTCAGAGGAGACACTGAATAAAATGTTTGGAGGAAATCAGTCCACAGTGTCAGAATTTGTGCTTCTAGGACTTGGCCATTCATGGAGTTTGCAGGTCTTACTTTTAATAATATTTTTGTTGCTTTACGTGATCATTGTATCTGGAAATATTGTCATTGTGACCTTAATCATCACTGACCCTCATCTCCATTCCCCCATGTACTTCTTTCTGGCCAACCTGTCCTTCATTGATTTGTGGCTGTCCTCAGTCACCACTCCTAAGATGATTGCTGACTTTCTCAAGGACAATAAGACCATTTCTTTTGCAGGATGCATGTGCCAGATCCTCTTCGTGCACTTTGTTGGAGGGGGTGAGATGGTGCTCCTGGTGGTCATGGCCTATGACCGCTATGTGGCCATCTGCAAACCACTCCACTACTCCACCATTATGAGCCTGCAAAGGTGCATTGGGCTGGTGTTGACATCCTGGACCGCGGGCTTTGTGCATGCCATAAGTCAGATGGCTGTGATTGTTCAGTTGCCTTTCTGTGGCCCCAGGGAAATAGATAGCTTCTTCTGTGACATACCACTAGTGATCAAGCTGGCCTGCATGGATTCTTCTAACTTGGGAAAAGTAATGAATGCTGACAGTGGGGTTGTGGTTGTAACCTGCTTCATTCTCTTGCTGATGTCCTACACATACATTCTTCTCACTGTTCACCAGAGATCTAAAACTGGTGCATCTAAAGCCCTGTCCACCTGCAGTGCCCACATCACAGTGGTAGTGATCCTTTTTGTGCCTTGTATGTTCATCTATGTGTGGCCACTCAACATCACCTGGTTGGACAAATTTCTTGCTGTGTTTTACTCTGTTTTTACACCACTCCTCAATCCAGCTATTTATACCCTGAGAAACAAAGAAATGAAAAGTGCTATGGAGAGACTTAGAAACTACTATCTGGATTCCAAATGAAATGAAATTATTAGTGCCTGAGAATTTCATGAACACTTTAAATTGGTAAGACAAACCTTATAAAATAGGTTGCAAGTATGAGCCTTAGTGTTCCTGTCTCCAGATATAGAAATAGGGTTAATAAAATACAGGAAAATTCAATACTTAGTAGTTAGCCAGTAGAACACTAAGAATTATTACTAAAATCAAATCTACCAATCTGGGAAATACATCTACTCAGTTTTCCTACAAATAGTTAAACAATAATCTAAAATTTATTTCACAACAACATGCATTCATTTGGGTTGGTAGTATCTTAATAAACTTCTCTTGGGTTTTCTCGTAACCTTATTTAAAAAATAAGCACTTATTAATATTGACCTCCTCTTCTAACTTCCATTTACATTTTGTAAGAATACAAATTATTATTTTTTTCCTTAACAAAAATTCCTTTGCAAATATTAACAGTAGAAAAAAGCAGAATGAACAAGTGTCAGGCTGCCCTGTACAGGAGCTAGGTACATCCCCTCAGCCTTGAGAAATGGGGGTATTAAACTGGGGTTCCCAGCTGTGCGAAGCAAGTGGGTCTAACAAGGAAGTGTAAGAAAGTGCAAGGAAGTGCCTTAGCTCTGGGCTTGGGTGTTACCCAATGGGATTGGGCTACCCATCTGTTTCTTGTAACACAATCCCTTGCCTGATTTGGGTGGAATATGCTATTGAATGTCTTTTATGTCTTTTCCCTAATAAACAGGGGAGTTCAGGGTGCACTCGCTCTCTTGCCTCTCTTGCTCCTTGTGCCCTTTTCAGTGCTGTTCAGTGTAGGAACAGTGTAGTGCCTTTGAGGTTGCAGCTTGCAGAGCCTTCCTGACTCCCCACAAAAGGTACTTCTGTGTTCGTGTGGTCTTTTAGTTGCCAGCCCAAACGACGCAGAGTGACCCTGATTCAGTTACCGGTGGGATGTGGGTGGTAAACAAGGGTGATAAATAATATAAGGAAGAACAATGGACATTACTTCTATGTGAAATTCATTAACTCACTACAAGTTAAAACAAAAAAAGAAAACTAATGCTGTTTCCATTGGTTATGTCAGTGTTAAATACTGCAATTTAATGATTAAATTTTTATTAATTATTTTTGTGTAATTCAGAATGGAAATCAACATAATGGCAAGAACTGGGTCTTTTTTTTTTCTAGGTGTGCGGTCATGTTGAATTTGTTTATTCTTTTGTTTATTTATTCATCCATTCACCCTGCTAATCATTCATTAAGCCAGCTAGGCATCTATTACTCAATCTTCCATTCATTTAACTATCCATTTCACAAATATAAGTAACAAATAAACAAAAAAAAATTGACTTTGACAAAAGCAGGGAAAACACTCATCAGAGAAAGGAAGTCCTTTCTGTAAATTGTTCCTGGACAGCAGGATGCCATATGAAGAAGAAAGAAACCAGACACCTATCTCTCTCCCTATACAAACAGCACCTCAAAATGGATCAATTATTTAAATGTACTACCCAGTTCTATGAAACTACTAGAAAACATGGAGGAAATGCTTCAGGACACTGGTATGAACAATGATATTTTGTATATAATCCCTTGCTGCTACACATGACTAAATCAGTCAGGGTCACTCCAGGTGAATTGGGTTGGCACTGAATAATCACACAGACACAGAAAGTACCTTTTTCTTGGGGTTTAGTCATGGCTTCTCTGCCCCAGTTCCCAGAAGGGAGGCAAGGATGGCTGGCAAAAGAGAGACAGCACACCTGAGACCACCCTGTTTATTGAGGGGAAGACCTTTGAAAGTTCAACCCAAATAAGGCAAGGGATTGGATATCAGGGGGTTGCTTGATGATGTCTTGCAGTCAGCAGATTGACTAACATCTTGGGAGGCCACACCCATTTCAGGCCCTGTGTGGGATCAAAGGCAGAGGGAGGAGAAAAGGACATATACATCGCTCAGCCCAGTCAGAGAAGCAACATCAGTATAGTCCCCTCATGTGCTCAAATTCTCACAGCTCACACACAACCCATGGGTGGCTCTCGACAATCCTTAAAGCACAGGCAACAAAAGTAAAATTGTCAGATAGCATTACATGAAACAAATCAGATTCTCTGTTCACGATAAGATAAATTCTAATAAATGATGTTATAGACATGCCAATTACTGTCAACTCATCATTGCATATTGCATATATGGACTGAAATGTCACTCTATAATCCATAACTATGTTTAATTATTATATGTCAATTAAGAATAAAAACATATTAAAAAGTAAGAGTGAATGTCAGGATTAGTAGATTCAAAATCAAATTAAAGTTAATCAATTTCTGGAAAATTGACAGAATCTTTTTCACTTCCACAATTCCTCTTGCACCAGCCATGCTGTAGGCACAATGCAAACTAAGTTTTGCCTCTTTATTTTGTGAAAATATAGTACTTAATCCATGGGGATGGATCTATCTATCTATCTATATATATCATAATACATAGTAAATTAAAACATTTTAATGAGTAAATGGTGTCCACTTGTTGCATTCAAATTCTCATGATATTGGTTTATGTGCATCATTCAGGCACACTTCATTGGAATTTAACAAGTATTCCCCAAACCTTAAAATCATAAATAAATATTTATTTTATTTCTTCCAGAAAAAAATGTGGTTTTATTGCATATATATACATATATATATATATATATATATATATATATATATATATATATATATATATATATATATGACTTAAGGATATAAAAGTAAGAATTTCTTTGAGAAGAGACCAATCATGTATCCTTCTTGCACAAGGCACCCTACGAAGTTTTATCAACATGCTTAGTTACCCAGGCACTGGGAGGCTGCTGCAGCCAGGGTTCCTGGAGGCTTAGCTATTGCTCAAGATGGCAGAAAATCCTGGTGTCACCCATGTAGTGTTTGTTCTGCAGGAATGCAGGATACTGGAGTTAGGGGGATCATGGAGGCTTCAACCGAGATTTCAAAGAGGCCATAAAAAAATGCAGCAGGGTCAGAGTTTCTGCAGGCATCCTGAGAAGGCGATGTGTGGCATGGAGATGTGAAGAGTAAATCAAAGTTGCAGTGGAGACACCCAAGATTAAGAAATTCCAGTAGCATAGAATGTCCACTAAGGAAGGCTGCAGGAATTGAGATGAGACAAACCAACAGAAAAGCCACTTGGGCTGCAACTAACATGGTAGAGCTTCCCAAACACTTTGGACAAAATATCATGCCATGTGATCCAGATGCCCAATGTGGAGTTATAAAATTTGCATGCCCAGTTGGATTTCAGGCTTCTTCCTGGTAGGAGTGTGGCTCTTCATGATGTAGTATATAATCACAATTAAAAAATTAATCATAGTAATACTTGAATATATTTTTTCTTATCTTTACTTATCACAGGTCTTTGATTGTAATTACAAACAACATATCATGCAAAATCCCCTGTAGTTCCATATTTTAAATTTTAGTCCTTTGGTATTAAGCAATATTCCCTATAGTCATGATTTATATTTGTGGAGAGAAGTCAATGCAGAAATAGTTTTTGTTGAAGAAATTGAGCTATGAATTTATAAATAAATTAATTTCTTTGTATCATCCAATTGACAACAGAATTGTATTTTTTGATTCATATATTTGAATCTATATCTATATTCACTGTGGTGTATTCATGTGTATACATGGGAAAATTATGACAGATTCCTTACACTGCTTTTCCCTTTCCTATCCCCCCTCTCTTCCTTCCACTCACCATTGTCTAATTCACTGAATTTCTCATTCCTCACCCCTTTTATTATGGGTTAGCTTCCATATATCAGAAAAAACATTGGATCTTTGACTTTTGGGACTATCTTATTTCACTTAGTGTGGTAGTCTCCAGCTCCATTTATTTACTTGAAAATGTCATAAAGTCATTCTTCCTAGACACTTTAATGTAGGAACTATACTAATAGCCTTTGCAGCATTCCAGAGATTTTTGATTTATTGTATCACTAACTTCTTTGACTCTAGAAAAAAATCTTTTATTTCTCATCTCATATTTTTCTATGATCAATTACTTGTTCAAAAACATAGTTTTTTGATCTTTCTGTGCTTATGTGTTTTCTATAATTATTCTTCCTGTTGAATTCTAATTTCATTCTACTGTGGTCTGGTAAGATGCAAGGAATTATATTGATTTTTTTTGTGTTTGCTTAGACTTGCTTTGTGACCTAAAATATTATCTATTTTGAAGATATTTCCATGAGCTGTTAAGAAGAAGGTAAACCCAACAGTTACTGGATGAAATACTCTAAAAAATGTCTGTTAGTCCATTTGATTGATAGTATTAATTATGTCAGCATTGCCTTTGTTGATTTTTAGGTCTGTATGACATTCCTATTGGTGAGAAGTGTAATAATTACCCATTATTAGTCTACTGGCAACTTGTTAAGACTTAATGTCAATTTTTTTATATAATTAGGTGCACCTATGGTTGGGGCATAAATATTGTTCTATTTTCTTCTTGGATTATTCACTTTACCAGTGTGTAGTGACCTTTTTTGTCCATTCTGATTAATTTTTTTCTTGAAATATGCTCTGTTGATATGAGAATAGCTATTCCTATTTGTTTTCAGACTCTATTTGTATGGAATGTTCTTTCCTATTCTTTTGCTTTATGCCATGGATATCTTTGCCTATAACATAAGTCTTACAAAACAGCTGTAGTTTGTGTTTGTTTTTATCCATTCTGTCAGTCTACATCTTTTAATTGTAGAGTTGATACTATTTATACTTACAGTATTGTGAGATGTTTATTATTTCATGCCATTTGATTTCTCTTTTCACATATTTCATTGGTCTTAACTTTCAGTTGCTTAACTGGTCTTCTGGAAAACTTTATCCATTTGGGAACTCTAGGGTTTTTAATCAGTTCTTCTACATGTAGTATTTTTTTCAGTCTTTTTGTGGTACTGGCTCAATTTATTTTACTTTATCTTACAAAGTTTTTATGTTTCTTTTGATTCTGAGTGATAGCTCTGATGAATATGGAAATAATGATTGGCAAATGTTTTCTTTCAGAGATAGAATTATCTTTTTTGAAGCCCTCATGAATTTTAGAGTCTCAGCTGAGAAGTCAGAAGTGAGTCTTATTACTTTACCTCTAGTGTGACCTGATATTTTTCTGTTGTGGCTTCTAACATTCTATTCTTTTTATCTATGTTAGGCATACTGATTATGGCATGTCTTGAAAAGATAATTTTTGACCTTGTGTATTTAGGGTTATATGTCTTCTGTAGGTAGATGTTCATCTCATTCCTAAGTTTTAGAAAATTTTTTTACCATTATTGCTCTGAAAAGGTACTTAATGTTATTAGCTGTATCTCCATTTCCTCTCGAAGCCGAAGAACTCCTAAGTTGATCTCTTAATGATGTATCAGAGTATTTTTTTGTAAATTCAGATCATGTCTTTAATTTATTTCATTTATTGTTTACTTAGTGTTTAAGTTTATATATCAGACCTTCAAGGTCTGAAATTCTGTTTTATACATATCTAATCTCTTGATGTAGTTTCAGCTAAATTGTTATTTAATTTTGTGTCTTCCGTTTCCAGGAGTTCAAATTGTTTTTTTCAGAATCTTCTTCTCTTCATTGAAATTGTATTCCTTAGATCTACTTTTAGCTCTTTTAGCATTTTAATAATCCATTTTTGTAGTCTCTGCTGGAATTCCATCCCTGTCTCTATCTGCACATGTTCAAGATCTGGATTTTATTGATCTTTTCATATTTATATGCATATGTACAAAATTGATCATATTTTTCTTTAAATGCATATATTTTATTTAATATCAATAGTGCCAAAATTAAGTCATTTCAAAATCTAAAATGACAAACTAAAGGTATTTTTAAAAATATTAATAAATATAGTTTTTATTATTAGATATCTCTTGCAACCACAATAAAAACCTACTGAAATTGAAACAGTGCTTGGGTGTATATGAATATGTCACAAGATCTCATTTTTATGTATAATTATAACAAACCAATTAAAAAATATAAGGGATACCAGTAGTGAAAGAGTACTGGGGAAGGGAGCAAGGAAGGGAAAGGGAAAATACCGGGGAGCAAAATGTAGTCAATTGTCAGTATATTATATACATTAGTGAATATGTCACAATGAACTCCACTATTATGTATATTCATTATGTACTAATGAAAACAATAAAATTTTACATCAAAATAGGATATGATTATGTTGATCAAGTTATATATAAGAATTAAGAAGACATCTCATTATTGCTCCAAGAAAAAAAGAAAAAACAATTTCAAATATCACTACTTTATGCAGCAATTTAAAATAATTCTCTCCAACTATTTGAACTAATTTAAGAAAAATTGATATTAGATCTGCTTTAAATGTTTGGTAATAAACCTAAACAATGAAGCCTTCTGATATAAACATAGAAGTAAGAAATTTTCGTGTTCTATTATACAGTAGAGTGACCTCAGATAAGAAGTCTGTACTATATATATTTAAATGGTAGGAGAACATATTTTGAATATTTTCACCATAAAGAAATGAAAAATATTTAAAGACAGCTATGTTTCAGTTGATTTAAATATTATACAAAGTGTATGTGTAGTTAAATGTCTAATGATACCCAGTTAAGAGGCTTGATTTTTGTGTTTTTCTTTTTTTAATATATATAATATAATACATTAATTAATATATATAATATATAATAATATATATATATATATAATATAATACATTAATTATATGTATTAGTGGAGTTCAGTGTTAGGTTTCCATACACACATTCAGCTTGCACTGACCAATGCAATTCACTTCCCTTTGTCCTTCTTCCCCAACACCCTTCCAAACATCTACTAGTCAGTATTTTATATTTAGTCCCATTTCTTAGTTTCCAAACATGAGATATAACATTCAGTACTTGCATTTTTGTGTTTGACAAATTTAAATTTAATTTAAATTAAAAGAGCACTTTTAATTTAAAAAAATTAATTTTTACCAGTGACCTGATTCAGGTGAGGTTACTTGTCTTCTTGTTCTAATTTTTATAGTACCCAACAGTTGATATCACTCTTAACAAAGAATTCCCTATGGGTATCTAAAGTAAATTATTTCCATGATACTTCTGTTATGTGTGTAGGTAATTTTACTCAAGGGACCACTTTTGGTGGTGCATATATGTCAAACTGATAGAAAGAACTTCCACAGATACTGCCTCCACCCAATATGGATATCATCTCAGGCACAAATCAGCAGAGAAGACTTAAACAGAATCTGATCTAAGAGGAAAAAAGTGTGTTTAGTAAGTCATTCATCTCTTTGATCTTCTCTTTTAAGGTAATTCTGAAAATATTTCTTTGTATCTATTTTAATTATACCAACTACCTTTGAAGTTGAGAATGGATTCACTAGCTCCTAACATTGTCAGAACAGAATTCAGGTGTTCTGTCCTCCCTGTTCCTAATGGAGTTTCTGTGGTCTTAACAATAGTGCATACAACACCAAAATCCACTGCTACAGAGATGCTCTCAAGTCTATGTACCGAGATCACAGTTCTGTGATAGATACTCAATGTGACCATCTCCTGCTATTCTTGTTAAAACAATCTCTCCCATTTTATATAATTATTTCATATCAGAGAAACAGCATTCTATGTAAGATAATATTTCACATAGACATAGAAGAAACAAAGGTTATATATTAAGTGACAAGTGACATTACCACAGAAATAGTATTAAAACTCTTAACCCAAGAAAATTGTAAATGAATATAAGTGAGTAGAACTTAGACTTTCTCCCTGCATACCTTACTAAGTATGAATCAATTGTCTGAGTTCAAGATTTTCTTTGGAAAAATATAAATACTAACAACCTCAGAGTTTTAGGACTATTTCATAGAAAAACATTATAGAAGAGCACATATATAGAAAAGGATGAAAATTGTGTTGCTTATTTTCATAATATTTCATATTTATAAAAGAACAACAAAATGTCTCATTTCCCTAATTTTTCAATTTTAACATATCCAGAATTATATTTACTTTTTTAAGAAGAATTTTGTGTTTAAAGTAAGAATTTCAAAAGTGCTTTAATAGAAAGTCATTTTGCCTCTTACACATCTTCTTATAACATTACTACCATCACTCTGAGTGTCCTCTTTTCACAAATGAGGAAGTGAAAACAGAACGAGATTTAGATTAGTAGATCAACAAGAACTAGAGTTTGATTACAGACCATTGTGTGACTAAGTAAAAGGTCAAAGACTATTCCATTCTAAAAATTCTCCTACAAATTGATTGCTAATAATAGAGTAATATAATTAACCTATTAATATTATGACTATATTAACAATTCCAAAATTTCTGAGAAAGGAGTATGGTTTTTGTTGGTAAATTGTTTCATAGGAATGTACAAAATCATCTGTTTAGCAATATCCATTGTAAAGCACAGTTGAAATACTGCTTTTTCAACCCAAAGTATAGAACTAGTTGTTTATTCTAGGAAAAGTGTGCATTGATATGAAATTGAAATTCAAGATAAAGTTCAGATTTTTCAAGTTTCTCAATGTTTACAAACCACGGCAATTTCTTGAAAAATTTGGTACATCTTTTATATTATAAAAATATGTCAGTGGGTTGTGAGAGTATTATAATATGTCTCCTTTCTCACATTAAGTATGTATGTTACTAACAATACTATATTCAGGAAATTTTTTTCTCTTTCTATCCTTAATCCTTAATTTAAGCCTCTGAATTCCCAGTGAAAGGGAAAGGAAAACTAGTGCTCAGGATGAAGCCCTTGTTCTCATTGTTCACCTGCTCTCCTTGGCTGTTCTATTTCAAAGAATAAAAGATGGAATATACAAAAACTGAAGCAAAGCCAAGAGAGAGAAATATTAAAGGGAGAAAGGAAATGGAGAACCATCTTTCCTCTCTATAGCTTGAGGAGTATTGTTTATTTACTTAGGAATTAATGTAAGCCTTGTCATTACTTTATTTGGAGAACAATCCGTAATGACTGAAAGCTGAACTTCATGTTTACTCATCACTAATAGTCAAACATTGGTCTTGTTTACTCATGTGGCATTTATTATCTTAGAAAACACAGGTAGAAAACATTAGTATCTCCTCTGGTCAGAAATCATAAAATTTTAAAACCTAAGCAATTTCTAAATCCACACTAGTTGAAGATAAATATTTACTAATGATAAGCTGGAATTATAAAGAACTTTCATTCAGAGTTCATTAAATTAGAATCTCAGTTTTAGTTGCCTTCAACTTTGATTAATCCATTTTTTATGACACTACACTGTTAGTTTTTTCTAATCCACTTAGTATGCCACATGAATTCCATTATTCTTTAGATTTTAATTAATAAGAGATTATGTGTCTGATTTTACATCAGATCTCCATATCAAAATGTTTATTATATACCATTTTTTATAGCTTCTCTCATAAAGGTTTTCCCAACGTGTTTAAGAAGGAAAAACCTAAAATTTTACCTTAGGGTGTGTAATCTAAGGCTTGAAGTAATCATTATACATAATACAGGAAAGCTGTAGTGTTGTATCAGGTTATTTCTACAGGATTTCAATACCATTTGACTGTCATCTTCCTGATTATGTGACCTAATTTTTGTTGTTATCGTGATGTCTGCTACTCTCTCCAGGTTCTTTTAACTAGCATAGTGGAAAGAAGCTAGTGACCAGGTAGCATCACAACTCTATTCCTAGACTTCACCTTCACTGTCTTGTTTTCTTGATCCTCAACCCAACACTGGATAACAATCAGGTATCAGACCCTACTCTTTAAAAAGCCATTTTCAGGCATTATTTGTATTCTCTTTTACAAATAACACCATTTTCAGGTGATCAAATTTCTCTTTAACTGCAGATATAGTTGTTAAATTGTAATATGAACACTAAATTCTAAAAATAATGCCCATTTCTCATCCCACTAATGGATACTCTAAACTCTCCAGGTTATCCCAGAGGAGACACTGAATAAAATGGATGGAGGAAACCAGTCCACAGTGTCAGAATTTGTGTTTCTGGGACTTGTTCACTCATGGAGTATTCAGGTCTTACTCTTCATGGTATTTATGATTCTTTACCTGATCATTGTATCTGGAAATATTGTCATTTTGACCTTAATCCTCACTGACCCTCATCTTCATTCTCCCATGTACTTCTTTCTGGCCATCTTGTCCTTTGTTGATATGTGGCTGTCCTCAGTCACCACTCCTAAGATGATTGCTGACTTTCTCAGGGAGAATAAGACCATTTCCTTTGCAGGTTGCATGTGCCAAATTCTATTTGTCCATTTAATTGCAGGAAGTGAGATGGTGCTTCTGGTGGTCATGGCCTATGACCGCTATGTGGCCATCTGCAAACCACTCCACTACTCCACCATTATGAGCCTGCAAAGGTGCTTTGGGCTGGTTTTGACATCCTGGACTGTGGGCTTTGCTCATGCCATGAGTCAAATGGCTGTGATTGTGCAGCTGCCTTTCTGTGGCCCCAGGGAAATAGACAGCTTTTTCTGTGACATACCACTGGTGATCAAGCTGGCCTGCATGGATTCTTATGACTTGGGAATAGTAATGAATGCTGACAGTGGAATTGTGGCTGTAACTTGCTTTATCCTCCTGCTGATATCTTACACATACATTCTTCTCACTGTTCGCCAGAGCTCTAAAACCGGCGCATCTAAAGCCCTGTCCACCTGCAGTGCCCATCTCACAGTGGTGATGATCTTTTTTGTGCCCTGCATCTTCATCTACGTGTGGCCCCTCAACATCACCTGGTTGGACAAGTTTCTTGCTGTGTTTTACTCTGTTTTTACACCACTCCTCAATCCAGCCATTTATACACTGAGAAATAAAGAGATGAAAAGTGCTATGAAGCGATTCGGAAACTACTATATGAATTACAAAGGAAATACACAATGCTGAGAGAAACATAAGCAACTCAAATTGTGAATACTTGACCTGATAAAATAGTTTAAAATTCAGAGATCCTGTTTATTTATTTAATAAAATATAGGCAAATTCAACATTTATTATTTATCAAGTAGAACACTATTAATCATTACTCTAAAATTCATCCTAATGATCTGTCTACATGATAAATCTCATATAATCAGTTTTCCTATGCTTTTAACCTTTTAAATAAAAATCTGAAATTTATTTTAGATGCCTCTCTTTATGGATAATTTCTTTTTTATTCTTTTTCTTTCTTTTCTTATTGATTTTTTAAAAAAATAAATGACAGTGGAATGCATTACAATTCTTATTACACATATACAGCACAATTTTTTCATATCTCTGATTGTATATAAAGTATATTGACACCAATTCTTCATATTTGTACTTTGGATAATGATGTCCATCACATTCCACCGCCCTTGCTAATCCCCTTCCCCTTCCCTTTCCCTCCCACCCCTCTGCCCTATCTAGAATTCATCTATTCCTCCTATGCTCCCCCTCCCTACCCCACTATGAGTAAGAGAAAACATTCGGCATTTGTTTTTTTTTGGAATTGGCTAACTTCACTTAGCATTATCTTTTACAAAGCCATTCATTTACCTGAAAATACCATGATTTTGTTCTCTTTTATTGCTGAGTAAAATTCCATCATGTATATAAGCCACATTTTTTTTTACCCATTCATCCATTGAAGGACATCTAGGTTGGCTCCACAGTTTAGCTATTGTGAATTATGCTGCTATAAACATTAATGTGGCTGTGCCCCTGTAGTATGCTGTTTTTAAGTCCTTTGGGTATATACCGAGGAGAGGGATAGTGGAGAAAAGAGCATCTTCAACAAATGGTGCTGGGAAAACTGGAAATCCATATGCAACAAAATGAAATTAAACCCCTATCTCTCACCAGGCACAAAACTTAACTCAAAGTGGATCAAGGACCTAGGAATTAAACTTAGAGACTGTGAGTCTAATAGAAGAAAAAGTAGGTCTTAATCTTCATCATGTGGGATTAGGCCCCAACTTACTTAATGAGACTCCAATAGTACAAGAATTAAAACCAAGAATCAATAAATGGGATGTAATCAAACTAAAAAGTTTCTCTCAGCAAAAGAAACAATCTGTGAGGTGAACAGAGAGCCTACATCCTGGGAGCAAATTTTTACCCCTCACACATCAGATAGAGCACTAATCTCTAGGGTATATAAAGAACTCAAAAAGCTAAGCACTGGGGCTGGGTTATAGCTCAGAGGTAGAGAGCTTGCCTCGAACATGTGAGGCACTGAGTTCAATCCTCAACACCACATAAAAAATAAGTAAATAAAATAAATAAAGATATTGTGTCCATCTTTAAAAAAAAACTAAGCACTGAAAAAACAAATAACCCAATCAATAAATGGGCCAAGGACCCAAACAGACACTTCTCAGAAGAGGATATACAATCAATCAACAAATATATGAAAAAATGCTCATTATCTCTAGGAATTAGAGAAATGAAAATCAAAACTACTCTAAGATATCATCTCACTCTAGTCAGAATGGCAGCTATTATGAAGATAAACAATAATAACTGTTGGTGAGGATGTGCAAAAAAGGTACACTCACACACTGCTGGTGGGACTTCAAATTGGTGCAGCCAATATGGAAAGCAGTATGGAGATTCCTCGGAAATCTGGGAATGGAACCACCATTTGACCCAGCTATCCCTCTCCTTGATATATACCCCAAAGACTTAAAAACGTCATTCTACTGGATAGAAAATATCTTAATTTACTTCTCTTGAATTTTCTCCTAATTTCATTTGGGAGGGAAAAAACGTTATTCTTAGCATTGACACCTCCCTCAAAACTTCCATGTACATTTTGTCAGGACCCAAGCGAATTATTATTTTTTCCCTAACATAAATTTATTTCTAAATATTAATGCCAAAAATCAAGGAAAAATCAACAAAAGATGAATAAGGTAATATAACCACATACTGAATAACAATGGATATAACTTCTATGTGAACTTCAAAACTCAATAAAATTTAAAACAAAAAATGGAAACTATTGCTATTTTTGTTGGTTATCTTATTCTCAAATATTCATGTTTATATTTAAATTATTAATTCTTTATGTAAAATGTAGAAATAAAATCTTCCTAAAATCTGAAATAAAAACTTGCCTGTTTAATTTGTTAAGCAGAAGTCAGTACTTGCTTCAATGGTTAATATATATAATACATATTAAATAAATGCATTTTAATCAGTCAATGGTGTCCATTTGTTTGATTCAAATATTCATAACTTTTGTCAAATTTCAATATGCTCCTTTGCATTTTGAAAAATATTCCCCAAACCTTCAAATCATTCATTATATATCTTCCACTAGTATAAGTGGATTAAAAATTAATTGTTATTTCAATAGTTATTTTCTTCAAAGAAAATATAATTTACATATGCTGATTTTATTTCACTTAAAAAGAATAATTTTTTTAAAGAAAGTGGAACAATACTATGCTGTTATATTTCTTGTCTCACAACCCACTGCCAAATATGTATTGCCTTATTTGATGTTATTATTATATCCAATTTGATAATAAGAAAACAAACCACTGAAATAGGAATTATATTCTTCAAAATAATACAACTTTAGATTTTTATTTTTCTGGAAAACATCAGATATCAATATGATTTAATAGGCAGCTAATTTATTAAATAATGCTATATGATAAAATAAATAATTTATTTCTCACAAAGGTGGTGAATAAATAACTAGTGTGTAGATAAAATACCATAAAATTTATACTACTCTAATAAAACTTTTAAAATGCTGAAAATGGCATTAATTTTAATCTAGCTTGATCAAAAAGGGTTGTTAAAAATCAATGTAGTCTCAGTTGTAAAGCTAAGACACAACTGCATGTAGATGGTATTAAAGAACTAGTGGTCAACTATTGGCTTGTCTCTGCCTTTATCTATAGCCTCAATTATACCCCAAGGACAACCAATTTTAAACACTTCACTGTAATTGTTGTATCATTTAAGTAACATTTTCCTACTTAATATCTTTAAATCTGTGCATGACTTTAGAAGGTAAACCTAAGTGGTAACAACTATTTTGATGGGTTTCCTAAATTTTCCTTAGGAAGATTATAATAACAGAAAGTCGCAGTTTGCATAGTCCTATAACTGACTGTCACAAAAATATTCAAGTAGTATATGGTTCCAAATTAAACATTTTCATAAATCAATGTGCCACCCTATCTTAACATTTATACAATAATCACAGAGACCAATTTACCTTAATTTTCACTGGTTTCCATTAGAATCTTAATAAATACCAATCCAGAAGACTTCTTGATATTCATATTCCCTAGATAAAACTAAAAAATCCAGTAGGTAGTATTTATTTTCAGTATAATAAAAATGTTGTTCACCTCTTAGATGGAAGCATTTCTTCACTGGGAACCAAGATTTCAACCTAAAGTGCTCAAATTTTTGTAAATGTGAAATGAATTTTCTTTTATAAGTTCAATAAAATGTAACAATGAGAGAATCTACTCCCATTCACACATCTTCATTCCCAAATGGAGGAAATGAAGAGACATAAAGAAAAGATATAACACAATCCATATGAAGATGTATTATTTTGTAGACATCAACAATCTGAGTCTAAACATTATATGCCCCTGCTTTAAAAAAAAAACAAAAACAAAAACAGAAGAGCCAACTCAATATTGAAGAACAAAGTCAGAGAACAATAGAATTTTACTCACATATAAAGAAGAATAAAATAATGGCATCTGCTGATAAATAGAAAGAGATGGAAAAAATCATGCTGAGTGAGAGAAGCCAGACTTAGAAAATCAAGGGTTGAAAGTTTTATCTCATAGGTAGAAGCTAGAGCAAACTAAGGGAAAGAAGGTGGTAGGGATGGAGACTGGATATCATAAAGATACAGGGAAGATCAGTGGAGTACAAGGAGGAGAACAAGAGGGAGGGAGGGAGGAAGGTAAAGGGGAAGATGGAATTGAACAAAATAATGTTAAATAGGTATATAAATGTAGCAAGGGGAATTTCACCTTTATGTATATGTAGAAAGTACCAATCAAAACTAAATAAAGGAGGGGTTGAGGGCTGTGAAAAAAAAAGACATAAAGGAATCTTCAGTATGCCATCCATGATTTAGACAAGTTGTTGTGGAATGATCATAAATATATTCAGATTGGTAAATTCTATGGCCATGAGACCAATACTTCATTTGTTGTGCTATAAAATAGATTCCTGGATTCAAAATAATTTTTTTTTACAAAGTATTATGACAGAGACTAAGGCATTGCTTAAATTAATAGTTTGGTGCAAGTTAAGATATTATGGTAAGGGATAAAAAGCATATCTAGAATACATGTTCACACCATCAAGATAAAATTTTACCTCCTTCTTTATGGAAGAATTTCATTATAATTGATCTGCTACTAAGTGACTGACACATTCCCAGAAAACATTGCTAAATTAGTGATTCAGAATGAGAGAGCCTTTTCAGTAATAACAGCTGGATCATGCTAGAAAATATAATCTCCAATTCTAGTAATTTTTTATAGGAACTAATTAAATAAGTTCTCAGGTGGCTATGAATAGAGACTAACATATATTGAGTTTGCCATTTGCATACCTAATTATAAAAGCTGCATCTATAGTGAATGCCTGATAACAAGTATTCAAATGGAACACCTGTATTTCCACAGTCTCTTTCCATTCTGAGAGTTCTATAACCAGCATTTTCTGAGGATTCTTTGTCACTTATCTACTAGTTGTATTCATTCTAAATGCTGGCCATCTAACCAAACCATTAACAACTTTTTAAGAATCAATGTAGATCTATGCTTACCTCTAGCCAAAGTGAACAATTAAATGTACTGTTTCCACTTCTTCAATGGTACTACTTCTCTACATCACTGTCCTTCAAGACCACAACTACAATACCAACCGAAACTAATGTTTTCTCATAATATTTCCCTTAGCAGTATTAGACTGCAATCTATTACTTCTAGTTGTTACTTCTAATTTGCTATCTTAAAATATGTATATTCAAGCTCAATTTTAAATTGCCACTCCACTAGTATTAAGGAACACCCTGTTTAGTCAGAGGTATATACTGAGGGACAGAAGGTAATTCAGCAGTGGTGGCTATAGAAAGAGTTGAACCATGAGCAAATGCAACTTAATTATTCCTGTACATACCTGCTACACTTACTCTCATCCACAATTTTCCACTGGATATTAGAATCCTGTATTATATCTAAATTTTTTTGGTTAAAGAGTAAGATTGTATATAGGCCAAAATAAGTAGCCTAGATCACATAATTCCTTGATGTCCAACTTTATGCATTTAGTATCTATCAAATTCCAAAGGGATGCTGACTATTGAAAGTTCACAAAGTTTACTGGGGTAGTTTATCACCTACAGTACGGTTCAGGTGTGTCTGGCTTCTAACTATTATACACTGTGATTATTCCGGGGAGAAATAATACAGAAATACATATTCTTGTATTCCTTACTTAAATCTTCTCCCAACTTTTTATAGGACTTTCTGTCTTTATATCATACTTAGAGCATCACACTTGGTACATGGAATATGAAGTCCTTATGGAACATAATGAAGCTCACAATGAAAGTGTCAGTCACTGGTAATCCTAAGTATATATTCAAATTCAGCAATATATAATACTGTAAATGTGGCTGGTGAATCACTCTTTATTATAATGTTTAAAATACAAAAGAATTAATAGTAAGAATAAGTTAATGAAAGCTTAATAAAAAAGAAGTAAATTGTGACATGAAAACTATAAGATGTTTTAGGCATGCCCATGATAACTACAAAGCACAAACTTATATATATCAAAAGTAATGGAGCTAAAGCATACTAGTGCTAAAATAATTTTCAAATAATAAAGGAAAATAAATGAAATGAAGAAAGGGAAAAAGCCCTGCAAAACAGTTAGACACATTGGATGACATTAAATATTTTTCTATTGATAATTACTTTAAATATAAATATCTACATTTTTAACTCAAAATACTTAGAGTGATGGACAGAGATATAAAAGAAAGAACCAACTATAGATGCATTTTAACTTTAACAATTTATACAGACTGAAATAAAAATGAAAATGAAAAGGTGGTCCATGCAAATTGAAAAAATATATCAGGGTAGATATATTTATCTTAGATGAAATAACATTTAAGTCAAAATGAAAATAGCAAACAAAGATGTCATTCTTCTGAAGAGCATGCACAGTATTCTCCAGGACAATTTCTAGGTTTGGCCACTAAAGTAAGTCTTAAGAAAAGTGAAATCATATCAAGTTTCTTTTCTGACCAAAATAGTATCATGGTCTGAAAAGATATTACAAGACTACATATTTAAAAAGTAGAGAACTCACAAATATGTGGAAATTAAACACCACATTTCTAAGCAATCAATGAGTCAAAGTAAAAATTAAAAAGGGAATTAAAACAAAGTCAGAAAAAAAAGGAAACACTCCATAACAAAGCTTATAGGATGAATAAAAATAAGTTCTAACAGGTAATTTTATAGTAATAGTTGCCTACATTCAGGAAAAAAAAAGAATTATCTCAAATAATCAACCAACCAATGCATATGAAGGAACTAATAAAAGAACATAATAAGCCTAAAATTCATAGAAGGATGGAAATAACAAATATTAGAGTAAAAAACAGCACTCAAGTTTTTAAAAAGATGAGCCAAGGCCAAAATTATTTAAACTAACCAAAGAACAAAAGCGATCATTCAGAAAAATATAACTATAAATTAAAAAATAAACATTATAACCAATTATAACCAATATGACAGAAATAAATAAAAGACTACTATGAGAATTTATACACCAACAAATTGAGATAATCTAGCAAAAATTGACTAATTCCTACAAACATAAGACATCCAGATAGAATCAGAAAGACATAGAAATTCTGAAAGTCTGAACAGGTTAATAACAAGAATTCAAAGTAGTAATCACAAAACCCCTAACATTAAACAAAGTTTAGGGTCAGATAGCCTCACAGAAGAATTCTATCAAGTAACTAATAATAGATCAATACCACAATTGGTGTGTGTTTGTGCACATGTGATGGTGGCAGATGACCTTGGACCTGTACTTGTTGGGTAAGCACTCTATTACTGAGTTAAATACCTATCCAAAAAGTTAAAGTTGTTGCCTTGGCTCATCATTTTAAAAAACTATCCAAAACTTGAAGAAAAAGGAATAATCCCAAATTCACTGAATGAAGCCCAGATTACCCTAACATTGACATGAGACAACAACAATAAAAAAAGAAAATTACAGGCCAATATCCCTGATGAAGATGTACCCCAAATTTTATAACAATATATAAACAAGCTGAGTTTAACTGCACATTAAAATGATCATATACCATGATGAATTGTGCTTTATCCTTGGGATACAAGGATAATTCAACATAGGCAAATCTATGAACAGGAAACGTCACTTGCATAGAACAAAAGATAAAAGTCATTGGATTGTCTCCATAGATGCAGAGAAAAAAATTGAGAAAATCTATCATGTACTGAAAAAAAAAAATAATGTTTTAGAGAAATAGTGCATCTCAACATAATTAAAGACATACATGATTGGCTACTATTAAATTATAATGGACAGATATCAAGCATTGAAAACATGAACTATTTTCCTCTACTGAAAGGAGCAAGACAATTCCTACACTCACCACTTCTATTAAACAGTGTGTCTAAAGTGTTCCCAAAGCAATTAGACAAGAAAAGTGAATAAAAATCAGAGAGAAGTAAAATTGTCTCCGTTGGCAGATCTGATTTTATATGTAGAAATTCCAAAGAATTAACAAAAACATTTAAACTACTGAGTAAATTCATCAAAGTTGCTATATAAAATGCACATGCAAAAATGAGATTCATAAAAAATAAGGTGCATATCTCTCCACTATTGAATTATCAAATAAGGAAATCATTTTATTTTTAATAGCAACAAAAACTAAAACACATAAAAATAAATTTAATAAAAGAAAAAAATCTGTACATAGAAATGATAAAACATTCATAAAAGAAATCTAACAAGATACAAATAAATGGACAGGTATCCACTATTTATTGATTAGAAGTCAATAATGTGAAAAAATTGACATTACCAAAGCAATCTAAAGAGTCAATGCATTTGCTATGAATATTCAAATGGCATTTTCACATAAATAGAATAAACAATCATAATGTTTGTACATAATTACAAAAAACCCTAACATTTCCATATTGTACAATAATTTTTATATGTACTACATCAGATTATTCATGTTTTGTTGAATGACTTAGTATTTATATCCATGAAGAATATTAGTTTCTAGTTTCTTTTCTTGTGATTGCATTATATGGTTTTAGCACCAAGGTTATACTTGCGGTTATACTTGCTGCTGAGAATGAGTTTGGAAATTTTCTCATCTTTTTTGATGTGATTTTATAAAGCATTGACATTGATTCCTCTTTAAATATGTGGTGGAATTTAACAGTAAATTCATTTGACCTTAACTTTAAAAAAAAAAAAAAAATATATATATATATATATATATATATATATATATATATATATATATATATATTTTAAATGTAGATGGACACAATACATTTATTTTTATGTGGTGCTGAGGATCGAACCCTGGCCCCGTGCATGCTAGGTGAGCGCTCTACAGCTGAGCCACAATCCCAGGCTCTGACCTTAACTTTTATTTGTGAGCTTCCTCAGGAGTAATTTCTGTTGATTGCTTGATGTTATTCTGTATGTGAAGCCATATTTTTCTTCTTCTCTGTTCTTACAATTTCATATTAAAAATTGGGCATTTAAATGATATATGGTAACTTGAAATTACTTTTCCCTTATCACAAAGTATACTTGTTGTCCTTTCATTGTTTTTCTTGTTGCTTGTTAGCATGTTTCTTTCCTTAACTAATTCTATGTAGTTGGGGTTCATTATAGTATGGATCACTGAAGTCTCTGTTCATTTAACTTAATGGTCAGCTATTGATTAGTCAGGCATTTCCATAGAAGGCTTCAACCAGTAAGTTTTTCATCATTACTGGGGGACTAAATACATGTGGAGGCACACCTTAAACAATGGTAACACACTGTATGACTCTGCCTTACACTTTAATTCCTGCTTATTCAGGGTCTCAGTAAGCCATTGATAAAATATACAGAAAATTTTGAGGAATCTCTTAAGAAACTAAGAGATCTAATTCAACAAGGTATAAGACATATAATATCAATATCAATATCAATATCAATAAATTTTCTATTATTAACAACAAGCAATATAAAAAATCAAGAAAACTATTCTTTTTACAATATCATTAAAATAATAAAATAGGAAGAAGTTTGTTAAAATCTTAAATTTGTACTATAAAAATGACAAATTTATAAAGAAATTAAAGAGATGAACATCCCACTTTTGTGAACTTAAATATAAAATGTTGTTAAGATGTGAACATTTTGCAACCTATCCATAAAAAAAAAAAACTAAGAGCCAATCTTAGCAAACAGCGAAAAAACTAAAATTTAAAACATTCCTATAGCCATCAAGGCACTGTTTTAAGCATTGACATTGATTCCTCTTTAAATATGTGGTGGAATTTAACAGTAAATTCATTTGACCTGAGCTTTTATTTGTGGGCTTCCTCAGAAATAAGGATCAGGTTTTGCTGGTACTTTAGTTATCATCATGCAGAAAGTCAGGACAGGTCAAAAAGGTCTTCTTGTTGCTTGAAGCTTCTTTGAGCACAGTGAAGTTCTAATTCTACAAAGGAAGAGAGTTTGCCAGCCAAAGTCATCAGAAGCATCATCCATGTATACCCAACACATACTTCAGATTTCTAGGTTTTCCCTGCCCATGCCCTGATCTGAGCATAATACATATACCTTGACCCAAGTGTTTAAATATTTCTGGAGTTCTGTTATTGCATTAGATATTCAGTGTATTGCTTCTAAATAACTGTCCCTTAACCACAGGAAATAAGTGTCTCTTTGTAAACTACCAAAGATTGCCTTTGGTCCCAACACAGGACGTTCCACTACTTGTTTGTGGCCTTCTTCTCTTCAGGTCATCAATACAGCTTAGCAGTGAGCAAACAGCTCCACTGTGTGAAAACCTCTCCCTCAATATTTAAACATCCAGATCTATCCCCTGCAGAGGTATTCTTTTCCAAAAGTATGTTTCTGTAAAGGAGACCAGCCTAGGAAATTCAGCAAGACCCTAAGTCTAAAAAAAAAAAAAAATTAAAGAAGATGACTTTTTTTTTTTTTTGCCCACCTGTGAAATTTTTAGCAATTGGGAATCTATCTTCATTCAGGGCTGGAGTCCCATCTATTCCATGGGATTAAGTCCTGTTTGCCCACCAGGTTACTGAGTGACACATCTACTAGTTCCCATTTTACCACCTGCTTTCCCAAGGGCATTTGTGCTACCTTGGCTCATCTGAGAAGTTGACAGTAATATGGGTTAAAGTATATTCACATAGTGAAATATAACCCAGCAAGACAAACAGAACTGAGATATGAAAATAGAGAGATCTCTAAAACATTATTTATGTTTGGCAGAAGACAATTAAAATAAAAGAGTAAATCCTATGAAAATTTTAATAGTAATTTAAGAATGGCCCAAACTAATCATGTTTATTGATAAAAATGACAAACATTATTATCTCTGGTGATATGACTGCAAAGTGGTCCAAGAAAATATTTAACATCGAGAGAAATATTTTGTAGTTTGATTAATGTGTAAAATAAAAAAACATTTGAATCTACATATTTAAGATTAGTGCACCTTAATATTTGTAAATTATTTCTCATATAATGAAAGACATTAAAACATACTAGTTAAAAAAAAGAATAGAAAATCAACACATCACAACATTTTAAAACAGTGTTCAGGACAGTTAATTTCAAAAGTACTGGCAATAAAAGAGAAAATTTTGGCACATTGTGTAAAGGACATTAATAATTAAAGAGCAGCATCTCTGTGTTTCTTTGCCAGACACCTATTTTGCATCCCTCCTGGGGTAGTTTCTAGCTAGCTCAAAATTCTGATAGCCAAGGTCTAATTATATTCTCCCCAGGCCAAAGTAGCCCTAGGGGAAAGCAAATCTAGGTTGACTGGGATTAATAGACATTTTGCTATTTATTTGTTTTTCTTACTCTTCTCTTTTTTGCTTTATTTTTCACTTTGTATCTAATTTTGTGTCTTGTTAAAATTAAACTAGCAATACAGTATAATAAATAGTTTTTAGTTTGCTATTTTCTTTTCAGCCAAATAATTATGATACACCAGTAAATTATTTATTACCTATCCTTTACTTTTCTTTCCTCTAAGATTTCAACAAACGACTTTATAATTTAGACCACACTTTGAGACAAGTGTCCTATAGTCTATATCGGTGTAGAAACATCAATTTTCCATTCAAACTGAGAGAACCAGCAAAATTACAGATTCTTTCCTGTGGCTATATAGAGCTTATTTGATTAGATAATATGTCTAACTGTTTAGAAAAATGGATTTCTACCACAATTTCATTGTGAATTGAATTAAATACATGGATAACAGAAACAATCCCAGAAGTTCTCTTTGTCTAAAGATACTCTAACAATTAATTTAGAACTAAGATTACAACTCAGGGTTCAATATGGAATTGTGGTAAATATGGTTCTTTCTTTTAAATTGAGTTAGATGAGATAACTTTCTTCCTTAATACTACAGTGACTTTTATTTTAAGAATTCTAAGCCAGGTGTTTACTCATGGTTCTTGTATCTTGAATAGAGTTCTCTTTACCTGGAAATACTAAAGAAATAAATTTTTTCATAGGATCAAACATCCATCTAAAAAGTAAATATATATATTCACACCATTTGTGTGAATATATATATATTTATTTTTATTATATATTATATATATTTATATTTATATATGTGTGTGTATAGAAGTTTAGATGTGGTATTCCCATACAGCAGTGTTTTCCTAGAACATTTTATCCTAGACTAAACAAAATAAACAAATGATAATTGTATAGCAGTGAAGTATGGCTAACTTCAAAATCACATATGAATTTAGGAACTAAAGTAGAAGGAAAGTTCCAGATTTTCTCTGATATAAGGAGGCTGATTCATAGTGGGGTTGGGAAGGGAAGCATGTGAAAATTAGAGGAACTCTAGATAGGGCAAAGGGGAGGGAGGAGAAGGGAGGGGCAAGGGGTGCAAAAAAGATGGTGGAATGAGATGGATATCATTTCCCTAAGTACGTGTATGAAGACACGAATGCTGTGAATATACTTTGTATACAAACAGATGTGAAAAAAATGTGCTCTATATGTCTAATATGAATTATAATGCATTCTGCTGATATATATTACAAATTAGAATGAAAAAAAATAATATTAAATTAAAAGTTTCAGAAAGCATAGATCTAACCTGAACCATGGAGGACATGGCATTTGTTGGTAAAAGTGTTAGGTAGGAGCTCAGGGACACCAAGATGGTATAGAGAAGGTATTAGAAAGAAGCTGCTGTAAGATAAGAGAAGGAAAAGTGTCTGATCCCTGTTTACAATAACTCCCATTACCATGGCAACTCCCTCCACTGAGGACATCACCATGACAACTCCCACCACTGAGGACTTATGACCTTGACAACTCCCCCTACAAGTTCAAATTTTAAAATGACCAATGAAAGTAAAGTGGGCAATATTCTAATTAGGTTTTCTAATCTAACCAGTGGTGTTGGGGACTAAAAATTATACTAATCAGGAATCATAAAATTACCAATGGGAGAAAACAGGGTAAGGTCTTCAATCAGGTCCTTATAGGAAAGAGACCACCCCAAAGTTCAGAATTTATGACCTTAATTTCCAGAAATTGGGCCTTGAGCCTGTCTTTCTTGCTTGGCCCCCTCCTTTCTACCTAACGAAGTGCTATACTCTGTTACTTCTGTGTATATCTCTCAGTTCTTTGTTCGGGACACTAAGGACCTGGACTTTGACTGAACATGACAACAGTAACAAAAAGGTGAAATTGGAGAACATGATGCTAAGTCAAATAAACCAGATTCAAAATATCAAGGATTAAATGTATTCACTCAAAGTGGAAGCAAAAGCAAAATCATCAAGAAGCTCCCATCTAAAGGATTTTGAGTTTTCTCTATACAGAAAAGATACAGGTTTGAAGAGATAAACGTTTAACCTGATTTAAGCATTAGGGAATATACACATCTATCAGATGTTACATGGTATTCCATTCATATGTACAATGTTATATTTTATATACTAGTTAGTTGACAAATGGGATTACATCAAATTTAAAAGCTCCTGAAGCACCACAAAGAGAATAATAGGATGAAGAGACTTCTTAAAAATGTGAGAAAATCTTTGGCAGCTATTTATCTGTCAGAGAATTAATATCTATAATATATGAAGAACACAAACATCAATAAAATAAGCTTTTCAATTAAAAATAGGCAAATTACTTGAGTAGACACTTCTCAAAAGAAGTAAAAACAGCCAGTAAATATGTGAAAAAAAAAAAAAAAACCCAGGCATGGTAGCGCAAGTCTCTAATCCTAGCGACTCAGGAGACTGAAGCAAGAATATCAGTAATTCAAAGCCAGACTCAGGAAAGGCTTAGCAACTCAGTGAGACCCTGTCTCTAAAAAAATACAAAATAGGGCTGGGGATATGATTCAGTGGCTGAGTGCCCCTGAGTTTAATCTCTGTACCAAAAAAATTACATATATATATATATAATATATATATATATATATATATATATATATATATATATATATATATATATATAGTGTGTGTGTGTGTGTGTGTGTGTGTGTGTGTGTGAGAGAGAGAGAGAGAGAGAGAGAGAGAGAGAGAGAGAGAGAGAGAGAGAGAAATGTTCCAAATCTTTAACCATCAAGGACATGGAAGCCAAAGCTAAAATGTCATTTCATCTCACACCATGCAGAATGACTATCATCAAAACAAACAAACAAGCAAGCAAAAAAACCAAGAATACAGAAAATAATAGATGCTTTGAAGGATGTGAACAAGAAGAAATACACTGTTTCTTGGAAAGTGAATTAATTCAGCTGCAATGGAAGGGTATAGAGCTTCCTCAAAAATCTAAAAATGGTACTTTCATATAATCCATTTATCCAATTCTTAGGTATATATCCTTAGGAAATGTACTCAGAGATGCCTACAGACCCAGTGTTTATAGCAACACTGGTGACAAACTATTGCCAATAAATAAAATATGCAACCATTTTATGGACCCATTAACAGCTGAATGGATAAAGGGAATGTGGTCTTTGTCATGGAATGTGATTCAGCCATAAAACAGAATGACATCCTATCATCTCTAGTAAAATGAATGAAACCTGAGGGCACTGTGTTAAACCAAGCAAGGCACACAGACAAGTATAGTTTATTTTGTCTCACATGTAGACATAAAAACTGAAAAGAGGAGAGGAATGATTAGCAATTAATAAGGAGGCAAAAGGAAGGAAGCAGAGGGATGAGAGGAGAGAGTAGAAGAGTGGATAGACATGATCAATAGTCAATGTAGATCATGTGTAGAAATACCCAATAAATATCGCTAATGTGTATCATTAATATGTCTTGATAATTGTAAAAAGTAATTTCAAAAATCTTATACACAAATGCACACTAAATTATATCTTTATAATGTTATAAAATGCCCTAACATGAAAAAACTTCTTAGAAGTAGTCGATTATTTTGGACTAGTAAAGATCTAAAATAATGCTTTTAAATAATTTTAATGTACTAAGAAGTGAGTGCCAAAGAAAGACTGTAATTATATAAAAAAGGAAATAAAATCTCCACAAAAATCCAAAATTAAGTGAAAGACTTTATCTTTCCAAGGATGCTCCCCGGATCCCTCTACCTTTCTCTTCCAGTTCCTTCCCCTCTGTCTCCATGACTTTGTTCACCCATCTCTTTGGGCATTATAACTCTTTCTTTTCATCTTTGCTTCTGCATTTTCATATGTATTTTTGTTTATTTGTTTCTTCTCTGCTTTCTTTTCCAGATACCTAATATCTTTAACTTATAGTCCTGAGGATTTATATTTTCATGAAGGATTACTTATGCATGTTCAAAGTTATTAGCAGCATAAACTCTAATAGGAAAGAAGCCCCGACAAATATTATCTTCCTCTCTTTACCTCTTTTATTCACTTTTCATCATCTCCTATTGCCTTTCTGTTTGAACTTGATAGTTTGAATGAAAGAATACTTGATTGAATATTGCATTTACTTTGCAAAATTAAAGTTCCTTATTTTAGTTTTAATGTTATTCAGAATAATGCCATGGTTCATTTTTATGTATAAGAAAAACTAGACAAATTTTTGAATGATTAAGTATTTTCTTCTATTTAATGATCTTTAAATAGAATGTAAAAAAGCACATTTAAAAAATGTATAACTATCAATACAAAATGTGCAATAGATTATTATTTTATTTGAGAGGACAAAGACCTAAAGGCATTGGTCTCCAAGACACCATGAACATCTTTAGTTAAGCATAGTTATTTCTGACAATTCATTAGAAACCTAATATATTATCTTCATCTTACTCTTTTGCACCAAAAATAGGCAGATACTATGATATTTATTATTGATTCAGGACCACTATTTAACTTCCTAGACAAGATCTATGACTTCTCATTCCATCTATGAGTTATGTATCTAAAATAACCTGTCCGAGCTTACTGCTTTCATTACGCCATCTGCTGTTCTTTTATCACTGTCACTAATAAAATGTCAAATGTTATAGAAATACATGTATATTTGTGCTTGCAGCAGCACAATTACAATGGCCCAGTTATGGATATTCATGAATATATGAATAGATGAAGAAAATATGGCATATGTACACAATGGAGTTCTATTTATTATAAAGAAAAACAAAAATATGTCATTTATATGAAAATAGATAGAATTAGAGAGCATAATGTTGAGTGAAATAACTCAGACCCAAAGTCAACAGTCTAATGTTATCTCTCACATATGGATACATGAAAGAAAAATGAAAGAAAAAAATCTTACAACACAATAAGGAAAAAACAGTAGAGTGGAGGAAGATCAGAGGTATAATAAGTACAGGGAAAGGGGAGGTCTAGGAAATGAAACTGACCACAATATGTAATGTACATGTAGAAATACACCATAATGAAACCCACTATTTGTATATAATTATAAACTAATTAAAAAAGAAGAGAGAAAACATGAATGTGGGAGCTTTAACTGGCACATGCTTTGATTATTTAATATCAAACATGTTCTTGTTACTTTCCTTGTATGCTTCTAGGTGGCATTCCAGTAATTCCCACTGGTAGTACTCTACTGGAGGAAAGTTGTTATAAAACCCAGAGCACATTCTGTATTGCATCATAAACTAGAACTGCATATTTCAGAATCTGTAATGTACAAACTTTAGAACATATATTTAAGGAAAACATTTAGAATGTCCCATTGACTTCCCCTTCAGCACATAGAAAATGACAGCTATATGAGAGTAGCATAGGGTACCTACAAGGTAAAACTTGTCATCATTTGTATTTGAAATAGAAAGAAGAAATGCAGAAATTCATGCATTTACCAGGGACGTCTGCTGCCTTCAATTTCATGAGAACAGAATAATGCTGCAGAAATAGAAGAAAGGTGAGCACTTTCTATCCTGACCCTGAAATGAAGCCCCTTTCACATTTGATTCCTACCATTATTTGAAAGAGACTAAAATAAGGGGAAATGCCAAGAACTTTGGGAGATTAACCATTTGGATATTAATTTGGGTGTAATACAAATGATTGATTCCAAACTTCCCACCCCCAGAAACAAAGGTAAAGTGGAAAAAGGAATAAGAAATCCCAATCAGTCAGAAAGTGTAGGCAGAGTCTCAAGACAAACTTCATTGACTTCACAAGCATGCAACAGGTATGCATATCCAGCTGACATGCTCTGCCTGTGCATATTCAATGCCAGAGGATTTTGTGTCAGGTAAAATGACAAGGAAGGCTAGAGGTGGTGAAAGCCTTTGGGCTCCTCTTTAGCCTACACTAAGAGCACTTCTTTGTCCTCCCTGCCTGAATACTTCACTTGAATCTGAGACATACTCTTGTGGAGGAACTCACTTTGTGCAGAGGAATATTCATCTCAGACACAGCTGTCCTCAGTCTCTGTAATGAGCACAATTTGAGACTGTCTGGAACAGAGTACATAAAGGAGACTAGAAGAGGGCAGGAAGTGAACCAAAGACTTGGGGTGATATGGAATTCCATCTGTTGGGTGACAGGGAATAGACACAGTAGAAAATGAAAAAGGAAGAGTGAGAGAAACTGTGGCTATCAGGTGCTACCTGTGTCTTGGCATCCTGAACCTGAAGAAGCACTGGTTCCCAACCCAGGGGAGCAGTGGATGCACCAGATGTAAGTATAGGAGGGGAGCTCCCAGGCTTACTGTTCTGGGAGCAGATTCTGCAGACGGCGTGAGGTGTGGATATGAAAGTCAACTGGGTTGAGTGAGTTCAGAGAAAGGAGCTCCCCAGCTACTTCTAAGGACATAAAAGACGTTTTGTTGTATTTCAGATCTCTTAGACTCACTATTTTTGTGCTAATGCATGTGGGACTATGTGTTTTTGTGTTCACATATGTGCTCCTGTATTTTAACTACTTCTTCTATAACATTTAATGATAGTTACAAATGTTATTAATCACATACAACAAATGTTTGGATATTTCCTCACAGGTGTGCTGTAAAATGCAATGCATTGCCTAAGTTTCATGAGTTCTCTAGGGACTTTTAAGGCTGATGGTTCTTTATTCCTTACCTTTCTTTTTTCTGTCCATAACTCCTCTATATAGTGTGTCATTGATAATATATGTCACATTTCCATTAGTATTCCTCCCCCACATTCACTTATACTTTTGCAAAATATTGATATAATCAGCACATCACAAAACTCAAAAATTAAAATGCATAATTTAATCATGTTGAGTGTATTCACAAAACCGTTCAAGAATCAGCATGATATAATTCTAGAACCTTTTTTTCAGGAACATTGTGTTAATTTTCGCCTTATCTCAAGTCCTAGGAAATCACTGTTACACTCTCAGCCTGTAAGAGTTTCTTTGGACATTTTACATAGCTATTTTTTTTGTTGCCTCCTTTCCCATGTATAATGTTTTTGAGGTTCTTTTCTATTGTAACATGTACCAATATTTCACTTTTTTTGCCAAATTGCATTCCTCTGTATCCACAGCACTCTTGAAAAATATTACATATACATGAAAATAAATCTTAATATCTGAATATTTCACATGACAGTAATTTTTCCTAATCAGTGGTCATTTGTCTTTTATATAAACCAACAGTGAACTATGTAGTCTCACAATATTAATTTTTTAATTGTAAAATGTTTTTACAACAAACTAACACAAATGTATGATTTTTTTAATAAAAAACATCAATAGTAACAGAGAAATTCCGCAGAGTTTAACACTCCAACAGGTTATTCTGTTACTTTCCCCATCCCAGAATGAACACATTCTACTTGGAGACTAGTACACAGACTAAATATTAATTCTCAATTTCTCCAAAATGAGTAGAACTCTTATTTAAACAAAGTTTTAGACATAAAAGAAGGTTTTGGATGGGGTAGGGGTTATTAGGGATTGAACTCAGGGGCCCTCTATCACTAAGCCACATCCTCAGCTCTATTTTGAATATTATTTGGAGACAGGGTCTCAATGAGTTGCTTAGTGCCTAACCAAAGGCAGTTGCTGAGGCTGGCTGTGAACTTGCATTTCTCTTGCCTCAGCCTCCTGAGATTTTGGGATTACAGGCAAACTACATCATACCCAGCAAAAAGGGAAATTATCAAGGCAAGCAATGTCATGATTTGTCATTTAATGCCTTCATAAAATAGTGCCAATAAATGAACCACTAATACTTTCCTAATCAAATACATACCCACTTTACCACTGGCTAATTAGACCAAAGAAGTAAATACATAGCAAATTAAAAATCAACTGCAATTAATTTTAATTATCTCTTAAATTTGTATATTATATGTTGTATATGGCAAATTTAAGCTGAATTCTAATCATATTAGTTGGGACAGTCAAAATCTTTTGGTAACATGAAAAAATATCTGTGAGAAGTATATCATTTGGCAAACCTTATAACATTTGGAGAAGCAGATTTTAGGTATATGGTAAACAAATAAAGCTTGCTACTACTTAGAATTCAAAAACAGAATAGAGTGCATATATAAGATTGGCACCTAATCATGGATATAACCATGTAATTTGTCCCAATCAAGATAATACCTCTAAGTCATGTCAAATGTACAGATCTTGTTTGAGAGCCTGATGACCAGTTTAGATTGAGAATTCACAAAGCTATCCATGCAGAGCATGACATCAGAAATATCATTGCAATTCAGAAAACAAACAGAAAGGTAACAAGAAGGAATTCAGGCTTCTGTGTGTCAATAAGGAGAAGGGACCCAGATTGGCCCATATTCTGACAATTAGAAATAATGAATTACTATTAACAACAATGATAAGTCATCAATAACCCCCAAACAGACAATCTTGCTAAAGATTATGTTGTGTGTTAGTGAGGATATTCCCAAAACACTGTGAGCAAAATAGCCTTGAGTCCTACAGAAGCACAGTTATATAGAAACTCAAGGTTAAATGGGAATGAAAGTGTAGTTAGAAGCCCCGAGTCTTGGTGAGGAATGAGTAGAATGAAAGAAGGGTAAACTCAGGGTTCATGGGAATTATGGGGCATAAGTTGTTTTCAGCTATGCTAATTTGGGATGTAGCAAATATTATTTTTACTAGGAGAAGATCTATTGAACAGAAAAAGGTTGGTCATAACAGGTAACAATTTGCTTTGTGATTCTCCAGATTAGGAAGTAATGGACACAGGAAACAGCACAGTGGTGACAGAATTCATCCTTCTTGGTTTGACCCAATCTCAAGATGCTCAAATCCTGCTCTTTGTGCTAGTCTCAATGTTCTACCTCATAATCCTCCCTGGCAATGTTCTTATCATTCTTACTATAAGATCAGATCCTGGACTTAATGCTCCCCTCTATTTCTTCTTGGGAAACTTGGCCTTCCTGGATGCCTCCTACTCCTTCATTGTGTCTCCCAGGATGCTGGTGGACTTCTTCTCTGAGAAGAAAGTAATTTCCTACAATTGCTGCATCACCCAGCTGTTTTTCTTGCACTTCCTTGGTGTAGGGGAGATGTTCCTTCTTGTTATCATGGCCTTTGACCGCTACATTGCCATATGTCAGCCTCTACACTATGCAACAGTCATGAGCCCCAGGGTCTGCTATGCATTGCTGTTGGCTCTGTGGCTTGGGGCCTTTGCCCACTCCATTGTGCAAGTGGCCCTTATTCTGCACTTGCCCTTCTGTGGCCCAAACCAGCTGGACAACTTCTTCTGTGATGTGCCACAGGTCATCAAGCTGGCCTGCACTGACACCTTTGTGGTGGAGCTCCTGATGGTCTCCAACAGTGGCCTGCTCACCCTGCTGTGCTTCCTGGGCCTTCTGGCCTCCTATGCTGTCATCCTCTGCAGAGTAAAGGGACACTCCTCAGAAGGGAAGAACAAGGCTATCTCGACTTGCACGACCCACATTATCATTGTGTTCCTCATGTTCGGACCTGCCATTTTTATCTACACCCGCCCCTTCCGGGTTTTCCCAGTTGACAAAGTGGTTGCTCTCTTTCATACAGTCATCTTTCCTTTGCTGAACCCTGTAATTTATACACTTCGCAACCAGGAAGTTAAAACTTCCATGATAAAGCTGTTAAGACAGCATAGGGTGTTCTAAATGGAGTAGAAAAATGAGTAAATCAACAAAGTAGAAAGTCCAATCCAAATAATATAAATTATTACTTCATGTACTGAATAAGTGAGTCATTTAGTAAACAAACTATTATGAATCACTTCCAATTTTCAGGCTCTGTTTAAAGTATATGAATGAGATAAACAACTTTCCAGGTGTCTTAGGTTACATTCACCTGAATAAATGCAGGTGTACTACGGTTTGATTGGGGAAGTACTAAATACCTTAATTTTCGTAGTCAAGTAAGATATTCTGACACAAACCTGGTGGTCTTTTGAGGTTCAGCTGATACAAGATGATCTGAAAGAAGTAACCACACAATTACCTGAGATATTCTAGGCAGAAAGGATGACTAATACAAGGATCCACAATTTTATAAGTTTGGTACATTTGAAGACCACAAAGAAGAACAATGTCGCTTAGTGGAGTTGAAGAATCTGAAAGTAGAAAGAATTGAAAGAGGAGAGGTTGCAGGTAAAACTCTCCTGAAGTATTTTAAGCAATGAAAAGAAGTTCATGCCATTTAAACTTTAAATGAGGCCATAAAAGGAATTAAACTGGAGAATAAGTATTAATGTTTTCTACTTGCCTTAAGGCAAGAGCCTCAAGATTCTGGAGGAATTCTATGGGAAATAAAATATTATTAAGTAGAAAAAATTCATGCTGTTAAGTAATTTTAATGGTACCTTAATTAGTTATTTTTTCCTAAATTTGGAGAATGTTGTGATCTCCTTTACTGTTGTTGTTAATCTTGGAGAGAAACTTGAGTTCCCTTCAAATGATTTCATCCTGAATGCAATTATGTTGGTTATTTTGTGTATTAATCTTTATTTAGTTATAGATGATTAACCACTCCAATTTCTTTGTCTTTTTATTTGTTTGTTTGGATGGGGGTAATACCAGGTATCTTGTATTTTTAAAATAGTTGAATGGGCTGTAAAACAGGCTGTGAATTTGGAATGCAGTAGTATATATTAAAATGTTAACAGCAAATCCAGTCCTCATAGCAATTATTGATATGGGGAATAGAAAGTTATTTTTCTATTGCAGTCTACAAGATCACAGAACTGAAACTGTGTGCAATACTCAGGAAAATAGCTTAGAGCTTCTCTAGCACTAGTAGATATTGCCATATAAAATGGAAACCTTATATTCTTTAGTTCCTAGGCCACTTCCCTGATTTCTGAATTTAAGACTTACCTAAGTCAATCAGAATTTGTAAGAAGACTTTAGGGTTTCATTTTAATTCTCCATGCCCTGAAGAGGACAAATATAGAAATAAGAAGGCTGGAAATCAGCTTAAACTGACAGTCTTCTTTAGATAAAGGAGGGCTTTCTAAACCATGACACTACTGATATTTATAGCCCAACAATTCTTTGTTGTGAAGTGCTTCCCTGTACATTGTAGATTGCTGTGAAGCATCCCTGACCTCTTCTTGATGCCAATACCCCCTCCTCACTTTTAATAATGACAACTATCTCCATGTATTGCCTATGTCCCTTGGAGGTAATGTTTGCCCACACTTAACTCCATGGGTGAAGGAGAATAGTGTGCTGTGTGTAGATCTTATAGTAATATGGCCAATCTTATTTTGCAGTGAGTATATGATCTGGAGCCTAGGCAACTTATTATTTTTAATAAACTATAGTCATAATATAATAAAAATCATTGGAATATATGAGTATGCTATCTAAATATAAGAAAAAAATCACTTGCCTGTACACTGAGACTATCCAGAGTAGAAACATAAATAATAATATTAAAATAACAATGATAACTATGTTCAAGATAGCAGAAGATAATGTATAATAAGTAGACAAAAAATTTAAACAGAAATTAGAATTCACAAAAAAATCAAATAAAATTCTATTAATTAAAAATTGTGAAAATAAGAATTCATCATGAGTTTAAAATTGGAGTAAACACAGGAAAATACTAAAGAGTTAGCAAGAAATAAAGTGAATAAAAAATTTCAAATGAAATGCAAATTGGATAAAAAGGAAAATAAGGAAAGTGTATTAGAATTATGTAAGATATATGGAAATGTCCTACCTATGTGTAGTGGACATCCAAGTAGTGTGGGAAAAAGAGAAACTGGGATGCAATATTTGCAGAGAACTTTTACAAAGTGATAAAAGGCATCGGCATGGACCACATGTACCACAAGTCTTTGGTTCATAAGCAGAATAAAGATTTGAGAAAGAAGACCCAAACACATGAATGTAAAGCAGATAAAAGTCAATGATACAGAGACTCTTAGAAGCCACTGAGAGAAGGAAGCACATATTGACTTGAAAGGATAAACAATAAGGACAGCTTTTTCTCATAAAACAAACTTAGAAATCAGAGTACAATTATATATTGAAATTGCTGAAAGATGACAATGCAAGTCAAATAATTTTTATGAGATAAAAAAACATTTAAATGAAGAAGATAGAAAGAGATTTTCAGACAGAATTAGAAAATCTGTTGCCTGAGAATTTGTATTAAATCAGTATTAGGAGTAGTTCTTCATTTAAGAGACCCTAATCCTGGAAGGAAACAATAAATTGAAGGAAAGAATGAAGAATAAGTTAATTGTCAAGTTGATACATGTAAATAATTATAGACTGACTATTGACTGTACAAACAGTAGTATATTTTAAGGGGTTTATCATACATATGTACAGTACATACATATAGCATATATGTAATATATACATGTTATACATATTGTTTGTATGTACACCTGACAAGAGTAATGAACAATGAAAGAAACCATAAACAAGGAATTTAAGTGTTCTATGATTCTAATATATTAAAATATTTGGTCAAACTAATACTTTGATATTAATCTTTATGAAATCCTGTAAAATACTAATAAGAGGGCTTCTAACTATAAAATTCAGGACAAGTTTTGAAAAAGGATTATTTTTCATGAAAACAGCTAGAAGGAGGAAAGAAAGAGTGTATGAAATAAGAAAAAAAACATAGAAAAGTAAATATACTACAAAAAATAAACATTAAAAGCTTCATTTAAAATCTGGAATTGCTAAACTTTAAGCATGAATGTTTTCACATACTAAATACATAGGTAGAAAAAAGTTGAAATAAAAGGAAAGTTTGAAATAAAATAAATACAGTTGTTGTTTGTTGTTCATGGGTTCCATATTTGTTTATTTGCCTACTCAGGAAATTTATCTGAAACCCCAAGTCAACATCTGTTATGCTTTTAGAGTGATTTGAGGACATGCAGAGAACAGCAGAAACAAAAACAAAAATACTTGAATCACCATGTGTGCACTCCCAGCTAAGGTGGCACAAAGTGACTCTGAGTTTTCTTTCAGCTCTCTTCCTGTAACAGGTGTCCCTTTCACAGTCTATTCACAGCACTGTTTTCCATGTATTTACAGTTATTGTTGGTGATTCTGCTGTTTGAAGGGCCCTGAAAGAAAGAACAAGGCTCATCGTCGTAGAAAATGCCCATTTATTGAGGAACAGCTCTTCATATTTAAAGAGCTGGGGTGGTTTGACAAATATGACAGTTTAACTAACGGTTGAAGGGTTTGACAGTTGGCATGGGGTGCTTTTGAATTGGTGGGTAAGGATTATGTGAGTCAGCAGGGCTAGTCTGATCGGTGGGTAAGGATCA
Organism: Marmota monax; assembly: GCF_021218885.2. Lineage (NCBI taxonomy): Eukaryota > Metazoa > Chordata > Mammalia > Rodentia > Sciuridae > Marmota > Marmota monax. Next base: position 34,531,630 of record NW_026693777.1, read on the forward strand.
TGTGAGCCAGCAGGGCTCACCATTGGACAGCTCTTCTCAGGGGATGGGGAAGTTAGTCTTTGGAGCCGGGGCAACTCCCAACATTCCCCCCTCTTTGTTATTAAATGAGAGTGGGCATCGACTTATTCTGGCTGCTTCCTGCTGAGATGGGGCAGTGTGGGAGAATCAGAGAGGAGGGAAGTAAGGAGCCCCCACAGGAGGGCAGAGAGGACTGGTATAACTTCAGGAACCAGATCAATGAAGGTTCCTTGCCACCATTGATCCATGATGATGTCAGTCCATTCGGCATAGGTCTCGACTGGAGGTATCATCAGCAGCCAGGAGTTGGTAATTCCTGAGGAGAAGCTGGTTAAAAGCTTGATTAGAAATTTTTTACCTGAGTCTGGATGAACTTTATGATAAAGGGAAGGAAGAGGCATAGGGAGTTTTTATAGCCCAAATCTAAGGGGGTCTGTGGGTCTGCAAGCTGCCTTGTTGGCACGGGGGGGGGGGGGGCGTTAAATGTTCAACCTTGAGTGGAGGGGTTGAGTGTTCAGCCTTGAGCGGGGGCTTGGGCATTTGGGCTTGAAACAAACAGGTGATAAAGAACCAGACAGAGGGTTTGAGAAGCCAGGTCATCCTGCAGCTAACTTTGTTTGGCATGCCCTGCAGACCAGCCTGTCCTGCACCTAACACCCTCAATTCCAATCTTCATTCCTAGTCCAATCTAGCTCCCTCCCCTCTTTATTAAGGCTGCTCTTCAAACTCTCTCCTACCTGGGTGTCTCTGAAACCAGCTTGCTTCTCTCTTCCCAGCTTTCCAAACCAACTGTTCCCAGCTTTCCCCAGTCACACCAAAAAGCACGGGCTTTGTAATAAAGAAGTCAGCTTCTCCCAAGCTCTGAAGAAGGCGGCCAAGGGAGGATGGTGGCCCATTGTTCAGATCTCTCCAGGTTTTATGTGAAACACCTCAACCTTAAATACTTGAAATTCTTACGAAACTGAGAGGGTAAACAAAACACACATGTTCCTCCTTATGCCCAGAAGGCAACTGGTAAAGTGCTCTCTTATGATAAAGGTAGTTCACACTTATTCAGGGGTCACCATGCTCCAGACACCTAAGTGGTTTGTCAGAAGGACAACACACAACAGTCCCACTCCTGGCCAGATCCAAGCAAGTAGGGGGTCTGTAAGGAGGAGAAGGGGGTCTGGCTGGAGGGGGCCCTTAGGGTCACGTGCTTTGAATCTCCAGACATAGGGCGAAGAGAGGACCCAAAAGGGGCCAGAAATGAGGGGGAGCATTAGATATTGGGCTAAGAACAGAGACAGAGACACGGGAGAGGCGGAGCTTGAGGGGATCTTGTGGGGAGGGATGACAAGAGTACTTAATGACAGGTGACAATCATTGGCTCTTCTGATGAAGGTGTAGGAGCGCTGGGCTTAAGCCTGGAAATGTGAATCCACGGGGTAAGTTGGTTATCAGACAGCTTGAGTTTGGCCGCCAAGGGAGTGCACATAATCACCTGAGCAGGACCCTTTCATTTTGGTTTTAGAGGGGGCTTTTCCTCTGGTGGGCGATAGTAAAACAAGTTGACCAGGTGTTAAGTAGGTAGGGTTTTCAGAAAGACTGGGGTCAGGAAGGAGCCAGTCCTGATAGCGCCAGAGTTCAGAGGAGGGGCAGGGCATAGGTTTTGGACATGGGTAGGGGTTCTGCAGGCAATCAGAGGAACTAGGGGGACAACCATACATGACTTTGCAAGGTGAGAGATTTGAAGGCTTCTTTGGTAAGGCCCTAATGCGTAATAAAGCCAAAGGGAGCACCTTTACCTAGTCTAGGCTTAATTCCATGGTGTGCTTGGTGAGGGTCTCTTTAAGGGGCCGATTGGTCCTTTCAACCTTTCCAGAAGCCTGGGGGGCAGTAAGGGTAGTGGAAATGCCAAGGGAGTGATAGCGCATGAGCCAGTCCCTGAGTTATCTGCGAGGTGAATTCTGGGCCATTGTCTGATTGGATAAAAGTGGGCATCCCGAAACGGAGGATTATGTGAGTAAGCAACACATCAACTACTGTAGAGGCCCGTTTGTTAGAAGTGGGAAAGGCTTCAACCCATCCTGAAAAAATATATGACCGTGGGCCCGATGAGAAGGGAAAGTTTTAGGTTTTAATGGAGTATTGGTATTGGTTCTCTGGCAGATCTGACAAGTGGAAGTGATTTGTTGTAGGAGGGTCTTATCACGTGGGGAAAGGGTGAAAATGGAGTGAAGGAAAGTAGTGAGACTCTGTGGACTAGAATGGAATAGAGAGTGAAGAAACTGGTAGAGTTGTTGGGGATCTTTGGGCCGATCCCTGGTGGTAAGGAAGAGTAGCCGAGAGGAGGTAAAGCTCTGTAGGGTGGCTGATTGAGCTGCTTGATCAGCCTTGGAATTAGTCAGTTTGATGGGCCTTGCAATGGGTTATTCCCAGTTGGGAAGGCAGCCTGGAGGCTCGTAGTAGGCCAGAAATAAGTGTGGAATTAATAACTGCCATCCCTCTGGTGGTCAATAGCCCCCTTTCTTTCCAAATGGCTATGTGGGAGATCAGGATATGGAAAACGTATTATAAAGGGAGAGGGATTTTCCCTCTGCTAGCTCGCATGCCCTTGCGGCAGCTATGAGTTCAGCTTGTTGATTGGTGGTATTGGGTGGGAGAGGTTTTGCCTCTATGATGGATGAGAGGGAAATGACAGCATACCCCGCCACTTTAACCCCTTCATGTATATGAGGGCAGGAGTCCCTCAGAAATGGTGGTAGGGCAGGGTAAAATTGTCTCTAATACCTCCAGGCATTTGTGGATGGGATCTTGTGAGGGAGAAGATGGGAGGAGGGAGCAGGGTTTAATGGAGGGCAGGACTGAAAAGAGATGGAGGGATTTTCAAGGAATGAGACAAGGAGGGATAGAACCCTGGAAGGAGAAAGTGACTGTGGCCCCTTGTAAGTGAGGAAATCCTTTAGATGGTGAGGAGATGAGATGGTTAGCAGGGAGCCAAAGGTAACTTGTATGCTTCTTCCTGGAGGTCATGGGCTGCTGCTAGGGCTCTGAGGCATGGGGGCCAGCCCCTGATGGTGGGGTCAAGGTGTTTGGATAGGTAGGCCACTGGTGCAAATGTGAGGCCATATTCCTGACCCAGAATGCCCAGACTTTGTCCCTGTTTCTCATGTACATAGAGGGTGAAGGATTGGGAGAGGTCGGGGAGATGCAGGGTAGGTGCCTGGAGGAGGGCCTTTTTAAGGATTGTAAAGGGCTTCCCTGCCGCTGAGGGTAGCGGTTCATCTTGGAGGCCCTTGGCCAGATTATATAGTGGCCTGGTGAGGAGGGAGTCCAGGTCCTGAAGTACCCAGCCAAACCCAAGAAGGAGAGTATGTCATCTTTGGTCTTTGGTGTAGGTATAGACACAATAAGCTGTTTTCTGTCTACTGTAATGGCCTTTTACCCTTGAGAGATATGTTACCTCTTTACATGCTATTTGGGCCTTTTGTGCAGAGGCCCGATATTCCTTTAAGACCAAGAAATTAAGTAGGAGAACTGTGTCATCTGTTGAGTGCCCTTTGGACGTGCTAGAAGAATTTGTAGAGGTTTGCAAGAGGTGCAGAAAGCAGGATTGGATCGGAGCAAAAAGAAAGCCTGGACATAAGCTATCTCTACCCATTGTTTTTGAATGCTCACAGTAATTGTAGAGATCCCTTAGAATGGAGGGATCCAGGGGCCCAAAAAGGGGCCATCTGCTTTGGTTGTCTAAGGGATAAGTGGGCCAGGCCTGAGTGCTATAGGGGAGAGTCAACCAGCAGAGAGGACATATTTCCCATGTAAGGAGGAGGGAAGAGGACGCAAACGTGGTAGTAAGAGAGAAAGAGAAAACTGATTTATTGGCAAAAGGGGCGTCCCCACTAGAGCCAAAAAATAAGGAGTGCCTAAGTGGCAGGTTCGAGCTGCAGAGATTGGTCGTCACCAAATCTTGACAGTCGAAGCTCTCATCCTGGACGGAGCCAGAGCCATGGGAGACCTTGGCCAAGGCTTTTTGGGACCCCTCCTGGAGAGAGTGCATACTCCCAGGGCCTGAAAGAGGGGAGAGAGAGAGAGAGGCAGGGCAAGAGAGAGGAAGGGGAAGGTAAGCATCTCTCTAGCGGCCAAGTCTTAAAGGTGAGAGGACTAGGATTTTTGAATCTGCCCAAGGAAGGAGTCCCTGAGGGCCACTGTAGCCTTAAAGGCTGTGGTTAGGTGCTTTCCTCCCCGCAGGTGGGCAAAGACATTTGCTGGATGATGGTAAGAGGGTGGATTCAGGGCACTGGGGGTGAAAAGATTGGAGGTCGGAGGCCAAGGTTTGTCCAAAGAGGTATGGACTATCTCAAAATCCCTGAGGAAAGACAGTCCAGGTTAGTTATCAAGAATGTCTGGTGGGATCTGTCCAGGTAAAGGCAAAAAGATCTTGTGATTCAGGGGCAAGGGGAATGGAAAAGAAAGCATCCTTTAAATCTATGACCAAGAAGTGGGTGGCAGTGTGGGGGATCTGAGACAGCAGAGTGTATGGGTTGGGAACCAAAGGATGTATGGGCCTAACAGAGGTGTTGATGAGTCATAGGTCCTGAACTAAGCGATAGGACCCTTTGGACTTTTCTACCCCTAGTATGGGAGTATTGTGAGCAGGACGGAGGTACCCCTTGCTAAGAAGGTCCTGAATAATAGGTTTTAGGCCCAGAAAAGCTTTTGTAGACAGTGGGTATTGAGCCTGATTGGGGAAGGTGTTAAGATCTTTGAGATGAATGTTAACTGGTAGGCAGGAACGGTGGAGGGGGTGTGGGTATCCCATACAATCAGGTCAACCAGGTTCATAGGTAAGGGGTCCTTTTTAGTATGGTGTTTCATGTCTTCTGCCAAAAGGGCCAGAAAAGATGAACAGGCCAATTCTGGGGCCTGACTGATGCCAGGAGACCAGATGTTGATTGTTGTATTGAATTTAGAAAGAATATCTTGACCGAGCAAAGGAACTGGACATTGGGGCATAACTAGGATGGTCTCAGAGTATGGGAAGTTGTCTATGGAACAGAGTAATAGGAGAGTCTTTTTTGGATTGATGGTCTTTCCTCTTACCCCAACAATAGGAGAGGTGGACAGCACTGTTTGCCCCCAGAATTCTGTCAGGACTGAGAAGGTAGCCCTGATGTCAAGGAGAAAGTCAACCTTGTGTCCATCCACCTGAATCCGCACCCTGGGTTCCTGTCTATTGATCGTTACGGCTGGGGACAAGGACCCAAGGCTCCATCAATCTTCGATTGCCATGCCCAGAAGGTCGGAGGGTTCCCTGACCATAGGCCTCCTATGGGATCTAGGACAGTCAGACCCCCAATGACTTGTTGTTGACATTTAGGGCTTGGGGTACATGGAGTGCATGGTGCAGGGCATGCCCTAGCCCAATGTCCCTCCATGCCACACTTGAAGCAGGCGCCCAGGGGGGTTTTGACCTTTGGTGATGGGTGGCGACCAGAGGAAGCACCCTGAAGGGCCTGGGCGAGCATCTGAAATTTCTCAGTCTGGGGGATGGCAGGGCCTTGTTGGAGCTTTTTTAGTTTGGCTTGGATGTCGGGGTAGCTCTGTGAGAGGAAATATGTCATAAGGACATGATGGCCATCTGGGGTTTTGGGATCTAGGTTACTGCTGAAGGGCTTTCGTAAGCCGATCCAGAAATTCCGATGGGGTCTCTTGATATTTTTGGATATTGACAGCCTTATGCGTCGCTTTTTTGAGTTCAGCAATAATACATGCAGAGAATTGGTCCCTACTCTGTATTCCAGTTTGTGTATAATCCCAGTTGGGAGTTTGATCTGGCCCCAGAGGGTGATTGGGATTAACTTGGTGAGTTTCATCTGCATGGGCTCTGGCAAGTTCCCAGACTCTGGTAAGTTCCTCTAGCCAATAACATACAAGCCTGGAGGACCCATTGAAACACTCTTCTGTGGTGAATTAGCCCACCCTTCAATGGAGTTGCGTGAGGTCATTCATAGAGAATGGGACATGTGCCCGGATAATGCTCTCATTTCCAGCAACCTCTTAAGGGGCCATAGTTTGTGGGACTAGGATGCGGGACCTAGCTTGGGGGGACTAAAGGTGTTGGCTGAGTCAGGGGGAGCACCTGAAGGGCTGGATGGCGCCGACGGGGGAGGTCGGTAGGGAGAGGGTTCATCTGCTGGATAGGTCAGGGTGAGATCAAAGATGAGAAAAAGCCTCAACATAGGGGATCTCCTTCCACTTTTTCGAACGCTTGCATAAGTTAAACAGATCTCTGAGAATTGCGGGATCTAGGGATCCTCCTGGGGGCCATTGACTTTGATTGTCTAATTGATAGTAAGGCCAATCTTTTGTGCAGAATTTAATAAGGGGGAGTCTGAAGGGAGGGAAGAAGAGGCCCCCATACAAGGGTGGTTATTGAGAGAGAGAGAAGAAAGAGAGAGAGAGAGAGAGAGAGAGGGAGGAATGCCTGTTCTTCCACTTCTCAGTACCTCCCGCTCATGAACCAGGTTCCAGAGAGTCTACTGTGACTGTGAAGGCTGTGGTGGGGTGCATTGTCTCCTCCATATTGGGCGTCAGAGGTTTGCTGGATGATCATGGTCAAAGCCCCTGCGTATATCCCATGTGAAGTTGGATACTCAATAGGGGAACTCACCTACTGCAGAGCCGGTGTTGTGTGAGTAGTAGCAGTGCTCGAAAGAATGGACAAGGATGGCAGGCCTTGAGATAGGGGGGCCCTCAAGCAGTGAGGCATTCCCCCTCCCAGGTTTCAGCACCAATGAAAGAACGAACAAGGCTCATTGTCGGAGAAAATGCCCGTTTATTGAGGAACAGCTCTGCATATTTATAGAACGGGGGTGGTTTGACAGATATGACAGTTTAACGGTTGAAGGGTTTGACAGTTGGCATGGGGTGCTTTCTGATTGGTGGGTAAGGATCATGTGAGTCAGCAGGGCTAGTCTGATTGGTGGGTAAGGATCATGTGAGCCAGCAGGGCTAGTCTGATTGGTGGGTAAGGATCATGTGAGCCAGCAGGGCTCACCATTGGATGGCTCTTCTGGGGGATGGGGAAGTTAGTCTTTGGAGCCTGGGCAACTCCCAACAGGCCCCCATCAGAGTGCTAAGTACTAACAATATTCCAAAGCACAAGAAATCTGTGATATGCCTTTGGGACTAATGATGCTTGTGTTAGTTAAGCTTCATTCAAGCAGGAGTGATGCTGGTGGCAGTGAGGTCATTTTAAAACAGAAGTCTTTTAAAAGAAGCACATATAAAACAAAATAATGTATTGATTGTTTGATGAAAATGTTGAGACCAGAAATTTATGGAAAGATATATTGCATTATCTCTAAGTTATTGTCATTAATTGTTAACTATCATTATATGTGTTATTATTACATAATATAAATAAAGTTTATTTTAGGGTACACTTTTTAAAATTTTATTTGTTCTAATCAGTTATACATGACAGCTAAATGCTCTTTGATTCATTGTACATAAATGGAGCACAATTTTTCACTTCTCTGCATGTACATGAAAAAGGGTCACACTGTTCCTGCAATCATACAGATACCTAAAGTAATGATGTCCATCTCATTTCACCATCTTTCCTATCCCCATTCCCCTTCTCCTCCCCCACTCTCCTTGCCCAATCCAAAGTTCCACCACTCATGCCATGTGCTCTCCCCCCCATTATGGATTAGCATCCACTTACCAGAGAAAACATGCAGCCTTTGTTTTTTGGGGTTTGGCTTATTTTGCTTAACATGATATTCCCTAATTCCATACATTTACCTGTAAACTCCATAGTTTTATTTTCTTTTATTGCTGAGTAATATTCCATTGTGTATATATACCACCGTTTCTTCATTCATTCATCTACAGAAGGACATCTAGTTTGGTTCCATAGTTTGGCTATTATAAATTGTGCTTCCATAAAAATTGATGTGGCTGCATCACTGTATTATGTTGTTTTTAAGTCCTTTGCATACAGACCAAGGAGTGGGATAGCTGGGGTCAAATGCTGGTTCCATTCTACGTTTTCTGTGACATCTCCATATTACTTTCCAGATTGGTTGCACCAATTTTCAGTGCCACCAGCAATGTATGAATGTACCTTTTCCCCCACATAGGATTCAATAATTTTTAAGGATAGATAAATGATAAGATTGTAAGGGCCAGGTGCTATGGTGTGTACTTGTAAACCCAGCAGCTCCAAAGGCTGAAACAGGAGGATCATGAGTTCAAAGCCAGCATCAGCAATGGTGAGGCACAAAGCAACTCAGTTAGACCCTGTATCTAAATAAAATACAATAGGTTTGGGTATGTAGCTCAGTGGTTGAGTGTCCCTGAGTTCAATCCTCAATACTGAGAGAGAGAGAGAGAGAGAGAGAGAGAGAGAGAGAGAGAGAGAGGAGCAACAGATGAGAAAATTTAATCTTCCTATGAAAACAGTCAAAAAAATGAGTAAGTACTAAATACTCATTCAGCAAGAAATATTTCAATAATGGAACTTTGTCTTTTCAGTCCCATGAGATTCTGAAAGTCTATTTTCTATATTTGAACAATATGTTTTTTAGAAATACAGAAAATCCAGATTCAATAGCTGAACTTTAAAACTACCATAATACAAATGTCAAAAAAACACTATAATATCACTATGCCAATGATTTCTTGACTATGACCACAAAGCAAGGAAACAAACAAACAAACAAAAAAACAGAAACAAAAAGGATTGAGACAAATTAAAAGATTCTGCACAGCAAACAATGTAAGTAGGAAAACATCTCAGAGTGTGAGAAAACATCGGCAGCATATACATCTGATAAGGGGGCTAATGTTTACAATATATAAAAATCTCAAACAATTAAATAGTCAGAAAAATAATTCAAAAATCAGCAAACGGTGTGAGTAGACATTTCTCAAAAGAAGCATAAAAATAGCCAACATGTATACGAAAAATCTCCTTTATTATTAATTACCAGGATACATACCTTAAATCTTGAATGAGATGTACCCTCACACCCATTACAAAGGCTGCCATAGATGAAAGTAACAAGTGTGGATAGAATATGGATGAAAGGAAATTCTTGTACAGTATTAATGGAAAATACTGAGGGAATATAAATTAATACAGATAAAATGGAAAAAGTATAAAGGTTTTCTCAAAATTCAAAATAGAACTGCAAATGATCTAGCTACCTGTCTACTGACTATGCATCCAAAGGACAACATTAGCATGCTGAAGATGTATCTGCCCTACTATGCTTTTTAAATTTTTAAAAATTTGTTCTAATCAGTTATACATGACAGCAAAATGCTCTTCAATTTGTGGTACATAAATGGTGCACAATTTTTCACTTCTCTGCTTGTATACAAAATAGGGTCACACCATTAGTGCAATCATACATGTACCTAGGGTAATGATGCCCATCTCATTCCACCATCTTTCCTACCATCATTCCCTCTCCCCTCACTCCCTCCCCTCTACCCAAACCAAAGTTCCTCCACTCGTCCCATGCCCCCCTCCATTAAGGATTAGCATCCACTTATCAGAGGAAACATTCAGCCTTTGTTTTGGGGGGATTGACTTAATCTGCTTAACATGATATTCTCCAACTCTGTCCATATAACTGCAAATGCCATACTTTTATTCTCCTTTATTGCTGAGTAATATTAATATTCCACTGTGTATACATAACACAGTTTCTTTATCCATTCATGTATGGAAGGATATATATACCTGGGTCAAATGGTGGTTCCATTCCAAATTTTTTAAAGGAATTTCCATACTACTTACCAGATTGGTGCACTAATTTGTAATCCTACCAGCAATGTATGAGTGTGCCTTTTCCTCCACATCACCACCAACACTTATTGTTGCTGGTGTTCTTGATAACTGCCATTCTGACTAGAGTGAAATGAAATATTAAAGTAGGTTTTATTTGCATTTCCCTATTTAGAGAGCTGAAGAACATATTTTCATACATTTGTTGATTGATTGTATATCATCTTCTGAGAAGTGTCTGCTCAGTTCCTTATTCCATTTAATTGAATGTTTTTTTTTTCTTGGTGTTAAGTTTTTTGAATTTTTTATATATTCTGGAGATTAGTTCTCTATCTGCTGTGCATGTGATAAAAAATTTGCTCCCATTCTGTAGGCTCTCTCTTCACTTCATTATTTATTTTGCTGAGAAGTTTTTTTTAAGTTTGAATTCATCCCATTTATTGATTCTTGATTTTACTTCTTGTGCTTTAGGGGTCCTATTAGGGAAGACAGGGTTTAGTCTGACATGATAAAGATTTGGACCTACTTTTTCTTCTATTAGGTGTAGGGCCTCTGGTCTAATTCCTCCCATGTTTATTTAGTACTATTCACAATAGCCAAGATATACAATCAACATAACTGTCCATCAACAAACAAATAAATAAATTTGAGTATATATGCACAATGGAATAATATTTAGGATTTAAATGGGTGAAATTTTGACATTTGTTACAACATGGATGAACCTGAAAGATCTTATGTTAAATGTGGTATGTCAAGCACAGCAAGACAAATACCACATAATCTCACTTATATGTGGAAACAAAAAAGTCAAGCTCTTAGAAATAAAGAATGGAAAGGTGGTTACCAGAGGATGAGCTGAAAAGAGTTTAATCAAAGGGTACAAAATTTGTTATAAAAGAGGAATAAATTTAACAAGTTTATTATACATCAAGGATATAATAATTAAAGTGTGTATGATTATCTTAAAACTTTCTGACTACATTTTAAGTGTTCTCACCACAAAAAAATAATTATTTTAATTAATCTATATGTTAATTAGCTTAATTTACCCATTTCACAATGTGTACTTACATCAAAATATCACATGTGACAACATACATATATTTTGTCAAATAAATGAAAACAAAACAGAGTAAATTCTTATAGTTTCCTAATAGGATTATTATCAATGTTTATTGTATAAAATTTTGGAAGCAGAAGTATGAATATTATACAAAAATCCCATAATTTACCTTTAGATCTATCTTTCTGCACCCTATGAATATTAGTTGTTGTCTTTAAAATCTTACCATAGGTGAAAAATTACCTCACATTTTCTGCAATGGCAGAGAGATTTTCACAATCCCCAGGACATTTTTATCACCAGTCTCTGAGGGATCTAACAACTATCAAATTTGTTTTCTCCTGTATGTCCCTTACCAATGCATACTTTTAAACACTGTACTTTTTTGAATTCAGGGCAGACAATCTCACTGGATGTTGAAGACCAAGCATTTCAGGATTTCATAAAGGTGTTACATCCAAAGTCCAAGTGAAGCCTGGTAGGTTTGATGACCCTGACATATTACCCTAACTATAAACTACATCTTCCACACTATTTGAACTTACAAATTGAATGTTTTCCTAAGTAATAGATACAAATGCCAAATTTCTAGAAGAAGGAAGGAATTGGAAAGCTTTAGCTAAATGGAAATGAATTTGACTTTGTTTCAAACTGACAAAAATGAAACAATATTTTTATATAAGTGCTAAGAAATTAATTCAATACTCCCAGATGAATAAGTGATCTTTAGAAAAAAGAGATGTCGGTGTGTTTAAATTGTTCAGCCACACTGATTAGATGGAATCATCTTATATTATCACATAATATGAAGAAAGTCACATACATTTTTTCAGGGTATGCAATTATTTTAAAAAGTGGATAAATAATAAGACTGCAAGCATAATGTGCCTGATACATAGCTTAGAAAGACACAACATGTTACCACACATGATGCTATTGCTAGACTCATTAAAATTTAAGAGAAATGACATGAGAGAAAATCTAGCACCTCAAAGAAGCAGTCTAAAAATGGGTAATTGTTTAAACACTAATTCAACTAGAAAGCAATCAATAGTTTGGGGGTCCATGTGCTTCTACAAGTATATTATTTATATACTTCCTAGAAATATAGACTGTCCACAGGAAATAACTGCACATGATGATCTTACTGCAAGAGTACAGGTACAGTCAACAAGTCCTGGTAGTCAATGAGAATAATTAGACATTTCCACTTTCAAATTCTGCTCATTTAATTTTTACATAACTCTGGAAGATGTAGTCAAACATAATAATTGGCATATGATACAATTCTGATAAGATTTTGCCTTAATGTTAGCTCTGCAAGGGAAAATATGTAATTTCATGCTTAGTGTGGTTAGCTAGAGACACTGTATTTTCACATTTAAAACATGCGACTTACAGGTTAAAACTTACAAAAAATAATCCCATGTATCTAATTTTCTTTCTTAATAATCATTATTGAGTCTGGTTATAAGATTCTGGCAAACACAAGAAAAGTTCTAGAAATAATTCACAGACCTCTAATAAGAATTGCATTACAGCCCCAATCAAGGAAAAGGCAAGGCTCTCCACTTTATGGCTCAGAGTAGATCAAGTCCTGACCTCATTAAATGTGTGTTATTTTTTTTTTCTTAATTCACTAAGCTGAATCTACCTCAGTCAGTGGCACAATATCTTTGATTTAATTTATTCTGAAAAAACTTAAGTTTAAATAAAGCCCTTGTGAAAATAATTGGGAAGAAACAAAGATCCAAAGGGGACAACAACTTTTATAATGATACTGTACAAACAATGCATCCACATTTTTAGTGGTATTGTCTTTGTTTTTTCTTTTAATAAGCAAAAGTTAATGGTTCATCTCACTCATTTTTTTCTCAACTTCTTTAAGAAAAGTTGAGTAACACAGTAATGGTGAACTTTGGTACATCCTAGCCTTAAGAAGGTGATTCTGGATTTCTATGCACTGTTAATATATGAAGACATATGCACTAAATAGAAACATCACATCCAGATGGCCTTTGGATTCAGTTTTGTAACACACTTGCAAATAATTATTTTTTTAGCTAAATAAACTGAAAATCATTAATGTCTAGCAGAGGTCATATGGGTCATTCCAGCTCCGAATCTCTATCTTTCCTCACACATTAACTTTAATTTCAATTAACAATATAACAATATCAGTATTAAACTTTATACTAATGATATGAGTATTCTCTCTTATAGTTTCTTTCAGTATTATTTAATGCACATTTTATTTGAACACTATTTTTTAATGTGGAAATGAAAAGCCTTTTTAGTGCATAGTGAAGATGGGATATGAATGTTTCAATGTACTTCCACAAAGCTCAAAGATAAAAGTGTACTTCATTATTGATTTTCAAAGTCCTTCACTATCTTTATAATAAACTAAGCATTTAGCTACAGTTTAATCTGGAGCTGAACATGAAGGCAGACATAAGGATTGATGCTCTGAATAAATAATGAAATGCTGAAGTAATGAATAGGTACACTGTCTTATTATTCTCTGTGATTTTCTTTGTTTTCTTTTAGACAGCTTCTGACAGACTCACAAAAGTAGATATATGGATATCGTAAGTAAAAACACAAGTATTTCTGAGTTTATTCTGCTTGGACTTTCCTATCCCCAAGATATTCAGATATTCTTTTTTGTTATCTTCTTTCTTGTTTATGTAGCTGCAGTAGTGGGGAACATTCTCATAGTGATCTCTGTGATATTTAATAACCATCTTCACTCACCAATGTACTTCCTTCTGGAAAATCTATCATTTTTTGACCTATGTCTTTCCTCTGTTGCAATTCCCAAAGTGATTGCAGACTTCCTTAGAAAATGCAAAACCATCTCATTGTGGGGCTGCATGGTCCAGATGTACTTTATGCACTTCTTTGGGGGTGGTGAGATGTCTCTCTTGATAGCTATGGCCATTGACAGGTATGTGGCCATATGCAAGCCCTTGCACTACCAGACCATCATGAACTGCAGGATGCTCATTGGGTTTCTGGTGCTGTCATGGGCAGTTGGATTCATTCATACCACAAGCCAAATGGTTTTCACAGTGGGTTTACCTTTCTGTGGTCCCAATGTTGTGGACAGCATCTTCTGTGACCTCCCTCTGGTCATCAAGCTGGCCTGCACTGACACCTATGTCCTGGAGCTCCTGGTGATTGCAGACAGTGGGCTCCTGTCCCTGGTCTGCTTCAACCTCTTGGTCATATCCTACATCATCATGTTCGTCACCCTCTGGCAGCACTCCTCCAGGGCCTCCTCCAAGGCTGTGTCCACACTCTCTGCTCACATCACTGTAGTGACCCTCTTCTTTGGCCCCACTATCTTCATCTATGCTTTTCCGTTTAATAGTTATTCTGTAGATAACTTTCTGTCTGTGTTTTACTCTATAATGACTCCCTTCCTTAATCCAATTATTTATACTTTGAGGAATCAGGAGATGAAGGCAGCCATTAAGAGACTGAGCAGTCAACAGATTGGTTCCTGTGTTTTCTCTTAGTTATTGTTTGTGTCCTTGCTTATTTGTCTGCCTTCTACTATTTTAGAGACTTGAGTCTTAAGTATTTAATCAAGTGGTTGAAATAAAAATACTAAATGATATCAGTTTTATTCCTGCCATATTCTATATATTAAGGTACTTTAAATGTTTTGATTTAAAATGTTCATAACAGAGATACAGTTCCTGGAAAAACAAACATTATTTTATAACATGAGTCTTAAGATATCAAAAATATGTAAACAGAGTGTTTCCTTATAAAATTTTTGTTATATTTTAGTGAATGAAATTGCAAAATATTTACTTCAATGAGATAATATCAAAGATGGTGTTTAATATAAATTTTTACAATTGTGTTTTTTAACTTAAAGTTCTTAAAGATATCTTCCATTATATGTCAATATTATGAAGGTTTCTCAGTAGTATTAAATTAGGATTTACAGAAACTTTCTTTTTTTTTTAATCCTCAACAGTCTAATCATACTAATTACCTAGAAATTGAGGAAAATATTTTGAAACATTTCTTTGTGTTCCTAATTAGTTTCTTAAAATTCAAAATCAATGACAGTAATAAGAATTAATTTTTTTTCTTTTTCAATATATTTTTTAATACTAAATTACACTGATGGGTCAATGTTTCTTTACATTAATTCAACTGTTTGTGAAGCAAACTTTTTTATATTTTCTAAGTACCAGACTCTTGTCCAAGCAATATAATACATTGTTAGTAATATATGTCTGGTCCCTGTCCCAAAGAGGAGAATAGGTTGGGATGAGATGAGGGTTCTATGTTACTCATAGTGATCTCAGAAAACCACTGTGAGAATGAGATCTTTAAACCAAGGACAAACATTAAGGAAGTTGTGCAACAGGACATTAGACAAAGGAAGAGAATTTCAGACAGAAGTGTCAGTCTATTCAGATATTGTGGAGTCAAAAAGAATTTGTATCTACTGAAGGTTGACCTTTATGAAGGAGACCTATGGATTTAAGCTGGCAAGTTTAATACTGAGGTTGAATACAGGTAAAGGCACCAGAATATGTAATTATGGTGAATCCTCTTGTTTAATAAAAATTATTAATGGAGTAATTGGAATGGGAGATATTAGCATTAGTAATCTTTAAGTTTAAAATAGCTCTGTCTTCTTAAGTGCACAAGCGAAAAAGGGAGGTGAGCTGGCTTTTTTTTAACCTAAATCTGTTAAATCATAATAATAGTAACTTTACTGAATCTGTATAATGAGACATTCTAAAAGTAAATAAAAACCTAAAATTATGCAAAAAATCTAACAGACTACATTCAGGGTGATATCTTATACCTGGAAATCAAGCTTATATATTTTCCCTTCTTGTCTTTTCTTCAATTTGGCCCTGGACCATGTCTTTTAAATTGTTATTTTTATTTTAGAAAATTAAGTATACTTATCAACTGGTTTGAGTAATTACATTTGAGCAGCAATTTGTGCACATATTATCTTTCTAATTTCTGTGTTTAGGAACCCTGCCTGTCTTACAAATACATTCTCAAGCAGTAATGCATACTACAGCATACATCTTCAGCAGAGACACTTTGAAAAGGTTACATTTTAATGACAATTCTTACTTTATACTAAGGTCTGAGATGGGGAACTGCATTAAAAGAAAAGCTTTGAGGTTAAGAGAGTCAAAAATCTTATAGTAATGTCTACTTTGTTTTTTGGAAATTCATGTGTCACCACATTTATCAAATGTTTATCAATACAGTTCTTTGGTATTTCTTTCAAGAAGGCTATAATTGTTTTAAAAACATGAAGGAATTCCTTATTACAATAAACACAGAATAACTGCTCTAGTGAATGAACTCATCTGTGTTCTTTGTTGTTACTTTGTAAGCCTTTAGAATTTGCTGGCTTAATTATGTTGTTTATCATAATGTTATACTAGAGTGGTCCATGAACTTCTCTGATTTTTAGACTACTCGTAATCAATTCAGGTCATTAAGAATGGTGAAAGCCCCACCAACACCACCCTGTCTCTCTAGTCCCAAGTATAGGAAAATATTTTTATCTGTGTTACTAACTGGTCAATGTTCTATGAGTGTCCTTGTAGTAGACACTGCTTATATAAATTTGCTTGAATAAGAAAATTAGTCGTCATATTAGTTATAAATTATTTATGTAATCAAGTTAAGAGAACTATAATTTCTTCATATTTTATTTAGAATAAATTAATTTTCTATACATATCTTTTACTCAGATCCAACCAACCCACTTACTGCTTTGCTGCGCAAACAGCCTTTAGAGAAAGTTTACATGCATGAAACATCTGGTGAATTCATGATTCACCTAAACAATAGTAAAACAAGTTCTTATTCTGAACTCTAGGGGAAATCCACATGGTTATTTTAATAATTCCCTCTGGGAGTTATTCACAGTGTTCAATTGTCCTCTTCTTTAAACATGCATAAACGACTGCCATTTTACTAGAAGTAAAAATGTTAGGCCATATATATTCAGAACTTCACTGTGTCTACATGTCTTTGAAGACATCGCTGTGTCTTTGAAGATGTCGCTGCTCAACTAGAACAGGTAGGTTTGAATAGCACTCCTAAGTCAGTACCTTCATGCACTTTAACAAAAGATCTGTCATTTGACATGAAACTAGTAACTTACCTGAAACTATATTACTCTGATCAGAAGGGAAATTCTTAGAGCTGATGGTGCCCACCTCCATCTGGACAAATGTGCCTGCATGCAGTGAGGAGCAGAGGAACCACTGTGATTGAGAAGTGGACGCCATTCACATTCCTGATGCAGTCTTAGCTTCACAGTTTGAGCTTGAATTTAGGAACATAAACTTGAGTTATTTAATCCAAAAGGTATCAAAGGACTAAATAACTTATATGGTGAAACTGTAGGAAATTATTTGACAGAATTTAGCATCTATGATAAGCCTGATGTTGAAACTAATAAAATCACAGATAAAAAATGAGAATTGATGTACTTTATGATTTTTAAATTTTTTAAAATATTACTTTAGCCATGTTCTAATTTTCCTGCACTGAGTATTTATATTAAATTAGAAAACATGTATGGAAAATTAATTGAGATAAATTGTATGAATGACTAATTTAAATCAATTTATTTCTTCTTCCACTATATACTTATTTCCTCCATTGAAGGTCTTTAATATTTCAGTAAATAAAGTTATTTAATTGTGCTGTTAAAACATGCATTTTTTATTAGCTACACATGACATTACAATTTGTGTGTCACATTAGATTGGATAGAGAGAAGTGATGGGAGGGGAGGGGAGGGGAAGGGAGGATAGGAAGGGCAGTAGAATAGAATAGACATTATGATTGATTGCTGTATATACATAGGTGACTGTATGACAACAATGTGATTCTGCAATCTGTACAAAACATGCATTTTTGCAATCCAAGGACTATCTCCAGTTTTCTAAACCCACTGGAATTTTTTACCTTTAACTAAAATAGTTCTTTCATATTTTATTAACTTGATCAATATATAAGAAAATTCTTCATGCCTAAGAACTTGTGTTAATGGTTTTTCAATTAAATCTATAATTACATGAGCTAGACACCATCATCATCTATATTTATGTGGTCTACCTAATTTTCTGTGACTACTGCATACAATTGACACAGTAAGCAGAAAGACATCAACTTTGGGGCCATTTAAAAACGTGTATTATTTTAATTAGAAAATATTTTAATGGTTATTTTGGCACCAAGGCATTTTATTTTGTTTTCCAAACATTTTCTTTGTCATAAGTGAACATTACCCAATTGTTATCTAATTCATACATGGCTTAACACTTTCATAAAATGGAAACATAATATGGTTCACATATACTTTTACTCTTATCAAAAGTCTCAGTTAACATATTTCCACACACAGTAAGTTTTCTATTTAAGTTCTTTGTGTAAATGTTTCTGTTATACCAACAGTATGAACATCCATGATTTTTACTCCTAAGCAGTAAGTACATTTGAGAGTAGAAATTGATCATCTTTTAGCCCTGGGAAAAACACGGAAAGCTTAGCTTGGTCCCCAGTCACATGCCATTCATCTCATTCTCAGACACCTGTGGCTATAAATGAAATGTTGCCTGATCCTTATTTTCCATTTTTTTTGTTGGTGTGTGTTCAATACTACTTACAAATTTAAAATTTCCACTGAATTTTACTTGCAGCTTCAGTTAGGAAGATCACCTCTCTCTCTCTCTCTCTCTCTCTCTTTTTTTTTTTTTTTGTCTCACTGGAATTTATTTTGCTGCATCTAAATAAATAAAAGACATAGTTCTAAAAGTACTTAATCTTTCATCATACAGACAAATTTTGTTCCTAAATAATTTTATCTTAATATATTTGAATCCATCTCTATGTCAACTTAGCTGGAATTTTCATAAATGTGAAATAATAAAGACAAAAGCAATGAATACAGCTTTCTATTCTCAGTACTCCAAATTTACATATAAAATTATGTAATGTACCTTTTGAATCACCTCCACATTTTGTACTTTTAGCATGTTGAGACTAAGGACTGCATAGGTGTGAAGAATAATTTTGTCACTATTGTGTGGGATCAATTTTTGCCAGGGCAAAGATACTAACAATGATGATAATAACTCTTAATAAAATAGATAATTTGGCAGCTGTAAAGTTTTATTTACCAGAGTAAAACATTTTCATCCACACAAACTTCAGTATTAGCTTTTCCTAGTAAAATGCATCTGAAGTGTGTACTGGTTTAAATATTTTAACAATCACCAGAAAATAGATAATATTGAAGAACATAAGTTCATTAATGTACATATATATTACCTGTATGTATACTATGAAATATACAAGTATATTTCACATATGTTACCCTTTGGATTCTCATAATTATTTCTAATAGGGTATTTTTTTTCTAAGTGGGTATTATTTCATTTTAACAGCCAAATAAATAAATATTCCAAACAATTGGGAATATATATTCCTAGCAAATGGTGAGGAAAGACTTATAATTTAAATCTTGGCAGTTCAGTTTGTTTTTAATTATAATTTGGGGATAAACATTGTTTCTGAATATGTGATAAAGTATTAGGCAAAAACCAACTAAAAACAAGAATAGATTTCCACCTTCCATTCTGATATTCCAGAATAGGATGAGGCACAAGCATGGTCATTTGAATTTGTGTGTGTGTATGTGTGTATTTGTAGCTTTATTCATATGTGTAGTATGAGTTCAAAAGAAAAAAGCTGAAACAAAAATAATCCAAATCCAAAGCTAAAATATAATATAGAAGTGATCCTGTGAGCTGACAGTGTCAGCTCTAGCCAGGCTCTGTGGTGCACATCTGTATTCCCAGTGGTTTGGGAGGCTGCAGCAGGAAAATTGCAAGTTCAAAGCCAGCCTCAGCAATTACCGAGGCTCTGAGCAACTTAGTGAGACCTCGTCTCAAAGTAAAATATAAAAAAGTAGTCCTGCCTTCAATGTTAACTATTTCAATGTTTATCTATTTCCAATAGTTTGTAATATGTATTTATTTGATTGTTAAAATGAAATAATACCCACTTAGAAATAATACCCTATTAAAAATAATTATGAGAATCCAAAGGGTAATGTATGTGAATATACTTGTATATTTCATAGTGTACATACAGGTGATATGTATGTGCATTAATGAAATTACGTCCTTCAACATTTATGTATTTTCTGTTGACTGTCAAGATATTTAAACCAGTACACACCTCAGATGAATTTTACTAGGAAAGGCTAATACTGAAATTTGTGTGGATGAAAATGTTTTTCTCTGGTAAATAAAACTTTACAGCTGTCAAATTGTCTATTTTATTAAGAGTTATTATAATCATTGTTTGTATCCTTGCCCTGGCAAAAATTGATCCCACACCATAGTGACAAAATTATTCTTCATATCTATGCAGTCCTTAGTCTTAACATGCTAAAAGTAGAAAATATGGAGGTGATTAAAAGGGTACGTTACAGTATTTTATATCTAAATTTGGAGTACTAAAAATAGAAAGCTGTATTCATTGCAGTTCAACGTGGGAAATCTCACAGAGGGCAAAGGTGAGCTGTGTGAGTCCCCTCAATCTCCACAGGTGGAGATATCCCAGGGCAGCACAGACACAGAAGAGAAGGTCAGCTCTGAGGAGCCAGGGAAACAAACACTTCTCACAGGGGACACCTGCCCTGACAACACAAAGGGAAGAAAGGAAGAGCTTCAGCCAAGTGCCAGGCAACAAAAGATTTAGGAAAATAAGCAAGAGGACTAGACAGGAGAGGTCAGGACTTCTGCTCATAACCAAAGTATAAATAAGAACATGGCTCCAAAAGAAGAAAAATCTGAGACAATGAAAAAACAATTATCTAAATATACAAAAACTCCTCAGGAACAGAATTTATCTAATAATTTGGAGGGCTCAGAGGAAAAATACAACCTGTTCATAGCTTAAGCTTTGCTTATTTAGGAATTAGTAAAATTATTGAGCTATCATTTTAGAATGAATGGGAAAGGTAAGAACATACTGGAGCTGGTAGGATAATGTACCTTAATCTGTTATGTGTAAGTACCTGTATGATGACATATTTTGTATATGCACCTATGTATTATAAATATAATTTATATATGATATATATTACATATATTGATATACATGTATATATGATTTCAAATTATATACACATATATAAATACTTCAAATTTAGGAGTGGAAAAGAATGAATACTCATCACCAAAATGTGAAGTGTAATATTTTTATCACTTGAACTAACGTATTTAACTAATTGTGATTGGCATGTTACTCATTGATTACATTGAACACACGGTTCATGAACTCATGACTTCATGATAAAAACAACAAATACATGTGGAGATGCATCTAGGCCTGTATATACCTGTGTGAAATTTTGTAATAAATTTCTCATCTTTTCTGCCGTTTTGAATGATAAAAATTCCAATATCAGTGATTAGCACCCCTTGTATTAATCAAATAAAATGTATTTTTCATAAATGTCCATCTTCTTCCTTTCTATAGGACTCAAATTTTCACTTCATTTATGCCCACACCTTCAAACCATCACAGGCTAAGTTAACATTTTCCAGATTACCTTCACTTCAAACACTTTTGTAATTCCCACTGCATGGTTATGAAGAACAGCTATACGATATCTGAGTTTGTTTTGCTAGGGCTCACCAGCACTCTGGAACTGGAAATGTTCTTCTTTTGCATATTTTTGCTGGCCTATGCAGCAATCATGGCAGGAAACCTTCTCATTGTGATCACTGTGACCTGTGACTCTCACCTTCATTCCACACCAATGTACTTCCTCCTTGGAAACCTCTCCTTTCTGGATATGTCCATTTCCACCATCACGACCCCTAAGATGTTGGCAGATTTCCTTAGGGAGAAGAAAACTATTTCCTTATGGGGCTGTATGGCTCAGATGTTCTTCCTCCATTTCTTGGGGGGCAGTGAGATGACTCTTCTCATAGTTATGGCGGTTGATCGGTACATCGCCATCTGCAAGCCTCTTCACTACACAGCCATCATGAGCCACAGGGTGTTGGTGCGCTCTGTGCTGCTGTCCTGGGCTGTTGGCTTGGTGCACACCATGAGCCAGATGGTCTTCACTGTCACCCTGCCCTTCTGCGGCCCCAACATAGTGGACGACATATTTTGTGACCTTCCCCTGGTAATAAAGCTTGCCTGCACTGAGACCTATGTTCTGGAGTTGCTGGTAATTGCTGACAGTGGCCTCCTGTCCTTCATCTGCTTCACACTCTTGCTTATTTCCTACTCTGTCATTCTGGTAGCTGTGAGACATGGAGCCTCAGGTGGGCTCTCCAGAGCTCTGTCCACACTGTCTGCTCACATCACTGTGGTCACTCTGTTCTTTGGGCCCTGCATCTTCATTTACACTTGGCCGTTCAGTAGTCTTTCGGTGGATAAATTTCTTTCTGTGTTTTATTCAGTCATTACACCCTTACTGAACCCCATTATTTACACACTGAGGAATCAGGAGATGAAATCAGCCATGAACAGACTGAGGACCCAACACACTAGCTCCATACACACCTTCTAAACAACAGCCATGGAGATGAAGGGTTTTGTGGAAAACCCACATTCAATTACATGTCAGAATAGGTTGGCCTGAAATGGAGGTTCCTTGTAGATTTTTAAATATTTTTATATCATATGTTTAAAGTTTTACAAAATGTCCCATTGTTGTATTTCTATGATATATATAGTTTTATTGAGAGAAAATTATTTTCATTGAAATCTATTTCAGATATGCATTAGTAAATTGATTTTTTAATATAATAAGTATTGTGATTGAAAATTTGGCTCAATAACTATATTTAGAAATTTAGTAGTTACTGAAAAGAAAGAAAACTGAATTTCTATACTTTAAATCAAGGATCTTTCAGCTCAATTCTGTAGATGAGAAAAGAGAGTCAAGTTTATGTGAATTCTTCTGAGCCCCAGGCGTGGACATAAACATTTACATTTTTGGGGATCCTAACAAGTCAAAAGATTATTTTGCAACAGGGCAAACAAGTTGTTTTTATGACTGAACAGAAGCAGATATAAGAATGCATTTTTTCCTTAACAGAAATTACAGCTAACAAGGGTGACATTGCACCTTTTGTCTTATCTTTCATTCATGTTTGTGTACAGATTTACATCATGTACCTTTCTAAAAACAAGTAAGAACATTACTTTAGTGTTCGTCCCCTGGACAAAGAAAAACTAAAGTAGCCCCCATGGATTCCTGGCATTTATACCATGAAAAAACAGGATTAGGAAAGCTGATAAAATTGCCTACAGAAACCCTAAATTTGGAATAAATAGACCATCCATGACCACTTGAACATGTATATAAAAGGCTAAGATCATAATTGACCCTCAGCTAAATGCACTAGAATTTGATATTTTACTTTTTTCTTCCTAAATTAATTCTTTCTTATGTTTTGTTTATATTATCATTCACTCGAAAATTGTTTACTATTGTCCCTCAAATGCTTACCAATGTAGTGATTTAACTTGCATAAGTGCCATTCAGTTTTCTTTCTTCTCAAACCCATCAATAAGGTAATTCTAGAGAGAATTCATTGATTCAAAGTGTTGTTATTTTTTCATCATATAAATCAAACTCAATTTAACCAACTGTGCTTTAATTAATAACTAAGGTACCTTCAATTTCCTAATAATACAAGCATTTTCATGATTAATATCTTTATACCCTCTCTGCATGTAAACCTGTGTAAAAATTTCTGTAGTATAAACACCCAGGGAAGAAAATAATTAATTTCACTTACAGCTACAGATTATTACCTACTTTCAACTGTAGAGCCAGAGTTTCCACCAGTCAGTCTTCTAAATTTTGTTTTCTATATAATCTAATAGCTTGTTGCTTTATTGCTTTTTCAGATTCCCAGGAATTTTGGAGCCTCCTTCCCATATCCATTAGCTATAAACTTCAATTTCTTGCTCTTTCATGATCTTCATTCACTTAAGTGGATTTTCTTTACTTTTCTTATTGATTGGAATGATATAGATCTGCACAGTAAAATAAAGTAGCTTTTACCATATATGGACAGGTAACCATAAATTTAAATTATTTTTTCTTAGAAATTGAAAATTTAGCTCTTCAGATACATTCATCTAATGTCCAACATCCCTATGTAAATAGTTGTTACCAGATCCAACAGGTATAGAGCATGTCCACCATCATAGAAAGTTATTTTTGAAAGCAGGGGTTTTATTGATTTTATATACGACAAATAACTTTTGACTTTGCTGTCTGTTTAGTTTCCTCCTAGTATCTTTCATTAGACAGCTATTTTTCACTATTTATATCCTCATATTTATTCGAATGTTACCTTCTATTTACTTTCAAAGTTTTGTTTATAGATGTTCTTTCCCAGCAACAGATTGCCAAGATATTCTTCAACATTTTCTTTTATTATTATTGTTTCATTGTTTGCATTTTGTGATTAAAAGTTTCTGTAGTCCACCTTTCTATGGAAGGAGAGACTCAATTTTTTACCTCCTTTTACTAAATGACTGTTCCCAGCAATATTTCCAATTTAATCTTTTCCTCCATTGCTTTCAATGGGCAGCATAGAACTGTACCACAATATGGCTCTGTGTGTATTTCAGTTCATGTATAGATTTATGATCCAAGTTTTCTGTTTAGTTTCATAGATGTCTTTTGCTTTACCTTCATTATTTTGGGACAATCACTTTGTATATGGTTTAACATTTAGTGGATGTGATCCCTCTCTTCATTTTCCTATTGAAAGTTGCATTAGGAAAGCATGAATCTTTATCTATGTTAGTTTTACTAAGATTAGTTTAAGACAAACTAAATTTTTATTGAGTATGTATATTGGAGATAACATTGACATTTGTGTTATTCTGTGTTATCCTGCATATGATCATGGGCATGAGAAAATCCTTTTGTTTATTTGAATTGCAGTTTATGTTCTGTAAGAGTTCAAATTTTCCCCTGTAATACTCTCCATTATTGTCAATTTGTATATATATCATTTTTCTTTAAGGTAAATAAAGAAATTTATGTTGTTATAATCAAATAACAATATAAATATTTTAAAATTTGTTTTATAAATAAAATAAAAATAAATGTAACAAGGATGCATATATAATGAATATATCCAAATATAGGTATAGGTAATATATAAGTATAAATATTCATATAAATAATATGCATGTAAATGCATATGCATATTAATTTCATGGTACACAGATATTTGGTCAAACAGTATATGGGATATTTCTGGTTTTGATGAAATTAGCATTTGAGTTGATGGGACAATGGAGCA
Source organism: Marmota monax (assembly GCF_021218885.2). Lineage (NCBI taxonomy): Eukaryota > Metazoa > Chordata > Mammalia > Rodentia > Sciuridae > Marmota > Marmota monax. The sequence continues at coordinate 34,556,879 of NW_026693777.1, forward strand.
GATTACCCCCTATACTTAACATAAAACTCATCCAATCACTTGAAGGCTTCAAAAGACAAAAGACTGACCTCTAATAAGCATGAGGAACTGTCAGGAGACAGCCATTGTACCAAAATTCCTTCATTCTCTGAATTTCCCACTGCAAATGTATCAGATTAAATATTGATTTATCTTCTCAGATATTGAATTCACTGTCTTCACAATCACAAGAACCAATTACTTAAAAATCTTTCATGTATGTGTACATATGCACATATACACACAAAGATATACACATACATCCTTTTGGTTCTGTTTCTCCATAGAACCCTGACTGATACACAAATATGCATATTTATATATGCATAAACATAATCTCATATGTAATACATGTATTTTATAAATATACCCATATAATATTTGTTTGCAAACTTGAGAGGAAGCTAAAGACTCAATGCTATTTTGCTACTGACTAGTTCAGTGCATTTCCTAAGACAGCATAATTTCCAAATCAGGAAATTCACAGTGCTATTTTATGAATAGCTAGTCAATAGACACATTCGATTTTATTAAACACTAACTAAGTAGTATCCTTTTAACAAGGTAAAACCTCTGGAACCACAAATTTCATTTCATTACCATGTCTCTTCATTATGTATTAATCTTCAACAATTCCTCAATTTTTCCTTGATATTTTTATGGTGATAAATATTAGAATGTGTAGAATATGTCAAAGTTCAGATAATGTTTTATAAGGTTTTATGTAATATGTCATAATGTTCATAATATTTTATATGACATACATAATATTATATAATGAGTAGATTCAGATTATTCAATTGCGGCAGTAGAACCCCCCAAGATGTGTCCTTCTCAGTGATTCCATGAATTTCTGAGTCTTGCTTATTTTGCTTAGCATAATATTCTTCACTTGTATCCATTTACATGTAAATGGCATAATTTTATTATTGTTTATAATTAAGTAAAACTCCATTGTGTATATATATATATATACACCACATTTTAAAATTCATTTATTGGACAGGCACCTAGACTGTTTCCATGACTTGGTTAGTGGGAATTTTACTGCTGTAAACATGGATGAATCTATATCACTATAGTATACTGATTTTAGGTATGGGATAAATATTGAGGATTTGAACAACTGGGTCATGTGGTGGTTTCATTTGTAGTCTTTAGAGGAATTTCCATACTGTTTTCCAAGGTGGTTGTTCTAATTTGGAGTCCCACCAACAACCTTAGAGGGCTGCTTTTTCAGAATACACCATTTTGAAATGCACAAACACTTGCCAAGTTAGATAATATTCTTGGCCATAAAACAAGTCAAATTAACTTTGAAAGTATTCAAGTTACTCAGAGTTGTACACAGATGAGCAAAGAAGGTTTTATTTGTAATAGTCTGAAACTGGAAACAACACAAATATGCCTCAGGACATGAATGTGAACACAATTATGGCTTTAAGTACAATGAAATATTTGGCAATGAAAAGGACTGTTCTATTGATATAAATAGCATGATGAATATAAAAATAATTATGATTAATAAAAGAAAAAAATGGGGGGGGGAGTTACCAAGTATTGAACCCTGGGCACTCAACCACTGAGCCACATCCCCAGTCCTATTTTGTATTTTATTTAGAGACAGGGTCTCACTGAGTTGTTTAGGGCCTCGATTTTGCTGAGACTAGCTTTGAACTCACAATCCTCCTGTATTAGCCTCCTGAGCCACTGAGATTATAGGCATGTGTCACAGCACCCAACCAAGAAAATTTTTAAAAGGATTGCATGCTCTCCAGTTTTTTTTACATGAAACCCTAACACATGATAGAGTGTAGACTGATGGTTGTTTGTGGAAGGAGGATATGTGGAAGGACTGGAAGGAGATTATCTAAGAACAACTGAGCTTTGGGGGGTAAGGCACATGACGGTGGTGGTCTTTTTACAGCTGTATGCATGTATCCACACTCATCAAATTGTATATCTTAAATATGAGCCCTGTCTCATATATCAATGTACTATAATAAATTTGGTTTTAAATTTAAGAAGTCAAAATAAATATATTTAGAACTCACATCAAAGTCCTTTTTAAAAACCTGAAAACAGCTTAATAAGTTGACATACAATATGTAACAGTCAGCATCTCATATAATCATAGAATAAACTGAATTACATCAGGTCATTTGACCAAGATTCCCTATCAATTCAGACAATCTTGACATGTGTTACAGCACTGTCTATCACACCTTTCAGCATATGACCTCTCTGGCAATTGGAAATAAAATTGAATTAAATGTGGTACTTATTGTGCTTATTGTCCCATTGAATAAAGTTTAAAATACTCACTGATTTTTAACATTGGGCTGATTTGCGATATTTTTTACTTATCTCCCTTTTCTGACTTCAAGAGGATACAACACTGGTATCACTCTTATAAAGAAGACCTGAAGAGTTATCCAGGTAATTATTTCCATACTTGTGTTCTGAGCATAAAATGGGTTAATTTCCCCCAAGGGATGGCTTCAGGTGGTGAATATAGGTCATGCTGAGGGAGAGCACCTCCGCAGACACTATCTCCACCCATAAATGGATGTAACACAAGCACACTTCAGAAGACAGAATCTGCTCTAAGAGAAAAGTGTGTCTTGTAAGTCATCTCATTTCTTTGATTTTCTTTAAGATAATTCTTAAAATATTTTCATGCCTTTATTTTAAAGAGCCTTGCTACACCTGGTGGGAAGAATGGCTTCATTAGCTTCTGAAAAATTTCAGAAGAGAATCCACAAATTTTCTCCTCCTACCTGTTCCTAGTAGAATTTCTATGGAGTTAACAAGAGTAAACACAACTGTAATATGCCTTGCCTCAGAGATGCTGTCAGATCCAGGTAGGAAGACCATAGTCCTTTCCCCATGAATCAACATGAACAGGTTCTAGTAAACCATTTTCAAGTAGTCCCTGACTTTTAAGAGGATAAAATTATTTTTATTATCAAAGAATGCATAGAATATGATGATAGCTCTTAGCATAAACAAAAAAGTAAACACAGAGAAACGTTATAAACCTGGTTATTACAAAATATGATTAAACTAACAGCCTAAGAATAAAGAGTATAATTATGAACTATAGAATATAACTACATATTTCATCTGTAGATATCACAGAATTAATTAAATCATCTAAGTCCTATATATGCATGCAAAAATGCAAATATTAATCAATAAATCTGTTGTGTATAATTATTCTCCAACATTTTCAAAAATAATAGTTACAAAACTTATTTTTAAGTAGCTATATGAGTTTTTATGGGTCAGTTGTTTCTCTCAAATATGCATAGTTATCTTTTAGTAAATAACTACCTCAAACATATTTGCAATAGTATTTGTGACACTACTGTCTATGTAATTTATTCCAGGGGGTATAGAAATATCTTTTGAAAATTTAGCCCAGAAAATATTCTGTAAAAAGAAACTAAATTTTGGTTAAAAGTTCAATTTGTTCAAATTTTGCAATGGGCATAAATCAATTAGTTGTAATATTGATTTATTTTCCTTAGAAATTTGGTAAATCTCTATGACAGAATATAACATCTATTTGCAAGTTATGAGACTATTATTATATATCTCCTTTTCCCTAGCAAATTTTTGTTTGATTTTGCAATTTTTCTTTTTTTAATCTGTACTTCTGTGTCCTCAGTAAAAGGAAAGGGGAAAATAATCACACTAAGATAATGGATTTTGTTACTCACCTGCTCTCCTTGGTCCAAACTTGACATTTTAAAGGCTAGAAAAAAGATGAGATAAACAATGCCAAGAAATAATCATGGCGGAGGGAAATTATGGTCCCACCATCCAGCTTGAGCATAAAATGCCTGAGGGAAGTATTGTCCTTTGCTAAGAGCTTGAGAGTATTGTCCAGCTTGAGAAGTGTTGTCGTTTGCTAAGAGATCAAGCTAAGCAATATTGGTGTTTACTACTGAAGGTTTAATTTTACATTCATTCAGTACTAATATTCCAAAGGTGCAATTTACTTACACATGTATGCAAATGCAATTTAGTCCCAATTTATAAATATATATATATATATATATATATATATATATATATATATATATATGCACACACACACACATATATACACACATACACATTCATACATATATGTATATATATTTATGTAGAAAGCAATAAAACTGTTGTAAATATATATATATATATATATATATATATATATATATATATATATGTACATATATGTATGTATGTATGTACATATACATATATAGAGAGATGGATACATAAAGAGAGGGAGAGAGAAAAAAACAGAAGAGAGAGAGTATTGTATTTTTGATGGTCAGGAAATTAATGTTTCAAAGCCTATGATTTTTTAGCATCCACTGATACAATTTAAGGTAAATGAGATTTTTTGCTAACCTTAAGATATCTGAAACTTTCAGAGCTCATTATATTTGAATCTAAGTTTGAGTTCGCATCCACTTTAGTTCATTCACTTCTTTGTGACTCTATAGTGAACATATTTTTTTCCTAACCCTCTCACCTTACAAAATACATTCTATCTTCTGATAGATTTTAAATGCTGGTAAATTTTATGCCTAGTTTTGCATACAAATCATATGACAAAGTTTTATTATATGACCCTCAATTCAGCTTCTCCCATGAAGGTTGGCTCAAGACTTGTTTTAGAAAGAGAAGTAAATTTTTAATTTTCTCATCTTTTAAGAGGATGTTTTATCAGAACTTGAAATCATTAAACATAGGACATAGAAACAGTAAGAGTATGTCAAATCATTTGTGCTGGTTTGCAATATCAGTTCTCCATTATCTTCCCCAGCATGATTTAATTTTTTTTTATATAAAATGTGATGAATGTGAGTTTCAGGCTCAGGTTTTTTTTTCACTTAGTAGTGTACATAACCACAATACCGGGTGAAACCACAATCATTGTTTAGCATTTCACCTTTCTTCTCTGCTTTCCTCCCTCCTTTTTTGTGAGAGAGCTTTCTAGGCAAATCATTTGGATAAAAATTCCAACTAACATGCAGGAAAGTCAGGCTCACATTTAGATTATTTTGGAGATATGATGCTATTCATATTTAACCAAGATTTCTCCTCGCAATCATACTTTTTAATGTTAGATATGAAGAATTTCACTGTGAATATCAAATTCTAAACATTTAGTCTCCTTTCTCCTCCCACTAACTGCTAATCTACTTTCTCCAGGTTATTTTAGAGGGCATACTCAATAAAATGGATGGAGGAAATCAGTCCACAGTTTCAGAATTTGTGCTTCTGGGACTTGGCCACTCATGGAGTATGCAGGTCTTACTCTTCATGATATTTTTGCTGCTTTACGTGATCATTGTATCTGGAAATATTGTCATCATGACCTTAATCATCACTGACCCTCATCTCCATTCCCCCATGTACTTCTTTTTGGCCAACCTGTCCTTTGTTGATATGTGGCTTTCTTCAGTCACCACTCCTAAGATGATCACCGACTTCCTTAGAGAGAACAAAACCATTTCCTTTACAGGTTGCATGTGCCAAATCTTTTTTGCCCATTTCATTGCAGCAAGTGAGATGGTGCTTCTGGTGTCCATGGCCTATGACCGCTATGTGGCCATCTGCAAACCACTTCATTACTCCACCATTATGAGCCTGCAAAGGTGCACTGGGCTGGTGGTTTCTTCCTGGACTACTGGCTTTGTGCATGCCATGAGTCACCTGGCTGTGATAGTGCAGTTGCCTTTCTGTGGCCCCAGGGAAATAGACAGCTTCTTCTGTGATATGCCTCTGGTGATCAAGTTGGCCTGCATGGATTCTTATAATTTAGACATTTTAATGAATGTTGACTGTGGGTTTGTGGCTGTAACCTGCTTTAACCTCTTGCTGATATCCTACACATATATTATTCTCAGTGTTTGCCAGAGATCTAAAACTGGTGCATCTAAAGCCCTGTCCACCTGCAGTGCCCACATCACAGTTGTGGTGATCTTTTTTGTGCCCTGTATCTTCATTTATGTGTGGCCACTCAATATCACCTGGTTGGACAAATTTCTTGCTGTGTTTTATTCTGTTTTTACACCTCTCCTCAATCCAGCCATTTATACATTAAGAAATAAAGAGATAAAAAAGGCTTTGAAAAGACTCAGGAGTTATTATGTAGGTTCCCAGGAAAAGGCTTAATGCCCAGAAATTCACTGCATGTACTTTAAACTGACAATACACTGACCTTATAATATAGTTTAAACTTTAACAGATATAGTTTATAGCTATAAATAGTTCCAGTTTCCAGATACATCTGTAGATTTGAGGCAATGCAGAGATTTTATATTTTACTAATCAGCCAATATTGTGAATTATTTCCCTAAAATCCATACAAGAACAATCCTTCATTATGAAAAAATTATCTTTTCAGTCTTTCTACACTATGAATAATATGAAAAAGAACCTGCAAGCAAGCATAGTGACTTTAGTGTTCATCCGCATGGCAGCATGCTTCAGTACAGGACACCAAATAAAACCTCATTGTGTGTGAACCACATTAGGCATATCTGCTAAAATGGTGTGGATTTTTTTTTGGTGGGACATGAAAGCATTCTAAAATAAGATTCTCATGTTTTTTTCATAGCTGTGTGAATATACCACTTTCACCTTACACACACACACACACACACACACACACACACACACACACATATATATATATATATATATATATATATATATATATATATAAGTGAGTTTTATGGTATGGTAATCCTATCTCAACAACACTGCTCTTAAAAAATCCACTTCTAGGAGTACACCCATGGAACTTATCAAAACATGAAAGCTATTTCTTTCAATTTATTCATTGTGTAGGCTTTTTCTTCGTTTATCAGGCCTAGCATGGCCCAGGGATGTCACTGGGACTTTAGTTATCCTCTTGGAGAGGAAGTCAGGTGCAAACAAAAGGGTCTTCTGTTGGCTGAAGCTTCTTTGAGCAGGGTGAGGTTCTGGCTCTTCTAAGGTAGGGAGACTGCTGGGGTAAATATTTCATGAGCAACATCCAGTTGTTCCCACACTTTGGACTCTTAGGTTTTCTCTGCCAGTGCCCTGATCTGAGCATAACACCCATATCTGGACTAAGTGCTTATACATTTCTGGAGCTGTGTTATTGCATTAGATGTTAAATGTAGGTCAGTACTATCCCTTCACCACAGGAAATAAGCTTCTGTTTTTTCCTACCAAATATTTCTTCAGGCCCTTACACTGGACCTTTAAGTACTTGTTTGTAGCCTTCTGTTCACTATCCCTCTGAAGGGAGTCCTACAGTTTAGCAATGAGTAAACAACTCCCCAATAAGAATGGAATAGCTATTCCCAATCTTTGAACACCTGAATCACTTCCCTGTAGGGGTGTTCATTTCCAAATGAATATTTTTTCCAGTGAGGCCTGGTAGGAGTCTAAGGTTGGAGTATTGTGATTTCAAGCCCAGACTGGGAAACTGGAAAGAAAATAAATTTAAAAACAAGATTAAATACAAAGTCAAAAAGATTTTCTCAGATCCATCAGTGAAATCTTTTAACAATCAGGAATCTTCTTCCAGGACTGGGATTCTATATAGTTCCTGGAACTGAATCTTACTTGTCCATCAAGTTGCTCAGTGACTCAGCCACAAATCCACATTTACCACCTACTTTCCCAAGCTATTCTCATTCCTAGTTGTGTAAACTTGGCTAATCTGAGAGGCAGACATAAAGATGGATTACAGTATACTCACACAGGGAAAACAGCAAGAAAAACAGAATTGATTTACCAACAGCATAGAGATATGTCTAAAACATTATTTATGTAGATACAGAGACATTTAAAACAAAGAGTAAATCCTGTCAAAGTTTTAATTAATAGGAATTCAAAAATAGAGAAACAAATATTTAATGATAGAAATAAGAATAGTCATTCTTTCTAGTTATACTAACTGCAAAGTGGATTAAGGAAACTTTTAACTTTGAGAAAAAATATTTGGTAGTTGATAAATGTGATAATTTCAGGTACATTTATGAGGGAAAAATTTTAATCTTTTCATTTAAGAGTTTGCACCTTAATATCTGCAAATTAATTCTCATATAATAACAGGAAATAAGAGTGGCAAAACAAAAAAAAAAAGTACTGGTTTAAAATAGTTTAAAATGTTCAGGATAGATCTTTTCAATATACAGGCCAAAAAAAAATTTAGGCACATGGTAGATATAGTATTAATTATTAAAAAGCAGTGTCTTTATTTCATTATCATAACCTCTTTTTAAAAATCTCCCCTGAGGTACTTTTTAGCCAACTCTGTATTATGATAGCCAGTGACTCATTATATTCTCCAAGGTCAAAGCAGGCAAAGGGGAATGGAATTCTTGTTTTCTGGGCTTAGGGAACATCTTGTTATTTATTTGTAGTTTTTCATTTTCGTCCTTTATCTTAACTTGTAATTTGTATGTAATTGTGTCTTATGTGTTAAATTCAATCCACCAATGTATTTTAATTGATAGTGTTTTCTAATTTACTATTTCTTAAAATTTTCTCCATATTATTTTTAATGGTTGAGAATAATTCATTGTAGGTATGTTTCCTAATCTAGTTAACTAATAAACAATGGAGTAAAGCACACTCTTGCAATCAAATTATTACACACATCCTTATTTCCCTCATTGGCACCTCCTCTCCCCCTCCCCCCGCACCCCCGCTGCTGGGCATTAAACCTAGGGCTTCACACTTGCCAGGTAAACACTTTACACCAAGTCACATCCCCAGCCTTGTCCTTAATTTTTTTTATTTAATTGCTTTTAGTTTTTTAAATACATGACAGCAGGATGCATTACAATTCTTATTACATATATAGAGCACACTTTTTCATATCTTTTTATATAAAGTGTGTTCACACCAATTCATGTCTTTTTACATATACTTTGTTTTGTTTTGGTTTTGCATTACAATTCTTATTACACATATATACCACAATTTTTCATATCTCTGTTTGTATATAAAGTAGGTTGACAGCCAATTCATGTCTTCATACATGTACTTTGGATAATGGTGTCCATCACATGCAATCATCCTTGCTAATTCCCTGCCTCCACCCTTTCCCTTCCACCCCTCTTCCCTACCTAGAATTCATCTTTTCCTCCAATGTTCTCCCACCTTGTCTCATTCTGAGTCAGCCTCCTTATTTCAGAGAAAATATTTGGCATTTGTTTTTTGGGGGGATTGCCTAACTTCACTTAATAATTTGTTATTTTTTTGCAATGAACTTACTTTCATTGCATCAATAAATTAATTTTTTATGTAATCTTTGTCTTTACTGGCACAAAGGCTTGAATCAATTACCATTCATTTTGATTTAGACCAAATTCATTATAGTTTAAAACACATAACTTTTCATCTATGTCTGTGTATGTATATCAAATTTCTTCCCAATCTAAGACACAGAGTCATCAAAGAGAGAAGTCCTTTCCTATAACTAGATAAAGCCACAGTCTTCTTATTTGACTAGTTGATGTGTTCAGCAGCTCAAGGATTTGGGTTACAACAATTTCATTGTGAATGAACAAAGATGAATGGGTAACAGAAGCAAGACCAGAGGTTCAATTTATCTAAAGATGTACTGATGTTCCATTAAAAATAGAGGTTGCACCTCATGATCCAATGTGGAAAGGCGGTAGACATGGCTACTTCTTTCAGATTCAAATGTCTCCTAAAATCATCTATCTGGTTCTTTCTTCAGTACTAAGGTGACTTTTAATTTCAGAACTTAAAAACTGGTTTTGAGTTATAATTCTTAGGTCTGGAATAGAGTTTTCTTTAAAAAGAAATGATAAAACAATACACTTTTTCATAGGATCAAACATCCACCTAAAAGAAATAAAAGCAGAAAAAAATGAAGGGAGTATAGGTAATACATATCTAAATAATGTTATGGATCCTAAAAGAAACAAACGATCATTGTAAAACAATGAAGTATGGCTAACTTCAAAGTCACATGAGAATTTAAGAACTAAAGTAGAAAGAAAGTTTCAGAAAGCATAGAGCTAACTTGAACTGTGGAGGACATGCTATAGTGGGGCTCAGAGAAGGCAGGTGCGTGGGAGAGACAGGAAGAACAGAACCTCCTAGCTAAGCCTTTGGTGTTCATTGCTGCCTCAGCTTCAGCCAGCCAACACCAAATTCACAGATGAACCTACAGCATCTGCTCAGCTTTACCAATGTGAATTTAGACTTTCTAAGTTTCTTTCCTATTTATATCTCGCCCTCTTCCAGCTCAGGTGGTGGAAAAGGGGTTCCCCTTGGTGGAATGAGCTGGGTGAGAAATAAAAGCTAAGAGAAATAAAACAGCAAAAAATCACATAACACAGAAAGTAATTTCAAGAGTGGGGTCAGGATGGGCAATTCAGTCATACAGATGGAGCTTCTATACTATGAGAAATGTAGCCGGGGCCTGCTTTATTTATATTAGGAAATAGCAAAGGCCTTCCATAGAATGTTCTTCATCAAAAAAGGTTAAAGGTAGGCTGTCCAGTTCCCAATGGGTTACACCCATCTCCTGAGCTACTATGGGGAACTTCCTAGCAGAGCAGAGATAGAAATCACATGCATTGGGCAATCTATTGGGAGGGCCACGGGTAATTGGATAGTTCACAATACCAAACCAAAATCTCCCTGGCCACCATTCCTGGAGAACACCTTCATGTAAATCACAGATGGCTTCCCACACTTATATCCCATTCAGACTCCTGGGTATCAACTCCTTTCAACATTAGTAATTTATTATTACATAAAACAAGATTTTGAGTCACACATTCTGTTACACTATCAAAAACTCTCTTGACTTTTCAAAAATATTCTATTCAACTTGTCCCATTTATGCCTCATTTTCTCTCCTGAGTAAAAGAGTCTGTTTGCTATATATCTGGAAAAGATGGAAATGATTTATTTATTAAAATTAACTGCAGCTACTGCTTCTTAAATTACAAACTGAAATAACTCATTTTACTAAAATTAAAAATGTGAAATATATAAATTACAAAATAATCACCACTAATAAAGAAGTTCTTCATTAGACTTGTAAGCTCTACTGTTCTAATTGGGTAGGAATATAGTTGGTCAGCCATGTATTGCTCCAGAAGATGATTATTTATCATTAAGAAAATGGAAGTGGCACTGAAGCAAAACTTTGACAAATTTTAGAGGATAACACCAGACCCAAGGATTTCATATTTAGGGAAACTGTCAGTGATGATCTGGGTATTTGTAGTCTCCGTAACTCAGGTTGAAATTAATTCTCAAAGCTATATAGTATTTTGCAGTGGGGTTTTTGGGGGTAGGTAGACCAGGTCATGAGGGTGGGGCCTCCATGAATTCCTTATAATAATAGGGAGAGAGACACAAGGTAGAAAGCTGTTCTATCTCACATGCAGACAGCCCACAGAGCAAGAAGGACCTCACTAGAGGCAGCTGCCTGATCTTGCACATCTCAACTTCAGAACCATGAGCCAAATAAGACATCATTACTCAGGAGAAGATCAGAGAGAAGAAAGTTGGGAAAAAGAAAAAAAGCATGTAACTTTCAAAGCAACAAGGGATAGAGTCAAAACATCAAGTGAACCCCTGTTACACTTTTACTATATTCGTAGGAATTGTTCATTTATTTTACATAAATTAAAACCTGATAAATTTCATAAAAAAATAAGATGTACATGCAGGTGTCCACACTAATGCTGACCTTCAACTTATAGTTCTGATCATTTATTCTTCACACATACACATACACATTTTGTTTAATGATGAACCCAGCCTAATTCCATCTTAAGATTGGGAACCATCTCATCACAAAGTCATGAAAAATTAATTTCTGTTTTACTATAAATTGCCGCAGTCCGGCTGCAGCAAAATAACCGGGGGGTGACGAATAACTTATGTATGTTGATACAGCAGGAGTAGGAGCCGTTTATTGCAGGACAGGAGCAGTATTTATACATTCCACACAGCTTATCTAATTAGCATAAACTAGATACATCAGTCAACCAATAAGGAATCTCCACACTTAATGGCTCGCTTTTGTTACTTCTCAAACCACTCCCTCTGGTATTTTGCCAGGCACCATCCAGACTTGTTTCCCCTGGCAAAATGCCAGGTGTTATTTTTGACTTGTTTACAGACTCTAACAATAAATTACTGAGATTTCTTAACTTGTTTGGAATTCCTGCCCATGCCTTGAACTCACCCATGCCTGGCTGTCCCTGACCAGATAACAACCCTCTCTGAAACCTCAGTGTCCCCTCAGAAATTCTAATGTTGGGATCTGAATTTACTCCCTACCTTGAAATATCATACCATGTAGATCATTAACCTACTATCTGCCTTTATATTATGCTTGTCAAAATCTTTTAGCTGTAAGTTCTCAAGACACCCCTCTTTTGCAACTTTTTGTGCTATAAAATCTTTTTCCTGGGGAGCTGGCGTATTGGTCTCTAGCCCGGGGTTTTCAGGAAGGACAGTCGCTGGCCAGCTTTTGTGTACACAAATACAAGCTTGCTTTAATTTGATTTAAAGCAAAAATCAAATGGTGGTCTTTCTTTGTATCATGGTTCAACATTTAGTTAGAAGAACAATATTCAATTATATAAGTAATAATAAATACTGGTAAGGATGTGGGGGAAAAGATACACTCATACATTGTTGATGGGGCTACAAATTACTACAATGACTTTGAAGATCTGTATGGAAATTATTCAAAGATTAGTAATAAAATCACCATATAACCCAGCTATCACATTCCTTAGTATTTATCCAGAAGACCTTAAATCAGCATGCTATATGATACAGGCACATCAATGTTTATAGCAATACAACTTACAACTGCAAAGTTTTGGAACCATCCCAGGTGCTGTTCAACAGATTAATGAATAAAGAAAATGTGATACACATGCACAATGGAGTTTTATTCAACCATAAAGAATGAAATTATGGTACTTTTTGGGAAAAGAGTTAGGTAGGAGCTTAGGGACATCAGGATATTGGTGACAAATTATTAGACAAAAGAAGGAAAGGTGTCTTATAAAGAGATACCTGTGCCGGGAGACCTGTGGAGGAGGCATACAAAAGAACAGACAAAGATACAAAAGTGTAAGTAGACAGACAGGATGGAGTAGACAGAGTGAAGTGAAATGTAAATGAGAAGTGCGGAAGTGAAGTGTCTGTTCCTCCTGGCCTGGGAGTTTGTTAACTCAAAGAACACATACCTCCATTATCATGACTATATTCTAATTAGTATTTCTTTAACTCAAGTGTTAGCTAACTGACATAAGGTCCAGGTTAATACAAACACAGAGCCCCTTCTCTCCAAGGACATTGCTAAAGAAACCCGATAGTGTCTGCCTAGTTGTCTTCTTGCCTCAGAGGGAGGAGGCTGGGCATTCTGATTGTGGGAATCAGTGTGCCAGTTATCCTCTGGGAGTTTGCTCACTGGAGGAATGCTCCCCTGACTAATTCCACTGTCAGAATACTTACAGTGTCTGATCCCTATTTACAATAAATCTCATTACCATGAAAACTCCCAGCACTGAGGACATCACCATGACAATTCCCACCAATTAGGAATTATGACCATGACAACTGCCCCCCACAAGTTCAAATTTTAAAATGACCAATGGAAGTAAAGTGTGCAGTATTCTAATTAGGTTTTCTAACCTAACCAATGGTTGAAGGAAATTGGAAATTATTCTAGTCAGATATCATAAGATAACCAATGGGAAAAATATAGTTAGTTCTTCAATAACAACCATATAGGAATAGACCACTCCACACTTCAGGATACGTGACCCTAATTACCAAACATTGGAGCCTTGAGCCTCTCTCTCTTGCTTGGGCCATTCCTTTCTACATATTACTTCCGTGTCTTTCACTCAATTCTTTGTACGAGACACTGAGGACCTGTACTTTTACTGGACATCCCAATGGTAACAAAAGGGTGGAATTGCAGAGCATAATGCTAAGTGAAATAAACCAAATTCGACACGAGACATTGATTTGCTCTCTCAAAGCCATTTCTGCACCAACCGTGGCCACCTTTGAGGAGCTCAGCACCAAAGCCAAGATGCCCATGTTGGATCTGGGCACCTGGAAGTCTCCCCCAAACAAAGTCAAAGAAGCCATAAAGGTGCCATTGATGCAGGATTTCGCCACATAGACTGTGTCTATGTCTATCAGAATGAGAATGAGGTGGGAGAAGCCATCCAAGAGAAGATCCAAGAGAAGGTGGTGAAGCGGGAGGACCTCTTTATTGTGACCAAGTTGTGGTGCACCTTCTTTGAGAGGAAGCTTGTGAAGGAAGCCTGTCGGAAGACCCTCAAAGATCTGAAACTGGACTATCTGGATGTCTACCTTATTCATTGGCCCCAGAGATTTCAGGCTGGGAAGGACTTATTCCCCAAAGATGATAAAGGCAACAACCTCATCAGTAAAGAAACATTCTTGGATGCCTGGGAGGTCATGGAGGAGCTGGTGGATGAGGGGTTGGTGAAAGCTCTTGGTGTTTCCAACTTCAACCACTTCCAGATTGAGAAGATCTTGAATAAGCCTGGACTCAAATATAAACTAGTTACTAACCAGGTGGAGTGTCACCCATACCTCACCCAGGAGAAACTGATCCAATACTGCCACTCTAAGGGCATCACGGTCACAGCCTACATCCCCCTGGACTTTCCAGATAGACCTTGGGTCAAACCAGCAGACCTTTCACTACTGGAGGACCCTAAGATCAAGGAGATTGCTGCAAGGCACAAAAAATCCCCAGCCCAGGTTCTGATCCGGTTCCATATCCAGAGGAATGTGGTGGTGATTCCCAAGTCTGTGACCCTAGAACGTATTCTCGAGAACTTTCAGGTCTTTGACTTCAAATTGAGTGATAAGGAGATGGCGACCTTACTCAGCTTCAACACAAACTGGAGGATCTGTGTCCTGGCTGACCAGGCTAATTTGCTGTACTACCCCTTCACTGCTGATTACTAAAGCTAAATATCCTGATGAGACACCTGGTGGATTCTTTCTCTTCACTGAAGTGGAATTTAGTCTCCCTGAGGCCCATTTTTAGCTAAAATTATATGAAATTATATTGTGCTTGATCTTTTCAGAATCTAGGCAATTTTTTTTAAAAAAATTATTAGTGTATTATAATTGTACATAATGGGATTTTTTTAATGCTCTAATCATCCATGCACGCAATATTAGTTGCTCAATCTCCTTCTCAGAACCTGCTTTCGTTCTCCTCCTCCCTTCCCCTAAGCAAGGTTTTATTTAGATCCATATGTTGATCCAGGAAAAGACTTATCACAGAGAAGTATGACTCAGATGAGCAAAAGACTATTTCTTCCATTTATTTAATCTGAACAAATGTTTGTTAAACAACAGGTTCTCTGCTACCATTGAGGATGCAAAAATAAAAAAGAATAAAAAAATAATGAAAGTAAAAATAAAGAAATAAACTAAATTCAAAAGGTCAAGGTTAAATGTTTTCACTCAAAGTGGAAGTAAGAGCAAAGTCAGCAAAAAGCTCCCATCTAAAAGATGTTGAGTTTTCTCTACACAGAAAAGATGAGGTTTGAGGAGGTAAATATTTCACCTGATGTAATCATTACAGAACATACACATCTATCAAATGTTATATTTTTATGTACTGGTTAATTGACAAGTAGGATTGCATCAAATTTAAAGCTTCTGAAGCACAAAGAAGAGAATAATTAATAGACTGAAGAGACTACTTAAAAATGGGGGAAAATCTTTGGCAACAATTTATCTGACAGAGAATTAATATCTACAACATATGAAGAACACAAACATCAATAAAATAAGCATTTCAATTAAAAATAGGCAAATGACATGCATAGACACTTCTTATAAGAAATAAAAACAGCCAGTAAATAATTATATGAAAAAAATCCTTGTGCAGTGATGCACACCTGTAATCCCTGAGGCTCAGGATCCTGAGGCAGAAGGATCAGGAGTTCAAATCCAGCCTGAGCAAAAGTGAGATGCTAAGCAACTCAGTGAGGCCCTGTCTCTAAATCCAATACAAAATAGGGCTGGCAATATGATTAAGTGGTCAAGTGACCCTGAGTTCAATCCCTGGTACAAATTATATAGAGTGCTCACCTAGCATGTGTGAGGCCCTGGGTTCGATCCTCAGCACCACATTTAAAAATATTTAAAATAAAGATACTGTGTCCAACTACAACTAAAAATGAATTTAAAACAAAAGAAAAACCAGGCAGAATTTTGAATGATTAAATATTTTCTTGTATTTAATTTTCTTAATTGAGAAATGGAATGTAACAAATCGTGTGTGTATGTATGTATGTGTATGTATATATAGTTAGCCATCAGTGAAATGGAAGTCAAAGATAAAATGACATTCTGTCTCACCCCAGGTAGAATGACTACCATCAAAACAACAACAACAAGATAGAAAATAATAGATGCTTTGAAGAATGTTGGGGGGGGGAAGCAACACATTATTGCTTGGAATGTGAGTTAATACAGCTGCAATGGAAGAGTATAGAGCTTCATCAAAAATCTAAAAATGGAACTTCCTTACTATCCATTTATTCATATCATAGGTATATATCCTTAAGAAATGTAGTCAGAGATACTGGTCGACCCACATTTATATCAATACTGTTCACAAACTATGTACAATAGATAAGACATGCAATCATTCTATGGGCCCATCAACAGCTGAATGGATAAAGAGAATGTGGTCTTTATGCCAGGGATTGTGATTCAGCCATAAACCAGAAGGACATCCTATCATTTGTAGTAAAATGAATGGGAACAAGTGAGCAGCATGATAAACAAAACAAGGCACACAGACAAGTAGAGCATACTTTCTCTCACATGTAGAAACATAAGCAGAAAAAGCTGAAAACAGGAGAGAAATTGTTAGTGATTGATAAGGAGGCAAAGGGAAGAAAGCAGAAGGATGAGGGGAGCGGGTAGAAAAGTGGATGGACATGATCAATAGTCAATGTATATTCATGTATAGAAATACCACAATAAGTATCACTAATGTGTACCATTAGTATTAGTAATTCTAAAAAGTAATTTTTAAAAACTTACACATGAATGCACACTAAAGTATATCTTTATAATGTTATAAAATTGCCTAACATGAAAGAGTTTCTCAGAGGTAGAGATTATTTTGGACTAGTAAAGCTCTAAGATACTACTTTTAACTAATTCTAATGTACTATGTTATACACTGAGAAATGGGAGCCAAAGAAAATCTGTAATTATATAAAAAAGGAAATAAAAACTCCACAAAAATCCAAAATTAAGACTTTGTCTTTCCAAGGATACTCCCCCGCTCCCCCTCCCTCTCTTTTCCAGCCCCTTCCTCTCTATCTGTCCACGACTTTCTGAGTTCACCCATCTCTTTGGGCATTATCACTCTTTCTTTTCATCTTTACTTCTGTATTTTCATATGTATTTTTGTTTATTTGTTTCTTCTGTGCTTTCTTTTCTAGATACTGATATATTTAACTTTTTTTTACTCCTGAGGATCTACTCTACAGATATATTTTTCATGCAAGATTACTTATGTATGTTCAAAGTTATTAGCAGCATAGACTCTAATAGGAAAGAAGCCCCAACAAATATTACCTTCCTTCCTTTACCTCTTTATTCACTTTTCATCATCTCCTATTGCCTTTCCGTCTGAACTTGACAAATATTTGAATGAAAGAATACTTGACTGAATATTGTATTTACTTTGTAAAATTAAAGTTCCTTATTTTAGTTTTAATGTTGTTCAGAATAATGCCATGGTTCTTTTTCATGTATAAGAAAAACTAGGTAGTGAAGGGATAGTGGCTGAGCGGTAGAGTGCTCACCTAGCACGTGTGAGGCCCTGGGTTCTATCCTCAGCAACACATTAAAAATTTTAAAATAAAGATACTGTGTCCAACTACAACTAAAAAATAAATTAAAAAAAAACTAGGCAGAATTTTGAATGATTAAATATTTTCTTGTATTTCATTTCCTTAATTGAGGAATGGAATGTAACAAAGCACATTTTTTAGAAAAAATTTATAACTATCGATACAAAATGTGCAATAGATTATTATTTTATTTGAGAGGACAAAGACCTAAAGGCATTGGTCTCCAAGACACCATGAAGGTCTTTAGTTAAGCATAATTAGTAATTTCTGACAATTCATTAGAAACCTAATGTATTCGCTTCATCTTGCTCTTTTGCACCAAAAATATGCATTTACTATGATATTTATTATTGATTCAGGACCACTATTTAACTTTCTAGATAAGATCTATGAATTCTCATCCCAGATATGAGTTACATATCTAAAATAACCTTCTAGGCTTTCTGCTTTCATTATGCCTGATTAACATCTAACATTCTATTATCATTGCCACTAACAAATTGTCAAATACTACACAGATACATGTAATCCTGTTCTTGTAGCAGCACAATCAAAATAGCCAAGTTATGGAACAAGCCTAGATGTCCATCAACATATGAACAGATGAAGAAAATATGGTGTATATACACAATAGAGTTTTATTCAGTTATAAATAAGAACCAAATTATGTCATTTAAAGGAAAATCGATGGAACTAGAGAGCATAATGTTGAGTGAAATGATGCAGACTCAAAATCAAGGGTCAAATGTTATCTCTCATATGTGGATACAGGAGAGAAACAACAAAGAGAAAAAGAGATTACAACAAAATAAGACAGACTAGTAGAGAAGAAGGTGATCAGAGGGATAAGTACAGGGAAAGGACAGGTAGTAGGAAATGAAATTTACCACAGTATGTTATGTACGTGTAGAAATACACCATAATGAAACCTACTATTTGTATATAATTAGACACTAATTACAAAAATAAAAGTGAAAACATAAATGTGGGAACCTTAATGGGCACATACTTTGATTATTTAGTATTAAATATATTCTTGTCATTTTCCTTGTATGCTTCTAGATGGCATTCCACTAATTCCCACTGGTAGTACTCTACAGGTTAAAGCTGTTATAAAACCCAGAGCACATTCTGTATTGCATCATAATTTAGAAGTGCATATTTTGGAATCTATGATGTACAAACATGAGAACATATATTTAAAGAAACTATTTAGAATGTTCTTTGAACTTCCCCTTCAGCAGGTGGAAGAAGATAGCTGTTTGAGGGTAGGATTGGATTCCTGACAAAGTGAAATTTTCATCTTTTATACTTGAAATAGAAATTCAAAAAATCATGCATTTATCTGGGACATCTGCTGCCTTCAAACTTATGAGAACAGAATAATGCTGCAGAAATAGAAAAAGGTTAGCACTTTCTACCCTGGCCCTGAGTTGAAGCCCATTTCATGTTTGATTCCTACTATTATTTGAAAGAGACTAAAATAAGAGGAAATGCCAAGAATGTTGGGAGATTAACCATTTGGATATTAATTTGGGTGTAATACAAATGATTGATTCCAACCTTCCCACCCCCAGAAACAAAGGTAAAGTGGAAAAAGGAATAAGAAATCCCAATCAGTCAGAAAGTGTAGGCAGAGTCTCAAGACAAACTTCATTGACTTCACAAGTATGCAACAGGTATGCATATCCAGCTGACATGCTCTGCCTGTGCATCTTCTAGGCAAGAGGAGTTTTGTGTCAGGTAAAATGACAAGGAAGGCTAGAGGTGGTGAAAGCCTTTGGGCTCCTCTTTAGCCTACACTAACAGCACTTCTTTGTCTTCCCTGCCTGAACACTCACTTGAACCTGTGACACCCTCTTGTGCAGGAACTCATTTTGTGCAGAGGAATGTCCATCTCAGACACAGCTGCCCTCAGTCTCTGTAATGAGCACAATTTGAGACTGTCTGGAACAGGGTACAGAAAGGAGACCAGAAGAAGGCAGGAAGCGAACTGAAAACTTGGGATGATATGGAATTCCATCTATTGGGTGACAGGGAATAGACACAGTAGAAAATGAAAAAGGAATCAGGTGCTACCTGTTTCTTGGCATCCTGAACCTGAAGAAGCACAGGTGCCCAATCCAGGGGTGCAGTGGATGCACCATGTGTAAGTACAGGAGGGGAGCTCCAAGGCTCACTGTCCTGGGAGCAGATTCTGCATCCACTGTGAGGTGTGGATATGGAGGTCAACTGGGTTAAGTGGGTTCAGAGAAAGGAGCTCTCTAGCTACTTCTAAGGACATCAAAGACATTTTGTTATATTTCAGATCTCTTAGACTCAGTATGTTTGTGCTAATGCATGTGGGACTATGTGTTTGTGTATTCATCAAATATGAGCTCCTGTATTTTAACTACTTATTCTATAACATTGTAACATTCGTGTACAGCTACTGTGCAAGAATCAGCATGATATAACTCTAAGACCTTTTCATCAGGATAAATATATCCTCATGTACATTATGTAAATTTCTACTGTACCTATCAGCCTCTAACAGTTTCCTTGTCTGGATATTTTACACAACTGTTTTGTGCTGTCTTTCTTCTTTCATACAGTATAGTGTTTTTGAGGTTCCTTCCTATTGTAATATGTATCAATCAACATTTCACTGCTTTTCTTTTCTTTCTTATTTTTGGCCAAATTTTATTTGTCTATTTCATAGCACTTTTGAAAAGTATTACATGTAACTGAAAATCAAACCAGCATCTGTATATTTCACATTGCAGTAATTGTTCTAATCAGTAGTCATTTCTCTTCCATATAATACACTCCAACAGTGAACTATGTATTTTCAAAGGGTTAATTATGTGTTTGTAAAATGTTTTTATATTAGACTAACACAAATACATGATTTTTAAAAACATCTGTAGTAAAAGAAAGAAATTCCACTGATTTTAGCATTCCAACAGATTACCTTGTTAACCTCCAACCCAGAATGAATACTTTCTACTTTAGAGACTAGTATACAGACTAAATATTATCTCTCAATTTCTCCAACATGATTGTAACTCTTATTTAGACAAAGCTTTAGACAGAAAAGGTGACTTCTTTTTTGGTACTGGAATTGAACTCAGTGGCACTCGACCACTGAGTGACATCCCTAGCACTATTTTGTGTATTAGTTAGAGACAGGGTCTCACTGATTTGCTTAGTGTCTCACAGTGCTGTGCTGGCTGTGAACTCACAATTGACCTGGCTCAGCCTCCTGAGCTATTGGGATTACAGGCACTCACCACCTACCTAGCTAAAATGGGAATTATTAAGTCAAACAAAGTCATGATTTGTCATTTAATGCCTTGATGAAATAGTGTCAGTTAATGAAATACCAATACTTTCCTAATTAGTTTTGACAGAGGTATACATACTCATTTAATCACTTGCTAATGAGACCAAAGAAGGAAATACACTGCAAATTTAAAGTTAACTGCAATTAACTGTAATTTAATTATCTCTTGAATGAGTATATTATATGTTGTCTATGGCCAATACCAATGCACTCTGCTTTAATTATATTACTTAGGATAGTCAAATTCCTTTTTTTATTATTAAAAAATATCTGTGAGAAGGATATCATTTGGCTACCATCTGACATTTGGAGAAGAAGATTTTAGGTATATGGTAAGCGAATAAAGGACTACTAATTAGAATTTCAGAACAGGATATAGTGCCTAAACAGGATCGACACCTGGTCATGTATATAACCAGGGTAATACTTCTAAGTCAGGTCAAAGGTACAGATCTTGTTTTAAGAGCCTGATGACCAGTTTAGATTGAGAATTCATAAGACTATCTATACAGAGCATGACATCAGAATTAACATTGCAATTCAGAAAACAAACAGAAAGATAACAAGCAGGGACTTGGGCTTCTGTAGGACTTGAAAAAGCACTTTGTTATGTGTCAATAAGGAGAAGGGACCCACACTTTGCCCATATTCTGACAATCAGAAACAGTGAATTACCATTAACAACAAAGATTAGTCATCAATAACCCCAAAACAGAGAATCTTGCTAAAGTTTATGTTGTGTGTTAGTGAGTAAATTCCTAAGACATTGTAAGCAAAATAGCCTCGAGTCCTACAGAAGCACAGTTATATAGAAATTCATGGTTAAATGGAATGAAAGTGTAGTTAGAAGACCCAAGTCTTGGTGAGGAATGAGTAGAATGAAAGAAGGGTGAACTCAGGGTTCAAGGGAATTATGGGGCATAAGTTGCTTTCAGCTATGCTAATTTGGGATGTAGCAAATATTATTTTTGCTAGGAAAAGATCTATTGAGCAGAAAAAGGTTGGTCATAACAGGTAACATTTGCTTTTGTGATTCTCCGGATTAGGAAGGGATGGACACAGGAAACAGCACAGTTGAGACAGAATTCATCCTCCTTGGTTTGACTCAGTCTCAAGAGGCCCAAATCCTGCTCTTTGTGCTAGTCTCAATGTTCTACCTCATAATCCTCCCTGGCAATGTTCTTATCATTCTTACTATAAGATCAGATCCTGGACTTAATGCTCCCCTCTATTTCTTCTTGGGAAACTTGGCCTTCCTGGATGCCTCCTACTCCTTCATTGTGTCTCCCAGGATGCTGGTGGACTTCTTCTCTGAGAAGAAAGTAATTTCCTACAATTGCTGCATCACCCAGCTGTTTTTCTTGCACTTCCTTGATGTAGGGGAGATGTTCCTCCTTGTTATCATGGCCTTTGACCGCTACATTGCCATATGTCAGCCTCTACACTATGCAACAGTCATGAGCCCCAGGGTCTGCTATGCATTGCTGTTGGCTCTGTGGCTTGGGGCCTTTGCCCACTCCATTGTGCAAGTGGCCCTTATTCTGTACTTGCCCTTCTGTGGCCCAAACCAGCTGGACAACTTCTTCTGTGATGTGCCACAGGTCATCAAGCTGGCCTGCACTGACACCTTTGTGGTGGAGCTCCTGATGGTCTCCAACAGTGGCCTGCTCACCCTGCTGTGCTTCCTGGGCCTTCTGGCCTCCTATGCTATTATCCTCTGCAGAATAAAGAGACACTCCTCAGAAGGGAAGAGCAAGGCTATCTCCACTTGCACCACCCACATTATCATTGTGTTCCTCATGTTTGGACCTGCCATTTTTATCTACACCAGTCCCTTCCGGGTTTTCCCAGCTGACAAAGTGGTTGCTCTCTTTCATACAGTCATCTTTCCTTTGCTGAACCCTGTAATATATACTCTTCGCAATCAGGAAGTGAAAGCCTCCATGATAAAGCTGTTATGTCAGCACAGGGCATTCTAAATGGAGTAGAAACATGAGTAAATCAACAGCAGAGAAAGTTCAATCAAAATGAAATAAATTATTTCTTTATGCACTGATCTAATGAGTCATTTAGTAAAGGTACTGTTACCGATCACTTTCAATTTTCAGGCTGTGTGGCATATGAAGGAGATAAACTACATCCAGTTGTCCTAGGATTATATTCAAGTGAATAAATACAGGTGAAAGTATCAAATCAGAAAAAAAAATGTCAACAGCAGTGCTACACTGTAGATTGGGGAGGTACTAAATACCTTGCTTTTTACTGTCAATAAGGTATTCTGACACAAACCAGCTGGTCCTTGGGATTAGCTGATTCAAGATGATCTAAAAGAAGTAACCACACAATTACCTGAGATATTAAAGGAAGAAAGGATGACTAATACAAGGATCCACAATTTATAAGTTCGTTATACTTGAAGACCACAAGAAGAATAATGTAGCTTAGTGAAATTGAAGCAGTTTAAAGTGGCAAGAATTGAAAGAAAAGAAGTTGGCAGGTAAAATTCTCCTGAAGTATTTCAAGCAATGGAAAGAATTTCACACCATTTAAATCTCAAATGAGGTCATAAAAGGCATTAAACTGGAGAGTATTAATGTTTTCTACTTGCCTTAAGGAAAAAGCCTCAAGACTCTGGAGGAATATGGGAAATAAAATTTCATTAAGTAAAAAAAAAATCATACTGTTAATTAATTTATTCGTGCCTTAATTAGTTATTTTTTTTCCTAAATTTGAAGAGTGTTGTGATTTCCCTCACTGTTGTTGTTAATCTTGGAGAGGAATTTGAGTTCCCTTCAAATGATTTCATCCTGAATGTAATTATGTTGCTATTTGTTATGTTAATCTTTATTTAGTTACAGATGACTAAACCACTTCGATTTCTTTTTTTCTTTATTTGTTTGCTTGGATGGGGGTAATACCAGGTATCCTATATTTGAAATAGTTGAATGGGTGGTAAAAGCGGCCTATGAACTTGGAATCAAGTTATATATATAATTTATATTATATGTAACATATAATATAAATTATATATATATAATTATAATTATATATAAATTATATATATATTAATTGACTATATATATATATATATATATATATATATATATATAGTCAATTAAAGAAATCCTGTCCTCATAGCAATTATTAATATGTAGAATACAGCAATTATTTTTCTATTGCAGGCTACAAGATCACAGAACTGAAACTGTGTGCAATACTCAGGAAAATAGCTCAGAGCTTCTCTAGCACTAGTAGATAGTAGATATCTCCATATAAAACGGAAACCTTATATCCTTCAGTCCCTATGCCACTTCCCTGATTTCTGAATTTAAGACTAACTAAGTCAATCAGAAGTTGTAAGAAGACTTTAGGGTTTAATTTTTAGCCATGATGCCTCTGGAGAAGACAAAGTTGGATTCTGTCTTAAGAAGACTGGAAATCAGCTTCAACCTACAGTCTTCTTTGGATGAACAAGGGATTTCTAATTGTTTGTTGTGAGGTGCTGCCCTGTGCATTGTAGATTGCTGGGTAGCATCTCTGACCTCAAACTACTAGAGGTAATGTTTGTACACACTTGAGACATTCTGGGTTAAGAAGATTAGCTTCCTGTGTGTAGATCTTATAGTAATATGGTTAACAACCTCATTTTGCAATTAGTACATGATCTAGAGCCTATGCAACCTACGATTTTTAAAAAACTGTATTCATAGTATAAAAACATCACTGGAAAATATTAGTATGCTATCTAAATATAAGAAAAAAATCATTTGTATTTTTCGATACTATCCAGACTATGAAAGAAAATAATTTCATTAAACTAACTATGATGACTGTGTTCAAAATGGCAGAAAATAATGTATAAAAAAGGTAAAAGGTTGGACATGTGTCACATGCCTGTAATCCCAGTGGCTCGGGAGGCAGAGGCAGAAGGATCATGAGTTCAAAGCCAGTCTTAGCAAAGGTAAGGCACTGAGCAATTCTGTGAGACCCTGTCTCTAAATAAAATACAAAATAGGGTTGGGATATGGATAATTGTTCGAGTGCCCCTGAGTTCAATCCCTATCCCCTCAAATAAGATAAAAGTATTTCAACAGAAAATTATAATTCAAGAAATTATCAACTAAAATTCTATTAATTAAAAATTGTTAAAGTAATAATTCATCACGACTTTAAAATTGATTTAAACACAGGAAACTACAAAAAAGTTAGGTAGAAATAAAGTGAATAAAAAATTCAAATGAAATGCAAATTGGATAAAAAGGAAAATAAGGAAAGGGTATTAGAAATACGTAAGATACAATGGAAATGTACTACCTATGTATAGTTGACATCCAAGTAGTGTGGGAAAAAGAGAAAATGGAAAGATGCAATATTTGCAGAGAACTTCTACAAAGTGATAAAGGGCATCGACATGGACCACATGGACCACAAGTCTTTGGTCCATAAGCAGAATAAAGTTTTGAGAAAGAAGACCCAAATGCATGAATATAAAGCAGATAAAAGTCAATGATAAAGAGACTCTTAGAAGCCGCTGATAGAAGGAAGCACATATTGACTTGAAAGGATAAACAATAAGAACAGCTTTTCCCCCATAAAACAAACATGGAAATCAGAGTACAATGATACCTTGAAATTGCTGAAAGACGACAAAACAAGTCTAATAATTGTTATTAGATAAAGAAACTGTTTAAGTTAAGAGAAAGACACTTTTGGACAGAAAATCTGTTGCCTGAGAATTTGTACTAAATCAGTATTGGGAGTAGTTCTTCAGTTAAGAGACCCTAATCCTGAAAGGAAACAATAAATTAAAGAAAGAATGAAGAATAAGTTAATTGTCAAGTTGATACATGTAAATAAATATAGACTGACTATTGACTGTACAAACAGTAGTGTATTTTAAAGGTTTTATCATACATATGTACAGTACATACGTACAGCATATATGTAATATATACATATTATACATATTGTGTGTCTGTATGTACACATGACAAGAGTCTTGAACAATGAAAGAAACAATAAACAAGGAATTTAAGTGTTCTTTGATTCTAATATATTAAAATATTTGGTCAAACTAATACTTCGAGTAGAATCTCTGGATATATGTTTAATCTTTATGAAATCCTGTAAAATACTAATAAGAAGTCTTCTAACTATAAAATTCAGGATAAGTTTTGAAAAGGATTATTTGCCTGAAAACAGCTAAACAGAAGAAAGAAAGAGTGTATGAAATAGGAAAAAAACAGAGATAAAAATAAATATACTACAAAAAATAAACATTAAAAGCTTCATTTAAATTCTGGAATTGCTAAACTTCAAGCATGAATGCTTTCCATATTTAATTAATAGGTAGAAAAAAGTTGAAATAAAAGGAAAGTTTGAAATAAAATAAATACAGTTGTTGTTTGTTGTTCATGGGTTCCGTATTTGTTTATTTGCCTACTCAGGAAATTTATCTGAAACCCCAAGTCAACATCTGTTATGCTTTTGGAGTGATTTGAGGACATGCAGAGAACGGCAGAAATAAAACCAAAAATACTTGAATCACCCTGTGTGGGCACTCCCAGCTAAGGTGGCACAAAGTGACACTGAGTTTTCTTTCAGCTCTCTTCTATAACAAGTGTCCTTTTCACAGTCTGTTCACAGCATTGTTTTCCATGTATTTACAGTTGTTGGTGGTGATTCTGCTGTTTAAAGTCAGAGTCCTAACAATGTTCCAAAACACAAGGATCCTGTGATATGCCTTAGAGACCAATGCTTCTGTTAGGTAAGCTTCATTCAAGCAGGAGTGATGCTGGTGGTGGCGAGGTCATTTTAAAACAGGAGTCTTTTAAAAGAAGCACAGATAAAACAAAATAATGTATTAATTGTTTGATGAAAATGTTGATACCAGAGATTTGTAGAAAGATATGTTGCATTATTCTCTAAATTATTGTCATTTATTAATAAACATTAATGATTAATTATAATGCTACATTACATAATATAAATAAAAGTTTCTTTTAGGCTGCCATTTTTTATAGATAGATAAATAATAAGACTGTAAGGATAAAATATTTTAGAAAATCACAGAATGTTACCACTATAAAATATTGATGATCTCATTACAATCGTTAGAACTTAAGAGGAGCAACAGATGAGAAAATTTAATCTTCCTGAATACAGTAAAAAAAATGGGTAAGTACTTAAACACTTATTAATCTAGAAATATTTAAATAGAGAGACACTGTCTTTACAGTCTCATGAGCTTCTGTAAGTCTATGTTCTTTTTTGTACAATATGTTTTTCAGAGATACAGAAAATCCAGGGTCAATAGCTGAACCTTTAAAACTACTAGAACACAAAAATATAGAAAATGCTATGATATCACTCTGACCAATATTTCCTTGAATATGACCACAGGAAAACACACAGAAAAAAAAACAGAAATAGAAAGGATTGAGCCAAATTAAAATATTCTGCAAAGCAAAGAATTCAAGTAAGAAAACATTCCAGAGTGTGAAAAAATACTGGCAACACATACACATTTGATAAAATATATAAAAATCCCAAACAACTCAATGTTAAATAAAATTCAAAAATTGGCAGTAGATCTGAGTAGAAATTTCTCAAAAGAAGGATTAAAATAATAGCTAATGTATATGAAAAATCTCCTTTATCATTAGTCATCAGGATTCACTCAAATGAGATGTCTCCTCACACCTGTTACAAAGGCTGCTATCAAAAAGATGAGAGTAACATGGAGAAAAGGGAACTCTTATACACTGTTAATGGAAAATACTGAGGGCATGCAAATTAGTAAACCTAAATGGGAAAAAAGTATGGGGGTTTTCTCAAATTCAAAATAGAGCTACACATAGTCCAGTTACCTATCTACTGACTATGTATCCAAAGAACAATATCTGAAGATTTTTCTGCCCTCCCTTGCTTATTTTGCACTATTCACAATAGCCAAGATACAGAATCAACATAAGTGTCTATCAACACATGAATAAAGAAATGTGGGTATATATGCACAGTGAAATAATATTTAGAATTCAAATGGGTGAAATCTTGTCATTTGTTACAACA
Source organism: Marmota monax (assembly GCF_021218885.2). Classification (NCBI taxonomy): domain Eukaryota; kingdom Metazoa; phylum Chordata; class Mammalia; order Rodentia; family Sciuridae; genus Marmota; species Marmota monax. Next base: position 34,585,253 of record NW_026693777.1, read on the forward strand.
TGGATTAACCTGGAAGTTATCATGTTAAATGTGGTAAGTCAGGCACAGCAAGACAAATATCATGTGATCTTACTTATATGCAGAACTAAAAAGCCAACCAAATTGAAATACAGAGTAGAAAGGTGGTTACCAGAGTCTGAGATGAAGATAGTTTAATTAAAGAGCACAAAATTTTGTTATAAAAGAGGAATAAATTTTAAAAATTTATTATACATTAAGAAGACCATAGTTTAAAATTTATATTATCATCTTAAAAATTTACTACTGACTGTATTTTAAGTGTTCTCACCACAAAAATAATCACATTTTCTGTAATGGCAAAAGGATATTTTAAAAATCCCCAGTGTATTTTTACCACTAGTCTCTGAGGGATCTAATAACTATCAAATTTGTTTTCTCCTATATGTCCCTTACCAATGGATACTTTTAAATACTGTACTCTTTCCAATCCAGAGCAGACAAGTTCACTGGATAATGAAGACTAAGCATTTCAGGATTTCATAAAGTTGTTACTTCCAAAGTCCAAGTGCAACCTGGTAGGTTTCGTGACCCTTACACATTACCCAACCTTTAAACTACATATGCCACACTATTTGAAGTTACAAATTAAATGTGTACCTAAATAATAAATACAAATGCCAAATTTCTAAAAGAATGAAGGGATTGAAAAGAGCTAACTAAATGGAAATAAATTTGACTTTGTTTCAAATTGAAAAAATATTAAAAATACATTTTATATTGGGTGCCAAGAAATTAATTCAATACTCCTAGCTGAATAAGTCATCTTTAGGAAAACGATGTTGTGTTTAAATTGTTTGCCCACACTGATCAGATTGAATGGTTTTATATTATCACATGATATAAGAATCTTTACCTACTCTCTTTAAGTCATGCAGTAATTTTTAAAAGTGGATATATAACAAGACTGCAAGCATAAAATGCCTGATCCATAGCTTAGATAGTCATAACATGTTACCACACATGATACTATTGTTATATTCATTAGAATTTAAGAAGAATGACATAAGAGAAAATCTAACATCTCTGAGAAACAGTCTAAAAATGGGTAAATATTTAAACACTAATTCAACTGGAAAACAATCAATAGTTTGGAGGTTCATGTGCTCCTGCAAGTATATTGTTTAATACTTCCTAGAAATATAGACTGTCCAGAGGAAATAACTGCACATGATAGTCTTACTGCAAGAGTACAAGCACATTCAAAAAGTCCTGGTGGCCAGTGAGAATAATCAGACATTTCCACTTTCAAATTCTGCTCATTTAATTTTTACATAACTCTGGAAGATGGAGTGAAATATAATGGTTGGTATTTGGAACACTTCTGATAAGATATTTGCCTTAATGCTAGCTATGCAAGGGAAGGTATGTAATTGCATGCTTTGTGTGGTTAGCTAGAGACACAGTATATTTTCACATTTAAATCATGTGATTAACAGGTTAAAATTTACAAAAAAAAATTCCCACTTATCTAATTTTTTTTCTTAATAATCATTATTGGCTCTGGTTATAAGATTTTGATAAACACAAGAAACGTTCTAGAAATAATTCACAGGCCTTTAATAAGAATTGCATTGCAGCCCTACATCAAGGGAAAGGGGAGGCTCTGCACTTTATGGCTTAAAGTAGATCAAGTCCTGACCTCATTAAATGTAAGTCCTTTTTTTTTTTTTTCATTTTTTAAATTCACTTGGCTGAGTCCGACTCAGTCAGTGTCACAATGTCTTTGATTTAATTCATCCTGAAAAATCTTAAATTTAAATAAGCCTTTGTGAAAATAATTCAGAAGAAATCAAGATCCAAAGGGGACAACAACTTTCATGAGACTGTATATAGAGTGCATCTACATTTTTTGTGGTATTGTCTTTCCTTTTTTTCTTTTTTTTTAAAGAGAGAGAGACAGAATTATTTTAATATTTATTTTTTAGTTTTTGGCGGACACAACATCTTTGTTTGTATGTGATGCTGAGGATGGAACCCGGCGCCGCACGCATGCCAGTCGAGTGCACTACTGTTTGAGCCACATCCCCACCCCTCTTTTTCTTTTAATAAACAAAAATTAATGGTTCATCTCTCTTATTATTTTTCTCAAATTCTTTGAGAAAAGTTGAGTAACATAATAATGGTGAACTTTGGTACATCTTAGTCTTAAGGAGGTGATTTTGGAAGTTCTGTGTATGGTTGATGTATGAAGACATATGCACTAAATAGAAATATCACATTCAGATTTTGAATCCAGTTTTGTAAAACACTTGCAAGCAATTATTTTGTTGAGTAAATAAACTGAATAGCATTAATGTCTATAGAGGCAATAGGAATCATTCCAGTTTAAAACCTCTGTCTTTCCTGACATATTGACTTTAATTTCAATTAACAATGTAACTGTATTAACATTAAATATTATATTAATGATATGAGTATTCTCTTTTATAGTTCCCTTCAGTAATATACAATGCACATTTTGTTTGAACACTGCTTTTTAATGTGACAATGACGATCTTTTTAGTGCATATTGAAGATGGGATATGAATGTTTCAGTCAATGAATTTCTGCAAAGCTCAAAGATAAAAATGTACTTCATTATTGATTTTCAAAGTCCTTCTTTATGTTCATAATAAACTCAGATTTCAACCATGGTCTGATCTGGATCCAAACATGAAGATAGACTTAAGGGTTTATGCTCTGAATAAATAATAAAGTGAAATGCAGAAAAAAGGAATAGGAACACTGTCTTATTTTTCTCTGTGATTTTCTGTGTTTTCCTCTCTTTTAGACAACTTCTGACAGACTCAGAAAAGTAGATATATGGATATCCTAAGTAAAAACACAAGTATTTCTGAGTTTATCCTGCTTGGAATTTCTCATTCCCAAGAAATTCAAATATTCTTTTTTGTTATCTTCTTTCTGGTCTATGTAGCTGCAGTAGTGGGGAACCTCCTCATTGTAATCTCTGTGATATTTGATAAACATCTTCACTCACCAATGTACTTCTTTCTGGCAAATCTATCATTTTTTGACCTATGTTTTTCCTCTGTTGCAACTCCCAAAGTGATTGCAGACTTCCTTAGAAAACGCAAAACCATCTCATTGTGGGGCTGCATGGTCCAGATATTCTTTATGCACTTCTTTGGGGGTGGTGAGATGTCTCTCTTGATAGCGATGGCCATTGACAGGTATGTGGCCATATGCAAGCCTTTGCACTACCAGACCATCATGAACCGCAGGATGCTCATTGGGTTTCTGGTGCTGTCATGGGCGGTTGGATTCATTCATACCACAAGTCAAATGGTTTTCACGGTGGGTTTACCTTTCTGTGGTCCCAATGTTGTGGACAGCATCTTCTGTGACCTCCCTCTGGTCATCAAGCTGGCCTGCACTGACACCTATATCCCAGAGCTCCTGGTGATTGTGGACAGTGGGCTCCTGTCCCTGGTCTGCTTCATCCTCTTGGTCATATCCTACATCATCATGTTCGTCACCCTCTGGCAGCACTCCTCCAGGGCCTCCTCCAAGGCTGTGTCCACACTCTCTGCTCACATCACTGTAGTGACCCTCTTCTTTGGACCTGGTATCTTCGTCTATGCTTTTCCGTTCAATAGTTATTCTGTAGATAAGTTTCTGTCTGTGTTTTACTCTATAATCACCCCCTTCCTTAATCCAATTACTTATACTTTGAGGAATCAGGAGATGAAGGCAGCCATTAAGAGACTGATCAGTCAACAGATTGGTTCCTGTGTTTTCTCTTAGATATTGTTCATGTTCTTGATTATTTGTCCGCCTTCTACTATTTTAGGGACTTGAGTGTTAAGTATGTAATGAAGTGGCTGAAATAAAAACACTAAATGATATCTGTTTTATTCCTGCCATATTCTATATATTAAGAACTTTAAATGTTTTAATTTAAAATGTTCATAACAGGGCTGGGGATTTGGCTCAAGCAATAGTGCGCTCGCCTGGCATGCCCACAGCGCTGGGTTTGATCCTCAGCACCACATACAAATAAAGATGTTGTGTCCACCGAAAACTAAAAAATAAATATTAAAAAATTCTCTCTCTCTCTCTCTAAAAAAATGTTCATAATAGAGATACAGTTTCTGGAATATCAAACATTATTTTATAACACGAGTCTTAAGATATCAAAAATGTATAAACATAGTGTATCCTTATAAAATCTTTGTAATATTTTGGTGAATAAAATTGCAAACTATTTACTTTCAGTAAGAATATCAAAGATGGTGATAAATTTTTACTTCTACAGTTGTGTTCTTAATGTTCTTAAAAATATTTTCCATTATATATCAATATTATGAAGGTTTCTCAGTGGTATTAAATTAGAATTTATGAAAACTTTCTTCAGTTCTATGGCCTCAACAGTCTAATTATACTAGTGGTATAAAAAATTAGGAAAATATTTTCAAACGTTTCTTTGTGCTCTGAATTCATTTCCTAAAATTTAAAATCAGTGGCAGTAATAATAATTAAAACTTTTTCTGTGTCAATATATTTTTATACTAAATAACAAGCATTGTTCAATGTTTCTTTATATTAAATTAAATGTTTGTAAAGCAACCTTTTTTATACTAAGAACCAGACTCTTTTTCAAGCAATATAGTACATTGTTAATGATATATGTCTAGTTCCTGTCCCAGAGAGGATTACAAGGTTGAAGTGGTGTGAGAGATCTATATTACTCATTGTGATCTCAGAAAACCACTGTGAGAATGAAATATTTAAAACAAGGATATAAACATTAAGGAAACTGCATAACAGCACATTAGAGAGAGGAAGAGAGTTTCAGACAGAAGTGTCAGTCTATAAAGGTATTGTGGAGTCAAAAAGAACTTGTGTCTACTGAAGATAGACCTTTATGAAGAAGTCCTATGAATTAAAGGTGACAAGCTTAATACTGAGATTGAATACAGGTGAAGACTTCAGAATATGTAAGTGGTAATTCCTCTTGTTTAATAAAAATTATAAACAAAGGAATTTAAATGGGAGGGATTAGAGATAGTAACCTTTTATTTTAACACAGCTCTGTCTTCTTAAGTGGATAAGTGAAAAAGGGAGGTGAGCAGGCTCTTCTTCTTATCCTGAATCTGTTAAATGATAGTAAATTTATTGAAATGTACAATGAAGCGTCTAAAGGTAAATAAAAATCTAAAGTTTTGCAAAAAAAAAAAAATCTAACATACCATTTCCAGGGTGATGCCCAATACCTGGAAATCAAGCTTACATATCTTCCCTTTTTACCCCTTTATTGTTGCCTACTTCAATTTGGCCCTAGACCATGTCTTTTAAATTGTTTATCTTTATTTAATAACTAATACTTGATCATAGATATAAGAATAGTTATTGTGTCTAATGATACTGATTGAAAAGTATATAAAGGAAACTTTTAACTTTGAGATATATTTGATAGTTGATAAATGTGATAATTTTAGGTACATTTTTTTTTAATTTTTTATTGTTGGCTGTTCAAAATATTACATAGTTCTTGATATATCATATTTCACAATTTGATTCAAGAGGGTTATGAGCTCCCAGTTTTACCCCATATACAGATTGCAGAATCACATCAGTTACACATCCATTGATTTACATATTGCCATACTAGTGTCTGTTGTATTATGCTGCCTTTCCTATCCTCTACTATCCCCCCTCCCCTCCCCTCCACTCCCCTCCCCTCTTCTCTCTCTGCCCCCTCTACTGACATTCGTTTGTCCCCCTTATATTATTTTTCCCCTTCCCCTCACTTCCTCTTGTATGTACTTTTGTATAACTCTGAGGGTCTCCTTCCATTTCCATGCATTTTCCCTTCTCTCTCCCTTTCCCTCCCACCTCTCATCCCTGTTTAATGTTAATCTTCTTCTCATGCTCTTCGACCCTACTCTGATCTTAGTTACTCTCCTTATATCAAAGAAGACATTTGGCATTTGTTTTTTAGGGATTGGCTAGCTTCACTTAGCATAATCTGCTCTAATGCCATCCATTTCCCTGTAAATTCTATGATTTTGTCATTTTTTAATGCAGAGTAATACTCCATTGTGTATAAATGCCACATTTTTTTTATCCATTCATCCATTGAAGGGCATCTAGGTTGGTTCCACAGTCTAGGTATTGTGAATTGTGCTGCTATGAACATCGATGTAGCAGTGTCCCTGTAGCATGCTCTTTTTAGGTCTTTAGGGAATAGACCAAGAAGGGGAATAGCTGGGTCAAATGGTGGCTCCATTCCCAGCTTTCCAAGAAATCTCCATACTGCTTTCCAAATTGGCTGCACCAATTTGCAGTCCCACCAGCAATGTACAAGTGTACCCTTTTCCCCACATCCTCGCCAGCACTTGTTGTTGTTTGACTTCATAATGGCTGCCAATCTAACTGGAGTGAGATGGTATCTTAGGGTGGTTTTGATTTGCATTTCTCTGACTGCTAGAGATGGTGAGCATTTTTTCATGTACTTGTTGATTGATTGTATGTCCTCCTCTGAGAAGTGTCTGTTCAGGTCCTTGGCCCATTTGTTGATTGGGTTGTTTGTTCTCTTATTGTCTAATTTTTTGAGTTCTTTGTATACTCTGGATATTAGGGCTCTATCTGAAGTGTGAGGAGTAAAGATTTGTTCCCAGGATGTAGGCTCTCTATTTACCTCTCTTATTGTATCTTTTGCTGAGAAAAACACTTTTTAGTTTGAGTAAGTCCCATTTGTTGATTCTAGTTATTAACTTTTGTGCTATGGGTGTCCTATTGAGGAATTTGTAGCCCGACCCCACAGTATGTAGATCGTAGCCAACTTTTTCTTCTATCAGACGGCGTGTCTCTGATTTGATATCAAGCTCCTTGATCCATTTTGAATTAACTTTTGTGCATGGCGAGAGAAAGGGATTCAGTTTCATTTTGTTGCATATGGATTTCCAGTTTTCCCAGCACCATTTGTTGAAGATGCTATCCTTCCTCCATTGCATGCTTTTAGCCCCTTTATCAAATATAAGGTAGTTGTAGTTTTGTGGATTAGTTTCTGTGTCCTCTATTCTGTACCATTGGTCCACCCGCCTGTTTTGGTACCAGTACCATGCTGTTTTTGTTACTATTGCTCTGTAGTATAGTTTGAAGTCTGGTATCGCTATACTGCCTGATTCACACTTCCTGCTTAGCATTGTTTTTGCTATTCTGGGTCTTTTATTTTTCCATATGAATTTCATGATTGCTTTCTCTATTTCTACAAGAAATGCCGTTGGGATTTTGATTGGCATTGCATTAAACCTATAGAGAACTTTTGGTAATATCGCCATTTTGATGATGTTAGTTCTGCCTATCCATGAACAGGGTATATTTTTCCATCTTCTAAGATCTTCTTCTATTTCTCTCTTTAGGGTTCTGTAGTTTTCATTGTTTAAGTCTTTCACCTCTTTTGTTAGGTTGATTCCCAAGTATTTTATTTTTTTTGAAGATATTGTGAATGGAGTGGTTGTCCTCATTTCCATTTCAGAGGATTTGTGGCTGATATACAGGAATGCCTTTGATTTATGCGTGTTGATTTTATATCCTGCCACTTTGCTGAATTCATTTATTAGCTCTAATAGTTTCTTTGTAGACCCTTTTGGGTCTGCTAGGTATAGAATCATGTCATCTGCAAATAGTGATAATTTAAGTTCTTCTTTTCCTATTTTGATGCCTTTAATTTCTTTCGTCTGTCTAATTGCTCGGGCCAGTGTTTCGAGAACTATGTTGAACAGAAGTGGTGAGAGAGGGCATCCCTGTCTTGTTCCAGATTTTAGAGGGAATGCCTTCAGTTTTTCTCCATTCAGAATGATGCTAGCCTGAGGCTTAGCATAGATTGCTTTTACAATATTGAGGTATGTTCCTGTTATCCCTAGTTTTTCTAGAGTTTTGAACATAAAGGGATGCTGTACTTTGTCGAATGCTTTTTCCGCATCTATCGAGATGATCATATGGTTCTTATTTTTAAGTCTATTGATGTGGTGAATAACATTTATTGATTTCCGTATATTGAACCAGCCTTGCATCCCAGGGATGAATCCTGCTTGATCATGGTGCACAATTTTTTTTGATAAGTTTTTGTATCCGAGTGGCCAGAATTTTATTGAGGATTTTTGCATCTAGGTTCATTAGAGATATTGGTCTGTAGTTTTCTTTCTTTGAAGTGTCTTTGTCTGGTTTAGGTATCAGGGTGATGTTGGCCTCATAGAATGAATTTGGAAGTTCTCCCTCTTTTTCTATTTCCCGAAGTAGCTTGAAAAGTATTGGTATTAGTTCCTCTTTAAAGGTTTTGTAAAACTCTGCTGTATACCCATCCGGTCCTGGGCTTTTCTTAGTTGGTAGTCTTTTGATGGTTTCTTCTATTTCCTCAATTGATATTGGTCTGTTTAGGTTGTCTATATCCTCCTGACTCAATCTGGGCAGATCATATGACTTAAGAAATTTATCTATGCCTTCACTATCTTCTAATTTATTGGAGTATAAGGATTCAAAATAATTTTTGATTATCTTCTGTATTTCTGAAGTGTCTGTTGTGATATTGCCTCTTTCATCCCGTGTGTTAGTAATTTGAGTTCTCTCTCTTCTTCTCTTCGCTAGCATGGCTAAGGGTCTGTCGATTTTGTTTATTTTTTCAAAGAACCAACTTTTAGTTTTGTCAATTTTTTCAATTGTTTCTTTTGTTTCGATTTCATTAATTTCAGCTCTGATTTTAATTATTTCTTGCCTTCTACTTCTTTTGCTGTTGTTTTGCTGTTCTTTTTCTAGGATTTTGAGATGAAGTATGAGATCATTTATTTGTTGGTTTTTTCTTTTTTTAAGGAATGAACTCCAAGCAATGAATTTTCCTCTTAGAACTGCTTTCAATGTGTCCCATAGATTCTGATATGTTGTGTCTGTGTTTTCATTAATCTCTAAGAATTTTTTAATTTCTTCCTTGATGTCTTCTGTAACCCATTGATCATTCAGTAACCTATTGTTCATTCTCCAAGTGATGTATTCTTTTTCCTTCCTTCTTTTATCCTTGATTTTCAGGTCCATTCCATTATGATCAGATAGGATGCATGGTATTATCTCTACTCCTTTAAATTGTCTAAGAGTTTCCCTGTGACATAATATATGATCTATTTTTGAGAAGTATCCATGTGCTGCTGAGAAAAAAGTGTAACTGCTTGATGTTGGGTGGTATATTCTATATATGTCAATTAAGTCTAGGTTATTAATTGTGTTATTGAGTTCTATAGTTTCCTTATTCAACTTTTGTTTGGAAGATCTGTCCAGTGGTGATAGAGGTGTGTTGAAGTCTCCCATGATTATTGTATGGTGGTCTATTAGACTCTTGAACTTGAGAAGAGTTTGTTTGATGAACATAGCTGCACCATTGTTTGGGGCATATATATTTATGATTGTTATGTCTTGTTGGTGTATGGTTCCCTTGAGCAGTATGTAGTGTCCCTCTTTATCCCTTTTGATTAACTTTGGCTTGAAATCTATTTTATTTGATATGAGTATGGATACTCCTGCTTGTTTCCGAAGTCCATATGAGTGATATAATTTTTCCCAACCTTTCACCTTCAGCCTATGTATGTCTTTTCCTATCAAATGCGTCTCCTGTAGGCAGCATATTGTTGGGTCTTGTTTTGTGATCCATTATACTAGCCTGTGTCTCTTGATTGTTGAGTTTAAGCCATTAACATTTAGGGTTATTATTGAGATATGGGTTGTTCTTCCAGCCATATTTGTTTATTTCTGTTACTAAACATGGTTTGTTTTCCTCTTTGATTATTTTCCCCCCTTTAGTGTCCTACCTCCCACTGTTGGTTTTCATTGTTATTTTCCATTTCCTCTTCCTGTAATGTTTTGCCAAGGATGTTTTGAAGAGATGGTTTTCTAGCTGCAAATTCTTTTAACTTTTGTTTATCGTGGAAGGTTTTAATTTCATCTTCCATCCTGAAGCTTAATTTCGCTGGAAACACAATTCTTGGTTGGAACCCATTTTCTTTCAGTGTTTGAAATATGTTATTCCAGGATCTTCTAGCTTTCAGAGTCTGTGTTGAAAGATCAGCTGTTATCCTGATTGGCTTACCCCTAAATGTAATCTGCTTCCTTTCTCTTGTAGCTTTTAAAATTCTCTCCTTATTCTGTATGTTGGGCATCTTCATTATAATGTGTCTAGGTGTGGGTCTCTTATGATTTTGCACATTCGGCGTCCTGTAGGCTTCTAGGATTTGAGGTTCTGTCTCATTCTTCAAGTCTGGGAAGTTTTCTCGTATTATTTCATTGAATAGATTGCTCATTCCTTTGGTTTGAAACTCTGTCCCTTCCTGTATCCCAATGACTCTTAAATTTGGTCTCTTGGTGTTATCCCATATTTCTTGGATGTTCTGCTCATGGTTTCTTAACAGTCTTGCTGAGCTGTCTATGTTCTTTTCAAGTTGAAATACTTTATCTTCATTGTCTGATGTTCTGTCTTCTAAGTGTTCTACTCTGCTGGTAGTATTCTCAATTGAGTTTTTAAGTTGGCTTATTGCTTCCTGCATTTCTAGGATTTCTGTTTGTTTGTTTTTTATAACCTCTATTTCCCTGTATAGTTGATCTTTTGCTTCTTGGATTTGTTTATGTAATTCATTGTTGAAGTGATCTTTCATTGTCTGATTTTGCTGTCTGATGTCTTCCTTGAGACTCCAGATCATCTGAAGCATGTATATCCTGAATGCTTTATCTGACATTCCATCTGCTGCAGCTATTACCTCTTCTAACGTTGAGTTGACCTGCAATGCTTGTGGTCCTTTCTTTCCTTGTCTCTTCATACTGTTCGCGTTCCTTTCTACTTGGTGAAACTGTTGTGCTATTGAATTTTCCCCCTATATATTTATATTGGTCTTGTATAGTTGCAAAGTCTCCCTCGCAGGCGCGGGCAGCAGCTCTGCCCCTCCTCCAATTGGGGCAATGTGCCTACCACGCTGGGCCTGCTCTGCTGGTCGGTAGCAGGTCCGCCGACCTTGCAGGCGCGGGCGGCGGCTCTGTCCCTCTGCGGGCCGCTAGGCTTGTTCTGTCGGTGGTCGCAGTTCTGTCTACTTTGCAGGCGCAGGCAGCGGCACTGCCCCTCTGCAGGCCTTTGGGGCTGTACTGCCAGTGGGTCACAGGTCCGCCTACCTTGCAGGCGCGGGGGGGGGGCGGCTCTACCCTTCCTCAGGCCACTGGGCCTGTTCTGTCTCTCGGTTGCAGGTCTGGCCTGTTCTGTGGGTGGTCACAGTTCCGTCTACCTTGCAGGCGCGGGGGGGAGGGGGCGGCTCAGCCTCTCAGCAGGCCGCTGCTCCTCTTCTGCCAGTGGGTCGCAGGCCCGCCTACCTTGCAGGAGTGATTGGAAGCTCTGTCCCGCCGCGGGCCACTGGGCCTTTTCTGTCGGTGGTCACAGTTCCACCTACCTGGCAGGCGTGGGGGGTGGGGGGCAGCTCTGCCCCTCAGCAGGCCGCTGGGCCTGCTCTGTGTGTGGTCACAGTTCCCTCTACCTTTTAGGTACATTTATGAGGGGAAAAATTTCCATTTTACCAATTAAAAGTTTGAACCTTAGTATCTGCAAATCAATTCTCATATAATAGGGATTAAAAGTCAAGAAGAAGAATAGCAAAGCCAAAAGAATGCAGTGGTTTAAAATTGTGTTCAGGGTAGATCTTTTCAATATATAGGCAACAACAACAATAACAAAATTGTCACATGGTATATATGGTATTAATTATTTAAATGCAGTGTTTTAATAAGTTTTTCATTATCATACACCTCTTTTTAAAAATCTCCCCTTAGGTAATTTCTAGCCAACTCTGCATTCTGATAGCCAGTGGCTAATTATATTCCCCAAAGTCAAAGCAGGTAAAGTTGAAAGAAATTCTTGTTTACTGGCTTAAGGGATATCTTGTTATTTCTTTGTATTTTTTTCATTCTCCTCTTTGCCTTAATTTGTAATTTGTCCGTAAGTTTGTCTTATGTGTTAAATTTAAATCACTAATGTGTTTTAATTGATTGTGTTTTCTAATTCACTATTTCTTTGCAACAAAATAAATTTCAAAATAAATTCTTTGCAAAAAATAAATTATTTTTTCTGTAAACTTTTTCTTTAATGGAACTAAGGTTTTAATAAATGACTGTTCATTATGATTTAGACCACAGTTTAAAACATATGACTTTTCTGTGTATGTATATCAAATTTTCTCCCAGACTAAGAAACTGAGTCATCAAAGGAAGAAGTCCTTTCCTGTAACTTAATTAAGCCATAGTCTTCCTGCTAGAAACAAGTTGATGTGTTCAGCAGCTCAGGGAAGTGGAATTCTACAATTTCCTTGTGAATGAACAAAGATGAATGAATGAATAACAGAAGATGGATCAGAGGTTCAATTTATCTAAAGATACGTTAATGTTCCACTAAGAATAGTTTTCCCTGATGATCCAATGTGGACTGGGGAAAGACATGACTGTTTCTTTTAGATTGAATTTTGTCCTACAATCATCTGCTTCCTTCTTCAGTACTGTTAGGGTACCTGACACAAATATCCATCAGAGACACATCTCTGAGTTCAAGTAAACGTTCATTGCCTGAGAATATCTTCCAGGCTTCCCTTCTGCAATGTGAAGCAGCCTGCTGAACTAGATAGTCAAGTACAATGGAGTAGTTAAAAAATAACCTGTTTGATTTTGTGATTGTTGCTTGATTTCTTGGCTCTGGTTTCGGTAGTTAGGGACTCTTTCAGGTTGGCTCTAATGGGATGGTCCTGCCTGGGTGGACAGGTGCTGATTATCAAAATGGAGTTACTTTGGCCTATGGACTTAACAAGTACTAGGGTGACTTTTATTTTAAAAACTTAAAGACTGGTTTTAAGTATAACTCTTAGATCTTGAATAGAGTTCTTTTTACCCAGAAATGATGAAACAATGGATTTTTTTTTCATATGATCAAAATCTAACTAAAAAGAAATGAAAACAGAAAAAAAAATGAAGGAAGTAAAGGTATAGATATTATATATGTAAATAATCTTATGGATCCTATTTTCTACCTTATGTCTTATTACCATACTATCACATCTCTAATTCCTGGAATACCTAAAATTTTACTTATGTAGCCACACAATATTTCAAAAAATTTAGTTAGAGAAAATTCTCTGGAAAAAGACTGTGGCCTGACATAAAACAAATAGTTTTACAGAATACAGAACTCTCAGGTTTATCTAAAATATTAAGCTCTACATGCCACTTATTTATGTCTTATTAGGTATTGTAAACAAAACATACTGTTATACTTTTTATAAAATGGAAATAATTTATGTATCAAAATTGGAGATAGTTTCTTAAATTACACATTAAAATAGTTCATTTTCTTAAAATAAAAAATATGAAACATATAAATTACAAAAAAAATCCCAGGGAAAGGAATTTTTATTAACAGCATTCAGAGAGTTATAGTCTCTACAGTTCTGATTGGGAGGCAAGATAGTTGGTCCCTCATGTATTGCTCTAGAAAATACTTAACTATCTTTTGAAAATGGAAGTGACACTGAAACAAAAACTTTGTTCAAGTTTAGATATGAGGTATAAGCCAAAAGCTTACACATGAGACAATGCAAGAAGGTTCAGAGGAGAAATGGTAGGGTTGTGAGACTCTTAACCCAATTAATGAATTAACCCCCTGATAGGGATTAACTGGTAACTGAAGTGGTTGGATGTGGCTGGAGGATGAAGAAATTGGGGGCATGGCTTTGGAGTATATATTTGTATCTGGTAAGTAGAGACCTGTCTCTCTGCTTTCTGATCACGAAGTGAGCTGTTTCCCTCTGCCACACTCTTCCACCATGATGTTCTACCTCACCTTGAACCCTATGGAATGGAGTGTGCTGTCAATGGATTGTGACCTTTAAAACTGTAACCCTCCAAATAAGCATTTCCTCCTGTACAATAGTTCTTGTCAAATCTCTTAGTCACAGGAGAACAAAAAAGCTGACTAAATAAACCTTCAAGATTTATAGAGAAAAATGAAAAAAATATCCAATAACTTTATAGTAGGGAAAACTCAGCTATGCAGTGGGTGTTGTACTCTCTTTAATTCATGTCAAAATGCAATCCCCAAAGTTGGATGTTTATGGTGTTTTTCAATGGTACTTTAGGGAGATAATTAAATGAGCTCATTAGGGTGGGGCCCCTATGACTGTAGGGGTGACTTTATGATAATAGAGAGACAGTGCAGTGACCAGCATCACCTTGGGACTCTGTACAGTGCACAGCAGGAAGAAGGACCTCACTAGGTGCTGCCACCCAATTTTGAATACCTCAGCCTTCAGAAACAAAAGCTGAATTCGTCCTTGTTTCTTCATAGATTTTTCAGGTCTATGATATTCAGTTCTAACAGCAGAAACTGCCACTCAAAAAATCATAGATAATTTTTTAAAAATAGAATAACTCAATGAGCATTTTTGTAAGAAATCTCTTAGAAGAAATCAAGAATAAACTCTTTCTAGGAGGAATGAGTTGGGAAAAAGAAGTGTTCACTCCTCCTTGAAGTTATTCCCACCAAGGGATAGATTTGTTTTCACCAACCCTTGCATGTGGATTGTTTTGAATTTAGCCAGTGCAATTCAACAAAAATGTTTTGTACCACAAATCTTTTCTTTCTTTGTCTGAATTTATCTTTCCAAAGTGGCATTGCCATTTAAAAATTATAATTTTGTGCTGCTGTCATATTTTAATATACATAGAGCTATAAAAATTGAAATGGAAATAGGTATCAGTATTGGGATGCTACTAAAACAAAAATGAAAACATATAGCATTGGATTTGTGGCCAAGCAACAAAGGCTGGAAGGCTAATGTTATGGTTTATATATTAGATGTCTCCCAAAATTTCATGTATGTGATAATTCAAGAAAGCTTAGAGGTGAAATGATTGGGTTATGGAACCCATTACCTAATTAATGCATTCATCTACTATTAATGATTTACTGAAAGCAGGTTTGAATGGAGGAGTTGGGTCATTGGTCCTTTGCCTTTCAGATATTAATTTTGTCACTGAAGAATAGGTCTCTCTCTCTCTCTCTCCCTCTCTCTCCCTCCCTCCCTCCCTTTCTTTCTCTCTCTCTCTTTCTCTCTCTCTTTCTGTCCTTCTTGATGACCATGTCCTGAGCCATTTTCTTCTGCCACACTCTTTTTGTCCTCATCTCAGGTCCCAAAGAATGGAATCATCCATCTATGGACTAAGACCTCTAAAATTGGGATCCCCAAAAAACTTTTCTTCCTCTAAAATTTTTCTTGTCAGGTCTTTTGGTCACAGTAGCAAAAAAGCTAACTAAAAACAGCTAGTGAGTAAAGAACTAGTGATTCTTCAACAGCAGTAAGGACAGTAATATTGGAAGATGGAAATCTTTGGACCTGTTATATCATAATAAAGTGTTAGGCAACACTCTCTCCAAAATTAATATGTCATATGAAAATGCATATGCACTTTTTTTTGGAGATTTTGACTCGTTTAAACACTTCACATACTTTGAATTACCTTTTTTTTAAAGAGAGAAAGAGAATTTTTAAATATTTTTTTTGTAGTTTTTGGTAGATACAACATCTTTATTTTATTTTAATTTTTTTCTGTTTTTTTCCCTTTTATTTTTATTTATTTTTATTTTTTTATTGGTTGTTCAAAACATTACAAAGCTCATGACATATCATCTTTCATACATTTGATTCAAGTGGGTTATGAACTCCCATTTTTGCCCCATAAGATAACAAATAACCCTATCAACAAATGGGCCAAGGACCTGAACAGACACTTCTCAGAGGAGGACATACAATCAATCAATAAGTACATGAAAAAATGCTCACCATCTCTAGCAGTCAGAGAAATGCAAATCAAAACCAACCTAAGATACCATCTCACTCCAGTAAGATTGGCAGCCATTATGAAGTCAAACAACAATAAGAGCTGGCGAGGATGTGGGGAAAAGGGTACACTTGTACATTGCTGGTGGGACTTCAAATTGGTGCGGCCAATTTGGAAAGCAGTATGGAGATTCCTGGGAAAGCTGGGAATGGAACCACCATTTGACCCAGCTATTGCCCTTCTCGGTCTATTCCCTGAGGACCTTAAAAGAGCATACTAGGGATACTGCCACATCAATGATCATAGCAGCACAATTCACAATAGCTAGACTCTGGAATCAACCTAGATGCCCTTCAATAGATGAATGGATAAAAAAAATATGGCATTTATACACAACGGAGTATTACGCAGCACTAAAAAACTACAAAATCATGGATTTTGCAGGGAAATGGATGGCATTAGAGCAGATTATGCTAAGTGAAGCTAGCCAATCCTTAAAAAACAAATGCCAAATGTCTTCTTTGATATAAAGAGAGCAACTAAGAACAGAACAGGGAAGAAGAGCATGAGGAAAAGATTAACATTAAACAGAGACAAGTGGGGGGAGAGAAAGGGAGAGAGAAGGGAAACTGTATGGAAATGGAAGGAGACCCTCATTGTTACACAAAATTACATATAAGAGTTTGTGAGGGGAAAGGGGAAAAAAAACAAGGGAGAGAATTAAACAACAGCAGATGGGGTAGAGAGGGAAGATGAGAGGGAAGGGGAGGGGGGATAGTAGGGGATAGGAAAGGTAGCAGAATACAACAGTCATTAATATGGTATTATGTAAAAATGTGGATGTATAATCGATGTGATTCTGCAACTTGTATTTGGGGCAAAAATGGGAGTTCATAATCCACTTGAATCAAATGTATGAAAGATAATGCATATGCACTTAAAGCCATTTTAAGCAAGTTTATGGTATGAGGTGAAGGAAATATTATGTATGCATCATAATCTTCATTGTGTTCATATGTTTATTCATGTTAAAAGTAATTTTTGCTGTTTATTTAATGTTTATTTTTATAACTGTACATAAATTATAATGATAAAAGTTAGAAATCTTCCAGGTACACACCTATACAAACACTAACATTGACCCTCAAATTACATTTCTAGAAATATATTCTTCACATACATATAGAATTTAGGTTTAATTATTGTAAAATAGAGTGGGATAGATAAAAAGTACATAGCCTGTATATTCCTAATAAAGACACAATTTTTTATCTTATACAACTGTAAAGTGAATAGTAATCTGGCATTTAAGGATTTGTTAAACTGAATGTTAAGGGAAACATTCAAGAAATATTGTAAGTAAAAAAATGAGGTAAAATATATTATGTAAATTGTTTTTCAAGTATATGTTTAAAAAGGGGAAAAATGCTTTTTTGCACTTATTGAAATAATCATGTGATTTTTATCCTTTGTTTTTTTAAAATATGTATCTAATAGAAGAAAACTTACATGGATTGGGCAAAATTATTTTGAATTTGACTTTAAAAGGACATGAAACGAAAGTAAAAATTAGACAATTGGAATTACATCTATCTGTCTGCCAAATGAATCAGACCAGACATTGAACCCTTGAGGCTGCACATCATCTTTAATAACAGCTCGATTTATGGATGTTCCTTCTGGTAATTCTCCAGCCTCCTTAGCAGACAAAAGCAGATGAGGTAGAAGCCTGTACCAACCAGTGAGAGCAATCCTCTGAAAACAAGCAAGGTGCCCAGGCTGCAGGGCAGCACAGGGCCAGTGGTTGTCCTGACCTTAGAGTACCTGGCACTCTCTAAAACCTTGCTCCTGCCGTAACTGCCTATTTTTAATTTTAGATTTATTTTTTGTTTCCATATCCACTTTTTTCCATCACAATTTGTTGAAAATCTCTTTTCTGAATTTTTAGTGTCTTATAATCTTTTGGCTGTTTTTTTTTATCAGTATGTTAATGTGTTTGATTCATCATCTTAAGAGGATCATTATGATTACTGTTCTTCTACTTGGTCCACTCTGTCATCATTTTCTTTGCATATATACCCAGTAGTGAGATTGAGGGATGTGATAGTTTCAACTATTTTTTTTTAAATGAAACTCCATATGTTTTTCCATAATGACTGGACTAATTCACATTTTGAAAATGTGTGCAACAGTTCCTTTTTCTCTATATCCTCACCAGCATTTTTCTTTTTCTTTTTCTTTTTAAGTAGCCATTATTATTGCAGGGAGTTGATATCTCATTGTGGTTTTAATTTGTATTTGCCTGATGGCTAGTGATGTTGAACAGTTTTTCTAAGTATGTTGGCCATTTGTATAACTTCTTGTGAGATATGTCTATTGTCTGTCTTTTAATCTGTTAGTCTTTTTAATTTTATTGAGTGTTTGGAGTTCCTTATATATTCTAGATATTAAACCATTATCAGGTTTATAGTTTATAGTAGGTTATCTCTTCACTCTGTCAATTGTTTCCCTTGATGTACAGAAGCTCTTTAGTCTAAGGAAATCATATCTATCTACTTTTACTTTTGTTCTCTGTGTTTTGGAATTATGTTGAAAAACCCAAAGGAATGAAAAAGCTTGGCCACATTCATGGTATGAGTCATCTCTTCTTTCTCTCCACAGCTCATCCAAGAGCAGGCAACATGGCAAAGTCCTAGGAACTATTAAATCAGTCTTCAAGGATGCAGAGATTATTCCCTTTGCATTCTTATTAGCTATCTATGTTGGAACTGTACTAGGTAACCTTCTCATGATGGTTACAGTGTTTTTTACCCCAAACTTGAACACCCCCATGTACTTCTTCCTAGGAAATCTCTCTTTTATGGATATGACCTTTGCCACCCCTAACATGATCATGAACTTGGTTTAAAAAAAAAGATTATTTTCTTTTGCTGTTGTTTCACTCAAATATTTCTTCTTCATGTGATGGGTGATGTTGAATGGTACTATTTTTTTACATGGCCTATGATAGATATGTGGTCATTTGTAAGCTCCTACACTATATGACCATCATGAACAAGAAACTGTGTACTTTGCTTGTAGTGATGTCATGGTGCTCAGGTCTCATTCATGTAGGACTTCTGTTAGTCTTTGCAATAAACTTGCCTTTCTGTGGTCCCAATGTGGTGCACAGCATTTTCTGTGATCTCCCTCTAGTGAGCAAACTAGCATGCACAGACAGATATTTTGTACAGATAGTCATTGTTGCCAACAGTGGCATGCGCTCCATGGGTTGTTTCCTTATTTTGCTTATTTCCTACTGTGGCCCTCATAACCATCAGGAGATGCTCTTCTACTGGGCAGTCCAAAGCCTGTTCCACTATGACATCTCATATCACTGCAGTCATTCTCTTCTTTGGTCCATGCATCTTTATCTATGTCTGGCCCTTTAGCAACCACTCCATGGATAAATTCCTTGCTGTATTTTATACCATTATCACCCTTATCTTGAATCCACTTATCTACACTCTAGGAAACTAAGAAATGAAGAAAGCCATGAGGAAATTATGGGGAGTTTTGTGAATTCCAGAGAAGATACTCAGATTAAAAATATTAATTGAAGAGAAATAGTATTTTTCAAATCTTTAAAAGTTTCTTTATAAGAGAGTCACTAGAGTCATATAGAAGTAAGCAAATGAAGAAAATTTATGAAAGTCAGATATGCTAACATACTTTGATTGATCTATATAGCATTAATAGATAAATGGTCATAGATTTTTAAAATGATGTTGACTGGATTATAATTGTCAAAGACCTACTTGTTCTTCCGAGAAGATTGGTAGATACATACTTCTTCCCAGTATTCTGATGGCTAGATAACTACAAGAAGATAACTCCAAGGAGAAAGAGGCACACTCAAAATACCATGATTTAAAAATGTCCAAATCTCATTCTCAATAATTTAGAGAGGCAGACAAAAATTCATCAGGGATAAATTAGATGCAATTCATATTTTCAGGACACCTTTTTAAAGTGTTTAAAAAATTTTAAATTAGACAATTTCTGGGCCATTAAAAAGTCTCAATAACTTTTCAACTATTTGTCACTCATATTTGTGCACAAATGTTCAAAGGTTATTTACAATAGCAAATAAATTGGAAACAATACAAAGGTCCCTCAGGATATGAATGGGTAACAAAGTAGTGGTGTTTAAGTATAACAGAATATTACCCAGCAATGAAGAGGAATGCTCTGTTGATATAAACAACATGTTGAATATCAAAAACCATTATGATGAGTAAAGTAAGTCATATTTTTAAATGAGTACATGCTACTTCACTTTATTCACATGAAGCTCTGGCATATGCAAAGTTAGCATATGAGTGGAGGTTGGTGGTTGTCTGTGGAGAGAGAATGTGTACAAGAACTGCAAAGAGTTTCCGAGGGATAAAGGAGCTTTGGGGGCAGAGGCACATGTGACTATCTAGATTGTAATGACCATTTCATGGCTGTATACATGTATCCACACTTATAAAATTGTACATTTTTAATATGAGCAATTAATTATATGTAAATCTACTACAATAAAGTTATTTTCAAGCCTAGCAGGTCAAAATAAATGTAGTTTAAAATTGCATCAATGTACTTAAAAAAATACCCTAAAGATGTTTTAACAATTTGGCATAAAATACACACCAGTCAGTGTCTCATGTAATCATAGAATAAACTGACTCAGATCTAGTCTTTTGACCAAGATTCCCTATTGATTCAGACAATCTTGACATGTGTTAGGGCACTGTATCATTTTGTTTGTGGTCATGTATCACATATGACCTTTCTGGCAATTGGAAATAAAATTTTTGTTTAAATATGATTATGTATATAGAGTTACAGATCAAGATCACAGAAGATACTGCCTAAGTACTTATTGATCCAATGAATAACATTTTAAAACTTCACTAATTTTTAACATGAATAACATTTAAAAACTTCACTAATTTTTACCTTTGGGCTGATTTGCATGAATTTTTATTTATCCGATTTCAAGAGTATATGCAACATTTGGTTTCACTCTTAGAAAGAAGATTCCAAAAGAGTTTTAACTGTTTCCATGTTTGTGCACTGAGCATAAATTAGAAAAATTGGGGGAAGGCTTCAGGTGGTGAATACAGGTCATGCTCAGGGAGAGCACATCCACAGACACTGTCACAAGCACACTTCAGAAGAAGACAGAATCTGCTCTAAGAGAAAACTGTGTGTTTAGTAAATCATTCCTTTTATTTGATTTTCTTTAAGAAAATTCTTAAATTATTTTCATGCCTTTATTTTAAGGATGCCCCCTATGCCTGGAGATAAGAATACTTCATTAGCTTCTGACAATTTGAGAATCCATAGATTTTCTCCTCCTGTTCTGTTCCTAGTAAAATTTCTATGGTCTTAACAAAAATGCACACCACTTTAATTTGCAGTGCTTCAGAGATGCTCTTAGCAACATCTTTATAATTAAAGGTGAATAACAGATGTTCACTACTTAAGGTTTAACTTCACATTCACTCAGCACTAACCATTTGAAGATACATTTTACTTACACATTGATGTAATTTATTCTAATCTTACAAATAATATGTATCTGTGTGTGGAAAGAGATGGATTTTATCTTTCATATTCAAAAGACAAATATTTCAAAGTCAATGAATTTTACATCATCTACTGAAAAATTTTAAGGCAAATGTTTTCTATTCATAACTTTGTTATATGAAACTTTCAGAGTTCATTGTATTTTAATCTAAGTTTGAACAGGTATACAGTTTGGTTAATCCACTTGTATATGACTGTGCATTGATTATTATTTACTAATCTGTTTACTCTCTTAAATAAATCTCTTATATGTTGAAATTGATGATAAATTATGTTCCTGGTTTTGCATGCATCATAGCAAATGTATTAGAAGGTTGACTCAATTTTTATTTTACAGGGATAAATTAAAACTTTAATCTTATGATATCTTAACAAGATGTCCCAACAAGACTTGAAGGAATCACTACATATAGGACCAAGAAATGATAGGATCCTGTCACTGCAGTATCAGTCACCATCATATGAAATACGTTATTTAATTTTTGTTATAAAATGGAATGATCAGGAGTTTCACACTCAGATTTTTTTTTCATTTACTAGTGCATATAACCTATATTCCAGGTGAAACCATAATCATTGTTTAACTTTTCACCTTGCTCCTCTGCTTTCCTCACTCCTTTCTTATCAGAGCACTTGCTCGGCAAACCATTTGCATAACAATTCTATCTAAGTCCATTAAAGTCAATTAGCTTCTTTCTGGAACATAATGCCATTCATGATTAACCAAGATTTCTCCTTATAATCTGCCTTTTAATGTTAGAATAGAATTTCTATTAGAATGTGTTAGAATAGAACAGAATTTCAATGTGAATATCAAATTCTCAAAATTAAGTCTCCTTTCTCCTCCCACTAACTGCTAATCTACCTACTCTAGGTTATTTCAGGGAACACACTGAATAAAATGGATGAATCGGTCCACACTGTCAGAATTTATACTTGTGGGACTTGGCCACTCATGGAGTATGTAGGTCCTACTCTTCATGATATTTTTGTTACTTTACCTGATCACTGTATCTGGAAATATTGTAACTGTGACCTTAATCATCACTGACCCTCATCTCCATCCCCCCATGTACTTCTTTTTGGCCAAACTGTTCTTTGTTGATATGTAGCTGTCCTCAATCACCACTCCTAAGATAAATGGTCTTCTTGTCAGGTTGCATGTGCCAAATCTTCTTCGCCCATTTCACTGCAGCCTTTGAGATGGTGCTCTGGTGTCCATGGCCTATGACTGCTATGTGGCCATCTGCAAACCACTCCACTACTCCACCATTATGAACCTGCAAAGGTGCACTGGAATAGTGGTTTTATCCTGGACTACTTACTGACTTTGTGCAAGCAAAAAGTACCCGAGTACCTGGCTGTGATTGTGCAGCCTTTCTGTGGCCCCAGGGAAATAGGTAGCTTCTTCTGTGATATGCAACTGGTGATCAAGTTGACCTGCATGGATTCTCCTGACTTGGGAATATCAATGAATGTTAAATGTGACTGAGGCTGTAACTGTTTTTTCCTCTTGCTGATGTCCTGAATGTATATTCTTCTCAGTGTTTGCCAGAGATCTAAAAGTGGTGCATCTAAGGCCCTGTCCACCTGCAGTGCCCACGTGTCACAGTGGCGGTGATCTTTTTTGTCCCTTGTGTGTTCATCTATGTGTGGCCCCTCAATATCACCAGGTTGAGTAAATTTCTTGCTGTGTTTTATTCTGTTTTTATACCTCTTCTCAATCCAGCCATTTATACACTGAGAAATAAAGAGATGAAAAAGCCTCTGAGAGATTCAGGAGCTATTACATGGGTTCTAAGGAAAAGACTTTTGCCAGAAAATCATTGAATGTACTTCAAATTAAAAATACACTGACCTTATAGTACAGTTTGAAAATGAGATAATTGAGTGAAGAAGTACAAATTGTTCCATTCTGTAGACACAAGTATACATTTAAGGCAATTCACAGATTTTTCTTTTTTTTTTTTTTACATTTGCACACCACACATCTTAATATTGTGAATTATTTCCTTAATACCCAAACAAGAATGATTCTTCATTATGGGGATATTAGCTTGTCATTCTTCTTATTCCATTAATGATATGACAAGGACCTAAAATATGTTTGACATACTCATGTGTTCATCCTAATGAATAATTTTAATGAATGTGTCTTGAGTATTGTCTTAATTCCATTTAAAATACTTTATCTGGTATTTTAACATTTCCCTGCCATTCTTTGATTTTACTCTTTGTGAAAAGGAACTTCATTATTATTTTTTTAGAAATATTCTAACAGGGAGAACAGAACAGAGAAAAATGAAGAAAGAAGGAAACAAAATTGAATAACAATTATAATATAACATTAGACTTTCCTATGGTTTTGGTTTCATTAACACAAGTGAAATAAAATTAAATAATAAATTTAAAATGAATAAATAAAAATTATTCTGTTATCTTTTCAGTTTTTAAATCATAAAGACTAAATATATATTATTTCAATTATTATTTACCATTGGCCTAGAATCCTAAAATATAATATCCCTGAGGAGAGTGACCATGTCTTGGCATGTTAATTGTTTTTTTTCCGTTTAATCAACCTTATCATTTTTTAAAGAACATTACCACCCAACTAAAATGCCATCAAGATCCAATCACCTTCCCTAAAATCACTCCTTTAAACAGCTTGGCATTGGTGACCAAGCTTTCAACACAAGAGGCTTTGAGGAATGTTTCAAAAACAAACTACAATATTTGTTACCTAGAATTTCCAATTATATATTCCTCCCCCAAGTGAAATCCAATGCCCATACGCAAACTTGTCTGTGAATAATAGCAACTCTAATCATAAATGCTCAGAAGTAAAAACAGCACAAAATACTTACTACCTGGTGAATGAATAAATAAAATGTGATGTATCTATACAAGGAAATGTTATTTGCAATAAAAATAATCAAAAACTGATGTATACTAAAATATGTATGAATCATGAAAATATCACTCTCTGTGAAAGACCAAAAGATATAAATCCATTTGTATCCAATGTCCAGAATAAGCAAAATTTAGGGGCAGAAAATAGATTAATGATTATCCAGAGCTGTGGAAGTGTGGTAACATGTAATCTTTTGTGATTGTATCATTTAGTTTAGCCTAGTGACCTTAATATTCATCACACTGCAGCATGCATCGTTACAGGACACCAAATAAAATCTCATGTGTATTGTTATCACATTAGAAATGTGCTAAAAGGATATGTTTTTTGTTTTTTAACGTGAAAATATTCTAAAATTAGATTGTCATGTTTTGTTCATAATTCTGTGAATGTAACAAGCATAGGAACTTACATACAAATATAGGTGAATTTTATGGTATGGCAATTTTATCACAAGAAGATTTTTTTTAAAAATATCTAATTCGTAAGAGCACTCCCATGGGTCCTATCAGTACAAGAAAGCTATTTCTTGCAATTGCTGTCTCTTTCTCTCTTGTCAAGTCTAGTGGGTCCCAATGGTTTTACTGGAACTATAGTTATCATCATGGTGAAGAAGCCAGGCCAGAACAAAAGGTCCTCTGTCATCTGAAGCTTCTTTGAGTAGGGTGAAGTTCTAATTCTATTCAAGGAGGGAGTATGCTAGGTCAAAGCCTTCAGGATCATCCATTCAGGTGTACCAACAACATACTTCAGATGTCCAAGTTTTCTCTGCCAGGGCCCTAACCTGAGTAGAACACACATACCTGACCAAGTATAGATGTATTTCTGCCGCTATATAATTGTATTAGATATTCAGTAATGCTAGTAAATATCCCTTTACCATGGGAAATAAGTACCTTTTTGGAACTACCAAATATTTCCTTGGGACTTTACACTGGCCTTTTATATACTCGTTTGTGGCCTTTTATGCACTATTCCTCTACAATGAGCCAATACAGCTTAGCAAAGAGCAAAGAGCTCCACTGTGGGAATAGCGTTTCATTTTTAAACCCTCAATTGATTCCCTGCAGTTGTGTTATTTACAAAAGAATGTTTTGCCAGCAGAGCTTGGGGATGCACACCTATAACACCCGCCCGGGAGGATAAGGCAGGAGGATTGTGACTTCAAAGCCAGCTTGGACAACAGCAAGATCCTAAGTCTTTAAAAAAAAAAAGACACATTAAAAAGAAGAAATGTTTCCCATATTACTTATTTAACAATCTTTAACAAGCAGGCCTCCTCTCTCTTGTTCCAGGGCTGGGGTCCTGTCTTCTACATTTACCACCTGCCTTCCAAGGTTCTTCTCATTACTAGACATGTTACCTTGGCTCATGTGAGAGGTAGATGTCATGATAGGATTAAAGTATATTCACACAGTGAGATGCTATCCAGTAAGAAAAATAGAACAGATACACTAACCACAGAGATATCTCTAAAGAATTATTTATGTTTAGAAGAAGTAACTTAAAACAAAATGAAAAAACTATGAAATTTTATTTTATACAGATTCAAGAATAGATGAAACTAATATGTAAAAACAGGAATGAAATAGCTATCATCTCAGGTAATATTGACCATAAAAAGCTCCAAGGAAATGCCTAAGGTTGAGAGAAATATTTTATAGTTTGATAAATGTGGTAATTTCAGATATATGTATAGGAGAAAAAAACTTTCATTCACTTGAATCTGTAAATTATTTCTCATATAGTAAGAGGCATTAAAAGTAGACTGGAAAGAAGAAGCAACAGCAAAAAATTAAATGGTTTAAAATAATGTTCAGGGCAGTATCTTTCAACAGTACAGTCAATTAAAAAATGGCACATGGTAGATATAGTATTAATTATTAAAAAGCAGTGTCTTTTTTTTATTCCTTTACCACAGACATATTTTGTAAAATCTCCTCTAACATAGTTTGCAGCCAGCTCAGCATTCTGATAGCCAGTGGCTAATTATATTTTCCAAGGTCAAATAGGCAAAGGGGGAAGTTGGCTGGGTTTAATAAACATCTTGTTATTTCTTAGTGTATTTTAATCTCCACTTTTGCCTTAATTTGTACTTTGCCTGCAATTTTGCTCCATTATTATATTTAAACTAATACTGCCTTATAATTTCTAATTTGCTATTTTCCTTACAGCCAAATAAATTTCAATATACCAATAAATTTTTCATTTTTAATGCTTTCCTTTTGTACTAATACTATGGTTTCAATAAAGTATCATGCTTTATGATTTAGACCACTGCTTAAAATACATTACTTTTGTCTATGTTTGTATATGTATATCAAATTTCCATCCAAACTGAGAAGTAGAGTCATCAAAGAGAGAAGTCTTTTCCTGTGATTAGATAAAACTGCAGTCTTCTTACTTGACCAGTTGGGGTGTTCAGCAGCTCAGGGAAGTGGGTTTCTACAATTTCATTGTGAATGAACAAAGATGAACATGTAACAGAAACAAGACCAGAGGGTCAATTTATCTAAAGATATACTGATGATCCACGAATAATAGAGTTTGCACTTCATGATCCATTGTCGAACGGGGGTAGATGACTTTGGTTTTTTAGATTTAGTTTTCTCCTACAAATCATCTGCTTCCTTCTTCAGTACTAAGGTGACTTTTATTTTTAGAACTTAAAGAATGGTTTTGAGTTATAATTATTAGAGTTTCTTTCCCTGGAAATGATGAAACAAAATTTTTTTAATGATCAAAAATCTATCTAAAAATGAAATGAAAAGAGAAAAATGAATGAAGAAAACGTATATGTATTATTTAAGTAAATAAGTTATCAACCATATTTTCTACTTTTATGTCTTATTATCATAATATCACATCTCTAACTCTAGAATACCTGCAATTTTACCTATTTAATCATGCAATGTTTTCTAATAGGACTGTGGCCTAATATAATAGATATCATATCATTGTATCCAGAATTCTCTGGATCATCTAAAATTTTAGGGTCTATTTGCCACCTAGTCACGTCTTGTTAGCTATCCTGAAAAAGTAGATAATACCTTTTATAAACATTGAAATAATTAATTTATCAAAATTAACTAAAGATGCTGTTTTTAAAATTATAAACTGAAATAGCTCATTTTACTAAAATCAAAAACATTAAACATGAATTACAAAATAAAAACCATTCTAGAGAAAGCAGTTTTTTATTATCAGTATTTAGAGACATGTAATCTTTAAGTTCTAATTGGGGAACAAGTTAGTTAGGCACTCATGTATTGCTCCAAAAAATAGTAAACCCTCATTAAAAAATGGCTGTGACCCTAAAGAAAAATCTCCAAAATTTTCAGGGCAGAAAAACAAAACTCAAGGATTTCATTTTGGAAAAATGGCTAGCTTTGCTGTGGGTGTTTGTACCCTCCCTAACTCATGTCAAAGCTTAATCCTCCAAATTTATGTTTACATATTTTGCATTAGGGCTTTTGGAAGGTAATTAGATAACATCATGAACGTGGGGCCCTATGACTCTATTAGTAACTTTAAAATAATAGAGAGACCCAAGTTAGCAAGATTGTTCTGTCCAAACATGCAATGACTGGCACCACCTTGGTAGTTTTCAAAAATCCACAGCAGCAAGAAGCCCCTCAGTAGGTATATCACCCCATCTTGAATACCTCAACCTTCAGAAATATGAGCTGAATTGTTCCTTGTTTTTTATAAATTTCTCAGGTCTATGGTATTCAGTTCTAATAGGAGAAACAGACCAAGATACTTGTCACTCAAATTAAAGAATCACAGGCAAATTTTAATACGATAATTCATTTATTATTTTTTTAAAAGGAAATATCTGAGAAGAAATCAAGAATACACTATCTAGACGGAGCAAGTTGAAAAAAAAATTTGTCTTTGAAGTTTTCCCATCGAGTGATAGATTTCATTTTTCTGGTCCTTGCATGTGGACTGTTTAGAATTTAACCCATGTTAATTCAGCAGAAATATTTTGTACCACAAATTCCTCCTTTCTTTACCTGAATCTTTCTTTCAATGTGACATTCTCATTTAAAAAAAATTATTTTGTGCTACTGATATATTGTGATCTTCATGGAGTTGAAAATATTTGAAATGGAAATAGTAACAGTTTAGGGATGCTGCTGTAACAAAAATAAGAATATATGGCATTGGCTTTGAAAACAAACAACAAATTCTAGAAGTTTAGTGAGGAAATGATTGATGGGTCTTGAAGAGTCATAAAGAGAGTACATTGTAAGATGGAAAGCTTAAGACCCTCTTTTATCATAATGCAACACTGTTACCTAAATTAATATGTCATATGAAACACTGGCCAGAGCAATTAGACAGACGAAAGAAATTAAAGGCATAAAAATAGGAAAAGAAGAACTTAAATTATCACTATTTGCAGATGATATGATTCTATACCTAGCAGAACCAAAAGACTTTACAAAGAAACTATTAGAGCTAATAAATGAATTCAGCAAAGTGGCAGGATATAAAATCAACACACATAAATCAAAGGCATTCCTGTATATCAGCGACAAATCCTCTGAAATGGAAATGAGGACAACCACTCCATTCACAATATCTTCAAAAAAAATAAAATACTTGGGAATCAACCTAACAAAAGAGGTGAAAGACTTATACAATGAAAACTACAGAACCCTAAAGAGAGAAATAGAAAACATACACTTGGATTTGAAGATAAGGCTCAGTCATTTTTTAAGCAAGTTCATGGAAATATTATACATCATGATCTTTGTGTTGTTCATAGATTTATGCATGCTAATAGTCCCTTAGCTATTTATTTAACATTTTTTGTTATTATACATAAATTGTAACTCAGTAAAAGTCAGATATGTTCCAAATCACACATTTTCATAAAAATCAACCTTGATTCTAAACTTAGATTTCTAGGAATATATCTTCACGTAAACATTTAGATATTTAGATTTAATGATTATAAAATAGATTGGGATAGATAAAAATTTACACATAACCTATATATACCTAAATAGGAAAAAATTTTATATATATTGTATATTCATAAGGTGAATTGTAAACAGGAGATATATAACTGAATGTTAAAAAGGAAAACTTTCAAGATGATTTGTAAGTTAAAAAATGAGGTTCAAAATATTACATAAAATAATCTTCAGGGGTATGTTTAAAAGGAGGAATTTTTTTTCTGCATCTGTTGAAATTATCATGTGATTTTCATTCCTCATTCTTTTAAAATCAAATAGAAGAAAGGTTAGAGAAAATATTGAATGAAGTTGGATTTGGCAAAACTGATTGGATAAGTCCTAAAAAGCACAAGCAACATCAACAACAGAAATAGACATATGGGGTGACACCAAAATAAAAACCTTCTACATAATAAAGGAAGTTATCAACAGAAAAAAAAAATACCACCTACAAAATGGGAGAAATATTTGCAAAATATGACAAGGAGTTATATCCAAAACATGCAAGGAAATCAAAGAACAACAAAAGCAAATATATAAATAACCTGATTTAAAAATAGGCAATAGATCTAAGTAGACATTTCTCAAAAGAAAGCATGCAAATAGCAATAGGTACATGAGAACATATTCAACATCAGTAATGATCAGGGAAATACAAATCAACAGTGGTTTACCCCATAGTCATAGTTTTTGTTTTGTTTTCTTTTTTTTTCAAAATAAGTAAGGTGTGACCATTATGTGAAACAAACAAAAAAGAAAGAAAAAAAGAAATTGTGCTGGTATCACTTAAAAAAATCATTAATACTAAACTGTCTTTGGTGTAAGATTAATACACAGGGAATACTAATGTGCCCTATTTCATCCTTTGGAATGAGAATGTTTACTTTGTAAACATTGTGTCACTGAATATTGAATATGTGTAACTTGCTCTTGAGATTTACAGGGTCTCACAGACAAGAATTTACCATTAGTCTCAGGAGAGTCTCTGTACATGGATAATGCTGAAACTGTTAAGACTATGAGATTCTTGGTGATGAACCAAGTGCATTTTGCTCTGTGAGATGGACACTTTTGTGCAAGGAACAGAATGCTATGGTTTGGATATCAGGTGTCTCTATGAATCTTCTTTTGATGCAGAAATGTTTGGAGATGAAATGATTATTATAAGAGTCATAACCTAATTAGTTATTCCTAGGTTGAATGGACTGACTGGTTGATAACAGTAAGCAAGTAAATAGTATGTAGATGGAGGAGGTGGGTCAGTGGAGTATTCCCTGGAAGGATGCATCTTCCCTGTGGCCCTTTCTCTCTCTCTCTCTCTCTCTCTCTCTCTCTCTCTCTCTCTCTCTCTCTCTCTCTCCTTCCTGACCCTGCCATGAACTGAGCAGCTTTCTTCCACTGGATCCTTTCCCCATGATATGTTGCCTCACTTTGGGTGCAGAGTAATAAAATTGAATATCTATGGGCTGAACCTCTGAAACCATGACCTCTAAATAAACTTTCCCTCCTCTAAGTTGTTCTTATCTCTGGTTGAGTATTTTGGTTACTGAAACACAAAAGCTAACTAAAACAAATTTATACCAAGTAACAGAAAGGAATAAGAAGTTCTGGTGTGCTAATGCAGTGCTATAGATAATGTGCTATAGATAATGTATTGGACATTTCAGAAATCTGGATGTCTTTGGGAAGTTTGCACCATAAAGAAATGATAAATGTTTGATGAGAGAAATATGCTTGTCCTGATTTTAGCATTATATATATATGATGACCATCTATGGGCTGAACCTCTGAAACCATGATCTCTGAAAACTTGATGTCCAATTAATATGTACAATTTTATCTTTTATGTATCAGTTCAAAATAATTAAATTATATAAAAAATAAAAACATCAATAAAACAGTAATTAAAAAACAATAAAAGAGTAATTGTAAAAGAAAAAAACATACCTGAACACAAACACAAACATGTATTTTTTTTTTTAATGCTGTACAATTGCCTCAGAGAAAAAAGTTCTCATCAGGGAAAATTGTGGACAAGTTCAGATTTGTTATTCCTTTTGACTAATGCTAAAGCACTGTGGTAAATGCTGAGAGGTGAAATGCCAGGAAAGTCTGTAATTATATTTAAAAATGTAAAATTTAAAAAATGAGTTAAAATTAAAACAAAAGACTTTGTCTTTCCAAGGCTTTCAATCACTTTCTGTCTTCCTTTCTTCCTCTCTCTTCCCCTTCCCTCCTTCTTCCCCTTTTCTTGTATATCCCACCATGACTTCATGGGTACCTCTACAGTTGTGGGCACAGTTACCTTTTCTCTTCACCTTTGCTTCTACATTTTCATGTGTGTTTTCAGTTCTTTCCTCCATTATTTCATTTCTAGCTATCCTGCATTTCTAACTTTTTTTCATTCTGTATTTTTACCCTACTGATGGACTTTTATACAAGATTAATGACATGCATTCAAATTTATATGTTTGTAGCACAGACTCAAAAGGGAAATAAATTGCTACAAATATTAATAACATTTTTCCATCTTTTGTTCACTTTTCATCATCTCCTATTGCACTCTGGCTAATATGGGTATAACTTATGGATATAAATTTGAATAAAATTATGCTTGACCATGTATTGTATTTATATACAATAAAATATAAAATTAAAATGCCTTCCTCTAAGTTTAATGACTAAGCAATGCCAAATTTTATTTTAATAGGTAGGAAAAACTGAAATAGGAGGTTTTAAAATTTTTCTTCTACATAAAATTCTTTAATTGAGAAATAGAAAGAAAGACATGAACTACCGAGCTAAACAATAAGTAATTATAAATAAAAAATAACAATATATTATTTATTCTTTTATTTGAGAGGTTATGGGCATAGACCAACTGGTCTATAAGCCACCATGAAGATCTTTATTTAAGAACAATAATTCCTGAAAAATCTTTTTTGAGCATAATATATTCTACCTGACTCTTTTGTTCCCAAATTTATACAAATAATAACATACTGATTTTTGGCTTAGTCCTACAACTTAATTTCTTAAAGATGAATGGCTTCTCATTACACCCATGAATTGTATAAGATCTAGAATAACCTCCATAGGCTTACTGCTTTCATTTTGCCTAATAAACACAAGTGTCGTTCCATTATCTGTACAACTGTTAAAATGTCAAATTCAAAAACCTAACATGATCCAATTGGGCTTTCACTGGCACATACTTTGACTACATAATGTTCTCTCTCTCTCTGTCTTTTTTTTTCCTTTTGTTCTGTTTGTAGTCAACATCCACTAATTCCCATTGGCAGTGCTCTACAGGGTTAAAGTAGTTAGTTATAGAATCCCAATGTACATTCTCTATTGCATCATAAATTAGAAGAGTGGATTTCAAAATTCATAATGTTCCAACATGAGAACATATATTTAAGGACAACTTCTGGAAAGATCTGTTAAGCTCCCTTTCAGTCCCTGGGAAGTCTGGGAGTAGCAGTGAACTCCTTATAAGGTGAAATTTTTCTGTTTTTCTTTATATTTAAAATAAATGAAAAGAAGGAAGAACTAGAAAAAAAATAATATATTTGTCTGGGATATCTGCTGCCTTGAAATTCACTGAGAATAATGTTGTAGGAACAGAGCAATGGTGAGCTCTAAATTCAGATGTATAGAACTTTCTATCTTGACCTTTAAATAAAGTTTCTGCCATACCTAAATGATTAAAAAGTGAAAATTCTAGAAGGTTAGGAAGATTCACCAACTAGATCTTAATTTGACTTTAATACAAATAATTGATCCCTACCTCACTTAACCAAAGGTAAACAATCCACTACTTCAGAATTGTTGGAAAAATGAGCATTGAATGTAGTGAAATTATGTATGTAGAAAAGACAGTGAAAAATACTTAAGTCTCAAATAATGTGGTCTAATGGGAGGAGGAGAAAAGAATAAGCAAGACAGCAAATGAGGAAAAGAAGAGAATAGAGGGAAAACTACAAGGAAAAAAAAGGGAAAGAAACAACAAAATTGAAAGCAATGTGAAAAAATACTTATGAATATATGATGATAGAATTAGCAGAAGGACGAAGAAAGAAAAAGCAGCAAAAGGAAATCAATTGGGAATGATGAAGGAGAGAGGTGATAGGATAGTGATTCTGTCTTCAAGCCCCTGGCTCTAGAAGATGGACTAATAGCTACCTACTTATGCACAATCTGGCCTGCAGATGCTGTGCAACTGAATTCTGAAAAAGAGTAAAGGATATGAGCTCCCCTCTGCCTGTAGCAGGTGAAATGACAAGGAAGGCTAGAGGTGGTAAAACCTTCAGGCTCCACCTTAGCCCACACTAACATAACTTCTTTGTCCTCCCTGCCTGAATACTCACTTTAACTTGTGACACCCATTGTTTGAGCCTGTTCTCCAGTCTCTGATGAGCGTGATTTGAGAACCTCAGGAACATAAACGAGACTACAAGAGGGTAGGAAGTAGACCAAAGACTTGGGATGGTATGGAATTCCATCTGTTGGGTGACAGGGAATAGATACATACAATGGAAAGTAAATAAAGGAAGAGTGAGAGCTACCTGTGTCTTAGAATTGTGAACCTCAAGAAGCACAGGTGATCAACTCAGGTGAGCAGTGGATGCACCAGATGTAAGTACAGGAGGGGAGCTCCCAAGCTCACTGTCCTGGGAACAGATTCTGCAGACAGTGTGAAATGTGGATATGGAGGTGTAAGTAGGTACAGAGAAGGCACCTCCCTAGCTACTTCTAAGGATATCAAAGGCATTATGTCATATTTCAGATTTCTTAGACTCACTCTATGTGTGCTATTGCATGTGGGATTATGTGTTTGTGTGTCTAAATATGTGCTCCTGTGTTGTGAGTACTTGTTCTATAATATTTAGCTATTAGTTACGAATGTTACTAATCACATAAAATAAATGTTTAGATATTTCCTCACAGGTGTGTTGTAAAATATAACACACTGCCTAAGTGTCCCATGAGGTCTTTAAGGTCTTTTGGATCTGTTTATTTTTTATTCTTTCACTCACTTTTCCCTTCCCATCTCATCTATATAGTGATGTCATTAGTAATTTATATTACATTTACATTAGTATCACCCCACATTTACTTAATAAATATTTTTCAATATTGATATTATTAGCACATCATAAAACACAACATTTAAAATGCACTATTTAATCATAGTTTATCATGCAAAAATCATCATGATATAATTCTAGAACACTTTCATAAGGCTAAAATTTTCTCATATATGTCGTGTCAATCTTCATTCCACCCCCTAAACCTAGGCAATCATTATGCTACATTTCTTCTAAATTTTCCATTTCTGGAATTTTTAAATATTGTTTTTTTTTTGTGACTGTCCCCTTTAACATAGTGTAATGCTTTTTCTTTTTATTCATGTTGTAGCATGTGTATTTCATTACTTTTCATTGCCAAATTGCATTACACTGTGTTGGTGGAACTTCTGAAAAGTAAGCATTACATATCATCAAAACTCAGTGGTACTACTTATATGTCACATGGCAGCAATTAGTTTTAATTAGTAATGATTCATCTTTTAAGTCATCCACTCCAGTACTGAAATATACAGTCTAACAATGTGTGAGAATTTATTTGTTATTAAATATTTGTACAATTATACTAACACAAAATTTACAACATATTGGGAAATATAAGATTTTTCAAAAATATAGCTTAGAGTGACAAAGAAAGAAGGTCCACTATTATTAATCACCCCAATTAAATATGTTGTGCCCCCTCCCTAGAATGAATATTCTACTTTGCAAACCAGCATATGGACTACACCTTAATTCTCAATTTCTCTAGCATAAATATTTAGAAAAACATTACAGCCAGAAAAGGGGAAATCTTTTGAGAAGCAATACCATGATTTGTTAAAGTGCATAAATAAAATTGCACCAATAGATGAACCATTAATTAATAATTATCTAATTAGTTGAAATGGAAAAATACACACTCATAATTTTCCCTATCACTTGTTAATAAGATAAAAAGAGTACATTATTCATAAATTTAAAACTTTTATTTTTTTCTTATCTCTCAAATGAATATGTTACAGTATATTTCCATCTGGCCAATTCCCACTCTACTATGCTTTAATATTATTAGCAGGGATAGATAAAATATTTTATATATTCTGATGAATTTTTGTATTACAAAACAATATTTGTGAGAGAGATGGATATCATTTGACTAACATTCTGAGATTTGAGGAAATAGATTAAGCAAATAAGGCTGGGTGAATATTAATTAGAATTTAAGAGCAGGATATAGTGCAGATATAGGATTGGCACCCAGACCATGGTTAATTAAAGGAATCCCCTAAGGCAAGTCACATGTACAGATTTTGCCTGGGATCCTGATGACCAGTTTAGAGGGAGAATGCACAAAGGACAACAAAGCAGAGCAGAGAGTTGCAAACCAGCAATACATAAATTCAGAAAACAGAAAGATAGCAAGCAGGAACTCAGGCTTGCATAGGACCTGAATAGAAAAGCAAGTGCAAAAACATTTTGTTTTTTGAGGATAAAGAGAAGGAACCCAAACTTGGCCAATAATCTAACAATTAGAAATGATGAAGAACCATTAACAACAATAATAGGCCTATAACACCACCAAAAGGACGACCTTGATAATGGTTAAATTTTCCTTTAAATGGGAAATTTCTAACATACCCCAAGCAAAACGTCCCAGGGTCCTACAGAAGACAGTTATGTAGAAGCACATGTTAAAAGGTAAATGTGCATGTGACTAGAAAAAAGAGAGCCTTAGTGAGAAATTAGGAGAATGATAGAGGGGTTGATCCAGGACACAGAAGTCTTATGGGGTATAAATTGTATTTAACTACGATGTGTTGGCTATGGCAAATATTGCTTTTATCTGGTGTGGACCTGTAAAACAAAAGATAAAGTGTTTCTAACAGATGACCTCTGTTTTGCTTTTATTCTGCAGAATGAGAAGTGATGGAGAGAGGGAACAGCACAGTGGTGACAGAATTTATCCTCCTTGGTTTGACTCAATCTCAAGATGCTGAGCTCCTAGTCTTTGTGCTAGTCTCACTTTTCTACATTGTAATTCTCCCTGGAAATTTTCTTATCATTTTGACCATAAAATCAGATCCTGGACTGGCAGCCCCCCTCTACTTCTTCCTGGGCAACTTGGCCTTCCTGGATGCCTCCTACTCCTTCATTGTGTCTCCCAGGATGCTGGTGGACTTCTTCTCTGAGAAGAAGGTGATCTCCTACAGAGGCTGCATCACCCAGCTGTTTTTCTTGCACTTCCTTGGAGCAGGAGAGATGTTCCTCCTTGTGGTCATGGCCTTTGACCGCTACATCGCCATATGTCGGCCTCTACACTATGCAACAGTCATGAACCCCAGGGCATGCTATGCATTGCTGTTGGCTCTGTGGCTTGGGGGTTTTGCTCACTCCATTGTGCAAGTGGCCCTTATCCTGCACTTGCCCTTCTGTGGCCCAAACCAGCTGGACAACTTCTTCTGTGATGTGCCACAGGTCATCAAGCTGGCCTGCACTGACACCTTTGTGGTGGAGCTCCTGATGGTCTCCAACAGTGGCCTGATCACCTTGCTGTGCTTCCTGGGCCTTCTGGCTTCCTATGCTGTCATCCTCTGCAGAGTAAAGGGACACTCCTCAGAAGGGAAGAGCAAGGCTATCTACACTTGCACCACCCACATTATCATTGTGTTCCTCATGTTTGGACCTGCCATTTTTATCTACACCCGCCCCTTCAGGGCTTTCCCAGCTGACAAAGTGGTTTCTCTCTTCCATACAGTCATCTTTCCTTTGCTGAACCCTGTAATATATACACTTCGCAACCAGGAAGTAAAAGCTTCCATGATAAAGTTGTTAAGTCAGTATGTGGTTTGCTGAATAGTATAATAAGCAAAACAAAAAAGAAGAAAATGCAGTTTGAATCATTTAAATCATACCCTCATTCATGTGCTGAATCTATCATTTAGCAAAAACTATATTAAGCACTTCCAATTTTCTTACATTATTCTAGGCACATTGATGAGACAGGTAAGATTCTAGGTCTCCTGAGGTTGCATTCAAGTGTATAAAGACAAGTAAATCTATTAAAATTATCAGAGAACTGTTTTAGAAACTACTGTCATAATAAGAAATTACTATTCTCATAGGAATTATGGGTGTGGGTAATGCAGAAATCATTTAACTGCAGTCTCCAGTATTCTTCAACCATAGCTTAAGATCATGAAAATAATCCAGAAGTATCCTAGCACTACTAGATATCATGGCAAAAAAATGGAAATTTTGTATTCTGTAATCTCTGCCCACTCCCCTCATTTCTCAATATAAATCTTGTATAAGTAAATTAGAAGTCTTTAGAATATGTCAGGTCATTTTTAAAATCCTGGAACTTAATAGATAAATCCAATGTAGACTAAATGGCTAAATACCAGCTTTAAACCACCAAACCTCTCTGTTTAGAGTAAGGCAGAATTTGTCAATTTGACTCTTTTGTCATTTAGGGCCACATAATTTCATGTGATCTGTAAATTCTTTTGCAGTTCCTTGATATCTACTTACTATAAGGTACTTGTAGTATCTTCTTCATTGTAACAAGAAAAATTATCTCTGCATATCACCATATGTTCTATAAAGGGAATATTTTCCTCAATGAGAAACATAGCATTAGGTAATTTACTTCCAGTATATTGATCTCATAGTGAGATGAATTAACCTTTTCTGGGGAGAGCAGCATAAACTGGAGCACATATAATTAATAATTTTTAGTAAACAACATTCATGATTTAATAAACATTTCTACAAAAACAGTAAGTTTGAAATCTATGTGTAATTGAAGTCCTAATAAATAGGTAAAAGGGAGAATGGGAAAGAACAATATCTGAAAAGGTAATCACCAATAATTTTGACAAACTTGCAAAGCCATCAACCCAGATTAAAAAATGTGAAACAAAAAACAGAATAAACAACAAAAAAGAGAGAGATAGACATATTAATGTAAGACACATAAAAATCAAAAATAAAGAGAAAATCTCAGGAAAAACTTAGATGAGGAAACACAAAGAAGCAACAGCAAGATTGACCCCTTTATCCACAACAGGAACATGAAAGCCAGAGATGGGGTGATATATTTAGGTTGCTGAAAGAAGATAATTCTCAGATATGTATGTTCAAGGGATTTTTAAAAATTCTTTAAATGAGGTAAAATAAAGATATTTTCTTGTTGATAAGTGAATGTTACCTGCAGATTATGTAACACATATGTGGCTTAACATGCATCAAAAGAAACTACAATTCATTATCAAAAGAACTTTCAATTACATATTTCACATACTCTAACTGTGCTTTAGTGACATTTGTCTATTTCTTTATGCAGTTTTCTACTTATTTATTAATTTTTACCACTTTTCACTGATGAGATTTTTTTTAGAGAGAGAGTGAGAGAGAGAGAGAGAGAGAGAGAGAGAGAGAATTTTATTATTTATTTTTTAGTTTTCGGCAGACACAACATCTTTGTTTGTATGTGGTGCTCAGAATCCAACCTGGGCAGCATGCATGCCACACGAGCGCACTACCTCTTGAGCCACATCCCCAGCCCGAGATTTTTAATTAAATTTATTTTTCTCTGATACATAAAAACTTACAGATAGTACACATTAAGAGTGTACCATGGGATGGTTTGATACGTGTATACGTTGTGTAATTTTTAACTCATGGTAAAGGTATCTATACATTTTTAAAAATATTCAATTGATTTTTTAAAAATACATGACAGCGGAATGCACTGCAATTATTATTACACATATAGAGCACAATTTTTTTATATCTATGTGTATAAAGTATGTTCACACTAATTCATGTCTTCACACATAATGATGTCTATCACATTCCACCATCATTGCTAGCCCCCTGCCCCCTCCCTTCCCCTTCCACCCCTCTGCCCTATCTAGAGTTCATCTATTCCTCCCATGCTCCTCCTCCCTATCCCATTATGGGTCAGTCACCTTATATCTGACAAAACATTCGTATTTGCTTTTTTTCCCTATATTCTTATTTGTCATTTCTTCATAGTAAAACTTTCAAAATAATTTCTTCCAGCTTTTTGAAATGTAGAGTACATTTTTGTTATCTAGAGTCATACTATGGTTCAATAGCACAACAGAGCATCTTGCTTCTATCTCACTGTAATATACTACCCCTTATCAACCTTTTCCCATTCCTCTTAACCCTACTCTCCCCAGCCTCTGGAACTATCATTCTACCCTTTTCTCTTTCCTGATGTTAGAAAAAAAATGTTTACAGTGTTTCTTTCGATCAGCATGATGTTGGCTATTATGGGTTTGTAATATAGCCTTTATTGTGTTGAGACATATTCTATGTAGATATAATATTTTTGAGGGTTTATTTTTATCATATTGAATTTTACCAAATGCTTTTCTGCATCTATGAGATTCTCATATGGCTTTTTCCTTAAGCCCATTGATACATTTACAGAATTTTGTGTGTTCTACCATGAATAATCAAGAAATATACAATGCATCATGGATTCAGATGTGCTGTTGGATCCTGTTTACTGGAATTTTCTTGAAAATTTTTGTATCTATGTTCATTATGGATATTGTTCTAAGTGTCCTTTTTGTTATATATTTTTAACTTAGTATTGCTATCAAGGGAGGCTAGTTTCATAGAATTAGCTAAGAAGAGTTCCTTCTTTTTCTATTATTTTCTTATAGTTTGAGATAGTTGATATCAGCTCTTCTTTGAAGTTTTTGTATAGTTCAGCAGTGAAACCATCCAGTCCTAGGATTTTGCTTGTTGGAAGTCTATTACTAATTCAATCTTGGCTTTGTTAATTTTCTGGGTTTTTTTTACATTTCAATATCACTATGATTATTGGTTTGTTCATTTTCCATGTCTTTACAGTTCAATATCACTATGTTATATGTATGTAAAAATTCATACATTTCTTCTGGATTCTAAAATTTATTGACAAATACTGTTCATAGCAGTCCATGATTCTCTTTTGTGTTTATTTGCATTTGTTTTAGTATCTTTGTTTGTAGGTAATCTCTTTTTTATCTTGATTCATCTCGATAAAAATTGTGCTTTTTAAAATGTATTTTAAAAGCAGCTCTCCACTTTGATAACTTTTGTATTCTTTTTGGTCTCTCATATGTCTCTCCTCTGATCTTTGTTAATTTATTTTCTTTTTATGAATTTTGGGCTTTTTTTTCTTTTCAACATTAGATTGTTTACTTGAACAATTTACCTTTTTTGTCATATACACTTATTGCTTTGAAAGTTATTCTTAGTACTGCATTTGCATTATTTTGTGTTTTGATATGCTGTGCTTCCTTTTATTTTGATTTTTTAGGAAACACTTAATTTTAAAAAATATTTTCATGTGTTGTTGTTCATTCAAGAGCAAGTCACTTAATTTTCATGTATTTGTACTATTTGTAAATTATGTGTTGTTGATATCTAGCTATTTGACAGATTCCATTGTGGTCAGAGAAGATATATGATATTATTTTAATATTTTTTTAATTTATTAAGATTAGTTTTGTGACCTAACATATTGGCCATGCTGGAGAAAGTCTTAGTTGCTGATCTGAATATATATTCTGCAGCTATTGGTGAAATATTCTGCAAATATACATTAGGTCCTCTTGATCTACCATATAGTTTATCTACAATGTTCCTTTGTCGATTTTTTTTCTGAACAATCTTTTCATTGATGAATGTATGATCATTTACTGTGTTGAAACATATCTGTCTTCTTAGATCTAATAATCTTTTCTTCATCAAATTAGGTACTCTATTACTGGAGATATATGTGTGTATACACACACACACACACACACACACACACACACACACACATATATATATATATATATATATATATATATATATATATATATAATTTCCTTTTTTGTATTGATTTATTATATTATTTAAACATTCTATTTTGACATTTTTTGACTTCCAATCTGTATTGATTGATGTAAGTGTAATTATTCCTGCTAACTTTTTATTTTCATTTGCATGGAAATAAAATCCCTTTTTACATCCCTTTGTTTCAGTTTATGTGTGTCTTTACTGGTGAATTATTTCCTTTAGACAGCAATAGGATGTCCTTAAGTTTGGTGTAAGGATAGTCTGGTGGTGAATCCTCTCCAGTTCTGCATGTGTGAGAAAGAATTTATTTCTCCTTGATGTCAGAAGGTTAGCTTTGTTGGGTATAATATTTTTGGTTTCAGTTACTTCTTTCAGAATTTTTAATATACCACGCCATTTTCTCCTGACCTATAAAGTTTCCACAGAGAAATTTCTTCTTAGTCTAATGAAGATTCCATTAAAGATCACTTGAAACTTTGTATATTTTTAGATTTCTGCCTTTGCTTTTTATTTTTGACAATTTGATTATACTAAGTCTTGGAGATGACCAGTTTGGTCAGATCAAATCTGGATCTGTTAAGTTCTTTTGATATGGATATGTCTATCTTTTCCAAAATTAAGGATTTTTAAAGATATTATTTAATTAATATTTTCACTTCATTTCTTCTCTTCCTTTTTTAGACTTTCCGTAATGCAATTGTTTGTATTTCATGTTTTATATCTCAAAAATCTTCCAAGTTTTTAAAATTCCCTTTTCCTTTCTTCTCATTAATTGTTTCTCTCGTAGGTTTTTTTTTAATCTAACTAGATTATTTTTTTAAAAAACTTTCTTTAAGCTTAGAAATTCTTTCTTCTCCTTGATCTAGTCTTTTGTTAAGGTTCCCAACCCTATTTTTTATTTTATTTTATTTATTTTATTTCATTTACTCTTTAGTTCCAAGAGTTTGGGGATCTTTTTTATGATCACTAGCTTTTTAAAATCATTAATTATTTTGTTATTTCTTTGAATTATCTCTCCATATTCTCTTGTAATTCATTGATTTTTCTTAAAATGAATATTTTCCAATATTAAGCAATTCACTGATTCTTTTTGCTTTTGGGTCTATAACTAGACTATTATCAGGTATCACATTACCTTTCTTTTGGTAATGCTTCTTGTTTATCTATATTGATATGTGCTTTACTAATGTTATACAGTGACTTTAGTAGTAAAACACTTTAGGCTGGTGATGCGTTCTATAATGTCAATTGGGAAGCAATGTAAACTTTGGTTCAAAGTGTGAACAGAACTGTGATTTTCATGTAGCTTCTCCTTTTGTAATCAATGTTGGTGATAACACTAAGCATCTGGTCTAGGGTGAGATGTGGATTTCTTCTACAAAATGGATTCCTCTCTGTGTGTTGTATGAGATGGTTGTGGGTAGGGGGCACTCAACAATTTTCCAGGTTCACTTCCTTAGGCCCCAGCAGACAAGGAACAACTGGTAGAATAATAGAGGCAATGCAGTTCTCAGATTTCAAGGTTTGTATGGGGGTGGGTATGATAAGGTCATCCGAGTACACATTGAGTTCAGTGGTCCCAACAGTGGGGATGGGGCACTTGTCAGTATCTGATGGCCATGAAACGACTGAACTGCATGACTGTACCCAGGTGGAGTATCCATCTGTGTCTGAGGACTGTACAGAGACTTCATGAAATTCAGCAGCTCAATCCATTCATGGTAGGCTGTCCAACTGATTCCTGAAGATGTGAGTTGGTGGGTAAGATCTTCAGCTGTTTAATAGGAGGCATAGAAAGGTGGGTGGGTTTACTTAGCAACTTCTTCAGGTTAGTGTGGTCTCAGGATGGCACCATGTAGCAGAATAATGGATGGGGTGGCACCATGTGAACTAGGATCTTTTATGGGTTAATGTAGCAGATTTCAAAACTTGGCTCAGTGTTGTAAGGGTCACAAGGTTGTCCACGGTAAATTCTTTATTTGTCCATGGAAATAGTGGGAATTGCTGGGGGACTCTTGCTTATTCTTTCCTTGCCATGTGATGGCCTTCTCGTTTATGGTTGTATTGCGGGGCAGCCAGCACCCAGCCAGGGTAGTTTCTTGCTCAGAAGATGTAAAACACCTGCTAAAAAGAGTTTGAAATAATTAATAAAGATTAAGACTCAGCCATAAATTAGATCAAAGAGGAAGCAGAGTGCCTGATAGATCCTCCAGTCCATATAGGAGCTGGAACTGAACAACCAGAAAATGGAAGAAAATGGCTCTGGTTCTTTATATAAGGGCGAGTACATCAAAGGCAGGGATAAGGTTTCAGCAGGAGAAGTCTTGTTTCTCTGTGTGGCAAGGGTCTTGCAGCAAACAGGCTGATTGTCATCTTGGAAAGCCATACCATCTCTGAGAGGCTATGTGGCTGTGGCTCCAGCAGGTCACCCCATCTCAGGTACTGTGTTGAACCTGACAGAGCTGGGTAGGCAGTCCCATGTAGTGGGCAGTCTCAAAACAGCAGGATTGCTGCTTGAACTTCGCAGATACCAGACTTTCCTATCCATTGGTTTCTGTGCTGATTTGGTTCATGCACAGTTCACAGATGGCACCCAGCATAGTTAATCTTAACTGTGAAGATCGGGATGGTAGATACCATGTGCTTCATTACCTTCTTCATAAGTCCATACTAGTTCTCCATGCATGCCACTCTGTAGAATCTCTCTCATATCCCTACTGCACTCCTGCACTCTAACTTTCAAGTAGAGTAATACTGTTTTTCTTCTGTTGAGGTCGTGTGTGTGTGTGTATGTGTGTGTGTG
Organism: Marmota monax; assembly: GCF_021218885.2. Taxonomy (NCBI): domain Eukaryota; kingdom Metazoa; phylum Chordata; class Mammalia; order Rodentia; family Sciuridae; genus Marmota; species Marmota monax. The sequence goes on from NW_026693777.1 coordinate 34,629,362, forward strand.
CATGTAAATATAGTCACATATATAATAGAAAATATTAATTGTAAGCAATAATTTTAATTTTATACACCATTTACTATGTCTTCTAGTGAAAGCATGAGAAGTAGAATTTATATGCCATAGGAGAGAGGCACAAATAGCTCAAGCATCAATGGATTATAGAGAATGATAATAACTGGGCTTGTTCCAAAGCCCCCAAAATTTTCTTATTGGGAATACAGTAATATGTAACTATCATTGACTGAGTCTACACCCAGTCCTTGATGATGTCATTCCAATATAGGATATTGTGTAAAACATGATATTTTACCTCTGTCTATAAATGACTCTTCTATTGTACTGTTAACTCAGTATATTCTGATATATGGAAAGTGAAAGGACAAGTACATTCATAATAACTGACCAATTGTTGCATTTCTTTTCCTGCAAATAGGCTGCTTTGATTTGGTGGTACTAGAAGGACTCTCTTTTATCATATGCCCTTAGATATTGTTTATAACAAAAAAGACTATGGACATGAAAGAGAAACATGGCGAGTCATATCCTGATTTCTCTGAAGATATATCATTGTCTCAACTAAAATGCAATGGGCCAATGTAACCTGCTTATTTTTGGGTAGCTTGTCAGTCGCTTCAAGGAATGCTGCCATACAGGTGGTGTGTGGGTTGGTGTTTGCTGGTAATCAGTTGAATGCTTGTTGGGCCCAAAGCAAGATCACTCATGGTGAGTAGGGATTTTGCATATCTTCTCTTTCTGCCACTATGGCTGTTATAATCATAGCAGGTGATGTCAACTGACCCAATCACTCTGTCTCCTTGGCTATTGAACAGCCCGTTTGTGATGCTCTCTAATGGATACTACTGCCACAGAACCCAGATCATGTTGGAAAGCTCTGATCCTATGATAATCTATAGTCAAATGGTAGGGATACTAGAGCATAATAGATACCTAGGAGATGATTGTCAAATCATCTATAGTTCTCTGCTGTACATAGTGTGGTCAGGCTGCATAATCCTATGGATCTACACTGGAATTCTCCTAGTAGGATTTGTCAAAATTTATGTGATGCATTTTTCAGTAAAAATAACTTTAGTATCATAGGTTTTCCATAGACATATGGCTATTTTGGTAAGGTTACTTTTACTGTGTAATAAGACTTCTAAGATTACTTTCCTGAATTAAGTTCCAGTAAAACCTGGACATCCAGTCCAATAAAAGAGTGAAAATCAATATTCCCAGACTGGAATATACTGCCTCCAGGACATAAAGACTGCCACCAGACATCATAACTTCTTCTTAACAGTGGAGCGATTGAAGTGCAAAATATGATACTTTGCCCTTAACGTTTAGGGTGAGTTCCCGGCACACTTGCTGTGAATGGACTGCAAAAAAACTTCATAAATGTGGAAAGATCCTGCATTTTGTTGTTGTTGTTGTTGTTTTTATTTATTTTAAATGAAGTTTTTTTTTGTCCTCAATCTTGATGGTTTACAATGACCTAACGCTGGAAGAGAAAATACTGCTTTTCTTCCATCTCATATAAGGGAGTATTGGAAACTCAAATTATCTACATTTTAGGTGACAGTGTCTCACACATCCATAACCAGAATAATATTCATGCCTGTTATTCTGCTATTAATAAACTCAGATTATGGTTATAAATAAATTAGAATCATTTCTTAGTGTGAAACAAATCCATATAAGTCCAGTTTTTGTATTATAGACCCAGAAAATCATCAAAGACTGAAAACTCCTTTTTTTCTTTTTTTTTTTCTCATTGCATGTATCTTCTATTCTCAATGTCATAAAATGCCTGAAGGAATTCCACATCTTTAATTTATATTTTAGATATAATGAAAAATAAAAGAACTATTTAATGTCTGGAATCATTTGTTTTCCAGCCCATTATTTTCATTGTTTCATTTTATCAGCTTTGCTCTGTTACAGGAAACTTTAATCCATGAAGACTGAATTTCCAGAGCCTAGTCGGACCCTGGCTTCTGATAGTCACAATTGGGAGTCATGAGAAGATTAATAAAGGGAGGTAAGAAGGGAGGAAGAAGTATCTCCTTCCCTGCACCTCTCACCTCCACTGGAGCACACTGCCTCTGAAGAAGTAGTTGTATCAGGTCCATGGCTGCATTTCTTATGTGGAAAGAATTACCATATTTTTCACTCTTCACATAAACTGCTTTAAGCAGAATACTAACTTCACAAAGTTCATATTCTAATCCCCAAACCTATGGATATTTTACATTACAATGCAAACATAATTTTCTGATGTGATTAAGTTTATAAACTTTGATCTAAGGAAATTATCCTGGAATATCATAGTACACCCAATGTAATCACATGTCTTCAGAAGGAGGTTATGGTAACGCTACTTCTCTTCTCACTCCAATTTAGAAATGGAGGGGCTATCAGATGCTAAACTTTGGATACCCTGTACATACCCTGTTTATAATCTCATTTTGTCAGTTAGTAACAATTTTTTTTTCCTTTTAAATATGTGCAGTGATTTGGCTTTCACTAAGTAGCCTTCAGAGAATTGTGAGCTGGAGGGAAATAAAGGACATAAGTCTCTGTAAGTCTCTACCAAGCCAGGTCCTATACTGAAGTTTCACCAAATAGCCATTCAAAATATTGCTTTCATGTAATCCGCCATTTCTAATTGCAAGGAAGATGGTAATAAATGAATTCAGATGTCTATTACAAAGGGGAGAGTGGCAAGGAGGCACTCAGCAGTATAACTCTGACACATGGTCTATGTGCATTACTAACCTGGTCTCTTGTGAGAAAATGGAAGTGCTGTGATTGGTCTAAGTGGATAAAATCTGGCTCTTTGTGGACAGGGTTTGAGACTCCACCAAAGTATATAGTTCATTGATTCCAAAGAAATTGGTTTCAATTATCAAGGAAGAAGGACAAATCATGATTGGAAAACTAGCAATGTCTGCCATAGAGAATTAATCATCACAGTTATTCATTTTTTTTCTAAAACTTCCAGGTAATTGAATAAAGCAATGAGAAAATAAAATGAAAGCTATTTTAATATTTGTAGATTGCTTTATCTATAACGTAAAAACACAATGACCCATTGGACAAAATGTGCTCAAGATTGAGTCACATGGTAGCATATGCTGGAAATTCTAGCCACTCTACAGGCAAGAGGATCACTTGAGCTCAGAAGTTGGAGAGCATCCAGAACAACATAGTAAGAACTCATCCCCATCCCACAGAAAAGGAGAGAGAGATTTTTATAATTTTTCTACTTAACCCTTAAATATATGAATAATTACATTTGCAGATAAAATAATGTTAAGAAACCATGAGCAGAATATTCAAGAAGTATGGGATAACAACAAGAGACCAAACTTAAGGGTTATTGGAATACAGGAATGTATAGAGTTCCAAACCAAAGGAATGAGCAATCTGTTCAATGAAATAATTCTAGAAAACTTCCCAGACTTGAAGAATGAAACAGAAATCCAAATCTTAGAAGCCTACAGACACAGAATATGCAAAATCATAAGAGATCCACACCAAGACACATTATAATAAAGATGCCCAACATACAGAAAAAGGAGAGAATCTTAAAAGCCACAAGAGAAAGGAAGCAGATTACATTTAGGGGTAAACCAATCAGGATAACAGCTGATCTTTCAACACAGACTCTGAAAGCTAGAAGATCCTGGAACAACATATTTCAAACTCTGGAAGAAAATGGGTTTCAACCAAGAATCATGTACCCAGTGAAATTAAGCTTCAGGATTGAAGATGAAATAAAAATCTTCCACAATAAACAAAAGTTAAATAAACAAGGAGAGATATGAATTACAGTGGATGGGGTAGAGAGAGAAGATGGGGGGGAGGGAGGGGGGATGGTAGAGGATAGGAAAGGTAGCAGAATACAACAGTTACTAATAGGGCATTATGTAAAAATGTGGATGTGTAACCGATGTGATTCTGCAATCTGTATTTGGGGTAAAATTGGGAGTTCATAACCAACTTGAATCTAATGTATGAAATATGATATGTCAAGAGCTTTATAATGTTTTGAACAACCAATAAAAAAAATTTAAAAAAAATAAAAATAAAAAAAAATAAATAAAAAAAATAAAATTACTGGAAAAAATAAAAAAATAAATAAATAAACAAAAGTTAAAAGAATTTGCAGCTAGAAAACCAGTGCTTCAAAACACCTCCTGAGCATTGATTTTTGCCTTTAGTGAATTACCAATTTGATAGGGGAGAAATGGTGTCTCATTTCTTTAATGTCGAATGGTCTCTTTTAACAATACCCATTGCTTTCTTACTGCCATTCTCTGAGGAATCTAATAGCAATCAAATGAGATTCCTCCTTCATGCCTTCTATCCAGGGATATATTTATATACTGTTGCCTTTTGCAAGTCCAGAGTAGAAAATAAAATGATGAAGATTGAGCATCCAGCATTTCATAATGATTGTCCTTTGAAGTCCAACTTCAAACTGGTAAGTTACAAAATCCTCATCTATGTGACTCAACCTGCTTACTACATCTATCACACTATGTGCAGTGTTAAATATGTCCATAAATAAGAAAGATTAAAATGCTGAAATCAGGACTTATAGAAGAGATGAAATGAGGAAATTCAAATGAAATGAATTTTATCTTGCTAAAATAAGGAGAAAAATATGAAAATCATCATAACAATGTGTATGTGGAATTGAGAAATTATCAATTCAGACCAAATAAGTCTTGCTTTTAGAGATGAGAGATCTATGTATGTTTGACTTTTCACCAATACTGATTGTATTGTATTATTTTATTCTTTGGATAATTACATGATACAGAGAAAGTAACTTTGTTGTCTTTAGGGATGACATCACTTCAAGAGAGATAAATAGTAAAACCACAAAGATACAATGCCAGATCCATGGCTTAAAAAATCATAATATGTTACCATCCATAAAATATTGATGCTATCATTACATTTATTAAACTGTGTTGTATTGCTATGGTATAACGAATCCCAATGTTATGTGTAATTTCAATGCACAGATTTTTAAAAATTAAAAAAAATGATAGGAATATATAGGAACTTTATTTTTCCTATGACAACCAACTAAAAATGCCCAACATTTAAAACCCTGTTAATGGGCTGGGGCTGTAGCTCAGTAGTAGAGCACTTACCTAGCATGTGTGAGATACTGAGTTTGATCCTCAGCTGCCCACACTCACACAAAAAAAATAAATTAAAAAATTAAGATCTTTTGTCCACCTACAACTAAAAATATATTTTTGAAAAACCTATTAAGATGCCAAGAATATGACGAAAGATCATGTCTAGGACTTGATCATTGCCAGATCAATTTGCACCTGCAAATTAACTTACTTGCATACTTAATTGTAAAAAAACTGCAGAAGGTATAATTCAAAGAACACAATTGTCTTATTATAAGAGACAAAGCAGAGTAAAAATTCTCAGCTGTGAGAAAGAACTATTGAAAGCTTTCTGTTTTAAAATTCTATTACTTTAGAAGTTCTCAAGCTACTTTAAAGGGTGGTTTCACAAACACGGTTCACAAAAATGGTTAGAATGCAGGTCATTTTTAATGATACAAATTTGCCTCATGATATTAACTATCATGGAAAAATATACATGGTTAAATGTTCATTTCAGTAGCAAAAATTATGATACTCTAAAAATCTAAACTGTGTTTTAAAGGTTAAAATGTCTAAAAGCATACATGCATTTGATTTGATTTTTATGATATTTCATTAGGTTTGTGTCTAGACCCTGACAAAATAAAGGTATACAGCTTAGCAACAATAAGAATGAGACTCGGGAAACAGAGCAACCAGGGGCCAAAAGAGGAATGTGCTGAACTTATTGGACTGATATAGGTTGTTCATTGACCTGGTCTCTTAAATGTAAGTGTTCATATGTTTTTAAATTCATTTAGCTTAGCTGAGTCCTCCTCAGTTAGTAACACAACGTTTATTATTTATATCCATGCCAGAAAATGTTAAAAGCTAAAGAAAGTTAAAATAAAATCATTGTACAAATACTCGGTACAAAGAGGACAAGTACTAACAGATGTCAAATGGGTCAAACTACACATCATATACTTTATTTCTGTATTTGATTTACCTTAGCAAAGTTTAATGATTTGTCTCACTCTTTAACTTCCTTGAGAGAAAAACGTTGAACAGGACTATTGGAGTCAACTTCACTACATTCTGGTCTTAATGTCCATGATTTTGTTTTTTCTATGCAAACATGAAAGGGAAAAATGTGTTAAACAGGAATATAAGATACAAATGGTCTTTAATCCAATTTTACAACAATTGCATAAGAAGAATAGACAACATACACTTACTTTACTGGATACACAAACTAAAGAGCTAGGAATATGTGGGATAAGCTAATATACTTTTGAGAATCAGAGTATTTCAGTCTAAGACCTTAATGTTTCACAGCAATATGGTCTGATGTCAACTTACTGTAAATCTATCAATGTTTTTCTTTACATCAAAATATGGGGATAGTAACTTATTATTTCTCTTCATGAAACCATAGTGCATATTGCAGAATTTTTTTTGTACAATTTCCTTTCTTCTTATAAAACTATAGAGGAGGAAAATTCAACTTTATTTAGCAGTACTAAAAGTAGTAATCAATGGTTTCCTCATTATTTGAAGGTAAAATAGATAACATATCTATATGAAAATTGTAATTTGATTATGTTCCTATTTTTGAATTCAGGAAAAATGAAAACTTTAAAAATATAATAAAAATTTTAAAAGGGGGGAAGTTAAAAGGACTATTTTAAGATTTCATATATAAAAATGTATTTCTCTGATTCTTCTAAAAAGCCTCCTGTATCATTCTAAACTAAGCATTCATTCATAGTCTGCCTGGAACTGAACATGAAAACAGACAAGGTTTAAGCATGTTCTACTGACTTTGTCTCATATTAACCAAAGGACAAATTTAATCTATGTGGAGTGGTATCCACCACAGTTTCTACTCACTTTCTGCTCTGTGAAATATCTCAGACTACAAAATACCAAGGAACACCTACAAAGCAGTCACCTTACCAAAAGGGTTGGCTCCCTAAATATCAAATAAAATGTTTAAATAAAGATAAGTCTTGGTGTCTTGTTAGTCCTTATCATTTTTTATGTTTTTTCCACCTTCCAGATGACATCTAAGAAACTCATGAAAATTGATAAATGGCTATCCTAAACAAAAATTCAAGTATTTCTGAGTTCATCCTGCTGGGACTTTCCATTTCTCAAGAACTTCAGTTACTTTTTCTTGCCATCTTCTTTCTTGTCTATGTAGCCATTTATTTGGGAACCTCCTCATAGTGATCTCTGTGATAGTTGATAACCATCTTCACTCACCCATGTACTTCCTTCTGGCAAATCTATCATTTTTTGACCTATGTCATAGCAGGTGATGTCAACTAACCCAATCACTCTGTCTCCTTGGCTATTTAACAGCCTGTTTGTGATGCTCTCTAATGGATACTGCGGCCACAGAACCCAGATCATGTTGGAAAGCTCTGATCCTATGATAATCTATAGTCAAATGGTAGGGATACTAGAGCATAATAGATACCTAGGTGATGACTGTCAAATCATCTATGGTTCTCTGCTGTATATAGTGTGGTCAGGCTACATAATCCTATGGATCTACACTGGAATTCTACTAGTAGGATTTGTCAAAATTTATGTGGTGCATTTATCAGGAAAGATAACTTTAGTATCATAGGTTTTCCATAGACATATGGGTATAATGGTAAGGTTACTTTTACTGTGTAATAAGACTTCTAAGGTTATTTTCCTGAATTAAGTTCCAGTAAAACTTGGACCTCCAGTCCAATAAAAGGGTTAAAATCAATATTCCCAGACTGGAATATACTGCCTCCAGTTCATAAAGAGTGCCACCAGACATCATAACTTCTTCTTAACAGTGGAGCAATTGAAGTGCAAAATATGATACTTTGCCCTTAATGTTTAGGGTGAGTTCCCAGCACATTTGCTGTGAATGGACTGCAAAAAACTTCATAAATGTGGAAAGATCCTGCATTTTGGTGGGGTTTTTTTGTTGTTGTTGTTTTTGTTTATTTTAAATGAAGTTTTTTGTCCTCAAACTTGATGGTTTACAATGACCTAATGCTGGAAGAGAAAATACTGCTTTTCTTCCATCTCATATAAGGCAGTATTGGAAACTCAAATTACCTACATTTTAGGTGACTGTGTCTCACACATCCATAACCAGAATCATATTCATGCCTGTTATTCTGCTATTAATAAACTCAGATTATGGTTATAAATAAATTAGAATTATTTCTTAGTGTGAAACAAATCCATATAATTCCAGTGTTTGTATTATAGACGCAGAAAATCATCAAAGACTGATAACTCCTTTTTTCTTTTTCCTCATAGCATGTATCTTCTATTCTCAATGTCACAAAATGCCTGTAGGAATTTCACATCTTTAATTTATATTCTAGATATAATGAAAAATAAAAGAACTGTTTAATGTCTGAAATCATTTGTCTTCCAGCCCATTATTTTCATTGTTTCATTTTATCAGCTTTGCTCTGTTACAGGATGCTTTTGTCCATGAAGACTGAATTTCCAGTGCCTAGTCGGACTCTGGTTTTCTGATAGTCACAATTGGGAGTCATGGGATGATTAATAAAGGGAGTTAGTAAGGGAGGAAGAAGTATCTCCTTCCCTGCACCTCTCACCTCCTCTGGAGCACACTGCCTCTGAAGAAGTAGTTGTATCAGGTCCATGGCTGCAGTTCTTATGTGGAAAGAATTACCATATTTTTGACTCTTCACATAAACTGTTTTAAGCAGAATAATAACTTCACAAAGTTCATATTCTAATCCCCAAACCTATGGATATTTTACATTACAATGCAAAAATAATTTTCTGATGTGATTAAGTTTATAACTTTGATTTAAGGAAATTATCCTGGAATAGTACACCCAATGTAATCATATGTCTTCAGAAGGAGGTTATGGTAAAGTTACTTCTCTTCCCACTCCAATTTAAAAATGGAGAGGCTATCAGATGGTAAACTTTGAATACCCTATACATACCCTGTTTATAATCTCATTTTATCAGCTTAGTAACAATTTTTTTTTCATTTTAAATATGTGCAGTGATTTTGCTTTCACTAAGTAGCCCTCAGAGAATTGTGGAGCTGGAGGGAAATAAAGTCTCTGTGAGTCTTTACCAAGCCAGGCCCTATAATGAAGTTTCACTAAATAGCCACTCAAAAATATTGCTTTCAAGTAATCTGCCATTTTTAATTCCAAGGAACATGGTAAAATATGTTCTAAATGAATTCAGATGTCTGTTACTAAGGGGGGATTGGCAAGGAGGCACTCAGCAGTATAACTCTGACACATGGTCTATGTGCATTGCTAACCTGGTCTCTTGTGAGAAAATGGAAGTGCTGTGATTGGTCTAACTGGATACATGGCTCTTTGGGGAGAGGGTTTGAGACCACACCAAAGTCTATAGTTCATTGATTCCAAATAAATTGGTTTCAATTATCAAGGAAGAAGGACAAATCATGATTGGAAAACTAGCAATTTCTGCCATAAAGAATTAACCATCACAGTTATTCAATTTGTTTTCTATAACTTCCAGTTAATTGAATAAAGCAATGAGAAAATAAAGTGAAAGGTATTTTAATATTTGTAGATTGCTTTATATTTAACATAAAAACACAATGACCCATTGGACTTTTTGATACTTACTCACATGGTAGCATATGCCTGAAATTCTAGCCACTCTATAAGCAAGAGGATCACTTGAGCTCAGAAATTGGAGAGCACCCAGGGCAAAATAGTAAGAACTCATGCCCACCCCACAGAAAAGGAGAGAGAGATTTTTATAATTTTTTGTACTTAACCCTTAAGTATATGAATAATTGCATTTGCAGATAACATAAATTATGTTAAGGAATAGCATTAAATATAACAACAGAATAAAAATATACCAAATTTTATTTATGAGAAAACTATAATGACAAAACTTCTGTGAAGTATAAAGAAGATAAGTATTTCAAAACCAATAAAATGTTTTCCGGATGAAAAACTCAATTTTTCAGTTGTTCATTTTCCCTTCACTTATTGTAAGTCTAATGCTATAACGATTGAAAATCTTAAGAAATGACATATAAAAATAACTTTATTCATTAAGAAATACTGAGATATATAAGAAAAATTTAAATGACTAGATCAATATGTGAGCATTGAAGTTTCCTGATGTTGACATTTGCTCTGAAATACAATGACTAAGAATGAAATACATGGTAGTTTATTTTAAAAAAAGAAAGAAAAGAAAAGAAAGAAAGAAAGATTGAAATAGACCAAAAATAGAAGAAAATTGATAAACTCAAAGAAGATCCTTGTCTATCAGTAAATTTAAAAAATTATAAAGTAAATATTGCATAATTTTAGAGGAATCAATTAATTACAGTAATGAAAAGATACCTCATTAATTTATAAGTTATTTATTTATAAATTTCAGAAAAATTAGTTTAAATGTGAAAAATTCACTTTTGATAAAATTTAGAATGAAAATAATCTATAAGAAATCATTTATCTAGTATTAGTGTAACAATTATTGATACTTATTGTAAAAAATAAAATAATAGCCACCATACAAAAATCTTATTATTTGCCTCAAGTGATACTTTTCCAACACCCCCTGAGTATTGATTTTTGCCTTTAGTGAATTACCAATTTGATAGGGGAGAAATGGTGTCTCATTTTCTGTAATGTCGAATGGTCTATTTTAACAATCCCCATTGCTTTCTTACTGCCATTCTCTGAGGAATCTAATGGCAATCAAATGAGATTCCTCCTTCATGCCTTCTATCCAGGTATACATTTATATACTGTTGCCCTTTGCAAGTCCAGAGTAGAAAATAAAGATGATGAAGATTGAGCATCCCGATTTCATAATGATTCTCCTTTGCAGTCCAACTTCAAACTGGTAAGTTACAAAATCCTCATCTATGTGACTCAACCTGCTTACTACATCTATCACACTATGTGCAGTGTTAAATATGTCCATAAATAAGAAAGATTAAAATGCTGAAATCAGGACTTATAGAAGAGATGAAATGAGGAAATTCAAATGAAATGAATTTTATCTTGCTAAAATAAGGAGAAAAATATGAAAATCATCATAACAATGTGTATGTGGAATTGAGAAATTATCAATTCAGACCAAATAAGTCTTGCTTTTAGAGATGAGAGATCTATGTATGTTTGACTTATTCAGCGATACTGATTATATTGAATTATTTTATTTTTTGGATAATTATATGATATAGAGAAAGTAACTTTGTTGTCTTTAGGGATACATCATTTCAAGAGAGATAAATAATAAAACCACAAAGATAAAATGACTGATCCATAGCTTAAAAAATCATAATATATTACCATACATAAAATATTGATGCTATCATTACATTTATTAAACTGAGTTATATATATATATATATATATATATATATATATATATATATATATATACATATATATTTCTATGGTATAACGAATCCCAATGTTATGTGTAATTACAATGCACAGATTTTGAAAAATTAAAAAAAATGATAGAGAGGAATACATGAAGAACTTTAATTTTCCTATGACAACAATCTAAAAATGCCCAACATTTTAAACCCTGTTAAGGGGCTGGGGTTGTAGCTCAGTGGTAGAGCACTTGCCTGGCATGTGTAAGACACTGAGTTTGATCCTCAGCCCCACCCAAGAAAGTAAATTAAAAAAATTAAGATATTTTGTCCACCTACAACTAAAAATATATTTTTGAAAAACATATTAAGCTGTCAAGAATATGAAGAAAGATCAAGTCTAGGACTTGATCTTTGCCAGATCCATTTGCACCTGCAAATTAACTTACTTGCATACTTAATTATAAAAAACTGCAGAAGGTATAATTCAAAGAACACAATTGTCTTAGTATAAGAGCACAAAGCAGAGTAAAAATTCTCAGCTATGAGAAAGAACTATTTAAAGATTTCTGTTTTCAAATTCTATTACTTTAGAAGTTCTCAAGCTACTTTAAAGGTGGTTTCACAAACATGGTTTAAAAAATGGTTAGAATGCAGGTCATTTTTAATGATACAATATTTGCCTCATGATATTAACTATCATGGAAAAATATACATGGTTAAATGTTCATTTCAGTAGCAAAAATTATGATACTCTACAAATCTAAACTGTGTTTTAAAGGTTAAAATGTCTAAAAGCATACATGCATTTGATTTAATTTTTGATATTTCATTAGGTTTGTGTCTAGACCCGGACAGAGTAAAGGTATACAGCTGAGCAACAATAAGAATGAGACTCGGGAAACAGAGCAACCAGGGGCCAAAAGAGGAATGCCCTGAACTAATTGGACTGATATAGGTTGTTCATTGACCTGGTCTCTTAAATGTAAGTGTTCATATGTTTTTAAATTCATTTAGCTTAGCTGAGTCCTCCTCAGTTAGTAACACAATGTTTATTATTTATATCCATGCCAGAAAATGTTGAAATCTTAAGAAAGTTAAAATAAAATCATTGTGCTAATAGTTGGTACAAAGAGAACAAGTACCAATAGATATCACATAGGTGAAAGTACACATCTTATACTTTATATCTGTTTTGGGTTTAACTTAGCAAACTTTAATGATTTGTCTCACTCTTTAACTTCCTTGTTGGAGAAAATTTTAACAGGACTATTGGAGTCAACTTCACTACATTCTGGTCTTAATGACCATGATTTTTCTTTTTCTTTGCAAACACGACATGGAAAAACGTGTTAAACAGGGATATCAGATACAAATGGTCTTTAATCCAATTTTACAACAATTGCATAAGAAGAACAGACAACATACACTTACTTTACTGGATACACAAACTAAAGAGCTAGGAATATGTGGGATAAGCTAATATACTTTTAAGAATCAGAGTGTTTCAGTCTAAGACCTTAATCTTTCACAGCAATATGGTTTGATCTCAATTTACTGTAACTCTATCAAAGTTTTTCTTTATATCAACAATACGGGGATAGCAAGTTATTAGTTCTCTCCATGGAACTATAGTGCATATTGTAGATTTTTTTTTTTACAATTTCCTTTCTTCTTATAAAACTATAGAGGTGGAAAATTCAGCTTTATTTAGCAGTAATAAAAGTAGTAATCAATGGTTTCCTCATTATTTGAAGGTAAAATAGATAACATATCTATATGAAAATTGTGATTTGATTATGTTCCTATTTTTGAATTCAGGAAAAAGGAAAACTTTAAAAAATATAACAAAAATTTAAAAAGGGTAAGTTAAAGGAATATTGTAGGATTACATATATAAAAATGTATTCCTCTGATTCTTCTCAAACGCGTCCTGTATCATTTTAAACTAAGCATTCATTCACAGTCTGCCTGGAACTGAACATGAAAACAGACAAGGTTTAAGCATGTTCTTCTGACTTTGTCTCATATTAACCAAAGGACAAATTTGATCTATGTGGAGTGGTATCCACCACAGTTTCTACTCACTTTCTACCCTGTGAAATATCTCAGACTACAAAATACCAAGGAACACCTACAAAGCAGTCACCTTACCAATAGGGTTGGCTTCCTAAATAACAAATAAGATGTTTAAGTAAAGATAAGTCTTGGTGTCTTGTTAGTCCCTGTCATTTTTTATGTTTTTTTCCACCTTCCAGATGACATCTAAGAATCTCATGAAAATTGATAAATGGCTATCCTAAACAAAAATTCAAGTATTTCTGAATTCATCTTGCTGGGACTTTCCATTTCTCAAGAACTTCAGTTACTTTTCCTTGCCATCTTCATTCTTGTCTATGTAGCCATTGTAGTGGGGAACCTTCTCATTGTAATCTCTGTGATATTTGATAACCATCTTCACTCACCCATGTACTTCCTTCTGGCAAATCTATCATTTTTTGACCTATGTTTTTCCTCTGCTGCAACTCCAAAAGTGATTGCAGACTTCCTCAGAAAACGCAAAACCATCTCATTGTGGGGCTGCATGGTCCAGATGTACTTTATGCACTTCTTTGGGGGTGGTGAGATGTCTCTCTTGATAGCTATGGCCATTGACAGGTATGTGGCCATATGCAAGCCCTTGCACTACCAGACCATCATGAACCGCAGGATGCTCATTGGGTTTATGGTGCTGTCATGGGTGGTTGGATTCATTCATACCACAAGCCAAATAGTTTTCATGGTAGGTTTACCTTTCTGTGGTCCCAATGTTGTGGACAGCATCTTCTGTGACCTCCCTCTGGTCATCAAGCTGGCCTGCACTGACACCTATATCCTGGAGCTCCTGGTGATTGTGGACAGTGGGCTCCTGTCCCTGGTCTGCTTCATCCTCTTGGTCATATCCTACATCATCATGTTCGTCACCCTCTGGCAGCACTCCTCCAGGGCCTCCTCCAAGGCTGTGTCCACACTCTCTGCTCACATCACTGTAGTGATCCTCTTCTTTGGCCCTGCTATCTTCATCTATTCTTTTCCATTCAATAGTTATTCTGTAGATAAGTTTCTGTCTGTGTTTTACACTATAATTACCCCCTTTCTTAATCCAATGATTTATACTCTGAGGAATCAGGAAATGAAGGGAGCCATTAAGAGACTGTGCAGTCAGAATAGTGTTTTCTCTCTGGACAGGTAAATATTGCTTGTGATCTCTAATTTTTGTGTATTTCTTCTGCTATTTTTTAGGTTTTCATTATTGTATACTTGTTCAAATAATTAAAATTAAAATGTAAAATATTATCAATATTATTCTCTCCAAAGTACTGGAATTTTTACGATATTTTTCTTTAAGATTTAAATGGAAATGTTCATAATACAGACATAATGCCTAGATATGAATATATTTTTTGTGGTGAGCTGTTCTAATAGACCGTGGCCGCCATTAGAAGATGGCGCCGGCTTCCACTGTGGCCTGTGATAAACAACTCCTTTTTTGGAGAGTTGGCACGCAATCCCTTCCCACCTTATGAGAGAGATCCACGTGGCAGCTTGGGATTGGTATGCGGGAGGCTTTATTAGGCTGTGCTTGGGCACTCGGCGGGGGGGGGTGACTAGAAGATGATACATGAATCAAGGCCTGAATAAACTGCTGAAAGAAGAATCCTGTGTCGTGTTTTCCCTTGCCGGCGAGGGGTCGCGACAATTGGTGGCCCGTACGGGGAATTATATTCCTCGAACCCAGGATCCAGAACTTTCAGCAGTCAGGGTGGTGCACCGGTAAGTTCCCAGGTAAAGTGGGAATCCGCAAGCAAATAGCGGGGCGCTCTCTCTGTAAATAGAGAGAGAGTGTGAAAAAGGGATGCTCCCCTGTAAAAGGAAGAGAGCGGGGAATTCATAGAACGGAACGCTCCCCTGTAAAAGGAAGAGAGCGGGGATTTTTGTACTTTCACTTTCTTTATAGCTCTAAAAACATTATGGGCGTTGCTTCTTCAAGCCCAATTTTGTTGGCCCTAGATGGGTTGTTACATTCAAAAGGACTTAAGATAAAGCAGAGTACTTTGCAGATGTTTTTAAGAGAAGCTGATATAGCGGCTCCTTGGTTTGCTTTTTCAGGGAGTCTTACGATTCCTAGCTGGGACAAATTAGGGAAAGATCTAGATTTCGCTCCTGAGCAAGGCACCTTAGAGGGTGGCGTTATACCACTTTGGAAGTTAGTTAGAGGATGTATAACAGATGGTAAATGCCAGGAAGCTGTGAGTGAGGGTCAAGCTATTCTTGAGCAACTGCATGAGGAAAAATCTGAAGGATCATGTAGTGAAGTGGCAGAGAGTATTAAAAGTAACAGTAGTGAGAAGGCAAAAGAGCCTGAAGATAAAAATAGGAGAAGGCTCTACCCAGACTTGACCGAATTAAAAACGCCTGAGAACACAAGCGACTCAGAGAGTTCTGAGGACCTTGATATATTGTTACAACAACTACATAAGATAAAAATGAAAAAGAAGAAAAAGGAGACACAGGGCACGCAGGCCTACTGTAAGAAGGGGAAGGGAGTTAACATCGGTCAACAAAACTCTGAGGAGGAGGAGGTAGAATATCTAGAAGAAGATATGGTGCCGATTGCCCCACCTCCGTATGTGGGGGGGAGCCAAGGTTCCGGGAGATCTTTTCATGCACAAGTTTGGAGGACAGTTAATACAGATATGGGACTTGCATACCCTGTATTTCAGGACAATAACAGGGGAAGATATCATGAGCCTTTAGACTTTAAGATAATTAAAACCTTGGCAGAATCTGTCCGCACTTATGGCATAGATGCCGCTTTCACTCTCACTCAGGTGGAGGGACTTACTAGATTTTGCATGACTCCCTCAGATTGGGCTAGTCTAGTCCACGCTTGTGTTTCCCCAGGGAAATATTAGGAGTCCAAAGTTGGCTGTTTAATGTTTCTGGCAGTACCCAAGACTCGGAGCGAGGTAGGAGGCTTAAAATTTCTGCAAATAATTCACAATTATCTAATGCTACATTACCCTCCGCAGCAGTCTGTCTCCAATCTCCGTTCCTGTTTCTTTTGGCTAATGATACATTACAGGGGATGCTTAATTGCTCTAATATTACCTGTTATTTGTCTGAGTGTTGGAATGGATCCTGGACTACGGCAGTGGTTATGAAAATTCCAACCTTTGCCCCGATCCCGGTTACTGCAGATCCAGAGTCTTTTCCTATTGTTGAACTGATTAGAGCCTGTAGAGATTTTGGAATTACGGCAGCTATAGTGACAGCTGTGGCAGTGTCTGCTGCTGTAGCAGTTTCAGCTGGAGTAGCCATGGCCAGCCAAGTACAAACTGCTGCCACTATTAATCAGGTTATTCAACAAACATCCACCATACTTGAATCTCAAAGTAGAATTAATCAACACATTTTATCTGGGATTCTAGCTGCTAATCAAAGGATAGATCTGCTTCAAGCTCAAGTTGAGGAATTGTCTGACCTAGTACATTTGGGTTGTATTGATCAACGTGCACATTTATGTATAACCTCTGTCAGATTTAATGATTCCAGAAATGCCTCCCGCATCATAGGGGAGTATCTATCCAGAACCTGGTCCATGGAAGCAGAAAACTTGATCCAGTCTCAACTAACAGATTGCTGTTTTGAATAGCACCTGTGTCGAACCAGTGACTTTGGGTCAATTCACCAGTTGGCTATCCTCTGCCTTTTCCTTTTTTAAGGAATGGGTGGGAGTGGGCATTTTTGGTGCTATGTGTTGCTTCGGTGTTGTGCTTTGTTTGTGGCTTCTCTGTCGCCTTAAAACTCACCATGCGCAAGAGAAGGCTATGATTGTACAGGCTCTTGCGGCCTTAGAAAATGGCATTTCTCCACAAATCTGGCTTGCACATCTTAAACAGTGATTTCTGGGCATGGCCATTGCACCCCAAGTTAGTTTCACATTGCACTGGGATTGGCATGTCCTCTTATTCTCTCCCAGTGCTGAATAGCCCTTGCACTCTGCAGGTGTTGTTACCATTGCACGCAGATGGGTTTCAGGACTGGTATTTCTTCTCTGCTATAGAATCTATACCTTCCTCTAGGGCTTGGGGATGGTGTTGCCAACTTAAATTTTGTCATTACTACCAGGCTACTTGTGTTATCCTACTTCTTGCCGTCATCACGATGCAGGATGCGAGGCAAGGCACTGCACTTGAGTGATCCCTCAACGGACCTCAAGGAAAGCATGTCCTATTGCATGCGGGTTTGATGTCCATGCCCCGCCCTACGAAAAAAGGCGTCAGCTGATATGGGACCAGGTCTAGGGAAGGGCCCTCCTTAGGACTGAACCATACACTGCAGCCACTTCTGCACAGTGGGATAGGACCTCTACTTTCGCCTGCATTGTTATATAAAATAGAAGGGGGAACTGTCGTGAGCTGTTCTAATAGACCGTGGCCGCCATTAGAAGATGGCGCCGGCTTCCACTGTGGCCTGTGATAAACAACTCCTTTTTTGGAGAGTTGGCACGCAATCCCTTCCCACCTTATGAGAGAGATCCACGTGGCAGCTTGGGATTGGTATGCGGGAGGCTTTATTAGGCTGTGCTTGGGCGCTCGGCGGGGGGGTGACTAGAAGATGATACATGAATCAAGGCCTGAATAAACTGCTGAAAGAAGAATCCTGTGTCGTGTTTTCCCTTGCCGGCGAGGGGTCGCGACAATTTTTCATGTACCTGCTTGACCTAAAATGTTTGCAATATATAAACATAATGTCTCCATGTTAAAACTGTATGATATTTCAATGTATTAATATGTAAAACTAGCACACTTTTAATATAACACAGAAGACAGTTTTAGGCATCTATTTTTTTTTAAATCATGTTTTTTTAACGTGCAATGTTTAGAAAGTTTTTTATCACTCTATGTTAACTTTGTGGAGGTTATTTGGTAAAGTTCAGGATTGAAATTAGTGAAATTTTTTTTATTCTCTGGTTCAAATAACTATCCATTCTTATAAAACATATGAACTTATTTAGAAATTAATACTTCAAACGTTTGCTCTTTGTTGGGGCACACACCTGTAATCCCAGTGGCTCAGGAGGCTAAGGAGGCAAATCGGAAGTTCAAAGCAAGATTCAGTAATTTAGAGAGGCCCTAAGGAAAAAAAAAATCAAAAGTTTGCTTGACTTCAATTATCCAATCAATTAAAATTTAAAATGATGTCTCTTTACCCTTTCATGTTCTACCAAAAAACATGACTTTTTTAAAAAATTCAATTCAATTTTGAAACATTTTGCTTTTAAATATTTATTATGTACCACACTGTTTTCTAAGCAATAGATAAATTGTTAATGATATATTTCTGGTCCTACCCTGTGGAAGATGATCTAACAGAGTTACCTGTGTTAAGTATAGTGAACTCAGAAGAGGAGATGGATAAGCCCAGGCATTTTAAAAGCTGATAATTAGACCTCTATACCTTCCTGTATCCCAATGACTCTTAAGTTTGGTCTCTTTATGTTATCCCACATTTCTTGGATGTTCTGCTCATGGTTTCTTAACAGTCTTGAGGAGCTGTCTATGTTCTTTTCAAGTTGAAATACTTTGTCTTCATTGTCTGATGTTCTATCTTCTAAGTGTTCTACTCTGCTGGTAGTATTCTCAATTGAGTTTTTAAGTTGGTTTAGAAAGGGTTGTTATCTGGTCAGGGAAACTAGGCATGGGTGATTTCAGAGCATGGGCAAGTATTCCAAACAAATTTAGAAATCGCAGTAATTTATAGTAAAATGGAAATTACCTTTTTATGACTTTGTGAGGAGATGGCTCCCAATCTTAAGATTGAATTTGGTTGGTTCATCACTGAGGATGTGACTCAATGATTAAGTACCCCTGGGTTCAATCCCTGATACAAAAAAAAAAAAAAAGAAAGAAAGAAAAAAAAAGAGAAAAAAGATTTTATATACTTTTAAGTTTGATATAGCTCTATCCACTTAAGCAGAAAATGAAAAAAAAAATTGACAAAAGGCAAAGCAGAAAGAATAGGTGGTTTGTCAATTTGGCTAATAAGCCTGGACTTGAATTTATGAAGTGAATTGAATAGTAAGTTTACTGAAACTTTACAATAATGAATTATAAAGGCAAGTAAAAAACTAAAATTAGATAAAACACCTCCAGAGACTTTCCTGGGGTGACATCTTTTATTTGATGGAATATGTACCTCTAAATTCCAACTTACATATATTCCTTCCTTATCCTCTTCCTTTAAAGTATTTTTACTGTACTTAAGTTTGGCCACAGACCAAACTTAAGTACAGTAAGTCATGTTCCATGCTAATTGAAAAAGCCAAACAGAAAAAACAAACAGTAATTATTGCCACTTGTATGTAGATTCCAAAACATTTGATAATGATTACTAAGTCTGGGGTAGGGTGGGAGAAATGAGGAGTTGATAACCAAAAAGCACACAGCCTCTGGCAGATCAGGGGAATGGTAGACATTTTTCTTTTGATATCTATTGCATAGATTCATGAGTATAGCTAATAATTAGATTTCATACATTTTAGTATTATTATGAGAGTGAATTCTGAAAGTTCTCATCACAAAGTATGTTAAATACTTACAGTAGTACTTATGTTAATTAGCTTGATTCAATCATTCCACATTGAATAAAAGAATCATAATCTTACTTTCTAACCCATAATCCAAAACAACCACAATTTGTCAATATAAAAGAAAAAAAGCAAATAAATAACTCCAAACACAATATGGACAAAAAAAATTAGCATTATTTTGGAAAAATGCTATGTCTGATACCTTATTTGGTTAATCAACTCTAGACACCAAATTTCAGCACATGCTATATTTCTAATTTCTTTATTAAGGATTTTTTTCCTTTCTTAGAATTGAAGCCAGAATTAGGCAAAGGGAACTCGAGTCAGGTTGGATCCAGGAGGCCAATTTTGAGTGAGTTGGGGAAGTTGGAGACAGTCCCCCAAGGATTGAAATGTTAATTCCTTCAGAGCCCTTCCTCCACCCTTATCAAGAAACTGTCCCTGCTCCAACCTGTTGCCAAGGTAACCTGTCCCAGGAATTGCCCCTGCCTACAGTGAGTTATAAGGTTGTTAATGTGCCCTCACCTGCACCATCCTGCCCTTCCGCCTTCAGCCCACCAGTTCCCATCTTTTGTCCATCCCAACAAGGATTTCCCAGGCCTAATCAAGTACTCAGGAAGGAGACAGACCAGGGTAGAGGGAAGGAGAACAAAGGAAGCCTAGGGAATATAAACAGAGGAGAAGCCTAGCTTCTTAGGATACCAGGATACCAGCTGTGGCCCACTTTTCCCTCCCAGGAGAAGCCTATGTTACCCCTTTTTAAATAAACCCTGCTTTATATACTTTCTTAGGCCTGCTTCTCTAATGTTCAAACTTCAACATGTGAGGAAGCAGGATTTGTCACCAATAACCAGTGGTATCAGAATGACCTCTTCAAAAAGGAATGTGACACTAAAAAGTGGCATATATATTCAGAGCAAATAAAAATTTAATATATTATTTTTTATAGCACTACTGATTGTTAGTGTCTAGTTGGGTATGACCAGTTTTGCTGACAATTAGCAATACTGAGTATTTCCTTGTAGGACTCATGGCCATTTGTATGTGTTTTTTTGAGAAATGTCTGGTAAGTTTTATAGCACATTTTTAAATGGGATTATTATTATTATTATCATTGAGTTGTTTTGGTTCCTTATATATTTTGAATGCAATCCCTTGTCAGATTATAGTTTAGAAATAATTTATCCTATTCTAGAAATTGTCTGCTTGACAGGACAGGAAAGTCTGGACATCTGAGGAATTTTCAGGAAGGATGTTTTTGACTGAAGGGTCCAGAGGGCAACTATGGCCTAAAACATTATCTGGACAAAGAATCTAGAAATTCCTTGAACTTTATATCAGTGGGAGGAGGGGCTTGAAGATTTACATGACAAGTGTTTTTTGTTCTATCTTTTTTTAGACTAGACAGAGGCATTTACATGTCTTTCTTGGTATTGCTTTTTTTTTTCTGCAAACCTGACATTTACATTAAACAGGAAACTACCAACCATAATGCCCTTCTACATAAGTTTTTACTGACACCCTATGTAAAAATCTTTCCAACAAGACTAAGAGGAACATACACCTTACTCTCTGGCTTGCTTCATGTTCACTCTAATGATTGTGTTGCTATGCAAAAGACTTTCAGTTCGCTGTAATCCCATTGTCTATGTTGAACCACAATGCAAAAAAAGACCACTGACTCAGTTTTAAATCAAATAACAGCAACCTTGTATTGTGTACACAAAAGCTGGCCAGCAACTGTCTCTCCCAAAACACGGTCAGAGAATAGCCCCCCAGCGCTCCAGGAAAAGTTTTCAAAGCCGAAAAAATTGCAAAAGGGGGTTGTCTTGATAATTTACAGCTAACAGGATTTTGACAAGCATAATACAAAGGCAGATAGTAGGTTAATGATCTACATGGCATAATATTTTAAGGTAGGGAATAAATTCAGATCCCAACATAAGAATTTATGAGGCACCACTGAGGTTTCAGAGAGACTTGTTACCTGGTCAGGGAATCCCAGGCATGAGTGAGTTCAGAGCATGGGCAAGAAATTCAAACAAGTTTAGAAATCTCAGTAATTTATAGTAAAACAGAAATTAACTTCTCATGACTTCATGATAAGATGGCTCCCAATCTTAAAATGAATTAGGCTGGGTTCACTAGTGTACTTTTGCTTTTTTTCTTGTACTTTGGAGATATTATTTAAAATATTCTGTTCAATTCAATGTCCTGAAGCATTTCACATTTTTTCTTCCTCATTTACCTTCTTAGATTTAGGTCATACATTTAATGATTTAACCAATTTTTACTTATATAATGATTAAAGACAGTGTCTAGTTTTATTCTTCAGCAAAGGGATATAAAGTCTTCACACCATCATTAATTGAAGAGAATGTCCTTTTACCAATGTGTTTTGAACACCTTTGTCAAAGACCAGATGGATGTGAGTGTGTGGGCTTACTTTATTTTCTTAATTTTGAACCATTGGTTTATGTATCTATTTATATGTCCAAATCATGTTATTTTGAATTACTATATGTTAAAGTCAATTACTGTGATGTCTACAATTTGTCATTTTTCTCAACATTGCTTTGTCTATTTAGAATTGTTGGGGTTCCATATGCATTTTAGGATTATTTTTCTAGTTTTGTGAAGGATTTCATTGATACTTTGATAAAGAGTTCCAATGAACCTGTAGATTGCTTAAAATAATATGGACATTTTAACAATATTGATACTTCCAATTCATGAACACAGGATGTCTTTCCATTTTGTATGTCTTCTCTAATTTTTTATTGAAATTATTTAGTTTTCATTATAGAGATAGTTCAAGTCAAGTGAGATACCCATTCATTTCAGTAAGAATGGCTATTATCAAAAAGGCAAAAGATAATAGGTCCTGGTAAAGATGTGGAGAACTGGGAACATTTCCACATTGTTCATGGGCATATCCATAAGGAAAACAATGTGGAGTTTCCTCAAAACATTAAAAAAATTAACCTGTTATATGATCCAGGGATCCCCCTAGCTGGTATATATCCAAAGGAAATGAAACAAATACATTACAAGACAACTGTGCTCCCATGCTCACTAAAGCACTATTTACAGTACCAAAGACATGGAATCAAATTATGTGTCCATTAATGGAATGATGAATAAAAAGAAGGAGGAATAGATACACAATGGAATACTAATCAGCCATAAAAATAATGTAATCTCTGATCTGCCACAACAGGGATAGAACTGGAAGATATTAGGTTAAGTGAAATAAGCCAGTCACAGAAAAACACTGCATGATCTCACTCATAAATTAGTTTAAAAAATGTCGATCTCATAGAAATGGAGTTTTGAATGTTGCTTAACAAGATCTGGGGAAGTTACAGGAATGGAGAAATGGGGAAAGGTTGGCCAACTGGTACAAAGTTACATTTAAATAAGAAACATAAGTTCTGGTGTGCTATTGTAAACTAGCATGAGTTGGCATAGCAAAAATGTAGAATAAAATTCTAAAAGCTATAATAAAAGATTTTTAATGTTTTCACCATAGGTAAATGGTAAGTATTTCAGGAGAATAAATATGTTAACCTGATTTGAACAATACACAATGTATATATGTATTAATACATTCATGGTGTCCCATAAATAAATACAACTTTGTGTATCAAATAATTATCAAGAAAAATCTGAGGCTTCACCAAAGTGAGAAATTTGTTAGCAGGGTCTGCTCTCAGTTTTAAAATTGAGCGTGGAATGCATTTTTGTAAATATGTTTTCCACCTTAATTTCTTTCTATTATTTTCCAGAAAACTATAATTATTGGAGAATCACAGTGGGATTACATATAAAAATAAACAGAAAAATTTATTTAACAAATGAAATCATCTTGTAGCATGTATTGTTAGCCTCTTGAATTTTATCTGTTAATTACTTAGTTGTATGATAAAGTTATACTACAGTCACTTCCATGATATTCTTCTAATGTTCTTAAGGCATTATGAAATTTGGCATAATTGTTAAGAACTTATGAAAGTTATAAATTTTTGGAATGATTCACTGCTGACATCTATTAATTTATTGATTATCACTAATTAATAAAGGTCAGCCAAGAAAAGTTATTTAGGAATATGAACTTCTGCCCACCCTCAATTATCTTGCATGGTAAAAGGAGATTTTTCTCTATGTTAAAAAAATGGTTAGAGCCAGGGATGTGGTTCAGTGCTAGAGGCACTAGAATGCTGAGGCACTGGATTTGATCCTCAGCACCACATAAAAATAAATAAGTAATTAAAGTTATATCCATCTACAACTAAAAAAAAATTAAAAAATGGTCAATTGTGAGTTTTTTTATAAGCCTTACTCAGTGTAGATGGCATATTTTTAAATTTTACTTGGATAAAACACTCAATTTTTATACTGATTATTACCCTTCATATTTATGAAATAAAATTAAAATAATTATATTTCCTCAAGTCCCTCATCTATGACAGGTTTATTTTCTGTGAATGTGCCAAAGGTACATTAATCAAACAACTTCAATTAGTGTTTTCCAGAGAAACCACTTTCTAGAGAAATTTCACATGATTCATAAACTTGGTGACTTCATGATCCACTTAAATCATAGGAAAGAAGTCCTTGCTCATAACTCAAGGGAAAACTAACATGTTTATTTTCATATTTTCCCCTGGGGGTGGGTCACCAGTCTGCCCTTTTATGTACATGTCTTTGAAGGAGTGACTCCTCAGAATAATTGGTAGGTTTAATAGCAGTGCTGAAGACACCTTACAATTATGGGCTTTAGTAAAAGAGGAGATATTTTACCTAGAACTTGCAACTGAATGAAAACCATATTATTCTGATCATGAGGGAAAGAATAAAAGGCAAGTTAGATCCACTAGTATCTGGATGAATGTATCTGGTTGCAACAGGAATTTAAAAGCCTCTACACTCTCTCTGAGAAATAGCCTCCCAATCCTTGGGGTCATTTTTATAGTCTTAGTTTTAATTTTCAGAATATAAACTTGCATTAGTTTAATCTACAGGAGACAAAAGGAGAAAATAATTTACAACATGCTAAATAATGGTGAATTAAGTTCTTTCTTGGCTTAGTTACCATCTATAATAAATCTAACATTTCATCTAATAATATCTCAAGAAAGTTGAGAATTATTGACTCATTTTGCTCTATTAGTAATTTACTTACCTGTGTTTTTAGTTTCCTTCATTATTTATTTTAATTGCAAAACAGTTATAGATACATGTGAGGTAATTAATTCAAATCAATTTTTTAAAAATTTTCTCAAGTCTACACCTCTTTTCTTGATTGTTCATATAATATTTTCATAGATACAAATGTCTAATTCTACTGCTAATATATGCATTTTAAAACATTTATTTTCTTACTTTATTAACTCTATTAATATTTGAAAATGAAGCCTTTTGCACTAATAATATGGAGCCTCTTTTATTAAGTATGCAAGTGTATTATTTTAATAAGTAAAAATACTCATAGTGATAATTTCCCAGTATATTTGACTTTTCACTTTCCCCAAATTTTATTAGTATTAAATGAATATTACCTTTGTATTATCTTATTTGTTTATAACTTAACAATTTCATGAAAAGGTAACATAGTGAAACCACATGATCAATATAAAACTTATAATACATATTCTAATAAAAAAACTTGTCTTTTACACATTTCCATATACACTAATTGTTCTACATAAGTGCTTCTGTGGAAACGTATTAGCTACTGAACACAGGCAAACAGCACTGGAGACTCCATAGCTTTTGTTTTGTAAGAAAGAGATTATAGTTGAAAACAGTGAGTCAATTGTCCAGTTTTTACCCATGTGAAAGACATTGAATGAGCTTGCCCCTCCAGTCCCACCATAATAAGTCATTTACCCCATTCTCAGATGTAGTTTCTGCCAGAGCAAAGCCAAACATTTTCTGACCCAATTTTATCATTTCACACCTTTTTAGTTTACTCATGTTTGTATAACACATACTACTCAAAACTTTAAATTTTCCATCTTAGGTTTAGCAGTGGCTTTAGTTAGGAAGGTCTGTTTTTTTTTCTATTTTAACTTTATCTAGGAGTAAAAAATGCTTATACTTTTGAAAATATTTCATCTCTGATAATATGCACAAATTTTCATGATGAATAATGAAGGATTTCATTCCATCTACTTATAGACAGGTGAATATGAGACCTGAAGATATTTAAATATGCTTTTAAAACATACTTCTTAAATATTTATAAAGTTTTTGCTTACAAAATATGCAAATATGATTACTAAAAGTGTTAAAAACCTAGAGTAATGGGTACTGTTTTCTTTTCTTGATTTTCCAGTTTTACATAGTAAATTAAAAAGTTATTTTGGTGTGTTGTCTCCAGATTTTTACCTGTCATTTTTTTGAGATTGAGGACTATATAGTTTCAAAAATAATGTGAAGATTGATATATAGACTCAATTATTGTGTGAGTGGTCTAATGATGGATATCAAAATGATTCTTGATAAAATTGACAATGAGGTGATTATGTCAATGGCAATAAATAGAGCACAATATTTTTATCAAAGCTCACTATTCCTTACAGATTGTCTGTTGTGAAGTGCTTCTGTGGTCTCTTTTGGGTTGAGTTTCCTTATAATTACCAAAAAAAGAAACTAATTCTAAAGTATAGAATCTCATCAGTGCACATTCTTATATATAGTCAATGAAATACACAAAGATGCTCAATATGTTAGCTTTATACCTTCTTAATAGTTTGTATTTAAAGAGTGTGTATTAGACTAATTTTACAGAAAAAATAATGTTAAAAAGAGTTAAAGGTATATTTCCCTTATAAATACTGAGGTCCAGACTGAGATTTAAGCACTATTTCTGCAAAAATTATTCATTCCAAAACTATAGGCTAAACAATGTTTTCTGAATATTTGATGAACTACTAATTCAAAAGTCAGAATAAATTTCTGGCTTTTGTTCTGGTGCTTCAGAAATCAGGACATGGTACAAGTATGTGCCTTTGCATCTGTGTTTGTGTGTGTGATTGTTTTTTTTTATCTCTGTAGGTGGTATCAGTAGTAGTTCTAAAGAAAGAAGAAGAAAAAGAAAAGAAAGCGGAGACCAAAAGATCCAAATCAAAATTAAAAAGTAAGATAGAAGTGAGTTGACAATATCAGATTGCTGTGGGAAAACAGAATCCAAATGTCAGGATTAAAGAGCCAGTGTATTAGTCCAGAGACAGTCTGCTCAGGTGTGAAACACCAGGGGACAGCACTGGCTGCAGAGAAGAGAAGGTCAGTGTTTAGGAGGGATAAAAAGCAAACACTACTTGGAGAATGCTTGGTGGTAGTCATGAGATTGTCTGCACAGAGAATATAAAGGGACGAAAAAGGACAAATCCCAGCCAGGAGTCAAGTACAATAGATTCATGAAAATAAGCCAGAGAACTGGAAGGAGAGGTCAGGAGTTTTGCTCACACCAAAGTAGTAATCACACCCTGCCCCATAAGATAACAAAAACAGACCTGAATACTGAAAAACACTAATGTTACTATGCAGAAACTTTTTAGGAGGGGAGTATAATTATTTAGAGAGGAGCAAGTGCATATGACAGATACCTCAGTTTGTCTTCAGAAATAAGTGAAATTATTGGTCTATGTTTGTACAATGAAAGACAGAGGAGGGAATATAGCATCACCAATAGAAGAAAGTACATTGAACTGATTTGCTGAGTTGGGTATGTAACTCAATTCAAATGTACCATCTGCATATATCAGACAGAGGGAAAAAGTGAACACTTAGGTTTCAAAAAACTCAATGATTATGCTCTATCCCACTTGAAATCACTTATTTGACCATTAGACATTTGACTCCTTTTCCTCATCAAACAAAATGAACACAAGAGCATAAATGCATGAACTCATACTAGAAACAACAAATGTATCTAGATACAATCTATGTATGCAAACATGATGTATGAAATTTTAAAATAGATTTCTCATATTCTGTGCCTCTCTGGCCGAAAAACATGCAATAATGTTAATGGCACTTGTATTAATTAAAATGATTTTTTTTATAAATATCCATTTTCTCTCTTCCTATAGAAACCAACATTTACTGCTTAAATGTCCATACCCTGAAAACTATCCCTGATTAAAATATCAGTTTTTTTCCAGATGATTTTCATCTTAGAGGCATATGAAGAACAACTTTAGGATATCTGAGTTTGTTTTGCTAGGGCTCACCAGCACTCTGGAACTGGAAATTTTCTCCTTTGCATGTTTTTGCTGGCCTATGCAGCAATCATGGCAGGAAACCTTCTCATTGTGATCACTGTGACCTCTGACTCTCACCTTCATTCCACACCAATGTACTTCCTCCTTGGAAACCTCTCCTTTCTCCACATGTCTCTTTCCACCATCATGACCCCTAAGATGGTGGCAGATTTCCTCAGGGAGAAGAAAACTACTTCCTTGTGGGGCTGTATGGCTCAGATGTTCTTCCTCCATTTCTTGGGGGGCAGTGAGATGACTCTTCTCATAGTTATGGCGGTTGATCGGTACATTGCTATCTGGAAGCCTCTTCACTACACAGCCATCATGAGCCTCAGGGTGCTGGTGGGCTCTGTGCTGCTGTCCTGGGCTGTTGGCTTGGTGCACACCATGAGCCAGATGGTCTTCACTGTCACCCTGCCCTTCTGCGGCCCCAACATAGTGGACGACATATTTTGTGACCTTCCCCTGGTAATAAAGCTTGCCTGCACTGAGACCTATGTTCTGGAGTTGCTGGTAATTGCTGACAGTGGCCTCCTGTCCTTCATCTGCTTCACACTCTTGCTTATTTCCTACTCTGTCATTCTGGTAACTGTGAGACATGGAGCCTCAGGTGGGCTCTCCAGAGCTCTGTCCACACTGTCTGCTCACATCACTGTGGTCACTCTGTTCTTTGGGCCCTGCATCTTCATTTACACTTGGCCGTTCAGTAGTCTTTCGGTGGATAAATTTCTTTCTGTGTTTTATTCAGTCATTACACCCTTACTGAACCCCATTATTTACACACTGAGGAATCAGGAGATGAAATCAGCCATGAACAGACTGAGGACCCAACACACTAGCTCCATACACACCTTCTAAACAACAGCCATGGAGATGAAGGGTTTTGTGGAAAACCCACATTCAATTACATGTCAGAATAGGTTGGCCTGAAATGGAGGTTCCTTGTAGATTTTTAAATATTTTTATATCATATGTTTAAAGTTTTACAAAATGTCCCATTGTTGTATTTCTATGATATATATAGTTTTATTGAGAGAAAATTATTTTCATTGAAATCTATTTCAGATATGCATTAGTAAATTGATTTTTTATTATAATAAGTATTGTGATAGAAAATTTGGCTCATTAACTATATTTAGAAAGTTAGTAGATACTGAAAAGAGAGAAAAACTGAATTTCTATACTTTAAATCAAGGATCTTTCAGCTCAATTCTATATATGAGTAAAGAGAGTCAAGTTTATGTGAATTCTTCTGAGCCCACAGATTTAGACATAAACATTTACATTTTTGGGGATCCTAACAAGTCAAAAGATTATTTTGTAACAGAGCAAACATGTTGTTTTTATGACAGAACAGAAGCAGATATCAATTGACATAAGAATGCATTTTTTCCTTAACAGAAATTACAGCTAACAAGGGTGACATTGCACCTTTTGTCTTATCTTTCATTCATGTTTGTGTACAGATTTACATCATGCACCTTTCTAAAAACAAGTAGGAACATTACTTTAGTGTTTGTCTTCTGAACAAAGAAAAACTAAAGTAGCCCCCATGGATTCCTGGCATTTATACCATGAAAAAACAAGATTAGGAAAGCTGATAAAATTGCCTACAGAACCCCTAAATTTGGAATAAATAGACCATCCATGACCCCTTGAACATGTATATAAAAGGCTAAGATCATAATTGACCCTCATCTAAATGCACTAGAATTTGATATTTTACTTTTTTTCCTAAATTAATTCTTTCTTATGTCTATATTATCATTTACTCAAAAATTGTTTACTATTGTCCCTCAAATAATGCTTACCAATGTAGTGATTTAACTTGCATAAGTGCCATTCAGTTTTCTTTCTTCTCAAGCCCATCAATATGGTAATTCTAGAGAGAATTCATTGATCAAAGTGTTATTTTTTCATCATATAAATCAAACTCAATTTAATCAACTGTGCCTTAATTAATAACTAAGGTACCTTCAATTTTCTAATAATACAAGCATTTTCATGATTAATATCTTTATACCCTCTCTGCATGTAAACCTGTGTAAAAATTTCTGTAGTATAAACACCCAGGGAAGAACATAATTAATTTCACTAACAGCTACAGATTATTACCTACTTTCAACTGCAGAGCCAGATTTTCCACCAGCCAGTATTCTAAAAGATATACACTCACATCTCTTTTGTTCTGTTTTGCTGAGAGCCATGGCCGAGTCTGTATGGCCCCTGGCATTTTGCCAACAGTATTGGTTGACTGGCAGCGCATTACTATCAGCCTTGGCGGCTACTTTTGAGTGCTGGAGCTACTTTGGAGTTCTTGTGGGGTTCCCAGGGATTCCCTGAGAGAGTTCCCATTGGTTGGGGAAGTGCAGGAGGAGGGGTTTCCGGAGGAGATATTGCTGCAGTCTGGCTGGGCATAAACCACAAGCTACTGAAGCAGGAACAAACTTTATTTTTGAACTGGAAGAAAACACTTCACACACGCTCTCTGGGAATTCTCCCAAACTCCACGCTGCTCATCCAGGAACCAGCCACTGGAAATATCTCCTCTGGAAATCACTCCTCCTGCACTTCCCCAACCAATGGGAACTCTCTGGAAATCCCCAGGAATCCCCATGGAACTCCAAAGTATCAAGAGCACTCAAAAGTAGCGGCCAAGGGGGATAGTAATGCCTGGCCTGTCAACCAATACTGTTGTCAAAATGCCAGGGGCCATACAGACTCCGCCATGGCTCTCAGCACTGTTTCTCCATAGAATACTGACTGATACACATATATGCATATTTATATATGCATATAAGTAATCTCATATGTAATACATGTATTTTAGAAGTAGACACAAATAATATTTGTTTGCAAACTTGAGAGTAAGGTAAAGACTCAAAGCTATTTTACTGCTGACTAGTTCAGTGCATTTCCTAATACAGCATAATTTCCAAATCATGAAATTCACAGTGCTATTTTATGAATAGCTAATCAATAAACGCATTCAATTTTATTAAACACAAACTAAATAGTGTTTTTTAAACAAAATAAAACCTCTGGAACCACAAATTGTACTGCATCACCATGTCTCTTTATTATGTATTAATCTTCAACATTTCCTCAATTTTTCCTTGATATTTTTATGGTGATAAATAATGGAATTTGTAGAGTCTATCAGAGTTCAGATAATGTTTTATAAGGTTTTATATAATGTTTCATAATGTTCATAATATTTTATATGACATACATAATATTATATAATGAGTAGATTCAGATTATTCACTTGTGGCAGTAGAACTACCCAAGTTGTATCCTTCTCGGTGATTCCTTGACTTTCTGAGTCTTGCTTATTTTACTTAGCATAATATTCTTCATTGGTATCCATTTACATGCAAATGGCATAATTTTATTATTCTTTATAATTAAGTAAAACTCCATTGTGTATATATATACCACATTTTAAAATTCATTTATTGGACAGGCACCTGGACTGTTTCCATGACTTGGTTAGTGGGAATATTACTGCTGTAAACATGGATGAATCTATATCACTATAATATGCTGATTTTAGGTGTGGAATAAATATTGAGGATTGGAACAACTGGGTCATGTGGTGGTTTCATTTGTAGTCTTTAGAGGAATTTCCATACTGTTTTCCAAGGTGATGGTTCTAATTTGGAGTCCCACCAACAACCTTAGAGTGCTGCTTTTTCAGAATACACCATTTTGAAATGCACAAACACTTGCCAGGTTAGATAATATTCTTGGCCATAAAAAAAGTCTCATTAACTTTGAAAGTATTCAAGTCACTCAGAGTTGTACAAAGATAAGCAAAGAAGGTTTATTTGTAATAATCTGAAACTGGAAACAACACAAATGTGCCTCAGGACATGAATGTGAAAACAGTTATGGCTTTTAAGTACAATGAAATATTTGGCAATGAAAAGGAATGTTCTATTGATATAAATAGCATGATGAATATAAAAATAATTATGATTAATAAAAGAAAAAAATTGGGGGGGTTACCAAGGATTGAACCCAGGGCACTCAACCTCTGAGCCACATCCCCAGTCCTATTATGTATTTTATTTAGAGACAGGGTCTCACTGAGTTGTTTAGGGCCTCGATTTTGCTGAGACTAGCTTTGAACTCACAATCCTCCTGTATTAGCCTCCTGAGCCACTGAGATTATAGGCATGTGTCACAGCACCCAAGCAAGAAAATTTTTTAAAAGAGTGCATGCTACTCCAGTTTTTTTACATGAAACACTAACACATGATAGATTGTAGACTGAAGGTTGCCTGTAAGGGATGATATATGGAAGGTCTGGAAGGAGGTTATCTAAGAACAACTGAGCTTTGGGGGCTAAGGCAAATGTCACTATTTAGACAGTGGTGGTCTTTTCACAGCTGTATGCATGTATCCACACTCATCAAATTGTACATCTTAAATAAGAGCCCTGTCTCACATATCAATGTACTATAATAAATTTGGTTTTCAATTTAAGAAGTCAAAATAAATATATTTAGAACTCATATCAAAATCCTTTTTTAAAAAACTGAAAACAGCTTAATAACTTGACATACAATATGTAACAGTCAGCATCTCATGTAATCATAGAATAAACATCACATCACGTCATTTGACCAAGATTCCCTATCAATTCAGACAATCTTGCCATGTGTTATGGCACTATCACACCTTTCAGAGTATGACCTCTCTGGCAATTGGAAATAAAATTTGAATATAATATGAAACTTATTGTGCTTATTGTCCCAGTGAATAAAGTTTAAAATATTCACTGATTTTTAACATTGGGCTGATTTGCATGATTTTTTACTTATCTCCCTTTTCTGACTTCAAGAGGATACAACACTGGAATCACTCTTATAAAGAAGACCTGAAGAGTTATCCAGGTAATTATTTCCATACTTGTGTTCTGAGCATAAAATGGGTTAATTTCCCCCAAAGGATGGCTTCAGGTGGTGAATATAGGACATGCTGAAGGAGAGCACCTCCGCAGACACTATCTCCACCCATAAATGGATGTAACATAAGCACACTTCAGAAAACAGAATCTGCTCTAAGAGAAAAGTGTGTCTTGTAAGTCATCTCATTTCTTTGATTTTCTTTAAGATAATTCTTAAAATATTTTCATGCCTTTATTTTAAAGATCCTTGCTACACCTGGTGGGAAGAATGGCTTCATTAGCTTTTGAAAATTTCAAAAGAGAATCCACAAATTTTCTCCTCGTACCTGTTCCTAGTAGAATTTCTATGGAGTTAACAAGAGTAAACACAACTGTAATATGCCTTGCCTCAGAGATGCTGTCAGATCCAGGTAGGAAGAGCATAGTCGTTTCCCCATGAATCAACATGAACAGGTTCTAGTAAACCTTGTTCAAGTAGTCCCTGACTTTTAAGAGGATAAAATTATTTTTATTATCAAAGAATGTATAGTATATGATGATAGCTCTTAGCATAAAGAAAAAAGAAAACACACAGAAATGTTATAAACCTGGTTATTACAAAATATGTTTAAACTAACAGCCTAAGAATAAAGAGTATGATTATGAACTATAGAATATAACTACATATTTCACCTGTAGTTATCACAGAATTAATTAAATCATCTAAGTCCTATATATGCATGCAAAATGCAAATATTAATCAATAAATCTGTTGTGTGCAATTATTCACCAACATTTTCAAAAATAATAGTTACAAAATTTATTTTTAAGTAGCTATATGAGTTTTTATGGGTCAGTTGTTTCTCTCGAATATACATAGTTACCTTTTAGTAAATTTCTATCTCAAACAAATTTGCAGTAGTATTTGTGACAGTACTGTCTACGTAATTTATTCCAGGGGGTATAGAAATATCTTTTGAAAATTTAGCCCAGAAAATA
Organism: Marmota monax; assembly: GCF_021218885.2. Lineage (NCBI taxonomy): Eukaryota > Metazoa > Chordata > Mammalia > Rodentia > Sciuridae > Marmota > Marmota monax. Next base: position 34,663,659 of record NW_026693777.1, read on the forward strand.
TTCTGTAATGGAGAGGAAGATGGCACCGAGGGGAGTGCATTGCCCCCGTGTGCTGCTTCACTGTGTGGGAGTATGACAAGTCAGGATGGCTAAAGGCTATCTTGTTAGGAATTTCCAGCAATAGTGGGGTGCTCCGGAACCTGGAGGAAGGATTTCCATCGCACAAGGATCGGCTACGGGGACTCAAACGCTAGAGGTTTGTCGCACGGAGGGTAACACTGCTTATTCAGCAAATCGCCCCGCGGCTAGAGTCTGCAGCGTGCGCTGGGAAACGAGGAGATAGCGATGCAGGGATACAGCGCTGCAGTTTCTGCCAGCCGTGCAAGCACCGTACTCAGGGCTGAATTCTGGGTTCGAGATGGGGGAAGGAAGCGGTCCATCTCGGTTCTCCACACCGGTCAGACCACAGAGGAGGCCGGCGGCCACCATGTTGGAAAGCTGACGTCACCATCCCTGTTTTCGACTGACCGCAGCTCATTCAGCCATAGAACAGGTAATTTCAGGCTGCCATTCTCCTGCGGCTTGCAGACAGATTGCTGGGGCTCAATGCCTGGGTGCTTCTTAGAGCCTGCTCTTATCGGAGCGAGCACCAAGTGCGGGGCGGCAGAGTTTCGGCTCCCGGAACCGCCCTGGCCCAGGGCTGGGGAGCCTGCGGAGGCTGCTTCTTGGAGCCTGGTCTTATCAGAGCATACACAGAGCAAGGAGCGGCCGAGTTCTGGCTCCCGGAACTGCCCTGGCCCAGGGCTAGGAGCCCGCGGAAACTGCTTCTCTGTCCGGGTCCTGCTGAGGGCCGGTCAGGACTCATCGGTTGCTTTGGTTGCCCGGCAAGGGGAATGAAATGCTGCCATTCGCATAGGATACCAACATGGCAGAGATCTGATGTCATCAGAAAACGGCGGAGGAGAGAACTTCATCAATACCAGCGGTGACAGAAACAGTTGGTCTCCTGGTAGGGGGGGTGAGGCACAGACACCCGAGTCTCTCTCGATTTGTCGTCGAGCCAGAGGGGAGGAGACGGGCCGCCGCCAGCGCCCAGAGCAGGCCCAGCGGCTCGCCGACGCGGTGACCGCGTGACCCCAATTGGAGAGGGGGCGGAGTGGAGCCGCCACCCGCTCCCGCAAGGTGGGCAGACCCATGACACAGTGGTACACGGGCGTGGTAGGAGGGGTAGGGCAGAGCTGCCACCCGCATTTGCAAGGTAAGCAGACCTGTGACAGACTGGCGGGTCAGGCCCAGCGGCCTGCCAGCGTGGTACACACGTCACCCAAACTGGAGTAGGGGCAGAGCAGATCCTTCGCCCACGCCCGGATCAGGCCCTGCTGGTGTGGTGGTCACGTGACCCCAATTGGAGTGGGGGCTGAGCGGAATCACCACCCGTGCCCGCAGGGTGAGCAGACCTGTGACCAACCTGCAGATCAGGCCCAGCGGTCCGCAGGTGTGGTAGGAGGGGCAGGGCAGAGCCGCCGCCCGCGCCTGCAAGGTAGGCAGACCTGCGACAGACCGGCGGATCAGGCCCAGGATCCTGCTGGCATGGTACACACATCACCCTAATTGGAGTAGGGGCAGAGCAGAGTCGCTGCCCGTTCCAGGAACAGGCCCAGCGACCTGCCGGCGGGGTAGTCACGACACCCCAATTGGAGTAGGGGCAGAGCAGAGCCACCACCAGTGCCCAAAAGGTGGGCAGATCTGCGACAGACCAGCAGGACAGGCCCAGTGGCCTGCCGGTATGACAGACACATCACTCCATTTGGAGTAGGGGCAGAGTAGAGCCGCCGCCCGCGCCTGCAGGGTAGGCAAACCTGCAACTGACCGGCGGATCAGGCCCGGTGGCCTGCCGGCATGGTACACTCGTCACCACAATTGGAGTAGGGGCAGAACAGAGCCGCCGCCAGCACCCAGAACAGGCCCAGTGACCTGCCGGCATGGTAGTCACGACACCCCAATTGGAATAAGGAGAGAGCAGAGCTGCCGCCCGCGCCTGCAGGAAAGAAATGCAAGCAGTATGAAAAGACAAGGAAAGAAAGGACCACAAGCAATGCAGGTCAACGCAACTTTAGAAGAGGTAACAGCTGCAGCAGATGGAATGTCAGATAAAGAATTCAGGATATACATGCTTCAGATGATCTGGAGTATCAAGGAAGACATTAGACAGCAAAATCAGACAATGAAAGATCACTTCGACAATGAATTATGCAAACAAATCCAGGAAGCAAAGGATCAACTATACAGGGAGATAGAGATTATAAAAAACAAACAAACAGAAATCCTAGAAATGCAGGAAGCAATAAACCAACTTAAAAACTCAATGCAGAATACTACCAGCAGAGTAGAACACTTAGAAGATAGAATATCAGACAATGAAGACAAAGTATTTCAACTGGAAAAGAACATAGACAGCTCAGCAAGACTGTTAAGAAACCATGAGAAGAACATCCAAGAAATATGGGATAACGTTAAGAGACCAAATTTAAGAGTCATTGGGATACACGAAGGTACAGAGCTCCAAACCAAAGGAATGAGCAGTCTATTCAATGAAATAATACGAGAAAACTTCCCAGACTTGAAGAATGAGACAGAATCCCAAATTCTAGAAGCCTACAGGATGCCGAATGTGCAAAATCATAAGAGATCCACACCTAGACACATTATAATGAAGATGCCCAACATACAGAATAAGGAGAGAATTTTAAAAGCTACAAGAGAAAGGAAGCAGATTACATTTAGGGATAAGCCAATCAGGATAACAGCTGATCTTTCAACACAGACTCTGAAAGCTAGAAGATCCTGGAATAACATATTTCAAACACTGAAAGAAAATGGGTTCCAACCAAGAATTGTGTATCCAGCGAAATTAAGCTTCAGGATGGAAGATGAAATTAAAACCTTCCACGATAAACAAAAGTTTAAAGAATTCACAGCTAGAAAACCATCTCTTCAAAACATCCTCGCCAAAACATTACAGGAAGAGGAAATGGAAAATAACAATGAAAACCAACAGTGGGAGGTAGGACAGTAAAGGGGGGGAAAATAATCAAAGAGGAAAACAAACCATGTTTAGTAACAGAAATAAACAAATATGGCTGGAAGAACAACCCATATCTCAATAATAACCCTAAATGTTAATGGCTTAAACTCACCAATTAAGAGACACAGGCTAGTAGAATGGATCACAAAACAAGACCCAACAATATGTTGCCTACAGGAGACGCATTTGATAGGAAAAGACATACATAGGCTGAAGGTGAAAGGTTGGGAAAAATCATATCACTCATATGGACTTTGGAAACAAGCAGGAGTGACCATACTCATATCAAATAAAATAGATTTCAAGCCAAAGTTAATCAAAAGGGATAAAGAGGGACACTACATACTGCTTAAGGGAACCATACACCAACAAGACATAACAATCATAAATATTTATGCCCCAAACAATGGTGCAGCTATGTTCATCAAACAAACTCTTCTCAAGTTCAAGAGTCTAATAGACCACCATACAATAATCATGGGAGACTTCAACACACCTCTCTCGCCACTGGACAGATCTTCCAAACAAAAGTTGAATAAGGAAACTATAGAACTCAATAACACAATTAATACCCTAGACTTAATTGACATATATAGAATATACCACCCAGCATCAAGCAGTTACACTTTTTTCTCAGCAGCACATGGATCCTTCTCAAAAATAGATCACATATTATGTCACAGGGCAACTCTTAGACAATATAAAGGAGTAGAGATAATACCATGCATCTTATCTGATCATAATGGAATGAAAATGAAAATCAACGATAAAAGAAGGAAGGAAAAAGCATACATCACTTGGAGAATGAACAATAGGTTACTGAATGATCAATGGGTTATAGAAGACATCAAGGAGGAAATTTAAAAATTCTTAGAGATAAATGAAAACACAGACACAACATATCGGAATCTATGGGACACATTGAAAGCAGTTCTAAGAGGAAAATTCATTGCATGGAGTTCATTCCTTAAAAAAAGAAAAAACCAACAAATAAATGATCTCATACTTCATCTCAAAATCCTAGAAAAAGAAGAGCAAAACAACAGCAAAAGAAGTAGAAGGAAAGAAATAATTAAAATCAGAGCTGAAATTAATGAAATCGAAACAAAAGAAACAATTGAAAAAATTGACAAAACTAAAAGTTGGTTCTTTGAAAAAATAAACAAAATCGACAGACCCTTAGCCATTCTAGCAAAGAGAAGAAGAGAGAGAACTCAAATTACTAGCATACGGGATGAAAAAGGCAACATCACAACAGACACTTCAGAAATACAGAAGATAATCAAAAATTATTTTGAATCCTTCTACTCCAATAAATTAGAAGATAGTGAAGGCATCGATAAAATTCTTAAGTCATATGATCTGCCCAGATTGAGTCAGGAAGATATAGACAACCTAAACAGACCAATATCAATTGAGGAAATAGAAGAAACCATCAAAAGACTACCAACCAAGAAAAGCCCAGGACCAGATGGGTATACAGCAGAGTTTTACAAAACCTTTAAAGAGGAACTAATACCAATACTTTTCAAGCGACTTCAGGAAATAGAAAAAGAGGGAGAACTTCCAAATTCATTCTATGAGGCCAACATCACCCTGATACCTAAACCAGACAAAGACACTTCAAAGAAAGAAAACTACAGACCAATATCTCTAATCAACCTAGATGCAAAAATCCTCAATAAAATTCTGGCGAATCGGATACAAAAACATATCAAAAAAATTGTGCACCATGATCAAGTAGGATTCATCCCTGGGATGCAAGGCTGGTTCAATATACGGAAATCAATAAATGTTATTCACCACATGAACAGACTTAAAAATAAGAACCATATGATCATCTCGATAGATGCGGAAAAAGCATTCGACAAAGTACAGCATCCCTTTATGTTCAAAACTCTAGAAAAACTAGGGATAACAGGAACATACCTCAATATTGTAAAAGCAATTTATGCTAAGCCTCAGGCTAGCATCATTCTGAATGGAGAAAAACAGAAGGCATTCCCTCTAAAATCTGGAGCAAGACAGGGATGCCCTCTCTCTCCACTTTTGTTCAACATAGTTCTCGAAACACTGGCCAGAGCAATTAGACAGACGAAAGAAATTAAAGGCATAAAAATAGGAAAAGAAGAACTTAAATTATCACTATTTGCAGATGATATGATTCTATACCTAGCAGACCCAAAAGGCTCTACAAAGAAACTATTAGAGCTAATAAATGAATTCAGCAAAGTGGCAGGATATAAAATCAACACACATAAATGAAAGGCATTCCTGTATATCAGCGACAAATCCTCTGAAATGGAAATGAGGAAAACCACTCCATTCACAATATCCTCAAAAGAAAATAAAATACTTGGGAATCAACCTAACAAAAGAGGTGAAAGACTTATACAATGAAAACTACAGAACCCTAAAGAGAGAAATAGAAGAAGATCTTAGAAGATGGAAAAATATACCCTGTTCATTGATAGGCAGAACTAACATCATCAAAATGGCGATATTACCAAAAGTTCTTTATAGGTTTAATGCAATGCCAATCAAAATCCCAACGGCATTTCTTGTAGAAATAGAGAAAGCAATCATGAAATTCATATGGAAAAATAAAAGACCCAGAATAGCAAAAACAATGCTAAGCAGGAAGTGTGAATCAGGCGTTATAGCGATACCAGACTTCAAACTATACTACAGAGCAAGAGTAACAAAAACAGCATGGTACTGGTACCAAAACAGGCGGGTGGACCAATGGTACAGAATGGAGGACACAGAAACCAATCCACAAAACTACAACTACCTTATATTTGATAAAGGGGCTAAAAGCATGCAATGGAGGAAGGATAGCATCTTCAACAAATGGTGCTGGGAAAACTGGAAATCCATATGCAACAAAATGAAACTGAATCCCTTTCTCTAGCCATGCACAAAATTGAATTCAAAATGGATCAAGGAGCTTGATATCAAATCAGAGACACGCCGTCTGATAGAAGAAAAAGTTGGCTACGATCTACATATTTTGCGGTCGGGCTCCAAATTCCTCAATAGGACACCCATAGCACAAAAGTTAATAACTAGAATCAACAAATGGGACTTACTCAAACTAAAAAGTTCTTTCTCAGCAAAAGAAACAATAAGAGAGGTAAATAGGGAGCCTACACCCTGGGAATAAATCTTTACTCCTTACACTTCAGATAGAGCCCTAATATCCAGAGTATACAAAGAACTCAAAAAATTAGACAATAAGAGAACAAACAACCCAATCAACAAATGGGCCAAGGACCTGAACAGACACTTCTCAGAGGAGAACATACAGTCAATCAACAAGTACATGAAAAAATGCTCACCATCTCTAGCTGTCAGAGAAATGCAAATCAAAACCACCCTAAGATACCATCTCACTCCAGTAAGATTGGCAGCCATTAGGAAGTCAAACAACAACAAGTGCTGGCGAGGATGTGGGGAAAAGGGTACACTTGTACATTGCTGGTGGGACTGCAAATTGGTGCAGCCAATTTGGAAAGCAGTATGGAGATTTATTGGAAAGCTGGGAATGGAGCCACCATTTGACCCAGCTATTCCCCTTCTCGGTCTATTCCCTAAAGACCTAAAAAGAGCATGCTACAGGGACACTGCTACATCAATGTTCATAGCAGCACAATTCACAATAGCAAGACTGTGGAACCAACCTAGATGCCCTTCAATAGATGAATGGATAAAAAACATGTGTCATTTATACACAATGGAGTATTACTCTGCATTAAAAAATGACAAAATCATAGAATTTGCAGGAAAATGGATGGCATTAGAGCAGATTATGCTAAGTGAAGCTAGCCAATCCCTAAAAAACAAATGCCAAATGTCTTCTTTGATATAAAGAGAGTAACTAAGAACAGAGTAGGGACAAGGAGCATGAGAAGAAGATTAACATTTAACAGGGATGAGAGGTGGGAGGGAAAGGGAGAGAGAAGGGAAATTGCATGGAAATGGAAGGAGACCCTCAGGGTTATACAGTGGAGGGTGTAGAGTGAGAGGAGGGGAGGGGAGGGGAGAGGTGGGGAGGGGGGATGGTGGAGGATGGGAAAGGCAGCGGAGCACAACAGACACTAGTATGGCAATATGTAAATCAATGGATGTGTAACTGATGTGATTCTGCAATCTGTGTATGGGGTGAAGGTGGGAGTTCATAACCCATTTGAATCAAAGTGTGGAATATGATATGTCAAGAAATTTGTAATGTTTTGAACAACCAACAATAAAAAATTAAAAAAAAAAAGAAAATATTCTGTAAAAAGAAACTAAATTTTGGTTAAAAGTTCAATTTGTTCAAATTTTGCAATGGGCATAAATCAATTAGTTGTAATATTGATTTATTTTCCTTAGAAATTTGGTAAATCTCTATGACAGAATATAAGGTATATTTGCAACTTATGAGACTATTATCATATATCTCCTTTTCCCTAGCAAATTTTTGTTTGATTTTGCAATTTTTCTCTTTTTAATCTGTACTTCTGAGTCCTCAGTAATAGTTAAGGCAAAATTAGTCACACTAAGGTAATGGATTTTGTTACTCACCTGCTCTCCTTGGTCCAAACGTGACATTTTAAAGGCTAGAAAAAGATGAGAAAAACAATGCCAAGAAATAATCATGGTGGAGGGATATTTTGGTCCCACCATCCAGCTTGAGCATAAAATGGGTTATTTCCCCCGAGGGAAGTATTGTCATTTGCTAAGAGCTTGAGAAGTATTGTCCAGCTTGAGAACTATTGTCATTTGCTAAGAGATTGAGCTAAGCAATATTGGTGTTTATTCTTGAAGGTTTAATTTTACATTCATTCAGTACTAACATTCCAAAGGTGCAATTTACTTACATATGTAAGCAAATGCAATTTATTCCCAATTTATAAATATATATATATATATATATATATATATATATGCACACACACATATATACACACATATACATGCATACGTATATGTATATATATTTATGTAGAAAGCAATAAAAATGTTGTAACTATTATATGTATATGTAAACATATAAATGTATGTATATATGTATATATACATATATAGAGAGATGGATACATAAAGAGAGAGAGAGAAAAAAAAAACAGAAGAGAGAGAGAGAGATTTGTATTTCTGATGGTCAAGAAATTAATGTTTTAAAGCCTATGATTTTCTAGCATCCACTGATACAATTTAAGGCAAATGTATTTTGTTGATAACCTTAAGATATCTGGAACATCAGAGCTCATTATATTTGAATCTAAGTTTGAGTTCCCATCGACTTTGTTTCATTCACTTCTATGTGACTCTATAGTGAACATATTTTTTTTCCTAACCCACTCACCTTACAAAATACATTCTATCTTCTGATAGATTTTAAATGCTGTTAAATTTTATGCCTAGTTTTGCATCCAAATTATATGCCAAAGTTTTATTATATGACCCTCAATTCAGCTTCTCCCATGAAGGTTGGCTCAAGACTTGTTTTAGAAAGAGAAGTAAAATTTTAATTTTATCATCTTTTAAGAGGACATTTTATCAGGACATTAAATCATTAAACATAGGACATAGAAACAGTAAGAGTATGTCAAATCATTTGTGCTGGATTGCAATATCAGTTCTCCATTATCTTCCCCAGCATGATTTAATATTTTTTATATAAAATGTGATGATTCTGAGTTTCAGGCTCAGGTTTTTTTTTCAATTAGTTGTGTACATAACCACAATACCGGGTGAAACCACAATCATTGTTTAGCATTTCACCTTGCTTCTCTGCTTTCCACACTCCTTTCTTGTAAGAGAGCTTTCTAGGCAAATCATTTGGATAAAAATTCCAACTAACATGCAGGAAAGTCAGGTTCACAATTAGATTCTTTTGGAGATATGATGCTATTCATATTTAACCAAGATTTCTCCTCGCAATCGTACTTTTTAATGTTAGATATGAAGAATTTCAATGTGAATATCAAATTCTAAACATTTAGTCTCCTTTCTCCTCCCACTAACTGCTAATCTACTTTCTCCAGGTTATTTTAGAGGGCATACTCAATAAAATGGATGGAGGAAATCAGTCCACAGTGTCAGAATTTGTGCTTCTGGGACTTGGCCACTCATGGAGTATGCAGGTCTTACTCTTCATGATATTTTTGCTGCTTTACGTGATCATTGTATCTGGAAATATTGTCATTGTGACCTTAATCATCACTGACCCTCATCTCCATTCCCCCATGTACTTCTTTTTGGCCAACCTGTCCTTTGTTCATATTAAGGTCTGTAAACAAGTCAAGGTGGCACCTGGCATTTTGCCAGAGGGAGTGGTTTGTGAAGTAACGCCAGCGAGCCATTAAGTGTGGAGATTCCTTATTGGTTGACTGCTGTATCTAGTTTATGTAATTAAGATAAGCTGTGTGTAATGTATATATACCCCTCCTGTCCTACAATAAAGGGTTCCCACTCCTGCTGTATCATTGTACACAAGTTGCTCGTCACCCCCCGGTAGGTTATTTTGCTGCAGCCGGACTGCGGCATGTTGATATGTGGCTTTCCTCAGACACCACTCCTAAGATGATCACAGAATTTCTCAGAGAGAACAAAACCATTTCCTTTGCAGGTTGCATGTGCCAAATCTTTTTTGCCCATTTCATTGCAGCAAGTGAGATGGTGCTTCTGGTGTCCATGGCCTATGACCGCTATGTGGCCATCTGCAAACCACTTCATTACTCCACCATTATGAGCCTGCAAAGGTGCACTGGGCTGGTGGTTTCTTCCTGGACTACTGGCTTTGTGCATGCCATGAGTCACCTGGCTGTGATAGTGCAGTTGCCTTTCTGTGGCCCCAGGGAAATAGACAAATTTAATCTATGTGGAGTAGTATCCACCACAGTTTCTACTCACTTTCTGCTCTGTGAAATAACTCAGACTACAAAATACCAAGGAACACCTACAAAGCAGTCACCTTACCAAAAGGGTTGGCTCCCTAAATATCAAATAAAATGTTTAAATAAAGATAAGTCTTTGTGTCTTGTTAGTCCTTATCATTTTTTATGTTTTTTCCACCTTCCAGATGACATCTAAGAAACACATGAAAATTGATAAATGGCTATCCTAAACAAAAATTCAAGTATTTCTGAGTTCATCCTGCTGGGACTTTCCATTTCTCAAGAACTTCAGTTACTTTTTCTTGCCATCTTCTTTCTTGTCTATGTAGCCATTTATTTGGGAACCTCCTCATAGTGATCTCTGTGATAGTTGATAACCATCTTCACTCACCCATGTACTTCCTTCTGGCAAATCTATCATTTTTTGACCTATGTCTTTCCTCTGTTGCAACTCCCAAAGTGATTGCAGACTTACTCAGAAAATGCAAAACCATCTCATTGTGGAGCTGCATGGTCCAGATGTACTTTATGCACTTCTTTGGGGGTGGTGAGATGTCTCTCTTGATAGCTATGGCCATCGACAGGTATGTGGCCATATGCAAGCCCTTGCACTACCAGACCATCATGAACCTCAGGATACTCATTGGGTTTATGGTGCTGTCATGGGTGGTTGGATTCATTCATACCACAAGCCAAATAGTTTTCCTAGTGGGTTTACCTTTCTGTGGTCCCAATGTTGTGGATAGCATCTTCTGTGACCTCCCTCTGGTCATCAAGCTGGCCTGCACTGACACCTATGTCCTGGAGCTCCTGGTGATTGTGGACAGTGGGCTCCTGTCCCTGGTCTGCTTCATCCTCTTGGTCATATCCTACATCATCATGTTCGTCACCCTCTGGCAGCACTCCTCCAGGGCCTCCTCCAAGGCTGTGTCCACACTCTCTGCTCACATCACTGTAGTGATCCTCTCCTTTGGCCCCGATATCTTCATCTATTCTTTTCCATTCAATAGTTATTCTGTAGATAAGTTTCTGTCTGTGTTTTACATTTTAATTACCCCCTTTCTTAATCCAATTATTTATACTCTCAGGAATCAGGAAATGAAAGGAGCCATTAAGAGATTGTGCAGTCAGAACATAGTTTTCTGTCTGGACAGGTAAATATTGCTTGTGATTTCTAATTTTTGTGTATTTCTTCTGCTACTTTTATGTTTTCATTATTGTATACTTGTTCAAATAATTAAAATGAAAATATAAAATATTATTAATATCATTCCCTCCAAATTACTGGAATTTTTAAGATATTTTCTTTAAGATTTATATTGAAATGTTCATAATAAAGACATAATGCCTAGATATGAATATATTTTTTCATGTACCTGCTTGTCTTAAAATGTTTGCAATATGTAAACATAATGTCTCCATGTTAAAATTGTATGACATTTCAATGTATTAATATGTAAAACTAGAACACTTTCAATATAACACAGAAGATGGTGTTTGGCATCTGTTTTTAAAAATCATGTTTATTTAACTTGTGCAAAGTTGAAAAACATTTTTATCACTCTATGTTTACTTTGTGGAGGTTATTTAGTAAAGTTCAGCATTGAAATTAGTGAATTTTTTTTACTCTCTGGTTCAAATAACTATCCATTCTTATAAAACATATGAACTTATTTAGAAATTAATACTTTAAACAACTGCTCATTGTTGAGGCACACACCTGTAATCCTAGTGCCTCAGGAGGCTAAGGCAGAAAATCAGAAGTTCAAAGCCAGCTTCAGCAATTTAGAAAAGCCCTAAGCAAAAAAATTTAAAAAAATTCAAACATTTGCTTGACTGCACAAATAGTTCTCTAAGAATATCCAATCAATTAAAATTTAAAATGATGTCTCTTTTACCCTTTCATGTTCTACCAAAAAACATGACTGTTTTTTTAAATTCAATTCAATTTAGAAATTCTTTGCTTTTAAATATTTACTATGTACCACACTGTTTTCTAAGCAATAGATAAACTGTTAATGATATATTTCTGGTCCTACCCTGTGGAAGATGACCTAACAGAGTTACCTGTGTTAAGTATAGTGAACTCAGAAGAGGAGATGCATAAGCCCAGGCATTTAAAATGCTGCAGAATTAGACATTTTTGCTTCCCTTCCTGGTCTGCTTCATTCTCTTGGTCATATACTACATTGTCATGTTTGACACCCTCTGCAGCACCACTCCATGCCTCCTCCAAGAGGAGAAGAGCATTCCAGGCAGAAGGGCCTGTCTATACTGGAATTGGGGAGTGAGAAATAGATTGTACGAAAAAAGATAGAGCTCTATGAAGGAGACTGATAAACAAAAGTAAGTAAGATTGATGCTGAGGTACTGTATGGAAGGAAAGACATCAAAATGGACAATTCTAGTGAATGCATTTTCAAATTCAGAAATGGAAAGATACAAATGGGTCTTGAGAATGAGATTCAATATACTTTTGGGGGAAGCATTTAATCTCTGAGCCACATCATTAGCCTTTTTCATTATTGTTATTATTTTTATTTGAAACAGTTCCTTGCTAAATTGCTAAGGCTGGCTTTGAACTTGTGATCCCCTGACCTCAGCTTCCATAGCCACTGGAATTACAGGTGTGTGCAACGATAATCTTCATGCCTATAACTGCACATCTGTAATCCCAGCAGCTCGAGAAGATGAGGCAGGGAGATCACAAGTTCAAAGCCAGTCTCAGCAATTTAGCAAGGCCCGAAGCAACTTAGCCAGACCCCTTCGCAAAATAAAATATAAAAAGGGCTGAGTGTTGCTCCCCATTCAAAGAAAAGATCACTGACTCCAATTTTAAATCAAATTAAAGCAAGCTTGTATTTGTGTACACAAAGGCCAGCCAGCAACTATCTTACCAGAAATCCCAGACTAGAGATCAGTACCCCATCTTTCCAGGAACACAGTTTTATAGCAAAAAAAGTTGCAAAGGTGGGTGTCTTGAGAATTTCCAGATAATAGAATTTTGACAGGCATAATACAAAGGAAATAGTAGGTTCATTATCTATATGGCATGATATTTCAAGTTAGGGAGTAAATTCAGATTCAAACATCAGAATTTATGAGGTACAGCTGAGGTTTCAGACGGGGTTGTTATCTGGTCAGGGAAAGCTAGGCATGGGTGAGTTCAGAGCATGGGCAAGAATTCCAAAGAAATTTAGAAATCGCAATAATTTATAGTAAAACAGAAATTAACTTTTTATGACTTTGTGATGAGATGGCTCCCAATCTTAAGATGGAAATAGGTTGGGTTCATCACTGTGACTCAGTGATTAATCACCCCTGGGTTCAATCCCTGATACCAAAAGAAAGAAAGAAAGAAAAGAAAAGAAAAGATTCTATATACTTTTAAGTTTGATATAGCTCTATCCATGTAAGCAGAAAATGAAATAAATGTGACGAAACTAAGTGCAGAAAAATAAGTCATTGGTCAATTTGGTTAATAAGCCTGGACTTGAATTTATGAAGTGAATTGAATAGTAAGTTTACTGAAACTTTACAATAATCACTTATAATGACAAGTAAAAAACTAAAATTAGGTAAAACACCTCCAGAGCCTTTTCTGGGGTTACATCTTTTATTTGATGGAATATGTACCTCTAAGTTCCTTCCTTATCCTCTTCCTTTAAAGTATTTTTACTGCACTTAAGTTTGGCATTTTACTGTACTTAAGCTTGGCCACAGACCAGTGTTCCATGCTAATTGAAAAAACCAAAAAGAAAAACAAACAATAATTATTGCCAGTTGTATGTAGATTCCAAAATATTTGATAATGGTTACTAAGTTTGTGGTAGGGTGGGAGAAATGAGGAGTTGATAACCAAAAAGCACACAGCCTCAGGCAGATCAGAGGAATGGTAGACATTTTTCTTTTGATATCTATTGCATAGCTTGGTGAATATAGCTAATACTTAGATTTCATACATTTTAGTATCATTATGAGAGTGAATTCTGAATGTTCTCATCACAAAATATGTTAAATATTTACAATAGTACTCATGTTAATTAGCTTGATTTAATCATTCCACATTGAATAAAAGAATCATAACCTTATTTTCTAACCCATAATCCCAAACAACCACAATTTGTCAATATATAAGAAAAAAGCAAATAAATAACTCCAAACAAAATATGAACAAAAAAATTAGCTTTATTTTGGAAAAATGCTATGTCTGATAACTGATTTGGTTAATCAACTCTAGACACCCAATTTCTGCACATACTATATTTCTAATTTTTTATTAAGGAATTTTTCCTTTCTTAGAATTGAAGCCAGAATTAGACAGGCAATAGATAAATCGAGTCAGGTTGGATCAAGGAGGCCAATTTTGAGTGAGTTGGGGAAGTTGGAGACAGTCCCCCAAAGATTGAAATGTTAATTCCTTCAGAGCCCTTCCTCCACCCTTATCAAGAAACTGTCCCTGCTCCAACCTGATGCCAAGGTAAACTGTCCCAGGAATTGCCCCTGCCTACAGTGAGTGATAAGGTTGTTAATGTGCCCTCACCTGTGCCATCCTGCCCTTCCCCCTTCAGTCCACTGGTTCCCATCTTTTGTCCATCCCAACAAGGATTTCCCAGGCCTAGTCAAGTACTCAGGAAGGAGAAAGACAGGGGTGGAGGGAAGGAGAAAAAAGGAAGCCTAAGGAATATAAACAGAGGAGACCACCTAGCTTAGTGGTCTTTTTATGGCTGTATGCATGTATCCACACTCATAAAACTGTACATCTTAAATATGAGCCCTGTCTCATATATCAATGTACTATAATAAATTTGGTTTTAAATTTAAGAAGTCAAAATAAATATATTTATTTATTTATTTATTTTTTGTTTAATTTTTTATTGTTGGCTGTTCAAAACATTAGATTCAAGTTGGTTATGAACTCCCATTTTTACCCCAAATATAGATTGCAGAATCACATCGGTTACACATCCACATTTTTACATAATGCCACATTAGTTACTGTTGTATTCTGCTACCTTTCCTATCCTCAAGTATCCCCCCTCCCCTCCCCTCCCATCTTCTCTCTCTACCCCATCTACTATAATTCATTTCTCTCCTTGTTTATTTTCCCATTCCCCTCACAACCTCTTACATGTAATTTTGTATAACAATGAGGGTCTCCTTCCATTTCCATGCAATTTCCCTTTTTTCTCCCTTTCCCTCCCACCTCATGTCTCTGTTTAATGTTAACCTTATCCTCCTGCTCTTCCTCCCTGCTCTGTTCTTAGTTGCTCTCATTATATCAAAGAAGATATTTGGAATTTGTTTTTTAGGGATTGGCTAGCTTCACTTAGCATAATCTGCTCTAGTGCCATCCGTTTCCCTGCAAATTCAATGATTTTGTCATTTTTAGTGCTGCGTAATACTCCATGGTGTATAAATGCCACATTTTTTTTATCCATTCATCTATTGAAAGGCATCTTTGGTTCCACAGTCTAGCAATTGTAAATTGTGCTGCTATGAACATCGATGTGGCAGTATCTCTGTAGTATGCTCTTTTAAGGTCTTCAGAGAATAGTCCGAGAAGGGCAATAGCTGGGTCAAATGGTGGTTCCATTCCCAGCTTTCCCAGGAATCTCCATACTGCTTTCCAAATTGGCCGCACCAATTTGCAGATCCACCAGCAATGTACAAGCGTACCCTTTTCCCCACATCCTCGCCAGCACTTGTTGTTGTT
Organism: Marmota monax; assembly: GCF_021218885.2. Taxonomy (NCBI): domain Eukaryota; kingdom Metazoa; phylum Chordata; class Mammalia; order Rodentia; family Sciuridae; genus Marmota; species Marmota monax. The sequence continues at coordinate 34,679,284 of NW_026693777.1, forward strand.
TGACTTCATTTTTTTTTGTTTCTTTAACATTTTATTGTACCTTAAAATTTATAGAATGTACTCAGAAAAGTATATTGTACATATTATATACATATCATGAGTAGAAGACTTGATGGATTTTCACAAAGTGGACACATCTGAATAACAAATGCCTAGATAAAGAAAGAAAATGCTACCAGCTTTCCTGAAGGTCCATTTTTTTCCCCTCTAGTAACTCATCATCCCAAGAGTAACCCACTCTTTAGATCTCTAACATTATGGTTAAGTTCTATCTGTGTTTGATCTTTATGTAAATGTAATAATATAATGATTTCTCTTTTGTATGTTTCTTTTTTTTTAAATTTTTTATTGTTGGCTGTTCAAAACATTACATAGTTCTTGATATATCATATTTCACACTTTGATTCAAGTTGGTTATGAGCTCCCATTTTTACCCCACATACAGATTGCAGAATCACATCAGTTACACATCCATTGATTTACATATGGCCATACTAGTGTCTGTTGTGTTCCGCTGCCTTTCCTATCCTCTACTATCCCCCCTCCCCTCCCCTCCCCTCTTCTCTCTCTGCCCCCTCTACTGACATTCATTTGTCCCCCTTGTATTATTTTTCCCTTTCCCCTCACTTCCTCTTGTATGTACTTTTGTATAACTCTGAGGGTCTCCTTCCATTTCCATGCAATTTTCCTTCTCTCTCCCTTTCCCTCCCACCTCTCATCCCTGTTTAATGTTAATCTTCTTCTCATGCTCTTTGACCCTACTCTGTTCTTAGTTACTCTCCTTATATCAAAGAAGACATTTGGCATTTGTTTTTTAGGGATTGGCTAGCTTCATTTAGCATAATCTGCTCTAATGCCATCCATTTCCCTGCAAATTCTATGATTTTGTCATTTTTTAATGCAGAGTAATACTCCATTGTGTATAAATGCCACATTTTTTTATCCATTCATCTATTGAAGGGCATCTAGGTTGGTTCCACAGTCTTGCTATTGTGAATTGTGCTGCTATGAACATCGATGTAGCAGTGTCCCTGTAGCATGCTCTTTTTAGGTCTTTAGGGAATAGACCGAGAAGGGGAATAGCTGGGTCAAATGGTGGCTCCATTCCCAGCTTTCCAATAAATCTCCATACTGCTTTCCAAATTGGCTGCACCAATTTGCAGTCCCACCAGCAATGTACAAGTGTACCCTTTTCCCCACATCCTCGCCAGCACTTGTTGTTGTTTGACTTCATAATGCCTGCCAATCTAACTGGAGTGAGATGGTATCTTAGGGTGGTTTTGATTTGCATTTCTCTGACAGCTAGAGATGGTGAGCATTTTTTCATGTACTTGTTGATTGATTGTATGTCCTCCTCTGAGAAGTGTCTGTTCAGGTCCTTGGCCCATTTGTTGATTGGGTTGTTTGTTCTCTTATTGTCTAATTTTTTGAGTTCTTTGTATACTCTGGATATTAGAGCTCTATCTGAAGTGTGAGGAGTAAAGATTTGTTCCCAGGATGTAGGCTCTCTATTTACCTCTCTTATTGTTTCTTTTGCTGAGAAAAAACTTTTTAGTTTGAGTAAGTCCCATTTGTTGATTCTAGTTATTAACTCTTGTGCTATGGGTGTCCTATTGAATAATTTGGAGCCCGACCCCACAGTATGTAGATCGTAGCCAACTTTTTATTCTATCAGATGGCGTGTCTCTGATTTAATATCAAGCTCCTTGATCCATTTTGAATTAACTTTTGTGCATGGCGAGAGAAAGGGATTCAGTTTCACTTTGTTGCATATGGATTTCCAGTTTTCCCAGCACTATTTGTTGAAGATGCTATCCTTCCTCCATTGCTTGCTTTTAGCCCCTTTATCAAATATAAGGTAGTTGTAGTTTTGTGGATTGGTTTCTGTGTCCTCTATTCTGTACCATTGGTCCACCCACCTGTTTTGGTACCAGTACCATGCTGTTTTTGTTACTATTGCTCTGTAGTATAGTTTGAAGTCTGGTATCGCTATACCGCCTGATTAACACTTCCTGCTTAGCATTGTTTTTGCTATTCTGGGTCTTTTATTTTTCCATATGAATTTCATGATTGCTTTCTCTATTTCTACAAGAAATGCCATTGGGATTTTGATTGGCATTGCATTAAACCTATAGAGAACTTTTGGTAATATCGCCATTTTGATGATGTTAGTTCTGCCTATCCATGAACAGGGTATATTTTTCCATGTTCTAAGATCTTCTTCTATTTCTCTCTTTAGGGTTCTGTAGTTTTCATTGTATAAGTCTTTCACCTCTTTTGTTAGGTTGATTCCCAAGTATTTTATTTTTTTTGAAGATATTGTGAATGGAGTGGTTGTCCTCATTTCCATTTCAGAGGATTTGTTGCTGATATACAGGAATGCATTTGATTTATGCGTGTTGATTTTATATCCTGCCACTTTGCTGAATTCATTTATTAGCTCTAATAGTTTCTTTGTAGACCCTTTTGGGTCTGCTAGGTATAGAATCATGTCAGCTGCAAATAGTGATAATTTAAGTTCTTCTTTTCCTATTTTGATGCCTTTAATTTCTTTCGTCTGTCTAATTGCTCTGGCCAGTGTTTCGAGAACTATGTTGAACAGAAGTGGTGAGAGAGGGCATCGCTGTCTTGTTCCAGATTTTAGAGGGAATGCCTTCAATTTTTCTCCATTCAGAATGATGCTAGCCTGAGGCTTAGCATAAATTGCTTTTACAATATTGAGGTATGTTCCTGTTATCCCTAGTTTTTCTAGAGTTTTGAACATAAAGGGATGCTGTACTTTGTCGAATGCTTTTTCCGCATCTATCGAGATGATCATATGGTTCTTATTTTTAAGTCTATTGATGTGGTGAATAACATTTATTGATTTCCGTATATTGAACCAGCCTTGCATCCCAGGGATGAATCCTACTTGATCATGGTGCACAATTTTTTTGATATGTTTCTGTATCCGATTCGCCAGAATTTTATTGAGGATTTTTGCATCTAGGTTCATTAAAGATATTGGTCTGTAGTTTTCTTTCTTTGTCTGGTTTAGGTATCAGGGTGATGTTGGCCTCATAGAATGAATTTGGAAGTTCTCCCTCTTTTTCTATTTCCTGAAGTAGCTTGAAAAGTATTGGTATTAGTTCCTCTTTAAAGGTTTTGTAAAACTCTGCTGTACAGCCATCCGGTCCTGGGCTTTTCTTAGTTGGTAGTCTTTTGATGGTTTCTTCTATTTCCTCAACTGATATTGGTCTGTTTAGGTTTTCTATATCCTCCTGACTCTGTGTTTTCATTAATCTCTAAGAATTTTTAAATTTCCTCCTTGATGTCTTCTATAACCCATTGATCATTCAGTAACCTATTGTTCATTCTCCAAGTGATGTATTCTTTTTCCTTCCTTCTTTTATCGTTGATTTTCAGTTCCATTCCATTATGATCAGATAGGATGCATGGTATTATCTCTACTCCTTTATATTGTCTAAGAGTTGCCCTGTGACATAATATATGATCTTTTTTTGAGAAGGATCCATGTGCTGCTGAGAAAAAAGTGTAACTGATTGATGTTGGGTGGTATATTTTATATATGTCAATTAAGTCTAGGTTATTAATTGTGTTATTGAGTTCTATAGTTTCCTTATTCAACTTTTGTTTGGAAGATCTGTCCAGTGGCGAGAGAGGTGTGTTGAAATCTCCCATGATTATTGTATGGTGGTCTATTAGACTCTTGAACTTGAGAAGAGTTTGTTTGATGAACAAAGCTGCACCATTGTTTGGGGCATATATATTTATGATTGTTATGTCTTGTTGGTGTATGGTTCCCTTAAGCAGTATGTAGTGTCCCTCTTTATCCCTTTTGATTAACTTTGGCTTGAAATCTATTTTATTTGATATGAGTATGGACACTCCTGCTTGTTTCCGAAGTCCATATGAGTGATATGATTTTTCCCAACCTTTCACATTCAGCCTATGTATGTCTTTTCCTATCAAATGTGTCTCCTGTAGGCAGCAATGCAGGTCAACTCAACGTTAGAAGAGGTAATAGCTGCAGCAGATGGAATGTCAGATAAAGAATTCAGGATATACATGCTTCAGATGATCTGGAGTCTCAAGGAAGACAACAGACACCAAAATCAGACAATGAAAGATCACTTCAACAATAAATTACATGAACAAATCCAAGAAGCAAAAGATCAACTATACAGGGAGATAGGGGTTATAAAAAACAAACAAACAGAAATCCTAGAAATGCAGGAAGCAATAAACCAACTTAAAAACTCAATTGAGAATACTACCAGCAGAGTAGAACACTTAGAAGATAGAACATCAGACAATGAAGATAAAGTATTTCAACTTGAAAAGAACATAGACAGCTCAGCAAGACTGTTAAGAAACCATGAGCAGAACATCCAAGAAATATGGGATAACATCAAGAGACCAAATTTAAGAGTCATTGGGATACAGGAAGGGACAGAGTTTCAAACCAAAGGAATGAGCAATCTATTCAATGAAATAATACGAGAAAACTTCCCAGACTTGAAGAATGCGACAGAATCCCAAATCCTAGAAGCCCACAGGATGCCGAATGTGCAAAATCATAAGAGACCCACACCTAGACACATTATAATGAAGATGCCCAACATACAGAATAAGGAGAGAATTTTAAAAGCTACAAGAGAAAGAAAGCAGATCACATTTAGGGGTAAGCCAATCAGGATAACAGCTGATCTTTCAACACAGACTCTGAAAGCTAGAAGATCCTGGAATAACATATTTCAAACACTTAAAGAAAATGGGTTCCAACCAAGAATTGTGTTTCCAGCGAAATTAAGCTTCAGGATGGAAGATGAAATTAAAACCTTCCACGATAAACAAAAGTTAAAAGAATTTGCAGCTAGAAAACCATCTCTTCAAAACATCCTTGGCAAAACATTACAGGAAGAGGAAATGGAAAATAACAATGAAAACCAACAGTGGGAGGTAGGACAGTAAAGGGAGGAAAAATAATCAAAGAGGAAAACAAACCATGTTTAGTAACAGAAATAAACAAATATGGCTGGAAGAACAACCCATATCTCAATAATAACCCTAAATGTTAATGGCTTAAACTCACCAATCAAGAGACACAGGCTAGTAGAATGGATCACAAAACAGGACCCAACAATATGCTGCCTACAGGAGATGCATTTGTTTGACTTCATAATGGCTGCCAATCTTACTGGAGTGAAATGGTGTCTTCGGGTGGTTTTGATTTGCATTTCTCTGACAGCTAGAGATGGTGAGCATTTTTTCATGTACTTGTTGATTGATTGTGTGTCCTCCTCTGAGAAGTGTCTGTTCAGGTCCTTGGCCCACTTGTTGATTGGGTTATTTGTTAACTTATTGTCTAATTTTTTGAGTTCTTTGTATACTCTGGATATTAGGGCTCTATCTGAAGTGTGAGGAGTAAAAATTTTTTCCCATGATGTAGGTTCCCTATTTACCTCTCTTATTGTTTCTCTTGCTGACAAAAAACTTTCTAGTTTAAGTAAGTCCCATTTGTTGATTCTTGTTATTAACTCTTGTGCTATGGGTGTCCTATTAAGGAATTTGGAGCCCGACCCCACGATATGTAGATCAGAGCCAACTTTTTCTTCTGTCAGACGCAGAGTCTCTGATTTGATATCAAGCTCCTTGATCCATTTTGAATTAACTTTTGTGCATGGCGAGAGAAAGGGATTCAGTTTCATTTTGTTGCATATGGATTTCCAGTTTTCCCAGCACTATTTGTTGAAGATGCTATCCTTCCTCCATTGCTTGCTTTTAGCCCCTTTATCAAATATAAGATAGTTGTAACTTTGTGGATTAGTCTCTGTATCCTCTATTCTGTACCATTGGTCCACCCGCCTGTGTTGGTACCAGTACCATGCTGTTTTTGTTACTATTACTCTGTAATATAGTTTGAAATCCGGTATCGCTATACCGCCTGATTCACACTTCCTGCTAGAATTGCTTTTGCTATTCTGGGTCTTTTATTTTTCCATATGAATTTCATGACTGCTTTATCTATTTCTACAAGAAATGCCATTGGGATTTTGATTGGCATTGCATTAAACCTATAGAGAACTTTTGGTAATATCACCATTTTGATGATGTTAGTTCTGCCTATCCATGAACAGGGTATATTTTTCCATGTTCTAAGATCTTCTTCTACTTCTCTCTTTAGGGTTCTGTAGTTTTCATTGTATAAATCTTTCACCTCTTTTTTTTAGGTTGATTCCCAAGTATTTTATTTTTTTTGAGGATATTGTGAATGGGGTGGTTGTCCTCATTTCCATCTCAGAAGATTTGTCGCTGATATACAGGGATGCATTTGATTTATGCGTGTTGATTTTATATCCTGCCACTTTGCTGAATTCATTTATTAGCTCTAGTAGTTTCTTTGTAGACCCTTTTGGGTCTTCTAGGTATAGAATCATGTCCTTTGCAAATAGTAATACTTTAAGTTCTTCTTTTCCTATTTTTATGCCTTTAATTTCTTTCATCTGTCTAATTGCTCTGGCCAGTGTTTCGAGAACTATATTGAATAGAAGTGGTGATAGAGGGCATCCCTGTCTTGTTCCAGATTTTAGAGGGAATGCCTTCAATTTTTCTCCGTTCAGAATGATGCTAGCCTGAGGCTTAGCTTAGATAACTTTTACAAAGTTGAGGTAAGCTCCTGTTATCCCTAGTTTTTCTAATGTTTTGAATATAAAGGGATGCTGTACTTTGTCGAATGCTTTTTCCGCATCTATCGAGATGATCATATGGTTCTTATCTTTAAGTCTATTGATGTGGTGAATAACATTTATTGATTTCCGTATATTGAACCATCCTTGCATCCCAGGGATGAATCCTACTTGATCATGATGCACAATTTTTTTGATGTGTTTTTGTATCTGACTCGCCAGAATTTTATTGAGGATTTTTGCATCTAGGTTCATTAGAGATATTGGTCTATAGTTTTCTTTCTTTGAGGTGTCTTTTTCTGGTTTCGGAATCAGGGTGATGTTGGCCTCATAGAATGAATTTGGAAGAGCTCCCTCTTTTTGTATTTCCTGAAATAACTTGAAAAGTATTGGTATTAATTCTTCTTTAAAGGTTTTGTAAAACTCCGCTGTATGCCCATCCAGTCCTGGGCTTTTCTTGTTTGGTAGTCTTTTGATTGCTTCTTCTATTTCATCCATTGATATTGGTCTGTTCAAATTGTGTGTACCCTCCTGACTCTGTCTGGGCAGATCATATGACTTAAGAAATTTATCGATGTCTTCACTATCTTCTATTTTATTGGAATATAGGTTTTCAAAATAATTTCTAATTGTCTTCTGTATTTCTGCGGCATCTGTTTTGATATTGCCTTTTTCATCCCGTATGTTAGTAATTTGAGTTCTCTCTCCTCTTCGTTAGCATGGCTAAGGGTCTGTCGATCTTATTTATTTTTTCGAAGAACCAACTTTTAGTTTTGTTAATTTTTTCAATAGTTTCTTTTGTTTCAATTTCATTGATTTCTGCTCTGATTTTAATTATTTCTTGCCTTCTACTTCTTTTGCTGTTGTTTTGCTCTTCCTTTTCTAGGGCTTTAAGATGAAGTGTGATCTCATTTATTTGTTGGTTTTTTCTTTTTTTGAGGAATGACCTCCAGGCGATGAATTTCCCTCTTAAAACTGCTTTCATTGTGTCCCACAGATTCCAATATGTTGTGTCTGTATTTTCATTTATCTCTAAGAATTTTTTGATTTCCTCCTTTATGTCTTCTATAACCCATTGATCATTCAGTAACATATTGTTCATTTTCCATGTGATAAAGGATTTTTCCTTCCTTCTTTTATCATTGATTTCCAGTTTCATTCCATTATGATCAGATAAAATGCATGGTATTATCTCCACCCCTTTATATTTACTGAGAGTTGTCCTATGGCATAATATATGGTATATTTTTGAGAAGGATCCATGTGCTGCTGAGAAAAAAGTATATCCACTTGATGATGGTTGATATATTCTATATATGTCAGTTAAGTCTAGGTTATTGATTGTGATATTGAGTTCTATAATTTCTTTATTCAACTTTTGTTTGGAGGATCTGTCCAATGCTGAGAGAGGTGTGTTGAAGTCACCCATAATTATTGTGTTGTGGTCTCTTTGATTCTTGTACTTGAGGAGAATTTGTTTTATGAACATCGCAGCACCATTATTTGGTGCATAAATATTGATAATTGTTATGTCTTGTTGGTGAATGGTTCCCTTTAACAGTATATAATGTCCTTCCTTATCCCTTTTGATTAACTTAGTCTTGAAGTCGATTTTATTTAATATGAGGATGGCGACCCCTGCTTGCTTACGAGGACAGTGTGCGTGGTATATTTTTTCCCAACCTTTCACCTTCAGCCTGTGTATGTCTTTTCCAATCAGATGTGTCTCCTGGAGGCAGCATATTGTTGGATTTGTTTTTTTAATCCATGTTACCAGCCTATGTCGCTTTATTGGACAGTTTAAGCCATTAACGTTTAGAGTTACTATTGATGTATGGTTTTTACTTCCAGCCATGTTTGATTATTTATCTTTTTTTTAATTTAGTTTGTTTTTTCATGATTAGCTTTCCCCCTGCCCTCTGTCTTTACTGAGGCACTTCCCACTGATGGTTTTGGTTATTGTTTTTCATTTCTTCCTCATGTAGTATTTTGCTCAAGATGCTTTGCAATGCTGGTTTTCTGGCTGCAAATTCTTTTAACTTTTGTTTATCATGAAAGATTTTTATTTTGTTGTCGTACCTGAAGCTTAATTTTGCTGGATACAGAATTCTTGGTTGGCATCCATTGTCTTTCAGTGTTTGAAATATGTTGTTCCAGGATCTTCTCGCTTTCAGTGTCTGTGATGGAAAATCCATTGTTAACTTTATTGGTTCACCCCTGAATGTAATCTGCCTCCTTTCTCTTGTAGCTTTTAATATTTTCTCTTTGTTCTGTATATTGGATATCTTCATAGCAATGTGTCTTGGCGTTGGTCTACTGTGATTTTGTATGCTCGGTGTCCTGTATGCATCTACAATTTGTATATCCGTTTCCTTTTTTATTTCTGGAAAGTTTTCTGTAATTATTTCATTCAGCAGGTTACTCATTCCCTTGGTTTGAATCTCTATGCCTTCCTCAATCCCAATGACTCTTAAATTTGGTTTTTTTTATGTTATCCCATATCTCTTGGATGTTTTTCTCATGATTTTTTACCAGCCTTTCTGAGTTGGCTAGACTCTTTTCAAGATGATATATTTTGTCTTCATTATCTGACGTTCTGGCTTCTACTTGCTCCACTCTGTTAGTGATACTCTCAATTGAGTTTTTAATTTGGTTTATGGTTTCCTTCATTTCTAGAATTATTGTTTGATTTTTTTTTTATAATCTCTATCTCCTGATAAAGATGCTTAACTTCTTCTTTTATCTGTTTATGTAACTCAATTTCAATGTGTTCTTTCACTGTTTGAATTCACTGTCTCATATCCTCTTTAAGGTTCCATTCCATCTGTCTAAGGTATTCCTTGAGTCCTTTATATGACCATTTTTCTGATGACTCTAGGTCCTCCTGAATATTTAGGCTGTCCTGCATTGTTTGTACTCCTTTTCTGCCTTGCCTTTTCATGCTGCTCATGTTACTTCTTGTTCTGTTTGACTGCTGAGTTACTGTTTACTCCTATAAATTTATTTGATGCTTGGGAGGAAAGGTATTAGAAGGGAAGGGAAGAAGTCACTGTCGCCGCTGGTTTCAATGAAGTTATCCCCTCTGCCGCATTCTGGTGACGTCAGTTCTCTGCCATGGTGGTATCCCATGCAAATGGCGACAGTTCGTTTCCCTTTGCCCGGTGACGAATGCAACGGGTGGGTCCTGACTGGCTCTCCCATACTCATGCAGTATGCAGGTCTTACTCTTCATGATATTTTTGTTGCTTTACGTGATCATTGTATCTGGAAATATTGTCATTGTGACCTTAATCATCACTGACCCTCATCTCCATTCCCCCATGTATTTCTTTTGGGGCAACCTGTCCTTTGTGATATGTGGCTTTTCTCAGTCACCAGTCCTAAGATGATCACAGACTTTCTCAGGGAGAGCAAAACCATTTCCTTTGCAGATTGCATGTGCCAAATCTTATTTGCCCATTTCATTGCAGCAAGTGAGATGGTGCTTCTAGTGTCCATGGCCTATGACTGCTATGTGGCCATCTGCAAACCACTTCATTACTCCACCATTATGAGCCTGCAAAGGTGCACTGGGCTGGTGGTTTCTTCCTGGACTACTGGCTTTGTGCATGCCATGAGTCACCTGGCTGTGATTGTGCAGTTGTTCTGTGGCCCCAGGGGAACAGACAGCTTCTTCTGTGATATGCCTCTGGTGATCAAGCTGGCCTGCATGGATTCCTATAATTTAGACATTTTAATGAATGTTGACTGTGGGTTTGTGGCTGTAACCTGCTTTATCCTCTTGCTGATAATCTACACATATATTCTTCTCAGTGTCTGCCAGAGATCTAAAACTAGTGCATCTAAAGCCCTGTCCACCTGCCGTGCCCACATCACAGTTGTGGTGATCTTTTTTGTGCCCTGTATCTTCATTTATGTGTGGCCACTCAATATCACCTGGTTGGACAAATTTCTTGCTGTGTTTTATTCTGTTTTTACACCTCTCCTCAATCTAGCCGGTTATACATTAAGAAATAAAGAGATTAAAAAGGCTTTGAAAAGACTCAGGAGTTATTATGTAGGTTCCCAGGAAAAGGCTTAATGCCCAGAAATTCATTGCATGTACTTTAAATTGACAATACGCTGACCTTATAATATAGTTTAAAAATCAAGGAATATAGTTTATAGCTATAAATAGTTCCAGTTTCCATATACATCTGTAGATTTGAGGCAATGCAGAGATCTTAAATTTTACTAATCAGCCAATATTGTGAATTATTTCCCTGAAATCCATACAAGAACAATCTTTCGTTATGGAAAATTTATCTTTTCAGTCTTTACACACCATGAATAATATGAAAAAGAACCTGCAAGCAAGCATAGTGACTTTAGTGTTCATCCCCACTGTGGCATGTATCAGTACAGGACACCAAATAAAACCTCATTGTATGTGAACCACATTAGGCATGTCTGCTAAAATGGTGTGGATTTTTCTTGGTGGGACATGAAAGCATTCTAAAATAAGATTCTCATGTTTATTCATAGCTGTGTGAATATACCACTTTCAACTTACACACATTTATAAGTGAGTTTTATGGTATGGTAATTCTATCTCAACAAGATTATTCTTTAAAAATCCAATTCTAAGAGTACTCCCATGGAAGTTTTCAAAACATGAAAGCTATTTCTTTCAATTTATTTGGTGTGTAGGCTTTTTCTTAGTTTTTCAGGCCTAGCATGGCCCAGGGGTGTCACTGGGACTTTAGTAATCCTCTTGGAGAGGAAGTCAGGTGTGAATAAAAAGGTCTTCTGTTGGCTGAAGCTTCTTTGAGCAGTGTGAGGTTCTGGTTCTTCTAAGGTAGGGAGACTGCTGGGGTAAATGTTTCATGAGCAACATCCAGTTGTTCCCACACTTTGGACTTCTAGGTTTTGTCTGCCAGGGCCCTGATCTGAACATAACACCTGTTGGGAGTTTCCCTGAGGATTCCTTGGGAGGTTGGCAAGGGCGGCAGGGGGAGGTCGATAAGGATGGGGTTAATCTGCAGGATCAAGAAGAGGTTCTGAAAGCTCAGGAGGGGAAAGTTTGGAAAGGGGGGAATGGGGGGAATGTTTACAAGCTTAAAATACCTGGTGAGGATTACAGGAGGAACATAGTTTGGTGGGGGGAGCGGAGGAGGGAAATAGCCTCTATGTAAGGGATCTCCTTCCACTTTTTTGAGCACTTGCAGAAGTTAAAAAGGTCACAAAGAATTTAAGGATCTAGAGACCCCTCTGAGGGCCATTGGTTTTGATTGTCTAATTGGTAATATGGCCAATTCTTGCATACAGAATTTGATGAGAAGTTTTGGTTTGATGTCTGGAGTGAGGGACAACCGGTTGAGGTTAGCCAGAAGGCATTTGAGAGGGGAATCAGCAGGGAGGGAAGAAGAGGCTCCCATAATGACTCTTGACAAGAAGAAAAGTGGTGAATGGCCTGGACTGGAACAGATTTTGGTTGAGTTTCCTACAGGCATCCCCGAAAGGAGAAGTCAACCAAAGAGACTCGGGAGAGTCGGGCCGGGAGGGCAAATGAGTCATTACCCAAGAGCCCAATCGGTGAGACCTTCTGAAGGCTGGGAGTCACAGGCCACCTGACATCAGGGCTTTTCCCAGGAGAGGAGAAGGAGAATTTGGAAGAAGAGAGTCAGAGAGCACGTATTCTTCCGTTCCTATAACTTGTCATCTATGAAATGGGTATCCAGTGAGTCCACAGTAACTGTGAAAGTCGTGGTGGGGTGCATTCTCTCCTCCAAACTAAGTGTCAATGGCCTTGCTTGAAGATCACAGCCAAAGCCTTTGCATATAGCCATTTGGAGATGGACTCCCAAAAAGGGGATGGGGAACTCACTGATTGTCGATCAGAAGGAATCACCTGTTGGAGAGCCGATGTTGGGTGGAATGTAGCAGCGCTCAAAAAGGTGAAGGAGGAGGGCAAACCTTGAGAGAGGGGGTCCTTAGAATGAGGAAACTCCCCCTCCCGGGTTTTGGCACCAGATGAAAAGTCAAGGCTCGTCATCCGAGATTAAAATGCACACACAGAGATAGCAATGACAAAAATGAAGCACTTTATTGCAAGCTGCTGCCAGCTTATATAGGGAAATGAAAGTCAGTTATCCTAAAACAGGAACCCCCTGGGACCAATCATAGTAATGGTCAGGTCATCATCTGTGGTGCATGGGATTCATGGGGGTCAGGAGCTGTTCACAAGCCCAGGTGGGTGAATCAACTGAAAAATGTTTAAAATAACCTGTTATCCACCCATTGGCAATTTGCCCGCCACCATGTTACATTCATGGACCCATTATGAGAAAAACCCAAGGAATCCTCAGGGGAATCTCCCAACAACACCCATATCTGGACTAAGTGCTTATACATTTCTGGAGCTGTGTTATTGCATTAGATGTTAAATGTAGGTCAGTACTGTCCCTTCACCACAGGAAATAAGCTTCTGTTTTTTTTTTCCTACCAAATATTTCTTCAGGCCCTTACACTGGATCTTTAAGTACTTGTTTGTAGCCTTCTGTTCACTATCCCTCTGAAGGGATTCCTACAGTTTAGCAATGAGTAAACAACTCCCCTATAGGAATGGAGTAGCTATTCCTAATCTTTGAACACTTGAATCACTTCCTGCATGGGTGTTCATTTCCAAATGAATATTTTTTTCCAGTGAGGTTTGGTGGCAGGCTAAGGCAGGAGGATTGTGGTTTCAAGGCCAGACTGGGCAAGTGGAAAGAAACTAAATTTAAAAACAAGACTAAAAACAAAGACCATTTTTTTTCCCCAGGATCATCAGTGAAAACTTTTATCAATCAGGAATCTTCTTCTAGAACTGGAATCCATATAGTCCCTGGGACTGAGTCTTACTTTTCCACCAAGTTGCTCAGTGAATCAGCCACAAATCCACATTTACCATCTACTTTCCCAAGCTATTCTCCTACATAGTTGTGTAAGCTTGGCTAATCCGAGAGGCAGACATAAAGCTGGATTCCAGTATACTCACACAGGGAAAACAGCAAGATAAACAGAATTGATACACGAACAGTATAGAGATATGTCTAAAACATTATTTATATTGATAAGGAGATATTTAAAACAAGTGTAAATCCTGTCAAAGTTTTATTTAATAGGAATAAACAAATAGAGAAACGAATATTTAATGATAGAAACAAGAATAGTCATTCTTTCTAGTGATACTAACTGCAAAGTGGATTAAGGAAACTTTTAACATTGAGAAAAATATGTGGTAGTTGATAAATGTGGTAATTTCAGATACATTTATGTGGAGAAAATTTTAATCTTTTCATTTAAGAGTTTGCACCTTAATATCTGCAAATTAATTTTCATATAATAACAGGAATTAAGAATGGCAAAACAAAAAAAAGTACTGGTTTAAAATAGTTTAAAATGTTCAGGGTAGATCTTTTCAATATACAGGTCAAAAAAATTTAGATATAGTATTAATTATTAAAAAGCAGTGTCTTTATTTCATTATCATAACCTCTTTTTAAAAATCTCCCCTGAGGTACTTTTTAGCCAACTCTATATTATGATAGTCAGTGACTCATTATATTCTCCAAGGTCAAAGGAGGCAATTGGGAATGGAATTCTTGTTTGCTTGGCTTAGGAAACATCTTGTTATTTATTTGTAGTTTTTCATTTTCGTCCTTTGTCTTAACTTAATACAAGTTAAGACAAAGGACGAAAATGAATGTACTTTGTATGTAATTGTGTCTTATGTGTTAAATTCAATCCACCAATGTATTTTAATTGATAGTCTTTTCTAATTTACTATTTCTTAAAATTTTCTCCATATTATTTTTAATGGTTGAGAATAATTCATTGTAGGTGTGTTTCCTAATCTAGTTAAATAATAAACAATGGAATAAAGCACACTCTTGCAATCAAATTATTACACACATCCTATTTCCCTCATTTTAAGCCCCTGGTGCTGGACATTAAACCTAGGGTTTCACACTTGCCAGGTGAACACTCTACACAAAGTCACATCCCAGCCTTGTCCTTAATTTTTTCTTTTATTCATTTAATTGATTTTATTTTTTTAAATACATGACAGCAAATGCATTACAATTCTTATTAAAAATATAGAGCACAATTTTTCATATCTTTGTATATAAAGTATGTTCAAGCCAACTTTATTTTGTTTTGTTTTTGCATTACAATTCTTATTACACATATATACCACAATTTTTCATATCTCTGCTTGTATATAAAGTAGATTGACACCCAATTCATGTCTTCATACATGTATTTTGGATAATGGTGTCCATCACATGCAATCATCCTTGCTAATTCCCTGCCTCCTCCCTTTCCCTCCCACCCCTCTTCCCTACCTAGAATTCATCTATTCCTCCCATGCTCTCCCACCTTATCTCATTCTGAGTCAGCCTCCTTATATCAGAGAAAATATTTGGCATTTGTTTTTTGGGGGGATTGCCTAACTTCACTTAATAATTTGTTATTTTTTTGCAATGAATTTTCTTTCATTGCACCAATAAATTAATTTTTTATGTAATCTTTGTCTTTACTGGCACAAAAGTTTGAATAAATTATCATTCATTGTGATTTAGACCAAATTCATTATGGTTAAAAACACATAACTTTTCATCTATGTCTGTGTATGTATATCAAATTAATTCCCAATCTAAGACACAGAGTCATCAAGGAGAGAAATCGTTTCCTGTAACTAGATAAAGCCACAGTCTTCTTATTTGACCAGTTGATGTGTTCAGCAGCTCAAGGAATTGGGTTACAACAATTTCATTGTGAATGAACAAAGATGAATGGGTAACAGAAGCAAGACCAGAGGTTCAATTTATCTAAAGATGTACTGATGTTCCATTAAAAATAGAGGTTGCACCTCATGATCCAACGTGGAAAAGTGGTAGACATGGCTGCTTCTTTTAGATTCAAATGTCTTCTACAATCATCTATCTGGTTCCTTCTTCACTACTAAGGTGACTTAATTTTAGAACTTAAAGACTGGTTTTGAGTTATAATTCTTAGATCTTGAATAGAGTTTTCTTTTAAAAAATGATAAAACAATACACTTTTTCATAGGATCAAACATCCACCTAAAAGAAATAAAAACAGAAGAAAATGAAGGAAGTATAGGTAATACATATCTAAATAATGATATGGATCCTAAAACAAACAAACGATCATTGTAAAACAATGAAGTATGGCTAACTTCAAAACCGCATGAGAATTTAAGAACTAAAGTAGAAAGAAAGTTTCAGAAAGCATAGAGCTAACTTGAACTGTGGAGGACATGCTATAGTGGGGCTCAGAGAAGGCAGGTGCATGGGAGAGACAGGTAGAACAGAACCTCCTAGATAAGCCTTTGATGTGCATTGCTGCCTCTGCTTCAGCCAGCCAACACGAAATTCACAGCTGAACCTACAGCGTCTGCCTCAGCTTTACCAATGTGAATTTAGACTTTCTGGGTTTCTTTCCTATTTATATCTCGCCCTCATCCAGCTCAGGTGGTGTAAACGGGGTTCCCCTTGGTGGAATGGGCTGGGTGAGAAATAAAAGCTAAGAGAAATAAAACACCAAATATCACAGAACACAGAAAATAATTTCAAGAGTGGGGGCAGGACGGGCAATTCAATCATACATGTGGAGCTTCTATACTATGACAAATGGAGCCCGCGCCTGCTTTATTTATATTAGGAAATAGCAAAGGCCTTCCATAGAATGTTCTTCATCAAAAAAGGTTAAAGGTAGGCTGTCCAGTTCCCAGCAGATTACACCCATCTCCTGAGCTACTATGGGAGAACTTCCTAGCAGAGCAGAGGTAGAAGTCAGGCGCTTTGGGCAATCTATTGGGAGGGCCACGAGTAGTTGAATAGTTCACAATACCAAACCCAAATCTCCCTGGCCACCATACCTGGAGATGACTCTCATGTAAATCACAGATGGCTTCCCCCACTTACATCCCCTTCAAACTCCTGGGTATCAACTGCTTTTAATATTAGTAATTTATTATTACATAAAACAAGATTTTGAGTCACCCATTCTGTTACACTATCAAAAACTCTCTGACTTTTCAAAAATATTCTATTCAACTTGACCCATTTATGCCTCATTTGCTCTCCTGGGTAAAAGACTCTTTTTGCTATATATCTGAAAAAGATGGAAGTGATATTTATTAAAATTAACTGCAGCTACTGGTTCTTAAATTACAAACTGAAATAACTCATTTTACTAAAATTAAAAATGTGAAATATATAAATTACAAAATAATCACCCTGATAAAAAGTTCTTCATTAGACTTGTAAGCTCTACTGTTCTAATTGGGTAGGAATAGAGTTGGTCAGCCATGTATTGTTCCAGAAGATGATTATTTATCATTAAGAAAATGGAAGTGGCACTGAAGCAAAAACTTTGACAAGTTTTAGAGGAGAACCCCAGACCCAAGGATTTCATATTTAGGTAAACTGCCAGTGATGGTCTGGGTATTTGTAGTCTCCTTAACTCAGGTTGAAATTAATTCTCAAAGCTAAATAGTATTTTGAAGTAGGGCTTTTTGGAGGTAGGTAGACCAGGTCATGAGGGTGGGGCCTCCATGACTGCATTATAATAATAGGGAGAGAGACCCAAGGTAGAAAGCTTGATCTATCCCACATGCAGACAGCCCACAGAGCAAGAAGGACCTCACTAGAGGCAGCTGCCTGATCTTGCACATCTCCACTTCAGAACCATAAGCCAAATAAGACATCATTACTCAGGAGAAGATCAGAGAGAAGAAAGTTGGGAAAAAGAAAAAAAGCATGTAAGTTTCAAAGCAACAAGGGATAGAGTCAAAACATCAAATGACCCTTGTTATACTTTTACTATATTCGTAGGAATTGTTCATTTATTTTACATAAATTAAAACCTGATAAATTTGAGAAAAAAATAAGATGTAGATGCAGGTGTGCACACTAATGCTGACCTTCAACTTTCATTTCTGAACTTTATTCTTCACACACACACACACACGTACATATTTTGTTTTAAAATGAACCCAGCCTAATTCCATTTTAAGATTGAGAACCATCTCATCACAAAGTCATGAAAAATTAATTTCTATTTTACTATAAATTACTGAGATTTCTTAACTTGTTTGGAATTCCTGCCCATGCCTTGAACTCACCCATGCCTGGCTCTCCCTGACCAGATAACAACCCTCTCTGAAACCTCAGTGTCCCCTCAGAAATTCTAATGTTGGGATCTAAATTTACTCTCTACCTTGAAATATCATGCCATTTAGATCATTAACCTACTATCTGCCTTTATATTATGGTTGTCAAAATCCTTTTAGCTGTAACTTTTCAAGACACCCCTCTTTTGCAACTTTTTGTGCTATAAAATCTTTTTCCTGGGGAGCTGGGGTGCTGGTATCTAGTCTGGTGTTTTCAGGGGAGACAGTTGCTGGCCAGCTTTTGTGTACACAAATACAAGCTTGCTTTAATTTGATTTAAAGCAAAAATCAAACGGTGGTCTTTTCTTTGTATCATGTTTCAACATTTAGTTAGAAGAACAATATTCAATAATATAAGTAATAATAAATACTGGTAAGGATATGGGGAAAAAGATACACTCATACAAGTTGATGGGGCTACAAATTACTACAATGACTTTGAAGAGCTGTATGGAAATTTTTCAAAGATTAGGAATAAAATCACCATATAGCCTAGCTATCACATTCCTTAGTATTTATCGAGAAGACCTTAAATCAGCATGCTATATGATACAGGAACATCAATGTTTATAGCAATACAACTTACAACTGCAAAGTTTTGGAACCATCCCAGGTGCTGTTCAACAGATTAATGAATAAACAAAATGTGATACACATGCACAGTGGAGTTTTATTCAACCATAAAGAATGAAATTATAGCATTTGTTGGGAAAAAGCTTAGGTAGGAGCTCAGGGACATCAGGATGTTGGTGACAAAGTGTTAGACAAAAGAAGGAAAGGTGTCTTACAAAGGAACACCCTTATCTTGAGACCTGTGGAGAAGGCACAAAAAAAAGAACAATCAAAGATACAAAAGAGTAAGTAGACAGGATGGAGTAAAGAGAGTGAAGTGAAGTGTAAATGAGAAGTGCAGAAGTGAAGTGTCTGTTCCTCCTGGCCTGGGAGTTTGTTAACTCAAAGAACACATACCTCCATTATCATGACTATATTCTAATTAGTATTTCTTTAACCCAAGTGCTAGCTAACTGACATAAGGTCCAGGTTAGTACAAACATGGAGCCCCTTCTCTCCAAGGACTTTGCTAAAGAAACCAGGCAGGGCCTGCATAGTTGCCTCAGAGGGAGGAGGCTGGGCATTCTAATTGTGGGAATCAGGGCTCCAGTTATCCGCTGGGAGTTTGCTCACTGGGGGAATGCTCCCCTGACTAATTCCACTGTCAGAATACTTACAGTGTCTGGTCCCTATTTATAATAAATCTCATTACCATGAAAACTCCTCCCACTGAGGACATCACCATGACAATTCCCATCAATGAGGAATTATGACCATGACAACTGCCCCCCACAAGTTCAAATTTTAACATGACCAATAGAAGTAAAATGTGCAGTATTCTAATTAGGTTTTCTAACCTAACCAATGGTGGGAGGAAATTGAAAATTATTCTAATCAGATATCATAAGATAACCAATAGGACAAAATATTTTTAGTTCTTCAATCACAACCATATAGGAAATAGACCACTCCAGAGTTCAGGATATGTGACCCTAATTTCCAAACTTTGGGGCCTTGAGCCTCTCTCTCTTGCTTGGGCCATCCCTTTCTATCTATTTCCTCCGCGTGTTTCACTCAATTCTTTGTATGAGACACCAAGGACCTATACTGTTACTGGACATCCCAATGGTAACAAAAGGGTGGAATTGCAGAATATAATGCTAAGTGAAGTAAACCAGATTCAAAAGGTCAAGGTTCAATGTTTTCACTCAAAGTGGAAGTAAGAGAAAAGTCAGCAAAAAGCTCCCATTTAAAAGTAATGAGTTTTCTCCACACAGAAAATATGAGGTTTGAGGAGGTAATTGTTTCACCTGATGTAATCATTACAGAAGATATACATCTATCAATGTTACTTGGTGTTCCATTCATATGTACAAAGTCATATTTTTATGTACTGGTTAAGTGACAAGTGGGATTACACCAAATTTAAAAGCTTCTGAAGCACAATGAAGAGAATAATTTATAGAGAGAAGAGACTACTTAAAAATGGGGAAAACCTTTGGCAACAATTTTCTGACAGAATTAATATCTACAACATAGGAAACACAAACATCAATAAAATAAGCATTTCAGTTAAAAATAGGCAAATGACTTGTGTAGACACTTCTCATAAGAAATAAAATCAGCCAGTAAATAATTATATGAAAAAAAAATCCTATCCTAGTGCAATGCTGCACACCTGCAATCCCTGAGGATCAGGATCCTGAGGCAAGAGGATCTCAAATACAGCCTAAGCAAAAGTGAGATGCTAATCGACTCAGTGAAGCCCTGTCTCTAAATCAAATACGAAATAGGGCTGGCAATATGATTCAGTGGTCAAGTGACCCTGGGTTCAATCCCTGGTACAAATTATATAGAGTGTTAACTTAGCATGTGTGAGCCCCTGGGTTTATCCTCAGCACCACATTTAAAAAAAAATTTAAAATAAAGATACTGTGTCCATCTACGACTAAATATGAATTTAAAACAAAAGAAAAACTATGCAGAATTTTGAATAATTAAATATTTTCTTCTATTTAGTTTTCTTAACTGAGAAATGGAATGTAACAAAGCATATATGCTTTGTTACATATATATATTTAGCCATCAGTGAAATTGAAGTCAAAGGTAAAATGACATTCCATCTCATCCTAGGTAGAATTGCTACCATCAAAAGAACAACAGCAGCAACAACAACAACAAGATAGAAAATAATAGATGCTTTGAAGAATGTGGGGGAAAAAAGCAACACACTATTGGTTAGAATTTGAGTTAATACAGCTGCAATGGAAGAGTATAGAGCTTCATCAAAAATGTAAAAATGGAACTTCCATATGATCCATTTATTCAATTCCTAGGTATATATCCTTAAGAAATGTAGTAAGAGATACTGGCAGATCCACATTTATATCAATACTGTTCACAAACTATTTACAATAGATAAGACATGCAATCATTCTATGGGCCCATCAACAGCTGAATGGATAAAGGGAATGTGGTCTTTATGCCAGGGATTGTGATTCAGCCATAAAGCAGAATGACATCCTATCATTTGTAGTAAAATGAATGGGAACAAGTGAGCAGCATGGCACACAGACAAGTAGAGCATACTTTCTTTCACATGTAGAAACATAAGCAGAAAAAGCTGAAAACAGGAGAGAAGCAATTAGTGATTGATAAAGAGGCAAAGGGAAGAAAGCAGAAGGATGAGGGGAGAGGGTAGAAAAGGAGATGGACATGATCAATAGTCAATGTATATTCATGTATAGAAATACCACAATAAGTATCACTAATGTGTATCATTAGTATTAATAATTCTAAAAAGTAATTTTTAAAAACTTACACATGAATGCACACTAAAGTATATCTTTATAATGTTATAAAATTGCCTAACATGAAAGAGTTTCTCAGAGGTAGAGATTCTTTTGGACTACTAAAGCTTTAAGATACTACTTTTAACTAATTCTAATGTACTATGTTATACACTGAGAAATGGGAGCCAAAGAAAGCCTGTAATTATATAAAAAAGGAAAGAAAAACTCCACAAAAATCCAAAATTAAGTGAAAGACTTTGTCTTTCCAAGGATGCTCCCTGGCTCCCTCTCCCTCTCTCTTCAGGCTCCTTCCCTTCTGTCATCATGACTTTCTGAGTTCACCCATCTCTTTGGGCATCATCACTCTTTCTTTTCCTCTTTACTTCTATATTTTCATATGTATTTTTGTTTATTTGTTTCTTCTGTGCTTTCTTTTCCAGATTCTGATATGTTTAACTTTTACTACTGAGGATCTACTCTACAGATATATTTTTCATGCAAGATTACTTATATATATTCAAAGTTATTAGCAGCATAGACTCTAATAGGAAAGAAATCCCTACAAATATCATCTTCCTTCCTTTACCTCTTTTATTCACTTTTCATCATCTCCTATTTCCTTTCTGTCTGAACTTGACAAACATTTGAATGAAAGAATACTTGACTGAATATTGTATTTACTTTGTAAAATTAAAGTTCCTTATTTTAGTTTTAATGTTGTTCAGAATAATGCCATGGTTCTTTTTCATGTATAAGAAAAACTAGGTAGTGATGGGATAGTGGCTGAGCGGTAGAATGCTCACCCAGCACATGTGAGGCCCTGGATTCCATCATCAGCACCACATTTAAAAAAATTTAAAATAAAGATACTGTGTCCAACTATAACTAAAAAATAAATTTAAAACAAAAGAAAAACTAGGCAGAATTTTGAATGATTAAATATTTTCTTCTATTTCATTTCATTAATTGAGAAATGGAATGTTACAAAGCACATTTTTAGAAAAAAATCTATAACTATCAATACAAAACGTGCAATAGATTATTATTTTATTTGAGAGGACAAAAACCTAAAGGCATTGATCTCCAAGACACCATGAAGGTCTTTAGATAAGCATAATTCATTATTTAGAAACCTAATGTATTCTCTTCATCTTACTCTTTTGCACCAAAAATATGCAGATACTATGATATTTATTATTGATTCAGGACCACTATTTAACTTCCTAGATGAGATCTATGACTTCTTATCCCAGATATGAGTTACATATCTAAAATAACCTGTCTAGGCTTACTGCTTTCATTATGCCTGATTAACATCTGACATTCTATTATCACTGCCACTAACAAATTTTCAAATACTACACAGATACATGTAATCCTGTTCTTGTAGCAGCAGAATCAAAATAGCCAAGTTATAGAACAAGCCTAGATATCCATCAACACATGAACGGATGACGAAAGTGTGGTGTATATACACAATAGCGTTTTATTTAGTTATAAAGAACAAAATTATGTCATTTAGAGGAAAATGGATGGAACTAGAGATCATAATGTTGAGTGAAATGATGCAGACTCAAAATCAAGGGTCAAATGTAATCTCTCACATGTGGATTCTGGAGAGAAACAACAATGAGAAAAAGAGATTACAACAAAATCAGACAGACTAGTAGAGAAGAAGGTGATCAGAGGGATGAGTACAGGGAAAGGACAGGTACTAAGAAATGAAATTTACCACAGTATGTTATGTGCGTGTAGAAATACACCATAATGAAACCTACTATTTGTATATAATTAGACACTAATTACAAAAAGAAAAGTGAAAACATAAATGTGGGAACCTTAATGGGCACATACTTTGATTATTTATTATTAAACATATTCTTATGATTTTCCTTGTATGCTTCTAGATGGCATTCCACTAATTCCCACTGGTAGTACTCTACAGGATGAAAGTTGTTATAAAACCCAGAGCACATTCTGTATTGCATCATAAATTAGAAGTGCATATTTTGGAATCTATGATATACAAACATGAGAACATATTTAAAGAAACTATTTAGAATGTTCTTTGAACTTCCCCTTCAGTAGGTGGAAGAGGATAGCTGTTTGAGGGTAGGATTGGATTCCTGACAAAGTGAAATTTTCATCTTTTGTACTTGAAATAGAAAAAAGAAATGCAAAAAAAATCATGCATTTATCTGGGACATCTGCTGCCTTCAAATTTATGAGAAGAGAAAAATGCTGCAGAAATAGATTAAAGGTGAGCACTTTCTACCCTGAAACTGAAATGAAGCCCATTTTATATTTAATTCCTTATTTGAAAGAGATTAAAATAAGGGGGAATGCCAAGAACTTTTGGAGATTAATTATTTGGATATTAATTTGGGTGTAATACAAATGACTGATTCCAACCTTCCCACCCCCAGAAACAAAGGTAAAGTGGAAAAAGGAATAAGAAATCCCAATGAGTCAAAAAATGTAGGCAGAGTCTCAAGACAAACTTCATTGACTTCACAAGCATGCAACAGGTATGCATATCCAACTGACATGCTCTGCCTGTGCATCTTCAATGCCAGAGGAGTTTGTGTCAGGTAAAATGTCAAGGAAGGCTAGAGGTGGTGAAAGCCTTTGGGCTCCTCTTTAGCCTACACTAACAACATTTCTTTGTCTTCCCTGCCTGAATACTCACTTGAACCTGTGACACCCTCTTGTGCAGGAACTCTTTTTGTGCAGAGGAATGTCCATCTCAGACACAGCTGTCCTCAGTCTCTGTAATGAGCACAATTTGAGACTGTCTGGAACAGAGTACAGAGATGAGACTAGAAGAGGGCAGGAAGTGAACCAAAGACTTGGGGTGATATGGAATTCCATCTGTTGGGTGACAGGGAATAGACACAGTAGAAAATGAAAAAGGAAGAATGAGAGAAACTGTGACTATCAGGTGCTACCTGTGTCTTGACATCCTGAACCTGAAGTAGCACAGGAGCCCAACCCAGGGGAGCAGTGGATGAACCATGTGTAAGTACAGGAGGGGAGCTCCAAGGCTCACTGTCCTGGGAGCAGATTCTGCAGACAGTAGGAAGTATGGATATGGAGGTCAACTGGGTTAAGTGGGTTCAGAGAAAGGAGCTCTCCAGCTACTTCTAAGGACATCAAAGACATTTTGTTGAATTTCAGATCTCTTAGACTCAGTATGTTTGTGCTAATGCATGTGGGACTATGTATTTGTGCATTCATCAAATATGAGCTTCTGTATTTTAACTATTTATTCTATAACAATATAACATTCTTGCACAGCTACTGTGCAAGAATCAGCATGATATAACTCTAAAACCTTTTCATCAGGATAAATATATCCTCATGTACATTATGTAAATTTCTACTGTACCTATCAGCCTCTAACAGTTTCCTTGTCAGGATATTTTACACAACTGTTTTGTGCTGTCTTTTTTCTTTCATACAGTATAGTGTTTTTGAGGTTCCTTCCTATTGTAACATGTATCAATCAATATTTCACTGCTTTTCTTTTCTTTTCTTTTTGGCCAAATTGTATTTGTCTATTTCACAGCACTTTTGAAAAGTATTACATGTAACTAAAAATCAAACCAGCATCTGTATATTTCACATTGCAGAATTGGTTCTAATCAGTAGTCATTTCTCTTCCATATAATCCACTACAACAGTGAACTATGTAGTCTCAAAGTATTAATTATGTATTTGTAAAATGTTTTTATATTAGACTAATACAAATACATGATTTTTAAAAACATCTGTAGTAAAAGAGAGAAATTCCACTGATATCAGCACTCCAACAGATTACCTTGCTGCCCTCCATCCTAGAATGAATACTCTCTACATTAGAGACTAGTATAGAGACTAAATATTATGTCTCAGTTTCTCCAACATGATTGCAACTCTTATTTAGACAAAGATTTAGACAGAAAAGGTGACTTATTTTTTGGTACTGGAATTGAACTCAGGGGCACTCGACCACTGAGTGACCTCCCTAGCACTATTTTGTGTATTAGTTAGAGACACGGTCTCAATGATTTGCTTAGTGCCTCACAGTGCTGAGCTGGCTGTGAACTCACAATTGTCCTGTCTCAGCCTCCTAAGCTTTTTGGATTACGGGCATGCACCACCTCACCTGGCAAAAATGGGAATTATTAAGTCAAACAAAGTCATGATTTGTCATTTAATGCCTTGCTGAAATATTGTCAGTTAATGAAATACCAATACTTTCCTAATTAGTTTTGACAGAGGTATATACACTCATTTAATCACTTGCTAATGATAACAAAGAAGGAAATACATTGCAGAAAAAAGTTAAATGCAATTTAATTTAATTGTCTCCTAAATGAATATATTATATGTTGTATATGGCCAATACCAATGCACTCTGCTTTAATTATATTACTTAGGATAGTCAAATTCCTTTTTGTATTATTAAAAAATATCTGTGAGAAGGATACTATTTGGCTACCATTCTGGCATTCGGAGAAGAAGATTTTAGGTATATGGTAAGCAAATAAAGGACTACTAATTAGAATTTAGGAACAGGACATAGTGCCTAAACAGGATCGGAACCTGGTCATGTATATAACCAGGGTAATACTTCTAAGTCAAGCTAAAGGTACAGATCTTGTTTTAAGAGCCTGATGACCAGTTTAGATTGAGAATTCATAAGGCTATCTATGCAGAGCATGACATCAGAATTATCATTGCAATTCAGAAAACAAACAGAAAGATAACAAGCAGGGACTTGGGCTTCTGTAGGACTTGAAAAAGCACTTTGTTATGTGTCAATAAGAAGCAGGGACCCACACTTTGCCCATATTCTGATAATCAGAAACAGTGAATTACCATTAACAACAAAGATTAGTCATCAATAACCCCCAAACAGAGAATCTTGCTAAAGTTTATGTTGTGTGTTAGTGAATAAATTCTTAAGACATTGTAAGCAAAATAGCCTCGAGTCCTACAGAAGCACAGTTATATAGAAATTCATGGTTAAATGGAATGAAAGTGTAGTTAGAAGACCCAAGTCTTGGTGAGGAATGAGAAGAATGAAAGAAGGGTGAGCTCAGGGTTCAGGGGAATTATAGGGCATAAGTTGCTTTCAGCTATGCTAATTTCGGATGTAGCAAATATTATTTTTACTAGGAGAGGATCTATTGAGCAGAAAAAGGTTGGTCATAACAGGTAACAATTTGCTTTTTGTGATTCTCCAGATTAGAAAAAGATGGACGCAGGAAACAGCACAGTGGTGACAGAATTCATCCTCCTTGGTTTGACTCAATCTCTAGATGCCCAAATCCTGCTCTTTGTGCTAGTCTCAATGTTCTACCTCATAATCCTCCCTGGCAATGTTCTTATCATTCTTACTATAAGATCAGATCCTGGACTTAATGCTCCCATCTGTTTCTTCTTGGGAAACTTGGCCTTCCTGGATGCCTCCTACTCCTTCATTGTGTCTCCCAGGATGCTGGTGGACTTCTTCTCTGAGAAGAAAGTAATTTCCTACAATTGCTGCATCACCCAGCTGTTTTTCTTGCACTTCCTTGGTGTAGGGAAGATGTACCATCTTGTTATCATGGCCTTTGACTGCTACATTGCCATATGCCAGCCTCTACACTATGTAACAGTCATGAGCCCCAGGGCCTGCTATGCATTGCTGTTGGCTCTGTGGCTTGGGGCCTTTGCCCACTCCATTGTGCAAGTGGCCCCTATCCTGCACTTGCCATCCTGTGGCCCAAACCAGCTGGACAACTTCTTCTGTGATGTGCCACAGGTCATCAAGCTGGCCTGCACTGACACCTTTGTGGTGGAGCTCCTGATGGTCTCCAACAGTGGCCTGCTCACCCTTCGGTGCTTCCTGGGCCTTTTGTCATCCTCTGCAGAGTAAAGGGACACTCCTCAGAAGGGAAGAGCAAGGCTATCTCCACTTGCACCACCCACATTATCATTGTGTTCCTCATGTTTGGACCTGCTGTTTTTATCTACACCCACCACTTCAGGGTTTTCCCAGCTGACAAAGTGTTTTCTCTCTTCCATACAGTCATCTTCCCTTTGCTGAACCCTGTAATTTATACACTTCACAATCAGGAAGTGAAAGCCTCCATGATAAAGCTGTTATGTCAGCACACAGTGTTCTAAATGGAGTAGAAACATGAGTAAATCAACAGTGGAGAAAGTCCAATAAAAATGAAATAAATTATTTCTTTATGCACTGAACAATGATTCATTAGGTAAACATACTGTTTTCAATCACTTTCAATTTTGGGGCTGTGTGGCATATGAAGGAGATAAACAATATCCAGGTGTCCTAGGATTATATTCAAGTGAATAAATACAGGTGAAACTTTTAAATCAGAAAAAAATGTTAAGAGCAGTGCTACACTGTAGATTGACTGGGGAGGTGCTAAATACCTTGCTTTTGATTGTCAATAAGGTATTCTGACACAAACCAGCTGGTCCTTGGGATTCAGCTGATACAAGATGATCTGAAAGAAGTAACCACACAATTACCTGAGATATTCTAGGCAGAAAGGATGACTAATACAAGGATCCACAATTTTATAAATTTGATACATTTGAAGACCACAACAACAATGTAGCTTAGTGGAGTTGAAGCATTTGAAAGTGGCAAGAATCGAAAAGAAAAGAGTTTGGCAGGTAAAAATCTCCTGAAGTATTTCAAGCAATGAAAAAAAGTTCATGCCATTTAAAACTCAAATGAGGTCATAAAAGGCATGAAACTGGAGAGTATTAATGTTTTCTACTTGCCTTAAGGAAAAAGCCTCAAGACTCTGGAGGAATATGGGAAATAAAATTTCATTAAGTAGGAAAAATTCATACTGTTAAGTAATTTTATTAGAGCCTTAATTAGTTATTTTTTTTCTAAATTTGAAAAGTGTTGTGATTTCCCTCACTGTTGTGTTAATCTTGGAGAAGAGTTTGAGTTCCCTTCAAATTATTTCATCCTGAATGTAATTATGTTGGCTGTTTGTTGTGTTAATCTTTATTTAGTTATAGATGACTAAACCACTTCAATTTCTTTGTTTATTTGTTTGCTTGGATGAGGGTAATGCCAAGTGTCCTATATTTGAAATAGTTGAATGTGTGGTAAAAGCAGCCTATGAACTTGGAATCAAGTTATATGAATATATATATATATATATATATATATATATATATATATATATATATATATATATTCATCACGACTTTAAAATTGATTAAACACAGGAAACTACAAAAAAGTTATCTAGAAATAAAGTGAATAAAAAATTTCAAATGAAATGCAAATTGGATAAAAAGGAAAATAAGGAAAGGGTATTATAAATATGTAAGATACAATGGAAATGTCCTACCTATGTATAGTTGACACCCAAGTAGTGTGGGAAAAAGAGAAAATGGGAAAGATGCAATATTTGCAGAGAACTTCTACAAAGTGATAAAGGGCATCACCATGGACCACATGGACCACAAGTCTTTGGTCCATAAGCAGAATAAAGTTTTGAGAAAGAAGACCCAAACACATGAATGTAAAGCAGATAAAAGTCAATGATACAGAGACTCTTAGAAGCCACTGATAGAAGGAAGCACATATTGACTTGAAAGAATAAACAGTAAGGACAGCTTTTCCCCATAAAACAAACATGTATATCAGAGTACAATGATACCTTGAAATTGCTGAAAGATGACAAAACAAGTCAAATTATTGTTATTAGAAAAAGAAAACCGTTTAATGTTAAGAGAAAGACATTATTTACAGAAAATCTGTTTTCTGAAAATTTGTACTAAATCAGTATTGGCAGTAGTTCTTCAATAAAGAGACCCTAATCCTGAAAGGAAACAATAAATTAAATGAAAGAATAAAGAATACGTTAACTGTCAAGTTGATACATGTAAGTATAGACTGACTATTGACTGTACAAACAGTAGTGTATTTTAAAGATTTTATCATACATATGTACAGTACATACATACAGCATATATGTAATTATACATAATATACATATTGTGTGTCTGTATGTGCACATGACAAGAGTCATGATCAATGAAAGAAACAATAAACAAGGAATTTAAGTGTTCTATGATTCTAATATATTAAAATATTTGGTCAAACTAATACTTTGAGTAGAATCTCTGGATATATGTTTAATCTTTATGAAATCCTGTGAAATACTAATAAGAAATTTTCTAACTGTAAAATTCAGGACAAGTTTTGAAAAAGGATTATTTGGCTGAAAACAGCTAGAAAGGAGAAAGAAAGAGTTTATGAAATAAGAAAAAACAGAAAAGTAAATATACTACAAAAATAAACATTAAAAGCTTCATTTAAATTCTGGAATTGCTAAACTTCAAGCATGAATGCTTTCCATATTTAATTAATAGGTAGAAAAAAGTTGAAATAAAAGGAAAGTTTGAAATAAAATAAATACAGTTGTTGTTTGTTGTTCATGGGTTCCATATTTGTTTATTTGCCTACTCAGGATATTTATCTGAAACCCCAAGTCAACATCTGTTATGCTTTTGGAGTGATTTGAGGACATGCAGAGAACAACAGAAACAAAAACAAAAATCCTTGAATCACCCTGTGTGGGCACTCCCAGCTAAGGTAGCACAAAGTGACACTGAGTTTTCTTTCAGATCTCTTCCTGTAACAAGTGTCCTTTTCACAGTCTGTTCACAGCACTGTTTTCCATGTATTTACAGTTATTGTTGGTGATTCTGCTGTTTAAAGGGCCCCCATCAGAGTGCTAAGTATATTCCAAAACAAAAGGATTCTGTGATATGCCTTAGGGACCAATGCTTGTGTTAGTTAAGCTTCATTCAATCAGGAGTGATGCTAGTGGCAGCGAGGTCATTTTAAAATAGAAGTCTCTCTTTTTTTTTTTTTTTAAAGAAACACAGATAAAAAAAATAATGTATTGATTGTTTGATGAAAATGTTGAGACCAGAGATTTGTAGAAAGATATGTTGCATTATTTCCTAAATTATTGTCAATTTATTAAAAATTAATTATAATGTTATATTATATAATATAAATAAAAGTTTCTTTTAGGCTGCCTTTTTTAAAGATAGATAAATAATAAGACTGTAAGGATAAAATACATTAGAAAATCACAGAATGTTACCACAATAAAATACTGATGATCTCATTACAATCGTTAGAACTTAAGAGGAGCAACAGATGAGAAAATTTAATCTTCCTGAAAACATTCAAAAAAATGGGTAAGTACTTAAACACTCATTAATCAAGAAATATTTAAATAGTGAGACACTGTCTTTACAGTCTCATGAACTTCTGTAAGTCTACATTCTTTTTTGTATAATATTTTTTTCAGAGATACAGAAAATCCAGAGGCAATAGCTGAACCTTTAAAACTTCTAGAACACAGAAATAAAGAAAATGCTATGATATCACTCTGGCCAATATTTTTTTGAATATGACCACAGGAAAACAAACAGAAAAAAAAACAGAAATAGAAAGGATTGATCCAAATTAAAAGATTCTGCAAAGCAAAGAATTCAAGTAAGAAAGCATTCCAGAGTGTGAAAAAATATTGGCAACACATACATATCTGATAAAATATATAAAAATCTCAAACAACTCAATGTTAAGAAAAAAATAGTTCAAAAATTGGCAGTAGATCTGAGTAGAAATTTCTCAAAAGAAGGATAAAAATAATAGCCAATGTATATGAAAATATCCTTTATCATTAGTCATCAGGATTCACTCAAATGAGATGTCTCCTCACACCTGTTACAAAGGCTGCTATCAAAAAGATGAGAGTAACATGGAGAAAAGGGAACTCTTATTCACAATTAATGGAAAATACTGAGGGAATGTAAATTAGTAAACCTAAATGGGAAAAAAAGTATGGGGGTTTTCTCAAAATTCAAAATAGAGCTGCACATAGTCCAGTTACCTATCTACTAACTATGTATTCAAAGAGCAATATCTGAAGATTTTTCTGCCCTCCCATGTGTATTTGGCACTATTCACAATAGCCAAGATACAGAATCAACATCAGTGTTTATCAACAAATGAATAAAGAAATGTGGGTATATATGCACAGTGAAATAATATTTAGAATTAAAATGGGTGAAATTTTGTCATTTGTTACAACATGGATGAACCTGGAAGATATCATGTTAAATGTGGTAAGTCAGGCATAGCAAGACAAATACCACATGATCTCACTTATATGTGGAAAGAAAAAAGTCAACCAAATAGAAATATAGAGTAGAAAGTGGTTACTAGAGGCTGAGATGAAGATAGTTTAATTAAAGAACACAGAATGTTGTTATAAAAGAGGAATAAATTTTAAAAGTTTATTATACATCAAGGAGACCATAGTTAAAAATTTATATTATCATCTTAAAAATTTCTTACTGACTGTATTTTAAGTGTTCTCACCACAAAAATAATCACATTTTCTGAAATGGCAAAAGGATATTTTAAAAATCCCCAGCGTATTTTTAACACTAGTCTCTGAGGGGTCTAATAACTATCAAATTTGTTTTCTCCTATATGTCCCTTACCAATGAATACTTTTAAATACTGTACTCTTTTCAATCCAGAGCAGACAAGTTCACTGGATGATGAAGACTAAGCATTTCAGGATTTCATAAAGTTGTTACTTCCAAAGTCCAAGGGCAACCTGGTAGGTTTCCTGACTCTGACACATTACCCTACCTTTAAACTACATACGCCACACTTTTTGAAGTTACAAATGAAATGTGTATCTAAATAATAAATACAAATGCCAAATTTCTAAATGAATGAGGGGATTGAAAAGAGCTAACTAAATGGAAATAAATTTGAGTTTGTTTCAAATTGAAAAAATATTAAAAATACATCTTATATTGGATGCTAAGAAATTAATTTAATACTCCTAGCTGAATAAGTCATGTTTAAAAAAGAGATGTTGCATTTAAATTGTTTGCCCACACTGATCAGATTGAATGGTTTTATATTATCACATGATATAAGAATCTTTACCTACTCTCTTTAAGGCATGCAGTAATTTTTAAAAGTGGATAAATAACAAGACTGCAAGCATAAAATACCTGATCCATAGCTTAGATAGTCACAACATGTTACCACACATGATACTATTGTTGTATTCATTAGAATTTAAGAGGAATGACATAAGAGAAAATCTAACATCTCTAAGAAACAGTCTAAAAATGGATAAATATTTAAACACTAATTCAACTGGAAAACAATCAATAGTTTGGAGGTTCATGTGCTCCTGCAAGTATATTACTTAATACCTCCTAGAAATATACTGTCCAGAGGAAATAACTGCACCTGATAGTCTTACTGCAAGAGTACAAGCACAATCAACAAGTCCTGGTGGCCAGTGAGAATAATCAGACGTTTCCACTTTCAAATTCTGCTCATTTAATTTTTACATAACTCTGGAAGATGGAGTCAAATATAATGGTTGGTATATGGGACACTTCTGATAAGATATTTGCCTTAATGCTAGCTATGCAAGGGAAGGGTATGTAATTGCATGCTTTTTGTGGTTAGCTAGAGACACACTGTATTTTCACATTTAAATCATGTGACTTACAGGTTAAAATTTACAAAAAAAAACCATTCCCACATATCTAATTTTCTTTCTTAATAATCATTATTGGCTCTGGTTATAAGATTCTGATACACACAAGAAAAGTTCTAGAAATAATTCGAAGGCCTCTAATAAGAATTGCACTGCAGCCCTACATCAAGGGAAAGGGGAGGCTCTGCACTTTATGGCTTAAAGTAGATCAAGTCCTGACCTCATTAAATGTAAGCCCTTTTTTTTTTAATTCACTTAGCTGAGTCTGCCTCAGTCAGTGTCACAATGTCTTTGATTTAATTCATCCTCAAAAATCTTAAGTTTAAATAAGCCTTTTTGAAAATAATTGAGAAGAAACAATGATCCAAAGGGGACAATAACTTTCATGAGACTGTACATAGAGTGCATCTACATTTTTGTGGTATTGTCTGTTTTTTTCTTTTAATAAACAAAAATTAATGGTTCATCTCTCTTATTTTTTTTCTCAAATTCTTTGAGAAAAGTTGAGTAACATAATAATGGTGAACTTTGGTACATCCTAGTCTTATGGAGGTGATTTTGAAAGTTCTGTGTATGGTTGATGTATGAAGACTCATGCACTATATAGAAATATCACATTCAGATTTTGAATCCAGTTTTGTAAAACACTTGCAAGCAAATATTTTGTTGGATAAATAAGCTGAATAACATTAATGTTATAGAGGCAATAGGAATCATTCCAATCTAAAACCTCTGTCTTTCTTGACATACTGACTTTAATTTCAACTAACAATGTAACTGTATTAACATTAAACATTACATTAATGATATGAGTATTCTCTCATATACTTCCTTTCAGTAATATACAATGCATATTTTGTTTGAACACTGCTTTTTAATGTGACAATGACGAAACTTTTTAGTACATACTGAAGATAGGATATGAATGTTTTAGTCAATGAACTTCTGCAAAACTCAAAGATAAAATGTACTTCATTATTCATTTTCAAAGTCCTTCTTTATGTTCATAATAAACTAAGAATTCAACCACGGTCTGATCTGGAGCCAAACATGAAGACATACTTAAGGGTTGATGCTCTGAATAAATAATAAACTGAAAGGCAGAATTATAGAATAGGAACACTGTCTTATTTTTCTCTGTGATTTTCTGTGTTTTCTTCTCTTTTAGACAACTTCTGACAGACTCACAAAAGTAGATATATGGATATCCTAAGTAAAAACACAAGTATTTCTGAGTTTATCCTGCTTGGACTTTCTCATTCCCAAGAAATTCAAATATTCTTTTTTGTTATCTTCTTTCTTGTCTATGTAGCCATTGTAGTGGGGAACCTCCTCATTGTAATCTCTGTGATATTTGATAACCATCTTCACTCACCAATGTACTTCTTTCTGACAAATCTATCATTTTTTGACCTATGTCTTTCCTCTGTTGCAACTCCCAAAGTGATTGCAGACTTCCTTAGAAAACGCAAAACCATCTCATTGTGGGGCTGCATGGTCCAGATGTACTTTATGCACTTCTTTGGGGGTGGTGAGATGTCTCTCTTGATAGCTATGGCCATTGACAGGTATGTGGCCATATGCAAGCCCTTGCACTACCAGACCATCATGAACTGTAGGATGCTCATTGGGCTTCTGGTGCTGTCATGGGCAGTTGGATTCATTCATACCACAAGCCAAATGGTTTTCACAGTGGGTTTACCTTTCTGTGGTCCCAATGTTGTGGACAGCATCTTCTGTGACCTCCCTCTGGTCATCAAGCTGGCCTGCACTGACACCTATGTCCTGGAGCTCCTGGTGATTGCAGACAGTGGGCTCCTGTCCCTGGTCTGCTTCATCCTCTTGGTCATATCCTACATCATCATGTTCATCACCCTCTGGCAGCACTCCTCCAGGGCCTCCTCCAAGGCTGTGTCCACACTCTCTGCTCACATCACTGTAGTGACCCTCTTCTTTGGCCCTGCTATCTTCATCTATGCTTTTCCATTCAATAGTTATTCTGTAGATAAGTTTCTGTCTGTGTTTTACTCTATAATCACCCCCTTCCTTAATCCAATTATTTATACTTTGAGGAATCAGGAGATGAAGGCAGCCATTAAGAGACTGAGCAGTCAACAGATTGGTTCCTGTGTTTTCTCTTAGATATTGTTTGTGTCCTTGCTTATTTGTCTGCCTTCTACTGTTTTAGAGACTTGAGTCTTAAGTACTTAATCAAGTGGCTGAAATAAAAATACTAAATGATGTCAGTTAAATTCCTGCCATATTCTATATATTAAGGTACTTTCAATGTTTTGATTTAAAATGTTCATAACAGAGATACAGATCCTGGAAAAACAAACATTTTATAACATGAGTCTTAAGTTATCAAAAATATGTAAACAGTTTGTTTCCTTATAAAATCTTTGTAATATTTTGGTTAATGAAATTGCAAACTATTTACTTTTAGTAAGAATATCAAAGATGGTGTCAAATTTTTACTTCTACCATTGTGTTCTTTAACTTAATATTCTTAAAAATATCTTCCATTATATATAAATATTATGAAGGTTTCTTAGTGGTATTAAATTAGAATTTATAAAAACTTCCTTCAGTTCTATGGCCTCAGGAGTGTAATTATACTAATGGTATAAAAATTAGGAAAATATTTTCAAACACTTCTTTGTGCTCTGAATTCATTTCCTAAAATTCAAAATCAATGGCAGTAATAACAACTAAAACTTTTTCTGTGTCAATATATTTTTTATACTAAATAACAAGTGTTGTTCAATGTTTCTTTATATTAATTGAAGTGTTTGCAAAGCAACCTTTTTTATAGTTACTAAGAACCAGACTCTTTTTCAAGCAATATAATACATTGTTAGTGATATATGTCTAGTTCCTGTCCCAGAGCGGATTATAAGGTTGAAGTGGGGTGAGAGATCTATGTTTGTCATAGTGATCTCAGAAAACCACTGTGAGAATGAGATATTTAAACCAAGGATATCAACATTAAGAAAATTGCATAATAGGACATTAGAGAGAGGAAGAGATTTTCAGACAGAAGTGTCAGTCTATATAGCTATTGTGGAGTCAAAAAGAAAGGTGTCTACTGAAGATAGACCTTTATGAAGAAGTTCTATGAATTAAAGGTGGCAAGTTTAATACTGAGATTGAATACAGGTGAAGACTCCAGAATATGTAAATGGTAAATCCTCTTGTTTAATAAAAATTATGAATAAAGGAATTTTAATGGGAGGGATTAGAGATAGTAACCTTTGATTTTAATCAGCTCTGTCTTCTTAAGTGGATAAGTGAAAAAGGGAGGTGAGCAGGCTCTTCTTCTTATACTGAAACTGTTAAATGATAGTAAATTTATTGAAACTGTACAATAAAGCCTTCTAAAGGTAAATAAAAATCTAAAGTTATTAAAAAAATCTAACAGACCATTTCCAGGGTGATGTCCAATACCTGGAAATCGAGCTTACATATCTTCCCTTTTTACCCCTTTATTGTTCCCTATTTCAATTTGGCCCTAGACCATGTCTTTTAAATTGTTTATCTTTATTTAATAACTAATACTTGATCGTAGATATAAGAATAGTTATTGTATCTACTGATACTGATTGCAAAGTGTATAAAGGAAAATTTAACTTTGAGAAAAATATTTGATAGTTGATAAATGTGATAATATTAGGTACATTTATGAGGGGAAAAATTTCCATCTTATCATTTAAAAGTTTGAACTTTAGTATCTGCAAATCAATTCTCATATAATAGGAATTAAAATTCAATTGGTAAGAAAAAGAATAGCAAAGCCAAAAGAATGTACTGGTTTAAAATAGTGTTCAGGGTAGATCTTTTCAACATATAGGCAACAACAACAACAAAAAAATGGCACTTGGTAAATACCCTATCAGTTATCAAAAAGCAGTGTATTTTTGCATTATCATATACCTCTTTTTTAAAATCTCACCTTAGGTAATTTCTAGCCAACTCTGCATTCTGATAGCCAGTGGCTAATTATGTTCCCCAAAG
Source organism: Marmota monax (assembly GCF_021218885.2). Lineage (NCBI taxonomy): Eukaryota > Metazoa > Chordata > Mammalia > Rodentia > Sciuridae > Marmota > Marmota monax. Next base: position 34,716,137 of record NW_026693777.1, read on the forward strand.
GCAAAGCAGGTAAAGGGGAAAGAAATTCTTGTTTGCTGGGCTTAAGGCACATCTTATTATTTATTTGTATTTTTTTCATTCTCCTCTTTGCCTTAATTTGTAATTTGTCTGTAAGTTTGTCTTATGTGTTAAATTTAAATCACTAATGTGTTTTAATGGATTGTGTTTTCTAATTCACTATTTCTTTGCAACAAAATAAATTTCAACACATCAATAAATTATTCTTTCTGTAAACTTTTCCTTTACTGGAACTAAGGTTTTAATAAATGACCATTCATTATGATTTAGACCACAACTAAAAACATATGACTTTTCTGTGTATGTATATCAAATTTTCTCCAAAACTAAGAAACTGAGTCATCAAAGGAAGAAGTCCTTTCCTGTAACTTGATTAAGCCATAGTCTTCCTGCTAGAAAGAAGTTGATGTGTTTAGCAGCTCAGGGAAGTGGAATTCTACAATTTCCTTGTGAATGAACAAAAATTAATGAATGAATAACAGAAGATGGATCAGAGGTTCAATTTATCTAAAGAGACGTTAATTTTCCACTAAGAATAGTTTTCAGTTATGATCCAATGTGGACTGGGGAAAGACATGACTGTTTCTTTTAGATTGAATTTTGTTTTGCAATCATCTGCTTCCTTCTTCAGTACTGTTAGGGTAGCTGACACATCTCTGAGTTCAAGGAAAAGTTCATTGACTGAGAATATCTTCCAGGCTGTCCTTCTGCAATGTGAGGCAGCCTGCCAAACTACATAGTCAAGTACAATGGAGTAGTTAAAAAATAGTCTGTTTGATTTTGAGATTGTTACTTGATTTCTTGGCTGTGGTTTTGGTAGTGAGGGACTCTTTCAGGTTGGCTCTAATGGGATGGTTCTGCCTGGGTGGACAGGTGGTGATTCTCAAAATGGAGTTACTATGGCCTAAGGACCTAACAAATACTAGGGTGACTTTTATTTTAAACACTTAAAGACTGGTTTTGAGTATGATTCTTAGATCTTGAATAGAGTTCGTTTTACCCAGAAATGATGAAACAATAGATCTTTTTTCATATGATCAAACATCTACCTAAAAAGAAATGAAAACAGGAAAAAATGAAGTAAAGGTATAGATATTATATATGTAAATATTATTATGGATCCTATTTTCTACCTTATGTCTTATTACCATAATATCACATCTCTAACTCTAGAATACCTAAAATTTTACTTGTTTAGCCACACAATATTTCATAAATTTTAGTTAGAGAAAATTCTCTGGAAAAAGACTGTGGCCTGATATAAAACAAATAGTTTTACAGAATACAGAACTCTCTGGTTTATCTAAAATATTAGGGTCTATATGCCACTTATTTATGTCTTATTAGCTATTGCGAACAAAACACACTGTTATTCTTTTTATAAAAATGGAAATAATTTATGTATCAGAATTGGAGATAGTTTCTTAAATTACACACTAAAATAGTTAATTTTCCTAAAATAAAAAATATGAAACATAAATTACAAAAAAATTCTCAGAGAAAGGATTTTTATTAACAGCATTCAGAGAGGTGTAGTCTCTACAGTTCTCATTGGGAGGCAAAATAGTTGGTCCCTCATGTATTGCTCTAGAAAACACTTAACTATCTTTTAAAAAGGGAAGTGACACTGAAACAAAACCTTTGTTCAAGTTTGGATGTGAGGTATCACCCAAAAGCTTACACATGAGACAATGCAAGAAGGTTCAGAGGAGAAATGGTAGGGTTGTGAGACTCTTAACCCAATTAATGAATTAACCCCCTGATAGGGATTAACTGGTAACTGAAGTGGTTGGATGTGGCTGGAGGATGTAGAAATTGGGGGTGTGGCTTTGGAGTATATATTTGTATCTGGTAAGTAGAGACCTGTCTCTCTGCTTTCTGATCACGAAGTGAGCTGTTTTCTTCTACCACTCTCTTATGCCATGATGTTCTACCTCACGTTGAACCCTATGGAATGGAATCTGCTGTCAATGGATTGTGATCTCTAAAACTGTAACCCTCCAAATAAGCTTTTCCTCCTCTACAATTGGTCTCGTCAGATATTTCAGTCATAGGAGCACAAAAAAGCTGACTAAATCAACCTTCAAGATTTATAGAGAAAAAAGAAACAAAATCCAATAACTTTATAGGAGGGAAAACTCAGCTATGCTGTGGGTGTTGTACTCTCTTTAATTCATGTCAAAATGTAATCCCCAAAGTTGGATGTTTATGGTGTATTGCAGTGGTACTTTAGGGAGATAATTAAATGAGCTCATTAGAGTGGGGCCCGTATGACTGTAGTAGTGACTTTATGATAATAGAGAGACAGTGCAGTGACCAGCATCACCTTAGGACTCTGCAGAGTCCACAGCAGGAAGAAGGACCTCACTAGGTGCTGCCACCCAATCTTGAATACCTCAGCCTTCAGAAACAAAAGCTGAATGGTCCTTGTTTCTTCATAGATTTTTCAGGTCTATGATATTCAGTTCTAACAGCAGAAACTGCCACTCAAAAAAATAGACAATTTTTAAAAAAATAGAATAACTCAATGAGCATTTTTTGTAAGAAATCTCTTAGAAGGAATCAAGAATAAACCCTATGTAGGAGGAATGATTTCGGGAAAAAAAGTGTTCACCCCTCCTTGAGGTTATTCCCACCAAGGGATAGATTTGTTTTCACCAACCCTTTCATGTGGATTGTTTTGAATTTGGCCAGTGTAATTCAACAAAAATGTTTTGTACCACAAATCTTTTCTTTCTTTGTCTGAATTTGTCTTTCCAAAGTGGCATTGCCATTTAAAATTATTATTTTGTGCTGCTGTCATATTGCAATATGCATAGAGCTATAAAAATTGTAATGGAAATAGGTACCAGTATTGGGATGCTACTAAAACAAAAATGAAAACATATGGCATTGTATTTGTGGTCAAGCAACAAAGGCTGGAAGGCTAGTGTTATGGTTTATATCTTAGATGTCTCCCAAAAGTTCATGTGTGAGACAATGAAAGAAAACTTAGAGGTGAAATGATTGGGTTATGAAATCCTTTACCTAGTTAGTGCATTCATCTACTACTAATGATTTACTGAAAGCAGGTTGTGGATGGAGAAGGTGGGTCATCATTGGTTTGCCTTTGAGATATTTATTTTGTCACTGAAGAATGGGTCTCTCTCTCTCTCTCTCTCTCTCTCTCTCTCTCTCTCTCTCTCTCTCTCTCTCTTTCTCTTTTTCTGTCCTTCTTGATGGCCATGTCCTGAGCCATTTTATTCTGCCACATTTTTGCCTCATCTCAGGTCCCAAAGAATGGAGTCATCCATCTATGGACTAAGACCTCTAAAACTGGGATCCCTCAAAAAACTTTTCCTCCTCTAAAATTTTTCTTGTCATGTCTTTTGGTCACAGTAGCAAAGAAGGTAACTAAAAACAGCCATGAGTAAATGACTAGTGATTCTTCAACAGCAGTAAGGACAGTAATATCGGAAGATGGAAAGCTCTGGACCTCTTACATCATAATAAAGTGTTAGGCAACATTCTCTCCAAATTTAATATGTCATATGAAAACATGCACATGCACTTAAAGATAAGGCTTGGCCATTTTTAAACAAGTTCATAGTATGAGGTGAAGGAAATATTATGAATCATAATCTTCATTGTGCTCATATGTTTATTCATATTAAAAATATTTTTTTGCTGTTTATTTAATGTTTATTTTTATAACTGTACATAAATTATAATGGTAAAAGTCAGAAATATTCCCGGCACACACCTATACAAACACTAACAATGACCCTCAAATTACATTTCTAGAAATATATTCTTCACATACATATAGAAATTTAGGTTGAATCATTATAAAATAGAGTGGGATAGATAAAAAAGTAGATAGCCTATATATTTCTAATAAAGACACATTTTTTTTATCTTATACAACAACAAATTGAATTGTAATCTGGCATATAAGGATCTGTGAAACTGAATGTTAAGGGAAACATTCAAGAAATATTGTAAGTAAAAATATTAGGTAAAATATGGTATGTAAATTGTTTTTCAAGTATAAGTTTAAAAAGGTGAAAATGCTTTTTTTGCACTTATTGAAATAATCATGTGATTTTTATCCTTTGTTCTTTTAAAATATGTATCTAATAGAAGAAAACTTACATGGATTGGGCAAAATTATTTTGAATTTGACTTTAAAAGGACATGAAATGAAAGTAAAAATTAGACAATTGGAATTACATCTATCTATCTGCCAAATGAATCAGACCAGACATTGAACCCTTGAGGCTGCACATCATCTTTAATAACAGCTCGATTTATGGATGTTCCTTCTGGTAATTCTCCAGCCTCCTTAGCAGACAAAAGCAGATGAGGTAGAAGCCTGTACCAACCAGTGAGACCAAACTTCTGAAAACAAGCAAGGTGTGCCCAGGTTGCAGGGCAGAACAGGGCCAGGGGTTGTCCTGACCTTAGAGTACCCAGCACTCTCCGAAACCTTGCTCCTGCTGTAATTGCCAATTTTTAATATTTTAGATTTATTTTTTGTTTCCATATCCATTTTTTCCATCACAATTTGTTGAAAATCTATTTTCTGCATTTTTAATGTCTTATGATCTTTGGCTGTTTTTTATCAGTATGTTAATGTGTTTAATTCATTATCCTAAAAGATCATTATGATTACTGTTCTTCTACTTGGTCCACTCTGTCATCATTTTCTTTGCATATATACCCAGTAGTGAGATTGATGGACATGATCATTCAACTAATTTTTTTTAATGAAATCCCATATGGTTTCCATAAAGACTGGACTAATTCACATTTTGAAAATGTAATGTGTGCAACAGTTCCTTTTTCTCCATATCCTCACCAGCATTTTTATCTTCAGTTTTTTTTCTTTTTTAAGTAGCCATTATTATTACAGGGAGTTGATATCTCATTGTGGTTTAATTTGCATTTGCCTGATGGCTAGTGATGTTGAACAGTTTTTCTAAGTATGTTGGCCATTTGTATATCTTCTTGTGAGATAAGTCTATTGTCTGTCTTTTAATCTGTTAGTTTTTTTTTTTAATTTTATTGAGTGCTTGGAGTTCCTTATATATTCTGGATATTAAACCATTATCAGATTTATAGTTTGCAAATACTTTTTCCTGTTCATTAAGTTATCTCTTCACTCTGTCAATTGTTTCCCTTGATGTACAGAAGCTCTTTAGTCTAAAGAAATCACATCTGTCTAGTTTTCTTTTGTTCTCTGTGTTTTTGAATTATGTTGAAAAACCCAAAGGAATGAAAAAGCTTGGCCACATTCATGGTGTGAGTCATCTCTTCTTTCTCTCCACAGCTCACCCAAGAGCAGGCAACATGGCAGAGTCCTTGGAACTTTTAAATCAGTCTTCAAGGATGCAGAGATTACTCCCTTTGCATTCTTCTTAGCTATCTATGTTGTAACTGTACTAGGTAACCTTCTCATGATGGTTACAGTGTTTTTTACCCCAAACTTGAACACCCCCATGTACTTCTTCCTAGGAAATCTCTCTTTTATGGATATGATCTTTGCTTCCTTTGACACCCCTAAAATGATCATGAACTTGGTTAAAAAAAAAAAAAAAAGATTTTTTTCTTTTCCTGTTGTTTCACTCAAACATTTCTTCTTCATGTGATGGGTGATGTTGAATGGTACTATTTGTTTCCATGGCCTATGATAGATATGTGGTCATTTGTAAGCCCCTACACTATATGACCATCATGAACAAGAAACTGTGTACTTTGCTTGTAGTGATGTCATGGTGCTCAGGTCTCATTCATGTAGGACTTCAGTTAGTCTTTGCAGTAAACTTGCCTTTCTGTGGTCCCAATGTGGTGCACAGCATTTTCTGTGATCTCCCTCTAGTTAGCAAACTAACATGCACAGACACATATTTTATACAGATAGTCATTGTTGCCAACAGTGGCATACTCTCCATGGGTTGTTTCCTTATTTTGCTTATTTCCTATTGTGACCCTCATAACCATCAGGAGATGCTCTTCTACTGGGCAGTCAAAAGCCTGTTCCACTATGACATCTCATATCACTGTAGTCATTCTCTTCTTTGGTCCATGCATCTTTATCTATGTCTGGCCCTTTAGCAGACACTCCATGGATAAGTTCCTTGCTGTATTTTATACCATTATCACCCTTATCTTCAATCCACTTATCTACACTCTAGGAAACTAAGAAATGAAGACAGCCATGAGGAAACTCTGGAGAGCTTTGGTGAATTCCAGATTAAAAATATAATTGAAGAGAAATAGTATTTTTCAAATCTTTAAAAGTTTCTTTACAAGAGAGTCACTAGAGTCATATAGAAGTAAGCAAATGAAGAAAAATAATGAAAGTCAGATATTCTATCACATTTTGATCTATATAATATTAATATATAAATGGTTATTAATTTTTAAAATGATGTTGACTGAATTATAATAATTGTCAAAGACTTACTTGTTCTTCAGAGCAGATTGGTGTGTATATATATATATATATATATTTTTTTTTTTTTCCTAGTATTCTGATGGCTCTAGATGGATGGGAAATAAAGGTAATCCTTTGAATGTTTTTCTGTACAGTTTTAGTAAGTGGCACTCGCTGTGGGCCTAAGTTTGGTTTTCTGTCATGGCTACCTGAAAACAGATCTATAGTAAGGCAGCACCTGCCCATGCTTCTTTCCTCAGTTCCACACTTTTCCAAGAACTTTTCTAAGAGTCTCAAGATCTCAGGTAAGAAACAAAGAATCTCAGAGAACATCAACTGTTTCCACCATGGCAAACACCTAAATTGTTAGCCATCAAAGATCCCTGCTCCACTCTTCAATGATCCCATGCTAGCCAGGACAGTTTCACCCTTTTCAGTCATTTCTTTTACAAACCCATACAGAGTAAGATCTTTTCCCACAGAAATAACCCTATAAAGTCTAAAAGTGCTGAGTGGTCCAATAAATGCACAGAAATCTACTTAAGACAACAAGAAACATGAAAAACCATGAAGACTTCCCTCTACCTAACGAAAACAAAATTTTCCTCAGTAGTAGACTCCAAAGAAATGGAGACCTATGGACAACCAGGCAAAGAATTTCCAATTACAGTTTTATGGAAGCTGAGCAAACTTACTTATAGAAAGAAATGATTAAACAATGATAAAAATTTCAGAAAATCAATAAACAAAATTTGAAATACCAAAGAATTGTTGAAATCATATAAAACATATAAAAACTTTTTGAAGGACTAACATAAAAGAAAATATAAAATACATAAGTAAAACATTTTATATCTTTTATATTTCCTAGAAGAAATATGGGAAGTTATAGAGTAAAAGTACACTTTCTTATATGAAAAAGTTAAATATTTACTCACTTAAAAAAGTATTATGAGATGTGTGCAATGAAACCAGAGAGCAAGGGTGGTTAAGCTTATATAAGTTAAAAAAAATTACATACACAAAGTACAAAGAAACACAGGAGGTGATTATATAATTGCAAAATGATTAAGTCATGAAACCCTAACACTTTTTAATATATGTGTACTAACATTGAGGGAAATATTTTGCAAAGAGAGATAGAATGTTATACAGTGATGATTAAGGACTTCAGTACTACAATTTCAACAACGTACATATCATGCAGACACAAAAATCTATAAAGAAATATCTGCCTTAGTCTACAATGACAGCAAATGGACCTAAAAAGCACACAATCCAACAGCGTCCAACAGCAACAGAGCACACATTCTCTCAAGGGCAGGTAGCACATTCTCCAGGATAGACCAGATATAGACCACAAATCAAGTCCTGTAAAATTTTACCTTCAAATCATTTCAGGTGTCTATGCTGAGCACATTGGTATGAAATCAGGAGTCAATAGCTAAGAATTTTAAGATAATTTACAAAAGTATGAAAAGTAAATACCACAATTCTAAACAAACAATGGGACAAAGAAGAAATCCAAATGAAAATTTAAAAACATGTGAACAAATGAAATGAACACATATCACACCAAAACTAAAGGGAAGCAGCAAATATAGGTCTAAGAAGTTTATAGCAAAAAATATTAGAGAGAGAGAGAGAGAGAGAGAGAAAGGGAGAGAGAGAGACAGAGAGAGCACATCTATCTCCTACAGACTTCAGCAGAAAAGAATTGTAGTAAACAAATCTATTAAAGTTGTGGGATAAATAATCAATATACCAAATCTAGTTGTATTTCTACTTACTACCTTTAGAATATATAAGGTAATCCTCAAACTACCTCATTATTAATAGATGCAGAAAATGAAATACTTACAAATAAAGATTTAAGATCTTTTTTGAAAATAATTGAACATAACAGATGGAAAGATACCAAACATTTATGAATTTTAGGCATCAATCTTGCTAAAATGTCCATGTTTTGCAAAGCAATCTATCAATTCATGAATGTGTAGTAGTAAAATCTGCTATGAATGTGTAGTAGTAAAAAACATGGGTTTTGACATAAAAATATATTCACCTCAATGGGACACAATAGTGAGTACAGAAAGAATTCTGTGCCTTTTTGATCAATTTGTTTTCAAGAAAGTTGCTAACAATGGGCTGGGGATTTGGCTCAATCGGTAGCGCACTCTCCTGGCATGTTCAGGGCGCTGGGTTCCATCCTCAGCACAATATAAAAATAAAGATGTTGTGTCCACCGAAAACTAAAAAATAAATATTAAAAAATTCTCTCGTTCTCTTCCTCTCTCTCTTTAAAAAGAAAGAAAGAAAGAAAGAGAGAAAGAAAGAAAAAAAGTTGCTAACAAGTTTATTTAAGTTCTCTCAATGTTCAGTATCAGTGAAAATATATTACATACCAAACACGTTGCACCACAGTTATTTCTAGTGGCCTTGTCTTTCAGATTGCATAGATTTGTGATAAAACACAATTTAACCTTTAATTTTTGGAACTTTCTTTTTATGGAAAATGTCAAGCATATATTAGAATAAAATAATGTAATGACCCCACCCCCCAAAAAAATAAGAAAGTTGCCAACGACATACAATGGGAAAAATACAGTCTCTTTAATAAAAACAAAATAAAATTTGGAGGATAAAAATATATGCAATGTTAATACAAATCAAAAGAAAATATCAATATATATTTTAATAACATGAATATTATAGTGTACAACAAAGTTAATAATATAAAATGACAATCATCTCACATAAAGAAAGTGGTCAATTAATTAGAATGAAACAATAATTTCAATTATGTTTGTCTCTAATTATAGATCATTACAATATGTGAAAAAACTAAGAAAAGTACAAGGAGAAAGAGGCACACTCAAAATACCATGATTTAAAAATGTTCAAATCTCATTCTCAATAACTTAGAGAAGCAGACAATAATTCACCAGGGATTAATTAGATATAATTGATATTTTCAGAATACCTTGAACAAAATATGGGAATACGCCTTTTTAAAATGTTTAAAAATTTTTAAATTAGACAATTTCTGGGCCATTAAAAAAGTCTCAATAACTTTTCAACTGTCACTCATATTTGTACACAAATGTTCAAAGGTTATTTGGAATAGCTAATAAAGCAGAAACAATACAAAGTTCCTTCAGGATATAAATGGGTAACAAATTACAATAGAATATTACCCAGCAATGAAGAGGAATGCTCTATTGATATAAACAACATGTTGAATATCAAAAACCATTATGATGAGTAAAATAAGTCAGATTTTTAAATGAGTACATGCTACTTCACTTTATTCGCATGAAGCTCTGGCATATGCAAAGTTAGCATATGAGTGGAGGTTGGTGGTTGTCTGTGGAGAGAGAATGTGTACAAGGACTGTAAAGAGATTCTGAGGGATAAAGGAGCTCTGAGGGTAGAGGCACATGTGACTATCTAGATTGTGGTGACCATTTCATGGCTGTATCCATGTATCCACACTCATAAAATTGTACATTTTTAAAATGAGCAATTTATTATATGTTAATCTACTACAATAAAGTTATTTTCAAACCTAGCAGGTCAAAATAAATTTACTTTAAAATTGCATCAATGTCCTTTAAAAAAATACCCTAAAAATGTTTTAGCAATTTGGCATAAAATACACACCAGTCAGTATCTCATGTAATCATAGAATAAACTGACTCAGATCTAGTCATTTGACCAAGATTCCCTATTGATTCAGACAATCTTGATATGTGTTAGAGCACTGTATCACTTTGTTTGTGGTCATGTATCACATATGACCTTTCTGGCAATTGGAAATAAATTTTTTGTTTAAATATGATTATGTCTATAGAGTTATAGATCAAGATCACAGTGATATCTCCTAAGTACTTATTGATCCAATGAATAACATTTAAAACTTCAATAATTTTTAACATTGGGCTGATTTGCATGAATTTTTATTTGTCCGACTTCAAGAGTATATGCAACACTTGGTATCACTCTTAGAAAGAAGATCCCAAGAGTTTTCCAGGTAACTGTTTCCATGTGTGTTTTCTGAGCATAAAGTAGAAAAATTTGGGGATGGCTTCAGGTGGTGAATACAGGTCATGCTCAGGGAGAGCACATCCACAGACACTGTCACAAGCACACTTCAGAAGAAGACAGAATCTGCTCTAAGAGAAAACTGTGTGTTTAGTAATCATCTCATTTATTTGATTTTCTTTAGGAAAATTCTTAAAGTATTTTCATGCCTTTATTGTAAGGATGGCCCCTATGCCTAGAGATGAGAATGGCTTCATTAGCTTCTGACAATTTGAGAATCCACAGATTTTCTCCTCCTATTCTGTTCCTAGTAAAATTTCTATGGTCTTAACAACAATGTACACAACTTTAATTTGCAGTGCCTCAGAGATGCTCTTAGCAACATCTTTATAATTAAAGGTGAATAACAGATGTTCACTACTTAAGGTTTAACTTCACATTCACTCAGCACTAACTATTTGAAGATACATTTTACTTACACATTGATGTAATTTATTCTAATCTTACAAATAATATGTATCTGTGTGTGTAAAGAGACTGATTTTATCTTTCATAGTCAAAAGACAAATATTTCAAACTCTATGTATTTTACAGCATCTAATGAAAAATTTTAAGGCAAATGTTTTCATATAACTTTGTTATATGAAACTTTCAGAGCTCGCTGTATTTTAATCTAAGTTTGAACTGGTATACACTTTGGTTAATCCACGTCTATGTGACTGTACATTGATTATTATTACTTACGAATCTGTTTATTAAATACATTCTCTTATATGTTGAAATTGATGATAAATTATGTTCCTGGTTTTGCATGCATCATAGCAAATGTATTAAAAGGTTGGCTCAATTTTTATTTTACAGGGATAAATTAAAACTTTAATCTTATGATATCTTAACAAGATGTTCCAACAAGACTTGAAGGAATCATTATATATAGGACCAAGAAATGATAGGATCCTGTCACTGCAGTATCAGTCACCATCATATGAAGTACATTATTTAATTTTTGTTATAAAATGGAATGATCAGGAGTTTCACACTCAGATATTTTTTCACTTACTAGTGCATGTAACCTATATTCCAGGTGAAACCATAATCATTTATTTAACCTTTCACCTTACTTCTCTGTTGTCCTCACTCCTTTCTTATCAGAGCACTTGCTCAGCAAACCATTTGCATTACAATTCTATCTAATGTCCAGTAAAGTCAGTTAGCTTCTTTTGGGAACATAATGGCATTCATGATTAACCAAGATTTCTCCTTGTAATCTGCCTTTTAATGTTAGAATAGAATTTCTATTAGAATGTGTTAGAATAGAACAGAATTTCAATGTGAATATCAAATTTTCAAAATTAAGTCTCCTTCTCCTCCCACTAACTGCTAATCTACTTTCTCTAGGTTATTTCAGGGAACACACTGAATAAAATGGATGAAGGAAAATAGTCCACAATGTCATAATTCATACTTGTGGGACTTGGCCACTCATGGAGTATGCAGGTCCTACTCTTCATGATATTTTTATTACTTTACCTGATCACTGTATCTGGAAATATTGTAACTGTGACCTTAATCATCACTGACCCTCATCTCCATCCCCCCATGTACTTCTTTTTGGCCAAACTGTTCTTTGTTGATATTTGGCTGTCCTCAATCACCACTCCTAAGATAACCACCAACTTTCTCAGGGAGAAGAAGAACATTTCCTTTGCAGGTTGCATGTGTCAAATCTTCTTCGCCCATTTCACTGCAGCCTTTGAGATGGTGCTCCTGGTGTCCATGGCCTATGACTGCTATGTGGCCATCTGTAAACCACTCCACTGCTCCACCAATATGAACCTGCAAAGGTGCACTGGAATAGTGTTTTTTTCCTAGACTACTGACTTTGTGCATGCCGTGAGTACCTGGCTGTGATTGTGTAGCCTTTCTGTGGCCCAGGGAAATAGGTAGCTTCTTCTGTGATATGCCACTGGTGATCTAGTTGGCCTGCATGGATTCTCCTGACTTGGGAATATCAATGAATGTTAAATGTGTGACTGAGGCTGTAACTGTTTTTTCCTCTTGCTGGTGTCCTAAATGTATATTCTTTTCAGTGTTTGCCAGAGATCTAAAATTGGTGCATCTAAGGCCCTGTACACCTGCAATACCCATGTGTCACAGTGGTGGTGATCTTTTTTGTGCCTTGTATGTTCATCTATGTGTGGCCCCTCAACATCACCAGGTTGAGTAAATTTCTTGCTGTGTTTTATTCTGTTTTTATAACTCTTTTCAATCCAGCCATTTATACACTAAGAAATAAAGAGATGAAAAGGTTCTGAGAGATTCAGGAGCTATTACCTGTGTTCGAAGGAAAAGACTTTTGCTAGAAACTCATTGCATGTACTTCAAATTGAAAATACACTGACCTTATAGTATAGTTTGAAAATCAGATAATTTAGTGAAGAACTACAAATTGTTCCATTCTCTAGACACAAGTATACATTTAAGACAATTCACGGATTTTTCTTTTTTTACATTTGCACACCACACAGCTTAATGTTGTGAATTATTTCCTTAAAACCCAAACAAGAATGATTCTTCATTATGGGGAAATCAGCTGGTCATTCTTCTTATTCCATTAATGATGGGAGAAGAACCTAAATATGAACACTCATGTGTTCATCCTAATGAATAATTTTAATGAATGTGTCTTGAGTATTGTCTTAATTCCATTAAAATACTTTATCTGGTATTTTAACATTTCCCTGCCATTCTTTCATTTTACTCTTTGTGAAAATGTAACTTCATTATTATTTTTGTAGCAATATTCTAACAGGGAAAACAGAACAGAGAAAAATAAAGAAAGAAGAAACAAAATTGAATAACAATTATAACATTAGACTTTACCATGGTTTGGGTTTCATTAGCTCAAGTGAAATAAAATTAAATAATAAATTTAAAATTAATAAATAAAAATTATTCTGTTATGGGCTGGGGATGTGGCTCAAGCGGTAGCGCGCTCGTCTGGCAAGTGTGCGGCCCGGGTTCGATCCTCAGCACCACATACAAAGATGTTGTGTCCACCGAGAACTAAAAAATAAATATTAAAAAATTCTCTCTCTCTCTCAAAAAAAAATTATTCTGTTATCTTTTCAGTTTTTCAATCATAAGGACTAAATATATATTATTTCAATTATTATTTACCATTGGCCTAGAAACCTAATATATAATATCCTTGAGGCGAGTGACCATGTCTTGGCATGTTAATTCTTTTTTTCCCTTTAATCAACCTTATCATTTTTTAAAGTACATTACCACCCAACCAAAATGCCATCAAGATCCAATCACCTTCCTTAAAAACCCTCCTTTTAACAGCTTGGCATTGGTGACCAAGCTTTCAACACAAGAGTCTTTGAGGACTGTTTCATAAACATACTACAATATCTGTTACCTAGAATTTCCAATTATATATTCCTCCCCCAAATGAAATTCAATGCTCACACTCAAAATTGCCGGTGAATAATAGCAACTTTAATCATAAATGCTCAGAAGTAAAACCAGCACAAAATACTTATTACCTGGTGAATGAATAAATAAAATGTGATGTATCTATCAAAGGGTGTTATTTGGCATAAAAATAATCAGATACTGATGTATACTAAAACATGTATGAATCATGAAAATGTCAGGCTCCTTGAAAGTCCAAAAGACATAAATCCGTTTGTATCCAATGTCCATAATAACTAAAACTTAGGGGCAGAAAGTAGAATAATGATTGTCCAGAGCTGTGGAAGTGTGGTAAAATGTAATCTTTTGTGACTGTATCATTTAGTTTTGCTTTTATTCTGCAGAATGAGAAGTGATGGAGAGAGGGAACAGCACAGTGGTGACAGAATTTATCCTCCTTGGTTTGACCCAATCTCAAGATGCTGAGCTCCTGGTCTTTGTGCTAGTCTCACTTTTCTACATTGTAATTCTCCCTGGAAATTTTCTTATCATTTTGACCATAAAATCAGATCCTGGACTTACAGCCCCCCTCTACTTCTTACTGGGCAACTTGGCCTTCCTGGATGCCTCCTACTCCTTCATTGTGTCTCCCAGGATGCTGGTGGACTTCTTCTCTGAGAAGAAGGTGATCTCCTACAGAGGCTGCATCACCCAGCTGTTTTTCTTGCACTTCCTTGGAGCAGGAGAGATGTTCCTCCTTGTGGTCATGGCCTTTGACCCCTACATTGCCATATGTCAGCCTCTACACTATGCAACAGTCATGAGCCCCAGGGTCTGCTATGCATTGCTGTTGGCTCTGTGGCTTGGGGCCTTTGCCCACTCCATTGTGCAAGTGGCCCTTATTCTGCACTTGCCCTTCTGTGGCCCAAACCAGCTGGACAACTTCTTCTGTGATGTGCTACAGGTCATCAAGCTGGCCTGCACTGACACCTTTGTGGTGGAGCTCCTGATGGTCTCCAATAGTGGCCTGCTCACCCTGCTGTGCTTCCTGGGCCTTCTGGCTTCCTATGCTGTCATCCTCTGCAGAGTAAAGGGACACTCCTCAGAAGGGAAGAGCAAGGCTATCTCCACTTGCACCACCCACATTATCATTGTGTTCCTCATGTTTTCCCCATTTTTATCTACACCCCCCCTTCAGGGCCTTCCCAGCTGACAAAGGGGTTTCTCTCTTCTGAACTGTCATCTTTCCTTTGCTGAACCCTGTAATTTATACACTTGGCAAGCAGGAAGTAAAGGCTTCCATGATAAAGTTGTTAAGTCAGTATGTGGTTTGCTGAATAATATAATAAGCAAAACAAAAAGAAGAAAACGCAGTTTGAATCAATTAAATCATGTCCTCATTCATGTGCTGAATCTATCATTTAGCAAAAACTATATTATGCACATCCAATTTTCTTACATTATTCTAGGCACATTGATGAGACAGGTAAGATTCTAGGTTTCTTGAGTTGCATTCAAGTGTATAAAGACAAGTAAATCTATTAAATTTATCAGAGAACTATCTAAGAAACTACTGTCATCATAAATTACTATTCTCATAGCAATTATGGATGTGGTTAACGCAGAAATCATTTAACTGCAGTCTCTAGTATTCTTCAACCATAGCTTAAGATCATGAAAATAATCCAGAGGTATCCTAGCACTACTAGATATCATGGCAAAAAATGGAAATTTTGTATTCTGTAATCTCTGCCCACTCCCCTCATTTCTCAATATAAATCTTGTATAAGTAAATTAGAAGTCTTTAGAATATGTCATGGTCTTTTTTAAAATCCTGGAACTTAATAGATAAATCCAATGTAGACTAAATCTTATGAAGGCTAAATAGCAGCTTTAAACCACCAAACCTCTCTGTTTAGAGTAAGGCAGAGTTTGTCAGTTTGACTCTATTCTCATTTAGGGCCACACAATTTCATGTGATCTGTAAATTCTTTTGCAGTTCCTTGATGTCTACTTACTGTAAGGTACTTGTAGTATATTAATCACTGTAACAACAAAAATTATCTCTGCAGATCCAGACATATTAATGTAAGACACATAAAAATCAAAAATAAAGAAAAAATCGCAGGAAAAACTTAGATGAGGAAACACAAAGAAGCCACAGCAAGATTGACTCCTTTATCCACAACAGGAACATGAAAGCCAGAGATGGGGTGACATCTTTAGGTTGCTGAAAGAAGATAATACTCAGATACGTATGTTCAAGAGATTTTTAAAAATTCTTTAAATGAGGGTTAAGTAAAGATATTTTCTTGTTGATAAGTGAATGTTCCTTGCAGATTATGTAAGACATATGTGGCTTAACATGCATCAAAAGAAACTACAATTCATTACCAAAAGAACTTTCAATTACATATTTCACATACTCGTTAACTGTGATTTAGTGACATTTGTCTATTTCTTTATGTATTTTTCTACTTATTTTATTAATTTTTATCACTTTTCACTAATGAGATTTTTAATTAAATTTATTTTTATCTGATATAGAAAAACTTGCAGATAGTATACATTAAGAGTGTACCATGGGATTGTTTGATACGTGTATACATTGTGTTATTTTTAACTCACAGTAAAGGTATCTATATATTTTTAAAAATATTTAAATTGATTTTATTTTTTAAATACATGACATCAGAATGCATTGCAATTCTTATTACACATATAGAGCATAATTTTTATATCTCTATGTATAAAGTATGTTCACACTAATTCATGTCTTCATACATAATGATGTCTATCACATTCAACCATCATTGCTAGCCCCCTGCCCCCTCCCTTCCCCTTCCAACCCCTCTGCCCTATCTAGAGTTCATTTATTCCTCCCATGCTCCCCCTCCCTACCCCATTATGGGTCAGTCACCTTATATCAGACAAAACATTTGGTATTTGTTTTTTCCCTATATTCTTATTTGTCATTTCTTCATAGTAAAACTTTCAAAATAATTTCTTCCAGCTTTTTGAAATGTAGAGTACATTTTTGTTATCTAGAGTCATACTATGGTTCAAGAGCACAACAAAACATCTTGCTTCTATCTCACTATAATATACTACCCCTTATCAACCTTTTCCCATTCCTCTTAACCCTACTCTCCCCAGCCTCTGGAACCATCATTCTACCGTTTTCTCTTTCCTGATGTTAGAAAAAAATGTTTTCAGTGTTTTTTTCAATCAGCATGATATTGGCTATTATGGGTTTGTAATATAGCCTTTATTGTGCTGAGACATATTCTATGTAGATATAATATTTTGAGGGTTTATTTTTATCATATTGAATTTTACCAAATGCTTTTCTGCATGTATGAGATACTCATATGGCTTTTGCCTTAAGTCTAATGATACATTTACAGAATTTTGTGTGTTCTACCATGAATAATCAAGAAACATACAATTCATCATGGATTCAGATGTGCTGTTGGATTGTGTTTACTGGAATTTTCTTGAAAATTTTTGAATCTGTGTTCATTACGGATATTGTTCTAAGTGTCCTTTTTGTTATATTTTTTTTCTTAGTATTGCTATCAAGGGAGACTAGTTTCATAGAATTAGCTCAAAAGAGTTCCTTCTTTTTCTACTTTTGTCTTACAGTTTGAGATAGTTGATATCAGCTCTTCTTTAAGATTTTGTATAATTCAGCAGTGAAACCATCCAGTCTTAGGAGTTTGCTTGTTTTAATCCTATTACTAATTCAATCTTGGCTTTTTTTTTTTTTACATTTCTATATCACTATGATTATTGGATTTGTTCATTTTCTATGTCTTTTCAGTTCAATATCACTATGTTATATGTATGTAAAAATTCATACATTTCTTCTGGATTTTTAAATTTATTGACAAATACCTATTCATAGCAGTCCATAATTCTCCTTTGTGCTTATTTGCATTTGTTTTAGTATCTTTATTTTTAGGTGATCTCTTTTTTATCTTGATTCATCTAGCTAAAAATTGTGCTTTTTAAAATGTATTATAAAAGGAGCTCTCCACTTTGATAACTTTTGTATTCTTTTTGGTCTCTCATATGTCTCTCCTCTGATCTTTGTTAATTTATTTTCTTTTTATGAATTTTGGGCTTTTTTTTTCTTTTCAACATTAGATTGTTTACTTGAACACTTTACCTTTTTGACATATATGCTTATTGTTTTGAAAGTTTTTCTTAGTACTGCATTTGCATTATCTTGTGTTTTGATATGCTGTGCTTCCTTTTATTTAGATTTTTTAGGAAATACTTAATTTTTAAAAATATTTTCATGTGTCATTGTTCATTCAAGAGCAAGTCACTTAATTTTCATGTATTTGTACTATTTGAAAATTATGTGTTGTTGATATCTAGCTATTTGGACAGATTCCATTGTGGTTAGAGAAGATATATGATATGATTTCAAGATTTTTTAATTTATTAAGATTAGTTTTGTGACCTAACATATTGACCATGCTGGAGAAAGTCCTAGTTGCTGATCCGAATATATATTCTGCAGCTATTGGTGAAATATTCTGCAAATATACCTTAGGTCCACTTGATCTACCATATAGTTTATCTACAATGTTCCTTTGTTGATTTTTTTTTTCCTGAACAATCTTTTCATTGATGAATGTATGGTCATTAACTGTGTTGAAACATATCTGTCTTCTTAGATATAATAATCTTTTCTCCTTAGATCTAAAAATCTTTTCTTCATAAAATTGGGTATTCCATTATTGGAGATATGTGTGTGTGTTTATATATATATATAAAATTTCTTTTTTGTATTGATTCCTTATCATTATATAGACATTCTATTTTGACATTTTTTGATTTCAAATCTGTATTGTTTGATGTAGGTGTAGTTATTCCTGCTAATGTTTTATTTTTATTTGCATGGAAATAAAATCCCTCACATCCCTTTGTTTCAGTTTATGTACGTCTTTACTGGTGAATTATTTCTTATAAACAGCATAGGATGTTCTTAAGTTTGGTGTAAGGATAGTCTGGTGGTGAATCCTCTCCAGTTCTGCATGTGTGAGAAAGAATTTATTTCTCCTTGATGTCAGAAGGTTAGCTTTGTTGGGTATAATATTTTTGGTTTCAGTTACTTCTTTCAGATTTTTTAATATACCACACCATTTTCTCCTGACCTATAAAGTTTCCACAGAGAAATTTCATCTTAGTCTAATGAAGATTCCATTAAAGATCACTGGAAACTTTCTCTATTTTTAGATTTCTGCCTTTGCTTTTTATTTTTGACAGTTTGAGTATACTAAGCCTTGCAGTTGACCACTTTGGTCAAATATATTCTGGATCCATTAAGTTCTTTTGATATGGATATTTCTATCTTTTCCAAAATTAGGGAATTTTTTAGGTATAATTTTATTAAATAATTTTTCACTTCATTTCTTCTCTTCCTTTTTTTAGAATCTCCATAATTCAGTTGTTTGTATATCATGTTTCATATCTCAAAAATCTTCCAAGTTTTTTTAGTTCTCTTTTTCTTTCTTCTAATTAATTTTTTTCTCCGAGGTTTTTTTTAATCTAACTAGATTATTTAAAAAAAAAACTCCTCTCTTTAAGCTTACAAATTCTTTATTCTGTTTGACCCAGTCTTTTGTTAAGGTTCCCAATCCTATTTTTTGTTTTATTTTATTTTATTTATTCTTTAGCTCCAAGGGTTTGGGGTTCTTTTTTATGATCACTAGCTTTTTTAAATCATTAATTATTTTTCTAATTTCTTGGAATTATCTCTCCATATTCTCTTGTATTTCAATGATTTTTCTTAAAATGAATATTTTCCAGTATTAAGCAATTCACTGATTCCTTTTGCTTTTGGGTCTATAACTGGACTATTATCGGGTATCACGTTATCTTTCTTTTTCATGCTTCTTGTTTATCTATATTGATATTTGCCTTTACTAATGTTATAGTGTTAGAGTCTGTATACAAGTCAAAATAACACCTGGCATTTTGCCAGGGGAATGTTAGAGTTCATAAACAAGTCTGGATGGAGCACTATTAAGGCTTATTTCAAATGTAAAAAGACCTTGAGATACTGTACTAAATTGTTCAGAAGTTTGTTTTCGTAGTTGAATGCTACAGGATTTTGTTTAGCCATCCAGAGTTCCTGCCTTCGTCCCAGTGCCAGTGAAGACCAAGGTGGAAGAATTTCCAGTGTTGCTGAAAACCGGACGAGACTTCGGCTGAGAAACGGACGAAACTTTGGATCAAGCTAGCTGCCTGCAGAACTTACCTGGACTGTGATTTAAGCTAGCTGCCTGCAGAACTTACCTGGACTGTGATTTACCTGGACTGTGAGTTAATCTATTGAGACACTACTTTACCTGGACTGAGACAACAAACTGTAATCTACAACAAATTGTAACTCGGTATCTTTGCTAACGGTGTCATTGCTGGTATAATTTTTCCAAGGGCTTCTTGCATGGAGCCATCAACTGGCTTGGTATTGTGACATTTTGTATCCTCCCCTTCTGCTTGTAGCAGATTGTTTGTGCTGTTTGTGTAAAAACCACTATGGTCATTATTTAAATTAAACAAAAGGGGGAAATGTTAGAGTCTGTAAACAAGTTAAAATAACACCTGGCATTTTGCCAGGGGAATGTTAGAGTTCATAAACAAGTCTGGATGGTGCCTGGCAAAATGCCAGAGGGAGTGGTTTGAGAAGTAACAAAAGCAAGCCATTAAGTGTGGAGATTCCTTATTGGTTGACTGATGTATCTAGTTTATGCTAATTAGATAAGCTGTGTGGAATGTATAAATACTGCTCCTGTCCTGCAATAAATGGCTCCTACTTCTGCTGTATCAATCTGCACAAGTCGTTTGTCACCCCCGGTTATTTTGCTGCAGCCGGACTACGGCATTATAGAGTTACTTTTGTAGTAAAACACTTTAGGCTGGTGATGCGTTCTATAATGTCAATTGGGAAGCAATATAAACTTTGGTTCAAAGTGTGAACAGAACTGTGATTTTCATGTAGCTTCTCCTTTTGTAATTAATGTTGGTGATAACAGTAAGCATCTGGTCTAGGGTGAGATGTGGATTTCTTCTACAAAATGGATTCCTCTCTGTGTGTTGTATGAGATGGTTGTGGGTAGGGGGCACTCAACAATTTTCCAGGTTCATGTGGTGTGATGTCCACTTCCTTAGGCCCCAGCAGACAAGGAACAACTGGTATAATAATAGAGGCAATGCAGTTCTCAGATTTCAAGGTTTTAATGGGGGTGGGTATGATGAGGTAGTCCAAGTACACATAGTTCAGTGGTCCCAACAGTGGTGATGGGGCACTTGTCAGTATCTGATGGCCATGCAATGACTGAGCTGCATGAGTGTAACCAGGTGGAGTATCCATCTGTGTCTGAAGACTGTGCAGACTTCATGAAACTCAGCAGCTCAATCCATTCATGGTAGGCTGTCCAGCTGCTTCCTGAAGATGTGAGTTGTTTGGGTAAGATCTTCAGCTGTTTAATAGGAGGCAGAGAAAGGTGGGTGGGTTTACTTAGCAACTTCTTCAGGTTAGTGTGGTCTCAGGATGGCACCATGAGCAGAATACTGGATGGGGTGGCACCATGTGAACTGGGATCTTTCATGCGTTAATGCAGTAGATTCCAAAACTGAGCTCAGTGTTGTAAGGGTCACAATGTTGTCCATGGTAAATTCTTTATTGGTCCATGGGAATAGTGGGAATTGCTGGGGGACTCTTGCTTATTCTTTCCTTGCCATGTGATGGCCTTCTGGGTTTATGGTTCTATTGCGGGGCAGCCAGCACCCAGCCAGGGTAGTTTCTTGCTCAGAAGGTGTAAGACACCTGCTGAAAAGAGTTTGAAAGAATTAATAAATATTAAGACTCAGTCAGAAATTAGATCAAAGAGGAAGCAGAGTGCCTGATAGATCCTCATAGGAGCTGGAACTGAACAACCAGAAAATGGCTCCAGTTCTTTATTTAAGGGCGAGTACATCAAAGGCAGGGATAAGGTTTCAGCCGGAGAAGTCTTGTTTCTCCATGTGGCAAGGCTCTTGCAGCAAACAGGCTGATTGTCATCTTGGAAAGCCACACCCATCTCTGAGAGGCTATGTGGCTGTGTGGCTCCAGCAGGTCACCCCATCTCAGGTACTGTGTTGAACCTGATAGAGCTGGGTAGGCAGTCCCATGTAGTGGGCAGTCTCAAACCAGCAAGATTGCTGCTTAAACTTCACAGATACCAGACTTTCCTATCCATTGGCTTCTATGCCAATTTGGTTCATGCACAGTTTACAGATGGCTCCCAGCATGGTTAATCTTAACTGAGAAGAACGGGTTGGTAGATACCATGTGCTTCATTACCTTCTTCATAAGTCCATACTAGTTCTCCATGCATGCCACTCTGTGGAATCTCTTTCATATCCCTACTGCACTCCTGCACTCTAACTTTCAAGTAGAGTAATACTGTTTTTCTTCTGTTGAGGTCCTGTGTGTGTGTGTGTGTGTGTGCGCATGTGAAAATATGCACATATATAATAGAAAACATTAATTGTAAGCAATAATTTGAATTTTGTACAACATTTACTATGTCTGCTAGAGAAAGCATGAGTAGTAGAATTTATATGCCATAAGAGAGAGGCACAAATAGATCAAGCATCAATGGATTATAGAGAGAGATAATAACTGGGCTTTTCCCAGAGCCAAAAGAATCTTCTTATTGAGTATTCAGTAATATATAACTATTACTGACTGAGTCTACACCCAGTCCTTGATGATGTCATTCCAATATAGGATATTGTGTAAAACATGATATTTTTACCTCTGTCTATAAATGACTATTCTATTGTGCTGTTAACTCAGTATATTCTGTTATATAGAATGTGAAAGGACAAGTACATTCATGATAACTGACCAATTGTTGCATTTCCTTTTCAGGAAACAGGCTGCTTTGATTTGGTGGTACTAGAAGGACTCTCTTTTATCATATGACCTTAGATATTGTTTATAACATAAAAGACTATGGACATGAAAGAGAAGCATAGCGAGTCATACCCTGATTCCTGTGAAGATAAATGATTGTCTCAACTAAAATGCAATGGGCTAATGTAACTTGCTTATTTTTTGGTGGCTTGTCAGTCTCTTCAAGGAATGCTGCCATACAGGTGGTGTGGGTTGGTGTTTGCTGGTAATCAGTTGAATGCTTGTTGGGCCAAAAGCAAGATCAGTCATGGTGAGTAGGGATTATACATATCTTCTCTTTCTGCCACTATGGCTGTTATAATCATAGCAGGTGATGTCAACTAACCCAATCACTCTGTCTCCTTGGCTATTTAACAGCCTGTTTGTGATGCTCTCTAATGGATACTGCGGCCACAGAACCCAGATCATGTTGGAAAGCTCTGATCCTATGATAATCTATAGTCAAATGGTAGGGATACTAGAGCATAATAGATACCTAGGTGATGATTGTCAAATCATCTATAGTTCTCTGCTGTATATAGTGTGGTCAGGCTACATAATCCTATGGATCTACACTGGAATTCTACTAGTAGGATTTGTCAAAATTTATGTGGTGCATTTATCAGGAAAGATAACTTTAGTATCATAGGTTTTCCATAGACATATGGGTATAATGGTAAGGTTACTTTTACTGTGTAATAAGACTTCTAAGGTTATTTTCCTGAATTAAGTTCCAGTAAAACTTGGACCTCCAGTCCAATAAAAGGGTTAAAATCAATATTCCCAGACTGGAATATACTGCCTCCAGTTCATAAAGAGTGCCACCAGACATCATAACTTCTTCTTAACAGTGGAGCAATTGAAGTGCAAAATATGATACTTTGCCCTTAATGTTTAGGGTGAGTTCCCAGCACATTTGCTGTGAATGGACTGCAAAAAACTTCATAAATGTGGAAAGATCCTGCATTTTGGTGGGGTTTTTTTTTGTTGTTGTTTTTGTTTATTTTAAATGAAGTCTTTTGTCCTCAAACTTGATGGTTTACAATGACCTAATGCTGGAAGAGAAAATACTGCTTTTCTTCCATCTCATATAAGGCAGTATTGGAAACTCAAATTACCTACATTTTAGGTGACTGTGTCTCACACATCCATAACCAGAATCATATTCATGCCTGTTATTCTGCTATTAATAAACTCAGATTATGGTTATAAATAAATTAGAATTATTTCTTAGTGTGAAACAAATCCATATAATTCCAGTGTTTGTATTATAGACGCAGAAAATCATCAAAGACTGATAACTCCTTTTTTCTTTTTCCTCATAGCATGTATCTTCTATTCTCAATGTCACAAAATGCCTGTAGGAATTTCACATCTTTAATTTATATTCTAGATATAATGAAAAATAAAAGAACTGTTTAATGTCTGAAATCATTTGTCTTCCAGCCCATTATTTTCATTGTTTCATTTTATCAGCTTTGCTCTGTTACAGGATGCTTTTGTCCATGAAGACTGAATTTCCAGTGCCTAGTCGGACTCTGGTTTTCTGATAGTCACAATTGGGAGTCATGGGATGATTAATAAAGGGAGTTAGTAAGGGAGGAAGAAGTATCTCCTTCCCTGCACCTCTCACCTCCTCTGGAGCACACTGCCTCTGAAGAAGTAGTTGTATCAGGTCCATGGCTGCAGTTCTTATGTGGAAAGAATTACCATATTTTTGACTCTTCACATAAACTGTTTTAAGCAGAATAATAACTTCACAAAGTTCATATTCTAATCCCCAAACCTATGGATATTTTACATTACAATGCAAAAATAATTTTCTGATGTGATTAAGTTTATAACTTTGATTTAAGGAAATTATCCTGGAATAGTACACCCAATGTAATCACATGTCTTCAGAAGGAGGTTATGGTAAAGTTACTTCTCTTCCCACTCCAATTTAAAAAGGAGAGGCTATCAGATGGTAAACTTTGAATACCCTATACATACCCTGTTTATAATCTCATTTTATCAGCTTAGTAACAAAATTTTTTCATTTTAAATATGTGCAGTGATTTTGCTTTCACTAAGTAGCCCTCAGAGAATTGTGGAGCTGGAGGGAAATAAAGTCTCTGTGAGTCTCTACCAAGCCAGGCCCTATAATGAAGTTTCACTAAATAGCCACTCAAAAATATTGCTTTCAAGTAATCTGCCATTTTTAATTCCAAGGAACATGGTAAAATATGTTCTAAATGAATTCAGATGTCTGTTACTAAGGGGGGATTGGCAAGGAGGCACTCAGCAGTATAACTCTGACACATGGTCTATGTGCATTGCTAACCTGGTCTCTTGTGAGAAAATGGAAGTGCTGTGATTGGTCTAACTGGATACATGGCTCTTTGGGGAGAGGGTTTGAGACCACACCAAAGTCTATAGTTCATTGATTCCAAATAAATTGGTTTCAATTATCAAGGAAGAAGGACAAATCATGATTGGAAAACTAGCAATTTCTGCCATAAAGAATTAACCATCACAGTTATTCAATTTGTTTTCTATAACTTCCAGTTAATTGAATAAAGCAATGAGAAAATAAAGTGAAAGGTATTTTAATATTTGTAGATTGCTTTATATTTAACATAAAAACACAATGACCCATTGGACTTTTTGATACTTACTCACATGGTAGCATATGCCTGAAATTCTAGCCACTCTATAAGCAAGAGGATCACTTGAGCTCAGAAATTGGAGAGCACCCAGGGCAAAATAGTAAGAACTCATGCCCACCCCACAGAAAAGGAGAGAGAGATTTTTATAATTTTTTGTACTTAACCCTTAAGTATATGAATAATTGCATTTGCAGATAACATAAATTATGTTAAGGAATAGCATTAAATATAACAACAGAATAAAAATATACCAAATTTTATTTATGAGAAAACTATAATGACAAAACTTCTGTGAAGTATAAAGAAGATAAGTATTTCAAAACCAATAAAATGTTTTCCGGATGAAAAACTCAATTTTTCAGTTGTTCATTTTCCCTTCACTTATTGTAAGTCTAATGCTATAACGATTGAAAATCTTAAGAAATGACATATAAAAATAACTTTATTCATTAAGAAATACTGAGATATATAAGAAAAATTTAAATGACTAGATCAATATGTGAGCATTGAAGTTTCCTGATGTTGACATTTGCTCTGAAATACAATGACTAAGAATGAAATACATGGTAGTTTATTTTAAAAAAAGAAAGAAAAGAAAAGAAAGAAAGAAAGATTGAAATAGACCAAAAATAGAAGAAAATTGATAAACTCAAAGAAGATCCTTGTCTATCAGTAAATTTAAAAAATTATAAAGTAAATATTGCATAATTTTAGAGGAATCAATTAATTACAGTAATGAAAAGATACCTCATTAATTTATAAGTTATTTATTTATAAATTTCAGAAAAATTAGTTTAAATGTGAAAAATTCACTTTTGATAAAATTTAGAATGAAAATAATCTATAAGAAATCATTTATCTTGTATTAGTGTAACAATTATTGATACTTATTGTAAAAAATAAAATAATAGCCACCATACAAAATCTTATTATTTGCCTCAAGTGATACTTTTCCAACACCCCCTGAGTATTGATTTTTGCCTTTAGTGAATTACCAATTTGATAGGGGAGAAATGGTGTCTCATTTTCTGTAATGTCGAATGGTCTATTTTAACAATCCCCATTGCTTTCTTACTGCCATTCTCTGAGGAATCTAATGGCAATCAAATGAGATTCCTCCTTCATGCCTTCTATCCAGGTATACATTTATATACTGTTGCCCTTTGCAAGTCCAGAGTAGAAAATAAAGATGATGAAGATTGAGCATCCCGATTTCATAATGATTCTCCTTTGCAGTCCAACTTCAAACTGGTAAGTTACAAAATCCTCATCTATGTGACTCAACCTGCTTACTACATCTATCACACTATGTGCAGTGTTATGTCCATAAATAAGAAAGATTAAAATGCTGAAATCAGGACTTATAGAAGAGATGAAATGAGGAAATTCAAATGAAATGAATTTTATCTTGCTAATATCAGGGAAAAATATGAAAATCATCATAACAATGTATATGCGAATTGAGAAATTATCAATTCAGACCAAATAAGTCTTGCTTTTAGAGATGAGAGATCTATGTATGTTTGACTTATTCAGCAATACTGATTATATTGAATTATTTTATTTTTTGGATAATTATATGATATAGAGAAAGTAACTTTGTTGTCTTTAGGGATACATCATTTCAAGAGAGATAAATAATAAAACCACAAAGATAAAATGACTGATCCATAGCTTAAAAAATCATAATATATTACCATACATAAAATATTGATGCTATCATTACATTTATTAAACTGAGTTATATATATATATATATATATATATATATATATATATATATATATATATATTTCTATGGTATAACGAATCCCAATGTTATGTGTAATTACAATGCACAGATTTTGAAAAATTAAAAAAAAATGATAGAGAGGAATACATGAAGAACTTTAATTTTCCTATGACAACAATCTAAAAATGCCCAACATTTTAAACCCTGTTAAGGGGCTGGGGTTGTAGCTCAGTGGTAGAGCACTTGCCTGGCATGTGTAAGACACTGAGTTTGATCCTCAGCCCCACCCAAGAAAGTAAATTAAAAAAATTAAGATATTTTGTCCACCTACAACTAAAAATATATTTTTGAAAAACATATTAAGCTGTCAAGAATATGAAGAAAGATCAAGTCTAGGACTTGATCTTTGCCAGATCCATTTGCACCTGCAAATTAACTTACTTGCATACTTAATTATAAAAAACTGCAGAAGGTATAATTCAAAGAACACAATTGTCTTAGTATAAGAGCACAAAGCAGAGTAAAAATTCTCAGCTATGAGAAAGAACTATTTAAAGATTTCTGTTTTCAAATTCTATTACTTTAGAAGTTCTCAAGCTACTTTAAAGGTGGTTTCACAAACATGGTTTAAAAAATGGTTAGAATGCAGGTCATTTTTAATGATACAATATTTGCCTCATGATATTAACTATCATGGAAAAATATACATGGTTAAATGTTCATTTCAGTAGCAAAAATTATGATACTCTACAAATCTAAACTGTGTTTTAAAGGTTAAAATGTCTAAAAGCATACATGCATTTGATTTAATTTTTGATATTTCATTAGGTTTGTGTCTAGACCCGGACAGAGTAAAGGTATACAGCTGAGCAACAATAAGAATGAGACTCGGGAAACAGAGCAACCAGGGGCCAAAAGAGGAATGCCCTGAACTAATTGGACTGATATAGGTTGTTCATTGACCTGGTCTCTTAAATGTAAGTGTTCATATGTTTTTAAATTCATTTAGCTTAGCTGAGTCCTCCTCAGTTAGTAACACAATGTTTATTATTTATATCCATGCCAGAAAATGTTGAAATCTTAAGAAAGTTAAAATAAAATCATTGTGCTAATAGTTGGTACAAAGAGAACAAGTACCAATAGATATCACATAGGTGAAAGTACACATCTTATACTTTATATCTGTTTTGGGTTTAACTTAGCAAACTTTAATGATTTGTCTCACTCTTTAACTTCCTTGTTGGAGAAAATTTTAACAGGACTATTGGAGTCAACTTCACTACATTCTGGTCTTAATGACCATGATTTTTCTTTTTCTTTGCAAACACGACATGGAAAAACGTGTTAAACAGGGATATCAGATACAAATGGTCTTTAATCCAATTTTACAACAATTGCATAAGAAGAACAGACAACATACACTTACTTTACTGGATACACAAACTAAAGAGCTAGGAATATGTGGGATAAGCTAATATACTTTTAAGAATCAGAGTGTTTCAGTCTAAGACCTTAATCTTTCACAGCAATATGGTTTGATCTCAATTTACTGTAACTCTATCAAAGTTTTTCTTTATATCAACAATACGGGGATAGCAAGTTATTAGTTCTCTCCATGGAACTATAGTGCATATTGTAGATTTTTTTTTTACAATTTCCTTTCTTCTTATAAAACTATAGAGGTGGAAAATTCAGCTTTATTTAGCAGTAATAAAAGTAGTAATCAATGGTTTCCTCATTATTTGAAGGTAAAATAGATAACATATCTATATGAAAATTGTGATTTGATTATGTTCCTATTTTTGAATTCAGGAAAAAGGAAAACTTTAAAAAATATAACAAAAATTTAAAAAGGGTAAGTTAAAGGAATATTGTAGGATTACATATATAAAAATGTATTCCTCTGATTCTTCTCAAACGCGTCCTGTATCATTTTAAACTAAGCATTCATTCACAGTCTGCCTGGAACTGAACATGAAAACAGACAAGGTTTAAGCATGTTCTTCTGACTTTGTCTCATATTAACCAAAGGACAAATTTGATCTATGTGGAGTGGTATCCACCACAGTTTCTACTCACTTTCTACCCTGTGAAATATCTCAGACTACAAAATACCAAGGAACACCTACAAAGCAGTCACCTTACCAATAGGGTTGGCTTCCTAAATAACAAATAAGATGTTTAAGTAAAGATAAGTCTTGGTGTCTTGTTAGTCCCTGTCATTTTTTATGTTTTTTTCCACCTTCCAGATGACATCTAAGAATCTCATGAAAATTGATAAATGGCTATCCTAAACAAAAATTCAAGTATTTCTGAATTCATCTTGCTGGGACTTTCCATTTCTCAAGAACTTCAGTTACTTTTCCTTGCCATCTTCATTCTTGTCTATGTAGCCATTGTAGTGGGGAACCTTCTCATTGTAATCTCTGTGATATTTGATAACCATCTTCACTCACCCATGTACTTCCTTCTGGCAAATCTATCATTTTTTGACCTATGTTTTTCCTCTGCTGCAACTCCAAAAGTGATTGCAGACTTCCTCAGAAAACGCAAAACCATCTCATTGTGGGGCTGCATGGTCCAGATGTACTTTATGCACTTCTTTGGGGGTGGTGAGATGTCTCTCTTGATAGCTATGGCCATTGACAGGTATGTGGCCATATGCAAGCCCTTGCACTACCAGACCATCATGAACCGCAGGATGCTCATTGGGTTTATGGTGCTGTCATGGGTGGTTGGATTCATTCATACCACAAGCCAAATAGTTTTCATGGTAGGTTTACCTTTCTGTGGTCCCAATGTTGTGGACAGCATCTTCTGTGACCTCCCTCTGGTCATCAAGCTGGCCTGCACTGACACCTATATCCTGGAGCTCCTGGTGATTGTGGACAGTGGGCTCCTGTCCCTGGTCTGCTTCATCCTCTTGGTCATATCCTACATCATCATGTTCGTCACCCTCTGGCAGCACTCCTCCAGGGCCTCCTCCAAGGCTGTGTCCACACTCTCTGCTCACATCACTGTAGTGATCCTCTTCTTTGGCCCTGCTATCTTCATCTATTCTTTTCCATTCAATAGTTATTCTGTAGATAAGTTTCTGTCTGTGTTTTACACTATAATTACCCCCTTTCTTAATCCAATGATTTATACTCTGAGGAATCAGGAAATGAAGGGAGCCATTAAGAGACTGTGCAGTCAGAATAGTGTTTTCTCTCTGGACAGGTAAATATTGCTTGTGATCTCTAATTTTTGTGTATTTCTTCTGCTATTTTTTAGGTTTTCATTATTGTATACTTGTTCAAATAATTAAAATTAAAATGTAAAATATTATCAATATTATTCTCTCCAAAGTACTGGAATTTTTACGATATTTTTCTTTAAGATTTAAATGGAAATGTTCATAATACAGACATAATGCCTAGATATGAATATATTTTTCATGTACCTGCTTGACTTAAAATGTTTGCAATATATAAACATAATGTCTCCATGTTAAAACTGTATGATATTTCAATGTATTAATATGTAAAACTAGCACACTTTTAATATAACACAGAAGACAGTGTTAGGCATCTATTTTTTTTTAAATCATGTTTTTTTAACGTGCAATGTTTAGAAAGTTTTTTATCACTATGTTAACTTTGTGGAGGTTATTTGGTAAAGTTCAGGATTGAAATTAGTGAAATTTTTTTTATTCTCTGGTTCAAATAACTATCCATTCTTATAAAACATATGAACTTATTTAGAAATTAATACTTCAAACGTTTGCTCTTTGTTGGGGCACACACCTGTAATCCCAGTGGCTCAGGAGGCTAAGGAGGCAAATCGGAAGTTCAAAGCAAGATTCAGTAATTTAGAGAGGCCCTAAGGAAAAAAAAATCAAAAGTTTGCTTGACTTCACAAATAGTTCTCTAAGAATATCCAATCAATTAAAATTTAAAATGATGTCTCTTTACCCTTTCATGTTCTACCAAAAAACATGACTTTTTTAAAAAAATTCAATTCAATTTTGAAACATTTTGCTTTTAAATATTTATTATGTACCACACTGTTTTCTAAGCAATAGATAAATTGTTAATGATATATTTCTGGTCCTACCCTGTGGAAGATGATCTAACAGAGTTACCTGTGTTAAGTATAGTGAACTCAGAAGAGGAGATGGATAAGCCCAGGCATTTTAAAAGCTGATAATTAGACCTCTATACCTTCCTGTATCCCAATGACTCTTAAGTTTGGTCTCTTTATGTTATCCCACATTTCTTGGATGTTCTGCTCATGGTTTTTAACAGTCTTGCGGAGCTGTCTATGTTCTTTTCAAGTTGAAATACTTTGTCTTCATTGTCTGATGTTCTATCTTCTAAGTGTTCTACTCTGCTGGTAGTATTCTCAATTGAGTTTTTAAGTTGGTTTAGAAAGGGTTGTTATCTGGTCAGGGAAACTAGGCATGGGTGATTTCAGAGTATGGGCAAGTATTCCAAGCAAATTTAGAAATCGCAGTAATTTATAGTAAAATGGAAATTACCTTTTTATGACTTTGTGAGGAGATGGCTCCCAATCTTAAGATTGAATTTGGTTGGTTCATCACTGAGGATGTGACTCAATGATTAAGTACCCCTGGGTTCAATCCCTGATACCAAAAAAAAAAAAAAAAGAAAGAAAGAAAAAAAGAGAAAAAAGATTTTATATACTTTTAAGTTTGATATAGCTCTATCCACTTAAGCAGAAAATGAAAAAAAAAATTGACAAAAGGCAAAGCAGAAAGAATAGGTGGTTTGTCAATTTGGCTAATAAGCCTGGACTTGAATTTATGAAGTGAATTGAATAGTAAGTTTACTGAAACTTTACAATAATGAATTATAAAGGCAAGTAAAAAACTAAAATTAGATAAAACACCTCCAGAGACTTTCCTGGGGTGACATCTTTTATTTGATGGAATATGTACCTCTAAATTCCAACTTACATATATTCCTTCCTTATCCTCTTCCTTTAAAGTATTTTTACTGTACTTAAGTTTGGCCACAGACCAAACTTAAGTACAGTAAGTCATGTTCCATGCTAATTGAAAAAGCCAAACAGAAAAAACAAACAGTAATTATTGCCACTTGTATGTAGATTCCAAAACATTTGATAATGATTACTAAGTCTGGGGTAGGGTGGGAGAAATGAGGAGTTGATAACCAAAAAGCACACAGCCTCTGGCAGATCAGGGGAATGGTAGACATTTTTCTTTTGATATCTATTGCATAGATTCATGAGTATAGCTAATAATTAGATTTCATACATTTTAGTATTATTATGAGAGTGAATTCTGAAAGTTCTCATCACAAAGTATGTTAAATACTTACAATAGTACTTATGTTAATTAGCTTGATTCAATCATTCCACATTGAATAAAAGAATCATAATCTTACTTTCTAACCCATAATCCCAAACAACCACAATTTGTCAGTATAAAAGAAAAAAAAGCAAATAAATAACTCCAAACACAATATGAACAAAAAAAAATTAGCATTATTTTGGAAAAATGCTATGTCTGATACCTTATTTGGTTAATCAACTCTAGACACCAAATTTCAGCACATGCTATATTTCTAATTTCTTTATTAAGGATTTTTTTCCTTTCTTAGAATTGAAGCCAGAATTAGGCAAAAGGAACTCGAGTCAGGTTGGATCCAGGAGGCCAATTTTGAGTGAGTTGGGGAAGTTGGAGACAGTCCCCCAAGGATTGAAATGTTAATTCCTTCAGAGCCCTTCCTCCACCCTTATCAAGAAACTGTCCCTGCTCCAACCTGTTGCCAAGGTAACCTGTCCCAGGAATTGCCCCTGCCTACAGTGAGTTATAAGGTTGTTAATGTGCCCTCACCTGCACCATCCTGCCCTTCCGCCTTCAGCCCACCAGTTCCCATCTTTTGTCCATCCCAACAAGGATTTCCCAGGCCTAATCAAGTACTCAGGAAGGAGACAGACCAGGGTAGAGGGAAGGAGAACAAAGGAAGCCTAGGGAATATAAACAGAGGAGAAGCCTAGCTTCTTAGGATACCAGGATACCAGCTGTGGCCCACTTTTCCCTCCCAGGAGAAGCCTATGTTACCCCTTTTTAAATAAACCCTGCTTTATATACTTTCTTAGGCCTGCTTCTCTAATGTTCAAACTTCAACATGTGAGGAAGCAGGATTTGTCACCAATAACCAGTGGTATCAGAATGACCTCTTCAAAAAGGAATGTGACACTAAAAAGTGGCATATATATTCAGAGCAAATAAAAATTTAATATATTATTTTTTATAGCACTACTGATTGTTAGTGTCTAGTTGGGTATGACCAGTTTTGCTGACAATTAGCAATACTGAGTATTTCCTTGTAGGACTCATGGCCATTTGTATGTGTTTTTTTGAGAAATGTCTGGTAAGTTTTATAGCACATTTTTAAATGGGATTATTATTATTATTATCATTGAGTTGTTTTGGTTCCTTATATATTTTGAATGCAATCCCTTGTCAGATTATAGTTTAGAAATAATTTATCCTATTCTAGAAATTGTCTGCTTGACAGGACAGGAAAGTCTGGACATCTGAGGAATTTTCAGGAAGGATGTTTTTGACTGAAGGGTCCAGAGGGCAACTATGGCCTAAAACATTATCTGGACAAAGAATCTAGAAATTCCTTGAACTTTATATCAGTGGGAGGAGGGGCTTGAAGATTTACATGACAAGTGTTTTTTGTTCTATCTTTTTTTAGACTAGACAGAGGCATTTACATGTCTTTCTTGGTATTGCTTTTTTTTTTCTGCAAACCTGACATTTACATTAAACAGGAAACTACCAACCATAATGCCCTTCTACATAAGTTTTTACTGACACCCTATGTAAAAATCTTTCCAACAAGACTAAGAGGAACATACACCTTACTCTCTGGCTTGCTTCATGTTCACTCTAATGATTGTGTTGCTATGCAAAAGACTTTCAGTTCGCTGTAATCCCATTGTCTATGTTGAACCACAATGCAAAAAAAGACCACTGACTCAGTTTTAAATCAAATAACAGCAACCTTGTATTGTGTACACAAAAGCTGGCCAGCAACTGTCTCTCCCAAAACACGGTCAGAGAATAGCCCCCCAGCGCTCCAGGAAAAGTTTTCAAAGCCGAAAAAATTGCAAAAGGGGGTTGTCTTGATAATTTACAGCTAACAGGATTTTGACAAGCATAATACAAAGGCAGATAGTAGGTTAATGATCTACATGGCATAATATTTTAAGGTAGGGAATAAATTCAGATCCCAACATAAGAATTTATGAGGCACCACTGAGGTTTCAGAGAGACTTGTTACCTGGTCAGGGAATCCCAGGCATGAGTGAGTTCAGAGCATGGGCAAGAATTTCAAACAAGTTTAGAAATCTCAGTAATTTATAGTAAAACAGAAATTAACTTCTCATGACTTCATGATAAGATGGCTCCCAATCTTAAAATGAATTAGGCTGGGTTCATTAGTGTACTTTTGCTTTTTTTCTTGTACTTTGGAGATATTATTTAAAATATTCTGTTCAATTCAATGTCCTGAAGCATTTCACATTTTTTTCTTCCTCATTTACCTTCTTAGATTTAGGTCATACATTTAATGATTTAACCAATTTTTACTTATATAATGATTAAAGACAGTGTCTAGTTTTATTCTTCAGCAAAGGGATATAAAGTCTTCACACCATCATTAATTGAAGAGAATGTCCTTTTACCAATGTGTTTTGAACACCTTTGTCAAAGACCAGATGGATGTGAGCGTGTGGGCTTACTTTATTTTCTTAATTTTGAACCATTGGTTTATGTATCTATTTATATGTCCAAATCATGTTATTTTGAATTACTATATGTTAAAGTCAATTACTGTGATGTCTACAATTTGTCATTTTTCTCAACATTGCTTTGTCTATTTAGAATTGTTGGGGTTCCATATGCATTTTAGGATTATTTTTCTAGTTTTGTGAAGGATTTCATTGATACTTTGATAAAGAGTTCCAATGAACCTGTAGATTGCTTAAAATAATATGGACATTTTAACAATATTGATACTTCCAATTCATGAACACAGGATGTCTTTCCATTTTGTATGTCTTCTCTAATTTTTTATTGAAATTATTTAGTTTTCATTATAGAGATAGTTCAAGTCAAGTGAGATACCCATTCATTTCAGTAAGAATGGCTATTATCAAAAAGGCAAAAGATAATAGGTCCTGGTAAAGATGTGGAGAACTGGGAACATTTCCACATTGTTCATAGGCATATCCATAAGGAAAACAATGTGGAGTTTCCTCAAAACATTAAAAAAATTAACCTGTTATATGATCCAGGGATCCCCCTAGCTGGTATATATCCAAAGGAAATGAAACAAATACATTACAAGACAACTGTGCTCCCATGCTCACTAAAGCACTATTTACAGTACCAAAGACATGGAATCAAATTATGTGTCCATTAATGGAATGATGAATAAAAAGAAGGTGGAATAGATACACAATGGAATACTAATCAGCCATAAAAATAATGTAATCTCTGATCTGCCACAACAGGGATAGAACTGGAAGATATTAGGTTAAGTGAAATAAGCCAGTCACAGAAAAACACTGCATGATCTCACTCATAAATTAGTTTAAAAAATGTCGATCTTATAGAAATGGAGTTTTGAATGTTGCTTAACAAGATCTGGGGAAGTTACAGGAATGGAGAAATGGGGAAAGGTTGGCCAACTGGTACAAAGTTACAGTTAAATAAGAAACATAAGTTCTGGTGTGCTATTGTAAACTAGCATGAGTTGGCATAGCAAAAATGTAGAATAAAATTCTAAAAGCTATAATAAAAGATTTTTAATGTTTTCACCATAGGTAAATGGTAAGTATTTCAGGAGAATAAATATGTTAACCTGATTTGAACAACACACAATGTATATATGTATTAATATATTCATGGTGTCCCATAAATAAATACAACTTTGTGTATCAAATAATTATCAATAAAAATCTGAGGCTTCACCAAAGTGAGAAA
This sequence comes from Marmota monax, assembly GCF_021218885.2. Classification (NCBI taxonomy): domain Eukaryota; kingdom Metazoa; phylum Chordata; class Mammalia; order Rodentia; family Sciuridae; genus Marmota; species Marmota monax. The sequence continues at coordinate 34,752,407 of NW_026693777.1, forward strand.
TTTGTTAGCAGGGTCTGCTCTCAGTTTTAAAATTGAGCGTGGAATGCATTTTTGTAAATATGTTTTCCACCTTAATTTCTTTCTATTATTTTCCAGAAAACTATAATTATTGGAGAATCACAGTGGGATTACATATAAAAATAAACAGAAAAATTTATTTAACAAATGAAATCATCTTGTAGCATGTATTGTTAGCCTCTTGAATTTTATCTGTTAATTACTTAGTTGTATGATAAAGTTATACTACAGTCACTTCCATGATATTCTTCTAATGTTCTTAAGGCATTATGAAATTTGGCATAATTGTTAAGAACTTATGAAAGTTATAAATTTTTGGAATGATTCACTGCTGACATCTATTAATTTATTGATTATCACTAATTAATAAAGGTCAGCCAAGAAAAGTTATTTAGGAATATGAACTTCTGCCCACCCTCAATTATCTTGCATGGTAAAAGGAGATTTTTCTCTATGTTAAAAAAATGGTTAGAGCCGGGGATGTGGTTCAGTGCTAGAGGCACTAGAATGCTGAGGCACTGGATTTGATCCTCAGCATCACATAAAAATAAATAAGTAATTAAAGTTATATCCATCTACAACTAAAAAAAAATTAAAAAATGGTCAATTGTGAGTTTTTTATAAGCCTTACTCAGTGTAGATGGCTTATTTTTAAATTTTACTTGGATAAAACACTCAATTTTTATACTGATTATTACCCTTCATATTTATGAAATAAAATTAAAATAATTATATTTCCTCAAGTCCCTCATCTATGACAGGTTTATTTTCTGTGAATGTGCCAAAGGTACATTAATCAAACAACTTCAATTAGTGTTTTCCAGAGAAACCACTTTCTAGAGAAATTTCACATGATTCATAAACTTGGTGACTTCATGATCCACTTAAATCATAGGAAAGAAGTCCTTGCTCATAACTCAAGGGAAAACTAACATGTTTATTTTCATATTTTCCCCTGGGGGTGGGTCACCAGTCTGCCCTTTTATGTACATGTCTTTGAAGGAGTGACTCCTCAGAATAATTGGTAGGTTTAATAGCAGTGCTGAAGACACCTTACAATTATGGGCTTTAGTAAAAGAGGAGATATTTTACCTAGAACTTGCAACTGAATGAAAACCATATTATTCTGATCATGAGGGAAAGAATAAAAGGCAAGTTAGATCCACTAGTATCTGGATGAATGTATCTGGTTGCAACAGGAATTTAAAAGCCTCTACACTCTCTCTGAGAAATAGCCTCCCAATCCTTGGGGTCATTTTTATAGTCTTAGTTTTAATTTTCAGAATATAAACTTGCATTAGTTTAATCTACAGGAGACAAAAGGAGAAAATAATTTACAACATGCTAAATAATGGTAAATTAAGTTCTTTCTTGGCTTAGTTACCATCTATAATAAATCTAACATTTCACCTAATAATATCTCAAGAAAGTTGAGAATTATTGACTCATTTTGCTCTATTAGTAATTTACTTACCTGTGTTTTTAGTTTCCTTCATTATTTATTTTAATTGCAAAAACAGTTATAGATACATGTGAGGTAATTAATTCAAATCAATTTTTTAAAAATTTTCTCAAGTCTACACCTCTTTTCTTGATTGTTCATATAATATTTTCATAGATACAAATGTCTAATTCTACTGCTAATATATGCATTTTAAAACATTTATTTTCTTACTTTATTAACTCTATCAATATTTGAAAATGAAGCCTTTTTGCACTAATAATATGGAGCCTCTTTTATTAAGTATGCAAGTGTATTATTTTAATAAGGAAAAATACTCATAGTGATAATTTCCCAGTATATTTGACTTTTCACTTTCCCCAAATTTTATTAGTATTAAATGAATATTACCTTTGTATTATCTTATTTGTTTATAACTTAACAATTTCATGAAAAGGTAACATAGTGAAACCACATGATCAATATAAAACTTATAATACATATTCTAATAAAAAAACTTGTCTTTTACACATTTCCATATACACTAATTGTTCTACATAAGTGCTTCTGTGGAAACGTATTAGCTACTGAACACAGGCAAACAGCACTGGAGACTCCATAGCTTTTGTTTTGTAAGAAAGAGATTATAGTTGAAAACAGTGAGTCAATTGTCCAGTTTTTACCCATGTGAAAGACATTGAATGAGCTTGCCCCTCCAGTCCCACCATAATAAGTCATTTACCCCATTCTCAGATGTAGTTTCTGCCAGAGCAAAGCCAAACATTTTCTGACCCAATTTTATCATTTCACACCTTTTTAGTTTACTCATGTTTGTATAACACATACTACTCAAAACTTTAAATTTTCCATCTTAGGTTTAGCAGTGGCTTTAGTTAGGAAGGTCTGTTTTTTTTTCTATTTTAACTTTATCTAGGAGTAAAAAATGCTTATACTTTTGAAAATATTTCATCTCTGATAATATGCACAAATTTTCATGATGAATAATGAAGGATTTCATTCCATCTACTTATAGACAGGTGAATATGAGACCTGAAGATTTTTAAATATGATTTTAAAACATACTTCTTAAATATTTATAAAGTTTTTGCTTACAAAATATGCAAATATGATTACTAAAAGTTTTAAAAACCTAGAGTAATGGGTACTGTTTTCTTTTCTTGATTTTCCAGTTTTACATAGTAAATTAAAAAGTTATTTTGGTGTGTTGTCTCCAGATTTTTACCTGTCATTTTTTTGAGATTGAGGACTATATAGTTTCAAAAATAATGTGAAGATTGATATATAGACTCAATTATTGTGTGAGTGGTCTAATGATGGATATCAAAATGATTCTTGATAAAATTGACAATGAGGTGATTATGTCAATGGCAATAAATAGAGCACAATATTTTTATCAAAGCTCACTATTCCTTACAGATTGTCTGTTGTGAAGTGCTTCTGTGGTCTCTTTTGGGTTGAGTTTCCTTATAATTACCAAAAAAAGAAACTAATTCTAAAGTATAGAATCTCATCAGTGCACATTCTTATATATAGTCAATGAAATACACAAAGATGCTCAATATGTTAGCTTTATACCTTCTTAATAGTTTGTATTTAAAGAGTGTGTATTAGACTAATTTTACAGAAAAAATAATGTTAAAAAGAGTTAAAGGTATATTTCCCTTATAAATACTGAGGTCCAGACTGAGATTTAAGCACTATTTCTGCAAAAATTATTCATTCCAAAACTATAGGCTAAACAATGTTTTCTGAATATTTGATGAACTACTAAGTCAAAAGTCAGAATAAATTTCTGGCTTCTGTTCTGGTGCTTCAGAAATCAGGACAGGGTACAAGTATGTGCCTTTGCATCTGTGTTTGTGTGTGTGATTGTTTTTTTTTATCTCTGTAGGTGGTATCAGTAGTAGTTCTAAAGAAAGAAGAAGAAAAAGAAAAGAAAGCGGAGACCAAAAGATCCAAATCAAAATTAAAAAGTAAGATAGAAGTGAGTTGACAATATCAGATTGCTGTGGGAAAACAGAATCCAAATGTCAGGATTAAAGAGCCAGTGTATTAGTCCAGAGACAGTCTGCTCAGGTGTGAAACACCAGGGGACAGCACTGGCTTCAGAGAAGAGAAGGTCAGTGTTTAGGAGGGAAAAAAAGCAAACACTACTTGGAGAATGCTTGGTGGTAGTCATGAGATTGTCTGCACAGAGAATACAAAGGGACGAAAAAGGACAAATCCCAGCCAGGAGTCAAGTACAATAGATTCATGAAAATAAGCCAGAGAACTGGAAGGAGAGGTCAGGAGTTTTGCTCACACCAAAGTAGTAATCACACCCTGCCCCATAAGATAACAAAAACAGACCTGAATACTGAAAAACACTAATGTTACTATGCAGAAACTTTTTAGGAGGGGAGTATAATTATTTAGAGAGGAGCAAGTGCATATGACAGATACCTCAGTTTGTCTTCAGAAATAAGTGAAATTATTGGTCTATGTTTGTACAATGAAAGACAGAGGAGGGAATATAGCATCACCAATAGAAGAAAGTACATTGAACTGATTTGCTGAGTTGGGTATGTAACTCAATTCAAATGTACCATCTGCATATATCAGACAGAGGGAAAAAGTGAACACTTAGGTTTCAAAAAACTCAATGATTATGCTCTATCCCACTTGAAATCACTTATTTGACCATTAGACATTTGACTCCTTTTCCTCATCAAACAAAATGAACACAAGAGCATAAATGCATGAACTCATACTAGAAACAACAAATGTATCTAGATACAATCTATGTATGCAAACATGATGTATGAAATTTTAAAATAGATTTCTCATATTCTGTGCCTCTCTGGCCGAAAAACATGCAATAATGTTAATGGCACTTGTATTAATTAAAATGATTTTTTTTATAAATATCCATTTTCTCTCTTCCTATAGAAACCAACATTTACTGCTTAAATGTCCATACCCTGAAAACTATCCCTGATTAAAATATCAGTTTTTTTCCAGATGATTTTCATCTTAGAGGCATATGAAGAACAACTTTACGATATCTGAGTTTGTTTTGCTAGGGCTCACCAGCACTCTGGAACTGGAAATTTTCTCCTTTGCATGTTTTTGCTGGCCTATGCAGCAATCATGGCAGGAAACCTTCTCATTGTGATCACTGTGACCTCTGACTCTCACCTTCATTCCACACCAATGTACTTCCTCCTTGGAAACCTCTCCTTTCTCCACATGTCTCTTTCCACCATCATGACCCCTAAGATGGTGGCAGATTTCCTCAGGGAGAAGAAAACTACTTCCTTGTGGGGCTGTATGGCTCAGATGTTCTTCCTCCATTTCTTGGGGGGCAGTGAGATGACTCTTCTCATAGTTATGGCGGTTGATCGGTACATTGCTATCTGGAAGCCTCTTCACTACACAGCCATCATGAGCCTCAGGGTGCTGGTGGGCTCTGTGCTGCTGTCCTGGGCTGTTGGCTTGGTGCACACCATGAGCCAGATGGTCTTCACTGTCACCCTGCCCTTCTGCGGCCCCAACATAGTGGACGACATATTTTGTGACCTTCCCCTGGTAATAAAGCTTGCCTGCACTGAGACCTATGTTCTGGAGTTGCTGGTAATTGCTGACAGTGGCCTCCTGTCCTTCATCTGCTTCACACTCTTGCTTATTTCCTACTCTGTCATTCTGGTAACTGTGAGACATGGAGCCTCAGGTGGGCTCTCCAGAGCTCTGTCCACACTGTCTGCTCACATCACTGTGGTCACTCTGTTCTTTGGGCCCTGCATCTTCATTTACACTTGGCCGTTCAGTAGTCTTTCGGTGGATAAATTTCTTTCTGTGTTTTATTCAGTCATTACACCCTTACTGAACCCCATTATTTACACACTGAGGAATCAGGAGATGAAATCAGCCATGAACAGACTGAGGACCCAACACACTAGCTCCATACACACCTTCTAAACAACAGCCATGGAGATGAAGGGTTTTGTGGAAAACCCACATTCAATTACATGTCAGAATAGGTTGGCCTGAAATGGAGGTTCCTTGTAGATTTTTAAATATTTTTATATCATATGTTTAAAGTTTTACAAAATGTCCCATTGTTGTATTTCTATGATATATATAGTTTTATTGAGAGAAAATTATTTTCATTGAAATCTATTTCAGATATGCATTAGTAAATTGATTTTTTATTATAATAAGTATTGTGATAGAAAATTTGGCTCATTAACTATATTTAGAAAGTTAGTAGATACTGAAAAGAGAGAAAAACTGAATTTCTATACTTTAAATCAAGGATCTTTCAGCTCAATTCTATATATGAGTAAAGAGAGTCAAGTTTATGTGAATTCTTCTGAGCCCACAGATTTAGACATAAACATTTACATTTTTGGGGATCCTAACAAGTCAAAAGATTATTTTGTAACAGAGCAAACATGTTGTTTTTATGACAGAACAGAAGCAGATATCAATTGACATAAGAATGCATTTTTTCCTTAACAGAAATTACAGCTAACAAGGGTGACATTGCACCTTTTGTCTTATCTTTCATTCATGTTTGTGTACAGATTTACATCATGCACCTTTCTAAAAACAAGTAGGAACATTACTTTAGTGTTTGTCTTCTGAACAAAGAAAAACTAAAGTAGCCCCCATGGATTCCTGGCATTTATACCATGAAAAAACAAGATTAGGAAAGCTGATAAAATTGCCTACAGAACCCCTAAATTTGGAATAAATAGACCATCCATGACCCCTTGAACATGTATATAAAAGGCTAAGATCATAATTGACCCTCATCTAAATGCACTAGAATTTGATATTTTACTTTTTTTCCTAAATTAATTCTTTCTTATGTCTATATTATCATTTACTCAAAAATTGTTTACTATTGTCCCTCAAATAATGCTTACCAATGTAGTGATTTAACTTGCATAAGTGCCATTCAGTTTTCTTTCTTCTCAAGCCCATCAATATGGTAATTCTAGAGAGAATTCATTGATCAAAGTGTTATTTTTTCATCATATAAATCAAACTCAATTTAATCAACTGTGCCTTAATTAATAACTAAGGTACCTTCAATTTTCTAATAATACAAGCATTTTCATGATTAATATCTTTATACCCTCTCTGCATGTAAACCTGTGTAAAAATTTCTGTAGTATAAACACCCAGGGAAGAACATAATTAATTTCACTAACAGCTACAGATTATTACCTACTTTCAACTGCAGAGCCAGATTTTCCACCAGCCAGTATTCTAAAAGATATACACTCACATCTCTTTTGTTCTGTTTTGCTGAGAGCCATGGCCGAGTCTGTATGGCCCCTGGCATTTTGCCAACAGTATTGGTTGACTGGCAGCGCATTACTATCAGCCTTGGCGGCTACTTTTGAGTGCTGGAGCTACTTTGGAGTTCTTGTGGGGTTCCCAGGGATTCCCTGAGAGAGTTCCCATTGGTTGGGGAAGTGCAGGAGGAGGGGTTTCCGGAGGAGATATTGCTGCAGTCTGGCTGGGCACAAACCACAAGCTACTGAAGCAGGAACAAACTTTATTTTTGAACTGGAAGAAAACACTTCACACACGCTCTCTGGGAATTCTCCCAAACTCCACGCTGCTCATCCAGGAACCAGCCACTGGAAATATCTCCTCTGGAAATCACTCCTCCTGCACTTCCCCAACCAATGGGAACTCTCTGGAAATCCCCAGGAATCCCCATGGAACTCCAAAGTAGCAAGAGCACTCAAAAGTAGCGGCCAAGGGGGATAGTAATGCCTGGCCTGTCAACCAATACTGTTGTCAAAATGCCAGGGGCCATACAGACTCCGCCATGGCTCTCAGCACTGTTTCTCCATAGAATACTGACTGATACACATATATGCATATTTATATATGCATATAAGTAATCTCATATGTAATACATGTATTTTAGAAGTAGACACAAATAATATTTGTTTGCAAACTTGAGAGTAAGGTAAAGACTCAAAGCTATTTTACTGCTGACTAGTTCAGTGCATTTCCTAATACAGCATAATTTCCAAATCATGAAATTCACAGTGCTATTTTATGAATAGCTAATCAATAAACGCATTCAATTTTATTAAACACAAACTAAATAGTGTTTTTTAAACAAAATAAAACCTCTGGAACCACAAATTGTACTGCATCACCATGTCTCTTTATTATGTATTAATCTTCAACATTTCCTCAATTTTTCCTTGATATTTTTATGGTGATAAATAATGGAATTTGTAGAGTCTATCAGAGTTCAGATAATGTTTTATAAGGTTTTATATAATGTTTCATAATGTTCATAATATTTTATATGACATACATAATATTATATAATGAGTAGATTCAGATTATTCACTTGTGGCAGTAGAACTACCCAAGTTGTATCCTTCTCGGTGATTCCTTGACTTTCTGAGTCTTGCTTATTTTACTTAGCATAATATTCTTCATTGGTATCCATTTACATGCAAATGGCATAATTTTATTATTCTTTATAATTAAGTAAAACTCCATTGTGTATATATATACCACATTTTAAAATTCATTTATTGGACAGGCACCTGGACTGTTTCCATGACTTGGTTAGTGGGAATATTACTGCTGTAAACATGGATGAATCTATATCACTATAATATGCTGATTTTAGGTGTGGAATAAATATTGAGGATTGGAACAACTGGGTCATGTGGTGGTTTCATTTGTAGTCTTTAGAGGAATTTCCATACTGTTTTCCAAGGTGATGGTTCTAATTTGGAGTCCCACCAACAACCTTAGAGTGCTGCTTTTTCAGAATACACCATTTTGAAATGCACAAACACTTGCCAGGTTAGATAATATTCTTGGCCATAAAAAAAGTCTCATTAACTTTGAAAGTATTCAAGTCACTCAGAGTTGTACAAAGATAAGCAAAGAAGGTTTATTTGTAATAATCTGAAACTGGAAACAACACAAATGTGCCTCAGGACATGAATGTGAAAACAGTTATGGCTTTTAAGTACAATGAAATATTTGGCAATGAAAAGGAATGTTCTATTGATATAAATAGCATGATGAATATAAAAATAATTATGATTAATAAAAGAAAAAAATTGGGGGGGGGTTACCAAGGATTGAACCCAGGGCACTCAACCTCTGAGCCACATCCCCAGTCCTATTATGTATTTTATTTAGAGACAGGGTCTCACTGAGTTGTTTAGGGCCTCGATTTTGCTGAGACTAGCTTTGAACTCACAATCCTCCTGTATTAGCCTCCTGAGCCACTGAGATTATAGGCATGTGTCACAGCACCCAAGCAAGAAAATTTTTTAAAAGAGTGCATGCTACTCCAGTTTTTTTACATGAAACACTAACACATGATAGATTGTAGACTGAAGGTTGCCTGTAAGGGATGATATATGGAAGGTCTGGAAGGAGGTTATCTAAGAACAACTGAGCTTTGGGGGCTAAGGCAAATGTCACTATTTAGACAGTGGTGGTCTTTTCACAGCTGTATGCATGTATCCACACTCATCAAATTGTACATCTTAAATAAGAGCCCTGTCTCATATATCAATGTACTATAATAAATTTGGTTTTCAATTTAAGAAGTCAAAATAAATATATTTAGAACTCATATCAAAATCCTTTTTTAAAAAACTGAAAACAGCTTAATAACTTGACATACAATATGTAACAGTCAGCATCTCATGTAATCATAGAATAAACATCACATCACGTCATTTGACCAAGATTCCCTATCAATTCAGACAATCTTGCCATGTGTTATGGCACTATCACACCTTTCAGAGTATGACCTCTCTGGCAATTGGAAATAAAATTTGAATATAATATGAAACTTATTGTGCTTATTGTCCCAGTGAATAAAGTTTAAAATATTCACTGATTTTTAACATTGGGCTGATTTGCATGATTTTTTACTTATCTCCCTTTTCTGACTTCAAGAGTATGCAACACTTGGTATCACTCTTATAAAAAAGACAAGAGTTATCCAGGTAATTATTTCCATACTTGTGTTCTGAGCATAAAATGGGTTAATTTCCCCCAAAGGATGGCTTCAGGTGGTGAATATAGGACATGCTGAAGGAGAGCACCTCCGCAGACACTATCTCCACCCATAAATGGATGTAACATAAGCACACTTCAGAAAACAGAATCTGCTCTAAGAGAAAAGTGTGTCTTGTAAGTCATCTCATTTCTTTGATTTTCTTTAAGATAATTCTTAAAATATTTTCATGCCTTTATTTTAAAGATCCTTGCTACACCTGGTGGGAAGAATGGCTTCATTAGCTTTTGAAAATTTCAAAAGAGAATCCACAAATTTTCTCCTCGTACCTGTTCCTAGTAGAATTTCTATGGAGTTAACAAGAGTAAACACAACTGTAATATGCCTTGCCTCAGAGATGCTGTCAGATCCAGGTAGGAAGAGCATAGTCGTTTCCCCATGAATCAACATGAACAGGTTCTAGTAAACCTTGTTCAAGTAGTCCCTGACTTTTAAGAGGATAAAATTATTTTTATTATCAAAGACTGTATAGTATATGATGATAGCTCTTAGCATAAAGAAAAAAGAAAACACACAGAAATGTTATAAACCTGGTTATTACAAAATATGTTTAAACTAACAGCCTAAGAATAAAGAGTATGATTATGAACTATAGAATATAACTACATATTTCACCTGTAGTTATCACAGAATTAATTAAATCATCTAAGTCCTATATATGCATGCAAAATGCAAATATTAATCAATAAATCTGTTGTGTGCAATTATTCACCAACATTTTCAAAAATAATAGTTACAAAATTTATTTTTAAGTAGCTATATGAGTTTTTATGGGTCAGTTGTTTCTCTCGAATATACATAGTTATCTTTTAGTAAATTTCTATCTCAAACATATTTGCAGTAGTATTTGTGACAGTACTGTCTACGTAATTTATTCCAGGGGGTATAGAAATATCTTTTGAAAATTTAGCCCAGAAAATATTCTGTAATGGAGAGGAAGATGGCACCGAGGGGAGTGCATTGCCCCCGTGTGCTGCTTCACTGTGTGGGAGTATGACAAGTCAGGATGGCTAAAGGCTATCTTGTTAGGAATTTCCAGCAATAGTGGGGTGCTCCGGAACCTGGAGGAAGGATTTCCATCGCACGAGGATCGGCTACGGGGACTCAAACGCGAGAGGTTTGTCACACGGAGGGTAACACTGCTTATTCAGCAAATCGCCCCGCGGCTAGAGTCTGCAGCGTGCGCTGGGAAACGAGGAGATAGCGATGCAGGGATACAGCGCTGCAGTTTCTGCCAGCCGTGCAAGCACCGTACTCAGGGCTGAATTCTGGGTTCGAGATGGGGGAAGGAAGCGGTCCATCTCGGTTCTCCACACCGGTCAGACCACAGAGGAGGCCGGCGGCCACCATGTTGGAAAGCTGACGTCACCATCCCTGTTTTCGACTGACCGCAGCTCATTCAGCCATAGAACAGGTAATTCAGGCTGCCATTCTCCTGTGGCTTGCAGACAGATTGCTGGGGCTCAATGCCTGGGTGCTTCTTAGAGCCTGCTCTTATCGGAGCGAGCACCAAGTGCGGGGCGGCAGAGTTTCGGCTCCCGGAACCGCCCTGGCCCAGGGCTGGGGAGCCTGCGGAGGCTGCTTCTTGGAGCCTGGTCTTATCAGAGCATACACAGAGCAAGGAGCGGCCGAGTTCTGGCTCCCGGAACTGCCCTGGCCCAGGGCTAGGAGCCCGCGGAAACTGCTTCTCTGTCCGGGTCCTGCTGAGGGCCGGTCAGGACTCACCGGTTGCTTTGGTTGCCCGGCAAGGGGAACGAAATGCTGCCATTCGCATAGGATACCAACATGGCAGAGATCTGATGTCATCAGAAAGCGGCGGAGGAGAGAACTTCATCAATACCAGCGGTGACAGAAACAGTTGGTCTCCTGGTAGGGGGGGTGAGGCACAGACACCCGAGTCTCTCTCGATTTGTCGTCGAGCCAGAGGGGAGGAGACAGGCCGCCGCCAGTGCCCAGAGCAGGCCCAGCGGCTCGCCGACGTGGTGACCGCGTGACCCCAATTGGAGAGGGGGCGGAGTGGAGCCGCCACCCGTGCCCGCAAGGTGGGCAGACCCGTGACACAGTGGTACACGGGCGTGGTAGGAGGGGCAGGGCAGAGCCGCCACCCGCATTTGCAAGGTAAGCAGACCTGTGACAGACTGGCGGGTCAGGCCCAGCGGCCTGCCAGCGTGGTACACACGTCATCCAAACTGGAGTAGGGGCAGAGCAGATCCTTCGCCCACGCCCGGATCAGGCCCTGCCGGTGTGGTGGTCACGTGACCCCAATTGGAGTGGGGGCTGAGCGGAATCACCACCCGTGCCCGCAGGGTGAGCAGACCTGTGACCAACCTGCAGATCAGGCCCAGCGGTCCGCAGGTGTGGTAGGAGGGGCAGGGCAGAGCCACCGCCCACGCCTGCAAGGTAGGCAGACCTGCGACAGACCGGCGGATCAGGCCCAGGAGCCTGCTGGCATGGTACACACATCACCCTAATTGGAGTAGGGGCAGAGCAGAGTCGCTGCCCGTGCCAGGAACAGGCCCAGCGACCTGCCAGCGGGGTAGTCATGACACCCCAATTGGAATAAGGAGAGAGCAGAGCCGCCGCCCGCGCCTGCAGGAAAGAAATGCAAGCAGTATGAAAAGACAAGGAAAGAAAGGACCACAAGCAATGCAGGTCAACGCAACTTTAGAAGAGGTAACAGCTGCAGCAGATGGAATGTCAGATAAAGAATTCAGGATATACATGCTTCAGATGATCTGGAGTATCAAGGAAGACATTAAACAGCAAAATCAGACAATGAAAGATCACTTCGAAAATGAATTACGCAAACAAATCCAGGAAGCAAAGGATCAACTATACAGGGAGATAGAGGTTATAAAAAACAAACAAACAGAAATCCTAGAAATGCAGGAAGCAATAAACCAACTTAAAAACTCAATGGAGAATACTACCAGCAGAGTAGAACACTTAGAAGATAGAACATCAGACAATGAAGACAAAGTATTTCAACTGGAAAAGAACATAGACAGCTCAGCAAGACTGTTAAGAAACCATGAGAAGAACATCCAAGAAATATGGGATAACATCAAGAGACCAAATTTAAGAGTCATTGGGATACAGGAAGGTACAGAGCTCCAAACCAAAGGAATGAGCAGTCTATTCAATGAAATAATAAGAGAAAACTTCCCAGACTTGAAGAATGAGACAGAATCCCAAATTCTAGAAGCCTACAGGATGCCGAATGTGCAAAATCATAAGAGATCCAAACCTAGACACATTATAATGAAGATGCCCAACATACAGAATAAGGAGAGAATTTTAAAAGCTACAAGAGAAAGGAAGCAGATTGCATTTAGGGATAAGCCAATCAGGATAACAGCTGATCTTTCAACACAGACTCTGAAAGCTAGAAGATCCTGGAATAACATATTTCAAACACTGAAAGAAAATGGGTTCCAACCAAGAATTGTGTATCCAGCGAAATTAAGCTTCAGGATGGAAGATGAAATTAAAACCTTCCACGATAAACAAAAGTTTAAAGAATTCACAGCTAGAAAACCATCTCTTCAAAACATCCTCGCCAAAACATTACAGGAAGAGGAAATGGAAAATAACAATGAAAACCAACAGTGGGAGGTAGGACAGTAAAGGGGGGGAAAATAATCAAAGAGGAAAACAAACCATGTTTAGTAACAGAAATAAACAAATATGGCTGGAAGAACAACCCATATCTCAATAATAACCCTAAATGTTAATGGCTTAAACTCACCAATTAAGAGACACAGGCTAGTAGAATGGATCACAAAACAAGACCCAACAATATGTTGCCTACAGGAGACGCATTTGATAGGAAAAGACATACATAGGCTGAAGGTGAATGATTGGAAAAATCATATCACTCATATGGAATTCGGAAACAAGCAGGAGTGACCATACTCATATCAAATAAAATAGATTTCAAGCCAAAGTTAATCAAAAGGCATAAAGAGGGACACTACATACTGCTTAAGGGAACCATACACCAACAAGACATAACAATCATAAATATTTATGCCCCAAACAATGGTGCAGCTATGTTCGTCAAACAAACTCTCCTCAAGTTCAAGAGTCTAATAGACCACCATACAATAATCATGGGAGACTTCAACACACCTCTCTCGCCACTGGACAGATCTTCCAAACAAAAGTTGAATAAGGAAACTATAGAACTCAATAACACAATTAATACCCTAGACTTAATTGACATATATAGAATATACCACCCAGCATCAAGCAGTTACACTTTTTTCTCAGCAGCACATGGATCCTTCTCAAAAATAGATCACATATTATGTCACAGGGCAACTCTTAGACAATATAAAGGAGTAGAGATAATACCATGCATCTTATCTGATCATAATGGAATGAAAATGAAAATCAATGATAAAAGAAGGAAGGAAAAAGCATACATCACTTGGAGAATGAACAATAGGTTACTGAATGATCAATGGGTTATAGAAGACATCAAGGAGGAAATTAAAAAATTCTTAGAGATAAATGAAAACACAGACACAACATATCGGAATCTATGGGACACATTGAAAGCAGTTCTAAGAGGAAAATTCATTGTGTGGAGTTCATTCCTTAAAAAAAGAAAAAACCAACAAATAAATGATCTCATACTTCATCTCAAAATCCTAGAAAAAGAAGAGCAAAACAACAGCAAAAGAAGTAGAAGGCAAGAAATAATTAAAATCAGAGCTGAAATTAATGAAATCGAAACAAAAGAAACAATTGAAAAAATTGACAAAACTAAAAGTTGGTTCTTTGAAAAAATAAACAAAATCGACAGACCCTTAGCCATGCTAGCAAAGAGAAGAAGAGAGAGAACTCAAATTACTAGCATACGGGATGAAAAAGGCAACATCACAACAGACACTTCAGAAATACAGAAGATAATCAAAAATTATTTTGAATCCTTATACTCCAATAAATTAGAAGATAGTGAAGGCATAGATAAATTTCTTAAGTCATATGATCTGCCCAGATTGAGTCAGGAAGATATAGACAACCTAAACAGACCAATATCAATTGAGGAAATAGAAGAAACCATCAAAAGACTACCAACCAAGAAAAGCCCAGGACCAGATGGGTATACAGGAGAGTTTTACAAAACCTTTAAAGAGGAACTAATACCAATACTTTTCAAGCTACTTCAGGAAATAGAAAAAGAGGGAGAACTTCCAAATTCATTCAATGAGGCCAACATCACCCTGATACCTAAACCAGACAAAGACACTTCAAAGAAAGAAAACTACAGACCAATATCTCTAATGAACCTAGATGCAAAAATCCTCAATAAAATTCTGGCGAATCGGATACAAAAACATATCAAAAAAATTGTGCACCATGATCAAGTAGGATTCATCCCTGGGATGCAAGGCTGGTTCAATATACGGAAATCAATAAATGTTATTCACCACATCAATAGACTTAAAAATAAGAACCATATGATCATCTCGATAGATGCGGAAAAAGCATTCGACAAAGTACAGCATCCCTTTATGTTCAAAACTCTAGATAAACTAGGGATAACAGGAACATACCTCAATATTGTAAAAGCAATCTATGCTAAGCCTCAGGCTAGCATCATTCTGAATGGAGAAAAACTGAAGACATTCCCTCTAAAATCTGGAGCAAGACAGGGATGCCCTCTCTCTCTACTTCTGTTCAACATAGTTCTCGAAACACTGGCCAGAGCAATTAGACAGACGAAAGAAATTAAAGGCATAAAAATAGGAAAAGAAGAACTTAAATTATCACTATTTGCAGATGATATGATTCTATACCTAGCAGACCCAAAAGGCTCTACAAAGAAACTATTAGAGCTAATAAATGAATTCAGCAAAGTGGCAGGATATAAAATCAACACACATAAATGAAAGGCATTCCTGTATATCAGCGACAAATCCTCTGAAATGGAAATGAGGAAAACCACTCCATTCACAATATCCTCAAAAGAAAATAAAATACTTGGGTATCAACCTAACAAAAGAGGTGAAAGACTTATACAATGAAAACTACAGAACCCTAAAGAGAGAAATAGAAGAAGATCTTAGAAGATGGAAAAATATACCCTGTTCATGGATAGGCAGAACTAACATCATCAAAATGGCGATATTACCAAAAGCTCTCTATAGGTTTAATGCAATGCCAATCAAAATCCCAACGGCATCTCTTGTAGAAATAGAGAAAGCAATCATGAAATTCATATGGAAAAATAAAAGACCCAGAATAGCAAAAACAATGCTAAGCAGGAAGTGTGAATCAGGCGGTATAGCGATACCAGACTTGAAACTATACTACAGAGCAATAGTAACAAAAACAGCATGGTACTGGTACCAAAACAGGCGGGTGGACCAATGGTACAGAATGGAAGACACAGAAACCAATCCACAAAACTACAACTATCTTATATTTGATAAAGGGGCTAAAAGCATGCAATGGAGGAAGGATAGCATCTTCAACAAATGGTGTTGGGAAAACTGGAAATCCATATGCAACAAAATGAAACTGAATCCCTTTCTCTAGCCATGCACAAAAGTGAATTTAAAATGGATCAAGGAGCTTGATATCAAATCAGAGACACGCCGTCTGATAGAAGAAAAAGTTGGCTACAATCTACATACGGTGGGGTCGGGCTCCAAATTCCTCAATAGGACACCCATAGCACAAAAGTTAATAACTAGAATCAACAAATGGGACTTACTCAAACTAAAAAGTTCTTTCTCAGCAAAAGAAACAATAAGAGAAGTAAATAGGGAGCCTACACCCTGGGAACAAATCTTTACTCCTCACACTTCAGATAGAGCCCTAATATCCAGAGTATACAAAGAACTCAAAAAATTAGACAATAAGAGAACAAACAACCCAATCAACAAATGGGCCAAGGACCTGAACAGACACTTCTCAGGAGGAGAACATACAGTCAATCAACAAGTACATGAAAAAATGCTCACCATCTCTAGCTGTCAGAGAAATGCAAATCAAAACCACCCTAAGATACCATCTCACTCCAGTAAGATTGGCAGCCATTAGGAAGTCAAACAACAACAAGTGCTGGCGAGGATGTGGGGAAAAGGGTACACTTGTACATTGCTGGTGGGACTGCAAATTGGTGCAGCCAATTTGGAAAGCAGTATGGAGATTTATTGGAAAGCTGGGAATGGAGCCACCATTTGACCCAGCTATTCCCCTTCTTGGTCTATTCCCTAAAGACCTAAAAAGAGCATGCTACAGGGACACTGCTACATCAATGTTCATAGCAGTACAATTCACAATAGCAAGACTGTGGAACCAACCTAGATGCCCTTCAATAGATGAATGGATAAAAAAATGTGGCATTTATACACAATGGAGTATTACTCTGCATTAAAAAATGACAAAATCATAGAATTTGCAGGAAAATGGATGGCATTAGAGCAGATTATGCTAAGTGAAGCTAGCCAATCCCTAAAAAACAAATGCCAAATGTCTTCTTTGATATAAAGAGAGTAACTAAGAACAGAGTAGGGACAAGGAGCATGAGAAGAAGATTAACATTTAACAGGGATGAGAGGTGGGAGGGAAATGGAGAGAGAAGGGAAATTGCATGGAAATGGAAGGAGACCCTCAGCGTTATACAGTGGAGGGTGTAGAGAGAGAGGAGGGGAGGGGAGGGGAGAGGTGGGGAGCGGGGATGGTGGAGGATGGGAAAGGCAGCGGAGCACCTCAGACACTAGTATGGCAATATGTAAATCAATGGATGTGTAACTGATGTGATTCTGCAATCTGTGTATGGGGTGAAGGTGGGAGTTCATAACCCATTTGAATCAAAGTGTGGAATATGATATGTCAAGAAATTTGTAATGTTTTGAACAACCAACAATATAAAATTAAAAAAAAAAGAAAATATTCTGTAAAAAGAAACTAAATTTTGGTTAAAAGTTCAATTTGTTCAAATTTTGCAATGGGCATAAATCAATTAGTTGTAATATTGATTTATTTTCCTTAGAAATTTGGTAAATCTCTATGACAGAATATAAGGTATATTTGCAACTTATGAGACTATTATCATATATCTCCTTTTCCCTAGCAAATTTTTATTTGATTTTGCAATTTTTCTCTTTTTAATCTGTACTTCTGAGTCCTCAGTAAAAGTTAAGGCAAAATTAGTCACACTAAGGTAATGGATTTTGTTACTCACCTGCTCTCCTTGGTCCAAACGTGACATTTTAAAGGCTAGAAAAAGATGAGAAAAACAATGCCAAGAAATAATCATGGTGGAGGGATATTTTGGTCCCACCATCCAGCTTGAGCATAAAATGGGTTATTTCCCCCGAGGGAAGTATTGTCATTTGCTAAGAGCTTGAGAAGTATTGTCCAGCTTGAGAACTATTGTCATTTGCTAAGAGATTGAGCTAAGCAATATTGGTGTTTATTCTTGAAGGTTTAATTTTGCATTCATTCAGTACTAACATTCCAAAGGTGCAATTTACTTACATATGTAAGCAAATGCAATTTATTCCCAATTTATAAATATATATATATATATATATATATATATGCACACACACATATATACACACATATACATGCATACGTATATGTATATATATTTATGTAGAAAGCAATAAAAATGTTGTAACTATTATATGTATATGTAAACATATAAATGTATGTATATATGTATATATACATATATAGAGAGATGGATACATAAAGAGAGAGAGAGAAAAAAAACAGAAGAGAGAGAGAGAGATTTGTATTTCTGATGGTCAAGAAATTAATGTTTTAAAGCCTATGATTTTCTAGCATCCACTGATACAATTTAAGGCAAATGTATTTTGTTGATAACCTTAAGATATCTGGAACATCAGAGCTCATTGTATTTGAATCTAAGTTTGAGTTCCCATCGACTTTGTTTCATTCACTTCTATGTGACTCTATAGTGAACATATTTTTTTTCCTAACCCACTCACCTTACAAAATACATTCTATCTTCTGATAGATTTTAAATGCTGTTAAATTTTATGCCTAGTTTTGCATCCAAATTATATGCCAAAGTTTTATTATATGACCCTCAATTCAGCTTCTCCCATGAAGGTTGGCTCAAGACTTGTTTTAGAAAGAGAAGTAAAATTTTAATTTTATCATCTTTTAAGAGGACATTTTATCAGGACTTTAAATCATTAAACATAGGACATAGAAACAGTAAGAGTATGTCAAATCATTTGTGCTGGATTGCAATATCAGTTCTCCATTATCTTCCCCAGCATGATTTAATATTTTTTATATAAAATGTGATGATTCTGAGTTTCAGGCTCAGGTTTTTTTTTCAATTAGTTGTGTACATAACCACAATACCGGGTGAAACCACAATCATTGTTTAGCATTTCACCTTGCTTCTCTGCTTTCCACACTCCTTTCTTGTAAGAGAGCTTTCTAGGCAAATCATTTGGATAAAAATTCCAACTAACATGCAGGAAAGTCAGGTTCACAATTAGATTCTTTTGGAGATATGATGCTATTCATATTTAACCAAGATTTCTCCTCGCAATCGTACTTTTTAATGTTAGATATGAAGAATTTCAATGTGAATATCAAATTCTAAACATTTAGTCTCCTTTCTCCTCCCACTAACTGCTAATCTACTTTCTCCAGGTTATTTTAGAGGGCATACTCAATAAAATGGATGGAGGAAATCAGTCCACAGTGTCAGAATTTGTGCTTCTGGGACTTGGCCACTCATGGAGTATGCAGGTCTTACTCTTCATGATATTTTTGCTGCTTTACGTGATCATTGTATCTGGAAATATTGTCATTGTGACCTTAATCATCACTGACCCTCATCTCCATTCCCCCATGTACTTCTTTTTGGCCAACCTGTCCTTTGTTCATATTAAGGTCTGTAAACAAGTCAAGGTGGCACCTGGCATTTTGCCAGAGGGAGTGGTTTGTGAAGTAACGCCAGCGAGCCATTAAGTGTGGAGATTCCTTATTGGTTGACTGCTGTATCTAGTTTATGTAATTAAGATAAGCTGTGTGTAATGTATATATACCCCTCCTGTCCTACAATAAAGGGTTCCCACTCCTGCTGTATCATTGTACACAAGTTGCTCGTCACCCCCCGGTAGGTTATTTTGCTGCAGCCGGACTGCGGCATGTTGATATGTGGCTTTCCTCAGACACCACTCCTAAGATGATCACAGAATTTCTCAGAGAGAACAAAACCATTTCCTTTGCAGGTTGCATGTGCCAAATCTTTTTTGCCCATTTCATTGCAGCAAGTGAGATGGTGCTTCTGGTGTCCATGGCCTATGACCGCTATGTGGCCATCTGCAAACCACTTCATTACTCCACCATTATGAGCCTGCAAAGGTGCACTGGGCTGGTGGTTTCTTCCTGGACTACTGGCTTTGTGCATGCCATGAGTCACCTGGCTGTGATAGTGCAGTTGCCTTTCTGTGGCCCCAGGGAAATAGACAGCTTCTTCTGTGATATGCCTCTGGTGATCAAGCTGGCCTGCATGGATTCCTATAATTTAGACATTTTAATGAATGTTGACTGTGGGTTTGTGGCTGTAACCTGCTTTATCCTCTTGCTGATATCCTACACATATATTCTTCTCAGTGTTTGCCTGTTGGGACTTGTCTGTGCCTTCTTTGGAGCTGTAGCCATTATTGGGCGTTAAGAACAGTGGCCTCATGGTATCTCTGGGTAAGGCTTCTGTATACGTGACCACACGAAAGCTGGGTATGGCTTCCACATGCATAACAGGATTAAGTTAGAATATGTCTCTGGGGTAACAGGGATGTGCTTGTTCCCTATAGGCTCCCACTACTTCTTCTGCTCTACTTCCTCTTTACTCTGCTATAAAAATCACCTTAGAGGCAATAAAGATTGAGATTTGCTGTGCCTTCAAGGCTGACACAACTCCTGGCTCAGTGTGGTTTGTTCCCAATCTTGTGTGGGGACTGGGTCGTAACACTTACCCTCTTGCTCAGCCCCTCGAGATGACAGGCTGGTCCTGCCTGTGTCCCACGTACACTTGTCTCAGGGAGCAACATTTGCCAGAGATCTAAAACTGGTGCATCTAAAGCCCTGTCCACCTGCAGTGCCCACATCACAGTTGTGGTGATTTTTTGTGCCCTGTATCTTCATTTATGTGTGGCCACTCAACATCACCTGGTTGGACAAATTTCTTGCTGTATTTTATTCTGTTTTTACACCTCTCCTCAATCTAGCCATTTATACATTAAGAAATAAAGAGATAAAAAGGCTTTGAAAAGACTCAGGAGTTATTATGTAGGTTCCCAGGAAAAGGCTTAATGCCCAGAAATTCATTGCATGTACTTTAAATTGACAATATGCTGACCTTATAATATAGTTTAAAATTCAAGGAATATAGTTTATAGCTATAAATAGTTCCAGTTTCCAGATACATCTGTAGATTTGAGGCAATGCAGAGATTTTAAATTTTACTAATCAGCCAATGTTGTGAATTATTTCCCTAAAATCCATACAAGAACAATCTTTCATTATGGAAAAATTATCTTTTCAGTCTTTCGACACCACTAATAATATGAAAAAGAACCTGCAAGCAAGCATAGTGACTTTAGTGTTCATCTGCAATGCAACATGCATCAGTACAGGACACCAAATAATAAAACCTCATTGTGTGTGAACCACATTAGGCATGTCTGCCAAAATGGTGTGGATTTTTCTTGGTGGGACATGAAAGCATTCTAAAATACGATTCTCATCTTTGTTCATAGCCGTGTGAATATACCACTTTCAACTTATACACATATATAAGTGAGTTTTATGGTATGGTAATTCTATCTCAACAAGACTTCTCTTTAAAAATTCAATTCTAGGTGTATACCCATGGAACCTATCAAAACATGAAAGCTATTTCTTTTAGTTTATACAGTGCTCAGGCTGTTTCTTCCTTTGTTAGGCCTAGCATGACCCAGGGGTTTCACTGGAACTTCAGTTATCCTCTTGGAGAGGAAGTCAGGTGCAAACAAAAGGGTCTTCTGTTGCCTGAAGCTTCTTTGAGCAGGGTGAGGTTCTGGCTCTTCTAAGGTAGGGAGACTGCTGGGGTAAATCTTTCATGAGCAACATCCAGTTGTTCCCTCACTTTGGACTTCTAGGTTTTCTCTGCCAGTGCCCTGATCTGAGCATAACACCCATATCTGGACTAAGAGCTTATACATTTCTGGAGCTGTGTTATTGCATTAGATGTTAAATGTAGGTAAGTACTATACCTTCACCACAGGAAATAAGCTTCTGTATTTTTCATACCAAATATTTCTTCAGGCCCTTACACTGGACCTTTAAGTACTTATTTGTAGCCTTCTGTTCACTATTCCTCTGAAGGGAGTCCTACAGTTTAGCAATAAGTAAACAACTCCCCTACAGGAATGGAGTAGCTATTCCCCTGAATCACTTCCCTGCAGGAGTATTTGTTTCGAAATGAATATTTTTTTCCAGTGAGGCTTGGTGGTAGGCTAAGGCAGGAGGATTGTTGTTTCAAGGCCAGACTGGGCAACTGGAAAGAAACTAAATTTAAAAACAAGACTAAAAACAAAGATCAAAAATATTTTTTTTTCCCCAGGACCATCGGTGAAATCTTTTAACAATCAGGAATCTTCTTCCAGAACTGGGGTTCCGTATATTCCCTGCGACTGATTCTTACTTGTCCACCAAGTTGCAAGTATAGAGATATGTCTAGAACATTATTTATGTTGATAAGGAGATATTTAAAACAAGAGTAAATTCTGTCAAAGTTTTATTTAACAGGAATTCAAAAATAGAGAAACAAATATTTAATGATAGAAATAAGAATAGTCATTCTTTCCAGTGATACTAGCTGCAAAGTGGATTAAGGAAACTTTTAACTTTGAGAAAAAAATATTTGGTAGTTGATAAATGTGATAATTTCAGGTACATTTATGAGGGAAAAATTTAATCTTTTCATTTAAGAGTTTGAACCTTAATATCTGCAAATTAATTCTCATAAAATAACAGGAAATATGAATGGCAAAACAAAAAAAGTACTGGTTTAAAATAGTTTAAAATGTTCAGGGTAGATCTTTTCAATATGTAGACCAAAAAAATTGGCACATGGTAGCTATAGTACTAATTATTAAAAAGCAGTGTCTTTATTTCATGATCATAACCTCTTTTGAAAAATCTCCCCTGAGGTACTTTCTAGCCAACTCTATATTATGATAGCCAGTGTTTCATTATATTCTCCAAGGTCAAAGCAGGCAAAGGGAATGGAATTCTTGTTTGCTGGGCTTAGGGAACATCTTGTTATTTATTTGTAGTTTTTCATTTTCATCCTTTGTCTTAACTTGTAATTTGTATGTAACTGTGTCACATGTGTTAAATTTAAACCATGAATGTATTTTAATTAATAGTGTTTTCTAATTTGCTATTTCTCTTTCTTTTTGTAAAATTTTCTCCATATTATTTTTAATGGTTTAAAATAATTCATTGTAGTTATGTTTCCTAATCTAGTTAACTAATAAACAATGGAGTAAAGCACACTCTTGCAATCAAATTATTACGCACATCCTTATTTCCCTCATTTGACCCCCCCCCCAGATGCTGGGCATTAAAACTAGGGCTTCACACTTGCCAGGTAAACACTCTACACCAAGTCACATCCCCTTGTTCTTAATTTCTTTTTTCTTTTTTTATTTAATTGATTTTAGTTTTTAAATACACGACATTGGAATGCATTACAATTCTTATTACACATATAGAGCACAATTTTTCATATCTTTGAATATAAAGTATGTTCACGCCAATTCATGTCTTTTTACATGTACTTTGTTTTGTTTTGTTTTTGCATTACAATTCTTATTACACATATATACCACAATTTTTCATAGCTCTCTTTGTATATAAAGTAGGTTGGCACCGAATTCATGTCTTCATACATGTACTTTGGATAATGGTGTCCATCACATCCTTGGTAATTCCCTGCCTCCTCCCTTTCCCTCCCACCCCTTTTCCCTACCTAGAATTCATCTATTCCTCCCATGCTCCCCCACCCTATCCCACTCTGAGTCAGCCTCCTTATATCAGAGAAAACATTTGGCATTTGTTTTTTGTGGGGGGATTGGCTAATTTCACTTAATAATTTGCTATTTCTTTGCAACAAAATTAATTTCATTGCACCAATAAATTAATTTTTTATGTAAACTTTGTCTTTACTGGCACAAAGGCTTGAATCAATTACCATTCATTTTGATTTAGACCAAATTCATTATGGTTTAAAACACATAATTACAATTTCATTGAGAATAAACAAAGATGAATGGGTAACAGAAGCAAGACCAGAGATTCAATTTATCTAAAGATGTACTGATGTTCCATTAAAAATAGAGGTTGCACCTCATGATCCAATGTGGAAAGGCGGTAGACATGGCTACTTCTTTCAGATTCAAATGTCTCCTACAATCATCTATCTGGTTCTTTCTTCAGTACTAAGGTGACTTTTAATTTTAGAACTTAAAGACTGGTTTTGAGTTATAATTCTTAGATCTTGAATAGTTTTCTTTAATGGGAAATGGGAAATGATAAAACAATACACTTTTTCATAGGATCAAACATCCACCTAAAATAAATAAATACAGAAAAAAATGAAGGAAGTATAGGTAATACATATCTAAATAATGTTATGGATCCTAAAAGAAACAAACGATCATTGTAAAACAATGAAGTATGGCTAACTTCAAAACCACATGAGAATTTAAGAACTAAAGAAGAAAGAAAGTTTCAGAAAGCATAGAGCTAACTTGAACTATGGAGGACATGCTATAGTGGGGCTCAGAGAAGGTAGGTGCGTGGGAGAGACAGGTAGAACAGAACCTCCTAGCTAAGCCTTTGATATGCATTGCTGCCTCAGCTTCAGCCAGCCAACACCAAATTCACACCTGAACCAACAGCATCTGCTCAGCTTTACCAATGTGAATTTAGGCTTTCTGGGTTTCTTTCCTATTTATATCTCGCCCTCTTCCAGCTTAGGTGGTGGAAACGGGGTTCCCCTTGGTGGAATGGGCTGGGTGAGAAATAAAAGCTAAGAGAAATAAAACAGCAAAAAATCACAGAACACAGAAAGTAATTTCAAGAGTGGGGGCAGGACGGGCACTTTGATCATACAGATCAAGCTTCTATACTGACAAAATGGAGCCCACGCCTGCTTTATTTATATTAGGAAATAGCAAAGGTCTTCCATAGAATGTTCTTCATCAAAAAAGGTTAAAGGTAGGTTGTCCAGTTCCCAACAGGTTACACCCATCTCCTGAGCTACTATGGGGGGACTTCCTAGCAGAGCAGAGATAGAAATTACATGCATTGGGCAATCTATTGGGAGGGCCATGGGTAGTTGGAGAGTTCACAATACCAAACCAAAATCTCCCTGTCCACCATTCCTGGAGAACACCCTCATGTAAATCACAGATAGCTTCCCACACTTACATCCCCTTCAAACTCCTGGGTATCAACTCTTTTCAACATTAGTAACTTATTATTACATAAAACAAGATTTTGAGTCACACATTCTGTTACACTGTCAAAAACTCTCTGACTTTTCAAAAATATTCAATTCAACTTGTCCCATTTATGCCTCATTTTCTCTCCTGAGTAAAAGACTCTGTTTGCTATATATCTTGAAAAGATGGAAATGGTTTATTTATTAAAATTAACTGCAGCTACTGCTTCTTAAATTACAAACTGAAATAACTCATTTTACTAAAATTAAAAATGTGAAATATATAAATTATAAAATATTCACCCCTAATAAAGAAATTCTTCATTAGACTTGTAAGCTCTACTGTTTTAATTGGGTAGGAATATAGTTGGTCAGCCATGTATTGCTCCAGAAGATGATTATCTATCATTAAGAAAATGGAAGTTCGGGGTGGGATTGTGGCTCAGTGTTAGAGCGCTCGCCGAGCACAGGTGGGACCCGGGTTCGATCCTCAGTACCACATAAAAATAAAGGCATTATGTTGCGTCCATCTACACCTAAAAAATAAATAAAATCTCTTAAAAAAAGAAAGAAAATGGAAGTGTCACTCAAGCAAAACTTTGACAAATTTTAGAGGAGAACACCAGACCCAAGGATTCCATATTTAGGGAAACTGTCAGTGATGGTCTGTGTATTTGTAGTCTCCTTAACTCAGGTTGAAATTAATTCTCAAAGCTATATAGTATTTTGCAGTGGGGCTTTTTGGAGGTTGGTAGACCAGATCATGAGGGTGGGGCCTCCATGACTGCATTATAATAATAGGGAGAGAGACCCAAGGTAGAAAGCTTGTTCTATACTACATGCAGACAGCCCACAGAGCAAGAAGGACCTCACTAGAGGCAGCTGCCTGATTTTGCACATCTCCACTTCAGAACTGTGAGCCAAATAAGACATCATTACTCAGGAGAAGATCGGAGAGAAGAAGGTTGGGAAAAAGAAAAAAAGCATGTAACTTTCAAAGCAACAAGGGATAGAGTCAAAGCATCAAGTGAACCCCTGTTACACTTTTACTATATTTGTAGGAATAGTTCATTTATTTTACACAAATTAAAACCTGATAAATTTCATAAAAAAATAAGATGTACATGCAGGTGTCCACACTAATGCTGACCTTCAACTTGTGGTGAGCCGCTTCTGCCGTTTCTGCAGATTATGGTCGCCATTACAAGATGACGCTGGCTCCGCTGTGGTCTGTGACAAACAACTCCTTATCTGGGAGAGTTGGCACATGATTTTTCACCACCCTGTTCACCACCCTGTGAGAAAGCTCCACGCGGCAGCTTTGCATTGGGGCTTGAGATGCTTTATTAAGGCTGGGAGGGGCATCAGAGAGAGAGAAGAAGAAATATCAAGGGCCTGAATAAACTGCTGAAAGAAGATTCCCGAGTTGCGTCTTCCTTGCGGGCAAGGGGTCGCGACAAGTGGTGCCGAGACCCGGGAACCAGAACTTTCAGCAGTCAGGGGTGGTGCACCTGTTAGTCCCAGGTAAGTGGGATCCGCGACCAAAGCGGGGTTAGTCCCAATAAGTGGGATCCGCGATCAAAGCGGGGCAGCTCCTCTATAAAGAAAGAGAGAGCATTACATTTTATTGCAGCTGCACTGTGTACTTTCGCTTTTGTTTTCTGTGTTTCTTTTGTTGTGTCATTTCGCTTTTGTTTTTTGTGCTTCTTTTGTTGTTGTGACGACAGGGACGCTCCCCTGTAAAAGGAAGAGAGCGGGGAATTCATAGAACGGAACGCTCCCCTGTAAAAAGAAGAGAGCGGGGACTTTTGTACTTTCACTTTCTTTATAGCTCTAAAAACATTATGGGTGTTTCTTCTTCAAGCCCAATTTTGTTGGCCCTAGATGGGTTGTTACATTCAAAAGGACTTAAGATAAAGCAGAGTACTTTGCAGATGTTTTTAAGAGAAGCTGATATAGCGGCTCCTTGGTTTGCTTTTTCAGGGAGTCTTACGGTTCCCAGCTGGGACAAATTAGGGAAAGGTCTAGATTTCGCTCATGAGCAAGGTACCTTGCAGGGTGGCATTATACCACTTTGGAAGTTAGTTAGAGGATGTATAACAGATGGTAAATGCCAGGAAGCTGTGAGTGAGGGTCAAGCTATTCTTGAGCAACTGCATGAGGAAAAATCTGAAGGATCATGTAGTGAAGTGGCAGAGAGTATTAAAAGTAACAGTAGTGAGAAGGCAAAAGAGCCTGAAGATAAAAATAGGAGAAGGCTCTACCCAGACTTGACCGAATTAAAAACGCCTGAGAACACAAGCGACTCAGAGAGTTCTGAGGACCTTGATATATTGTTACAACAACTACATAAGATAAAAATGAAAAAGAAGAAAAAGGAGACACAGGGCACGCAGGCCTACTGTAAGAAGGGGAAGGGAGTTAACATCGGTCAACAAAACTCTGAGGAGGAGGAGGTAGAATATCTAGAAGAAGATATGGTGCCGATTGCCCCACCTCCGTATGTGGGGGGGAGCCAAGGTTCCGGGAGATCTTTTCATGCGCAAGTTTGGAGGACAGTTAATACAGATATGGGACTTGCATACCCTGTATTTCAGGACAATAACAGGGGAAGATATCATGAGCCTTTAGACTTTAAGATAATTAAAACCTTGGCAGAATCTGTCCGCACTTATGGCATAGATGCCGCTTTCACTCTCACTCAGGTGGAGGGACTTACTAGATTTTGCATGACTCCCTCAGATTGAGCTAGTCTAGTCCGCGCTTGTGTTTCCCCAGGGAAATATTAGGAGTCCAAAGTTGGCTGTTTAATGTTTCTGGCAGTACCCAAGACTCAGAGCGAGGTAGGAGGCTTAAAATTTCTGCAAATAATTCACAATTATCTAATGCTACATTACCCTCCGCAGCAGTCCGTCTCCAATCTCCGTTCCTGTTTCTTTTGGCTAATGTTACATTACAGGGGATGCTTAATTGTTCTAATATTACCTGTTATTTGTCTGCGTGTTGGAATGGCTCCTGGACTACGGCAGTGATTATGAAAATTCCAACTTTTGTCCCGATCCCGGTTACTGCAGATCCAGAGTCTTTTCCTATTGTTGAACTGATTAGAGCCCGTAGAGATTTTGGAATTACAGCAGCTATAGTGTCAGCTGTGGCGGTGTCTGCTGCTGCAGCAGTTATAGCTGGAGTAGCCATGGCCAGCCAGGTACAAACTGCTGCCACTATTAATCAGGTTATTCAACAAACATCCACCATACTTGAATCTCAAAGTAGAATTAATCAACACATTTTTTCTGGGATTCTGGCTGCTAATAAAAGGATAGATCTGCTTCAAGCTCAAGTTGAGGAATTGTCTGACCTAGTACATTTGGGTTGTATTGATCAACGTGCACATTTATGTATAACCTCTGTCAGATTTAATAATTCCAGAAATGCCTCCCGCATCATCGGAGAGTATCTATCCGGAACCTGGTCCATGGAAGCAGAAAACTTGATCCAGTCTCAACTAACTCAGATTGCTGTTTTGAATAGCACCCGTGTCGAACCAGTGACTTTGGGTCAATTCACCAGTTGGCTATCCTCTGCCTTTTCCTTTTTTAAGGAATGGGTGGGAGTGGGCATTTTGGGGGCAATGTGTTGCTTCAGTGTTGTGCTTTGTTTGTGGCTTCTCTGTCGCCTTAAAACTCGCCATACACAAGAAAAGGCTATGATCATACAAGCTCTTGCAGCTTTAGAAAATGGCAACTCGCCTCAAGTCTGGCTTGCGCATCTTAAGCAGTAAACCTTTGTCATGGTCGTTACACCCCAAGTTATTATAACA
Organism: Marmota monax; assembly: GCF_021218885.2. Lineage (NCBI taxonomy): Eukaryota > Metazoa > Chordata > Mammalia > Rodentia > Sciuridae > Marmota > Marmota monax. Next base: position 34,781,286 of record NW_026693777.1, read on the forward strand.
TTGCACTGGGATCGACATGACTTTCCTTGTTATTCTCTTAGTGTTGGAAAGCCCTTGCACTCTGCCGGTCTTACTGCCATTGCACGCAGATGGGTTTCCACACTAGTACTTTTCTATCACCTTGAAGTTCGTGCCTTTCTTTCAGGGTGCTGTCAACTTGTTTGTCATTATAAACAGCCACAGTTCAGCCTCAGCTATCCCCCTTCATCCACCATCATCACGATACAGGATGCGAGGCAAGGCACTGCACTTGAGTGATCCTTGACGTGGACCTCAAGGAGAGCATGTCCTATTGCATGCGGGTTAGACGCGTCCACGCCCCGCCCCACGAAAAAAGGCGTCGGCTGATATGGCCTCAGGTCTGGGGAAGGCGCCTCCTTAGGACTGAGTCATACTATGCAGCCACTTCTGCACAGTGGGATAGGACCTCTACTCTCGCCTGTATTGTTTTAAGAAAACAGAAAAGGGGGAACTGTGGTGAGCCACTTCTGCCGTTTCTGCAGATTATGGTCGCCATTACAAGATGACGCTGGCTCCGCTGTGGTCTGTGACAACTCCTTATCTGGGAGAGTTGGCACATGATTTTTCACCACCCTGTTCACCACCCTGTGAGAAAGCTCCACGCGGCAGCTTTGCATTGGGGCTTGAGATGCTTTATTAAGGCTGGGAGGGGCATCAGAGAGAGAGAAGAAGAAATATCAAGGGCCTGAATAAACTGCTGAAAGAAGATTCCCGAGTTGCGTCTTCCTTGCGGGCAAGGGGTCGCGACATCAACTTATAGTTCTGATCATTTATTCTTCACACACACACATACACATTTTGTTTAATGATGAACCCAGCCTAATTCCATCTTAAGATTGGGAACCATCTCATCACAAAGTCATGAAAAATTAATTTCTGTTTTACTATAAATTACTAAGATTTCTAAACTTGTTTTGGATTCCTGCCCATGCCTTGAACTCACCCATGCCTGGCTGTCCCTGATCAGATAACAACCCTCTCTGAACCTCAGTGGCCCCTCAGAAGATCCAAGAGAAGGTGGTGAAGCGGGATTTCAGGCTGGGAAGGACGTATTCCCCAAAGATGATAAAGGCAACAACCTCATCAGTAAAGAAACATTCTTGGATGCCTGGGAGGTCATGGAGGAGCTGGTGGATGAGGGGTTGGTGAAAGCTCTTGGTGTTTCCAACTTCAACCACTTCCAGATTGAAGAGATCTTGAATAAGCCTGGACTCAAATATGAACCAGTGACTAACCAGGTCGAGTGTCACCCATACCTCACCCAGGAGAAACTGATCCAATACTGCCTCTCTAAGGGCATCACGGTCACAGCCTACATCCCCCTGGACTTTCCAGAGAGACCTTGGGCCAAACCAGAAGACCCTTCACTACTGGAGGACCCTAAGATCAAGGAGATTGCTGCAAGGCACAAAAAATCCCCAGCCCAGGTTCTGATCCGGTTCCATATCCAGAGGAATGTGGTGGGGTGATCCACAAGTCTGTGACCCTAGAATGTATTCTCGAGAACTTTCAGGTCTTTGACTTCAAATTGAGTGATGAGACGGAGACCTTACTCAGCTTCAACAAAAACTGGAGGATATGTGTCCTGGCTGACCAGGCTAATTTGCCGGAATATCCCTTCAATGCTGATTACTGAAGTTCATCTCCTGATGAGACACCTGATGGATTCTTTCTCTTCACTGAAGTGGAATTTGCTCTCCCTGAAGCCCATTTTAGCTAAATTTATATGAAATTATATTGTGCTTGATCTTGTCAGAATCTAGGCAAAAATTTTAAAAAAGATATTAGTGTATTATAATTGTACATAATAGGATTTTTTGAATACTCTAATCTTCCATGCATACAACATTAGTTGCTCAATCTCCTTTCCAGAACTTTCTTTCATTATCCTCCTCCCTTCCCCTAAGCAAGGTTTTAATTAGATCCATATGTTGAACCAGGAAAAGACTTATCACAGGGAAGTATGACTCATATGAACAAATGACTATTTCTTCCACTTATTTGTCTGAACAAATGTTTGTTAAACAACAGTGTCTCTGCTACAATTAATGATGCAAAAATAGAAAGAATTAAAAAAATAATGAAATTTTTAAAAAAGAAATAAACCAAATTAAAAAGGTCAAGGTTAAATGTTTTCACTCAAAGTGGAAGTAAGAGCAAAGTCAGCAAAAAGCTCCCATCTAAAAGATTTTGAGTTTTCTCCACATAGAAAAGATGAGGTTTGAGGAGGTAAATTTTCACCTGATGTAATCATTACAGAACATATACATCTATCAAATGTTACTTGGTGTTCCATTCATACGTACAATGTTATATTTTTATGTAGTGGTTAATTGACAAGTGGGATTACATCAAATTTAAAAGCTTCTGAAGCACAACGAAGAGAATAATTAATAGACTGAAGAGACTATTAAAAATGGGGGTAAATCTTTGGCAAGAATTTATCTGACAGAGAATTAATTTCTGCAACATATGAAGAACACAAACATCAATAAAATAAGCATTTCAATTAAAAATATGCAAATGACATGTAGAACCAACCTAGATGCCCTTCAATAGATGAATGGATAAAAAAAATGTGGCATTTATACACAATGGAGTATTACTCTGCATTAAAAAATGACAAAATCATGGAATTTTCAGGGAAATGGATGGCATTAGAGCAGATTATGCTAAGTGAAGCTAGCCAATCCCTAAAAACCAAATGCCAAATATCTTCTTTGATATAAGGAGAGCAACTAAGAACAGAGTAGGGAGGAAGAGCATGAGAAGAAGATTAACATTAAACAGGGACGAGAGGAGGGAGGGAAAGGGAGAGAGAAGGGTAATTGCATGGAAATGGAAGGAGACCCTCATTGTTATAGGAAATTACATACAAGAGGAAGTGAGGGGAAAGGGAAAAAAAAACAAGGGGGAGAAATGAATTACAGTAGATGGGGTAGAGAGAGAAGATGGGAGGGGAGGGGAGGGGAGATAGTAGAGTATAGGAAAGGCAACAGAATACAACAGACACTAGTATGGCAATATGTAAAACAGTGGATGTGTAACCGATGTGATTCTGCAATCTATACGGGGTAAAAATGGGAGTTCATATCCCACTTGAATCAAATGTGTGAAATATGATATGTCAAGAACTATGTAATGTTTTGAACAACCAACAATAAAAAATTTAAAAAAAGAAAAAAAAGAACACAAACATCAATAAAATAAGAATTTCAATTAAAAATAGGCAAATGACATGCATAGACACTTCTCATAAGAAATAAAAACAGTCAGTAAATAATTATATGAAAACAATCCTTGTGCAGTGATGCACAACTGTAATACCTGAGGCTCAGGATCCTGAGGCAGGAGGATCAGGAGTTCAAATCCAGCCTGAGCAAAAGTGAGATGCTAAGCAACTCAGTGAGGCCCTGTTTCTAAATCAAATACAAAATAGGGCTGGCAATATGATTAAGTGATCAAGTGACCCTGAGTTCAATCCCTGGTGCAAATTATATAGAGTGCTCACCTAGCATGTGTGAGGCCTGGGTTCGATCCTCAGCACCACATTTTAAAAATATTTAAAATAAAGATACTGTGTCCAACTACAACTAAAAAATGAATTTAAAACAAAAGAAAAACCAGGCAGAATTTTGAATGATTAAATATTTTCTTGTATTTATTTTTTGAAATTGAGAAATGGAATGTAACAAAGCATGTGTGTGTGTGTGTGTGTGTGTGTGTGTGTGTGTGTGTATATATATATATATATATATATATATATTTAGCCATCAGTGAAATGGAAGTCAAAGCTAAAATGACATTCCATCTCATCCCAGGTAGAATGGCTACCATCAAAACAACAACAACAACATCAAGATAGAAAATAATAGATGCTTTGAAGAATGTGTGGGGGGGAAAGCAACACATTATTACTTGGAATGTGAGTTAATACAGCTGCAATGGAAGAGTATAGAGCTTTATCAAAAATCTAAAAATGGAACTTCCGTATGATCCATTTATTCAAATCCTAGGTATATATCCTTAAGAAATGTAGTAAGAGATACTGGCAGACCCACATTTATATCAATATTGTTCACAGACTATTTACAATAGATAAGACATGCAATCATTGTATGGGCCCATCAACAGCTGAATGGATAAAGGGAATGTGGTCTTTATGCCAGGGATTGTGATTCAGCCATAAAGCAGAAGGACATCCTATCATTTGTAGTAAAATGAATGGGAACAAGTGAGCAGCATGATAAAGAAAACAAGGCACACAGACAAGTAGAGCGTACTTTCTCTCACATGTAGAAACATGAGAAGAAAAAGTTGAAATCAGGAGAGAAATTATTACTGATTGATAAGGAGGCAAAGGGAAGAAAGCAGAAGAATTAGGGGAGAGGGTAGAAAAGCAAATGGACATGATCAATAGTCAATGTATATTCATGTATAGAAATACCACAATAAGTATCACTAATGTGTACCATTAGTATTAGTAATTCTAAAAAGTAATTTTTAAAAGCTTACACATGAATGCACACTAAAGTATATCTTTATAATGTTATAAAATTGCCTAACATGAAAAAGTTTCTCAGAGGTAGAGATCATTTGGAGTAGTAAAGCTCTAAGATACTACTTTTAACTAATTCTAATGTACTATGCTATACACTGAGAAATGGGAGCCAAAGAAAGTCTGTAATTATATAAAAAAGGAAATAAAAACTCCACAAAAATCCAAAATTAAGACTTGTCTTTCCAAGGATACTCCCCCCCGCTCCCCACCCCCTCTTTTCCAGCCACTTCCTCTCTATCTGTCCACGACTTTCTGAGTTCACCCATCTCTTTGGGCATTATCACTCTTTTAATTTTTATTTCTGTATTTTCATATGTATTTTTGTTTATTTGTCTCTTTTGTGCTTTCTTTCCAGATACTGATATATTTAACTTTTACTACTGAGGATCTACTCTACAGATATATTTTTCATGGAAGATTACTTATGTATATTCAAAGTTATTAGCAGCATTGACTTTAATAGGAAAGAAACCCCTACAAATATCATCTTCTTTCCTTTACCTCTTTTATTCACTTTTATTCACCTCCTATTGCCTTTTTGTCTGAACTTGACAAACATTTGAATGAAAGAATACTTGACTGAATATTGTATTTACTTTGTAAAATTAAAGTTCCTTATTTTAGTTTTAATGTGGTTCAGAATAATGTCATGGTTCTTTTTCATGTATAAGAAAAACTAGGAAGGGCTGGGATTGTGGCTGAGCGGTAGAGTGCTCACCTAGCACATGTGAGGCCCTGGGTTCCATCCTCAGCACCACATTTAAAAAAATTTAAAATAAAGATACTGTGTCCAACTACAACTAAAAAAATAAATTAAAAAAAAGAAAAACTAGGCATAATTTTGAATGATTAAATATTTTTTCTATTTAATTTTCTTAATTGAGAAATGGAATGTAACAAAGCACATTTTTTTTAAAAAAAGTATAACTATCAATACAAAATGTGCAATAGATTATGATTTTATTTGAGAGGACAAAGACCTAAAGGAACTGGTCTCCAAGACACCATGAAGGTCTTTAGTTAAGCATAATTCGTTATTTCTGACAATTCATTAGAAACCTAATGTATTCTCTTCATCTTACTCTTTTGCACCAAAAAATGCAGATACTATGATATTTATTATTGATTCAGGACCACTATTTAACTTCCTAGATAAGATCTATGACTTCTTATCCCAGATATGAGTTACATATCTAAAATAACCTGTCTAGGCTTACTGCTTTCATTATGCCTGATTGACCTCTGACATTCTATTATCACTGCCACTAACAAATTGTCAAATACTACACAGATACATGTAAACCTATTCTTGTAGCAGCACAATCAAAATAGCCAAGTTATGGAACAAGCCTAGATATCCCTCAACATATGAACAGATGAAGAAAATATGGTGTATATACACAATGAAGTTTTATTCAGTTATAAAGAAGGACAAAATTATGTCATTTAAAGGAAAAATGGATGGAACTAGAGAGTATAATGTTGAGTGAAATAATGCAGACTCAAGATTAAGGGCCAAATGTTATCTCTCATATGTGGATACTGGAGAGAAAAAACAAAGAGAAAAAGAGATTACAACAAAATAAGACAGACTAGTAGAGAAGAAGATGATCAAAGGGATGAGTACAGGGAAAGGACAGGTACTAGGAAGTGAAATTTACCACAGTATGTTATGTACGTATATAAATATACCATACTTCTAAGGACATCAAAGACATTTTGTTATATTTCAGATCTCTTAGACTGAGTATGTTTGCTAATGCATGTGGGACTATGTGTTTGTGTGTTCATCAAATATATGCTCCTGTATTTTAACCACTTATTCTATAATATTATAACATTCTTGTACAGCTACTGTGCATAAATTATCATGATATAACTCCAAAACATTTTCATCAGGATAAATATATCCTCATGTACATTATGTAAATTTCCACTGTACCTTTCAGCCTCTAACAGTTTCCTTGTCTGGATATTTTACACAACTGTTTTGTGTTGTCTTCTTTCATACAGAATAGTCTTTTTCAGGTTCCTTCTTATTGTATCATGTATCAACATTTTACTGCTCTTCTTTTCTTTTTTTTTTTTTTTTTGGCCAAATTGTATTTGTGTATTTCATAGCACTTTTAAAAAATATTACATGTAACTAAAAATCAAACCAGCATCTGTATATTTCACATTGCAGTAATTTGTTCTAATCAGTAGTCATTTCTCTTCCATATAATCCACTACAACTGTGAACTATGTAGTCTCAAAATATTAATTATGTATTTGTTAAATGTTTTTATATTAGAGTAACACAAACACATGATTTTAAAAAACATCTGTAGTAAAAGAGAGAAATTCCACTGACTTCAGCACTCCAAAAGATTACCTTGTTACCCTCCATCCCTGAATGAATAGTTTCTACGTTAGAGACTAGTATATAGACTAAATATTATTTCTCCATTTCTCCAACATGATTGTAACTCTTATTTAGATAAAACTTTAGACAGAAAAGGTGACTTCTTTTTTGGTACTGGAATTGAACTCAGGGGCACTCGACCACTGATTGACATCCCCAGCACTATTTTGTATATTAGTTAGAGACAGGGTCTCACTGAGTTGCTTAGTGCCTCACAATGCTGAGCTGGCTGTGAACTCACAATTGTCCTGTCTCAGTCTTCTGAGATATTGGGATTACAGGCATGCACCACCTCTCCTGGCTAAAATGGGAATTATTAAGTCAAACAAAGTCATGATTTGTCATTTAATGCCTTGATGAAATAGTGTCAGTTAATGAAACACCAATACTTTCCTAATCAGTTTTGACAGAGGTATACACACTCATTTAATCACTTGCTAATGAGACGAAAGAAGGAAATACATTGCAAATTAACTGCAACTAACTTTAATTTAATTACCTCTTAAATGAGTATATTATATGTTGTATATGGCCAATACCAATGCACTCTTCTTTAATTATATTACTTAGGATAGTCAAATTACTTTTTGTATTATTAAAAAATATCTGTGAGAAGAATATCATTTGGCTACCATTCTGACATACAGAGAAGCAGATTTTAGGTATATGGTAAGCAAAAAAAGGTCTACTAATTAGAATTTAAGAACAGGATATAGTGCCTAAACACGATCAGCACCTGGTCATGTATATAACCAGGGTAATACTTCTAAGTCAGGTCAAAGGCACAGATCTGGTTTTAAGTGCCTGATGACCAGTTTAGATTGAGAATTCATAAGGCTATCTATGCAGAGCATGACATCAGAATTATCATTGCAATTCAGAAAACAAACAGAAAGATAACAAGCAAGGACTTGGGCTTCTGTAGGACTTGAACAAAACACTTTGTTATGTGTCAATAAGGAGAAGGGACCCACACTTTGCCCATATTCTGACAATTAGAAACAGTGAATTACCATTAACGACAAAGATCAGTCATCAATAACCCCAAAATGGAGAATCTTTCTAAAGTTTATGTTGTGTGTCAGTGAGTAAATTCTTAAGACATTGTAAGCAAAATAGCTTTGAGTCCTACAGAAGCACAGTTATATAAAAAAACTCATGGTTAAATAGGAATGAAAGTGTAGTTAGAAGACCTGAGTCTTGGTGAGGAATGAGTAGAATGAAAGAAGGGTAAACTCAGGGTTCACGCGAATTATGGGGCATAAGTTGCTTTCAACTATGCTAATTTGGGATGTAGCAAATATATATATATATATATATATATATATATATATATATATATATATATTTACTAGGAGAGGATCTATTGAGCAGAAAAAGGTTGGTCATAGGTCATAACAGGTAACTGATGAGGACCACAACCAAGTCAAGATGGCGCCTGGCACGTTGCCAGGAGGAGTGGTTTATGAAGTAATGCCAGCAAGTCATTAAGATGTTGAGGATTCCTTAATGACTAACTGCTGTACCTAGATGATGTTAATTAAGTTAAGCTGTGTGTAATTAGTTAAGTATATACACCTCTGCTGTCCCATAATAAAGCGGCTCCCGCTGTTTCAAACTTCACAAGTTGCTTGTCACCCCCTGGTAATTTTGCCCACACAGACTGTAGCAGGTAACAATTTGCTTTTTGTGATTCTCCAGAGTAGGAAGGGATGGACACAGGAAACAGCACAGTGGTGACAGAATTATTCCTCCTTGGTTTGACCCAATCTCAAGATGCTCAAATCCTGCTCTTTGTGCTAGTCTCAATGTTCTACCTCATAATCCTCCCTGGCAATGTTCTTATCATTCTTACTATAGGATCAGATCCTGGACTTAATGCTCCCCTCTATTTCTTCTTGGGAAACTTGGCCTTCCTGGATGCCTCCTACTCCTTCATTGTGTCTCCCAGGATGCTGGTGGACTTCTTCTCTGAGAAGAAAGTAATTTCTTACAATTGCTGCATCACCCAGCTGTTTTTCTTGCACTTCCTTGGTGTAGGGGAGATGTTCCTCCTTGTTATCATGGCCTTTGACCACTACATCTCCATATGTCGGACTCTACACTATGCAACAGTCATGAGCCCCAGGGTCTGCTATGCATTGCTGTTGGCTCTGTGGCTTGGGGGTTTTGCCCACTCCATTGTGCAAGTGGCCCTTATCCTGCACTTGCCCTTCTGTGGCCCAAACCAGCTGGACAACTTCTTCTGTGATGTGCCACAGGTCATCAAGCTGGCCTGCACTGACACCTTTGTGTTGGAGCTCCTGATGGTCTCCAACAGTGGCCTGCTCACCCTGCTGTGCTTCCTGGGCCTTCTGGCCTCCTATGCTATTATCCTCTGCAGAATAAAGAGACACTCCTCAGAAGGGAAGAGCAATGCTATCTCGACTTGCACGACCCACATTATCCTTGTATTCCTCATGTTTGGACCTGCCATTTTTATCTACACCCACCCCTTCAGGGTTTTCCCAGTTGACAAAGTGGTTGCTCTCTTTCATACAGTCATCTTTCCTTTGCTGAACCCTGTAATATATACTCTTCGCAACCAAGAAGTGAAAGCCTCCATGATAAAGCTGTTATGTCAGCACAGGGTGTTCTAAATGAAGTAGAAACATGAGTAAATCAACAGCAGACTAAGTCCAATAAAAATGAAATAAATTATTTCTTTATGCACTGAACAAATGAGTCATTTAGTAAATATACTATTACCAATCACTTTCAATTTTCAGGCTGTGTGGCATATGAAGGAGATAAACAACATCCAGGTGTCCTAGGATTATATTCAAGTGAATAAATATAGGTAAAACTATTAAATCAGGAAAAAATGTCAACAGCAGTGCTACACTCTAGATTGACTGGGGAGGTGCTAAATACCTTGCTTTTGATTGTCAATAAAACCAGCTGAATCCTTGGGATTCAGCTGATTCAAGATGATCTGAAAGTAGTAACCATACAATTACCTGAGATATTATAGGAAGAAAGGATGACTAATACAAGGATCCACAATTTTATAAGTTTGGTACATTTGAAGACCACAAGAATAACAATGTAGCTTAGTGGAGTTGAAGCATTTGAAAGTGGCAAGAATTGAAAAGAAGAGAGGTTGGCAGGTAAAACTCTCCTGAAGGATTTTCAGCCAAGAAGTTCTCACCATTTAAACCTCAAATGAGTTCATAAAAGGCATTAAACTGGAGAGTATTAATGTTTTCTACTTGTCATAAGGAAAAAGGCTCAAGACTCTGGAGGAATATGGGAAATAAAATTTCATTAAGTAGAAAAAATTCACACTGTTAAGTTTTTTTTATGGTGCCTTAATTAGTTTCAAAATTTTCCTAAATTTGAAAAGTATTGTGATTTTCCTCACTGTTGTTGTTAATCTTGGAGAGGAATTTGAGTTCCCTTCAAATGATTTCATCCTGAATGTAATTATGTTGGCTATTTGGTATGCTAATCTTTATTTAGTTATAGATGACTAAACCACTTCAATTTCTTTCTTTGTTTCTTTGTTTGCTTGGATAGGGGTAATACCAAGTATCCTATATTTGAAATAGTTGAATGGGTTGTAAAAGCAGCCTATGAACTTGGAATCAAGTTACATATATAATATATATATATATATATATATGAACAGCAAACTGGTCAATTGAAGAAATCCTGTCCTCATAGCAATTATTAATATGCAGAACACAGCAATTATTTTTCCATTTCAGGCTATAAGGTCACAAAACTGAAACTGTGTGTAATACTCAGGAAAATTGCTCAGAGCTTTTCTAGCACTAGTCGATAGTAGATATCTCCATATATAATGGAAACCTTATATCCTGTAGTCCCTATGCCAATTCCCTGATTTCTGAATTTAAGACTTACTAAGTCAATCAGAAGTTATAAGAAGACTTTATCCATGATGCCTTTGGAGAAGACAAAGTTGGATTCTGTCTTAAGAAGACTGGAAATCAGCTTCAACCTACAGTCTTCTTTGGATGAACAAGGGCTTTCTAATGGTTTGTTGTGAGGTGCTTCCCTCGGCATTGTAGGTTGCTGGGTAGCATCTCTGACCTCAACCTACTAGAGGTAATGTTTGCCCACACTTGAGACTCTCTGAGTTAAGAAGATTAGCTTCCTCATTTTGCAATTAGTACATGATCTAGTACCTATGCAACTTATGATTTTTTTAAAAATTGTATTCATGGTATAATAAAAAAATCACTGGAAAATATTAGTATGCTATCTAAATATAATAAAAAAATCATTTGTATGTATTTCTATACTATCCAGAGTATGAAAGAAAATAATATTAAACTAACTATGATGACTGTATTCAAAACAGCAGAAAATAATGTATAAAAAAGATAAAAGGTCAGACACATGGCACATGCCTGTAATCCCAATGGCTTAGGAGGCAGAGGCAGGAGGATCATGAGTTCAAAGACAGCCCTAGCAGAGGCAAGGCACTAAGCAATTCAGTGAGACCCTGTCTAAATAAAATACAAAATAAGGTTGGGGTGTGGATAATTTTTCGGTGCCCCTGAGTTCAAACCCCGTCCCCCCCAAAAAAGGATAAAATAATTTCAACAGAAAATTATAATTCAAGAAATCATCAACTAAAATTCTATTAATTAAAAATTGTTAACATAAGAATTCATCACGACTTTAAAATTGATTAAACACAGGAAACTGCAAAAAAAGTTAGCTAGAAATAAAGTGAATAAAAAATTTCAAATGAAATGCAAATTGGATAAAAAGGAAAATAAGGAAAGGGTATTAGAAATATGTAAGATACAATGGAAATGACCTACCTATATATAGTTGACATCCAAGTAGTGTGGGAAAAAGAGAAAATGGAAAGATGCAATATTTGCAGAGAACTTCCATAAAGTGATAAACGGAATCAACATGGACCATGGACCACAAGTCTTTGGTCCATAAGCAGAATAAAGTTTTGAGAAAAAAGACCCAAACACATGAATGTAAAGCAGATAAAAGTCAATGATAAAGAGACTCTTAGAAGCCGCTGATAGAAAGAAGCACATATTGACTTGAAAGGATAAACAATAAGGATAGCTTTTCCCCATAAAACAAACATGGAAATCAGAGTACAATGATACCTTGAAACTGCTGAAAGATGACAAAACAAGTCAAATAATTGTTATTAGATAAAGAAAACCGTTTAAGTTAAGAGAAAGACATTTTTTAGACAGAAAATCTGTTGTCTGGGAATTTGTACTAAATCAGTATTAGGAGTAGTTCTTCAGTAAAGAGACCCTAATCCTAAAAGGAAACAATAAATTAAATGAAAGAATACGTTAATTGTCAAGTTGATACATGTAAATAAGTATAGACTGATTATTGACAGTACAAACAGTAGTGCATTTTAAAGGTTTTATCGTACATATGTACAGTAATACAGCATGTATGTAATATATACATATTATACATATTGTGTGTCTGTATGTGCACATGACAAGAGTCATGAACAATGAAAGAAACAATAAACAAGGAATTTAAGTGTTCTATGATTCTAATATATTAAAATATTTGGTCAAACTAATACTTTGAGTAGAATCTCTGGATATATGTTTAATCTTTATGAAATCCTGTAAAATACTAATAGGAAGTCTTCTAACTGTAAAATTCAGGACAAGTTTTGAAAAGGATTATTTTGCCTGAAAACAGCTAAACAGAAGAAAGAAAGAGTGTCTGAAATAAGAAAAAAAACATATAGAAAAGTAAATATACTACAAAAAATAAACATTAAAAGCTTCATTTAAATTCTGGAATTGCTAAACTTCAAGCATGAATGCTTTCACATACTTAATAAATAGGTAGAAAAAAGTTGAAATAAAAGGAAAGTTTGAAATAAAATAAATACAGTTGTTGTTTGTTGTTCATGGGTTCCATATTTGTTTATTTGCCTACTCAGGAAATTTATCTGAAACCCCAAGTCAACATCTGTTATGCTTTTGGAGTGATTTGAGGACATGCAGAGAACAGCAGAAACAAAAACAAAAATACTTGAAACACCCTGTGTGGGCACTCCCAGCTAAGGTGGCACAAAATGACACTGAGTTTTCTTTCAGCTCTTTTCCTGTAACAAGTGTCCTTTTCACAGTCTATTCACAACACTGTTTTCCATGTATTTACAGTTATTGTTGGTGATTTCTGCTGTTTAAAGAGCGCCCATCAGAGTGCTAAGAATGTTCCAAAACACAAGGAGTCTGTGATATGCCTCAGGGACCAATGCTTGTATTAGTTAAGCTTCATTCAAGCAGGAGTGATGCTGGTGGCAGTGAGGTCATTTTAAAACAGCAGTCTTTTAAAAAAATAAGCACAGATAAAACAAAATAATGTATTGATTGTTTGATGAAAATGTTGAGACCAGAGATTTGTAGAAAGATATGTTGCATTATTCTCTAAATTATTGTCATTTATTAATAAACATTAATGAATAATTATAATGTTATATTATATAATATAAATAAAAGTTTCTTTTAGGCTGCCATTTTTTTAAAGTTAGATAAATAATAAGACTGTAAGGATAAAATACTTTAGAAAATCACAGAATGTTACCACTATAAAATATTGGTGATCTCATTACAATCCTTAGAACTTCAGAGGAGCAACAGATGAGAAAATTTAATCTTCCTGAAAACAGTAAAAAAATGGGTAATTACTTAAACACTTATTAATCTAGAAATATTTAAATAGTGAGACACTGTCTTTCAGTCCCATGAGCTTCTGTAAGTCTACATTCTTTTTTGTACAATATGTTTTTCAGAGATACAGAAAATCCAGAGGCAATAGCTGAACCTTTCAAACTTCTAGAACACAAAAATAAAGAAAATGCTGTGATATCACTCTGGCCAATATTTTTTTGAATATGACCACAGGAAAACAAACAGAAAAAAACAGAAATAAAAAGGATTGAGCCAAATTAAAAGATTCTGCAAAGCAAAGAATTCAAGTAAGAAAATATTCTAGAGTGTGAGAAAATATTGGCAACACATACATATCTGATAAAATATATAAAAATCTCAAACAACTCAATGTTAAGAAAAAATAATTTAAAAATTGGCAGTAGGTCTGAGTAGAAATTTCTCAAAAGAAGGATAAAAATAATAGCCAATGTATATGAAAAATCTCCTTTATCATTAATCATCAGGATTCACTCAAATGAGATGTCACCTCACACCTGTTACAAAGGCTGCTATCAAAAAGATGAGAGTAACATGGAGAAAAGGGAACTCTTATACACTATTAATGGAAAATACTGAGGGCATGTAAATTAGTAAACCTAAATGGGAAAAAAGTATGGGGGTTTTCTCAAAATTCAAAATAGAGCTGCGTATAATCCAGTTACCTGTAAACTGACTATGTATCCAAAGAAAAATATCTGAAGATTTTTCTGCACTCCCATGATTATTTAGCACTATTCACAATAGCCAAGATACAAAATCAACATAAGTGTCTATCAACAAATGAATAAAGAAATGTGGTATATATGCACAGTGAAATAATATTTAGAATTTAAATAGGTGAAATCTTGTCATTTGTTACAACATGGATGAACCTGGAAGATATCATGTTAAATGTGGTAAGTCAGGCACAGCAAGACAAATATCATGTGATCTTACTTATATTCGAAACCCAAAAGTAAACCAAATAGAAATACAGAGTAGAAAGGTGGTTACCAGAGGCTGAGATGAAGATAGTTTAATTAAAGAGCACAAAATGTTGTAATGAAAGAGGAATAAATTTAAAAAGCTTATTATACACCCAGGAGACCATAGTTCAAAATTTATATTATCGTCTTAAAAATTTCTTACTGACTGTATTTTAAGTGTTCTCACCATAAAAATAATCACATTTTCTGAAATGGCAAAAGGATATTTTAAAAATCCCCAGTGTATTTTTACCACTAGTCTCTGAGGGATCTAATAACTATCAAATTTGTTTTCTCCTATATGTCCCTTACCAATGGATACTTTTAAATACTGTACTCTTTTCAATCCAGAGCAGACAAGTTCACTGTGAGATGAAGACTAAGCATTTCAGGATTTCATAAAGTTGTTACTTCCAAAGTCCAAGTGCAACCTGGTAGGTTTCCTGACCCTTACACATTACCCTACCTTTAAACTACATATGCCACACTATTTGAAGTTACAAATGGAATGTGTATCTAAATAATAAATACAAATGCCAAATTTCTAAAAGAATGAGGGGATTGAAAAGAGCTAACTAAATGGAAATAAATTTGACTTTGTTTCAAATTGAAAAAATATTAAAAATACATTTTATAATGGGTGCTAAGAAATTAATTGAATACTCCTAGCTGAATAAGTCATGTTTAGAAAAGAGATGTTGTGTTTAAATTGTTTGCCCACACTGATTAGATTGAATGGTTTTATATTGTCACATGATATAAGAATCTTTACCTACACTCTTTAAAGCATGCAATAATTTTTAATAGTGGATATATAACAAGACTGCAAGCATAAAATGCTTGATCCATAGCTTAGATAGTCACAACATATTACCACACATGATACCATTGTTATATTCATTAGAATTTAAGAGGAATGACATGAGATAAAATCTGACATCTCTAAGAAACAGTCTAAAAATGGGTAAATATTTAAACACTAATTCAACTGGAAAATAATCAATAGTTTGGAGGTTCATGTGCTCCTGCAAGTATACTATTTATATACTTCCTAGAAATATAGACTGTCCAGAGGAAATAACTGCACCTGATAGTCTTACTGCAAGAGTACAAGCACAATCAACAAGTCCTGGTGGCCAGTGAGAATAATTAGACATTTCCACTTTCAAATTCTGCTCATTTAATTTTTACATAACTCTGGAAGATGGAGTGAAATATAATGGTTGGTATATGGGACACTTCTAATAAGATATTTGCCTTAATGCTAGCTATGCAAGGGAAGAGTATGTAATTGCATGATTTGTGTGGTTAGCTAGAAACACAGTGTATTTTCACATTTAAATCATGTGACTTACAGGTTAAAATTTACAAAAAAAAATTCCCACGTATCTAATTTTCTTTTTTAATAATCATTATTTGGTCTGGTTATAAGATTCTGATAAACAAGAAAAGTTCTAGAAATAATTCACAGACCTCTAATAAGAATTGTATTGCAGCCCTAAATCAAGGGAAAGGGAAGGCTCTGCACTTTATGGCTTAAAGTAGATCAAGTTCTGACCTCATTAAATGTAAGCCCCCTTTTTTTTTAATTCACTTAGCCGAGTCCGCCTCAGTCATTGGCACAATGTCTTTGATTTAATTCATCCTGAATAATCTTAAGTTTAAATAAGCATTTGTGAAAATAATTGAGAAGAAACAAAGATCCAGAAGGGACAATAACTTTCATGATACTGTATGTACAGTGCATCTACATTTTTTTGTGGTATTGTCTTTTCTTTTTCTTTTAATAAACAAAATTAATGGTTCATCTCTCTTATTTTTTCTCAAATTCTTTGATAAAAATTGGATAACACAATAATAATAGTGAACTTGGTATATCCTAGTCTTAAGGAGGTGATTTTGAAATTTCTGTGTATGGTTGATGTATGAAGACATATGTACTAAATAGAAATATCATATTCAGATTTTTGAATACAGTTTTGTAAAACACTTGCAAGCAATTATTTTGTTGGATAAATAAGCTGAATAACATTAATGTTTATAGAGGCAATAGGAATCATTCCAGTCTAAAACCTCTGTCTTTCCTGACATATTGTCTTTAATTTCAATTAACAATGTAACTGTATTAACATTAAACATTACATTAATGATATGAGTATTCTCTATTATGATTACTTTCAGTAATATACAATGCACATTTTGTTTGAACACTGCTTTTTAATGTGACAATGATGAAACTTTATAGTGCATACTGAAGAAAGGATATGATATGAATGTTTCAGTCAATGAACTTCTGCAAAGCTCAAATATAAAAATGTACTTCATTATTGATTTTCAAAGTCCTTCTTTATGTTCATAATAAACTAAGAATTCAACCACGGTCTGATCTGGAGCCAAACATGAAGACAGAATTAAGGGTTGATGCTCTGGATAAATGATAAAGTAAAATGCAGAAGTAATGAATAGGAACACTGTCTTATTATTCTCTGTGACTTTCTGTGTTTTCTTCTCTTTTAGGCAACTTCTGACAGACTCACAAAAGTAGATATATGGATATCCTAAGTAAAAACACAAGTATTTCTGAGTTTATCCTGCTTGGACTTTCTCATTCCCATGAAATTCAAATATTCTTTTTTGTTATCTTCTTTCTTGTTTATGTAGCTGCAGTAGTGGGGAACCTTCTCATAGTGATTTCTGTGATACTTGATAAACACCTTCACTCACCAATGTACTTCCTTCTGGCAAATCTATCATTTTTTGACCTATGTCTTTCCTCTGTTGGAACTCCCAAAGTGATTGCAGACTTCCTTAGAAAACACAAAACCATCTCATTGTGGGGCTGCATGGTCCAGATGTACTTTATGCACTTCTTTGGGGGTGGTGAGATGTCTCTCTTGATAGCTATGGCCATCGACAGGTATGTGGCCATATGCAAGCCCTTGCACTACCAGACCATCATGAACCGCAGGATGCTCATTGGGTTTCTGGTGCTGTCATGGGTGGTTGGATTCATTCATACCACAAGCCAAATAGTTTTCCTGGTGGGTTTACCTTTCTGTGGTCCCAATGTTGTGGACAGCATCTTCTGTGACCTATCTTTGGTCATCAAGCTGGCCTGCACTGACACCTATATCCTGGAGCTCCTGGTGATTGTGGACAGTGGGCTCCTGTCCCTGGTCTGCTTCATCCTCTTGATCATATCCTACATCATCATGTTCGTCACCCTCTGGCAGCACTCCTCCAGGGCCTCCTCCAAGGCTGTGTCCACACTCTCTGCTCACATCACTGTAGTGATCCTCTTCTTTGGCCCCGCTATCTTCATCTATGCTTTTCCATTCAATAGTTATTCTGTAGATAAGTTTCTGTCTGTGTTTTACTCTATAATCACCCCCTTCCTTAATCCAATTATTTATACTTTGAGGAATCAGGAGATGAAGGCAGCCATTAAGAGACTGAGCAGTCAACAGATTGGTTCCTGTGTTTTCTCTTAGATATTGTTTGTGTTCTTGCTTATTTGTCTGCCTTCTACTATTTTAGTGAATCGAGTCTTAAGTATTTAATTAAGTGACTGAAATAAAAATACTAAATGATATCAGTTTTATTCCTACCATATTCTATATATTAAGGCACTGTAAATGTTTTGATTTAAAATTTTCATAACAGAGATACATTTCTGGAAAAGCAAACATTATTTTATAACATGAGTCTTAAGATATCAAAAATATGTAAACACAGTGTTTCCTTATAAAATCTTTGTAATATTTTGGTGAATGAAATTGCGAACTATTTACTTTTAGTAAGAATATCAAAGATGGTGATAATTTTTTTACTTCTACAATTGTGTTCTTTAACTTAATGTTCTTAAAGATATCTTCCATTATATGTCAATATTATGAAGGTTTCTCAGTGGTATTAAATTAGAATTTGTAAAAACTTTCTTCAGTTCTATGGCCTCAACAGTGTACTCATGGTATAAAAAATTAGGAAAATATTTTCAAACATTTTTTTGTGTTTTTAATTTGTTTCCTAAAATTTAAAATCAATGGCAGTAATAATTAAAACTTTTTCTGTGTCAATATATTTTTATACTAAATAATAAGCGTTATTCAATGTGTCTTTATATTAATTCAAGTGTTTATAAAGCAACCTTTTTTATAGTTACTAAGAACCAGACTCCTTTTCAAGCAATATAAAACATTGTTAGTGATATATGTCTAGTTCCTGTCCCAGAGAGGATTACAAGGTTGAAGTGGGGTGAGAGATCTATGTTACTCATTGTGATCTCAGAAAACCACTGTGAGAATGAGATGTTTAAACCAAGGATATAAGAATTAAGGAAACTGCATAACAGCACATTAGAGAGAGGAAGAGATATTCAGACAGAAGTTTCAGTCTATATAGCTATTGTGGAGTCAAAAGAACTGTGTCTACTGAAGATAGACCTTTATGAAGAAGTCTTATGAATTAAAGATGGCAAGTTTAATACTGAGATTGAATACAGGTGAAGACTTCAGAATATGTAAGTAGTAAATCCTCTTGTTTAATAAAAATTATAAATAAAGGAATTTAAGTGGGAGGGATTAGAAATAGTAACCTTTGATTTTAATACAGTTATGTCTTCTTAAGTGGATAACTGAAAAAGGTAAGTGAGCTGGCTTTTCTTCTTATCCTGATCTGTTAAATGATAGTAAATTTATTGAAACTGTACAATGAAGCCTTTTTAAAGGTAAATAAAAATCTACAGTTATGCAAAAAAAAAAAAAATCTAACAGACCATTTCCAGGTGATGTCCTATACCTGGAAATCAAGCTTACATATATTCCCTTTTCACCCCGTTATGTTCCCTACTTCAATTTGGCCCCAGACCATGTCTTTTAAATTGTTTATCTTTATTTAATAACTAATACTTGATCATAGATATAATAATAGTTATTGTGTCTAGTGATACTGATTGCAAAGTGTATAAAGAAACTTTTAACTTTGAGAAAAATATTTGATAGTTGATAAATGTGATAATTTTAGGTACATTTATGAGGCAAAAAATTTCCATCTTATCATTTAAAATTTTGAACTTTAGTATCTGCAAATCAATTCTCATATAATAGGAATTAAAAGTTAATTGGTAAGAAAAAATATAGCAAAGCCAAAAGAATGTACTGGTTGAAAATAGTGTTCAGGGTAGATCTTTTCAACATATGGGCAACAACAACAACAACAAAAATTGGCACATAGTAGATATCCTATTAGTTATTAAAAAGCAGTATCTTTTTTCATTATCATACACCTCTTTTTTAAAATCTCCCCTTAGGTAGTTTCTAGCCAACTCTGCATTCTGATAGCCAGTGGCTAATTACATTCCCCAAAGACAAAGCAGGTAAAGGGGAAAGAAATTATTGTTTGCTGGGCTTTAGGGACATCTTGTTATTTATTTGTATTTTTTTCATTCTCCTCTTTGCCTTAATTTGTAATTGGTCTGTAAGTTTGCCTTATGCATTAAATTTAAATAACTAATGTGTTGTAATGGATTGTGTTTTCTAAATTGCTATTTCTTTGCAACAAAATAAATTTCAATACACCAATAAATTATTTTTTCTGTAAACTTTTTCTTTAATGGAACTAAGGTTTTAATAAATGACCATTCATTATGATTTAAACCACATCTTAAAACATATGACTTTTCTGTGTATGTATATTAAATTTTCTCCCAAAGTAAGAAACTGAGTCATCAAAGGAAGAAGTTCTATCCTGTAACTTGATTAAGCCATAGTCTTCCTGCTAGAAAGAAGTTGATGTGTTCAGCAGCTCACGGAAGTAGAATTCTACAATTTCCTTGTGAATGAACAAAGATGAATGAATGAATAACAGAAGATGGATCAGAGATTCAATTTATCTAAAGATATGTTAATGTTCCACTAAGAATAGTTTTCACTTATGATCCAATGTGGACTGGGGAAACACATGACTGTTTCTTTTAGATTGAATTTTGTCCTACAATCATCTTCTTCCTTCTTCAGTACTGTTAGGGTAGCTGGCACAAATATCCATCAGAGTCACATCTCTGAGTTCATGCAAACGTTCACTGACTGAGAATATCTTCCAGGATCCCTTCTGCAATGTGAAGCAGCCTGCTGAACTAGGTATTCCAGTACAATGGAGTAGTTAAAAAATAACCTGTTTGATTTTGTGATTGTTACTTGATTTCTTGGCTCTGGTTTTGGTAGTTAGGGACTCTTTCAGGTTGGCTCTAATATGATGGTCCTCCCTGGGTGGACAGGTGCTGATTATCAAAATAGAGTTACTTTGGCCTATGGACCTAACAAGTACTAGGGTGACTTTTATTTTAAAAATTTAAAGACTGGTTTTAAGTATAATTCTTAGATCTTGAATAGAGTTCTTTTTACCTAGAAATGATAAAACAATAGATTTTTTTCATATGATCAAACATTTACCTAAAAAGAAATGAAAATAGGAAAAAAAATGGACGAAGTATAGATATAGATATTATACATGTGAATAATATTATGGATCCTATTTTCTACCTTATGTCTTATTACCATAATATCACATCCCTAAGACCTAGAATACCTAAAGGTTTACTTATTTAGCCACACAATACTTCATAAACCTTAGTTAGAGAAAATTCTCTGGAAAAAGACTGTGTCCTGATATAAAAGAAATAGTTTTGCAGAATACAGAACTCTCTGGTTTATCTAAAATATTAGGGTCTATATGCCACTTATTTATGTCTTGTTAGCTATTGTGCACAAAACACATTGTTATACTTTTTATAAAAATGGAAATAATTTTTGTCTCAAAATTGGAGATAGTTTCTTAAATTACACACTAAAATAGTTCATTTTCCTAAAATAAAAAATATGA
The DNA here is from genome assembly GCF_021218885.2 of Marmota monax. Taxonomy (NCBI): domain Eukaryota; kingdom Metazoa; phylum Chordata; class Mammalia; order Rodentia; family Sciuridae; genus Marmota; species Marmota monax. Next base: position 34,802,850 of record NW_026693777.1, read on the forward strand.
TACATATAAATTACAAAAAAAAAAAATCCCAGAGAAAGGATTTTTATTAACAGCATTCAGAGAGGTGTAGTCTCTACAGTTCTCATTGGGAGGCAAGATAGTTGGTCCCTCATGTATTGTTCTAGAAAAAACTTAACTATATTTTGAAAAGGGAAGTGACACTGAAACAAAACCTTTGTTCAGGTTTGGATGTGTGGTATCACCCAGAAGCTTACACATGAGACAATGCAAGAAGGTTCAGAGGAGAAATGGTAGGGTTGTGAGACTCTTAACCCAATTAATGAATTAACCACCCCCCCATAGGGATTAACTGGTAACTGAAGTGGTTGGATGTGGCTGGAGGATGTAGAAATTGGGGGCATGCCTTTGGAGTATATATTTGTATCTGGTAAGTAGAGACCTGTCTCTCTGCTTTCTGATCATGAAGTGAGCTGTTTCCTTCTTCCATACTCTTCTGCCATGATGTTCTACCTCACCTTGAGCCCTGTGGAATGGAGTCTGCTGTCAATGGATTGTGACCTCTAAAACTGTAACCCTCCAAATAAGCTTTTCCTCCTCTACAATTATTCTTGTCAGATCGTTTAGTAAGCAAAATGTTCTGTTGTGCTATTGAACCATAGTATGACTCTAGATAACAAAAATGTACTCTACATTTCCAAAAGCAGGAAGAAATTATTTTGAAAGTTTTACTATGAAGAAATGACAAATAAGAATATAGGAATAAATAAACAAATCCCAAATGTTTTGTCTGATTTAAGATGACTGAACCATAATGGGGTAGGGAGGGAGTGCATGGGAGGAATAGATGAACTCTAGATAGGGTATAGGGGTGGAAGGGGAAGGGAGGGGACAAGGGTTTAGCAATGATGGTGGAATGTGATAGACATCATTATGTATGAAGACATGAATTAGTGTGAACATGCTTTATACACAGAGATATAAAAAAAATTGTGCTGTATATGTGTAACAAGAATTGCAATGCATTCGGCTGTCATGTATTTAAAAAATAAAATCAATTAAATATTAAAAAAAATATACATATACCCTTACTGTGAGTTAAAAATTACACAACCTTTACGCATATCAAACCATCCCATGGTACGTTCTTAATGTGTACTATCTGTAAGTTTTTATGTATCAGAGAAAAATAAATGATAGATTCAACACATGAATGAGGACATGCTTTAATTAATTCAAACTGCATTTTCTTCTTTTTGTTTTCCTTATTATATTATTCAGCAAACCACATACTGACTTATCAACTTTATCATTGAAACTTTTACTTCATGGTTGCGAAGTGTATAAATTACAGGGTTCAGCAAAGGAAAGATGACTATATGGAAGAGAGAAACCACTTTTTCAGCTGGGAAAACCCAGAAGGGGCAGGTGTAGATAAAAATGGCAGGTCCAAACATGAGGAACACAATGATAATGTGGGTGGTGCAAGTGGAGATAGCCTTGCTCTTCCCTTCTGAGGAGTGTCCCTTTACTCTGCAGAGGATGACAGCATAGGAGGCCAGAAGGCCCAGGAAGCACAGCAGGGTGAGCAGGCCACTGTTGGAGACCATCAGGAGCTCCACCACAAAGGTGTCAGTGCAGGCCAGCTTGATGACCTGTGGCACATCACAGAAGAAGTTGTCCAGCTGGTTTGGGCCACAGAAGGGCAAGTGCAGGATAAGGGCCACTTGCACAATGGAGTGGGCAAAGGCCCCAAGCCACCGAGAAAAGTAAGACTAGCACAAAGACCAGGAGCTCAGCATTTTGAGATTGGGTCAAACCAAGGAGGATAAATTCTGTCACCACTGTGCTGTTCCCTCTCTCCATCACTTCTCATTCTTCAGAATAAAAGCAAAACAGAGGTCATCTGTTAGAAAAACTTTTTCTTTTGTTTCACAGGTCCACCCTAGATAAAAGCAATATTTGCCATAGCCAACACATCCTAGTTAAATACAATTTATACCCCATAAGTCTTCTGTGCCCTGGATCAACCCCTCTATCCTTCTTCTAATTTCTCACTAAGGCTCTCTTTTTCTAGTCACATGCACATTTACCTTTTAACATGTGCTTCTATATAACTGTCTTCTGTAGGACCCTGAGATGTTTTGCTTGGGGTATGTTAAAAATTTCCCATTTAAAGGAAAATTTAACCATTATCAAGGTTGTCCTTTTTGTGGTGTTTTAGGACTATTATTATTATTAATGGTTCTTCATCATTTCTAATTGTTGGATTATTGGCCAAGTTTGGGTTCCTTCTCTTTATCCTCAAAAAACAAAGTGCTTTTGCACTTGCTTTTCTATTCAGGTCCTATGCAAGCCTGAGTTCCTGCTTGCTATCTTTCTGTTTGTTTTCTGAATTTATGTATTGCTGGTTTGCAACTCTCTGCTCTGCTTTGTTGTCCTTTGTGCATTCTCCCTCTAAACTGGTCATCAGGATCTCAAGCAAAATATGTACATGTGATTTGCCTTAGGGGATTCCTTTAATTAACGATGGTCTGGGCCAATCCTATATCTGCACTACATCCTGCTCTTAAATTCTAATTAATATTCACCCAGCCTTATTTGCTTAATCAATCTCAGAATGTTAGTCAAATGATGTCCTTCTCTCACACAGGTATTGTTTTATAATACAAAAATTCATCAGAATACATAAAAATTTTTGTCTATCCCTACTAATAATATTAAAGCATAGTAGAGTGGGAATTCTCTAGATGGAAATATACTGCAAAATATTCATTTGATAGATAAGAAAAAAATAAAAGTTTTTAATTTATGATTAATGTACTCTTTTTTTAACTTATTAGCAAGTGATAGGCAAAATTATGGGTGTGTACTTTTACATTTCAACTAATTAGATAATTATTAATTAATGGTTCATCTATTTTTGCAATTTATTTATGCACTTTATAATGTCATGGTATTGCTTTTCAAAATATTTCCTCTTTTCTGGCTATAATGCTTTTCTAAATATTTATGCTGGAGAAATTGGGAATTAAGGTGTAGTCCATATGATAGTTTGCAAAGTAGATTATTCATTCTAGGGAGGGGGCACAACATATTTAATTGGGATGATTAAAAATAGTGCACCTTCTTTCTATGTCACTCTAAGCTATATTTTTGAAAAATCTTATATTTCCCAATGTGTTATAATTTTTGTGTTGGTATAATTGTGCAAATATTTAATAACAAATAAATTCTCACACATTGTTAGACTGTATGTTTAAGTACTGGAGTGGATGACTTAAAAGATGAATCATTACTAATTAAACTGATTGCTGCCATGCGACATACAAGTAGTACCATTGAGTTTTTTTGTTTTTTTTTTTTTAAAGAGAGAGAGAGGGAGAGATTTTTAATATTTATTTTTTTTTAGTTTTCAGCGGACACAACATCTTTGTTTGAATGTGGTGCTGAGGATCGAATCCGGGCTGCACGCATGCCAGGTGAGTGCGCTACTGCTTGAGCCACATCCCCAGCCCCAATACCATTGAGTTTTGATTACATGTAATGCTTACTTTTCAGTAGTTCCAGGAACCCAGTGTAATGCAATTTGGCAATGGAAAGTAATGAAATACATGCTACAAGATGAATAAAAAGAAAAAGCTTTACACTATGTTAATGGGGATAGTCACACACACAAAAACAATATTTAAAAGGTCCAGAAATGGAAAATTTAGAAAAAATGTAGCATAATGATTGCCTAGGTTTAGGGGGTGGAATGAAGATTGACACAACATATATGAGAACATTTTAGCCTGATGAAACTGTTCTAGAATTATATCATGATGATTCTTGCATGATAAACTATGATTAAATAGTGCATTTTAAATGTTGTGTTTTATGATGTGCTGATAATATCAATATTGAAAAATATTGATGTAAGTAAATGTGGAGTGATACTAATGTAAATGTAATATAAATCACTAATGACATCACTATATAGATGAGATGGGAAGGGGAAAAATTAGGGAAAGAATAAAAAATAATCAGATCCAAAAGACCTTAAAGAACTCATGGGACACTTAGGCAATGTGTTATATTTTTTAACACACCTGTGAGGAAATATCTAAACATTTATTTTATGTGATTAGTAACATTTGTAACTAATAACTGGAGCCCGCCATAGCAGAGAGCTGACATCACCAGAGTTTGGCAGATGGGATCCCTTCCCAGCAAAATCGCTTCAACAGGTATGTGACTCCCATCCCCACCAGATGCATACAGCTGGGAAACCTCAAAAATCTTGCCCCAGAGCTCTGTGGGCGTGACTGTAGGGTCTGAGGGAAGCAGAGGGGAGTCCCGAACCCCAACTCCCCCTACCACCAGCAGCAACACCCAAGGCCTTAGCCACCAGTCCCCGGGGGTGTGGCCACCGAAGGGGTCCAGACAAATTAAACTGATGGTTCCCAGATCACCTGCTCCACAACCTTGGGGTCTGGATGAATGACAAACAGAGAGAGTGCTCATTCATTCAGGAAATATGGCACTCAGGGGGGCTGCAACTGTAACTAGATCTGTGGAGATGCCTCTGGGGAGCGGGGCCTGGCTGGCTGGCAGGAGGAAGGGGGGAGGGGCCGGAGGAGAGAAACGGCTTTGGACTAACAGGATTGGAGAGATGCCCAGTAGGGGAAGAGTACCCACCTTACAGGAATTGCTGCCAGCACACAGAGGGCAGAAGCTCGGCTCGGAGGGCACAGCTCCGCCTACTGGCAGAAAAGAAAATAGAACTCTAAGACTTCATTTATCATTTTTTTTTTCTTTTCCCTTTTCAGTTTTTATTGTTCTTTCCATTCTCCTTTATTCTACCTACTTTTCTCTCCCTCTTTCTCTTTAAGGACTCCTTCCTTCCCCTTCCCTCTAACTTTCATCCCAAGCATTACGACTTTCATTATGTGTAATTATCTAAATGCAAATAAGTGAATGTTCTGAGGCTGTCTATAGGGCTCCTAAGTACCTAGCTATTACCAAATACCCTGATCCATTCACCTGTTAATATCCCCCTTCAGTAGAGCAATCTTCCAAAGTAACCAAGACATACTAACCTTCATACCATCATAGCACCCAACCTAAACATAAAGACCTAAGACCAAATAACAGATCACTATATGCCTACAGAATCCGTAAGCCTTTTATGAATTGAATGAAGCAGCTTTAAATTACAAAAAAGCCCAATATCTCTAGACATAGTTTCCCACCACAAAGGAGAGACCACAGAGATATACAAAACCAAAACAAATTTATAGGAGAAAACAGAAACACACCAGTTAAACAGAGTTGGAAAGTAATGTGAACATCATGAAAAAACAAGGGAAAAAAGGATTACAAACAATGCAGGACAACTTAAATTTACAGGAGAACCTAGAGGCATCAGAAAAATGGACAGAGAAAGAACTCAAGGCATACCTGACTCAGATGGAATGGAATCTTAAAGAAGTCATCAGACAGCAAGTCCAAACAATGAAAGAATGCTTTGAAAATGAATTACATAAGCATATTCAAGAAGCAAAAAATGAACTCTACCAGGAGATAGAGATTTTTAAAAAATCAAATAGTAATACTAGAAAATGCAGGAAACCATAAACCAAATCAAAAACTCAAATGAGAATATTACAAATATACTAGAACAAATAGAAGTCAGAACATCAGATAATGAAGACAAAGTTTATCAACTCGAAAAGAGTACAGTCAATGCAGAAAGGGTGGTAAGAAACCACGAGCAAAACATACAAGAGATATGGCATGTCATAAAAAACCAAACTTAATAGTCATTGGGATAGAGGAAGGTATAGAGGTCCAATCCAAAGGAATGAGCAATCTCTTGAATGAAATAATTTTAGTAAAATTTCCAGACATGAAACATGGAATGGATTGCCAAATCCTGGAAGCCTACAGGACCCCAAACATACAAAACCATAATAGACCAACTCCAAGACACATTATTATGAAGATATCCAACATACAGAACAAGGATAGATTATTCAAAGCTACAAGAGAAAGGAGGAAGATTACATTCAGGGGTAAACCAATTAGGTTAATGGCTGATTTTTCATCACAGACGTTGAAAGCGAGAAGATCCTGAAACAACGTATTTCAAACGCTGAAAAATAATGGATTCCAACAAGAATATTGTATCCAGCAAAATTAAGCTTCATATTTGACAATGAAATTAAAATATTTCATGATAAACAAAAGTTAAAGAATTCACAGCCAGAAAACCAGCACTACAAAGCATTTTGAGCAAAACACTACAAGAAGAGGAAATGGAAAACAGCACCCAAAACCAACAGTGGGAGGTAACTCAGTAAAGGGGGGGGGATAACCAAAGAGGAAAAACAAGCCAAATTAAAATAAATAAATAAATAAATAAACAAACAAACATGACTGGAAGTACAAACCATATATCAATAGTAACCCTAAACATTAATGCCTTAAACTCACCAATCAAGTGACATAGGCTAGTAACTTGGATTAAAAAAAACAGATCCAAGAATATGCTGCCTTCAGGAGACTCATATGATAGGAAAAGACATACACAGGCTGAAGGTGAAAAGGTTGGGGAAAATCATACCACACACAGGGTCCATAGGGTAACCCTTACTAAATATAAAGGTATGGAGATAATACCATGCATCTTATCTGATCATAATGGAATGAAACTGGAAAACAATGATAAAAGAAGGAAGGGAAAATCCTGCATCACCTGGAAAATGAGCAATATGTTACTGAATGAACAATGGGTTACAGAAGACATAAAAAAGGAAATCAAAAAATTCTTAGAGATAAATAAAAATACAGACATAACATATCAGAATCTATGGGACACAATGAAAGCAGTTTTAAGAGGGAAATTCATTGACTGGAGTTCATTCCTCAAAAAAAGAAAAGACCAACAAATAAATGAGCTCACACTTCATCTCAAAACCCTAGAAAAGGAAGAACAAAACAACAGCAAATGTAGCCGAAGGCAAGAAATAATTAAAATCAGAGCAGAAATCAATGAAATTGAAACATACTGCTTTCCAAATTGGCTGCACCAACTCACAGTCTCACCAGCAATGTACAAGTGTACCCTTTTTCCCACCTTCTCTCTTAACATTAAACAGGGATGAGAGGTGGAAGGGAACGGGAGAGAGAAGGGAAATTGCATGGAAATGGAAGGAGACCCTCATTGTTATACAAAATTACATATAAGAGGAAGTGAGGGGAAAGGGGAAAAAAAAACAAGGGAGAGAAATGAATTACAGTACATGGGGTAGAGAGAGAAGATGGGAGGGGAGGGGATATTAGAGGATAGGAAGATGGGAGGGGGATATTAGAGGATAGGAAAGACAGCAGAATACAACAGACAATAGTATGGCAGTATGTAAAAACGTGGATGTGTAATCGATATGATTCTGCAATCTGTATATGGGGAGAAAATGGGAGTTCATAACCCATTTGAATCAAATATATGAAATATGATATGTCAAGAGCTATGTAATATTTTGAACAACTAAAAAAAAATTTAAAAAAGTTTTGACATGAGTTAGGGAGGGTACAAATACCCACATGAAAGCTAGCCATTTTTCCAAAATGAAATCTTAAGTTTTGTTTATCTGCCCTAAAAATTTTGGAGATTTTACATTAGGGTCACAGCCATTTTTTAATGATGGTTTACTATTTTTTGGAGCAATATGTGAGTGCCTAACTAACTTGTCACCCAATTAGAACTTAGAGATTACATGTCTCTAAATACTCATAATAAAAACTGCTTTCTCTAGAATGGCTTTTGTTTTGTAATTCATGTTTAATGTTTTTGATATTAGTAAAATGAGCTATTTCAGTTAGTAATTTTAAAAACAGCACCTTTAGTTAATTTTGATAAATTAATTATTTCAATTTTTATAAAAGGTATTTCTACTGTTTCAGGATAGCAAACAAGACATGAATAGGTGGCAAATAGATGCTAAAATTTTAGATGATTCAGAGAATTCTGGATACAATGATATCTATTATTTGGGCCACAGTCCTATTAGAAAACATTGCATGATTAAATAGGTAAAATTCCAGGTATTCTAGAGTTGGAGATGTGATATTATGATAATAAGACATAAAAGTACAAAATATGGTTGATAACTTATTTACATAAATAATACATATATGTTTTCTTCTTTCATTTTTCTCTTTTTATTTCATTTTTAGATAGATGTTTGATCATTAAAACAAAATTTGTTTCTTCATTTCCTGGTAAAGAAACTCTATCTAAGAATTATAACTCAAAACCAATCTTTAAGTTCTAAAAATAAAAGTCACTAATTTCAGCTCTGATTTTAATTATTTCTTGCCTTCTACTTCTTTTGCTGTTGTTTTGCATTTATACACAATGGAGTATTACTCTGCATTAAAAAATGACAAAATCATAGAATTTGCAGGGAAATGGATGGCATTAGAGCAGATTATGCTAAGTGAAGCTAGCCAATCCCTAAAAAACAAATGCCAAATGTCTTCTTTGATATAAGGAGAGTAACTAAGAACAGAGTAGGGACAAAGAGCATGAGAAGAAGATTAACATTAAACAGGGATGAGAGGTGGGAGGGAAAGGGAGAGAGAAGGGAAATTGCATGGAAATGGAAGGAGACCCTCAGGGTTATACAAAATTACATACAAGAGGAAGTGAGGGGAAAGGGAAAAATAAAAATAATACAAGGGGGAGAAATGAATGACAGTAGAGGGGGTAGAGAGAGAAGAGGGGAGGGGAGGGGAGGGGGGATAGTAGAGGATAGGAAAGGCAGCAGAATACAACAGACACTAGTATGGCAATATGTAAATCAATGGATGTGTAACTGATGTGATTCTGCAATCTGTATACAGGGTAAAAATGGGAGTTCATAACCCACGTGAATCAAAGTGTGAAATATATCAAGAACTATGTAATGTTTTGAACAACCAACAATAAAAAATTTAAAAAAATAATAAAAATTTTAAAAAAAGAAAATGCAAAAAAATAAATAAATAAAAAATAATAAAAAAATAAAAATAAAAGTCACCTTAGTACCGAAGAAGGAAGCAGATGATTTGTAGGAGAAAACTAAATCTAAAAAACCAAAGCCATGTCTCCCCCTATTCGACATTGGATCATGAGGTACAAACTCTATTATTATTGCATCATCAATATATCTTTAGATATATTGAACCTCTGGTCTTGTTTCTGTTACATGTTCATCTTTGTTCATTCACAATGAAATTGTAGAAACCCACTTCCTGAGCTGCTGAATACCCCAACTGATCAATATGAAGACTGCAGTTTTATCTTGTCACAGGAAAAGAGTTCTCTCTTTGATGACTCTACTTCTCAGTTTGGATGGAAATTTGATATACATATACAGACAGACGAAAGTAATATATTTTCAGCAGTGGTCTAAATCATAAAGCATAATACTTTATTGAAATCATAGTATTAGGACAAAATGAAAGGATTAAAAATGAAAAATTTATTGGTGTATTGAAATTTATTTGGCTGCAAGGAGAATAGCAAATTAGAAATTATAATGCAGTATTAATTTAAATATAATACATGGAGCAAAATTCAGGCAAAGTACAAATTAAGGCAAAAGTGGAGATTAAAATACACTAAGAAATAACAATGTGTTTATTAAGCCCAGCCAACTTCCCCCTTTGCCTATTTTGACCTTGGAAAATATAATTAGCCACTGGCTATCAGAATACTGAGCTGGCTACATACTATGTTAGGGGAGATTTTACAAAAGATGTCTGTGGTAAAGGAATAAAAAAGACAATGCCTTTTAATAATTAATACTATATCTACCATGTGCCATTTTTTAATTGACTGTACTGTTGAAAGATACAGCCCTGAACATTATTTTAAACCATTTAATTTTTTGGTGTTACTTTTTTTTTCCAGTCTACGTTTAATGCCTCTTACTATATGAGAAATAATTTACAGATGCAAGTGAATGAAAGTTTTTTCTCCTATACATATATCTGAAATCACCACATTTATCAAACTATAAAATATTTCTCTCAACCTTAAACATTTCCTTGAGCTCTTTATGGTCAATACTACCTGAGACAATAGCTATTTCATTCCTGTTATTACATATCAGTGTCATCTATTCTTGAATTTGTATAAAATACAATTTCATAGTTCTTTTCATTTTGTTTTAAGTTTCTTCTTTTGAACAAAAATAATTCTTTAGAGATATCTCTGTGGTTAGTGTATCTGTTCTATTTTTCTTACTGGGTAATATTTCACTGTGTGAATGTGCTTTAATCCTATCATGACATCTATCTCTCACATGAGCCAAAGTAACAAGTCTAGTAATGAGAAGAACCTTGGAAGGCAGGTGGTAAATGTAGAAGACAGGACTGCAACCCTGGAAAAACATAGAGGCATGATTGTTAAAGGTTGTTAAATAAGTAAATGGGAAACATTTCTTCTTTTTAATGTTTTTTTTTTTTTAGGATCTTGCTAAGTTGTCTAAGCTGGCTTTAAGTCACAATCCTCCTGCCTTATCCTCCCTGGTGGGTATTACAGGTGTGCATCCCCAAGCTCTGCTGGCAAAACATTCTTTTGTAAATAACACTAATGCAGGGAAGCAATTGAAGGTTTAAAAATGAGATGCTATGCCACAGTGGAGCTCTTTGCTAAGCTGTATTGGCTCACTGTAGAGGAATAGTGCATAAAAGGCCCCAAATGAGTAGTTAAAGTTCCAGTGTAAAGTCCCAAGGAAATATTTGGTAGTTCCAAAAAGGTACTTATTTCCCATGGTAAAGGGATATTTACTAGAACTACTGAATATCTAATACAATTACATAGCTACAGAAATACATGTATACTTGGTCAGGTATGTGTGTTCTACTCAGGTCAGAGCACTGGCAGAGAAAACTTGGACATCTGAAGTATGTGGTTGGTAAAACTGAATGGAAGATCCTGAAGGCTTTGCCCCAGCCTACTCCCTCCTTGAGTAGAATTAGAACTTCACCCTACTCCAAGAAGCTTCAGGTGACAGAGGACCCTTTTGTTCTGGCCTGGCTTCTTCACCATGATGATAACTATAGTTCCAGCAAAACCACTGGGACCCACTAGACTTGACAAGAGAGGAAGAGACAGCAATTGCAAGAAATATCTTTCTTGTACTGATAGGACCCATGGGAGTGCTCTTAGAATTAGTCATTTTTTTAAAAAAAATCTCTGGACAATCATTAATCTATTTTCTGCCCCTAAGTTTTGCTAATTCTGGACATTGGATACAAATGGTTTATGTCTTTTGGTCTGTCACGGAGCCTGATATTTTCATGATTCATACATGTTTTAGTATATATCAGTATTTGATTATTTTTATGCCAAATAACATTTCTTTGTATATACATCACAATTTATTAATCCATTAACCAGGTAATAAGTATTTTGTGCTGTTTTTACTTCTGAGCATTTATGTTTAAAGCTGCTATTATTCACGGGCAAGTTTGAGTATGGGCATTGGATTTCACTTGTGGGAGAAATATGTAATTGGAAATTCTAGGTAATAAATATTGTAGTTTGTATTTGAAACATTCCTCAAAGAAGTCTTCTGTTGAAAGCTTGGTCACCAACGCCAAGCTGTTAAGAGGAGGGTTTTTAGGGAAGGTGATCAGATCTTGATGGCACTTTTGATTGGGTGGTAATGTACTTTAAAAAATGATAAGGTTGATTAAAGGGAAAAAAAAGAATTAACTTTCCAAGACATGGTCACTCTCCTCAAGGTTATATTTTAGGATTCTAGGCCAATGGTAAATAATAATTGAAATAATATATATTTGGTCTTCAAGATTGAAAAACTGAAAAAGTAGCAGAATATTTTTATTTATTCATTTTAAATTTATTATTTAATTTTATTTCACTTGAGTGAATAAAACGCAAAACATAGTAAAGTCTAATGTTATGTTATAATTGTTATTCAATTTTGTTTCATTTTTGACATTTTTCTGTTCTGTTCTCCCTGTTAGAATATTGCTACAAAAATAATAATGAAGTTGCATTTTCACAAAGAGTAAAATGAAAGAAAGGGAAAATTTTAAAATACTGAATAAAATATTTTAAATGGAATTAAGACAATACTCAAGACAAATTCATTAAAATTATTCATTAGGACAAACACATGAGTATGTCAAAAATATTTTAGGTTCTTCTCCCATCATTAAGGGAATAAGAAGAATGACAAGCTAATTTTCCCATAATGAAGAATCATTATTGTTTGGAATTTAAGGAAATAATTCACAACATTAAGCTGTGTGGTGTGCAAATGTAAAAAAAATGAAAAATCTGTGAATTGTCTTAACTGTATACTTGTGTCTAGAGACTGGAACAATTTGTAGCTCTTCACTAAATTATCTCATTTTCAAACTATACTATAAGGTCAGTGTATTTTCAATTTGAAGTACATGCAATGAATTTCTGGCAAAAGTCTTTTCCTTAGAACACATGTAATAGCTCCTGAATCTCTCAGAGCCTTTTTCATCTCTTTATTTCTCACTGTATAAATGGCTGGATTGAGAAGAGGTGTAAAAACAGAATAAAACACAGCAAGAAATTTATCCAACCAGGTGATGTTGAGGGGCCACACATAGATGAATACACAAGGGACAAAAAAGATCACCACCACTGTGACACGTGGGGACTGCAGGTGGACAGGGTCTCAGATGCACCAGTTTTAGATCTCTGGCAAACACTGAAAAGAATATACATTTAGGACACCAGCAAGAGGAAAAAACAGTTACAGCCTCAGTCACACATTTAACATTCATTGATATTCCCAAGTCAGGAGAATCCATGCAGGCCAACTAGATCACCAGTGGCATATCACAGAAGAAGCTACCTATTTCCCTGGGGCCACAGAAAGGCTACACAATCACAGCCAGGTACTCACGGCATGCACAAAGTCAGTAGTCTAGGAAAAAAACACTATTCCAGTGCACCTTTGCAGGTTCATAATGGTGGAGCAGTGGAGTGGTTTACAGATGGCCACATAGCAGTCATAGGCCATGGACACCAGGAGCACCATCTCAAAGGCTTCAGTGAAATGGGCAAAGAAGATTTGACACCTGCAACCTGCAAAGGAAATGTTCTTCTTCTCCCTGAGAAAGTTGGTGGTTATCTTAGGAGTGGTGATTGAGGACAGCTACATATCAACAAAGAACAGTTTGGCCAAAATGAAATACATGGGGGGATGGAGATGAGGGTCAGTGATGATTAAGATCACAGTTACAATATTTCCAGACACAGTGATCACGTAAAGCAACAAAAATATCATGAAGAGTAGGACCTGCTTACTCCATGAGTGGCCAAGTCCCACAAGTATAAATTCTGACAGTGTGGACTATTTTCCTTCATCCATTTTATTCAGTGTGTTCCCTGCAGTTAGTGGGAGGAGAAGGAGACTTAATTTTGAGAATTTGATATTCACATTGAAATTCTGTTCTATTCTAACACATTCTAATAGAAATTCTATTCTAATATTAAAAGGCAGATTACAAGGAGAAATCTTGGTTAATTATGAATGGCATTAGTTCCCAAAAGAAGCTAACTGACTTCTCTGGACATTAGATAGAATTGTTATGCAAATGATTTGCTGAGCAAGTGCTCTGATAAGAAAGGAGTGAGGAAAGCAGAGGAGCAAGGTGAAAGGTTAAACAATGATTATGGTTTCACCTGAAATATAGGTTATATGCACTAGTAAATGAAAAAAAATCTGAATGTGAAACTCCTGATCATTCCATTTTATAACAAAAATTAAATAACATTTCATATGATGGTGACTGATACAGCAGTGACAGGATCCTATCATTTCTTGGTCCTATATGTAATGATTCTTTCAAGTCTTGTTGGGACATCTTGTTAAGATATCATAAGATTAAAGTTTTAATTTATCCCTGTAAAATAAAAATTGAGCCAACCTTCTAATACATTTGCTATGATGCATGCAAAACCAGGAACATAATTTACCATCAATTTCAACATATAAGATAATGTATTTAATAGAGTAAACAGATTAGTAAGTAATAATAATCAATGTACAGTCACGTAGACATGGATTAACCAAAGTGTATACTAGTTCAAACTTAGATTAAAATACAATGAGCTGTGAAAGTTTCATATAACTAAGTTATATGAAAACAGTTGCCTTAAAATTTTTCAGTAGATGCTGTAGAATACATAGACTTTGCAATATTTATCTTTTGACTATGAAAGATAAAATCTGTCTCTTTATACACACATACATATTATTTGTAAGATTAGAGTAAGATTAGAATACATCAATATGTAAGTAAAATGTATCTTCAAATAGTTAGTGCTGAGTGAATGTGAAGCTAAACCTTAAGTAGTGAACATCTGTTACTCACCTTTAATTATAAATGTTGCTAAGAGCATCTCTGAGGCACTGCAAATTAAAGTTGTGTGCATTGTTGTTAAGACCATAGAAATTTTACTAAGAACAGAAAAAGAGGAGAAAAATCTGTGGATTCTCAAATTGTCAGAAGCTAATGAAGCCATTCTCATCTCTAGGCATAGGGGCCTTAAAATAAAGGCATGAAAACACTTTCAGAATTTTCCTAAAGAAAATCAAATAAATGAGATGATTACTAAACACACATTTTTCTCTTAAAGCAGATTCTGTCTTCTGAAGTGTGCTTGTGACAGTGTCTGTGGATGTGCTCTCCCTGAGCATGACCTGTATTCACCACCTGAAGCCATCCCCAAATTTTTCTATTTTATGCTTAGAATACTCACATGGAAACAGTTACCTGGAAAACTCTTGGGATCTTCTTTCTAAGAGTGATACCAAGTGTTGCATATACTCTTGAAGTCGGACAAATAAAAATTCATGCAAATCAATCCAATGTTAAAAATTAGTGAAGTTTTAAATGTTATCCATTGGATCAATAAGTACTTAGGAGATATCAATGTGATCTTGATCTGTAACTCTATAGACATAATCACATTTAAACAAAAATTTTATTTCCAATTGCCAGAGAAGTCATATGTGATACATGACCACAAACAAAATGATACAGTGCTCTAACACATGTCAAGATTGTCTGAATCAAGAGGGAATCTTGGTCAAATGACTAGATCTGAGTCAGTTTATTCTATGAATACATGAGACACTGACTGGTATATATTTTATGCCAAATTGTTAAAACATCTTTAGAGTATTTTTTAAAGGACATTGATGCAATTTTAAGTACACTTATTTTGACCTGCTGGGTTTGAAAATAATTTTATTGCAGTATATTAACATACAATAAATTGCTCATATTAAAAATGTACAATTTTATGAGTGTGGATACATGTATACAGCCATGAAATAGTCACCACAATCTAGATAGTTACATGTGCCTCTGCCCCCAAAGCTCCTTTATCCTTCAGAATCTCTTTGCAGTCCTTGTCCACATTCTCTCTCCACAGACAACCACCAATTTCCACTCATATGCTAACTTTGCATATGCCAGAGCTTCATGCAAATAAAGTGAAGTAGCATGTACTCACTTAAAAATCTGACTTATTTTAGTCATCATAATGTTTTTCGATATTCAACATGTTGTTTATATCAACAGAGCATTCCTCTTCATTGCTGGGTAATATTCTATTGTACTTAAACACCACTACTTTGTTACCCATTCATATCCTGAGGGACCTTTGTATTGTTTTCACTTTATTTGCTATTTCAAATAACCTTTGAACATTTGTGCACAAATGTGAGTGACAAATAGTTGAAAAGTTATTGAGACTTTTTTAATGGCCCAGAAATTGTCTAATTTAAAAAAAATTTAAACACTTTGAAATGGCGTATTATCATATTTTGTTCAACGTGTTCTAAAAATATCAATTATATCTAATTTATCCCTGATGAATTTTTGTCTGCTTCTCTAAATTATTTAGAATGAGATTTGAACATTTTTAAATCATGGTATTTTTTGTGTGCCTCTTTCTCCTTGTTGTGTTCTTAGTTTTTTCACATATTATAATGATCTATAATTAGCGACAAACTTAATTGAAATTATTGTTTCATTCTAATTAATTGACCATTTTCTTTATGTGAGATGATTGTCATTTTCTGTTAATAAATTTGTCGTACAGTGCAATATTCATGTTATTAAAATAGCCACTAATATTTTCTTTTGATATGTATAGACATTGCATATATTTTTATCTTCTAAATTTTATTTTGTTTTTATTGTAGATACTGTATTTACCCCATTGTATGTTGTTGGCAACTTTCTTATTTTTTGGGGGGGTGGGGTCATTGTATTATTTTATTTTCATATATGCTTGACATTTTCCATAAAAAGAAAGTTCCAAAAATTAAAGATTAAATTGTGTTTTATCCCAAAGCTATGCAATCTGAAAGACAAGACCACTAGAAATAACTGTGGTACAAGGTGTTTGGTATGTAATATATTTTTACTGATACTGAACATTGAGAGAACTTACATAAACTTTTTAGCAACTTTCTTAAAAACAAATTGATCAAAAAGGCACAGAATTCTTTCTGTACTCACTATTGTGTCCCATTGAGGTGAATATATTTTTATGCCAAAACCCATGTTTTTTACTACTACACATTCATAGTAGATTTTGTAGTCAGGTAATCCGAAACTTCCAGCTTTGTTCTGTTTGTGTGAAATTGCTTAGGTTGCTCTGTGTTTTTTGTGGTTCCATATGAATGTTAAGATGTTTTTATTTCAGAGATGCCAACCACACCTGCAAGGTAGGCAGACCTGCGGCCCACCGGCAGAACAGGCACAGCGGCCTGCTGAGAGGCAGAGCTGCGCCCTCCCCCCCCCGTGCCTGCAAGGTAGGCGGAACTGTGACCACCTACAGAAAGGGCCCAGTGGCCTGCGGAGGGGCAGAGTTGCCAACCACGCCTGCAAGGTAGGCGGGCCTGCGACCCACTGGCAGAACAGGTGTAGTGGCCTGCTGAGAGGCAGAGCCACCCCCTCCCACCGCACCTGCAAGGTAGGCGGAACTGTGACCACCAGCACAACAGGCGCAGCAGCCTGCTGAAGGGCAGAGCTGCCCCCATCCCCGTGCCTGCAAGGTAGGCGGAACTGGAACCACCAGCAGAACAGGTGAAGAATGAGACAGAATCCCAAATCCTAGAAGCCTACAGGACGCCGAATGTGCAAAATCATAAGAGATCCACACCTAGACACATTATAATGAAGATGCCCAACATACAGAATAAGGAGAGAATTTTAAAAGCTCCAAGAGAAAGGAAGCAGATTACATTTAGGGATAAGCCAATCAGGATAACAGCTGATCTTTCAACACAGACTCTGAAAGCTAGAAGATCCTGGAATAACATATTTCAAACACTGAAAGAAAATGGGTTCCAACCAAGAATTGTGTATCCAGCGAAATTAAGCTTCAGGATGGAAGATGAAATTAAAACCTTCCATGATAAACAAAAGTTTAAAGAATTCACAGCTAGAAAACCATCTCTTCAAAACATCCTCGCCAAAGTATTACAGGAAGAGGAAATGGAAAATAACAATGAAAACCAACAGTGGGAGGTAGGACACTAAAGGGGAGAAAAATAATCAAAGAGGAAAACAAACCATGTTTAGTAACAGAAATAAACAAATATGGCTGGAAGAACAACCCATATCTCAATAATAACCCTAAATGTTAATGGCTTAAACTCACCAATTAAGAGACACAGGCTAGTAGAATGGATCACAAAACAAGACCCAACAATATGCTGCCTACAGGAGACGCATTTGATAGGAAAAGACATACATAGGCTGAAGGTGAAAGGTTGGGAAAAATCATATCACTCATATGGACTTCGGAAACAAGCAGGAGTGACCATACTCATATCAAATAAAATAGATTTCAAGCCAAAGTTAATCAAAAGGGATAAAGAGGGACACTACATACTGCTTAAGGGAACCATACACCAACAAGACATAACAATCATAAATATTTATGCCCCAAACAATGGTGCAGCTATGTTCATCAAACAAACTCTCCTCAAGTTCAAGAGTCTAATAGACCACCATACAATAATCATGGGAGACTTCAACACACCTCTCTCGCCACTGGACAGATCTTCCAAACAAAAGTTGAATAAGGAAACTATAGAACTCAATAATACAATTAATAACCTAGACTTAATTGACATATATGGAATATACTACCCAACATCAAGCAGTTACACTTTTTTTCTCAGCAGCACATGGATCCTTCTCAAAGGAAGGAAAAAGCATACATCACTTGGAGAATGAACAATAGGTTACTGAATGATCAATGGGTTATAGAAGACATCAAGGAGGAAATTAAAAAATTCTTAGAGATAAATGAAAACACAGACACAACATATCAGAATCTATGGGACACATTGAAAGCAGTTCTAAGAGGAAAATTCATTGCGTAGAGTTTATTCCTTAAAAAAAGAAAAAAACCAACAAATAAATGATCTCATACTTCATCTCAAAATCCTAGAAAAAGAAGAGCAAAACAACAGCAAAAGAAGTAGAAGGCAAGAAATAATTAAAATCAGAGCTGAAATTAATGAAATCGAAACAAAAGAAACAATTGAAAAAATTGACAAAACTAAAAGTTGGTTCTTTGAAAAAATAAACAAAATCCACAGACCCTTAGCCATGCTAGCAAAGAGAAGAAGAGTGAGAACTCAAATTACTAGCATACGGGATGAAAAAGGCAACATCACAACAGACACTTCAGAAATACAGAAGATAATCAAAAATTATTTTGAATCCTTATACTCCAATAAATTAGAAGACAGTGAAGGCATCGATAAATTTCTTAAGTCATATGATCTGCCCAGATTGAGTCAGGAAGATATAGACAACCTAAACAGACCAATAACAATTGAGGAAATAGAAGAAACCATCAAAAGACTACCAACCAAGAAAAGCCCAGGACTGGATGGGTATACAGCAGAGTTTTACAAAATCTTCAAAGAGGAACTAATACCAATACTTTTCAAGCTACTTCAGGAAATAGAAAAAGACGGAGAAATTCCAAATTCATTCAATGAGGCCAACATCACCCTGATACCTAAACCAGACAAAGACACTTCAAAGAAAGAAAACTACAGACCAATATCTCTAATGAACCTAGATGCAAAAATCCTCAATAAAATTCTGGCCACTCGGATACAAAAACATATCAAAAAAATTGTGCACCATGATCAAGTAGGATTCATCCCTGGGATGCAAGGCTGGTTCAATATACAGAAATCAATAAATGTTATTCACCACATCAATAGACTTAAAAATAAGAACCATATGATCATCTCGATAGATGCGGAACAAGCATTCGACAAAGTACAGCATCCCTTTATGTTCAAAACTCTAGAAAAACTAGGGATAACAGGAACATACCCCAATATTGTAAAAGCAATCTATGCTAAGCCTCAGGCTAGCATCATTCTGAATGGAGAAAAATTGAAGGCATTCCCTCTAAAATCTGGAACAAGACAGGGATGCCCTCTCTCTCTACTTCTGTTCAACATAGTTCTGGAAACATTGGCCAGAGCAATTAGACAGACGAAAGAAATTAAGGCATAAAAATAGGAAAAGAAGAACTTAAGTTATCACTATTTGCAGCTGACATGATTCTATACCTAGCAGACCCAAAAGGGTCTACAAAGAAACTATTAGATCTAATAAATGAATTCAGCAAAGTGGCAGGATATAAAATGAACACGCATAAATCAAAGGCATTCCTGTATATCAGCGACAAATCCTCTGAAATGGAAATGAGGACAACCACTCCATTCACAATATCTTCAAAAAAAATAAAATACTTGGGAATCAACCTAACAAAAGAGGTGAAAGACTTATACAATGAAAACTATAGAACCCTAAAGAGAGAAATAGAAGAAGATCTTAGAAGACGGAAAAATATACCCTGTTCATGGATAGGCAGAACTAACATCATCAAAATGGCGATATTACCAAAAGTTCTCTATAGGTTTAATGCAATGCCAATCAAAATCCCAACGGCATTTCTTGTAGAAATAGAGAAAGCAATCATGAAATTCATATGGAAAAATAAAAGACCCAGAATAGCAAAAACAATGCTAAGCAGGAAGTGTGAATCAGGCGGTATAGCGATACCAGACTTCAAACTATACTACAGAGCAATAGTAACAAAAACAGCATGATACTGGTACCAAAACAGGCGGGTAGACCAATGGTACAGAATAGAGGACACAGAAACCAATCCACAAACTACAACTATCTTATATTTTATAAAGGGGCTAAAAGCGTGCAATGGAGGAAGGATAGCATCTTCAACAAATGGTGCTGGGAAAACTGGAAATCCATATGCAACAAAATGAAACTGAATCCCTTTCTCTCGCCATGCACAAAAGTTAACTCAAAATGGATCAAGGAGCTTGATATCAAATCAGAGACACGCCGTCTGATAGAAGAAAAAGTTGGCTACGATCTACATATTGTGCGGTCTGGCCCCAATTTCCTCAATAGGACACCCATAGCACAAAAGTTAATAACTAGAATCAACAAATGGGACTTACTCAAACTAAAAAGTTTTTTCTCAGCAAAAGAAACAATAAGAGAGGTAAATAGGGAGCCTACATCCTGGGAACAAATCTTTACTCCTCACACTTCAGATAGAGCCCTAATATCCAGAGTATACAAAGAAATCAAAAAATTAGACAATAAGAGAACAAACAACCCAATCAACAAATGGGCCAAGGACCTGAACAGACACTTCTCAGAGGAGGACATACAATCAATCAACAAGTACATGAAAAAATGCTCACCATCTCTAGCAGTCAGAGAAATGCAAATCAAAACCACCCTAAGATACCATCTCACTCCAGTAAGATTGGCAGCCATTAGGAAGTCAAACAACAACAAGTGCTGGCGAGGATGTGGGGAAAAGGGTACACTTGTACATTGCTGGTGGGACGGCAAATTGGTGCAGCCAATTTGGAAAGCAGTATGGAGATTTCTTGGAAAGCTGGGAATGGAGCCACCATTTGGCCCAGCTATTCCCCTTCTCGGTCTATTCCCTAAAGACCTAAAAAGAGCATGCTACAGGGACACTGCTACATTGATGTTCATAGCAGCACAATTCACAATAGCAAGACTGTGGAACCAACCTAGATGCACTTCAATAGACGAATGGATAAAAAAAAATGTGGCATTTATACACAATGGAGTATTACTCTGTATTAAAAAATGACAAAATCATAGAATTTGCAGGGAAATGGATGGCATTAGAGTAGATTATGCTAAGTGAAGCTAGCCAATCACTAAAAAACAAATGCCAAATGTCTTCTTTGATATAAGGAGAGTAACTAAGAACAGAGTAGGGTCGAAGAGCATGAGAAGAAGATTAACATTAAATAGGGATGAGAGGTGGGAGGGAAAGGGAGAGAGAAGGGAAATTGCATGGAAATGGAAGGAGACCCTCAGGGTTATACAAAAGTACATACAAGAGGTAGTGAGGGCAAAGGGAAAAATAATACAAGGGGGAGAAATGAATGACAGTAGAGGGGGTAGAGAGAGAAGAGGGGAGGTGAGGGAAGGGGAGGGGGATAGTAGAGGATAGGAAAGGCAGCAGAACACAACAGACACTAGTATGGCAATATGTAAATCAATGGATGTGTAACTGATGTGATTCTGCAATCTGTATATGGGGTAAAAATGGGAGTTCATAACCCACGTGAATCAAAGTGTGAAATATGATATATCAAGAACTATGTAATGTTTTGAACAACCAATAAAAATTTTTTTAAAAAAAGATGTTTTTATTTCATTTCTGAGAAAAAATTGTCATTGGAATTTTAATACGAATTTTATTGAATTAATAGGTTTCTTTATAGAACACGGACATTTTAGCAAGTTTGATTCCTAAAATCCATAAATGTTTTGTATCTTTCTTTCTGTTATGTACAATTATTTTCAAAAAAGATCTTAAATCTTTATTTATAGTATTTCATTTTCTGCATCTATTAATAATGAGGTGGTTTGAGGATTACCTTATATATTCTAAAGGTAGTAAGTAGAAATACAACTAGATTTGGTATATTGATTATTTATCCCACAACTTTAATAGATTTGGTTACTACAATTATTTTCTGCTAAAGTCTATAGGAGATACATGTGCAGGTGCTCTCTCTCTCTCTCTCTCTCTCTCTCTCTCTCTCTATGATATTTTTTGCTATAAACTTCTGTCTTAGACCTATATTTGCTGCTTCCCTTTCGTTTTGGTGTGATATGTGTCCATTTCATTTGTTCACATGCTTTAAAATTTTCATTTGGATTTCTTCTTTGTCCCATTGTTTGTTTAGGATTGTGGTATTTACTTTTCATACTTTTGTAAATTATCTAAAGATTCTTAGCTATTGATTTCTGATTTCATACCAATGTGGTCAGCATAGACATCTGAAATGATTTAAAGCTAAAATTTCACAGGACTTGATTTGTGGTCTATATCTGGTCTATCCTGAAGAATGAGCTACCTACCCTTGAGAGAATGTGTGTTCTGTTGCTGTTGGATGGAATTTTCTGTGTGCTTTTTAGGTCCATTTGCTGTCATTGTAGATTAAGGCAGATATTTCTTTATAGATTTTTGTGTCTTCATGATATGTCCATTGTTGAAAGTGTAGTACTGAAGTCCTTAACCATCACTGTATCACATTCTATCTCTCTTTGCAAAATCTTCCCTCAATGTTAGTACACATATATTAAAAATTGTTAAGGTTTCATGACTTAACCATTTTGCAATTATATAATGACCTCCTGTGTTTCTTTGTACACTTTGTGTATGTAATTGTATTTAACTTATATAAGCTTAACCACCCTTGCTCTCTGGTTTCATTTGCACACATCTCATAATACTTTTTTAAGTTGATAAATATTTAACTTTTTTTCATATAAGAAATTGTACTTTTACTGTACACCTTCCCATATTTCTTCTAGGAAATACAAAAGATATAAAATATTTTACTTTTGTATTTTATATTTTCTTTTATGTTGTTAGTCCTTCAAAAAGTTTTTATATGTTTTATATGATTTCAACAATTCTTTGGTATTTCTATTTTGTTTATTGATTTTCTGAAATTTTTATCATTGTTTAATCATTTCTTTCTATAAGTAAGTTTGCTCAGCTTCCTTAAAACTGTAATTGTGAATTCTTTGCCTGGTTGTCCATAGGTCTGGAGTCTGCTACTGAGGAAAATTGTGTGTTCCTCAGGTAGAGGGAAGTCTTCATGGTTTTCATGTTTCTTGTTGTCTTAAGTAGATTTCTGTGCATTTATTGGACCACTCAGCACTTTTAGACTTTATAGGGTTATTTCTGTGGGAAAAGATCTTCCTCTGTGTGTGTTTGGAAAAGAAATGACTGAAAAGGGTGATACTGTCCTGGCTAGCATCGGATCATTGAAGAGTGGAGCAGGGATTTTTTATGGCTAGCAATTTAGGTGTTTGCCTTGGTGGAAACAGTTGATGTTCTGAGATTCTTTGTTTCTTACCTGAGATCTTGAGAGTCAGAGAAGCCCTCTTGGCATTGAGTCTTTCCCCATGGAGTATTGTGACAGTAGTGGCATGAGTATCTGATAAGTGATGTTCTTGGAAAGGTGTGGAACTGAGGAAAGAAGCATGGGCAGGTGCTGCCTTACTATAGATCTGTTTTCTCAGGTAGCCATGACAGAAAACCAAACTTAGGCCCACAGTGAGTGCCACTTACTCAAACTGTACAGAAAAACATTCAAAGGGTTACCTTTATTTCCCATCCATCTAAAGCCATCAGAATACTAGGAAAAATATATATCTACCAATCTGCTCTGAAGAACAAGTAAGTCTTTGACAATCATAATTCAGTCAACATCATTTTAAAAAGTAATAGCCATTTATCAATGTTATATAGATGAAAGTATGTTAGAATATCTGACTTTCATTATTTTTCTTCATTTGCTTACTTCTATATGACTCTAGTGACTTTCTTGTAAAGAAACTTTTAAAGATCTGAAAAATACTATTTCTCTTCAATTATATTTTTAATCTGAGTATCTTCTCTGGAGTTCACAAAAGCTCTCCAGAGTTTTCTCATGGCTGTCTTCATTTCTTAGTTTCCTAGAGTGTAGATAAGTGGATTCAAGATAAGGGTGATAATGGTATAAAATACAGCAAGGAACTTATCCATGGAGTGGTTGCTAAAGGGCCAGACACAGATAAAGATGCATGGACCAAAGAAGAGAATTACCACAGTGATATGAGATGTCATAGTGGAACAGGCTTTGGACGGCCCAGTAGAAGAGCATCTCCTGATGGTTATGAGGGTCACAATAGGAAATAAGCAAAATAAGGAAACAACCCATGGAGAGCATGCCACTGTTGGCAACAATGACTATCTGTACAAAATATCTGTCTGTGCATGCTAGTTTGCTCACTAGAGGGAGATCACAGAAAATGCTGTGCACCACATTGGGACCACAGAAAGGCAAGTTTACTGCAAAGACTAACTGAAGTCCTACATGAATGAGACCTGAGCACCATGACATCACTACAAGCAAAGTACACAGTTTCTTGTTCATGATGGTCATATAGTGTAGGGGCTTACAAATGACCACATATCTATCATAGGCCATGGAAACAAATAGTACCATTCAATATCACCCAGCACATGAAGAAGAAATGTTTGAGTGAGACAACAGCAAAAGAAAATAATCTTTTTTTTTTTTTTTTTTTTTTACCAAGTTCATGATCATTTTAGGGGTGTCAAAGGAAGCAAAGGTCATATTCATAAAAGAGAGATTTCCTAGGAAGAAGTACATGGGGGTGTTCAAGTTTGGGGTAAAAAACACTGTAACCATCATGAGAAGGTTACCTAGTACAGTTACAACATAGATAGCTAAGAAGAATGCAAAGGGAATAATCTCTGCATCCTTGAAACTGGTCAGTCCCACCAAAATAAATTCTGACACTTGAGACTGATTTAATAGTTCCAAGGACTCTGCCATGTTGCCTGCTCTTGCGTGACCTGTGGAGAGAAAGAAGAGATGACTCATACCATGAATGTGGCCAAGCTTTTTCATTCCTTTGGGTTTTTCAACATAATTCAAAAACACAGAGAACTAAAGAAAACTAGACAGATGTGATTTCTTTAGACTAAAGAGCTTCTGTACATCAAAGGAAACAATTGACAGAGTGAAGAGATAACCTACTGAACAGGAAAAAGTATTTGCAAACTATAAATCTGATAAGGGTTTAATATCCAGAATATATAAGGAACTCCAAACACTCAATAATATAAAAAAACTAACAGATTAAAAGACAGACAATAGACTTATCTTACAATAACATATACAAATGGCCAAATACTTAGAAAAAATGTTCAACATCACTAGCCATCATGCAAATACAAATTAAACCACAATGAGATATCAACTCCCTGTAATAATAATGGCTACTTAAAAATAAAAAAAAAAAATTGAAGATAAAAATGCTGGTGAGAATATAGAGAAAAAGGAACTGTTGCACACATTTTCAAAATGTGAATTAGTCCAATCATTATGGAAAATCATATGGGGTTTCATTAAAAAAATTAGTTGAACTATTACATCCATCAATCTCACTACTGGGTATATATGCAAAGAAAATGATGACAGAGTGGACCAAGTCGAAGAACAGTAATCATAATGATCCTCTTAGGATGATGAATTAAACACATTAACATACTTTTAGAAAACAACCAAAAGATCATAAGACATTAAAAATGCAGAAAAGAGATTTTCAACAAACTGTGATAGAAAAAATGGATATGGAAACAAAAAATAAATCTAAAAAATTAAAAATTGGCAATTACGGCAGGAGCAAGGTTTCAGAGAGTGCCGGGTACTCTAAGGTCAGGACAACCCCTGGCCCTGTGCTGCCCTGCAGCCTGGGCACCTTGCTTGTTTTCAGAGGCTTGGTCTCACTGCTTGGTACAGACTTCTACCTCATCTGCTTTGGCCCGCTGAGGAGGTTGGAGAATTACCTGAAGGAACATCCACAAATCGAGCTGTTATTAAAGATGATATGCAGCCTCAAGGGTTCAATGTCTGGTCTGATTCATTTGGCAGATAGATAAATGTAATTCCAATTGTCTAAATTTTGCTTTCATTTAATGGCCTTTTAAAGTCAAATTCAAAGTAATTTTGCCCAATCCATGTAAGTTTTCTTCTATTAGATACATATTTTAAAATAACAAAGGATAAAAAATCACATGATTATTCCAATAAGTGCAAAAAAAGCATTTTTCCCCTTTTTAAACATATACTTGAAAAACAATTTACATAATATATTTTACCTAATATTTTTAGTTACAATATTTCTTGAATGTTTCCCTTAACATTCAGTTTTACAGATCCTTATATGCCAGATTACTATTCAATTTACAGTTGTATAAGATAAAAAATTGTGTCTTTATTAGGAATATATAGGCTATGTACTTTTTTTATCTATCCCACTCTATTTTACAATAATTAAACCTAAAATTCTATATGTATGTGAAGAATATATTTCTAGAAATATAATTTGAGGGTCAATGTTAGTGTTTGTATAGGTGTGTGCCTGGAATATTTCTGACTTTTACCATTATAATTTATGTACAGTTATAAAAATAAACATTAAATAAACAGCAAAAACTACTTTTAACATGAATAAACATATGAACACAATGAAGATTATGTTTCATAATATTTCCTTCACTTCATATTATGAACTAGTTTAAAAATGGCTGAGTCTTTTCTTTAAGTGCATGTGCATGTTTTCATATGACATATTAAATTTGGAGAGAGTGTTGCCTAACACTTTATTATGATGTAAGAGGTCCAAAGCTTTCCATCTTCCGATATTACTGTCCTTACTGCTGTTGAAGAATCACTAGTCACTTACTCATGGCTGTTTTTAGTTACCTTCTTTGCTACTGTGACCAAAAGACCTGACAAGAAAAATTTGAGAGGGGGAAAAGTTTTTTGGGGAATTCCAGTTTTAGAGGTCTTAGTCCATAGATGGATGACTCCATTCTTTGGGACATGAGATGAGGCAAAAGAGTGTGGCAGAAGAAAATGGCTCAGGACATGGCCATCGTGAAGGTCAGAAAGAGAGAAAGAGAGAGAGACCCATTCTTCGGTGATAAAATAAATATCTCAAAGGCAAACCAACAATGACCCACCTCCTCCATTAACAAACTGCTTTCAGTAAATCATTAGTAGTAGATGAATGCATTAATTAGGTAACAGATTTCATAACCCAATCATTTCACCTATAAGTTTTCTTGCATTGTCTCACACATGAAGTTTGGGGAGACATCTAAGATATAAACCATAACACTAACCTTCCAGCCTTTGTTGCTTGACCACAAATACAATGCCATATGTTTTCATTTTTGTTTTAGTAGCATCCCAATACTGGTACCTATTTCCATTTCAATTTTTATAGCTCTATACATATTAAAATATGACAGCAGCACAAAATAATAATTTTTAAATGGCAGTGCCACTTTGGAAAGATAAATTCAGAGAAAGAAAGAAAAGATTTGTGGTAAAAAAAAAAAAAAATTTCTGTTGAATTGCACTGGCTAAGTTCAGAACAATCCACATGCAAGTGTTGGTGAAAAGAAATCTATCCCTTGGTGAGAATAGAGGAGTGAACACTTTTTTTTTTCCAACTCATTCCTCCTAGATAGAGTTTGTTCTCGATTTCTTCTAAAAAATTTCCTACAAAAAATGGTCGTTGAGTTATTCTATTTTTTAAAAATTGTCTATGATTTTTGAGTGGCAGTTTCTGATGTTAGAACTGAATATCATAGACCTGAATAATCTATGAAGAAACAAGGACCAATTCAGCTTTTGTTTCTGAAGGCTGAGGTATTCAAGATTGGGTGGCAGCACCTAGGGTGGACCTTCTTCCTGCTGTGGACTCTGCACAGAGTCCCAAGGTGATGCTGGTCACTGCACTATCTCTCTATTGTCATAAAGTCACCCCTACAGTCATAGGAGCCCCACCCTAATGAGCTCATTTAATTATCTCCCCAAAGTCCCACTGCAATACACCATAAACATCCAACTTTGGGGATTACATTTTGACATGAGAGTATAACACCAACAGCATAGCTGAGTTTTCCCTGATATAAAACTATTGGATTTTGTTTATTTTTTCTCTATAATCTTGAAGGTTGATTCAGTCAGCTTTTCTATCTCACTGTAATTTACTACCCCTTATCAACCTTTTCCCATTCCTCTTAACCCTACTCTCTCCAGCCTCTGGAACCATCATTCTATCCTTTTCTCTTTCCTGATATTAGAAAAAATGTTTTCAGTGTTTCTTTCAATCAGCATGATGTTGGTTATTATGGGTTTGTAATATAGCCTTTATTGTGTTGAGACATATTCTTTGTAGATATAATATTTTTGAGGGTTTATTTTTATGATATTGAATTTTACCAAATTCTTTTCTGCATCTATGAGATACTCATATATTTTTTTCCTTAAGTTTATTGATACATTTACAGAATTTTGTGTGTTCTACCATGAATAATCATGAACTATACAATGTATCATGGATTCAGATGTGCTGTTGGATTCTGTTTACTAGAATTTTCTTGAAAATTTTTATATCTATGTTCATTAGGGATATTGTTCTAACTGTCCTTTTTGTTATATATTTTTTCTTAGTATTGAATCAAGGGAGGCTAGTTTAATAGAATTAGCTCAGAAGATTTCCTTCTTTTTCTACTTTTTTCTTATAGTTTGAGATAGTTGATATCAGCTCTCTTTTGAAGATTTTGTATAGTTCAGCAGTGAAACCATCCAGTCCTAGGATTTTGCTTGTTGGAAGTCTACTATTAATTCAATCTTGGCATTGGTCATTTTCTGTTTTTTTTTTTGTTTGTTTGTTTGTTTGTTTTTAATTTTCATTTTCTGTGTCTTTAAAGTTCAATATCACTAAGTTATATGTATGTAAAAATTCATACATTTCTTCTGGATTTTTAAATTTATTGACAAATACCTGTTCATAGTAGTCCATAATTCTCCTTTGTGCTCATTTGCATTTGTTTTAGTATCTTTGTTTGTAGGTGATCTCTTTTTCATCTTGATTCATCTAGCTAAAAATTGTGCTTTTTAAAATGCATTTTAAAAGGAGCTCTCCACTTTGATAACTTTTGTATTCTTTTTGGTCTCTCATATGTCTCTCCTCTGATCTTTGTTAATTTATTTTCTTTTTATGAATTTTAGGCTTTTTTTTCTTTTCAACATTAGATTGTTTAATTGAACACTTTACCTTTTTGATGTATATGCTTATTGCTTTGAAAGTTTTTCTTAGTATTGCATTTGCATTATCTTGTGTTTTGATATGCTGTTCTTCCTTTTATTTTGATTTTTTAGGAAATACTAAATTTTAAAAAATATTTTCATGTGTCATTGTTCATTCAAGAGCAAGTCACTTAATTTTCATGTATTTGTACTATTTTTAAATTATGTGTTGTTGATATCTAGCTATTTGGAGAGATTCCATTGTGGTCAGAGAAGATGTATGATATGATTTCAAGATTTTTTAATTTATTAAGATTAGTTTTGTGACCTAACATATTGGCCATGCTGGAGAAAGTCCCATTTGCTGATCTGAAAATATATTCTGCAGCTATTGGTGAAATATTCTGCAAATATACATTAGTCCACTTGATATACCATGTAGTTTATCTACAATGTTCCTTTGTTGATTTTTTTTCTGAACAATCTTTTCCTTGATGAATGTATGGTCATTAACTGTGTTGAAACATATCTCTTCTTAGATCTAATTATCTTTTCTTCATAAAATTGGGTTCTCCATAATTGGAGATATATATATATATATATATATATATATATATATATATATATATATA
Organism: Marmota monax; assembly: GCF_021218885.2. Taxonomy (NCBI): domain Eukaryota; kingdom Metazoa; phylum Chordata; class Mammalia; order Rodentia; family Sciuridae; genus Marmota; species Marmota monax. The sequence goes on from NW_026693777.1 coordinate 34,832,758, forward strand.
TATATATATATATATATAATTTTCTTTCTTGTATTGATTCCTTATCATTATATAGACATTCTATTTTGACATTTTTTACTTCAAATCTGTATTGTTTGATGTAAGTGTAGTTATTCCTGCTAACGTTTTATTTCCATTTGCATGGAAATAAAACCCCTTACATCGCTTTGTTTCAGTTTATGTGTGTCTTTACTGGTGAATTATTTCTTAGAGACAGCAATAGGATGTCCTGAAGTTTGGTGTAAGGATAGTCTGGTGGTAAATCCTCTGCAGTTCTGCATGTGTGAGAAAGAATTTATTTCTTCTTGATGTCAGAAGGTTAGCTTTGTTGGGTATAATATTTTTGGTTTCAGTTACTTCTTTCAGAATTTTTAAAATACCACGCCATTTTCTCCTGACCTATAAAGTTTACCCAGAGAAATTTCATCTTAGTCTAATGAAGATTCCATTAAAGATCACTTGAAACTTTCTCTATTTTTAGATTTCTGCCTTTGCTTTTTATTTTTGACAGTTTGATTATACTAAGCCTTGGAGATGACCACTTTGGTCAAATCTAAGCTGGATCCGTTAAGTTCTTTTGATATGGATATTTCTATCTTTTCCAAAATTAAGGAATTTTTTAGATATTATTTTATTAAATAAGTTTTTACTTCATTTATTCTCTTCCTTTTTAGAATCTCCATAATGAAATTGTTTGTATATCATGTTTCATATCTAAAAAATCTTCCAAGTTGTTTTAATTCCCTTTTCTTTATTATCATTAATTTTTTTTTCTCATAGGTTTTTTTTTAATCTAAATAGATTATTTAAAAAAAAAACAAAAACTTCTCTCTTTAAGCTTTGAAATTCTTTATTTTGTATGACTTAGTCTTTTGTTAAGGTTCCCAACCCTTTTTTTTATTTTATTTTATCTTATTTATTCTTTAGCTCCAAGAGTTTGGGTTCTTTTTTATGATCACTAGCTTTTTTAAATCATTAATTATTTTCCTAATTTCTTTGAATTATCTCTCCATATTCTCTTGTACTTCATTGATTTTTCTTAAAATGAATATTTTCCAGTATTAGGCAATTCACTGATTTCTTTTGCTTTTGGATCTATAACTAGACTATTATCAGGTATCATGTTATCTTTGTTTTTCATGTTTCTTGTTTATCTATATTGATATTTGCTTTTACTAATATTATAGAGTGACTTTTGTAGTAAAATACTTTAGGCTGGTGATGCATTCTATAATGTCAATTGGGAAGCAATATAAACTTTGGTTCAAAGTGTGAACAGAACTGTGATTTTCATGTAGCTTCTCCTTTTGTAATCAGCGTTGGTGATAACAGTAAGCATCTGGTCTAGGGTGAAATGTGGATTTCTCATACAAAATGGATTCCTCTCTGTGTGTTGTATGATATGGTTGTGGGTAGGGGCACTCAACAATTTTCAGGCTCATGTGGTATGATGTCCACTTCCTTAGGCCCCAGCAGATAAGGAACAACTGGTATAATAATAGAGGCAATGCAGTTCTCAGATTTCAAGGTTTGCATGGGGGTGGGTATGATAAGATCGTCCAAGTACACATTGAGTTCAGTGGTCCCAACAGTGGGGATGGGGTACTTGTCAGTATCTGATGGCCATGCAACAACTGAACTGCATGAGTGTACCCAGGTGGAGTATTCATCTGTGTCTGAGGACTGTGCAGAGACTTCATGAAACTCAGCAGCTCAATCCATTCATGGTAGGCTGTCCAGCTGCTTCCTGAAGATGTGAGTTGGTGGGTAAGATCTTCAGTTGTTTAATAGGAGGCAGAGAAAGGTGGGTGGGTTTACTTAGCAACTTCTTCAGGTTAGTGTGGTCTCAGGATGGCACCATGTAGCAGAATACTGGATTGGGTGGCACCATGTGAACTGGGATCTTTCATGGGTTAATGCAGTAGATTCCAAAACTGGGCTCAGTGTTGTAAGGGTCACAACGTTGTCCACAGTAAATTCTTTATTTGTCCATGGAAATAGTGGGAATTGCTGGGGGACTCTTGCTTATTCTTTCCTTGCCGTGTGATGGCCTTCTCGTTTATGGTTGTATTGCGGGGCAGCCAGCACCCAGCCAGGGTAGTTTCTTGCTCAGAAGGTGTAAGACACCTGCTAAAAAGAGTTTGAAATAATTAATAAAGATTAAGACTCAGCCATAAATTAGATCAAAGAGGAAGCAGAGTGCCTGATAGATCCTCCAGTCCTCATAGGAGCTGGAACTGAACAACCAGAAAGTGGCTCAGTTTCTTTATTTAAGGGTGGGTACATCAAAGGTAGGGATGAGGTTTCAGCAGGAGAAGTCTTGTTTCTCCATGTGGCAAGGGTCTTGCAGCAAACAGGCTGATTGTCATCTTGGAAAGCCATACCATCTCTGAGAGGCTATGTGGCTGTGTGGCTCCAGCAGGTCACCCCATCTCAGGTACTGTGTTGAACCTGATAGAGCTGGGTAGGCAGTCCCATGTAGTGGGCAGTCTCAAACCAGCAAGATTGCTGCTTAAACTTCACAGATACCAGACTTTCCTATCCATTGGCTTCTATGCAGATTTGGTTCATGCACAGTTCAGAGATGGCTCCCAGTATGGTTAATCTTAACTGAGAAGAATGGGATGGTAGATACCATGTGCTTCTTTATCTTCTTCATAAGTCCATACTAGTTCTCCATGCATGCCACTCTGTGGAATCTTGCTCATATCCCTACTGCACTTCTGGACTCTAACTTTCAAGTAGAGTTGTAAAGGTTGGGCAGGTGTCGGAGGAAGAGACCACCAAGAGACTGTCTCATGCAACAGCAAGGGGTTTATTGGGGGTCCAGCATGCTGGGGCTCAGAGCTCACTTGAATAGAGCAAAGAGCCCTGAGAACAGTTTAAGCAGAGCTTATATACTTTCCTTGGAGAGGGCAGGGAGGGAAGTTCATTGACGGGTCAGGGCGAGTGGGCGGTTTGCGTGCAAAAGGGTAAGGGAATACATTCTGCAGTTTGGCAGTTGGGGACAGCCCATTCTGGGAACAAAATTAGCAAACAGTTCTCAAGATTATTAACCTTTCATTTTTCATTTCTTCTTCTGGCTACTTTTAATCATAAAAGTGATCATTGGGGGGTGTCACATTTTATGTCTGCTAGTGGGGTATATTGTTGTCTGATTACCATAAGTTTAATTTGTCCAATTTGAGCTTGGAGAAAAGAAATTACACGTTGAGCAAATAGGGTCCTACAGTTAGCAATAATATGAGGATTATTAATGGACCGGCCAGGGCTGATAAAAGCGTAGTTAACCAGGGGGACTGTGTGAACCAAGACTCAAACCATTCTTTTTGGGTTTCTCTCTCTCGTTGACGCTCTTCAAGGCATCTTTTTAATTTACTCATAGATTTTTTTACAACTCCAGTATGGTCGGCATAAAAACAACATTCTTCCCTCAATGCAGTACAAAGGTCCTCTTCTCTCATGAAGAGGAGGTCTAACCTCGCCTGTTCTGTAAAACAACTTCAGAGAGAGAGGTTAAAGATTCCTGCAAAGCTGTGATGGAGGTTTCTAATATCTTTTAAGTTTTGGTCTATTGCTGCTTTTAATTGGGTCATTTGTTGTGTCCTATGGACCAGGGCAGTGGTTCCTGTGCCTACCTCTGTAGCAATTCCTATTCCTAATAGGATGGCTAAAGTGAGGGATACAGGTTCCCGGCGAAACCGGGTTGTATGCCCCCCTATTTGATCTTCAAATGAACCTGCGTCATGATGCACTCTGGGAAACATCTGCACCATTACATAATTAATTACATCTGTTGATCATTTTATGAAAACATAAACAATGTTTAAGTATATAGAATTGTACTGTTGTAGGGACGGACAAGGCAAGGCACCTAAGATAGTACCGAAGACAGGGAAACAGTCCTATTTGGTTGCAACCGGATTCAGAGGGCATTGCTGCTGTTGTAATCAATTAATCCCATGAACCCCAAGTTTAGGTAGTTTCAGAATTTTGTACCCAACATGTAAGGGAAGGGGCTCAGAAGTTCACAGTCTGCAGAAGTTTATAAAAAGCAGTTTTTTTTTCTGCTTTTTCTTCTGTTCTGGGCAAGTTAACTTTTCAAGGACACCTGGGAGGGGGAGAGTTTTTTCTTCCCTTTTTTTTGTCCCCCTGCCAGCTGTTCTTATGGAGTCCAGTTGGTAACTTCTTTATCTTAGAAATGTAGCCATCTCTGTGAAGCCCCAGCTCAAGGCCAGAGGCCTTGTTCACATATTTTGTGAAAAACTAGTAAGGGGGTATCTAGCTTAGGAGTGCTGATTTTTCTAGCCAGTGGCCAAGTAGAACAGGGCAACATGAAAAGAGGAAGTTTATCTATACTGAACTCTTTTATAGGGACTCTTTTGCTGAAAGTCCTAAAGTCAGCCATGGTGAAGACTTCTGGAGAAGGTCAGTTAAGATTTTTCTGTGGGCTTGGTACAGAGGGGGAAGACGGGGAAGGCAGGGCTGAGAGCAGCTCTGTGGATAATGGGAAAGGGGTTTGGGATTTTCCTAGCAACAAAAACTTGAGTAGTAGAACAGGTAGAGTAGAGGGGAAGACAGGAGTGAGTATCCCAAGAAGCCTGTGAGGGACTTTAAATTTTTAGTAACTTGTTTTCAGTGATGACAAAGCAATTTTAAAGGCCATTTTCATTACATCTTGGATAGGGGTCTGAGGGCTCTCCTCAGCTGGTTTGAGCTTTGGGTTAGCTGGTAAGAGGACCTGGTGGGACCTGGTGTGGGCATTGACAGAAGAAGAGAGGAGTGAGTGGGTGGAGGGGTACCTCAGTACCTGTTACCTCAGCAAGGAGGCAATGGTCTGAGAACAGGCAGAGGTTTGGGTTTTTGATCTAGTAACTGGAGGGGAGAAATCAGGTTGCTGAGGTGGGAGTGACAGCAGAGAGTCTGGAGCAGAAGGCTAAGGGTGAGGATCTATTGGAGAAGCATAGTTTAGGATGTGAGCGAAGGAGGGAAAAGGCCTCCACATAGGGGAATCTCCTTCCATCCTTTTGAGCACTTGCAGAAGTTAAAAACGTCACGCAGAATTTGAGGATCTAGAGACCCCTCTGGGGGTCATCAGTTTTGGTTATCTAATTGGTAATATGGCCAATGCTGTGTACTGAATTTGATGAGGAGTTTGGGTTCCACCAGGCAGCCCCTGTATGCTCACATCCCTATGACTTACAGAAGAAGTCGGCTTTTCCCCCACACAGCTGTGACTGATTGTGGCTTTGATAGTCCGCCGGGCAAACATAGTAATTTAGGTTAGCCAACCTGCATCTGGCTCCTGTGTTCCTACATCCATAATGTTTGTTTTCATTATCTATGGTACGGAAGGGATTTAATGGAATTTTAGTGGGATCCTCTTCATTAGGGATATCCCAATAGGAAAGACCTATAGCCAGCTGACAAATGTCTGGGTGGAGAGATGGCCACCAGGTTCCTAAGGGGGCGGTATGCAAGATAGACCATATTTCTTGTCTAGTAGGATTTGTGATCAGCCATCGTTGCTGAACAGACTGATGGTGGTCAAGGGGAGAGTCTATAGCCCTATCCACATGGTGAATATGTAATTTGAAAGGGTTACCAGTCTTTTTCAGTTTCCAGCCAGATTCTGGACAGGGCGCAGGCTTGAGATGAGAGGCATGGATCCAGGAAGTGATTCCGTCTACCTTTACCACTGTAGGTGTTATAAGTAGCACCTGGTATGGTCCTTTCCAGCGGGGTTCCAGGGATGACATCTGATGTCGTCTTACATAGACAAAGTTTCCCATTTGATATCGGTGTGGAGTCCTTTCATCCCCAGGTTGGTAGGCAGTGGCCAGCTGTTTCCATAGGTATTGCTGGGTTCTTTCAAGAGCTTTAAGTCTGTCAAGCAAGGGGGTGTGAAAGGAATCGTTAGGTCTTAGAGTTGGGGTTAGGTCCCTTACTGGAGGAGGGGCACCATAGAGAATTTCATAGGGGGTGAGGTTACACAAAGAAACAGAGGGAGTATTTTTTGCACGAAACAGTGCATAAGGCAGGAGCATAGTCCAATCTTTTATGCCGGTCTCTAAGCTTAATTTCGTTAAGGTCTCTTTAATGGTTCTATTCATTTTTTCTACCTGTCCTGAACTCTGGGGTCTATAAGCACAATGTAACTTCCAATTAATCCCCAGGGTCCTGGTTAACCCCTGACTTACCTGGGCCACGAATGTCGGTCCATTATAAGACCCTATTACCTTAGGCAGGCCGTATCTTGGAAAAATATCTTCCAGGATCTTCTTGACCACCATTTGCGTCGTTTCTTTTTTTTGTGGAGAAGGCTTCAATCTATCCTGAAAATGTATCTACAAAGACTAGGAGATATTTAAGTCCATACCTTGCTGGCTTAATTTCAGTAAAGTCCATTTCTTAGAATTGTCCTGGTCTGGTTCCTCGTAGGTGCTTTCCTGCAGGAAGCTTGGAAGGGTAAGCATTAATCAATTGACAGACCCGACAGGCTTTTGTTACCCGTTCAGCTATTTCCTTTTGCTGTGAGTCAGTTAGTGGAAAACTCTGTTCTTGATCTTTCAGGAATGCCTGCAGTTTCTTTGAACCAAGGTGAGTGAGTTGATGTACATTTTTAACGTAGTGTAGGGCTTTTTGAAATTGCAGGCTGGGCTCAGTGAAGTCGAGGAGTTCAGTGTTAGTGTCCTTAGATGTTAAGTTGTCGGGGTGCTCCCACTTAGTTAAATCTCCTGACTTATGTTCCCCCGGTGTGGAAAGTGTTAACATGGTTAATCCATTTAGGGCTGCCAATTTAGCCTCTTCATCTGCCCTCCTGTTAGATGGGGGTGGTATCTGCACAACGGTTTGTTTTCTGGGCTCAGTGAGCCATCGTTTACTGCCCCTAAGGGAATAGCCCAGGAAGATTACTTCTTGCTGGCAAATTTGGGCCTTTTTGGCAGAAGCTCTATATCCAAGTTGAGCAAGCTCGGATAATAGTGCTTGGGTCCCAGACTCACAGTTTTCCTTGGTGTCAGCTGCCAGTAGCAGGTCATCCACATATTGAAGCAGGGTGACTTCGGGGTGCATAGTTCTGAAGTTGTTGAGATCTCTGTGGAGGGCTTCATCAAAGAGAGTGGGGGAGTTTTTGAACCCCTGTGGGAGTCTGGTCCAAGTTAGCTGAGCAGACGTTCCGGTTTCTGGGTTTACCCACTCAAAAGCAAACAGCAACTGACTATCTTTATGCAGAGGCAAGCAAAAGAAAGCATCTTTTAAGTCCAGAACAGTATACCATTTTCGCTCAGGGTTCAGAGTGCTAAGCAGATTGTATGGATTAAGTACCGTGGGGTGAATGTCCTGCACTCTGTTGTTGATGTCTCTTAGGTCTTGAATGGGGCGATAGTCCCCAGCTCCTGGCTTTTTTACTGGTAGCAGGGGAGTGTTCCAGGCTGATTGACAGGGCCTTAGGATCCTTAAGGCTAGATATTTCTGAATATGGGGCCTTATCCCATCTTTGGCTTCTTTGCTCGGAGGATATTGTTTGACATTAATTGGGGAGGCTGAGGTTTTTGGCTTCTTTGCTCGGAGGATATTGTTTGACATTAATTGGGGAGGCTGAGGTTTTTAACTCCACTGTTATTGGAGGTTGTTTTAAAAACTGCTTAACCCAGCAGTTTTTGCCCAGGCATCTGGGTAATCTGTTATCCATTTCTGAGGTAGCTTGCCTGTTTGATCAGTCATGGGGGTGTGAAGAGTTAATGTTCATCTTCTATTGACATAGTTAAAGCTATGACTATAGGAGTTTTTACTGAAGGATTTAGAAATTCCATTTGGGGGCCTTCAGGGTTAAAAGTTATTCTGGACCAGAGCTTGGTGAGCAGATCTCTGCCCATCAATGGGGATTTTTCTTTTCCCCAGGTCCATGGTCCTCTTAGTTGTCCAAGCCCGATATTTACTGCTGTTAGCCCCTTGAACTAGAGACCTTTTATTTGATAGAGGGCCCAATGGGGCTTTAAGGGCTGAGTATATTGCCCCTGGATCCACTTCAAAGTTTACTGGGGTCCCCTCCACTTCAAAAGTTACCCTGAGCTTGGGGAGGGGATCTGAGCCCCGACTTTCCTAGTCATGTTCTAGAGTCAGAATGGCTGGCTGGCGTGGCTGTCTCTTTCTAGGGCACTCTTTGGATCAGTGTCCTTTTTCTTTACAGTAGGCACATTGATCTGAGGCCAGGGGTGGCCTCTGGCATGGGCCCAGGTATCCCTTCCTGTCTCCCTGTTTCTTAATTTTTGGCCTATTTGTTTTTGTGACCAGGACCTTAGTCAATGCCTTAGTCTGTCTTTTGCTTCTCTCATCCTCCCTTTGTTCCCTTTCTTTCTCCCTCCTTTGTTCCTTCTCTTCCTCAGTTTCTCTCTTATAGTATACCTTCTTGGCTTCTCTGACTAAATCTCTCAAAGTCATATCTTGTAATCCATCTAAGTGTTGTAACTTTCTTTTAATATCCAGGGCAGCTTGCCCAATAAAGGCCATCGTGACAGATGTTTTTTGATCCTCTGCCTGAGGATCAAAAGGAGTATATCTCCTATATGCCTCCATAATTATCTCTAGAAACATAGAGGGAGATTCATCAGGTCCTTGAATAATTTCTCTTACCTTGGCCAAATTAGTTGGTCGCCTAGCGGCCGCTCGGAAACCCACATTAGAGCCCGGCAATAAGTGGACAGATGCTCTCTACCTTTAAAGGTGTTGGGGTCCCAGTTGGGTTGGTTCAAGGGGAAGTTATGTCAGTCATCCATCTGGTCCAAGGATATTTTTTTCTAGCTTCCAGGAGGATTCTCTCTCGTTCCTCTGTCATGAAGAGAGTCCCTAGGAGTTGTTGGCAGTCATCCCAAGTAGGCTGGTGTGATAATGCCGGCGAGTTCTATTAGCTGGGCCAGTTTCCTCTAGGGGAGGAGGGGCTGAGTCAGCAGCAGGGGAATCACTTAGAGGGTGTTGGGGTTGGGGGACAAGGGCAGGGGAAAAGGAGGGGGAGGAGAGTCCAGTAGAGTCAAATCTTGAGACTCAGGGAGAACAGAGGGTGGAGGAGGAGGAGGAGCAGAGGGTTTGAGAGATAGAATCGTGGGGGAAGGAGTAGGAGCAGGGGCAGGGACAAGGAAAGGCTTCACCCATGGAGGAGGAAATTCGCAGAGGTCCTGCTGAGTTAAGATATACGGCTGTTGATCTGGATGGCTATGTGGCCCCCGCTGAAAGACAATATCTCTGACTTTTTGAATTAGTGGGAAGTAGAAAGATCCTTCTGGGGGCCATCTGACTCCAAAGGTGGGCCATTCTGAGGCACAGAGAGTCTGCCAGGTCCAGTGTTTTACTGAAAAAGAAAGATTCTGAGCCTTTAAGCGGACTTTGATCCAGTGATCAAGGGTCAGGGACAGAGGCGTTGAAGTGCTCTGTCCCATAATGAAAGATACACAAACAGTGAAAGCAACGACATAGGACACAGACAAGACAAGACAATAAAGACAGGCAATGGATGTCCAACATTGAGACCAGGACTGAGTAGCCAGCAAAACCCGATGGGCTGGCAATACCGAATCCGAAACAAAATATCACCGAGTTGAGGAGACTATTGTTCCTCGATTTCCTGAGTCCTCTGGAGCGTCCCCCAGGGACGTGGCCTGTGGCTCTGTGACACGTCTGTCAGCCACCATCAGAGAGAGCTCACACTCTTCACCAATAGCCATTTTGCCAAGCCCTAACCTGAAACCTGAAACCTGAAACCAGAAACCAGAAAGAGGTGCCTTACTTACCCCAAGAGGAGCCCATTGGGGGTCTTTCATCCACCGCTGCCAAATCTCAGTGGAATTTCCATATGTAAGGGTCGGGCGAGCATCGGAGGAAGAGACCACCAAGAGACTGTCTCATGCAACAGCAAGGGGTTTATTGGGGGTCCAGCATGCTGGGGCTCAGAGCTCACTTGAATAGAGCAAAGAGCCCTGAGAACAGTTTAAGCAGAGCTTATATACTTTCCTTGGAGAGGGCAGGGAGGGAAGTTCATTGACGGGTCAGGGCGAGTGGGCAGTTTGCGTGCAACCGGGTAAGGGAATACATTCTGCAGGTTGGCAGTTGGGGACAGCACATTCTGGGAACAAGATTAGCAAACAGTTCTCAAGATTATTAACCTTTCAGAGTAACACTGTTTTTCCTCTGTTGAGGATGTGTGTGTGTGTGTGTGCACGCGCGCACGCAAGCGTGTATGTAAATCTATTCACATATATAATAGAAAACATTAATTGTAAGCAATAATTTGAATTTTATACACCATTTACTATGTCTTCTAGTGAAAGCATGAGAACTAGAATTTATATGCCATAGGAGAGAGGCACAAATAGCTCAATCATCAATGGATTATAGAGAGTGATAATAACTGGGTTTTTTCCAAAGCCCAAAGAATCTTCTTATTGAGAATACAGTAATATATAACTATCACTGACTGAGTCTACACCCAATCCTTAATGATGTCATTCCAATATAGGATATTGTGTAAAACATGATATTTTACCTCTGTCTATAAATGACTATTCTAATGTGCTGTTAACTCAGTATATTCTGTTATATAGAAGTGAAAGGACAAGTACATTCATGATAACTGACCAATTGTTGCATTTCCTTTCCTGCAAATAGGCTGCTTTGGTTTGGTGGTACTAGAAGGACTCTCTTTTATCATATGCCCTTAGATATTGTTTATAACAAAGAAGACTATGGACATGAAAGAGAAACATAGCAAGTCATACCCTGATTTCTGTGAAGATAAATCATTGTCTCAACTAAAATGCAATGGGCCAATGTAACCTGCTTATTTTTGGGTGGCTTGTCAGTCTCTTCAAGGAACGCTGCCATACAGGTGGTGTGGGTTGGTGTTTGCTGGTAATCAGTTGAATGCTTGTTGGGCCAAAAGCAAGATCACTCATGGTGAGTAGGGATTATGCATATCTTCTCTTTCTGCCACTATGGCTGTTATAATCATAGCAGATGATGTCAACTGACCCAATCACCCTGTCTCCTTGGCTATTTAACAGCCTGTTTGTGATGCTCTCTAATGGATACTACTGCCACAGAACCCAGATCATGCTGGAAAACTCTGATCCTATGATAAACTATAGTCAAATGGTAGGGATACTAGAGCATAATAGATACCTAGGAGATGATTGTCAAATCATCTATAGTTCTCTGCTGTACATAGTGTGGTCTGGCTGCATAATCCCAGGGATCTACACTGGAATTCTCCTAGTAGGATTTGTCAAAATTTATGTGGTGCATTTCTCAGTAAAGATAACTTTAGTATCATAGGTTTTCCATAGACATATGGCTATACTGGAAAGGCTAATTTTACTGTGTAATAAGAATTCTCAGGTTACTTTCCTGAATTAAGTTCCAGTAAAACCTGGACCTCCAGTCCAATAAGAGGGTTAAAAGCAATATTCCCAGACTGGATTATACTGCCTTCAGGTCATAAAGACTGCCACCAGACATCATAACTTCTTCTTAACAGTGGAACAATTGAAGTGCAAAATATGATACTTTGCCCTTAATGTTTAGGGTGAGGTCCCAGCACATTTTCTGTGAATAGACTGCAAAAAACTTCATAAATGTAGAAAGATCCTGCATTTTTGTTTTTGTTTATTTTAAATGAAGTTTTTTTTGTCCTCAATCTTGATGGTTTACAATGACCTAATGCTGGAAGGGAAAATACTGCTTTTCTCCCATCTCATATAAGACAGTATTGGAAACTCAAATTACCTACATTTTAGATGACTCTGTCTCACACATCCATAACCAGAATCATATTCATGCCTGTTATTCTGCTATTAATAAACTAAGATTTTGGTTATAAATAAATTAGAATTATTTCTTAGTGTGAAACAAATCCATATAATTCCAGTGTTTGTATTATAGACACAGAAAATCATCAAAGACTGGTAACTCCTTTTTTTCTCATAGCATGTATCTTCTATTCTCAATGTCACAAAATGCCGGTAGAAATTTCACATCTTTAATTTATATTCTAGATATAATGAAAAATAAAAGAACTGTTTAATGTCTGAAATCATTTGTCTTCCAGCCCAATATTTTCATTGTTTCATTTTATCAGCTTTGCTCTGTTACAGGATGATTTAATCCGTGAAGACTAAATTTCCAGTGCCTAGTTGGACCCTGGCTTTCTGATAGTCACAATTGGGAGTCATGGGAAGATTAATAAAGGGAGGTAGGAAGAGAGGAAGAAGTATCTCCTTCCCTGCACCTCTCACCTCCACTGGAGCACACTGCTTCTGAAGAAGTAGTTGTATCAGGTCCATGGCTCCAATTCTTATGTGGAAAAAATTACCATATTTTTGACTCTTCACATAAACTGTTTTAAGCAGAATACTAACTTCACAAAGTTCATATTCTAATCCTCAAACCTATGGATATTTTACATTATAATGCAAAAATAATTTTATGATGTGATTAAGTTTATAACTTTGAATTAAGGAAATTATCCTTGAATAGTATACATGTAATCACATGTCTTCAGAAGGAGGTTATGGTAATGCTACTTCTCTTCCCACTCCAATTTAGATATGGTAGGGGCTATCAGATGGTAAACTTTGGATATCCTGTACATACACTGGTTATAATCTCATTTTGTCAGCTTAGTAACAAAATTTTTTCATTTTAAATATGTGCAGTGATTTTGCTTTCACTAAGTAGCCCTCAGAGAATTGTGGAGCTGGAGGGAGATAAAGTCTCTGTGAGTCTCTACCAAGCCAGTCCCTATACTGAAGTTTCACTAAATAGCCACTCAAAAATATTGCTTTCAAGTAATCTGCCATTTGTATTTGCAAGGAAGATGATAAAATATGTTCTAAATGAATTCAGATGTCTGTTACTAAGGGGAGAGTGGCAAGGGGGCACTCAGCAGTATAACTCTGACACATGGTCTATGTGCATTGCTAACCTGGTCTCTTGTGAGAAAATGGAAGTGCTCTGATTGGTCTAAGTGGATAAAATCTGGCTCTTTGTGGGCAGAGTTTGAGACCCCACCAAAGTATATAGTTCATTAATTCCAAATAAATTGGTTTCAATTATCAAGGAAGAAGGACAAATCATGATTGGAAAAGTAGCAATTTCTGCCATAAAGAATTAATCATCACAGTTATTCAATTTTTTCTAAAACTTCCAGTTAATTGAATAAAGCAATGAGAAAATAAAATGAAAGCTATTTTAATATTTGTAGATTGCTTTATCTTTAACGTAAAAACACAATGACCCATTGGACAAAATGTGCTCAAGATTGAGTCACATGGTAGCATATGCCTGAAATTCTTGCCACTCTATAGGCAAGAGGATCACTTGAGCTCAGAAGTTGGAGAGCAACCAGGGCAACATAGTAAGAACTCACCCCCACCCCACAGAGAAGGAGAGAGACATTTTTATAATTTTTCTACTTAACCCTTAAATATATGAATAATTACATTTGCAGATAACATAAATTATGTTAAGGAACAGCATTAAATACAATAACAAAATATGAAATATACCAAATTGTATTTATGAGAAAATTATAATGACAAAATTTTTATAAAGTATAAAGAAGATAAGTATTTAAAGACCAATAAAATGTTTTCTGGATGAAAAAACTCAATTTTTCAGTTGTTCATTTTCCCTACACTTATTGTAATTCTAATGCTATAATGATTGAAAATCTTAAGAAATGACATATAAAAATAACTTTATGCATAAAGAAATACTAAGATATACAAGAAAAATTTAAATGATTAGATCAGTATGTGAGCATTGAAGTTTCCTGATGTTGACATTTGGTATAAAATACAATGACTAAGAATGAAACACATGGTAGTTTATTTTAAAAAAAAAAAAAAGAAAAGAAAAAGAAAGAAAGAAAGAAAAATAGAAGAAAATTGATAAACTCAAAGAAGAACCTTGTCTATCAGTAAACTTAAAAAATTATAAAGGAAACATTGCACAATTTTAGAGGAATCAATTAATTACAGTAATGAAAACATACCTCATTAATTTAAAAGTTATTTATTTATAAATTTCAGAAAAAAATAGTTTAAATGTGAAAAATTCACTTTTGATAATTTTTTTTAAACAAATGGGAATATTTTTTATTTATTTTTCCTCTACCAACTGAATAGCTTCTATATATTTAGCTAAGACTCTGGGTCACATAATATGATATGTACCACACTTGTATGTGTACGTATAAAGTATATATCAGAATGGACTTCTTAAAATAAGCAACACTTGTCTGCAGATCTATGAATGAATGGGAAACAGCACTTGGCACAACTTTTGATAAAATTTAGAATTAAAATAATCTAGAATAAATCATTTATCTTGTATTAGTATAACAATTATTGATACTTATTGTAAAAAATAAAAGAAAATAATAGCCACCATACAAAAATCTTATTGTTTGCCTCAAGTGATACTTTTCCAACACCCCCTGAGTATTGATTTTCGCCTTTAGTGAATTACCAATTTGATAGGGGAGAAATGGTGTCTCATTTTCTGTAATGTCGAATGGTCTATTTTAACAATCCCCATTGCTTTCTTACTGCCATTTTCTGAGGAATCTAATAGCAATCAAATGAGATTCCTCCTTCATGCCTTCTATCCAGGGATACATTTATATACTGTTGCCTTTTGCAAGTCCAGAGTAGAAAATAAAGATGATGAAGATTGAGCATCCAGGATTTCATAATGATTCTCCTTTGACATCCAACTTCAAACTGGTAAGTTATAAAATCCTCATCTATGTGACTCAACCAACTTACTACATCTATCACACTAATGTGCAGTGTTAAATATGTCCATAAATAAGAAAGATTAAAATGCTGAAATCAGGACTTATAGAAGAGATGAAATGAGGAAACTCAAATGAAATGAATTTTATCTTGCTAAAATCAGGATAAAAATATGAAAATCATCATAACAATGTGTATGCAGAATTGAGAAATTATCAATTCAGACCAAATAAGTCTTGCTTTTAGAGATGAGAGATCTATGTATTTTAGACTTATTCAGCAATACTGATTATATTGAATTATTTTATTCTTTGGATAATTATATGATATAGAGAAAGTAACTTTGTTGTCTTTAGGGATGACATCATTTCAAGAGAGATAAATAATAAAACCACAAAGATATAATGCCTGATTCATGGCTTAAAAATCATAATATGTTACTGTCCATAAAATATTGATGCTATAATTACATTTATTAAACTGTGCTGTATATATGTATTGCTATGTTATAACGAATCCCAATGTTATGTGTAATTACAATGCACAGATTTTGAAAAATTAAAAAAATGATAGAGAGGAATACATGAGGAACTTTAATTTTCCTATGACAACAATCTAAAAATGCCCAACATTTAAAACTCTGTTAACAGGCTAGGGTTGTAGCTCAGTGGTAGAGCCCTTGCCTAGCATGTGTGAGACACTGAGTTTGATCCTCAGCTGCACACAAAAAAGTAAATTAAAAAATTAAGATATTTTGTCCACCTCCAACTAAAAATATATTTTTGAAAAACCTATTAAGCTGCCAAGAATATGATGAAAGGTCAAGTCTAAGACTTGATCTTTGCCAGATCCATTTGCACCTGCAAATTAACTTACTTGCATACTTAATTATAAAAAAAAAAACTGCAGAAGGTTTAATTCAAAGAACACAATTGTCTTAGTATAAGAGCACAAAGCAGAGTAAAAATTCTCAGCTGTGAGAAAGAACTATTGAAAGCTTTCTGTTTTCAAATTCTATTACTTTAGAAGTTCTCAAGCTACTTTAAAGGGTGGTTTCACAAACATGGTTCAAAAAAATGGTTAGAATGCAGGTAATTTTTAATGATACAATATTTGCCTCATGATATTAACTATCATGGAAAAATATACATAGTTACATGTTCACTTCAGTAGCTAAAATTATGATACTCTAAAAATCTAAACTGTATTTTAAAGGTTAAAATGCATAAAAGCATACATGCATTTGATTCAATTTTTATGATTTTTTCATTAGGTTTGTGTCTAGACCCTGACAAAATAAAGGTATACAGCTGAGAACAATAAGAATGAGACTCGGGAAACAGAGCAACCAGGGGCCAAACGAGGAATGTGCTGAACTAATTGGACTGATATAGACTGTTCACTGACCTAGTCTCTTAAATGTAAGTGTTCATATTTTTAAAATTTATTTAGCTTAGCTGACTCCTCCTCAGTTAGTAACACAATGTTTATTATTTATATCCATACCTAAAAATGTTAAAAGCTAAAGAAAGTTAAAATCATTGTGCAAATACTTGGTACAAAGAGGACAAGTACTAACAGATGTCACATGGGTCAAACAATACATCATATACTTTATTTCTGTTTTTGGTTTACCTTAGCAAAGTTTAATGATTTGTCTCACTCTTTAACTTCCTTGAGGGAGAAAAGCTGAACAGGACTATAGGAGTCAACTTCACTTCATTCTGGTCTTAATGACCATGATTTTGTTTTTTCTATGCAAACACGACATGGAAAAACGTGTTAAACAGGGATATCAGATACAAATGGTCTTTAACGCAATTTTACAACAATTGCATAATAAGAATATACAACATACACTTACTTTACTGGATACACAAACTGAAGAGCTAGGAATGTGTGGGATAAGCTAATATACTTTTGAGAATCAGAGTGTTTCAGTCTAAAACCTTAATCTTTCACAGCAATATGGTCTGATCTCAACTTATTGTAACTCTATCAACGTTTTTCTTTATATCAAAATATTGGATAGCAATTTATTAGTTCTCTTCATGGAACCATAGTACATATTGTAGATTTTTTTTTTTACAATTTTCTTTCTTCTTACGAAACTATAGAGGTGGAAAATTCAGCTATATTTAGCAGTACTAAAAGTAGTAATCAATGGTTTCCTCATTATTTGAAGGTAAAATACATAACATATCTATATGAAAATTGTAATTTGATTATGTTCCTATTTTTGAATTCAGGAAAAAGTAAAACTTTAAAAATATAATAATAATTTAAAAAGTGGAAGTTAAAAGTAATATTTAGTATTTCATATATAAAAATGTATTCCTCTGATTCTTCTCAAACACCTCTTGTATCATTCTAAACTAAGGATTCATTCACAGTCTGCCTGGAACTGAACATGAAAACAGACAAGGTTTAAGCATGTTCTACTGACTTTGTCTCATGTTAACCAAAGGACAAATTTGATCTATGTGGAGTGGTATCCACCACAGTTTCTACTCACTTTCTACCCTGTGAAATATCTCAGACTACAAAATACCAAGGAACACCTACAAAGCAGTCACCTTAACAAAAGGGTTGGCTCCCTAAATAACAAATAAGATGTTTAAGTAAAGATTAGTCTTGGTATCTTGTTAGTCCCTGTCATTTTTTATGTTTTTTTCCACCTTCCAGATGACATCTAAGAAACTCATGAAAATTGATAATTGGCTATCCTAAACAAAAATTCAAGTATTTCTGAATTCATCCTGCTGGGACTTTCAATTTCTCAAGAACTTCAGTTACGTTTTCTTACCATCTTCATACTTGTCTATGTAGCCATTGTAGTGGGGAACCTCCTCATAATGATCTCTGTGATATTTGATAATCATCTTCACTCACCCATGTACTTCCTTCTGGCAAATCTCTCATATTTGACCTATGTCTGTCCTCTGTTGCAACTCCCAAAGTGATTGCAGACTTCCTCAGAAAACGCAAAACCATCTCATTGTGGGGCTGCATGGTCCAGATGTACTTTATGCACTTCTTTGGGGGTGGTGAGATGTCTCTCTTGATAGCTATGGCCATCAACAGGTATGTGGCCATATGCAAGCCCTTGCACTACCAGATCATCATGAACTGCAGGATGCTCATTGGGTTTCTGGTTCTGTCATGGTCAATTGGATTCATTCATACCACAAGCCAAATGGTTTTCATGGTGGGTTTACCTTTCTGTGGTCCCAATGTTGTGGACAGCATCTTCTGTGACCTCCCTCTGGTCATCAAGCTGGCCTGCACTGACACCTATGTCCTGGAGCTCCTGGTGATTGTGGACAGTGGGCTCCTGTCCCTGGTGTGCTTCATCCTCTTGGTCATATCCTACATCATCATGTTTGTCACCCTCTGGCAGCACTCCTCCAGGGCCTCCTCCAAGGCTGTGTCCACACTCTCTGCTCACATCACTGTAGTGACCCTCTTCTTGACCCGCTATCTTCATCTATGCTTTTCCATTCAATAGTTATTCTGTAGATAAGTTTCTGTCTGTGTTTTACTCTATAATCACCCCCTTTCTTAATCCAATGATTTATACTCTGAGGAATCAGGAAATGAAAGGAGCCATTAAGAGACTGTGCAGTCAGAATAGTGTTTTCTCCCTGGACAGGTAAATATTGCTTGTGATCTCTAATTTTTATGTATTTCTTCTGCTATTTTTAGGTTTTCATTATTGTATACTTGTTCAAATAATTAAAATGAAAATGTAAAATATTATCCATATTATTCCCTCCAAATTACTGGAATTTTTAAGATATTTTTCTTTAAGATTTAAATGGAAATGTTCATAATACAGACGTAATGCCTAGATATGAATATGTTTTCCATGTAGCTGCTTGTCTTAAAATGTGTGCAATATGTAAACATAATGTTTCTATGTTAACAATGTATGATATTTCAATGTATTAATATGTAAAACTAGAACACTTTAATATAACACAGAAGATGGTGTTTGGCATTTATTTTTTAAAATCATTTTTTTAACTTGTGTAATGTTTAAAAAGATTTCTATCACTCTATGTTAACTTTGTGGAGGTTATTTGGTAAAGTTCAGCATTGAATTTAGTGGATTTTTTCTTACTCTCTGGTTCCAATAAATATCCATTCTTATAAAACATATGAACTTATTTAGAAATTAATACTTCAAACATTTGCTCATTGTTGGGGCACACACCTGTAATCCTGGTGGCTCAGGAGGCTAACACAGCAAAATCTGAAGTTCAAAGCAAGCTTCAGCAAGTTAGAGAGATCCTAAGCAAAAAAAGAAAAAAAAAATTCAAACATTTGCTTGACTGCAGAAATAGTTCTCTAAGAATATCTAATCAATTAAAATTTTAAATGATGTCTGTTTTACCCTTTCGTGTTCTACCAAAAAACATGACTTATTTTCTTAACTCAATTCAGTCAATTTTGAAACATTCTGCTTCTAAATATTTACTATGTACCATACTGTTTTCTAAGCAATAGAAAAACTGTTAATGATATATTTCTGGCCCTGCCCTGTGAAAGATGACAGAACAGTTATCTGTGTTAAGTACAGTGAACTTGGAAGAGGAGATGGATAAGCCCAGGCATTTAAAAAGCTGCAGAATTAGACATTTCCGCTTCTGTCCCTGGTCTGCTTCACTCTCTTGGTTATATCCTACATTGTCATGTTTGATACCCTCTGCAGCACTGCTCCATGCCTCCTCCAAGAGGAAAAGAGCATTCCAAGCAGAAGGGCCTGTCTATACTGGAATTGTAGAGTGAGAAATAGCTTGTAGGAAAGAAGATAGAGCTCTATGAAGAAGACTGATAAATAAAAGTAAGACTGATGCTGAGATATTGTATGGAAGGAAAGACATCAAAATGGACAATTCTACTGAATGCATTTTCAAAATCAGAAATGGAAAGATACAAACGGGTCTTGAGAATGAGATTCAATATACTTTTGGGGGGAGCATTTAATCATTGAGCTGCATCATTAGCCCTTTTTGTTATTGTTATTATTGTTATTTGAAACAGTTCCTTGCTAAATTGCTGAGGCTGGCTTTGAAATTGTGATTCTCTGACCTCAGCCTCCATAGCCACTGGAATTACAAGTGTGTGCCACCATGCTCCACATGCCTATACCTGCATATCTGTAATCCCAGAATCTCTAGAGGATGAGGCAGGGAGATCACAAGTTCAAAGCCATTCTCAGCAATTTAGCAAGGCCTGAAGCACCTCAGCCGGACCCCATCTCAAAATAAAATATAAAACGGCCTGAGTGTTGTTCCCCACACACAAAAAAATCATTGACTCCAATTTTAAATCAAATTAAAGTAAGCTTGTATTTGTGTACACAAAGGCCAGCCAGCGACTGTCTTACCAGAAATCCCAGGCTAGAGATAAGCACCACAGCTTTCCAGGAACACAGTTTTATAGCAAAAAAAAAAATTGCAAAAGTGGGTGTCTTGAGAACTTCCAGATAACGGAATTTTGACAAGCATAATACAAAGGATACAGTAGGCTAATTATCTACATAGGATGATATTTCAAGGTAGGTTGTTATCTGGTAAGGGGGAGCAAGGATTTATGAGGCACAACTAAGGTTTTAGAAAGGGTTGTTATCTGGTCAGGGAAACTAGGCATGGGTGAGTTCAGAGCGGGGGCAAGTATTCCAAACAAATTGAGAAATCACAGTAATTTATAGTAAAACAGAAATTAACTTTTCATGACTTGTCAGATTATAGTTTAGAAATAATTTATCCTATTCCAGAAATTGTCTGTTTGACAGGACAGGAAAGTGTGGACATCTGAGGAAGTTTCAGGAAGGACGTTTTTGACTGAAGGGTCCAGAGGGCAACTATGGCCTAAAACATTCTCTGGACAAAGAATCTAGAAATTCCTTGAACTTTATATCAGTTGGAGGAGGGGCTTGAAGATTTACATGACAAGTGTTTTTTGTTCTATCATTTTTTAGACTAGACAGAGGCATTTACAGGTTTTTGGTTTCTTGTTTTTTTTTTTGTTTTTTTTTTTTGGTGTTGTTTGTTTTTTTCTGCAAACCTGACATTTACAGAAAACAGGAAACTTACCAACGACAATGCCCTTCTACAGAAGTTTTTGCTGACACCGTATGTAAAAAGCTCTCCAACAAGACTAAGAGGAACATACACCTTACTCTCTGGCTTGCTTCATGTTCACTCTAATAATTGTGTTGCTATGCAAAAGACTTTCAGATAGCTGTGATCCCATTGTCTATGTTGAACCACAATGCAAGAAAAGACCACCAACTCAGTTTTAAATCAACTAACAGCAACCCTGTATTGTGTACACAAAAGCTGGCCAGCTACTGTCTCTCCTAAAACCCAGTCAGAGAACAGCCCCCCAGCCCTCCAGGAAAAGTTTCTAAAGCACAAAAAGTTGCAAAAGGGGGTTGTCTTGATAACTTACAGCTAACAGGATTTTGACAAGCATAATACAAAGGCAGATAGTAGATTAGTGATCTACATGGCATAATATTTTAAGGTAGGGAGTATTTTCAGATGCCAACATCAGAATTTATGGGGCACTGCTGAGGTTTCAGAGAGAGTTGTTATCTGGTCAGGGAATCCCAGGCATGAGTGAGTTTAAAGCATGGGCAAGAATTCCAAACAAATTTAGAAATCTCAGTAATTTATAGTAAAACAGAAATTAACTTCTCATGACTTTTTGATGTGATGGCTCCCAATCTTAAATTGGAATTAGACTAGGTTCATCAGTTCATCAGTGTACTTTTGCTTTTTTTCTTATACTTTGGAGATCTTATTCAAAATATTTCTGTTCATTTCAATGTCCTGAAGAATGTCCCATTTTTTTCTTCCCCATTTACCTTCTTAGATTTAGGTCCTGCTTTTAACGCTTTAACCAATTTTCACTTATATAATGATGAAAGACAGTATCTAGTTTTATTCTTTGGCAAAGGGATATACAGTCTTCACACCATCATTAATTGAAGAGACTGTCCTTTTGCCAATGTGTTTTGAACACCTTTGTCAAAGACCAGATGGCCGTGGGTATATGGGCTTACTTTTAGTTTCTTAATTTTGAACCATTGGTTTATGTATCTATTTTTATGTCCAAATTATGCATTTTGAATTACTAAGGTATTGCATTTTAAAGTTAATTATTGTGATGTCTACAATTTGTCATTTTTTTCTCAACATTGCTTTGTCTATTTAGAATTGTTGGGGTTCCATATGCATTTTAGGATCATTTTTCTAGTTTTGTGAAGGATTTCATTGACATTTTGATAAAGAGTTCCAAAGAACCTCTAGATTGCTTAAAATAGTATGGACATTTTAACAATATTGATTCTTCCAATTCATGAACATAGGATATCTTTCCATTTTGTATGTCTTCTCTAATTTTTTATCGAAATAAAATAAAAATTATATAATTTTCATTATATAGATAGTTCAAGTCAAGTGAGATACCCATTCATTTCACTAAGAATGGCTATTATCAAAATGGCAAAAGATAATAGGTCCTGGTGAAGATGTGGAGAACTGGCAACATTTCCACATAGTTCATGGGCATATCCATAAGGAAAACAATGTGGAGTTTCCTCAAAACATTAAAAAAAATTAACCTGTTATATGATCTAGGGATCCCCCTAGCTGGTATATATTCAAAGGAAATGAAATAAATATATTACAAGACAACTGTGCTCTCATGTTCATTAAATACACTAATTAATTGCACTAATTACAGTACCAAAGACATGAAATCAAATTAAGTGCCCATTAATGGAAGAATGAATAAAAAGAAGGTGGAAGACATACACAATAGAATACTAATCAGTCATAAAAATAATGTAATCTCTGATTTGCCACAATAGGGATAGAACTGGAAGATAATAGGTTAAGCGAAATAAGCCAGTCACAGAAAAAAATACTGCATGATCTCACTCATATATTAATTAAAAAAATGTTGATCTCATAGAAGTGGAGTTTAGAATGTTGCTTAACAAGGTCTGGGGAAGTTACAGGAATGGAGAAATGGGGAAAGGTTGGCCAACTGGTACAAAGTTACAGTTAAATAAGAAATATAAGTTCTGGTATGCTATTGTATACTAGAGTGAGTAGGCATAGCAAGAATGTAGAATAAATTTCTAAAAGCTATAATAAAAGATTTTTAATGTTTTCACCACAGGAAAATAAACGGTAAGTGTTTGAGGAGAAAAAAATATGTTATCCTGATTTGAACAATACACAATGTATATATGTACTAATACATTCATGGTGTCCCATAAATAAATACAATTCTGTGTATCAATTAATTATCAATAAAAATCTGAGGCTTCACCAAAGTGAGAATTTGTTAGCAGGGTCTGCTCTCAGTTTTAAAATTGAGCGTGGAATGCATTTTTGTAAATATGTTTTCTACCTTAATTTCTTTCTATTATTCTCCAGAAAGCTATAATTATTGGAGAATCACAGTGGGATTACATATAAAAATAAACAAAAATTTATTTAACAAATGAAATCATCTTGTAGCATGCATTGTTAGCCTTTTGAATTGTATCTGTTAATTACTTAGTTGTATGATAAAGTTATACTAGAGTCACTTCCATGATATTCTTCTAATGTTGTCAAGGCATTATGAAGTTTGGTATAATTGTTGAGAACTTATGAAAGTTATAAATTTTTAGAATGATCCACTGCTGAAATATATTAATATATTGATTATCACTAATAAATAAAAGTCAGCCAATGAAAGTTATTTAGGATTCTGAACTTTTGTCCACCCTCAATTATCTTGCATGGTAAAAGGAGATTTTTCTGTATGTTAAAAAATGGTTAGATCTGGGGGTGTGGCTCAGTGGTAGAGTGCTTGCCTAGCATGCATGAGGCACTGGGTTTGATCCTCAGCACCACATAAAAATAAATAAGTAATTAAAGTTATGTCCACCTTCAACTAAAAAAAAATGTTCAAAAATGGTCAATTGTTTGTGAGTTTTTTATAAGCCTTACTCAGTGTAGATGGCATATTTTTTAATTTTACTTGGATAAATCACTCAATTATTATACTGATTATTACCCTTCATATTTATGAAATAAAATTAAGATAATTATATTTCCTCAAATCCATCATCTATGACAAGATTATTTTCTGTGAATGTTCCCAAGGTACATTAATCAAACAACTTCAATTAGTGCTTTCCAGAGAAAGTACTTTCTAGAGAAAGTTCACATGATTCATAAACTTGGTGACTTCATGATCCACTTAAATAATAAGAAAGAAGTCCTTGCTCTAAACTCAAGGGAAAACCAACATGTTTATTTTCATATTCCCCCTGGGGGTGGGACACCAGTCTGCCTTTTTATGTGCATCTTTTCTGTCTCCTTCTTAAAAGCATTTTTAACCTGCAAACCATTGCCATGTATTTTCTTGGAGTTAAAAACAAGATAGCCAATTTTTCTTCAGAATTTCTTTGTGTCTAGGTGTCTTTGAAGGAGTGACTCCTCAGAATAATTGGTAGGTTTAATAGCAGTGCTGAAAACACCTTAGAATTATGGGCTTTAGTAAAAGAGGATATATTTTACCTAGAGCTTGCAACTGAATGAAAACCATATTATTCTGATCATGAGGGAAAGAGTAAAAGGCAAGTTAGATCCACTAGTATCTGGATGAATGTATCTGGTTGCAACAGGAATTTAAAAGCCTCTACACTCTCCCTGAGAAATAGCCTTCCAATCCTTGGGGTCATTTTTATACTCTTAGTTTTAATTTTCAGAATATAAACTTGCATTAGTTTAATCTACAGGAGACAAAAGGAGAAAATAATTTACAACATGCTAAATAATGGTAAATTAAGTTCTTTATTGGCTATAGTTACCATCTATAATAAACTAACATTTCATTTAATAATATCTCAAGAAAAGTCAGAATTATTGACTCATTTTGCTCTAATAGTAATTTACTTATCTGTGTTTTTAGTTTCCTTCATTATTTACTTTAATTGCAAAAGCAGTTATAGATACATGTGCAAAAACAGTTATAGATACATTATTTACTTTAATTGCAAAAACAGTTATAGATACATCAAATCAATTTTATTTTAAATTTTTAAATTTTCTCAAGTCAACACCTCTTTTCTTGATTGGTTATATAATATATTCATAAATACAAATGTCTAATTCTACTGCTAATATATGCACTTATCTTCTTACTCTATTAACTGTTTCAATATTTGAAAATGAAGCCTTTTTGCACTTGTAATATATAGCCTCTTCTATTAAATATACAAGTGTATTATTTTAATAAGGAAAAACACTCATAGTTAAAATTTCCCAGTATATTTGACTTTTCACTTTCCCTAAATTTTTTTAGTGTTAAGTGAATATTACCTTTGTATTGTCTTATTTGTTTATAACTTAACAATTTCATGAAAAGGTAACATAGCAAAACCACATGATGAATAGAAAACATATAATACATATTCTAATAAAAAAAACTTTCTTTTACACATTTCCATATACACTAATTTTTCTACATAAGTGCTTCTGTGGAAACATATTGGCTACAGAATACAGGCAAACAGCACTGGAGACCCCATAGCTTTTCTTTTGTAAGAAAGATATTATAGTTGAAAATAGTGAGGCAATTGTTCATTTTTTACCCATGTGAAAGGCATTGAATGAGCAATTCCTCCTTCCCCATCCCACCATAATAGGCCATTTACCCCATTCTCAGATGTAATTTCTGCCAGAGCAAAGCCAAACATTTTCTGACCCAATTTTATGCATTTCACACATTTTTAGTTTACTGATGTTTGTATAACACATACTACTCAAAACTTTAAATTTTCCATTTTAGGTTTAGCAATAGCTTTAGTTAGGAAGGTCTGTTTTTGTTTTTTGGGTTTTTTTTTCTGTTTTAACTTTATGAGTGAAAAATGCTTATACTTTTGAAAATATTTCATCTCAGATAATATGAACAAATTTTCATGATGAATAATTAAGGATTTCAGTCCATATATTTATAGATAGGTGAATATGAGAGCTGAAGATTTTTAAATATGTTTTAAAACATGCTTCTTAAATATTTATAAAGTTTTTGCTTACAAAATACGTAAATATGATTATTAAAAGTTTTAAAAACCTAGAGTAATGGGTACTGTTTTCTTATCTTGATTTTCCAGTTTTACATAGTAAGTTAAAAAGTTATTTTTGTATGTTGTCTCCAGATTTTTACCTGTCATTTTTTTTGAGATTGAGGACTATATAGTTTCAAAAATAATGTCAAGATTGATATATAGACTCAATTATTGTGTGAGTGGGCTAATGATGAACTTAAAAGTGATTCTTGATAAAATTGACAATGAGGTGATTATGTCAATGGCATTAAATAGAGCACAATATTTTAATCAAAGCTCACTATTCCTTACAGATTGTCTGTTGTGAAGTGCTTCTGTGGTTTCTTTTGGGTTGAGTTTCTTCATAATTACCAAAAAAAGAAACTAACTCTAAAGAATAGAATCTCATCAGTGCACACACTTATATATAGTCAATGAAATACGCAAAGATGCTCAATATGTTAGCTTTATACCTTCTTAATAGTTTGTATTTAAAGAGTGCGTATTAGACTAATTTTACAGAAAAAATAATCAATGTTAAAAAGAGTTAAAGGTATATTTCCCTTATGAATACTGAGGTCCAGACTGAGATTTAAACACTATTTCTGCAGATATTATTCATTCCAAAACTGTAGGCTAAACAATGTTTTCTGAATATTTGATGAACTACTAAGTCAAAAAATGAAAATTCAGAATAAATTTCTGGCTTCTGTTCTGGTGCTTCAGAATCAGGACATGGTACAAGTATGTGCCTTTGCATCTGTGTTTGTGTGTGTGATTGTTTTTTAATCTCTTTAGGTGGTATCAGTAGTAGTTCTAAAGAAAGAAGAAGAAAAAGGAAAGAAAGCGGAAACCAAAAGATCCAAATCAAAATTAAAAAGTAAGATAGAGTGAGTTGACAGTATCAGATTGCTGTGGGAAAACAGAATCCAAATGTCAGGATTAAAGAGCCAGTGTATAAGTCCAGAGTCAGTCTGCTCAGGTGTGAAACACCAGGGGACAGCACTGGCTGCAGAGAAGAGAAGGTCAGTGTTTAGGAGGGAAAAAAAGCAAACACTACTTGGAAAATGCTTGGTGGTAGTCATGAGATTGTCTGCACACAGAATACAAAGGGACAAATAAGGACAAATTTCAGCCAGGAGTCAAGTACAACAGATTCATGAAAATAAGCCAAAGAACTGGAAGGAGAGGTCAGGAGTTTTGCTCACAAAAAAAAAAAAAAAAATAGTAATCACACCCTGCTCCATAAGATAACAAAAAACAGACCTGAATATTGAAAAACACTAATGTTACTATGCAGAATCTTTCTAGGAGGGGAGTATAATTATATAGAGAGGAGCAAGTGCATATGACAGATACCTCAGTTTAAGTCTTCAGAAATAAGTGAAATTCTTGGTCTATATTTGTACAATGAAAGACAGAGGAGGGAATATAGCATCACCAATAGGAGAAAGTACATTGAACTGATTTGCTGAGTTGGGTATGTAACTCAATTCACATGTACCATCTGAATATTCAGAGGGACAGAGGGAAAAAGTGAACACTTAGGTTTCAAAAAGCTCAATGATTATGCTCTAACCCACTTGAAATCACTTATTTGACCATTAGCCATTTGACTCCTTTTCCTCATCAAACAAATTGAACACAAGAGCATAAATGCATGAACTCATAATAGAAGCCACACATATATCTAGATACAATCTATGTATGCAAACAAGATGTATGAAATTTTAAATAGATTTCATATTCTGTGCCTCTCTGAAAAACATGCAATAATGTTAATGGCACTTGTATTAATTAAAATGATTTATTTGTAAATATCCATTTTCTCTCTTTCTATAGAAACCAACATTTACTGCTTAAATGTCCATACCCTGAAAACTATCCCTGATTAAAATATCATGTTTTTTTTTTTCAGATGATTTTCATCTTAGAGGCTTTCTGAAAACTTCTGCATGAATATGAAGAACAGCTCTACGATATCTGAGTTTGTTTTGCTAGGGCTCACCAGCACACTGGAACTGGAAATTTTCTTCTTTTGTATATTTTTGCTGGCCTATGCAGCAATCATGGCAGGAAACCTTCTCATTGTGATCACTGTGACCTGTGACTCTCACCTTCATTCCACACCAATGTACTTCCTCCTTGGAAACCTCTCCTTTCTCGACATGTCTCTTTCCAACATCACGACCCCTAAGATGGTGGCAGATTTCCTCAGGGAGAAGAAAACTATTTCCTTGTGGGGCTGTATGGCTCAGATGTTCTTCCTCCATTTCTTGGGGGGCAGTGAGATGACTCTTCTCATAGTTATGGCGGTTGATCGGTACATCGCCATCTGCAAGCCTCTTCACTACACAGCCATCATGAGCCGCAGGGTGTTGGTGGGCTCTGTGCTGCTGTCCTGGGCTGTTGGCTTGGTGCACACCATGAGCCAGATGGTCTTCACTGTCACCCTGCCCTTCTGTGGCCCCAACATAGTGGACGACATATTTTGTGACCTTCCCCTGGTAATAAAGCTTGCCTGCACTGAGACCTATGTTCTGGAGTTGCTGGTAATTGCTGACAGTGGCCTCCTGTCCTTCATCTGCTTCACACTCTTGCTCATCTCCTACTCTGTCATTTTGGTAACTGTGAGACATGGATCCTCGGGTGGGCTCTCTAAAGCTCTGTCCACACTGTCTGCTCACATCACTGTGGTCACTCTGTTTTTTGGGCCCTGCATCTTCATTTACACTTGGCCCTTTAGCAGTGTTTCAGTGGATAAATTTCTTTCTGTGTTTTATTCGGTCATTACACCCTTACTGAACCCCATTATTTACACTCTGAGGAATCGGGAGATGAAATCAGCCATGAGCAGACTGAGGACCCAGTGTTTCAGCTTCAGACACACTTTCTAGACAACAATCATGAAAATGAATGGTATTAATGGAAATCTCATGTAAATTACATTTCAGAGTAGGCTGATATTATTTTGTCTTATTTGTAAGTTTTCTAACAGTCATATTGCACACTGAAATTATTTAATATCATGTTCCATCATTATATTTTTATATTTAGTTTTATTGAAAGAATAAGTTTTCCCATTAAAATTCAACTCAGATTGAGTTTTAAAAAATTCAAACTTATCAATAAATTAGTAAATTGTTTCTTTAAATGGAATAAAGAATAAAGTAGAAATACTGGCTCATTAACTATATTTAGTTACCCAGAAACATCTAATATTAATATTCTTCACATAAAGAAAAATTAAATGTAAAATTGTTTACTTTAATTATGGATCATTCAGTTAAATTCTCTAGATTACTAAATATAATTAAAATTATATAGATAATTCTGAATTTATAGGCACATATACATTTATTCAGATTTTTTTGTCTTTTAATTGTGATAAGATTAATTTTGTAAAATTTTTTTAGTTGTTGATGGACACACCATAACTTTATTTATTTTTATGTGGTGCTGAGGATCCAACCCAGTGCCTAATCATATGAGGCATGCACTTTATCACTGAGCTACAGCCCCAGCCAAAGATTACTTTTTAACAAGGCTGGCACATTAGTTTTATGAGCAGTAAGATCCATAAAGCAAATGTTATCCACTGAAAGAAATTCCACATAACAAATAAATTGTTCATAACACAATTTGGCGTATTCTTTTATTTATATGTGTATTAAATTTTCTATTCATATTTGTTCTCATATTTCTCTCTGGAAATAAGAACACTACTTTTGTGTTAATCCCTCTTGTGAATAAAGAATAAATGAAGAAACAACAATGAATTTCAGGCATTTCCCTCTCAACAAAATAGGAAGATCCAAATGGATTAAGATGCATAAAGAAAGTCATAAAGTATACTAAATTAATAAATTTAGACCTGTGGTTCATTGAGATTAGAACTGACTTTCTAGGCCTATTGATATGAAATTCAAAATGTACATCTTTATCAAAGACCTCATAATCTCTTAGAGGCTTTATACAATACTTCTCTGTCACTGTCTCTTATGCAATATGTGAGCTACAGTAACTAGAGCTAATGATGAATTCACGGTCATATGTGCAAGGCATATGTTATACTAAATTCTTTTCTCGAAACTGAATTGAGGAAACTGGGAACAGAGCCCCTGGGAACACAGGGCATAAAAGTATCTATTTCTAAAGATTAATATTTATTATAGAGTTAAATGTGGATATTGATAAATATGTACCCTTTTCAAATTTGTAACATTTTAGCATATTTGATTCAGATCATCTTTCACCATAATTAATATTTTGTTATGATATAATATAAATATTATTTGATATGGCTTATGTACATGTAAAGATAGATAATAGGTACATATTTAATATATTTGAATGCGTTGATATATTTAAATATAGATATCTAATTGTATCCAAATTATATACACATAAAAATTGTATTTATGGATAAATATAAATACATGTTCTATAGTTAATTTTAATAGGTCAACTCATTTGGCCCAAGGCACACACAGAGATAGTTGGTCAAGGATTATTTTGGGTATTTTTGTGAAGGTGTTTTTTAGATGAAATTAACAATAAAATGGGTAAACAGTAAAAGAGAGTGTCCTCCATGACTTCCCCAAGCAGAGCAGAATTCTTCCTAAAGATCCTCTTTGGAACTCAAACTGCATATATCCTCCTGAGCCTCCAATTTACCAGTCTATCTCATTAGAATTTGTTCAGCCTCTACAACCATGAGAAACAATTCTTTAAAAAAAAATGTGAGGACTGCAGGTTCAAAACCAGTCTCAGCAACTTAGAAAGATTGAGTCTCAAAATAAAAAGTTAAAAGGGACAGGGGATGTTGCTCAGTGGTTAAGAGCCTCTGGGTTTAAAACTAACAAACAGACAAAAGAAAACAAATCTCTCTCTCTCTCTCTCTCTCTCTCTCTCTCTCTATATATATATATATATATATATATATATATAGTATTTATGTATAAATATATATACATGTTCTATAGTTAAGATATATATATAGTATTTATATATATATATAGTATATATATTTATATATATATTATATATATAGTATTTATGTATAAATATATATACATGTTCTATAGTTAAGATATATATATATATATATATATATATATATATATATATAGACACAGAGAGAGAGAGAGAGAGAGAGAGAGAGAGATTGATAGATTGATAGATAGATAGAAACATGTTGTTGATAGTGTTTCTCTGGGGAACTCTAAATCAAATATATACATTCACACACATACATATATATTCATATGTTTATAAATTATAAGTATACATAATATCATAATATATAAAACTTTATCTGAATTTTGGAAATAAGTTTAACATGGGATGCCTTTTTACTCCTAACAGGCTCTTTGTGTATTTCCAAAAGCAGTGCAATTTTTAAAATCAGGAAATTGCATTCATGTTTTAGCAAAATTTAACCTATAGATCTTATTCAATTTTGTGATCAGTTACCTGAATAAAGTCATTTTAGAAAAGAAAAAAGACATCTAGAGCAGAATCTAATCCAGAGACACAGAATGTATTGCATTGCCCTGCCTCTGGATTACATATTAATCTTCAACCATTCCTTAATTGTTCCTTCATATTCATGACGTAAAAGCAACATAGAAATTTCCCATGTTCTTTATTAGAGCTGCAAGTCTCAGAATTGCAATAAATATGGTATGGTAGGAAAATAAAAACGGAACCTAATTTAAAGCGTCTCTGATATGTTATCTCAAAACCTTGGCAAGCCTTGTCTCTCTGGCAGTAGTGTTATTCCCCATATCAGAAAGTGTTCTAATCTGCTTCAGGCGGATGTCCAAAAACATATTTTTATAGTTCCTCAAGACATTCATTTATTCTCATGTCTGTGCCATTACTGGTTTGAGGGCTTCAATTAATGGCTATAACCAGATAAGGCAACAACACTAACAACAACAGAAATCATAGGCCAATATTCTTGATGAATATAGTTGTAAATATCATCAACAAAATACTAACAAACTGAATCCAACAGCATATTAAAAATTATTTGCCATGAGGAAGTGGAATTTACCCCAGGGATTTAAGTAGGTTTCCACATACACAAATAAATAAATGTGATACACCACACCAACAGAATGAAAGCCAAAATGTATGATCATCTCAATGTACACAAAAAGGCATTTCAAAAAATTCATCCCTTTGTGGAAAAAAACCTATGAGTGAGTTAGTTATAGAAGACACATTTCCCAAACTTAAGAAAACATGCATAATAAGCCAACAACTAACCTTATACTGACTCTACCATTGATCTGAATTTAATGTCTTTTCCGAGTACTATTAGGCAATGATTAAAAATCTATTATGCCCAGAGTAATTTTGCATAACAAAAAATAATAATTGAAAAAAGAAGTCAAATTGTCACTTTTTTTGAGATGATATTCTTATGTAAATAAAACCCAAAATATTCGACCAAAATTATTAGAACTAAAAACCATGGAAACAAATGAGAGTATATTTTCTAGAAAATGCCATAATTTCATTCTTTTTTATGGCTTAATTCACATTTTCTTAGTCCATTCATCTGTTGATGAACACCTAAGCACGTTCATCTCTTAAGACCAATATTTTGCAAGGAGATTGGGTTAGTAATAAAAAGTTTCCCATCAAACAAAACCTTGGACCTGATGGATATACTACTGAAGATTTTGAAGAAGAAGTAATAACAATCTTGCTCAAACTTTCTAAAAAAATTTTTTTAAAGGAGTATTTCCAAACTCATCTTTGAGCAAAGCATTACACCAATGTGAAAGCTACTAAAAGAAAATAATATTATAGATCAAACAGACCAAAACAGACATGAAACTGGATCTTTTAAAAACCAGAAAAATATTAGCAAACTGAATTTTTTTTTATAATTTTTTAAATTTTTTATTGTTGGTTGTTCAAAACATTACAAATTTCTTGATATATCATATTTCACACTTTGATTCAAGTGGGTTATGAACTCCCATTTTTACCCCATATACAGATTGCAGAATTACATCAGTTACACATCCATTGATTTACATATTGCCATACTAGTGTCTGTTGTGTTCTGCTGCCTTTCCTATCCTCTACTATCCCCCCTCCCCTCCCCTCCCCTCCCCTCTTCTCTCTCTACCCCCTCTACTGTCATTCATTTCTCCCCCTTGTATTATTTTTCCCTTTCCCCTCACTTCCTCTTGTATGTACTTTTGTATAACCCTGAGGGTCTCCTTCCATTTCCATGCAATTTCCCTTCTCTCTCCCTTTCCCTCCCACCTCTCATCCCTGTTTAATGTTAATCTTCTTCTCATGCTCTTCGTCCCTACTCTGTTCTTAGTTACTCTCCTTATATCAAAGAAGACATTTGGCATTTGTTTTTTAGGGATTGGCTAGCTTCACTTAGCATAATCTGCTCTAATGCCAGCCATTTCCCTGCAAATTCTATGATTTTGTCATTTTTTAATGCAGAGTAATACTCCATTATGTATAAATGCCACATTTTTTTTATCCATTCGTCTATTGAAGGGCATCTAGGTTGGTTCCACAGTCTTGCTATTGTGAATTGTGCTGCTATGAACATCAATGTAGCAGTGTCCCTGTAGCATGCTCTTTTTAGGTCTTTAGGGAATAGACCGAGAAGGGGAATAGCTGGGTCAAATGGTGGCTCCATTCCCAGCTTTCCAAGAAATCTCCATACTGCTTTCCAAATTGGCTGCACCAATTTAGCAAACTGAATTTAACCATACATTCAATTGATCATTTATCTGTTAAAAAGAATTTATTCTAAAAAATCACAGGTAGTTCAACATATGCAAATATAAAAAACTGATATAGCAAAATAACAATGTAGGAGAGCAATAACATGTAATCATATGAACACATGAAGAAAAAGCATTTAACAAAATTTAATATTTTTTCTTATAAAAACTCAAAATATTAGGTCACAAATGATAAGCTCTTAGCTTGATGGAAAGCTTAAAGTGTTTCCTTTAAGAACAAGAACAGAAAAAAAAAAGAGGATTACTAGTCTTACCATTTCTATTCACATATAGTACTAAAGTCTGAATAAGTGCAATTAGGCAAAAGAAAGAAATAAAAAGTATCAAAATTGGGAAGAAATATATAAAATTGTCTCTGCAAATGACATGAAGCCATATATAAAATCCTACAGAATTCATTGATATTACAACTGAATTTAATAAACTTGCAGGATACAAAATCAACATATATCAGTATTATGTCTATATACTAACCACATAAATTGGAAAGGAAGTCAAGAAACAATCTCAATTTTAATAGCTACAAAATAAAATACTTAGGGAATAGATTTAACTAAGGGACTAAAGATTGTGTTGAAAATACAAATAAATATAAATATATCTAGAATTCATACATTTAAACAATAATTATATTAAAATGTCCACATTCATCATAGAAACCTACAGGTTAAATGTAACCCTTGTTGAGAGCCACAGCCAAAGCGGCCCAGCAAACTTCCAGCTGATTGACTCCTCTGCGGTGATGATCATTGGGCTGTTTACCTGCCCTTTCAGACCTCAGAGCTGCTCATTTGGGGGACTCTTTTGGTTCTGCCCACGTGATCCAGCAAATCGGCTTCAAGAGCAGGAGGAGCCGGTGGTGGCAGTTAGGCTCTGAGGGAATTCCTGAAGAGCTCAGTGTGGTGCAGGGTGTGTTCTAAAAATAAAGTTAGTTTCTGCTTGACAAGTGGCTCCGGAGTGAATTGTGCCCAGCCAGACTGCAGCAACCCCCATCAAAATTCCAAAAATGCTTTTTCAAAGAAATGGGAAAAAACTTCCTAAAATTTATTTGGATCCAAAAAGACCTTGAAGAACCAAGGAAATCTTAATCAAATTGGCAAAGCTGGAGGTATCACACTACTGAAAATCTGTGGTAATCAAAAAAGCATGGTGCTGACATAAAAACATACACATAAATCAATAGAACAGAATAATGAGCACATGAAGTATTTCATGCATTTTTGGTCAATTTATTTTCAACAAAGATGCCAACAACAAGCAATGGGGAAAAGATAGCCTTTTGAGGGAAAAAAAAGGGAATGCATGAAAGGATGAAAAAACCATAATATTAAAATTATTTTAAGTCAATGATTTTTAAATTATTTTTGGTTGTAGATGAACATAATACCTTTATTTTACTTTTATTTATTTTTTATGTAGTGCTGAGGCTTGAACCCAGGGCCTCACACATGCTAGCCAAGCGCTGTACCATTGAGCTACAACCCCAGTCCCATGACTATTTTAATAACACTCAAAGTATATTTCAGAACAAACAACATTACCAGATACAAAGAAGCTCATCTCATAGAGACAGCACTCACTTCTTTCTCTTGCCTAACTGCACTTACTCAGGATGACATATCAGATGTAATCATGTTTGTCTCTAATGGAGTTTTAAAGTATGTGACAAACTGATAGGACTACAAAGAGAAAGAGGCACACACAAAATTTTGTATTAAAAAGCATTATAACCACCACTCACTAATTAATATAATTAGATAAAGATTCATCTTTGATCAACTAATTCACTATAATCTATGTATACATGAAAATATGACCAAAATGTCACAATACTCATTCTCTTTGAAGCACACAGCCATTTGAAAATTATTATTATGGTCAAATAAACAAGTTTCCATTAATTCTAAAAAGCATTCAAGTTACCCAGATTTCTACACAAATCCACATAGCACTGTATTTGCAAAATCTCCAAACTGGGAATAACATAAATTTCCCACAGCATGTGAACAGGTAACAAAACTATGTTTTTTAAGTACAAGAGCATTCAGCAATACAAATTAAAAACATATATATTCTTTTGAAACAAATAACAGCATGACAAATTTTCAAATAAGTATGATGGGTTAAAGAAGTAAGATTCAAAAAGTGGACACTCTACTTGATTTCATTTACATAAAACTTCAAAATATGCAAAATTAGTAATAGAGTACAGGTGAGTGGTTGTCTGTGGAGATAGGATGTGTGGAGGATTTGGAAAGGGAGCTTTGGGGGCTGAGGCACATGTCACCATCTAGACTATGATGATTTTTTTCATGGTTGTACCTATGTATCCACACCTATCAAACTGAATTTTTTAAATATGAGTAGTTTGTTATATGTAAATGTACTATTATAAAGAGATTTTAATACCTAATAGGTTAAAATGAATGTATTTTAAACTCACATTAATGTCCTTTTAAAAAACTTAAGATATCCTAATAATTTTACATCCAGTTTGTAACAATTAATATCTCATGTTATCAGAATAAATTGAAAGATACTGGACATTTGACCAAGACTCCCTACCTGCTTAGAAAACCTTGGCATGTATTAGGACACTCAACTATATCATGGTTTTCTGTTTGTGGTCACATGTCACACTGTCCAGCATATGATCTCCCTTGCAATTGGAAATAAGATTTGAATTAAATATTATTATACAGATAGAGTTAGAGATCAAGGTTGCAGAAGATATCTCCTTAGTATTTTATTGATCAAGTGCTTAGTTTTTAAAGCTTCACTAATTTTTTTAAAATTGGACTAATTTACGTGGGGTTTAATTTGACTCCTTGTCCTGAGTATTCAAGATTATGCAACACTTGATATCATTCTTAACAAAGAAATCCCCAGGAGAATTTCAAGATAATTATTTCCATGATTTTGTTTTGTTCAGAGCACAGAATAGATAAATTTCACCCAAGGGATGGCTTCAGGTGGTAAATATAGGTCATGCTGAGGGAGAGCATTTCCACAGACACTGTCTCCACCAAGCAATGGATGTCATCACAAGCACACATGAGAAGAGAAGAAAAGAGAATCTCATCTAAGCAAAAATTCGGGGTTGAGTAAGTCATCTCATCTCTCTAATTTTGTTTTCTAATTCTTAAAACAAGTTTATGCCTTATCTTAAAATTCCCAGTATACTTGGAGTTGAAAATACTTTTTTTTTAATCTTTTGACATTTTCAATAAACTATTTATGGGTTTTCTCCTACTATTCTGTTCCTGCTTGTATTAACAGTGCACACACCAATAAAATGTACTGCTTCAGAGATGTTGTCAGATCTATCTCAGGAGATCACAATTACTACTTTCTAATCAACATGAGCAGCTTCCTGCTACCCTAGCTCAAATGGTCCCTGCCTTTTAAAAGATTAAATACCCTAGCTCAAATGGTCCCTGCCTTTTAAAAGAGTAAAGTTTTCCTTTGTCTGTTTGTTTAATATCAGAGAATAGATAACATTTAGCTTAGAAAGAGAAGTAGAAAGGATTGCAAACCTAATGAGAAGTGATATAAACTGAAGTCATAAGATTAAAATGGATAACCTTAGAACAAAGGAAAATATTGTGAGCTACTAGACTAGTTCTGTGTATCTCGTGAGCATGTATTTCAGGCAACCTATTATATTTTCTAAATCCTAATATATTCTTGCAAAAATACAAATATTGAGAATATCACAGAGTTTAGAGATTTTATAATTAAAAAATCTTTGCAGATGAAGAAAAAAACTTTATTACATATAGAGAGAAACAAATACTTTTGTTACTGAATTAATTTTTTTTATTTCTGTATTTTAATACTCCTAAAAGAGTAACTCAAACTGTCTCCTTTTCCAGTGTTCAGTTTTATTAGTACCAAAACTAACATTAGCCCCTTTTATGAAAATTATTTCTAAATTAAAGATCAGAATTCCAAAGATGTTTTAATAGAATGTCCTATTGCCTCTAGTTTCTCTAAAATATTAATAGCCCCTTCTGGAAAAAAAGGTGAAAGGTGAAACAGTGATTATGCTCTTGGAAGACCAGTAGCATGTCTAATACACCAATCACATTTGAATATCCTGCACTTGCTGAATAGAAGAATGTGACATTAGAGAAAATATCAGCAGTAAGTCTTTTAAAGAAAGGGAATCGCATACATTTTGCTAACAGAATTCAACAGAGCTGTAAAAGTGTTGCCCATAGCTCTGGAAACAGAATGGTTTTGAGATCCACTATAAAGAAAAGTTAAAGGAAATAACTAATATTTATTAACATACTCACAGTACTTGAAGATATTATGTGTTTTCTGTATATATTTTTTAACTTATTTATGAAATGTATTAGGTTGACTATGATTATTTTATGGATAAGGAAATGGAAACAGAAGTAGATTTAATATAGGCTAAAAGATCAAAAGGGACAGAGATTTCAGTAGTATATAATGTTAAAATCTAGGGTTATTCTATTAAAAATTGGTTAATATTAATATAGTAATAATAATAATTTGTCCATCAATATTTTGAATATAACAGTTATAAAACTAATTTTCTTTAAAATACATCTTAAAAACATACATAGTCATCTTTTAGCAAATTATTCTCTCAAACACATTTGAAATTATGCTTTGTCCATTAATTGTTATCTATGTAACTTATTCCAACAGAAACAGAGTTAGTTTTGAAAAGTATACTTGAAAATTTATTGTTTACAAGAAATTAATTTTGATAAAAGTTCAGATTGTTCAAATTTTGCAGGAGGCATGAATCTATTTGGTGAAATATTAGTTGATTTTCTTTATAATTTGAGTAAATAGAGCTGAAAATATGTGTATTTACAAGCTATGAGACTATTAATCTGTGTCTCCTTTTCCCTAGCAAACTTTGTGTTGCTTAACTATTAATCTGTGTCTCCTTTTCCCTAGCAAACTTTGTGTTGCTGAAATGTTCTTTATTCCTTCTATTTGTTCTTCTATCTTCCTCTCTTCTTTCTTCCTTATATACTTATTCTTCTAACTCCTCAGTAAAAGAGGAGGAGGTACTAACTCAGAAAACAGTAATGGTTTTTATTATTAACACTATGCTTGACCCCATCCTGGTGATTTCCAGAGGTAAAAGAAGATGAGACACACAAGTTAAATAATACCAAGGAGATTTAAGGAAGGGAGGAAAATGGGCAATTATTTTTCTACCATTAATCTTGAAAAACAAATTGTCATATTACTTAAGACATAAAATAAGCAATATTTAGAGATGAATATTGGTGTTCACAGGTTTAACTTCACGTTCATACTCAGCATTACCAAAAATGTATTTAATTTACATATGTATGTAATTTATTCCTAGCTTATGGATAATATATAGTTGATAGACAGCCAGCCAAATACATGACATTTTTAACTTTCATGTTCAGGAGACTAATATTTCAAAGCCTAGATATTTCATTAAATACTTTAATATAATTTCTATTGATAATCTTGAGTTATATGTACCTTTCAGAGTCCATCAAGATGGAACCTAAGTCTGAATTGCCTTCACTTTGGTTAAAACATTTCTACATGACTCTATATTAATATTTTTTCTAATCCATTCAGTTCACAAAATAAACACTTTTAAAATTTTTATTAATGATAAATTATGCACACAGTTTTGCATGCAGATCATTATGCCAGGATATTGATTACTTGGCCTTGAAGGTATTTACTATATGAGTTTCTCTCATAAAGGTTGTCCCAACATTTATTTTTGAGGGAACAACTAAAAATTTAATTTTATGATGTCATATAGTAGAGGTTCCATTGAGGCTTGAAGTAGTTGTTACACAGATTACAAGAAAGTGTAAGATTCTATCATATAATTTATACTGAATTTCAAAGTGTTTCCCATCATCTTCCCAAGTATATGATTTAATTTTTGTTATATAGTATAATGATTGCTGGTGCTACACTCAGATAGACCTATTTTCCAGGTGACTACCATAACTTTTTTAATCCTTTCATAATCCTTTTCTGCTTTCCTTACTGGCTTCTTGGGAGAGTGCTTGCTCAGCAAATCATTTGCAAGACAATCTCTCTTAATGTCTTGGAAAGTTAGCTTCTCTTTAGGGCATAATACAATTCACATTTAACCAAGATTTCTCCTGAAATCATACTTTCTAATTTCAGATATAGATGATAGATTTCAATGTGCATATCAACTTCTGAAAGTTAAATACATTTTCTCATTCTACTGTTTAATAATCTATCCTCCTCTCTAGGTTATTTCAGAGGGAACACTGAATGAAATGGACGGAGAAAATCAGTCTGTAGTGTCAGAATTTGCACTTCTGGGACTTGGCCACTCATGGAATATGAAGGTGTTACTTTTCATGATATTTTTGATGCTTTATTTTGTCATTGTAACTGGAAATATTGTCATCGTGACCTTAATCATCACTGACCCTCATCTCCATTCCCCCATGTACTTCTTTTTGGCCAACCTGTCCTTTGTTGATATGTGGCTGTCCTCAGTCACCACTCCTAAGATGATCACAGACTTTCTCAGGGAGAACAAAACCATTTCCTTTGCAGGTTGCATGTGCCAGATCTTCTTTGCCCATTTCATTGCAGCAGGTGAGATGGTGCTCCTGGTGGTCATGGCCTATGACCGCTATGTGGCCATCTGCAAACCACTCCACTACTCCACCATTATGAACCTGCAAAAGTGCATTGGGTTGGTGGTTTCTTCCTGGACAGTTGGCTTTGTGCATGCCATGAGTCACATAGTTGTAATTGTGCGGCTGCCTTTCTGTGGCCCCAGGGAAATTGACAGCTTCTTCTGTGATATGCCTCTGGTGATCAAGCTGGCATGTATGGATTCCTATAATTTAGACCTTTTAATGAATGTTGAATGTGGATTCGTAGGCATAACCTGTTTTATTCTCTTGCTGATATCTTACACATATATTCTTCTCAGTGTTCACCAGAAATCTAAAACTGGTGCATCTAAGGCCCTGTCCACCTGCAGTGCCCACATCTCAGTAGTGGTGATCTTTTTTGTACCTTGCATCTTCATCTATGTGTGTCCACTCAATATCACCTGGTTAGACAAATTTCTAGCTGTGTTTTACTCTGTTTATACACCTCTTCTCAATCCAGCTATTTATACTATGAGAAATAAAGAGATGAAAATTGCTATGAAAAGACTCTGGAGCTATTACATGGGTTCCCAGGGAAAGACTTAATGCCCCAAAACTCATTGCATGTACTTCACAGTGACAATGCATTGATCCTATAAAATAGGCTTAAATTCAGGGAATTCAGTTTATGTCTACAATTATTTCTAGTCTCCATATGCAATTATATATTCAATGTAATTCAAGGAATTTAACATTTACTGATCAAACAGAAACACTGTTACATATTTCCATAAAATCCATATATGAAAGATCCTTCTTTGAGGGGTAAATTATTGGACTCATCTGCCTATATCACTAACAATGTGAAGAAGACCCTAAAATTGGTTTAACTAACTCATATGTCCATCCTGATGAGTAAATTTCAAGGAACTTCCTTTGAATATTGTCATAACTTCACTTTTTAAAATTTATTCTGTGCAGGTGCACTGGTGCACTCCTATAATCCCAGCAGCTCAGGAGGCTGAGTCAGGAGTATCATGAGTTCAAAGCCAGTCTTAGCAAAAGTGAGGCAGTAAGCAACTCAATGAGACCTTGTCTCTAAATAAAATACAAAATAAGGCTGGGGATGTGGTTCAGCGGTTGAGTGCCCCTGAATTTAATCCCCGGTACCCTGCCCCCCACCCCCACAAAAAAATTCTATGCCTCAACACTTCCCCTCAAATTTTCCTCTTAACACTTTGTCAAATGCTAACTTCACTGTTGTAATTTTGCCTTACTCTAGATTCCCATCAAAATATTAATGGGGGAAAAACAGAAAAAATAAAGAGGGAATAAAATAAAAGTCATCAACTACACCAGGAATAACTGGTTTGGGTTTCATTAATTTAATTAAATTAAAATAGATGAATACATAAATAAAAGCTAATGCTATTTTTTTTTTTAGTTATCTCAGTCCCAAGGACTAGAATGTACTCTTTAAATTATTATTTACCATTTCTGTAAAATACTGAAATATAATCTCAGGGAAAGTGAGCTTTGCATGTTACCTTATTAAAATACAACATATAACATACTGGCTAATACATAATAGACAACAAATATACTTCAAAAAATCAATGCAGTCCCGTTGTTCCATTCAAATACTTATGTCATTTATTTCTCAATGAATATTGAAGTATACATTTTGGCCTTTAAAATATTTTTAAAAGTGTCAAGTATATACAATAGTTATTTTATTTCTTCCAGAATTATACATTAAATGGATTGAAATTGCTATAAAAACAATAAAAATCCTAAAGCAGAAAGATGGAGAATAAACAAATTATATTTTTATTTTAAAAAGAGAGCAAAATATAACAAAATGGTAGAATTAATGCATTTATCAGCCTTGACTACCTATTCTGTTGATCATGTTATATCTATCATTATCTTAAAGACTTTGCTATTGTCCTCAAATTGTGAATTATTGAACACAACTTAGATCAAATAAATATTAAATTTCCTCATAAAACTACAGTCATATTTTCTTTAAATAAGGCTTCAGAAGACAACTTGATTTCAAGACTATTCATTTATTAAATGACATTGCAGAGTGCAATAAAACATTTTCACAAAGCACATAAAAGAAT
Source organism: Marmota monax (assembly GCF_021218885.2). Taxonomy (NCBI): domain Eukaryota; kingdom Metazoa; phylum Chordata; class Mammalia; order Rodentia; family Sciuridae; genus Marmota; species Marmota monax. Next base: position 34,875,226 of record NW_026693777.1, read on the forward strand.
ACCCATGCAAAAAGTAAAATTCCAAAAAGTCCCTATTGAGCACACAAAATAAAAAGAAAATTGTTGGAAATGTCAAAATTCACAATATTGTTTGATTATAGAGTGTAGGTAGTAAACAGTTTGGATCATGCTCACTGAATTGTAAGCCTGAGCATATGCCACTACACACACAACGTTAAAGGGCTAGAAGTGAAATATTTGACTTTCTAGCTTACTCATAATCTCAAATCTTCCATGAGTATACTAATTTAATCACTTAGTTATAATCATTGTATATTTTAAATAAGTTTGTTCCTATCTAGAATGCTGAGTATCTTTATATCTCCATATGCCCTTAGGTGGGAATTTTTATAATTTCATGAATTTTTAGAAATAATGGTATAAGAATAAAAAACACAGCTTACAATATGCTTTAGTCTGACTTGGCAAAACAATATTCAAGTAGTCCATATGCTAAACTGAAATATTTTAGTCACTTCCTGCTATGCTATTCAAACTTCGTATTTATAAATTAATCAGAAAGATGAGTTCTGTATAATCACCACTAATCTATTTTTAAGAGAAGCTTGTACATGTATATTTTATTAAGATATCGAAATGACATTGATTTAAATGAAAATAAACTGCATCTTTAGGAAGTCTGTCACTTTTTTTTTCTGTGTAAGCAGAATGATTTGACCCTTATTGTGAGCCCAAGGTTGAATTTCTATCTTTTCAGCAAACTGATTCCTGCATCAGCACACACATGTGGTGCCACCTAAGAAAATAGTAACTTTGTGTTTCATGATCTACCTGCACTGCAAATTGGTACAACCTTTCTGGAAAGCAGTACAGAGATTCCTTAGAAAACTTGGGATGGAACTACCACTTGACCCAGTTATCCTTCTCCATTTATACCCAAAGGACTTAAAATCAGCATACTACAGTGACACAACCACATCAGTGTTTATAACAGCTCAATTTGCAATAGCTAAACTATGGAACCAACCAACAACAGATGAATGGATAAAGAAAATGTGGAATATATACACAATGGAACATTACTCAACCTTAAAAAAATAAAATTATGGCATTTGAAGGTAAAAGGATGGAGTTGGAGAATATTATGCTAAGCAAAGTAAGCCAGTCTCCCAAAACCAAAGACCAAATGGTTTCTCTGCTATGTGGATGCCAATTCACAATAAGGGGGTGCAGGCAGCTAGGGGCTAGGTAAGGATGGAGAAACTTTGGGTTGGGCAGAGGGGAGTGAGCAGCAGACAGGGGGTGAGGAGTGGGAAGGATGGTGGAGTGAGATAGATGTTATTATCCTATGTACATGTATGACTGGACAGATGAACAGGGTGACTCTGTATTGAGTACAGTCAGAGAAATGAGAAGTTGTGCTCCATTTGTATGCAATGAGTAGAAATGCATTCTGCTTTCATGTATAATTAGAATAAATAAAAAATAAAATGGGGGAATAAAAAAAAAAGAACACGAGGGGATCCAACATGGTGGCGGGCGGAGAGGCAGCGCTTACAGTACCCCCTCAGTGATGGGGTCAGAGAGACGCATAGATACGCTTAGATTCTACCTGCGGAGAATCTCCTAGCAAAATTCCACTGAAGAGAGACCGGCCGGGAGTTACTAGGATTTTTGGAGGTGACAGTTTGCCCCAGACGAGTGGATCCCCGCCAAGAGATGCAGAGGTCCAGACCCGCCAGCCATTGTCCACGCGCCACGCTGCAGCCGCCCGCCCCACCACGGCCACCCGCCCGCAGCCACCGTGACTGGGTGGCTAGCCTCCGAGACGCAGATTGGCAGGAAGAGGTCTTTAGCCAAGCCTTCATGAAATAGCGAGCCGGGAGCTGAGGCCAACTGGGGATGGACCTGTCCCACCCCTCCCTTCGGACACTCCAGCAAGGAGCCTGGGGCCAGCCATAGCAGAGAGGTGATGTCACTGGAGTTCGGCCGACGGAATTCCTTCCCAGCGGAATCCACTTTAGCAGGTGTGTGACTCCCACCCCATCCAGATACAAGCATCCAGGGAACCTCAGGGATCTCTCTGGGGGCGCGTCTGTAGAGAAGCAGAGGGGATTCCCGATCCCCAACCCCCCATATCACCAGTGGCAACTCCCAAGGTCTTAGCCGCCAGTTTACCACAGCACTGGGGCTTAAATGGGACACGCGGTGGGGCTGCAAGTGTAACTAGATCTTTGGGGAACCGCTTCCAGTGAACAGGACCTGGCTGGCCGGCTGACAGGAGGAAGGGGGGGAGGGGCTGGAGAAGTGAAACGGCGATGGACTGACAACATTGAGAGACTCCCAGGAGCCGCCTCACAGGGATTGCTATCCGCACATAGAGGGCAGAAGCTTGGCTCGGAGGGCAGAGCTCCGCCTACTGGAAGAGAAGAAAATGGATCTCTAAGACTTCAATTTTTTCTTTTTTTTTTCTTCTCTCTCTGTTCTTTTCTGCCCTTTTCCTTTTTTCTTTCTTTCCCGTTTCAAGTTTTATTGTTCTTTTCATTCTCCTCTAATCTATCTCTCTCTCCTTCTTTCTTTTTAAGAGCACCTTCCTTCCCCTACCCCCCAACTTTCATCCCAATCATTATGTCTTCCATTACATGTAATTGTCTAAATGCAAATAGGTGAATGTTTCAAGGCTGTCTATAGAGCTCCTAAATACCTAGCTAATACCAACACTTTGATCCAATTGCCTGTTAGTATCCCCCTTCAGTAGAGCAATCTTCTAAAGTAGCCAAGACTTACTAACCCTCATACCATCATAGCAACTAACCTAAACATAAAGTCCTAAGAACAAACAACAAATCACTATACGCATACAGAATCCAGAAGCCTTCTATGAATTGAATGAATCAGCTTTAAAGTACAATAAAGCCCAACATTTCTAGGCATAGTCTCCCACCACAAAGGAGAGACAACAGAGATATACAAAACCAAAACAAATTTATAGAAGAAAGCAGATACACAGCAGTCAAACAGAGCTGGAAAGTAAAGTGAACAACATGAAAAAACAAGGGAAAAAAGGATTACAAACAATGCAGGACAACTTAAATCTACAGGAGGACCTAGAAGCATCAGAAACATGGACAGGGAAAGAACTCAAGGCATACTTACCTCAGATGGAATGGGATATTAGAGAAGACATGAGACAGCAAGTCCAAGCAATGAAAGTATATTTTGAAAACGAATTAAACAAACAAATTCAAATGGCAAAGAACGAGCTTTAACAGGAGATAGAGATTTTAAAAAAAATCAAACAGTAATCCTAGAAATGCAGGAAACCATAAACCAAATTAAAAACTCTAATGAGAATATTACAAATAGACTAGATCAAGTAGAAGTCAGAACATCAGATAATGAAGACAAAGATTATCAACTTGAAAAGAATATAGTCAACACAGAAAGGATGCTTAAATCTCATGAGCAATCTATCCAAGAGATATGGGATGTCATAAAAAAACCAAACTTGAGAGTCATTGGGATAGAAGAAGGTATAGAGGTTCAAACCAAAGGAATGGACAACCTATTAAATGAAATAATCCTAGAAAACTTTCCAGAGATGAAAGATGGAATGGATTGCCAAATCCTGGAAGCCTACAGGACCCCAAACATTCAAAACCATAATAGACCAACTCTAAGACATATAATTATGAAGATAGCCAACATACAGAACAAGGAGAGAATATTAAAAGCAATGAGAGAAAGGAGGCAGATTACATTCAGGGGTAAACCAATTAGGTTAACGAGTGATTTTTCATCACAGACTTTGAAAGCAAGAAGATCCTGGAACAACGTATTTCAAACGCTGAAAAATAATGGATTCCAACCAAGAATACTGTATCCAGCAAAATTAAGCTTCAGATATGACAATGAAATTAAAATATTTCAAGATAAACAAAAGCTAAAAGAATTTGCAGCCAGAAAACCAGCACTGCAAAGCATTTTGAGCAAAATACTACAAGAAGAGGAATTGAAAAATAGCGCTCACAACTAACAGTGGGAGGTATCTCAGTAAAGGGGGAGAAAAATAACCAAAGAGGAAAAACTAGCCAAACTAAAATAAATAAATAAATAAACATGACTGGAAGTACAAACCATATTTCAATTGTAACCTTAAATGTCAATGTCTTAAATTCACCAATCAAGAGACATAGGCTAGTTACCTGGATTAAAAAAAAAACAAACCAACAATATGCTGCCTTCAGGAGACTCATATGATAGGAAAAGACATACACAGGCTGAAGGTGAAAGCTTGGGAAAAATCATACCACTCACATGGCCCTCGGAAGCAAGCAGGAGTGGCCATACTCATATCGAATAAAATCAACTTCAAACCTAAGTTAATCAAAAGGGATAAAGAAGGACACTATATACTGTTAAAAGGAACCATCCACCAACAAGACATAACAATTATCAATTTGTATGCACCAAATAATGGTGCTGCAACGTTCATAAAACAAACTCTCCTCAAGTTCAAGAGTCAAATAGACCACAACACAATAATTATGGGTGACTTCAACACACCGCTCTTGCCATTAGACAGATCCTCTAGACAAAAGCTCAATAAAGAAACTACAGAACTCAATAACACAATCAATAACCTAGACTTAACCGACATATATAGAATATATCAACCATCATCAAGAGGATACACTTTCTTCTCAGCAGCACATGGATCCTACTCAAAGGTAGACCATATATTATGCCATAGGGCAACTCTTAGTAAATATAAAGCTGTGGAGATAATACCATGCACCATATCTGATCATAATGGAATGAAACTGGAAATCAATGATAAAAGAGGGAAGGAAAAATCCTGCATCACCTGGAAAATGAACAATATGTTACTGAATGATCAATGGGTTACAGAAGACATAAAGAAGGAAATTAAAAAAATTCTTAGAGATAAATGACAATACAGACACAGCATACCGAAATCGATGGGACACAATGAAAGCAGTTTTAAGAGGGAAATTCATTTTCTGGAGTTCATTCCTCAAAAAAAAGAAAAAAACCAACAAATAAATGAACTTACATTACATCTTAAAACCCTAGAAAAGGAAGAGCAAAACAACAGCAAATGTAGTAGAAGACAAGAAATAAAATCAGAGTGGAAATCAACGAAATTGAAACAAAAAAAACATTGAAAAAATTGATAAAACTAAAAGTTGGTTCTTTGAAAAAATAAGTAAGATCAATAGACACTTAGCCATGCTAACGAAGAGAAGAATAGAGAGAACTCAAATTACTAACATACGGGATGAAAAAGGTGATATCACAACAGACACTACAGAAATACAGAAGATAATTAGAAAATATTTTGAAACCCTATATTCCAATAAAATAGAAGATAGTGAAGATGTCGATGAATTTCTTGAGTCATATGATCTGCCCAGATTGAGTCAGGAAGACACACACAATTTAAACAGACCAATAACAAAGGAAGAAATAGAAGAAGCCATCAAAAGATTACCAAGAAAAGCCCTGGACCGGATGGGTATACAGCGGAGTTTTACAAAACCTTCAAAGAGGAACTAATACCAATACTTTTCAAGCTATTTCAAGAAATAGAAAAAGAAGGAGTTCTTTCAAATTCATTCTATGAGGCCAACATCACCCTGATCCCGAAACCAGACAAAGACACTTCAAAGAAAGAAAACTACAGACCAATATCTCTAATGAACTTAGATGCAAAAATTCTCAATAAAATCCTGGCGAATCGAATACAAAAAGCATATCAAAAAAATTGTGCACCATGATCAAGTAGGATTCATCCCTGGGATGCAAGGCTGGTTCAATATACGGAAATCAATAAATGTTATTCACCACATCAATAGACTTAAAGATAAGAAACATATGATCATCTCGATAGATGCGGAAAAAGCATTCGACAAAGTACAGCATCCCTTTATGTTCAAAACTCTAGAAAAACTAGGGATAACAGGAACATACCTCAATATTGTAAAAGCAATTTATGCTAAGCCTCAGGCTAGCATCATTCTGAATGGAGAAAAATTGAAGGCATTCCCTCAGAAATCTGGAACAAGACAGGGATGCCCTCTCTCACCACTTCTGTTCAACATAGTTCTTGAAATACTAGCCAGAGCAATTAGACAGACAAAAGAAATTAAAAGCATAAAAATAGGAAAAGAAGAACTTAAATTATCACTATTTGCTGACGACACGATTCTATAACTAGAAGATCCAAAAGGGTTAACAAAGAAACTACTAGAACTAATAAATGAATTCAGCAAAGTGGCAGGATATAAAATCAACACGCATAAATCAAAGGTATTCCTGTATATCAGCAACAAAACTTCTGAAATGGAAATGAGGAAAACCACCCCATTCACAATATCCTCAAAACAAATACTTGGGAATCAACCTAACAAAAGAGGTGAAAGATTTATACAATGAAAACTACAGAACCCTAAAGAGAGAAATAGAAGAATATCTTAGAAGATGGAAAAATATACCCTGTTCATGGATAGGCAGAACTAACATCATCAAAATGGCAATATTATCCAAAGTTCTCTACAGGTTCAATGCAATGCCAATCAAAATCCCAATGGCATTTCTTGTAGAAATAGATAAAGCAATCATGAAATTCATATGGAGAAACAAAAGACTCAGAATAGCAAAAGCAATTCTAAGCAGGAAGTGTGAATCTGGAGGTATAGCGATACCAGATTTCAAACTGTACTACAGAGCAATAGTAACAAAAACAGCATGGTACTGGTACCAAAACAGGCGGGTGGACCAATGGTACAGAATAGAGGACACAGAGACCAATCCACAAAATTACAACTTTCTTATATTTTATAAAGGGGCTAAAAGGATGCAATGGAGGAAGGATAGCATCTTCAACAAATGGTGCCGGGAAAACTAGAAATCCATATGCAACAAAATGAAGCTGAACCCCTTTCTCTCGCCATGCACAAAAGTTAACTCAAAATGGATCAAAGAGCTTGATATCAAATCAGAGACTCTGCGCCTGATAGAAGAAAAAGTTGGCTCCGATTTCCATATTGTGGGGTCGGGCTCCAAATTCCTTAATAGGATGCCCATATCCCAAGAGTTAATAACAAGAATAAACAAATGGGACTTACTTAAACTAAAAAGTTTTTTTCTCAGCAAGAGAAACAATAAGAGAAGTAAATAGGGAGCCTACATCCTGGGAACAAATTTTTACTCCTCACACTTCGGATAGAGCCCTAATTTCCAGAATATACAAAGAACTCAAAAAATTAAACAATAAGATAACAAATAACCCAATCAACAAATGGGCCAAGGACCTGAACAGACACTTCTCAGAGGAGGACATACAATCAATCAACAAGTACATGAAAAAATGCTCACCATCTCTAGCTGTCAGAGAAATGCAAATCAAAACCACCCAAAGATACCATCTCACTTCAGTAAGATTGGCAGCCATTATGAAGTCAAACAACAACAAGTGCTGGCGAGGATGTGGGGAAAAGGGTACACTTGTACATTGCTGGTGGGACTGCAAATTGGTGCGGCCAATTTGGAAAGCAGTATGGAGATTCCTGGGAAAGCTGGGAATGGAACCACCATTTGAACCAGCTATTGCCCTTCTCGGACTATTCCCTGAGGACCTTAAAAGAGCGTACTATAGGGATACTGTCACATCAATGATCATAGCAGCACAATTCACAATAGCTAGACTGTGGAACCAACCTAGATGCCCTTTAATAGATGAATGGATTAAAAAAATGTGGCATTTATACACAATGGAGTATTATGCAGCACTAAAAATTGACAAAATCATGGAATTTGCAGGGAAATGGATGGCATTAGAGCAGATTATGCTAAGTGAAGCTAGCCAATCCTTAAAAAACAAATGCCAAATGTCTTCTTTGATTTAAGGAGAGCAACTAAGAACTGAGCAGGGAGGAAGAGCATGAGGAAAAGATTAACATTCAACAGAGACGAGTGGTGGGAGTGAAAGGGAGAGAGAAGGGAAATTGCATGGAAATGGAAGAAAACCCTCAATGTTATAGAAAATCACATATAAGAGGTTGTGAGGGGAAGGGGGAGAAACAAGGGAGAGAACTGAACAACAGCAGATCAGGTAGAGAGGGAAGATGGGAAGGGAGGGGAGGGGAGGGGGAATAGTAGGGGATAGGAAAGGCAGCAGAATACAACAGTCACTAATATGGCATTATGTAAAAATGTGAATGTTTAACTGATATGATTCTGCAATTTGTATTTGGGATAAAATGGGAGTTCATAACTCACTTGAATCAAATGTATGAGAGATGATATGTCATGAGCTTTGTAATATTTTGAACAACCAATAAAAAAATCTGAAATTAAAGTTCAAAAAAAAGAGAATTCTGTGGAGACCTTGAATTCTGAGTGGTGGGAGACCCCCTTGATGAAAGAATCCTAGACCCCAGAAAGTTTCCATGGGACAGAACTACCATATCCATGCCTCTTCCATGCTACATTTTGACATGAGTGCAAAATAAAGTGGTAAAGACATGGAAAAAAAAAAAGAACACATGTGTCTTGTTGCCTCCAAATCATAGTTGTTCAGGATGTTCTTTTGGGTGCTAGATTATCAAATGTTGCTCTCATCTTTCTGCTCCCAAAATCCCAGTATCAGGTAATTATGCTCATGACCTCAAAAATAAGGTAATGTAGAGCAAAACACTTGCCTAATATGCATCTGGCACAAGATTCTATTCCCATCACCCCTCCCCAAAAGCTTACATGTTGTGTAAAGATACTTATTTTTACCTTCAGTTAAGTAGATTTTTAAATGTTATCTCTAATAATAAATGACATTATATATTATTGTTTTCTAGGGAGTTATTTTAGCAATATTCAAGTACCATCATAGCATTATTAATTCCACTAATAAATCATGATTCTCTTCAGTTCCTTCACCATATTAATTGACAACTTTTTATTGATTTCCATCTATAATATATTTCTTTGATGTATGACATAAATGTTAGCGATTATGAAAAAATTTATTTCATATTTAATAAGTTTAATGTAATCAGTGAAATACTGACAACAAAAGAATATAAATACATATTAATCTTAGCTCTTTTTTCTTTTTTTGCATATCCTTTGATCATAATCAAGATGTTAATTTAATTATTAAAGAAGATTTTGAAGTCTTACAAATCATTTCAGGTAGTGGTAGCAGTATGTTAGAGACAAAATGAAATCAGAAAATAATTGTGTGTATTCCATCAATGGATAAAAATGATCTAAATAACAAGAATCAGTATGTTTTATTTCATTTCAAAGATGGCAAAAGTGCCATCTAGCAGTTGTGCTCCATCGTGTATCCCCAAATGGCCTGAATACTTATCTCCACAAAAAAATCTGAGCCTGGATATTTACAGTAGTATTCTTCATAATTGCCATAAAACAAAAATAAGCAACATGTTCTTCAGGATATGAATTGTTAAGTAAAGTGTGGCACATTCATAAAAAAGTATCAGTCTTAAAAACAAATGAGCTATCATTATATAAAAAGGCACATAAAAACCTAAACCGTGTATTAATAAGCACATGTGCGAATCCAAATAGGCTCTGTATAGTGTGAGTCTAATTATTCAACATTTCAGAAAAGACAAAACCATTGAGACAGTAGATCCACTTTTCCAGGAGCAGGATTTAGATTGGAAAAAAGGAGAAAAGAATGGGCAGAGTCCAGAGAAATATAAGGGCAGGGAAATTATTTGGAGTGACAATACAATATTAGATGTATGTGATTATGTATTTGTTCAAACCTATAGAATATATAATCTCAAAATTGAACCCTAGAGTCAATTACAGACTTTGGGTGAGAATAATGTGCTAGGGTAAATTCAAGTATGGTAACAAATGCACTATCATGGGGTTGATTGTTGATAATTAGAAAGTGGGGCTTGTATTTGAGGAAGAAACACATGGAACTCTCTGCACTGTCTACCCAAGTTTGCTGAAATGTAAAGCTGCTCTCAAAAACAGTCTGTAACTTTTTTTTTGAAATTATGCTGCTAACACACATCAAGACTTCAATTTCAGTAATGAGTAAATCATGTTTCACAAGAAAAGAATATTACAGTCATGCCATATAAAGGGGTCAACTATCAAGAGGATTTAATATTTTTAATCATGTATGTCTTACATAGCAGAGCTTTAAAATGCATGGAAAAAAAATCTAAGAGAACTACAAGAGGTAGATTTTTTTTTAATTCTAAAAGACTGTACTATCCCTCTATTGATAATAGAAGTAAACAAAAATTCACCAGATGCTGTGATTCTGGTCAACTAGTTGCTCGGCTACCTTGTCGCGGAGGTGGGGGGGGGCGGTGTAGAGACGCAGAATCAACACACAGACTCCGGGAGCTGGTGAGAGAACTGGCTGAAGACCCACCTCAGGTCAGCACCCAGTAGCTCAGTTTATTTTTGGAATGCATACAATTGTTACAGGGTTGGAGTGGGGCATGCCCATCAATCATGCATAAGCAAGATAGTATCCATAGGCCAATCATCTTATGCCTAATGTAACCACACTACGAGGATGTTCTAAATATTGCTATCATCAGGAAGGGTCTTTGTCCCTAGGGGAGGGGATTTCTAAGTTAGAAGTTCCATTCCTGAATCTCCTGGCTATGTTTCCTGTCCTGGCAGCTTGGCAACGCTAACCACAGGGCTAAGGATGTGTTTCACTAAGGGCTCGCTGGAGCAGAGCATTCCATCCTGTTCCTATCAGGAATAGGCATTCCTATCAGGCCTGAACAAGCGTAGATTCTTCAAGCACTCCAAGCTGCTCATAGCTGCTAGCTGTAAACTGAAAGTTATTCCAACAACCAGAGAATGTAGAAGACCTGAAGACACATATGAGGCAATATGATGCAATTGAAAATTGTAGAAAGTTTTACAAAAACCCACAGATTACTGCATCTTTACAAATGCACAAACAATATTCAGCAAGTTAGCTCATGTTCTGGGCTATAAACAAAGACTTACTAAATTTAAGTATTAAAGTCACACAGAGATGTGTGCATAAATGTACATTTCAACTTCATTCATAATAGTCAATAACAGGAAACAACTCAAATTTTCTCCAACAGATGAGCTAGTAACCTAATTGTGGTTTAAAGATAGAATAAATATCCCTAATAACAGAGATTTAAAACAGGTGAAACAAAAAATAACTGATAGTATTATAAGGAAGATTGAATTAGGGTTTATGATCAGAGACATCCATACTCCTCTCTTAATAATTGATAGACCAGACCATAATTTTTGTCATAAAAAACTCAATAAATTTAAATGTTCAAATTACAAAGAAATTAGTACAAAAGTCATTACAGCTTTATTTGTAATAGCCAAAAACTGGAAACAATGTAAATATCCCTCAGCAGATGAATGAATGACCAAATTGTGGTACATCGTGGTACAATGGAATACTACCCAACATTTAAAAAGGAACAAACTACTGATATTCACATGGCATGGTAAATATTAATGTAAATATGCCAAGTGAAAGATGTCATACTCAAAAAGAGTACATAAGATTTTATTCTATTTATAAAAAACTGAAAAGTGCAAACTAAATGACTAGTAATAGGTACGGATTTATGGTCATCTATGGAGGGTGGATGTGATTAGGGTAAGAAAAAAATGATTTGTCAAGGAACAAGAAAACTTAGAGGGCTGCTATTTTTTTAATTGGTGCATTGTAATTGTACATAATGGTGGGATTTATTGTTACATATTAGTACATGTCGCGAACCCCCGCCAGCAAGGGAAAACACGACACAGGATTCTTCTTTCAGCAGTTTATTCAGGCCTTGATTCATGTATCATCTTCTAGTGACCCCCCGCCGAGCGCCCAAGCACAGCCTAATAAAGCCTCCCGCATACCAATCCCAGCCACGTGGATCTCTCTCATAGGGTGATAAGGGATTGCTCGCCAAACTCTCCATATTAGGAGTTGTTTATCACAGGCCACAGTGGAAGCCGGCGCCATCTTCTAATGGCGGCCACAGTCTATAAGAACGGCTCACCACAAGTACATGCATGCAATATATTAGTATAATTTAATCAATATCATTCACCAGTATTTCCCCTTCTCTACCCCTCCTTTCTTCCCATATTCCTGTTATTCTACTCTACTGGTCTCCCATTGACTTTCACCAGGTCCATCCATCTTTTTTTTTTTACTTTTTCCTAACTTCACATATAAGACAGCATACAACTTTTGACCTCTGAGTTTGGATTATTTCACTTAAAATAATGTCCTCAATTCTATCTATTTCCTGCAAATGTCATAATTTCATTTTTCTTTGTGGCTGAGTAAAACTCTTTCATATATAAATACCACATTTTTGTTATCTACTGATGGACACCTATGCTGGTTCCATTGCTAAGCTATTGTGAATTGTGCTACTGTAAACATGGGTATGCATGAAATACTATAGTATGATGAAAAATTTAATTCTTTAGGATAAATACTGAGGAGGGTTATAGCTGGGTCCTATGATGTGTCCATTCCTCATCTTTTGAGGAAACTCCATACTGATTTTCATAGTGGTTGTACTAATTTACAGTCCTGCCAACAGTGTAAAAGTGTTCCTTTTTCTCCACATCCTTTCCAGCTTTTATTACCATTTGGATTCTTGATAACTGCCATCCTAATATGAGGGAAATGAAATCTCAATGTAGTTTTGATTTGCATTTCCTGAAATGTTAATGATGTTGAAAACTTTTTACATATATTTGATGACCATTTGCATTTCTTCTTTTGAGAAGTGTCTGTTCAGTCTAGATTATTATTATTTTTTGGTGTGAAGATTTCTGAGTTCTTTATACATTCTAAATATAAATTCTCTTTCAGAAGAATAGTTAGCAAAGATTTTCTCCCATTATGTAGGTTTTCTCTTCACATTCTTAATTAATTATTACCTTTGCTGTGCAGATGTTTTATAATTTGATTCCAACTCAGATGTTAACTCTTGGCATTATTTCCTAATCTTTAAGGGTCTTATGGCAATTTTTTTGCCTGTGCCTATATGTTGGAGTATTGACTCTATATTTTTGTCGAGGATTTGCATAATTTCTAATTTCTAGGTCTTGAATATGTTTTGAATTGACTTCTGTGTAGTGTGAGAGATATGGGTCTACTTTCATTCTTCTACATAGGGATAAACAGTTTTATCAGCACTATTTGTTAAAAGACTATTTTATTGAATTGTTTTTGACAATTTAGTCAAGGATCAGATGGCTGTAGATGTGTGAATTTGTCTTCTACTCTGTATCATTGGTCTATATGACTGCTTTTATGCCAATACCATACAATTTTGTTACTGAAGCTCTATACAATAACTGGAAATCAGTTTTTCTGGCTTAGGATTATTGTGACTATCCTGAGTTTTTACTGTTCCAAATGAATATTGGAACTATGTTTTCTAAGTCTGTGAGAAATGGCATTGGTATTTTAATTCTGCCTAACTATGAACAATGGCATATATTTCCATCATCTTGTGTCTACTTCAATTTCTTTCTTCAATGTTCTATAGTTTTCTTGTAGAGATTTTTCACCTCCTTGGTTATTCCTTAGATATTTTATATTTTGAGACCATCGTGAATGGGATTCTTTCCCTGATTTTTTTCCCCATAAGATTCATTATTGGTGTATAAGAAAGCTATTGATTATTGTATGTTGATTTTGTAAACTGCTACTTTGTCAAATTTTTTATTAGCTCTATTAGATCGAGTCTTTTGGATCTTCTTAGTATAGGATCATATTTTCTGCAAAAGATGTCAAATATGATTCTTCCTTTCCTATTTTTATCCCTTTTATTGCCTTCTCTTGCCTAATTGTTCTGGCTCAAATTTATACTACTTATTAAATAGCAGTGATGAGAGTGGACATGCTTGACTTATCTCAGAGTTTAGAAGAAAGGTTTTTATTTTTTCCCCCATTTACTATAAGGTTAACTTCTCTCTCTCTCTCTCTCTCTCTCTCTCTCTCTCTCTGTATGTGTGTGTGTGTGTGTGTGTGTAGCCTTATGATGTCCAGGTAGTTTCTTTTATCCCTAGTTTATTCTATATTTTTACCATTAAAGGATGCTGAATTTTGATGAAGACTTTCTCCACATCTATTGGGACAAATAAGTGATTTTTTTCCTTAATTTCAAATGGAATTGAAATTTATAAATTTTATATATATATATATATATATATATATATATATATATATATATATATTAAGACAACTTTGAATTCTTGTGATAAAACTACTTGTTTTTGATATACAATCTTCTTAATATGTTCTTGAGTATATTTGCTAATATTAAGGATTTTTATGTGCAAATTCTTCAGGGATATTAATATATCATTTGCTTTTCTTGATGTGTTTTTATGATGCTGAATTTATAGAATGAATTTGGGAGTGTTCCAACTCTTTCTATTTCATAGAATAAATTGAGGAGTATTGACATTAGTTCTTCTATAAAGGTCTGGTAGAATTCAACTGAGAATTCATCTGGTCCTAGGCTTTAATCCTTGTTATTTGCTTGAAGACTTTTTATTAATGTTTATATCTCATTATAACATATTAGTCTGTTTAAATTATCTATATTCTCTTGATTCAATTTTGGCAGATTTTATGTGTTGTCTAGAAATGTATTAATTTCTGTTAGGTTTTTCAATTTATTGGAGTATATGTTTATGAAATGTTTCCTCATGATCCTCTGGATTTCTGTGATATCTGTGGCAATTTCTCCTTTTTAATCTCTAATTTTGTTAAATTGGATCTTCTCTCTTTTTCTTTTAGTTAGATTGGCTAAAGACATCAATTTTGTGTATCCTTTCAAGGAACTAAGTCTTCATTTAATTGATCTTTTGTATTATTTTAGTCCCAATTTCATTGATTTCAGCTCTCAATTATTTCCTTCTTTTTACTGGTTTTGCAATAGGTGTGTTCTTGTTTTTCAAGAGCATTCAAATGTAATGTTAGGTTATTTGAGATTTTTCTGATTTTCTTATGTAGGAAATCATAACTATAAGCTTTCCTTTCAGAATTGCCTTCAGAGTATACCAGAGGTTCTGGTGTATTTTATTGCTATTCTCATTTGATTCTAAAAATTTTTTAATTTGTCACTTCTATTGTCAATCATTATTTAAAAGTGTATTGTTCAATCTCTATGTGTTTATATAGTTTCTCTAGAGTTTTTTGGTGTTAATTTCTAATTTCATTCCATTACGACCAGATAAGAGGCAAGGAATTGTATCCGTTTTCCACGAACATCTGAGAAGAAAGTATATTAGGCTGTTGTTCCATGAAATGTTCTATAGATATCTGTTAAGTTCACTTGATTATAATATTTTTCAGGTCCAAAGGGCCCTTGCCGGTATTATGTCTGAATGCAATATCTATTTGTAAGAGAGACAAGTTAAATCTACATAGTAGTGTTGTATTTGGGTCTATCTGAGGCTTTAATTTGCATAGTGTCTCTTTTATGTAATTAGATGAACTAATATTGGGGGCATAATTATTTACTATATTATATCTTATTTTTCTATTTTTCTCTTTATCAGTACAAAGTGACTGTCCTTGTCTTTTCTGATTAAATTTGTTGAAGTTTGCTTTGTCATATATTTGAATAGTTAATCCTCCTTGTTTTGGGGCTACATACACATGATTAATCAATTTCCAACCATTCACTTTCAGTCTTTGGCTGTCTTTGCCTCTAAGATGAGTTTTTTGCAAACAACATATAGTTGGGTCTTGTTTTTTTAATCCATCCCTTCTAGCCCTTGTCTTTTTTTTTTTTTTTTTCATATTCCACACTTTTATTCAAGTGGGTTATGAACTCCCACCTTCACCCCATACACAGATTGCAGATTCACATCAGGTACACATCCATTGATTTACAAATTGCCATACTAGTGTCTGTTGTGCTCCGCTGCCTTTCCCATCATCCACCCTCCCCCCTCCCCACCTCTCCCCTCCCCTCCCCTCCTCTCTCTCTACCCCCTCCACTGTATAACCCTGAGGGTCTCCTTCCATTACCGTGCAATTTCCCTTCTCTCTCCCTTTCCCTCCCACCTCTCATCCCTGTTAAATGTTAATCCTCTTCTCCTGTTCTTCGTCCCTACTCTGTTCTTAGTTACTTTCCTTATATCAAAGAAGACATTTGGCATTTGTTTTTTAGGGATTGGCTAGCTTCACTTAGCATAATCTGCTCTAATGCCATCCATTTCCCTGTAAATTCTATGATTTTGTCATTTTTTAATGCAGAGTAATACTCCATTGTGTATAAATGCCACATTTTTTTTTATCCATTCGTCTATTGAAGGGCATCTAGGTTGGTTCCACAGTCTTGCTATTGTGAACTGTGCTGCTATGAACATCGATGTAGCAGTGTCCCTGTAGCATGCTCTTTTTAGGTCTTTAGGGAATAGACCAAGAAGGGGAATAGCTGGGTCAAATGGTGGCTCCATTCCCAGCTTTCCAAGAAATCTCCATACTGCTTTCCAAATTGGCTGCACCAATCTGCAGTCCCACCAGCAATGTACAAGTGTACCCTTTTCCCCACATCCTCGCCAGCACTTGTTGTTGTTTGACTTCATAATGGCTGCCAATCTTACTGGAGTGAGATGGTATCTTTGGGTGGTTTTGATTTGCATTTCTCTGACAGCTAGAGATGGTGAGCATTTTTTCATGTACTTGTTGATTGACTGTATGTCCTCCTCTGAGAAGTGCCTGTTCAGGTCCTTGGCCCATTTGTTGATTGGGTTGTTTGTTCTCTTATTGTCTAATTTTTTGATTTCTTTGTATACTCTGGATATTAGGGCTCTATCTGAAGTGTGAGGAGTAAAGATTTGTTCCCAGGATGTAGGCTCCCTATTTACCTCTCTTATTGTTTCTTTTGCTGAGAAAAAACTTTTTAGTTTGAGTAAGTCCCATTTGTTGATTCTAGTTATTAATTTTGTGCTATGGGTGTCCTATTGAGGAATTTGGAGCCCGACCCCACCGAATGTAGATCGTAGCCAACTTTTTCTTCTATCAGACGGCGCGTCTCTGATTTGATATCAAGCTCCTTGATCCATTTTGAATTCACTTTTGTGCATGGCGAGAGAAAGGGATTCAGTTTCATTTTGTTGCATATGGATTTCCAGTTTTCCCAGCACCATTTGTTGAAGATGCTATCCTTCCTCCATTGCATGCTTTTAGCCCCTTTATCAAATATAAGATAGTTGTAGTTTTGTGGATTGGTTTCTGTGTCCTCTATTCTGTACCATTGGTCCACCCGCCTGTTTTGGTACCAGTACCATGCTGTTTTTGTTACTATTGCTCTGTAGTATAGTTTGAAGTCTGGTATCGCTATACCGCCTGATTCACACTTCTTGCTTAGCGTTGTTTTTGCTATTCTGGGTCTTTTATTTTTCCATATGAATTTCATGATTGCTTTCTCTATTTCTACAAGAAATGCCATTGGGATTTTGATTGGCATTGCATTAAACCTATAGAGAACTTTTGGTAATATCGCCATTTTGATGATGTTAGTTCTGCCTATCCATGAACAGGGTATATTTTTCCATCTTCTAAGATCTTCTTCTATTTCTCTCTTTAGGGTTCTGTAGTTTTCATTGTATAAGTCTTTCACCTCTTTTGTTAGGTTGATTCCCAAGTATTTTATTTTTTTTGAAGATATTGTGAATGGAGTGGTTGTCCTCATTTCCATTTCAGAGGATTTGTCGCTGATATACAGGAATGCCTTTGATTTATGCGTGTTGATTTTAAATCCTGCCACTTTGCTGAATTCATTTATTAGCTCTAATAGTTTCTTTGTAGACCCTTTTGGGTCTGCTAGATATAGAATCATATCATCTGCAAATAGTGATAATTTAAGTTCTTCTTTTCCTATTTTGATGCCTTTAATTTCTTTCGTCTGTCTAATTGCTCTGGCCAGTGTTTCGAGAACTATGTTGAAGAGAAGTGGAGAGAGAGGGCATCCCTGTCTTGTTCCAGATTTTAGAGGGAATGCCTTCAGTTTTTCTCCATTCAGAATGATGCTAGCCTGAGGCTTAGCATAGATTGCTTTTACAATATTGAGGTATGTTCCTGTTATCCCTAGTTTTTCTAGAGTTTTGAACATAAAGGGATGCTGTACTTTGTCGAATGCTTTTTCCGCATCTATCGAGATGATCATATGGTTCTTATTTTTAAGTCTATTGATGTGGTGAATAACATTTATTGATTTCCATATATTGAACCAGCCTTGCATCCCAGGGATAAATCCTACTTGATCATGGTGTACAATTTTTTTATATGTTTTTGTATCCGATTCGCCAGAATTTTATTGAGGATTTTTGCATCTAGGTTCATTAGAGATATTGGTCTGTAATTTTCTTTCTTTGAAGTGTCTTTGTCTGCTTTAGGTATCAGGGTGATGTTGGCCTCATAGAATGAATTTGGAAGTTCTCCCTCCTTTTCTATTTCCTGAAGTAGCTTGAAAAGTATTGGTATTAGTTCTTCTTTAAAGGTTTTGTAAAATTCTGCTGTATACCCATCCGGACCTGGGCTTTTCTTAGTTGGTAGTCTTTTTATGGTTTCTTCTATTTCCTCAATTGATATTGGTCTGTTTAGGTTTTCTATATCCTCCTGACTCAATCTGGGCAGATCATATGACTTAAGAAATTTATCTATGCCTTCACTATCTTCTAATTTATTGGAATATAAGGATTCAAAATAATTTTTGATTATCTTCTGTATTTCTGAAGTGTCTCTTGTGATATTGCCTTTTTCATCCCGTATGCTAGTAATTTGAGTTCTCTCTCTTCTTCTCTTCGCTAGCATGGCTAAGGGTCTGTCGATTTTGTTTATTTTTTCAAAGAACCAACTTTTAGTTTTGTCAATTTTTTCAATTGTTTCTTTTGTTTGGATTTCATTAATTTCAGCTCTGATTTTAATTATTTCTTGCCTTCTACTTCTTTTGCTGTTGTTTTGCTCTTCTTTTTCTAGGATTTTGAGATGAAGTATGAGATCATTTATTTGTTGGTTTTTTCTTTTTTTAAGGAATGAACTCCAAGCAATGAATTTTCCTCTTAGAACTGCTTTCAATGTGTCCCATAGATTCCGATATGTTGTGTCTGTGTTTTCATTTATCTCTAAGAATTTTTTAATTTCCTCCTTGATGTCTTCTATAACCCATTGATCATTCAGTAACCTATTGTTCATTCTCCAATTGATGTATGCTTTTTCCTTCCTTCTTTTATCGTTGATTTTCAGTTTCATTCCATTATGATCAGATAAGATGCATGGTATTATCTCTACTCCTTTATATTGTCTAAGAGTTTCCCTGTGACATAATATATGATCTATTTTTGAGAAGGATCCATGTGCTGCTGAGAAAAAAGTGTAACTGCTTGATGTTGGGTGGTATACTCTATATATGTCAATTAGGTCTAGGTTATTAATAGTGTTATTGAGTTCTATAGTTTCCTTATTCAACTTTTGTTTGGAAGATCTGTCCAGTGGCGAGAGAGGTGTGTTGAAGTCTCCCATGATTATGGTGTGGTGGTCTATTAGACTCTTGAACTTGAGAAGAGTTTGTTTGACGAACATAGCTGCACCATTGTTTGGGGCATAAATATTTATGATTGTTATGTCTTGTTGGTGTATGGTTCCCTTAAGCATTATGTAGTGTCCCTCTTTATCTCTTTTGATTAACTTTGGCTTGAAATCTATTTTATTTGATATGAGTATGGACACGCCTGCTTGTTTCCAAAGTCCATATGAGTGATATGATTTTTTCCAACCTTTCACCTTCAGCCTATGTATGTCTTTTCCTATCAAATGCGTCTCCTGTAGGCAGCATATTGTTGGGTCTTGTTTTGTGATCCATTCTACTAGCCTGTGTCTCTTAATTGGTGAGTTTAAGCCATTAACATTTAGGGTTATTATTGAGATATGGGTTGTTCTTCCAGCCATATTTGTTTATTTCTGTTACTAAACATTGTTTGTTTTCCTCTTTGATTATTCCCCCCCCTTTACTGACCTACCTCCCACTGTTGGTTTTCATTGTTATTTTCCATTTCCTCTTCCTGTAATACTTTGGCGAGGATGTTTTGAAGAGACGGTTTTCTAGCTGTGAATTCTTTAAACTTTTGTTTATCGTGGAAGGTTTTAATTTCATTCTCCATCCTGAAGCTTAATTTCGCTGGATACACAATTCTTGGTTGGAACCCATTTTCTTTCAGTGTTTGAAATATGTTATTCCAGGATCTTCTAGCTTTCAGAGTCTGTGTTGAAAGATCAGCTGTTATCCTGATTGGCTTGCCCCTAAATGTAATCTGCTTCCTTTCTCTTGTAGCTTTTAAAATTCTCTCCTTATTCTGTATGTTGGGCATCTTCATTATAATGTGTCTAGGTGTGGATCTCTTATGATTTTGCACATTCGGCGTCCTGTAGGCTTCTAGGATTTGGGATTCTGTCTCATTCTTCAAGTCTGGGGAGTTTTCTTGTATTATTTCATTGAATAGACTGCTCATTCCTTTGGTTTGGAGCTCTGTACCTTCCTGTATCCCAATGACTCTTAAGTTTGGTCTCTTAATGTTATTCCATATTTCTTGGATGTTCTCCTCATGGTTTCTTAACAGTCTTGCTGAGCTGTCTATGTTCTTTTCCAGTTGAAATACTTTGTCTTCATTGTCTGATGTTCTATCTTCTAAGTGTTCTACTCTGTTGGTAGTATTCTCCATTGAGTTTTTAAGTTGGTTTATTGCTTCCTGCATTTCTAGGATTTCTGATTGCTTGTTTTTTATAACCTCTATCTCCCTGTATAGTTGATCCTTTGCTTCCTGGATTTGTTTGCGTAATTCGTTGTCGAAGTGATCTTTCATTGTCTGATTTTGCTGTTTAATGTCTTCCTTGATACTCCAGATCATCTGAAGCATGTATATCCTGAATTCTTTATCTGACATTCCATCTGCTGCAGCTGTTACCTCTTCTAAAGTTGCGTTGACCTGCATTGCTTGTGGTCCTTTCTTTCCTTGTCTTTTCATACTGTTTGCGTATCTTTCCTGCAGGTGCGGGCGGCGGCTCTGCTCTCTCCTTATTCCAATTGGGGTGTCGTGGCTACCACGCCGGCAGGTCACTGGGCCTGTTCTGGGAGCTGGCGGCGGCTCTATTCTGCCCCTACTCCAATTGGGGTGACGAGTGTACCACGCCGGCAGGCCACCGGGCCTGATCCGCCGGTCGGTTGCAGGTTTGCCTACCCTGCAGGCTCGGGGGGCAGCTCTACTCTGCCCGTACTCCAAATGGGGTGACGTGTCTGTCGTACCAGCAGGCCACTGGGCCTGTCCCGCTGGTCGGTCGCAGATCTGCCTACCTTTCGGGCACGGGTGGAGGCTCTGCTCTGCCCCTACTCCAATTGGGGTGTCGTGACTACCCCGCCTGCAGGACGCTGGGTCTGTTCCTGGCAAGGGAGGCGACTCTGCTCTGTCACTACTCCAATTAGGGTGGTGTTTGTACCACGCCGGCAGGCTCCTGGGCCTGATCCGCCGGTCTGTTGTAGGTCTGCCTACCTTGAAGGCGCAGGAGGCGGATCTGCCCTGCCCCTCCTACCACGCCTGCGGACCCCTGGGCCTGATCTGCAGGTTGATCACTGGTCTGCTCACCCTACGGGCACGGGTGGCGGTTCCGCTCCACCCCCACTCCAATTGGGGTCACGTGACCACCACACCGGCAGGGCCTGATCCGGGCGTGGGAGAAGGATCTGCTCTGCCCCTACTCGAGTTGGGGTGACGTGTGTACCACACTGGCAGGCCACTGGGCCTGACCCGCCAGGCTGTCACAGGTCTGTTTACCTTGCAAGCGTGAAGGGCGGCTCTGCCCTGCCCCTCCTACCACGCCAATGTACTACTGGGTCGTGGGTCTGCCCACCTGGCGGGTGTGGGTGGCGGCTCCGCTCCACCCCCTCTCCAATTGGGGTCACGCGGTCACCACGCTGGCGAGCCGCTGGGCCTGCTCCGGGGGCTGGCGGCGGCCCGGCTCCTTCCCTCTGGCTCGAGGACAAATTGAGGAGACTCGGGTGACTGAGCCTCATCCCCCTTACCAGGAGACCAACTGCTTATGTCACCGCTGGTATTGATGAAGATCTCTCCTCCACCGCTTTCTGCTGACATCAGATCTCTGCCATGTTGGTATCCTATGCGAATGGCAGCATTTCGTTCCCCTTGCCGGGCAACCCAAGCAACGGGTGAGTCCTGACCAGCCCTCAGCAGGACCCGGACCGAGACGCAGTTTCCGCGGGCTCCTAGCCCCGGTCCAGGGAAGTTCCGGGAGCCGGAACTCGGCCGCTCCGTGCTCGGTGTAAGCTCCTATAAGTGTAGCCCTTGTCTTTTAATTAAATAGTTGAAATCATTTACATTCAATGTTACTATGGCAAAAGGTTTATTATTCTTCCATTTGAATTCATTTCTAATGTGTAACTTGGTCGTGTTTCTCACTTGATTAGCTACTCTTCAAATGAGATTTGTTCATTCTGAGCTCTGGGGTTTGTTTTTTTATTTCTTCTTCATGGAGTGTTTCTTTCAGTATTTTTTGTAGTGCCAGCTTAGTAATCATAGAATACATTTTTTCCTAGTTATCTTGGAAGGTTATAATTTCTTTTTTAATATTTAAGGATCATTTCTGATTTTAGCAATCCTGGTTTTCAGTTATTTTCTTTCAGGACATGGAATACATCCTTCCTGTTTTCTAGGATTCATACTGAGAAATCAGAAATAATTCTAATTGGCTTGCTTCTAAACGTGATCTGACTTTTTATCTTGAGACTTTTAAAATTCTATACTTGTGCTGTGTTCTAGTAATTTTTATTATAATGTATCACAGAGGGTTATTTTTAATATTTTTTTAGATGTCAATGGACTTTATTTATTTATATGTGGTACTGAGAATTGAGCCAGTGCCTCACACATGCTAGGAAAACATTCTACCACTGAGCCCCAGCCCCAGCCCAGGAGGATTCTTTTTAAATCCTTTAATATTAGGAGTTATGAAGTGTTCTGTATCTGTATGTACATCTCACTCTCAATGTTTGGAAACTTTTTTGCTAATATTTATATAAAGAAGTTATCATTTCCATTAGGCTACATCATACAATGCTCTTGAATTCTAACAATTTTTAAATTTAGCCTCTTAATGATGTCCCAGAGTTCTGGAATATTCTAATCATGATCACTTATTTTCTTTTCTTAAATACTACCTGAATGTTCAAGACTGGCCTCTTTGTCTTCCCTCTGAGATTCTATTATATTCTGTTTTTAGCATGATATCTACTCTTGGGCATTCAATGGAAC
This sequence comes from Marmota monax, assembly GCF_021218885.2. NCBI lineage: Eukaryota > Metazoa > Chordata > Mammalia > Rodentia > Sciuridae > Marmota > Marmota monax. The sequence goes on from NW_026693777.1 coordinate 34,898,578, forward strand.
ATTTATTTGATTAATTGTATTTTCATTTCCAATTTTCCCTTTGATTATTTTTCAGTGTCTCTATCCTCTTATCAATATTTTTATTCATATCCTGTACTAACTTCCTTAATTCATTCATTTTTCTGTGATCTCTTGGAATTTATTGATTATTTTATAATCATTCTTTTGATTTCTTTATCTGTTATATTTCAATTACTTCAATATCTTTGGAGTAAGTTATGGGTGAACTGTGAACTTTAGAAGACATTGTGTTACCTTGTATTTTCCTTATTTTTTTGTATTCTTGTGTTGAGTTTTATGTATCTGTTGACATGGCTTTCTCTTCTATTCTTACATGTAGACCTTTTTAGGGCATGGCTTTCTCCTGCCAATGTATCCTAGGGCAATCTAGATTGAGACCCCCTTCATAGGTGTAGTATCCATAAGTACCCATAGCCTTTGTTTTAATTCTATCTTTTTTCTGTAGGAGTGGATGTCTGTGAGTGAGAACTAAGGGCTCATTTCTAGCTGGTCCTACTTGGGGATTGGTTGTCACTTTTTCTTTTTTTTTTTTCTTCCCCGATACATTTTTAGTGTCCCTGTAGTTTCTCAGCACCTCGCTATGAAGCAGTACTCTTGCTGAAAAGATTATGCATTCCTTTAGTTTGTATCTCCATGCCTTCAACTATCCTAATAAATCATAAATTTGGTCTTTTCATGTTATCCCATATTTCTTGGAAATTTTGTTCATGTTCTCTTAACATCTTCTCTACATGGTCAATTTTATTTTCAGAGTTATATATTTTGTCTTCATTGCCTGAAATTCTGCCTTCCAAATGGTCTGGTCTGTTGTTGATGCTTTCCATTCTATTTTTAATTTGGTTTATTGATTCCTTCATTTCAATCATTTCTGCCTGATTTCTCTCCAGAATCTCTCTTTATTGAAGTGATCTTTCACCTCCTGAATTTTTTCTCTGATTTCACTCTTTACATCATTCTTTACCTAATGGACTAGTCTAGCTCTATACGTTTTAAACTCCTTCTCTGACATTTCTTCCACTGTGGTGTCAATGGATTCTGTCCAATAATAGAATAGAATTATCTTGGTTTGTTTGGGGTAATTTGTTCCCCTGTATTTTCATACTGTTTGTGTGTCTACCCATTTAGCAGTGTGGATCTGAGGCTGTCCAGTTTCTACCCTGTAGACTTATAGTGTCCCTAAATATTTCCATTACCTTGCCTTTAAGGGGGAGACCAATATTAACAGCACCCAATGCATATAATATACAGCCTTAAATGAAATCTTTTCTCTTACAATGTCTACAGTTTTGTCACAATAAACAAAAATATTGTGTTCAGGTATTGCCTAAAATAAAAATAGTAAATTTGAAAAAGTGTTTATAATTTCAAATGGTGGACAAATAGAGAACATAAGTATTGAAGGATATGATATTTTTGAGAAAGGAGGAGAATAGATAGTTAAAATTATAGGAAGAGCGAAAAAGGGAATAATAGAGGTTGGCTGTTAGCAGGAGAAAAGAGAGAAAGAATCAAGGAATACAGAGAAATAAAATTATATATATATATATATATATATATATATATATATATAATTATATATATAATTTTTATAAAATACATATTTTTTAAAATGTATTTATTTATTCTAATTAGGTATATATGATAGCAGAATTCAGTTTGATTCATTGTACACAATTGCAGCACAACTTTTCATTTATCTGGTTGTACTTGATGTAGTATTGCACCATATGTGCAGTCATACATGTACCTAGGGTAATGATGTCCATCTCATTCCACCATCTTTTCTGCCCCCATGCCCTCTCTTTTCCACCTTTGCCCATTCACGTTTCCTCCACTTTTTCTATGCTCCCCACCCCCCAATTACGGATCAGCATCCATTATCAGAAAAACATTTGGTCTTTGGTTTTTGAGTATTGGCTTACTTCACTTAGCATGATATTCTCCAACTCCATCAATTTACTTGCAAATGCTGTAATTTTAATCTCTTTTAATGCTCAGTAATATTGTATTGTGTATGTACTACATTTCTTTTATCCATTCATCTATTGAAGGGCATCTAGTTTGGTTCCACAGTTTAGCTATTTGAATTGAGCTTCTATAAACACTGAAGTGGCTGTGTCATTGTAGTATGCTGTTTTTAAGTGCTTTGGGTATAGACGGAGGAGTTGGATAGCTGGATCAAATGGTGGTTCCTTTCCAAATTTTCTAAGGAATCTCCATATTACTTTCCAGATAGGTTGCATCAATTTGCAATCCCACCAGCAATGTATGAGTGTGCCTTTTCCCCAAATCCTTGCCAAAACTTATTGTTTGTATTCTTGATAAATTCCATTCTGACAGGTATGAGATAAAGTCTTAAAGTAGTTTTGATTTGCATTTCTCTAATTACTAGAGATGTTGAACATTTTTTCACATATATTTTAACAGATTGTATATCTTTTTCTGAGAAGTGTCTGTTCAGCTCCTTAACCCATTTATTGATTGGGGTGGTTTTGTTTTTGGTGTTAAGTTTTTTAAGTTATTTATATATCCTGGAGATTAGTGCTCCGACATGCGTGTGGCAAAAATGTAGGTTCTCTGTTCACCACATTGTTATTTTCTTTTGCTGAGAAGGGAATATATATATATATATATATATATATATATATATATATATATATAAATTATATATAGAGAATATATATATATATATAAATTATATATAGAGAATATATATATAGTATATATTGAAAACTTTAAAAATAAAATAAAAAATTAAAATAGAAAGAAAAAGTATAAATAAAAAAATACAAACAAAACTGAAATTTAGACATCCCAGTCCTTAATAAACTGATACATGAAAAGTAACTGGTTTCAAAAATGGTGGAAATATGAAAGAAAAAAACTCAATGAAAAATTGGATAATTGTTTTCATTGGATTTCAAAAGTTTCTCAGCTTTTTTTCTCAGCATCTAGGTGGGGATGTCTTGAGTTTGATGCTTCACCCTCAAGGTAGGTGTGTTGTTAGAATGAGAAGGTTAACCCTGTAGGTGAAACTTTGGAGGCAGGGCATAGGCTACATGTATGATCCAGTCTCTTCTCTAAATGCCAAATGATCTGGAGATTTAAAGTCATTGTACTTCCAGGACCAAGTAATTTATGGTCCACACTGGAAGATTGCATCCTAGGAATCTCTTTAGGTTCCACTTGGGTAGTGTAGGAGCCTGTTTATAGCTCCCTGTGTGGCCTGTGGACCCTATTATTCCTGGTTTCTGATACAGTCTCCAAACTCAGTCTCTCCCTCTTCTATCCTTTTGATTTCCTGGTCAGGTGCTTGTCTCCCAGCCAGTCCTGAGGGCTGGGTGCCAGGACCTGTGCACTCATCATGGAGTTATATGATGGACCTGATGGGTCTGCCAGCTAAGCAGCATGTGTGGTGAGTTGAAACCCAGCCACAACAGAAGCCTAGCTGTTCTGTCTGGTAGATCAAAGTCAGATGTTATGACCTGTAAGCCAGCTGTAAAGATGCAAGTAATGGTCCAGGTCAGGAACCAAGGAGGATTTGGAAGACTGGGAACTGGAGACCCAGAGGGACCTTTTGGGTGCCAGATTGATCCTGGAGCTGGAAGCAGGACCAGGGGATCAGAGTATGCTAGACTGGGGAGAGAGTCAGAGACTACACTGGTGCCCCCAGCTAGTGCTTGCATGAGTGGGTCCCAGGAAGCTGGTGGGTCCCAGACCGGCTAGCTTGTCAAGCAGAGAGCAAAATGCTCTCACACCCTCTTCCTACCTTCTCACTGTGATCCACTATAGCCAGCCTGTCATTCCCCAAAAGCCTCAGGACTCCTGAAGCTGAGGAAAGCCAGTTCTCATCAGTTTCTCTAACCTGTGTTAGTTCCCCTGGGCAAAATGCTCCCAATTTCTGACTTTCCAGCAGATTGCTAGGCTCAGACAGATCCACGCCAAACTAACCTCAAACTCACATCTGGGTTTCCAGTTTCTGTAGGCTCCACAATGCTGCAGTCCCAAGATGGCCCCTGAGTTCGCTTTTGGTGAACAATAGACAAACTGATGTGGAGAGGTTTTATTTATGTCCAATTAATGAGTCAAACAGTCTCCGGTTCACCTAGGTCAGACTGCCCCTCCAGACAGGATTTTTCATTCTAAACCTCAGGGAGAAGTAGTATTTCCGCTGCTTTGAGTTTTGGGTAGCCAAGTTAAGAGAAATGCTTCCTCATACAAATCCAATATCTTTGAGTCCCCCATATTCTTTATCTTGACTGTGATGATCTTTTTATGGCTGTATACGTGTGTCAAACTTGTTAAACTGCACACTTAAATATGAGCAGTTTATTACATTTCAATTGCACCCCAAAAAATCATATTAAAATCTGAGATGTCAAAATTCAATAAATGTATTTTAAACTAACATTCACATTCTCATAAAAAATAAAAGTATTTTAATAACTTAAAATTTAGTATATAACCATTCAGGACCTCAATTAATCATAGATAACATGGAAACAAATCAATAAGCTGACCAAGGCTAACCACCTATTTGGATGACCATGACATGCAGATCCATATGAGGGTTTTTTGTTGGTGGGCATATATCACACCTCACAGGCTATGATTTGTACTACACAGAAACTAAAACATTAATTTTAGTGTAGTATATCTGTAGATAAAGATAAAATAAGCAATTAAGATTGCCAAACAAGTATTCTTAACACTTCTAGTTAGATAAAGAATAATTTTTCAAAACCACTAACTTTTAACGCTGGATTAATTTATATGAGGTTTTCTTGACTTCCTGTTATAAATTTCCAGAATGTGCAACAACTGAAAATTCTTAACAAAGAAGTTCCCAAGAGATGTCCAAGGAAAATTATTTCTATGTTCTGTTCTGATCTGTTCAGATGTAGAACAGGAAAATTAAGCCCAAGGGACCACTTCAGAAGGTAAATATATGTCAGGCTGAGGAAAAGAACTTCCAAAGATACTGTCCCTATACAACATGGATGTCACATTAAACATGTTTCAGAAGAGAAGAATGATCAGAAAGAGAATCTAATCTGAGAGAGGATAATTAATATTTAGTAAGTTATTTCATTTTTCTGATTATCTTAAGATAATTTTAAAAATATTTCTATTATTCTGTTTCACAAATGCCCTCTATAATTTGAGTAAGAATGACTTGTTGAGCTTCTGACATTTTCAGAAAATGAGTCACAATTTTTTTCTCCTTTTCCTTTTTTATTTCTATTGGAATTTCTATCTTATCAAAAACAGTTTACAAGCCACTGTAATACACTGTCTCAGAGATGCTTTCTAAGTCAGTATTGCCTGAAAGAAAACTTTTGAAATAGAGCAAGAAGTTTATATATATGTGTATACACATACATATATAGGTATGTATATATAATATTATATATATAATATTGAGAAATAAATGACATTACTACAGAAATAAGATTAAAAATCATACATCTGGGAAAAGGAAGACATGATGTACTATGGGAAGATCTGGAACCCAACCCCTTTGCATCACATCTGACATTTACCTCAAGCAGTTTATTAAATTTTCTGGTCTAAGTTCTTTTTGTAAAAATTAAATGCTGAGTACCTCACAGAATTTCAGAGTTAATATTATAGGAAGTGATATTTATTGAAGGACATTATATCTATAAGGGAAACATTTTTTTGTCTATTTTTGAACTCCTAAAAGAGTGATACAATGCCCCTAATGTTTCAATTGACAGATCCCAGAAGGAAAAGTACCAATTTTATGAGAATTCTCCCTGTGTTTCAGGTAAAAATTCTGAATCTATTATAATAAAGTGTCCAAGTTCTATTAAATATTAATGCTGATTAATATTAACAGAGAAAGATAATTTGCCTATTTATAATATGAAATATTATTAATTTCAAAACATAAAGGGCAGAATGTTTTATTATGGGTTAATTGTTCCCTGAGAATATACATGTTCACCTTTTAAGAAATTCCTCTCTCAAATGTAATTGGATTCTTGTTTTAATATAAGCTCTCTTCCTTGTCTTTTGTTCAACAGGTACAAGACTAGTTTTTGAAAACTCTGGGAAAGTTTGCACTGATAAGAAAAAGAAATTTAGAAAAAAAAGTTCAGATTGTTCAAGTTTCTTAGGGATCATAAATTTATTGAGTATAACATCAGGATATTTTTCTTAAAAATTAGGTAAATATCTGTCATGGTAATTGTGTTTATTTGTAAATTATGAGTCTATTCTATGTTCTGTTATCCACAACAAACATAGGTATGACTGATTTCTTTAGGAGAATTGTATTTCTTGTCATTTATAATTTATGCTTTCAAGTTCTTACATAAGGTTAAGGGAAATAGTGTTCATGATAAGGTAGGAGTTTTGATCATTCATCTTTTCCTTGGCACCACCCTAGAGATTTCAAAATATAAAAAAAGATGTGACACACAAAAACTGAAACAATGCCATGAGAAAAAAAAATTATAAAAGGAAAAAATATACAATTATCTTCCTAACAGCAATCTTCACAAGAACTTTGCATTTTCATAAAGATAGTTATAAGCAACATTATTGATACCTTTAAAAATGAATAATCAGTGTTCACTGACACGTTTACCTTGTGTTCACTAAGCACTAACACTCAAAGATGTTCTTTTCTTACACATGAACATAATACCTTTTCCTGTTAGAAAACGCAGATCAGTGATGGATTCATAGTCAAAGGGAAAAACAAGTAAATAGATAATGTTTGTGTCTGTGTTGTTCAGGAAATCGTAATATTTCAATGTCTAGGAATTTCTCAGCATCCATCCATAAAACAGTAGATCAGTATTTTCTATTGATATGTTTAAGTTATAAGGAGTATCCATTCAAAGTTTATCAAGTCTGAATCTAATTTCAGTTGCCACCCACTTTAATCTCTGTCCACATGACTTTGCACTGATAGTTGTTTCTAATCCATTTAGTTTACTAAATTATCTCTGTTAGATCACAGATGGGATTTAATTAATGATAAGTTATATGCTAGTTTTACATCCAAATCTTTATGTCAAGATATTTATCAAATGACTTTCTAGACAATTTCTCTCCTTAAAGTTCTTTTGACATACATTTTAGAGGGTTAAAGTTTCAGTTTTATGATACATTATTAGAAGAGGTTCAGTAGTGGGTTTGGAAATCAGTATGCATAGTACAGATAAACTAAATACTGTACTGTCATTCATACTATATTTCAATATTAATTTACATTCATTTTCCTAAGCAGATGTGTTAATTTTCTTTATTCACTGTAAAGGTATTTATTAAATCTCACTCAGATCTCCTTATTAGAATAGTGGACTATAGTTAGATTTTAGGTAAGACCACAAGTATTTTAGTTTTTCACCTTGCTGTCCTGCTCTCTTCACTACTTCTTGTGAGTGCACCCTCTCAATTATTTGCACAAAAAAACATCTTTGGTTCTGCTTCTTGAAAAAAAAAACAGTATTAGGCATTTAGTTTCTCTTTTGGACATAATGCCATGGATAACTGGCTCAGATTCCTTTTCATAATTATCCTTTTCATTCTAATATATTGATGCTAAATTTCAAAATGAATATCAAATTTTACAAATTGTAAAAATCCATCATTACTTATCCTACCAACTGATAACCTATTCTTCTCTCTAGGTTAACTCAGAAGATAAAGTGAATAAAATGGATGGAGGAAATCAGTCTGTAATGTCAGAATTTGTGCTTCTGGGACTTGGCCACTCATGGGATATGCAAGTCTTACTCTTCATGATATTTTTGATACTTTACCTGATCATTGTGTCTGGAAATGTTGTGATCATGACCTTAATCATCACTGATCCTCATCTGCATTCCCCCATGTACTTCTTTCTGGCCAACCTGTCTTTTGTTGATATGTGGCTTTCTTCAAACACCACTCCAAAGATGATTGCAGACTTTCTCAGGGAGAAGAAGACCATTTCCTTTGCAGGCTGCATGTCCCAGATCTTCTTTTCCCACTTCATTGCTGGGCTTGAGATGGTGGTACTGGTGATAATGGCCTATGACCGCTATGTGGCCATCTGTAAACCACTGCACTACTCTACCATTATGAGCCTGCACAGGTGCATTGGGCTGGTGGTGACTGCCTGGACTGTGGGCTTTGTGCATGCCATGAGTCAGATGGTTGTGATTGTGGAGCTGCCATTTTGTGGCCCTAGGGAAATAGATAGCTTTTTCTGTGATAGACCACTGGTAATTGATCTAGCCTGCATGGATTCCCATACGTTGAAAGTTTTAATGAATGTTGACTGTGGGGTTGTAGCCATAACATGCTTTATCCTATTGCTGATATCCTATACATATATTCTTGTTACAGTATGCCAAAACTCTAAAACTGGTGCATCCAAGGCCCTATCCACCTGCACTGCTCACATCACTGTGGTGGTACTCTTCTTTGGGCCCTGCATATTCATCTATGTGTGGCCACTCAACATCACATGGATGGACAAATTTCTTGCTGTGTTTTACTCCATTTTTACACCTTTACTCAATCCAGCCATTTATACACTGAGAAATAAAGAGATGAAAAATGCCATTAAGAGATTTGGAAACTACTATGTGGATTTCAAAGGAAATAATTAATGCCTAGAAAACTAAAAGTCCTTAATTATCAGAGAGTTATCCAATCAGCCATCCTATGTTTTTAAATATGTTAGATGATGAACTAAATTTGTATTTGTTTTTCAAAGGTGTAAATCTGTCCCACAGGGTAGTATCTTATCAAATTTCTCTTGAATTTTATCTAATTTCATTTGGAGAAGAAGTGTTTCTGTATTTTGATGGCTCCCTCAAAACTTTCATGTGCCATTTGTCAATAGGCAATGGGATATTATTTTTCCTTAGATTCATATCTAAATACCAGTGGCAAATTGACAGAGAGAGAGAGAGAGAGAGAGAAATAAAAGGATAAGCTACCTAAGAAATAACCATGAAGATTACTCTTTCTTGTGTTTCATTAACTCAATAAAAGTAAAAAATAAATAAAATCTAATGCTATTTCCTTTGGTTATTTCAGAACTTGAGAACAAAATGTATTCTTTAAATTATTACAATTATATTTATTTTATCCCCTGAAATGCAATCTCCCTGAATCCAGGGACCATGGTATACATGATTAATAATGAAACTGAAGTATTTCTCTCCATCCAATTACTAAAGCTTCCCCTGTAGTGAATACTGTCTATCAATCATACAAATGAGACACTTCATTATCACAGTCTGTTCCTATTCTCACAAGTTTGTTATCAGAATTATTCCCAAGCTTTATTGTCATTAATCTGTCAATTATATTCATTATTAACCCCAATGATCTAGCCAAACTAGTAAAATCTCATGAAACAATATAGGTATGCTTCCAGCCACAAAAAAAAAAATAGTGGAGAAGGAGCAAGTGGAGGAGGAGAAGGAGAAGGAAGAGGAAGAAGAGGAGGAGGAGGACAACAACAACGCAGGTGTAGCAAAGGTGAAAACTCAGTGTACTGCTTCCATTCTTTCTAGTGGGACAATTTCTCCTCATAACTGCCCTTTAGGACTATAGTTACATTAAGCAATACCAATATTTCACCAGAATACTTCATTTAATTGACATTATAAAAATTAAACCTTTCTTTTTTTACTTCTTCTAATTTGTTATCATGAAAAATCATCAGTATATTCAGGTTGAAATTTTTACTTGCCAGTCCACTGGTTATAAAGAACTCTCCTGGGCTGGGATTGTGGCTCAGTGGTAGAGCGCTCACCTAGCACATGTAAGGTCCTGAGTTTAATCCTCAGCACCACATAAAAATAAATAAGTAAAATAAAGGTATTGTGTCCAACTACAACCAAAAAATAAATATATAAAAAAAGAACTTTCCATGTAGCCAGAGTTGTACACTGAAGGAGAGAAAAAAAAAATCAGGAGTAGTTGTAAAAGTAGATGCACCATCAGCTAATGCAATTTATTTATGCATGTGGTGTTAGAAAACTTGATTTCTTGAGTGCCATTTCTACTTGATGATAAAATTCCATTTTTGCATCTCAATTCACACTATGAAGAATGTGGTGGGATTCAAGTAATGATAAACAACAGATCACACAATCACTTGCTGTCAAAGCCTACACACATGAGCCAGTAGTGTTAGCGTATGCCTGTAACCCCCGCAGCTCCAGAAACTGAGGCAAGAGGATTGTGAGTTCCAAGTCAGCCTCAGCAATTTAGTGAGGCCCTAAACAATTCAGCATCAATATATTAGAATGAAAAGGATAATGTCTGGAAATGTTGTCATTATGACCTTAATCATCACTGACACTCATCTACATTCCCCCATGTACTTCCTTCTGGCCAACCTGTCTTTTGTTGATATGTGGCTTTCTTCAAACACCACTCCAAAGATGATTGCAGACTTTCTCAGGGAGAAGAAGACCATTTCCTTTGCAGGCTGCATATCTCAGATCTTCTTTTCCCATTTCATTGCTGGGCTTGAGATGGTGATACTTATGGTGCATCTACTTTCACAACTACTCCTGCAAATCTAAATCTAAATTAAATACAAAAAAAGGGTTGGGGTTGTGGATCAGTGGTTAAGTGTCCCTGAGTTCAATTTCTGATACCAAAAGAAAAAAAAACATTTAAAAAAAAAACTATATACTTTCTATCTACCAGAGCTCAATAGGATGATGACCACTGGTTTTTAAGAAAAATTATTAGGAGGTTTATGGCCCATTATCTACTCCAAATTGCTTCCTTTTTTCTGATTATTTGATCCAATGAGAATGTTTAAGACATCCAAAATAATTTCCTTTTTTCTGATTATTGGATTCAGTGAGAATTACAACATTAATATAGTTGATCAATATGCTTTCAAAATATCAAAATGTTCAATATTTCTGTAGAACATATCATGATTAATGTGAAATTTTTATGATATTTGAGTTATATCTAATATAATTATATATGTAATATAATTTTTAATATTATATTTTGTTAATGATTCGAATAAGAGATTTCTTAACTTGTACTTTCAAGTTTAGAAATACAAGTGTATGGATTTCTCCATGAGAAAACCACAAGATATTTTACTACTCATTTTAATTTATCCTCACAAGAAAGCTCTCTTTGTATAATACCAAAAAGAATTATTTGGTAAAAAGAAAACACCAAGGTTCCTAATACTTGGTTCCATATAAGTGATGCAGATGATGATTGTGATTATTTTATAAATAATGAATGCCATTACTATTCAGATTAGAAAACAAAACTTCCAAGGTTTTTTTTTTTTTTTTTTTTTTTTAGTTTTTACCTCTTCACATCTTTTATGACTGTGTTATTCAGGTGATGTTCAAAGTAACACAGTGCATAGTATCTCAGTCTATTCAAAGGAGTAACAAAATTTAAAGTTAAAAACTTACTGGTAAAAGTAAGTAGATAGTCAAATTGAGAACACTTAAATAATGTTATAGTATTGTAAAAGCACCATTACACTTTGTATCACTTTAATGTGAAGGTAACACATTGCTAATCATCAGAAAGATGCAAATCTAAATGACAAAGAGATATCACCTCACTCCTGTTAAAATAACTATTATCAAAAAGAATAAAAGGATAAACTGGTGGAGAAGATATGGAGAAATCATTGTAAACTGTTGGTGGGGATGTAAGTTAGTATAGCCATTATGGAAAACAGTGTGATGGTGCCTCAAAAATTAAAAATGGAACTCTCACATCATTCAGTAAGCCTAATAACTGGTATATATTCAAAAGAAAGGAAATGAGTATGTCAAGAGGTGTCTATACACAAACACACACACACACGCACACACAAACACACACACAAGTGCATTCGTACACACACACACATATTTATAGCAGCACTACTCACAATAGCCAAGAGATAAAATCAACTTGTGTCTATCAAACATAAATGTATAAAGAAAATGTGTTACATATACACAGTGGAATATCTTCCAGTTATAAAAAAAAGAAAAGAAATTTTATTGTTTACAACAACTTGGATAAACCTAGAGGATACTGTGTTTTGTCAAATAAGCCAGGTATATAAAGATTAATACTGCATGATTTTACTCATATGCAGAATCTAAAAACATTGATCTCATACAAATAGTAGAATTTTGGCTACAAGAGACTGGTGAAGTTGGGTGAAAAAAGGGAGTTTAAAAGATACTGGTAAAAGGACACAAAATTATAGGAGGTTTCAATTTGAGATCAGTTGGCCAATATTTCTGAAGAATATATATGGAAATATCTTCAAAAAATACTAGCAAATTGAGTTCAACTACACATGGTCACCATAAATCTATCCCTGAGATATAATGATGGTTCTGAATGTGCAAATTAACCAATGAACTACAACACATTAACAAAATAACAGATGAAAATCATATTGCCATCTCAATAGGAAAATTCAAATCAGAAACATATCAGATATTGTCTCAACTGAGATACTGTCTTACTCAAATTAGAATTTCTACTATCACAAAGACAAAAAACAATGCTGGTGAGGATGCAGAGAAAGGAGAATCTCATATGTTATTGCTGGGACTAAAAATAAGTATAGCTCTTATGGAGAACAGTATAGAAATTTCTCAAGAAACAAGATAGATAATTTGATGCAGCAATTCCATTACTGGGTATATATCCAATAGAAAGAAAATCAGTATGTTGAAGAAATATCTCTATTTCCATGTTTATTGCAGTACTATTCACATTGGCCAAGAAATGTTGTCAGTTAGGGATCCATCAATAGATGAATGGACTTCAAAATGTGGTATTTATACAAAATGAATTATTATTCAACTCTAAGAAAGAATAAAGGCATTCTGTTATGTGAATTCAGTTTTGCACAGAAAGACAAGTTCTGCATATTCTCACTTATATGTACAAACTTAAAAAATATAATCCCCTAAATGTAGAGAGTAGAACAGTGATTACCTGAGACTGGGAATAATTAGGGAGAAGGGGATGGAGCTGAGATGATTAATGGGTACAGGAGTGTGATTAGATAGTAGAAATAACTTCTAATCTCCTATAGCATGATAGGGTAAATGGTTGACAATAATTAGATTCATATTTCAAAATAACTGAGATTTTGAAAGAAATAATAAATGTTTGAGATGATGAGTGTGCCAGTAATTGTGATCCCATAATTACATATAGTAATCAATATCACACTACGCTGTATAAATATGTAAAATTCTTATGTATTATTTAAGTATAAAATACATTTTGAAAAAAAGTGGAATTTTAAAAATTGTCCTCCACTTGATTGACCAACAAGTTACATTCACTTTACAAAGTCTTCAGGTCACGGAAATATAATCTTTCTATTTTTTTATACCTTTGTTTTATTTGTTTATTTTTATGTGGTGCTGAGGATTGAACCCAGCTCCTTAAAGGTAGTGAATCACTTTGAATAGAAACACTGATTGTAATTGTGATCATTTTTATTTCTCTTTAATTTAATTAAAAGGGTTTCTGTTGTATGTGTTTTACTACTGAAGTATGATTTTGCCAATTGTTTTTGAAAATGCAAGCATTTAACAAATTTAGAAGTCACCTTTTATTTCTGGCTCATTCTGAATTTTATCAGAATTAATTTTATTTAATGCTACTTCTATATCTATTAAAATCTTCCTATATTTTTCTATTAATAAATAACCAAAATTATAATCATATATGCTATTGAAAATGGTAAAATGTTGGATAATATAAAAAATAAAGAAATAAATCCTATTTGATCATATTCTACTATTTAGAACCATTTTAGCTCTGGTAATCATAGCTAATAGTTAAACTATTAAGGAATTATGAAATAAACTGTTACAAATCTGTAGAAAAGTAGTGCTATACTACAAAGCCATTAAAATGCAGAGACTCCCTGACCCAACTTTGCCATGGTGTGAAAGTACACATACTGTGATTCTGTTTATCTCTTGCAGTACTCAATTAATTACATTAAATATTCAACATTTTATAATAAAACAGGCTTTTGTTGGATAATTTTACCCAAATGTAGAGTTATATAAGAGTTTTGAGCACATTTGAATTAAGCTAAACTAAGCTATGTTGAGTAGACTTGCCATATTGTGATTTTTTTTACTTTGTTTTCAATTTATAGTGGGTTTAATCAGGGTATAATCTCATCATAAGTTGAAGAATTATCTGTATATTAACAATATATTTAGATGTTTGGGAAATTTTCATAAATGTCTTTGTCATTAAAAAAAACAGCTAATGAAAGCATCTCTCAAAGAGACAGTGGTCATCTTGTAGTGGTGTGTATACAAAGTAATTAACACCAAATGACATAGAAATGAGTCTTTAATAAGGTTGAGTAGTACACTGGAATGTAACCTCTCTCTGATAACCTGCAACTTGAGGACATTTTTCCAAGCTGGGAAACAAGTCTCACTGCTAGAGTCACAATTTTCCCTTTTTCACCAGAAAAAGAGTGCTTTTCTTCTACTAAAACCAAACTTACACCCATCCAAATAATTTTACTTAATTCTGTTTCTTTTCATAAGCTACGTGAAAAATTCTTGAAAAAAGAGTAAGAGGTTAGTAAAGATATTTGATATATTTCAGCATGGTGAATAAAGTGCTGAACATAACACCATGCTCCATAAAAATACTGTTGTAAGTTCCCTCTCTACAGAGCCACTCCCCAGAGATGACCAGTTCATATTTTACTGGTTCATTTCATTCTGCCTAGACAATGGGAGATCATCATTCTCTTTTCAATTGCCAAGTTTCCTGTTGTCTTTTCAACTGACATTAGCAGACCCAAACACCTCATACTTAATTTATTAATCTCATAATGTTCTCCAAAAAGCCTCTACAGCAGTTCCCACATTCCCACAGTAATGCTTGAAGCATGACTTCATTTCTCTGAGATCTGAGATCAGAATTTGAACTCTGAAGTGGAAGATGGCATTCAATCATACAGGTGTCTATGATTCCCATCTTGTCTTTTCAGGTAAGGTGTAATCCACAAGATTTCAGCCCTTCTTCCACTCTGCTCCAGTTTTATGTTCTACCACATAGTATGTGAATTATAAGATCATCACTTCTTCCACATAAAAGCCATGGTTTTATCTGAGAGTTAAATTTGCTGAAGCTCTTCTCACATCACCTTTTGTATTCTACTATATATGACAGAGTTTGTACCCTAAATATGGAAAGACTCCTAAAATGAGTGTGGACATATCTTCCTTTACTAAAATATAAAACAACATTGCATGAACCCCTTAACTTTCTGATAATTTTAGGGACTAATAGACAAGGACATTTTATTCACATTTTGATTGCAAATATAGAGGAACACCTTTGTGAACATAATCAATTTTGCATATATTTGTAAATGATACATATTTGATTTCAGTATCTATCTTACTTTTTTATCTCAACTATAAAATTAATGAAGAACAACATCATATAGAATAGATTTGAGATTTTATGAAGGACAATGTTATTACAGAACGTGGTTTGAGTTTTTTTGTGAAATCTTTCAGATAATCAGTAGCTTTTTCTGCATTGAGATACTGATTGATATTAGTCCAATCTTTTAACATATTCTTTGTCTTTTAATTATAGTTTATAGAAACAGATTCTAGGCAGATGCTGTTTGAAATCTGGAGACAACAGAGTCACAGTTGAATGAAATATAAAACAAAAAAAATATGGAATGGTACAAACAAAACTATACATGACCCTTAGAGAAAGAACAATAAAGCAAATAGAAATATGTGGGCACAAGGATAGAGACAGATCTTCAAACATATAAAAAGAAGTAGAGTGAATGAAAATTCAAAATAATCAGTAAATAGAATATTGAAATGTTGAGGGCTTGATTGACTGGCATTGAATTGCAGTCTGTTCTTCACTCATGGAGAGCATCAGTCTGTATTATAAATGATTGCTTTGAAAACTGGATAAAATAATTAGTTCAGGAAAATTATTTCCACATACAAAAATGGCTGGGGATGTGGCTTAGTGGTTAAATGCTCGTGGGTTTGATTCCTGATATGAAAAAAAAATGCTTTTCAAATTACAGAGCTATTAAAAAAAACTTTAAAAAAAATCTACATTTCTGAGTTCCAGGGTTGGAATTAATAGACACATGGTGAATATTTTAAGAATAAGTCAATTTATTTTCATTTAACTTCCATGTCTCTATTATATACTAAAACTAAAATAAAGCAATATGATACACATATAATAATATTATTATTTTACTGGTTGGTTAATTTTTTGTATGTTAAAGTCTTAACATTCTGAAATATTGAATGGGGAATTTAAATTGGCATATGCTTTATCTCCAAAAGATTATGTTTCTAAAATTGCTATTTGCATATGAAACCCATAAATAATACTGCTAAAATTGGGAATGTCAATAAAAAAATAATAAAGGAAAAATGAAAACAAGCAAAGGACTACATGAGACTCTTATCCAAGATACTTTTTGCTATGATGACTATGAATAGCATTTAATTATTCTTTAGAGGGTAAGATTTTTCTAGGAATGTTGTTATCCAATATTTGATTTTAGGACATGCTTATAACTTAAAAACTCTCAAGGACACCACATAACTTGCATTTATGTGAGTTATTGCCAATAATATTTATTATTTGGAAATTAAACCTGGGGAATATTTGCTTATAAATTAATTTTAAAATAGCAGCAGTAATTAATTAGGCATATATTAAGTCAAATGATGAATATTTTATGTAAAAGTGACTTCATCCAAATTACTGAGAAGAGTTTCAATTTACATCTGTTTTTCCAATATCATTACTGTTTTTCTTAATACAGTAAAGATTTTTGTATCATATCTACTTCTCTGGTTAGTCTCTTGTGATATCATGTATCATATAGCCTTGAAAACTCCAATTTAATAATAAAGAAAAAATGCAAAATGGAAAACCAAATATTATCTTAACATTATTATAAAAATAATTTTGATGTAAAATAATAATAATTTTGATCTATTTGCCCTGAAAGATTCTCAAAGAACACTAACCATTCCTGGACCATACTTTGAAAACCAATTCTCTCTAATATCAGCATTGATTATTTACATTTTGCTATACAAACCAGATGAGAGTTGATCACTCACCCTCCATTCCAATTACAAGGTATTCAAGAGGCCGACAATATATGATATATCTCACATATTCATATTAATTTTATTTAGAGGGTTAAATGATGATGATGATGTTATAAAGAATTCTAATTGTTATTTGGAGAACAAATTAAGATAAAATATTAGCAAATAATATTTTTGATTAGACCTGAAATGACATTGTGGGATTTCCCACTCTTTGAACTACAAATAGCAGACATGCCCATTTTTCTGGAAGAAATTTTTAGACTGAAATTTGTTTATCCATTCCTTCTTATTATCTTTGCAATGTATGAAGTTATGTGTTACCATAACCATATTTGTTAAAAATAATATTTTTATTTATTATATAAAATAGTTTAATAAAATATATTTTTACCAATGAGATGAATGTCAAAATTCTATTAATCATTCAATATTTTTCACCTCAATTATTAATTAAATTATGGTCTGAAATGTACAGAGAAAGAAAGCCTTTAACCTAACACAACAAATCTAAAATGAATTATCCTATGCATATATTTTAATTCTATAGATACACTGAGATATTATCCTCAAATCAGTATGGGAGCAAGTATTCCTGTCACAAATAGAGCAAAGAATATTGAACATCAATCAATGTAATATCTTTGTATGTGACAAACAATGATTTTTCTCTTTAGTATATTTATTTTCTCCTTTCATTCACCACTTGACCTAAAATTGTATCTACTGTCTTGTATTGTTTTGTTTTGGTCAAAACCAACATATGGGTGGTAAACTTCCTTTGACTCCAGACCCTCTCTTCCTCTTTTCAAATTGGGTTTGGTGTGTCTAAGGTAGGACTATGAGTATCTGAAAATCATGTAAATATCTCTGCATGAATAATCTGTTATTTTTGAAAGGAATACCAACGTGACACCACTCAAGGAATCTGTCTTAAAAAGTCACATTATATAAGATCACTTCTCACATGGAAATATTTTATCTTTGCAGCTTTAGGAACAAATAAAAATTTGAATGTAAATAATTGCTCCAGCTCTGTGAGTAAATTCATCCTCTTGGGCTTCCCTTACACCTGGAAGATTCAGATCCTCCTCTTTTCAATCTTTTCTGGAACATACATCTCAACCCTAATTGGAAACCTGAGCATTATCTGTGCTGTATGGTGGGACTATAGACTACAAACACCAATGTACATCCTGCTGGCCAACTTTTCCTTCCTGGAGATCTGTTATATCAACTCTACTGTCCCCAATATGCTAGCCAACTTTCTCTCTGAGAGCCATGACATTTCTTTCTCTGGGTGCTTCCTCCAGTTCTACTTCTTCTTCTCCATGGGCACCACTGAGACTTTCTTCTTGTCTGTCATGGCCTTTGACAGGTACCTTGCAATATGCAAACCCCTGAACTACCCTACAATCATGACTGTTCAAAACTGCTTCAGAACGGGAGCTGGCTGCTGGGTGTGTGGCTTTTTGTACTTCCTCTTGCCTGTTTACCTAGTTTCTCAGCTCCCATTTTGTTGTGCAAATAAAATTGATCACTTTCTATGTGACCCAGGACCACTTATAAAGCTGTCCTGTGAACCAGCTCCTGGCACTGAAATTATCTGTGCCATCTATAACTCAGTCCTCATTTTCTCCACCTTCCTCTATATTACCAGTTCCTACACCTTGGTAATCAGAGCTGTACTCAGGGTCCCTTCAGCAGAAGGCCAGAAAAAGGCTTTCTCCACATGTGGCTCCCATCTGGCTGTAGTATCCCTCTTCTATGGCTCCCTCATGGTTGTTTATGTGAGCCCCACAGCAGGAAATCCAGCAGGGATGCAGAAAATTGTGACTTTGTTCTACTCCATGTTAACTCCACTCTTCAACCCCTTGATCTATAGTTTACGAAATAAAGAGATGAAAGAGGCCCTGAGAAAACTGTTCAGAACTGTGAAATTTCCACAGGGCCATGGCACAGGTTATTGAAGAAGCTGTGTATCCAAATAAATTAGCACTTTGATTTTTTGTTTGTATTTACAGAACTAGAAAAATATCTTTACTGGAAGTGGGAACATAATCAAGTTCAGAAACCTGTTTATAAAGTTAGCTATATTCATTTGTTCACTTTATTAGATAAAAAATTAATAATAAAGTTCTTCCAAGTAAAAGACTATAGTCAATGGAAAATGATAACTTATCTTGCTGGCTTTCAGAGTTAATACTAGTTAATATTTTTCTCTCTAAAATTTCAGTGTTCTCAGATACACACACACACACACACACAGACAATCTTCCTACATTTACATTTCTTCCTAAAACTTTTTCCTGAGTTGAAGTTAATATATTATAAATTTGCATAGCAATTCTAGGGTAGTGTTTTTATTACAGAAGTTGTTGGATTTGCCTTCTTCCAATCTTCTGAAGAACACTAGTGACTCAAACTTTTAGCAGGAATTTTCCTCATGCTGCAAATCAACCTTTTTTTGTAATTGAATAACATTCAATTGAAAGACAATGCAACCACTTTTCTTTTCCCTTCACCTTTGGTGGACATTTAATGAGTCTGCTTCAGTGATGTCATAAATAATGCATGAACCAGTTTTTTTTTAATAGGAACATGTTTTCACTTCCTTAGAACATGTATTTTGGAATGAAATAAGTAGATTATATGTTAATTTTCTATGCAGCATTTTGAGGAATTGTCTGACTTTTCTCAGAAAGACCATGACCAATTATTCTCAAAACTCAGTGTTCATAATGTATTGGAATTTCTGTTTCCTTGTATTTTGCCAACACTAGTTATCTTCTGTCTTTTTAACTTTTGCTATCTCAGTCAGTGCAAAGTGGCATTTTATTGCGATTTCAATGGACATTTCCCTACTGACTGATGTGCTGATCCCCTTTTTATGTATTTCTTGCAAACTGAAGAGTCCTCTTTGAAGAAATATTTTAAACTTCTGATCCTCTTTCAATGTAGTCATCTTGTCATCATTGCAATTATGATATATCCACCTTCATAAGATGATGTATATCTTGTCATAATTTTAGTAATGCATAACTTGAAAAAATTTCTCCCAAACTGGGGGCTATCTTTATATTCTAAATTATGTATTTTTAAGTTTGTATTTTGTTGAAGTTCGACTAATCTGCTTAACTTTTATTTGTCAGATGTAATTTTGGTGTTACATTTAATAAAACAAGGTCTAACACAAGGTAACAGTGTTTCAATGAACATCAGCATGCAGATGTTTCTTCAACACACTGACTTTATTTCATTTGGACATATAACCAGGAATGGATTACCGAACAATATGGTACTTGTATTTTCATTTTTTTTCAGAAATTTCCAACTCATTTTCTAAAGTAGTTGTAATAATTTGCATCTCCACCAAAAATTTACAATGGTTCTCTTTGACACATCCTCAACAGCACTAGTTAACTTTAGTCTTCTTCTATTTACTGGAGCAAGAAAATATTTTATTGTGGTTTTATTTGCATTTTCCTTTTGATTAGTAATGTTGAACCTTTTCTCATATACCTTTTGACGATTTGTGTATCTTTTCTTTACTGAGAAATGTATATTGCCTACTTGTCTAAATTTTTTTTTAAATTGTTGATTCTAAGGATTAAATCCAGGAACATCAAACTACAGATACTACAGAGCTACAGTATCTATCCCATTTTGTGTGTGTGTGTGTGTGTGTGTAACAGAGTCTCACTAAGTTGTCCAGGCTGTTCTTCAACTTCTGATTCTCATTGTCCTGACTCTTCTTTCAAGTTGCTGAGATAACAGGCATGCCCCAAGGTTGCTGGCATATACTGCCCAAAGTCAACTTACTTGTTTTGTTTCATTTTTTTTCTGTTGAGTTTTTGAGTTCTTATGTATTATGGATATGAATCCTCATAGTCAGATGCATAGTTTACAAATAATATTTCCCATTCTGTATGTTGTCTCTTTATTTTTCAACTATTTGTCATACAAACTCTGACAAAAAATTTCGATCAAATTGGCAAATAATTAATAAAATCTCCAAATATGGCTAAAAGTGTAGATTCATAAAAGAGAACAATAGAACCATTATCAAGAGCCCATTAAATGTGGGGCCTACTAAGAAACTCAGAGAATAAGTGCAACCACCTTGCTTTACTGATATGAAACAGATCAAGAGGGAAAAAGAAGGCAGCTTTTTAAGCAAAGTTCATTCTCAGTCCTATTCTTCTCTTTACTTTAATCCATATAAAGTGGAGAATTCATGGCTTTCAATCTTATCTCTCTTTCCTGTGTGATTAGTCATTGTACTTACTGAGTGTTCTGATGCAACACACACACACACACACACACACACACACACTGAGTCATCCTCTGCTGCACAGTAGTAGTCTGCCCATGTTATCTATATTAATTGATTACTGTGAGATCCAGAGCTGAGTTTATGCACAGGGGCCATCCTCCACCATCATCAGGTCATCGTTGCTTTACATAAGTATAAAGACAGCTGCAATGCAGACAACATCTAATTGCAGGGATTGTTCAAAAAGGCTAATTCACACAATACAATTGTAGAAAGACAAGTGGGACATAACAGAGGAATTAAGGCAGAAGTCAAGACACTTAAATATGGAAGAATTGTCACTTGTACTCATGCACCTTTCTTGCTCAATATATGATAAGTGGCCCTTTTAGAATGTGACAGGGCCACTAAGACCCAGAACATTCCTCCTTGCCTTTGCCACTCAAGGGACTTGCAAGCCTCCTCTGGGACAGTAAGTTCCAGTTGCAGCAGGTCATGGACAGAGACAGTCATATCAGCAAACTTCATCTTTTTCAGAAAGGCTTTCCTGGAAAGTGAGGAGAATGGAAGTCTGCTCACAGGTGGATGGATGTTCAAGAGGAAAAAGAGCAGCAGTATGGTGGACTCCAGACTCACCTCACACTGGCCAGCTTGAATCTGCTGTCCCATGCTCCTTCTGCATCAGTGGAAAGAAGTTCACTTCTGTATCCTACAGCATCCTGAGCTCTGTTGAATCCAGTCACCTGTAATCCAAACAACAAAGAAGTGGAGACAATCATGAGGGTTCTCTGAAGAGATTTGGGGAAT
Source organism: Marmota monax (assembly GCF_021218885.2). Lineage (NCBI taxonomy): Eukaryota > Metazoa > Chordata > Mammalia > Rodentia > Sciuridae > Marmota > Marmota monax. Next base: position 34,920,838 of record NW_026693777.1, read on the forward strand.
TCTTAGGGGGAAATGTAGGATCTCTTTTTAAGATGAACTTCCTGGATCCATGTAGAGTAAGCAAGAAACACAAAGCCAGATTATAATAACCAAATATTCAATAATATTTTAACATAGTATCAGCAAAATAATTGGATGGGTTGAATTTTTCTATAAATGTTGATTAAACTCAACGACTCACCTTCAAAAGTTATGTAGAAGTTCATTTTATTAGGAAGTTATCACATGATTCCTAATAAACATGTATAATTTCCCATATCTTTTGAAAAAGGAGAAAAAAATGCCTTTAAGTCCACAATACCACATCTTACTTGCATCTTTCTACCCTCAAATACCTGGATTTCAGAGAATTTTGTTATTCCAAAGAGGTTTACACATTCCAGAAACACAATGAATTGTTCCTTAAGGTAAATGGACTATAACATGTCATCTATAATATTTGATGTCACACATTATTGATTTCTGGAGAATTAATGTAACAGCATTTGAATACTATTGCACCACTAATTCTACTTAATAAAACACAATTCTCTGAAGTTTCTCTTCTGTGAATATGCACAGACTTATTCCCAACTATGCATTTATTCCTCTGTCTATATCACATTTGTATATGAGAGAAAATATAGCAACTACAGAAAATTGTGTTTTATCTTTTTAATGAGTCTTTTTTTTAATATTTATTTTTTAGTTTTTGGCGGACACAACATCTTTATTTGTACGTGGTGCTGAGGATCGAACCCGGGCCACACGCATGCCAGGCGATCGCACTACCACTTGAGCCACATCCCCAGGCCCTTAACGAGTCTTATGGTAGCCATGGTGACCATGGTGAAAGCCAGTGACATTTTTTACAAATAGACAATTTACAATCCTAAAATTGAATGGAACCACTAAAAGAACGCTGGAGTGATGGATTCAATATGTATTTTTTGGTAGATTATTTTCTTTTCTTATGCTTGTCTTTTGATCCTACTTGCAAGAATACTGATTCAGGATACCTTAAAATTTCAAGAAAATGTCAGTTAGTGGCAGCAACTTGCAACTAGAGAGGACATATGAATATAATCCTATGTACCCAAAGAGGGAACACAAATTGTCTGATTAACACAAAAAGTAAATGTTGTACTTTCACCTCAATGAATAGCAAATGTAAGAACTAAAATCTCTGGACAATTCCCTTAATGTTGATCTTGTTATCTTACAATGAATTCCTGATGAATTGTACATTCATTAGAGATTATTTTCTGATGATCCATTGAGGAAAAAGTAAAGGAATGGTCTGATTAAAACCGAAAACAGAAAAAGAAGTGTTTTTTTGTTGTTGTTGTTGTTTTTTGTGGTGGTGGTCTGGGGAAATACTGGAGACTGATTTAGAGCAAATTAAATTCTGTGCTTCTATTTTTATGTCAAAATGAGTCCTCATGTATGCCTAAAAAGAACAATAAAAAGAAAGAAAATAGTAAACAAAGTTTTATGAGCAAAAGCAATAACTGAAATGAAAGAAGCATAAGAGAAAAACACATACTTTTTTATTCATAAACGAAAACACCTGAACACCTCTACCACCAACCCCCTCCCCAGAGAAAAGAAAATTGTCTTAAAAAATAGTTGTTATGACATTTTTTTTAATTCTCCGTAAATATCACACTATCAAAAAATAGGTTAAACACATGGCACTTGGAGAAATTCGTAACCAAAGTCAGAGTTCTGTCTAATACTTCCAGAATAGAGACCTCTTCCCACTGCCAGAGGAGAGAGCACAATAACAATTTGTACATTGAACACAGAAAATATACATGTGTTTATTTTTCCAAAGAACCAACTTTTAGTCGACAGACCCTTAGCCATGCTAGCGAAGAGAAGAAGAGAGAGAACTCAAATTACTAGCATACGGGATGAAAAAGGCAATATCACAAGAGACACTTCAGAAATACAGAAGATAATCAAAAATTATTTTGAATCCTTATACTCCAATAAATTAGAAGATAGTGAAGGCATAGATAAATTTCTTAAGTCATATGATCTGCCCAGATTGAGTCAGGAGGATATAGACAACCTAAACAGACCAATATCAATTGAGGAAATAGAAGAAACCATCAAAAGACTACCAACTAAGAAAAGCCCAGCACCGGATGGGTATACAGCAGAGTTTTACAAAACCTTTAAAGAGGAACTAATACCAATACTTTTCAAGCTACTTCAGGAAATAGAAAAAGAGGGAGAACTTCCAAATTCATTCTACGAGGCCAACATCACCCTGATACCTAAACCAGACAAAGACACTTCAAAGAAAGAAAACTACAGACCAATATCTCTAATGAACCTAGATGCAAAAATCCTCAATAAAATTCTGGCCACTCGGATACAAAAACATATCAAAAAAATTGTGCACCATGATCAAGTAGGATTCATCCCTGGGATGCAAGGCTGGTTCAATATACGGAAATCAATAAATGTTATTCACCATATCAATAGACTTAAAAATAAGAACCATATGATCATCTCGATAGATGCGGAAAAAGCATTCGACAAAGTACAGCATCCCTTTATGTTCAAAACTCTAGAAAAACTAGGGATAACAGGAACATACCTCAATATTGTAAAAGCAATTTATGCTAAGCCTCAGGCTAGCATCATTCTGAATGGAGAAAAATTGAAGGCATTCCCTCTAAAATCTGGAACAAGACAGGGATGCCCTCTCTCTCCACTTCTCTTCAACATAGTTCTCGAAACACTGGCCAGAGCAATTAGACAGACCAAAGAAACTAAAGGCATCAAAATAGGAAAAGAAGAACTTAAATTATCACTATTTGCAGCTGACATGATTCTATACCTAGCAGACCCAAAAGGGTCTACAAAGAAACTATTAGAGCTAATAAATGAATTCAGCAAAGTGGCAGGATATAAAATGAACACGCATAAATCAAAGGCATTCCTGTATATCAGCGACAAATCCTCTGAAATGGAAATGAGGACAACCACTCCATTCACAATATCTTCAAAAAAATAAAATACTTGGGAATCAACCTAACAAAAGAGGTGAAAGACTTATACAATGAAAACTACAGAACCCTAAAGAGAGAAATAGAAGAAGATCTTAGAAGATGGAAAAATATACCCTGTTCATGGATAGGCAGAACTAACATCATCAAAATGGTGATATTACCAAAAGTTCTCTATAGGTTTAATGCAATGCCAATCAAAATCCCAACGGCATTTCTTGTAGAAATAGAGAAAGCAATCATGAAATTCTTATGGAAAAATAAAAGACCCAGAATAGCAAAAACAATGCTAAGCAGGAAGTGTGAATCAGGCAGTATAGCGATACCAGACTTCAAACTATACTACAGAGCAATAGTAACAAAAACAGCATGGTACTGGTACCAAAACAGGCGGGTGGACCAATGGTACAGAATAGAGGACACAGAAACCAATCCACAAAACTACAACTATCTTATTATTTGATAAAGGGGCTAAAAGCATGCAATGGAGGAAGGATAGCATCTTCAACAAATGGTGCTGGGAAAACTGGAAATCCATATGCAACAAAAGGAAACTGAATCCCTTTCTCTCGCCATGCACAAATGTTAATTCAAAATGGATCAAGGAGCTTGATATCAAATCAGAGACACGCCGTCTGATAGAAGAAAAAGTTGGCTACGATCTACATACTGTGGGGTCGGGCTCCAAATTCCTCAATAGGACACCCATAGCACAAAAGTTAATAACTAGAATCAACAAATGGGACTTACTCAAACTAAAAAGTTTTTTCTTAGCAAAAGAAACAATAAGAGGTAAATAGGGAGCCTACATCCTGGGAACAAATCTTTACTCCTCACACTTCAGATAGAGCCCTAATATCCAGAATATACAAAGAACTCAAAAAAATTAGACAATAAGATAACAAACAACCCAATCAACAAATGGGCCAAGGACCTGAACAGACACTTCTCAGAGGAGGACATACAGTCAATCAACAAGTACATGAAAAAATGCTCACCATCTCTAGCAGTCAGAGAAATGCAAATCAAAACCACCCTAAGATACCATCTCACTCCAGTAAGATTGGCAGCCATTAGGAAGTCAAACAACAACAAGTGCTGGCGAGGATGTGGGGAAAAGGGTACACTTGTACATTGCTGGTGGGACTGCAAATTGGTGCAGCCAATTTGGAAAGCAGTATGGAGATTTCTTGGGAAGCTGGGAATGGAGCCACCATTTGACCCAGCTATTCCCCTTCTCGGTCTATTCCCTAAAGACCTAAAAAGAGCATGCTACAGGGACACTGCTACATCAATGTTCATAGCAGCTCAATTCACAATAGCAAGACTGTGGAACCAACCTAGATGCCCTCCAATAGAGGAATGGATAAAAAAATGTGGCATTTATACACAATGGAGTATTACTCTGCATTAAAAAATGACAAAATCATAGAATTTGCAGGGAAATGGATGGCATTAGAGCAGATTATGCTAAGTGAAGCTAGCCAATCCCTAAAAAGCAAATGCCAAATGTCTTCTTTGATATAAGGAGAGTAACTAAGAACAGAGTAGGGACGAAGAGCATGAGAAGAAGATTAACATTAAACAGGGATGAGAGGTGGAAGGGAAAGGGAGAGAGAAGGGAAATTGCATGGAAATGGAAGGAGACCCTCAGGGTTATACAAAATTACATACAAGAGGAAGTGAGGGGAAAGGGAAAAATATTACAAGGCGGAGTAATGAATGACAGTAGAGGAGGTAGAGAGAGAAGAGGGGAGGGGAGGGGAGGGGGGATAGTAGAGAATACGAAAGGCATCAGAACACAACAGACACTAGTATGGCAATATGTAAATCAATGGATGTGTAACTGATGTGATTCTGCAATCTATATATGGGGTAAAAATGGGAGTTCATAACCCACTTGAATCAAAGTGTGAAATATGATGTATCAAGAACTATGTAATGTTTTGAACAACCAACAATAAAAAATTAAAAAAAAAGAAAACATACATGTGATACTGAATTTGCACGGAAGAATCCAACTCAATGATGAAAATCTTCATTCAGTATTGTTTGCTATATTGCCTAAATTTCCACTAGTTTGTTATTATTTTGTAAGAAAAACATTTTTTAAAAACACACATAAACTAAGTATATACAAAATTAGAAATGGTAACATATTTGTTTGTGTTCAGTCATGAGGGAAGAAAGTTAAAGATCAGTACATGAAAAACTATAAAGAAGTGTATAAGGAAATGGAAAAAACCACAAGTAATTTGAAGTTATCCTATATTCATAGATTGGAAAAAATCAATTTGTTAAAATATCACACTACCTCCCACCCAAATCTACAGATTCAATAAAATCCCATTCAGAGTTCCAGTGACATTGTTTACAGATAGACAATTTACAATCCTAAAATTGAATAGAACCACTAAAAGACTGAATAAATAAAGCAAACTGAAAATGAGCAAAGGTGGAAGCATTGCACTTTGTGATTCCAAATTTTATTCCAAAGCAATAGAAATCAAAACAGCACAGTACTGACATAAAAACAGGCCCATAAACAAATAAAATAAGAATGGAGAGCCCAGAAATAAGCTCATGAGTGTACAGTCAACTCATCTTAGACAAGAGCACAAAATTACACGATGAAGAAAGTATTCTATTTCAATAAATGGTGTTGGGACATAGAAATTCACATGCAAAAAAGTTGAAAATGAAATTTTTCTTACACTATAGCCCAAAGTCAACCAAAATGTATTAGATACTAATAAAAACAGAAATAAAAAATCACCTATGAGTAAATAAAGTTCCTTGACATTATTCTTGGCAATATATTTATGGCTATGAACTAAAATACAGACAAAAAAGCATTGAAATAAACTATTGAGACTATATATAATTAAGCAGCTTATTCACAATGAATCAAGAAACAATATGAAAAGATAATCTATATAATTCAAGAAAATATTTTCAAACCTTGCACCTGATAAGTTGTTAATATCTAAAGCATGTACTGAACAAAAGCAACTATATGTGAAAAAAAGAAAACATGTAACCCAATTAAAAGCTATGAAAAGAAGTGAATAGATATTTTTTGGAAAAAAATATATACAAATGGCCAACGGGTATATGAAAAGATGCTTAACAATACTAATAATTAGGCAAATACAAATCAAAACCACAGTGAAACTTCATTTTACATCTCTTAGAAGGATTTTTACAAAAAATATTTAAAATAATAAAAAAATTGTTGACCAGATTAAGTAGAAAGGGGACTCTTTTTAACAAAATTGGTGGGAATGTAAATTGGTACATTTAGTGTATAAAACAGAACTTTTAAATTGAATTAAACTTTTAAATTGAATAACAATACGTTCCAACCATACCAGCCTGAAATTAGTATTCAAAGATACAAAGCACATGAAATTAGTATTCAAAGAGATAACTGCATTCCTATGTTCAGAGCAACACTGATCCCAATGGTTGATAGTAGTCAATTTATGGAAATAATCTAAGCGTCCTTGAGAAGATGAGTGGATAAAGAGAATACAACACATATTAAACAGAGGCATTGTAAAATATATGTGTAATTATCTGTTATGGTTTGGACATAAGGTGTCTCCCTAAAGCTCACTTGTGAGATAATGCAAGAAGATTCAGCAGAGAAATGATTGGGTTGTAAGAGTCTTAACCCAATCAGTGAATTAATCCCTTGATAGAGTTTAACTGCCTGGCAACTAAAGTGGTAGGGTGTGGCTGGAGGAGGTGGGAATTAGGACACAGCTTTGGAGTATTTATTTGTGTCTCACAAGTGGAGATCTCTCTCTCTCTCTGTGCTTCCTTATCACCATGTGAGCTGCTTCCCTCTGCCACACTCTTCCTCCATGATGTTCTGCCTCATGGAGCTGGCCTTGTATGGACTAAGATCTCTGAAATTGTGAGCCCTTAAATAAATTTTCCTCCTTTAAAATTTTAGTCACAGCAGCAAAAGAAGCTGACTAAAACTTGGCTAAATGTTAAAATTATTGCTAAAAGCTTTGAAAACTGTACAACTTAAAGATGGGAATTAATTAATATTATTAACTTTTACTGTACCAAAAGTTTTGAAGTTATTTTATATTTCATTCTTACAGCATTCCTATAGATTAAGTATTTTTTTTGTCAGATGAGGAAATAGAAACAGAAATAGATTAAAATCAAAGTCACAGTTCAACAAGTAGGATCAATATTTCAGAGCAAATCTTAACAATTAAAAAGCAAATGACTGTTTAACTGGGTATCCTGAATATAGCATTAGATAATATAACTTCCATAATTATTAAATAGTAATAGTTTTTAAAACTGATAAAAATCAGGATGAGGGCAATATAGGGCAGTTGGTAGAGTGCTCGCTTGCATTCAGAAGGCCCTGAGTTCAATCCCTAGCACTAGACACACACATACACACACACAAAATCAGGATGATTTCTTGCTGCTAAATTGTTCCCTTGCAGCTATATATTAATGTTGTAGCAATTGCCACTGGAATTCTGCTTTTGTTATTACCTATCTTCTATGTCACTTATTCCAAAACGTGAGGAAAGAGCTACCAAAAATTTATTCTGGAAAGGTTTGTAGTGATAGAAAATTCAATTCAAAAACAAATATCAGATATTTCACACATCTCAGGGGCATATGCCTATCTGATATGCTATCAGGATATCATCTTTAAATCAGGTAATTCTCATTATAGATTATATGCTTACTTGTAATTTGAGACTCATCGTATACGTCTCCCTTTCCACAGCAAATGTATGCTTTGTCAAATTGCTTTAGGAATGATTCTTTCTTTCTGTCCTTACTCTGTATTTCTGAGTTCTCAGAGAAAGTTAAGGGGACAGTTTGGAAGGCAGTACTGTTTTTCATTCCTCACCTGCTTGCATTTGTATCACCCTCGGAAGTTCAGAGTATAAAAAGGAGATGAAAGCTGATTTAAAAATAGTGAAGAATTGTCAAGGAAGAGATTTAATAAAGAGGGAAGGAGAGTGGGCAATAATCTCTTCAATCTCCAGATTTAGAATTCTCAGTTTACTAAAGGACCAATATAAGCAATATCATTGTTACATTTGGAAGTAATTTCTCATCACTGAAGTTTTAACTTCTTATACACTCAGCATTAATACTCAAAAATAATACTTCCTACTTATGTCTGCAGGTTATAAAAACATAATCTTTCTCTATGAAGGACAGTGAATCACTTGGAACAGAAACACTGATTATCAAAGTGATCATTGTTATTTGTCTTTGTATAATTGAAATGGGATTTTTGTGTATTTTACTATTGAAGTATGATTTTGCCAATTATTTTAGAAAATCCACTCTTGTAACAAATTCAGGAATCACCTTTTATTTCTGGTTAATTCTGTGTTTTATCAAAATTAATTTTATCTAATGCTACTTCTATATCTATTAAAATCTCCTTATATTTTTTCTAATAATAAGTTACCCCAAGTTATATTCATATATGCTAATGAAAAATGGTGTGATGCTGGATAATTTAAAATAAAGAAATAAATCTCACTTGATCATATTCTATCATTTAGTGATATTCTACTATAGATCTTAGTTAATTTATTTAGAACCATTTTAGCTCTGGTAAACATAGCTAATAGCTAAACAATTAGGGAATTATTAAATAAATAATTATATATATATATGTACAAAGGTAGTGCTATACTAGAGAGCCATTAAAATACAGATAATCCCTTATGTATGGTTCAATTTAATGATGTTTCAACTTTGCCATGGTATGAAAATATACACATACAGCTACTCTGTTTATCTCTTGCAGTACTCAATGAATTACATTAAACATTCAACATTTTGTAACAATATGGGCATTTATTGAATGATTTTACCCAACTGTAGAATAAAAGTAGGGTAGTGTAAGCAATTTGGGTAGGTTAGGCATATTGTATATATTTTTTAACTTTGTTTTTATCATCTCAGTTGGATTATTAGGGTATAACCTTAGCATAAGTTGAAGAGCTAACTGTATATTAACTGTATATTTAGATTCTTGAAAAATTTTCATAAATGTCTTATTTTAAAAAACAACCAATGAAATTATCTCTCAAACTGATAAGGTGTAATGGAGTGGTGATTTACAACAAATTACACAGAAATGCGTCTTTCATAAGGTGAGTATACTGCAACATTACTTCTGTGTTAACCTACACCCTGTAGACATTTTTCCAAGCTTTGAACCAATTCTCCCAGCTAGAGTCACAATTTTCCCTTTATCATCAGAAAGAAGAGTATTTTTTTTCCTACTTAAAAACACCAAGTGAAAAATCCTTGAAAATGAATAAGAGGTAAGTAAAGATGTTCAATACATTTCAGCATAATTAATAAAGTGCTGAACATGACACTATGCTCCTTAAAAATATTGTTATAAGTTCCTTCTCTACAGACCTCCTCCCTAGAGATGGCCAGCACAAAGGCTCCTTATTTCACTGGTTCATTTCTTTCTGCCTAGACAATGAGAAATCACGATTCTCTTTCCAAATGTCAAGTTGCCTGTTGTCTTTTAACTTACATTAGTAGACACAAACGCCTCATACTTAATTTATTAATCTCATAATGTTCTTCCTCCAAAAAGCCTCACGAGTTCCCACAGTAATGCCTGAAACATGACTTCATTTCTCTGAGATCTGAGACCGGAATTTGAACTCTGATGTGGAAGATGGCATTCAATCATACAGGTGTCTATGATTCCCATCTTATTTCTTCAGGTAATGATCAATCATCCACCAGATTTCAGCCCTTCTTCCACTCTGCTCTAGTTTTATATTCTATCACAAAATTACAAAAGCACTGCTTCTTCAGAATCAAAGCCAAGGTTTTATCTGAGAGCTAAATTTGCTGGAGATCTTCTCACATTACCTTTTGTGTTCTACTCCATATAGTAGAGTTTGTACCCTAACTATGAAGGATTCCTAAAACAAGTATGGACGTATCTTCCTTTACTAAAATTTTAAGCAACATATTGCATGGACCCTGTGACTTTCTGATTATTTTAGAGACTATCAGGCAAGGAAATTTTATTCACATTTTGATTGTAAATTTAAAGGAATAGCCTTTGTGAACATAACAAAATTTTACATATTTTTGAAAATTATATATATATATATTTGATTTCAATATCTATCTTACTATCTTATCTCAACTGTAAAATTAATGAAAAACAACATCATATAGAATAGAGTTGAGATTTTATGAAGAAAAATGTTATTACAGAATGTGGTTTGAGTTTCTTGATAAAATCTACCACATGATCAGTGGCTTTTCTGCATTGAAACATTCATTGATATTAGTCCATTCTTCTATCATATTCTTTGCCTTTTAATTATAGTTTATAGGAACAGACACCAGGCAGATGCTGTTTTCAATCTGGAGACAATACAGTCACAGTTGAATAAAATATAAAACAAAAAATTATGGAAGGGTACAAACACATATACACAAGACCCTTAGAGAAAGAAGACCAATGAAGCAAATGGAAATTTGTGGGCACAAGGATAGAGATAGATACAGAAACACAGAGAAAGAAGTAGAGTGAATGAAAATTAAAAATCATCAGCAAAGGTGGTATTGAAATGTCGAGGGCTTACTGAACTGGCATTGGATTGCAGTGTGTTCTTCATTCATCAAAAGCATCAGTTTATATTATATATGATTACTTTAAATTTGAATAAAATAACCAGTTTAGAAAAATTCTTTCCATATATAAAACAGGCGGGGCATGTAGCTCAGTGGCTAAATGTTCCTGACTTCAAGACTGATACCAAAAACTAAACAAAATATTGCTTTTCAAATTTTAGACCTATTTATCAAAAAACTATATCTATAATATAGATAACATATAATATATTTTAGTATAATATAGATAAAAATCTATATCTCTGAGTTCCCAAGATTGGAATTCATAAACACATGGTGAATATTTTAAGAATGAGTCAATTTACTTTCAACTTACCTTCCATGTCTGTATGATATGCTAAAACCCCCAAAGGTCAAAGTGATACAAATAGAATAGATTTATTATTCTATTGCCTGGTTAGTGTTGAAAGTTAAGGTTTTAACATTCTAAAATATTGAATGGAGAATTTAAATTGGCATATGCTTTTTGCCCTAATGTTTACTTTTCCAAAATCAAATTACTATTTGCATATGAAACCCTTTAATAATACTATTCAAATAAAGTAATTTCAATAAAACATACAACAAGAATAATGAATACATGCCAAGGACTCTTATCCAACATATACATGAGACTCTTATCCAACATATATTCTTTTGCTATGAATGACTAAGAAAAGCATTTAATTATTCTTTGGAGGATAGTTTCATTGAGAATAGTTATCAAATACTTGGTATCAGGACCTCTTTAAAATCTTTCTTATTATAATGGACCCCACACAACTTTTATTTATGTAAATTATAGCCAATAATATTTATTATTTAGGAATTAAACCTGAAAAATATTTGCTTATAAATTAATTTTTAAATAGTAGCATTAAGTAATTAGACATATGTAAAGTAATTATGCATGTGAGGTCTATGTAAAAATAACTTCATCAAATTTACTAAGAAGAGTTGCAATTTACAACTTTTTGCCAATATCATTACTATTTGTCTTAATACAATAAAAGTTATTGAATCCTACCTACTTCTCTGGTTGATCTACTGTGATACTACATACCATAAAGCCTGAAAACTCCAATGTAATAATAAATAAAAAAGAAAATGAAAAACCAAATGTTGTCTTAACATTATTATGAAAATAGTTTTGATCTATTTTTCCCTCAAAGACCACCAATCATTCCTGGACTACCATAGCTCTCTAATATCAAGTAATAATAATTGGTTATTTACCTTTTTCCATACAAAAACCACAAGAGAGTTGATCACTCACCCTCCATTCCAATTACAAAGTATTGAAGAGGTTGATTACATATATCGCATATATTTATATTAATTTTATTTAAAAGATTCATTGATTATGATGGTATTACAAATCATCCCAATTATTACATTGGTTAACAAATTGAGATAAAATATTAGCAAATGATATTTATGGTTAGATCTGAAATGAAAATTATGGGATATCATCCGCATTGAATGACAAATAGCAGACAGGCTCATTTTTGTGGAATAAATTTTCAGATTCAAATTCTTTTAACCAGATCATTCTAATTATCCTGTAATATTTCAAGTAATATGTTATAAACCATATTTCTTTAAAAATAGTATTTCATTTATAATGCATAGTATTTCAAAAGAATTCATTTTTACTAATGAGATGAATTTATGTGGAAACTCCTATTAAGCATTCAAACTTTTTCATCTCAATATTTATTTAAATTGCAGTCTCAAATGTACAGAGAAAGAAAGGTCTTAACCTAACACAACAAAGCTAAAATGAATTATTCTATACGTATATTTTAATTCTATGACTCATCAAGATGCTCTCCTCAAATCAGTATGAAAGCCTGTATTACTCTCACAAATAGAGCAAAGAATATTGAACACAATCAAAGTAATATCTTTGTATGTCACAAACAATGACTTATCTCTTTATTTATTGTCTCCTTTCATTCACCACAAGACCTAAATTTGAATATGTTGTTTTGTTTCATTTAGTTTTCTTTTGTTTTTGTCAAAACCAAAATACGGGTGGTAAACTTCCTTTGACTCCAGACTCTCTCTTCCTCTTTTCAAATTGGGTTTGGTGTGTCTAGGGTAGGACTATGAGTAACTGAAAATCATGTAAATATCTCTGTATGAATAATCTGTTATTTTTGAAAGGAATATCAATGGGACCCCACTCAAGGAATCTGTTTTAAAAAGTCATATTATATAAGATCACTTCTCACGTGAAATCTTTTTATCTTTGCAGCTTTTGGAACAAATAAAAATTTGAATGTAAATAATTGCTCCAGCTCTGTGAGTAAATTCATCCTCTTGGGCTTCCCTTACACCTGGAAGATTCAGATCCTCCTCTTTTCAATCTTTTCTGGAACATACATCTCAACCCTAATTGGAAACCTGAGCATTATCTGTGCTGTATGGTGGGACTATAGACTACAAACACCAATGTACATCCTGCTGGCCAACTTTTCCTTCCTGGAGATCTGTTATATCAACTCTACTGTCCCCAATATGCTAGCCAACTTTCTCTCTGAGAGCCATGACATTTCTTTCTCTGGGTGCTTCCTCCAGTTCTACTTCTTCTTCTCCATGGGCACCACTGAGACTTTCTTCTTGTCTGTCATGGCCTTTGACAGGTACCTTGCAATATGCAAACCCCTGAACTACCCTACAATCATGACTGTTCAAAACTCCTTCAGAATAGGAGCCGGCTGCTGGGTGTGTGGCTTCTTGTGTTTCCTCTTGCCTGTTTACCTAGTTTCTCAGCTCCCATTTTGTTGTGCAAATAAAATTGATCACTTTCTATGTGACCCAGGACCACTTATAAAGCTGTCCTGTGAACCAGCTCCTGGCACTGAAATTATCTGTGCCATCTATAACTCAGTCCTCATTTTCTCCACCTTCCTCTATATTACCAGTTCCTACACCTTGGTAATCAGAGCTGTACTCAGGGTCCCTTCAGCAGAAGGCCAGAAAAAGGCTTTCTCCACATGTGGCTCCCATCTGGCTGTAGTATCCCTCTTCTATGGCTCCATCATGGTTGTGTATGTGAGCCCCACAGCAGGAAATCCAGCAGGGATGCAGAAAATTGTGACTTTGTTCTACTCCATGTTAACTCCACTTTTCAACCCCTTGATCTACAGTTTACGGAATAAGGACATGAAGGAGGCCCTCAGAAAACTGTTCAGCACTGTAATGTTTCATAACAGCCATGGCAAAGGTTATTGAAGAAGCTGTGTGCACAAATAAATAATTAACACTTTGATTTTTGTTGTATTTATGGAAGTAGAAAATTTCTTGTAGAAGATGAGAAACATTCAAGTTTATTATAATGTTTATAAAGTTAGTTATATTCATTTGTTCATTCTATTAGATAAAAAATAATAATTATGTTCTTCCAAATAAAAGATTAATATTGAAAGGAAAATGATAGCTTATCTTGTTTGCTTTCAGAGTTATTTCAGTAGTTCATATTTTTCTCTCAGAAATTTCATAGTTCTCAGATGCACATATACACATGTAGAAAATCTATCCTACGTTTACAGTTCTTCCTAAAACTTTATCTTGGGTGGAAATTAATATATGATAAATTTGCATAGCAATTCTAGGGTAATGTTTTTGTGTTTTTTTTTTAAAAAGTTGGGTTTGCCTTTTGCCAACATTCTGAAGAACACTTGTGATTCAAACTTTTAGCATGAACTTTCCTCATGCTGCAAACCAAGCCTTTCTGAAATTGAAAAACATTCAATTCAATGACTATGCAACCACTTTTCCTTTCCCTTCACCCTTTGTTAGACATTTAATGATTCTGCTTCATTGATATCATGAATAATGAATGAACAAGGTTTTCTGAACATGAATATATGTGTTCACTTCCCTAGAATATATATTGAGGAATGAAATAACTAGATTATATGTTAATTTTCTATGCAGCATTTTGAGGAATTTTCAGACCATTCTCAGAAAGACTATGCCCTATTATTCTCAAAACGAAATGTTCACAATGTACAGGAATTTCTGTTTTCCTGTGTCTTTGACAACCCTAGTTATCTTCTGTATTTTTAACTTTTACCATCTCAATCCCTGCCAAATGGATTTTCCTTGTGGTTTCTATTGGCTTCTCCCTAAGTCCTGATGTGCTGATCACCATTTTAAGTACTTATTGCAAACTGAAAAGTCCTCTTTGTAGAAATTTTCTGAGCCTGTTTCATTTAGTTATCATCTTTTCATCATTGCAATTATGATAAATCCACTTTCATAAATGATGTATCTTTTGTCACATTTTTTTTACTAATGCACAATTTGAAAAATTTTCTCCCAAACTGGGAGCTATCTTTATATTCTAAATTATGTATTTTGAAGCTTTGTATTTTGTTGAAGTTCGTCTAATCTACTTACTTTTGTTGGTCAGATGTACTTTTGGTGTTACATTTAATAAAACAAGGTCTAACACTAGGTAATAGTGCTTCCGTGAACATGGGTGTGCAGATGTTTCTTCGACACACTTGTCTTTTTTTTCTTCAACACACTGATTTCATGTTATTTGGACATGTAACAAGGAGTGGGATTACTGAAAAATATGGTACTTGTCTTTTTAAGTCTTTTTTTTCAGAAAATTTCTCCTCATTTTCTAAAATAGTTGTAATAATTTGCATCTCCACCAAAAGTTTGCAATGGTTCTCTTTGGCACAACATTAACAGCACTAGTTAATTTTAGTCTTTTTAATAATAGCCCTATTTACTGAAGCAAGATAATATTTTATTGTGGTTTGATTTGCATTTTCTTTGATTAGTGATGTTGAATATTTTTTCATATACCTTTTGACCATTGTATGTCTTTTCTTTTTCTTTCTTTTTTTTTTTTAGAAAATGTCTATTCAGATCAATTTCCTACTTGTCTAAAAACTAATTTGTGTGTGTGTGTGTGTGTGTGTGTGATGCTGGGGATTAAATCCAGTAACACTCTACTGCAGACACTACAGAGCTACAATACCTGTCCCCATTTTGTGTGAGTGTGTGTGTAACAGAGTCTCACTAAGTTGTTCAGGCTGTTCTTCAACTTCTGATTCTCATTGTCCTGACTTCTTCTAAGTTGCTGAGATTACAGGCATGCCCCAAGGTTGCTGGCATATACTGCCTATTGCAAAGTCAACTTATTTGTTTTGTTTTATTTTTTTTCTGTTGAGTTTTTGAGTTCCTTATGTATTACAGATATGAATCCTCATTGTCAGATGCATAGTTTATAAATAATGTTTCCCATTCTGTATGTTTTCTCTTTACTTTTCAACTAGCTGTCATACAAGCTCTGACATTTATGTTTGTCAAAATTACAATCAAATTGGCAAACAACTAATAAAATCTCCAAATGTGGGTAAAAATGAAGATCCATAAATGAGAATAATAATCATTATCAAGAGGCCCATTTTTGGGTCTACTAAGGAACTCAGAGACCAAATGAAACCACCTAGATTTACTGCTTATTAACAGATCAAGAAGGAAAGATGAGTCAACTTTTGTAAGCAAAGTTGGTTCTCAGTCCTAGTCCTGCTTATTCTTCTCTTAACCTTAATCCTTATAAAGTGGATAGCTTTCAATCTTATTTCTCTTTCCTGTGTAATTAGTCATTGTACTTACTGAGTGTTCTGATGCATCACACACACACACACACACACACACACACACACACACGATCATTCTCTACTGCACAGTAGTAGTAGTAGTCTACCCATGATGTCTGTATTAATTGATTACAATGAGATCCAGAGCTGAGTTTATGCACAGGGGCCATCCTCCACCATCACCAAGTCATTGTTGTTCTGCATGAGTACGAAGACAGCTGCAATGCAGACAGCATCTAACTGCAGGGATTGTTCAAAAAAGCTTATTCACACAATGCAATTGTACAAAGACAGGTGGGACATAACAGGGGAATTAAGGCAGAAGTAAAGACACTTAAGTGTGGGAAGAATTGTCACTTGTACTCATGCACCTTTCTTGCTCAATATATGATAAGTGGCCCTTTTAGAATGTGACAGGGCCACTAAGACCCAGAACATTCCTCCTTGCCTTTGCCACTCAAGGGACTTGCAAGCCTCCTCTGGGACAGTAAGTTCCAGCTGCAGCAGGTCATGGACAGAGACAGTCATATCAGCAAACTTCATCTTTTTCAGAAAGGCTTCCCTGGAAAGTGAGGAGAATGGAAGTCTGCTCACAGGTGGGTGGATGTTCAAGAGTAAAAAGAGCAGCAGTATGGTGGACTCCAGCCTCACCTCACACTGGCCAGCTTGGGTCTGCTGTCCCATGCTCCTTCTGCATCATTGGGAAGAAGTTCACTTCTGTATCCGACAGCATCCTGAGCTCTGTTGAATCCAGTCATCTGTAATCCAAACAACAAAGAAGTGGATACAACCATGAGGGCTCTCTGAAGAGATTTGGGGAATTCTTAGAGGGAAATGCAGGATCTCTTTTTAAGATGAACTTCCTGGATCCATGTAGAGTAAGCAAGAAACACAAAGCCAGATTATAATAACCAAATATTCAATAATATTTTAACATAGTATCAGCAAAATAATTAGATGGGTTGAATTTTTCTATAAATGTTGTTTAAACTCAATGACTCACCTTCAAAAGGTATGTAGAAGTTCATTTTACCAAGAAGTTATCACATGGTTCCTATAAACATGTATAATTTTTCATGTCACTTGAAAAGGAGAAAAAAATGCCTTTAAGTCCATTAGTATCAAATCTTACTCCCATCTTTCTACACTCAAATATTTTGATTTCAAAGAACTTTGTCCCTATTCCAAAGCTAAGATTACACATTCCAGAAATACACTGAATTTTTGCTTAAGGTAATTGGACTATAATATGTTATCATCTATAATAAATTATATCACACAAGTTGTTGATTTCTAGGGAACTTATGTAACAACATTTGAATACCATTGCACTACTAATTTTACTTAATAAATCACAATTCTCTGACATTTCTCTTGCTGTAAAAATGCACAGACTTATTTTCAACTATGCATTTATTTCCTTGGTCTATATCACATTTGTATATAAGAAAAATATAGAAACTACATAAAACTGTGTTTTGTATTTTTGGCAAGTCTTATTATAAGCATAGTAGAAATCTGGTGAGGAGGGGAAGGTAGATACATATTTAGGATACATTATTTTATCCTCTTCTGTGTGTCCTTTGATCTTAACCACATGAGTAGAATTTAATGGTCCAGGAGACATTGAAATATGAAGAAAAAAAATCAGTGGCAGCAACTTGTGGCTAGAAAGAACACAGGAATATAACTGTTAGAGTCTGTAAACAAGTCAAAATAACACCTGGCATTCAGCCAGGGGAATGTTAAGAGTTCGTAAACAAGTCTGGATGGTGCCTGGCAAAATGCCAGAGGGAGTGGTTTGAGAAGTAACAAAAACAAGCCATTAAGTGTGGAGATTCCTTATTGGTTGACTGATGTATCTAGTTTATGCTAATTAGATAAGCTGTGTGGAATGTATAAATACTGCTCCTGTCCTACAATAAACGGCTCCCACTCATGCTGTATCAACGTACACAAGTTATTCGTCACCCCCCGGTTATTTTGCTGCAGCCAGTCGGACTGCGGCATATAACCTTGTTCATCCAATCAGGAAAGACAAATTATCTCAATAACACAAAAATCAAATATTGTATTTTACTTTCACTTCAATGAATAGCCAATCTACAAACTAAAATCTTTGGACAGTCTCAATGTTGATCATGTTATCTCAGAATGTGCTTTTGAGAAATAGCAAATTCCTGAGAGACTACTTTCTGATGATTCACTGAGAGAAAATAAAGAAATTGTTGTGATCACCTTAAAGCTGATTTTTGTGCAGGCTGAGAGATAGGGGTTAACTTTCATTCTGTGACATGGATTTCCTGTTTTCCCAGCACCATTTGATGGATGGTATGAGGTAACTGTTTTTATGTGGGTTTGTCTCTGTGTATTCTATTCTGTGTCATTGGTCTTCTTGCCTATTTTGTTGTCAATACCATGGTGGTTTGGTTACCATAGCTCTGTTGTATAGTTTAAGGTCTGGTATTGTGATGCCTCTTTCTCCATTTTTCTCAGTAAAGATTTATTTAGCTATTCTGAGTCTTTTATTTTTCCAAGTGATCTTCATGACAGCTTTTTCTATTTCTATGAAGAACATCATTGGAATTTTGATGGTAATATCATTGAATCTGTATAGTTTTATTCGTAGTATGGCCATTTGACAATATTGATTCTGCCAATCCAAAAGCATGGAAGGTCTTTCCATCTTCAAAGGTCTTCCTCAATTTTTTTTCTTTTGTGTTCTTAGTTTATATTTTAGAGATTCTTCATCTCTTTTTTTAAATTGATTCTTAAGTATTTGACTTTTTTGAGACTATTGTGAATGGATGGTTTTCCTAACATCTCTTTCAACTGGTTCATCATTGTTATATAGAAATACAATGACTTATGAGTGTTAATTTTGCATACTGCTACCTTTCTGAATTCATTTATGAATTCTAGAAACTAACTGGTGTCTTTTTTGGATCAAATACATAGGACTTATACCATAAATCCTGCACATACTAGAAGAGAATATAGGCCTAACACTTTACTATATTGGCTCAGAAACAGACTTCCTTAACAAGAATCCTAAAGCACAAGAAATAAAATTTTAAAAAATCAATAAATTGGATGACATCAAACCATAAAGCTTCTTAAAACAAAGAAAACGTTCAAGAGTGTGAAGAGGGAACCTTCAGAATGGGAGAAAATCTTTGCCACATGACATTAATTTTCAATATATAAAAATAACTCAAAAAGCTTAACACCAAAAACACAAATAACCTAATCAATAAATGGGCAAAAATAACTGAACAGACACTTTTCAAATGAAGAAATATGAATTTTCAACAAATATATGAAAAATGCTGTATATCTCTAGCAATTAGAGAAATACAAATTAAAACTACATTGAGATTTCATCACACTCCAGACAGAATGACAAGTATCAAGATTATAAGTAACAACACAGGTTAACAAGGATGTGGGGGAAAAGGGATCACTCATACATTGTTGATGGGATTGCAAATTGGTGCAACCTCTTTGGAAAACAGTATAGAGACTCCTCAAAAAACTAGTAATGGAAGCCACATTTGACCCAGTTTTCCCACTCCTTGATATATATCCAAAGGATTTATATAATCACTATTGTGATACAACCATACCAATATACATAGCAGCATAATTCATAATAGCTAAGCTACAGAACCAACCTAGATGCCCATTAACAGATGAATGGATAAAAGGAATATGGTACATATACAGAATGGAATATTACTCAGCCATAAAGAAGAAAACCTTTATGACATTTGTCAGTAAATGGATGGAACTGAAGAGCAAAATGTTAAATGAAATAAGCCAATCCATAAAAATCAAAAGTTTTTGCTGATATGTGGGAGCTAAACCACAATAAATGGAGACAGGAGAAAAGGGGAAATTCAGTAGACTAGATAAAGGGGCAAAAAGTAAGGGAGGGTATAGGAATAAGAAAGGCTTTAGAATAATTTTCCTCCCTACACATAGGAAAACACCTAAGTGAATCCCACATTTTGCCCATCTAAAAGAATGGGGACTGAGTTAGAATAAGATATATTCTATGCTTATTTAATTTTATCAAAATGGATTCTACTGTCATACATAACTAAAAGAACCAATAAAAAAGAAGGAGTTCTGATTTTAAAAAGAAAATAAAGTTTTCCCCTTTTTTATGGGGAAGAATACGGGGGACTAAATTATATTGTATGTTTTTATGGTTATATCAAAGTGAATCCTAATACTATGTATAACTAAAAAGAATCAATAAAGATTTTAAAAAGAAAGAAAAAGTAAACATAATTTTATGAGCAAGATCAGTAACTGAAGTGAAAGCAGTATAAGAGGAAAGCACATACTTTTTTAAAATCCATTAATGCAAATACCTCAGCACCATCACCAGTACCCTCCCAGACAAAAGACGAATGTCTTTATAAATAATCAAATACCTGTGATAGCAGACTTTATGGATTCTCCACAACTATCACACTATCACACAATAAGATAGAAGCCATGGCACTTGGAGAACTCCCTTGTGCACAACCAAGGGCAGAGTTCTGTTTAACACTCCCAGAATGGAGACGTCTCCCCACTGCCAGAGGAGAAGACGCAATGACAGTTTGTACATAGACTGCACAAAATATACACATGTGTGATAATTCTGAATTTGCACAGAAGTATCCCACTTAATGATCAAAATCTTCTAGCAATATTGTTTGCTACATGACCTGAAGTTCTAATGTTTGTCATTCATTGTAAAAAAAAAACACAGTTCTTTTTAGAGCATACATTAGTTAAGGATATAAACATACAAAAGGTAACATATTTGTTTTCAGTCATGAGGGATTTTATCAACTCTTTTCTTCTTTGAAAATCAGCTGAGATCAAAGCCCTAGGGAAATGGCATCCCAGTAGGTATGGAGAAGAGGAATAGATACAGAAAAAGACAATGAAAATAGGTGGGAGACACATACATTATAAACATTCATATTTTTTCCCAGACATTTTTTTTTCATTTTTGTCATATTTATTTGATCATTTGTTACACATAACAACAGAGTATATTTCAATGTATTATGCATACATGGAACATAACTCATTCTAATTAGGATCCCATTCATTTTTTTAAAAAAATTTAAATTTATTATAATTAGTTGTACATTACAGTAGAATACATTTATGCACTTTGATATATATCATAATAAATAGATTATAATTTCTCATTTTTCTGATTGTACATGTTGCAGAATCACATTGGTCAGGCAGTCATATATGTACATAGGTAATAATGTCTATTTCATTCTACTATCCTTCCTACCCTCATATCCCCTCCCCTCCCTTCAATCCCTTGTCCATAATCTAAAGTAACTCTATTCTTCCCTACTCCCCACCCCTCACCCCACATTGTGAATTAACATCCACATACAGAATCCCATTCTGGTGATTGTACAAGATGTGGTGTTACACTGGTCATGTATTCATACAGGAACATATGAATGTTCTGAAAAAACATAGGAAAGTTACTTCCAATTCGTTCTACTGTCTTTCCTATACTTATCTCCCCTACCTTCCCTTTATTCCCCTTTGTCTAATCCAGTGAATTTTTGTTCTCCTCCACCCCTTATTGTGTATTAGAATCTGCATGTCAGAAGAACAATGGGCCTTTGGTTTTACAATTGGCTTATTTCACTTAGCATGATATTTTCCAGCTCCATCAATTTAATGACAAATGGCATCATTTCATTCTTCTTTAAGACTGAGTAATATCCCATTGTGTATATATACTCCATTTTCTTTATACATTCATCTGTTGAAGGACATCTAGGTTAGATACATACCTTAGCTATTATAAATTGAGCTGCTATAAACATTGATGTGGTTGCATCAGTGTATGCTGCTTTTAAGTCCTTTGAGAATATGGCTGGGTTGTGGGATAGCTGGGTCAAATGATGGTTCCATTCCAATTTTTTCAAGGAATCGCCATTCTGCTTTCCATAGTAGTTGTACCAATTTGCAGTCTCACCAGTAATGTACCTTTCCCCACACATCCTTGCCAACATTTATTGTTATTAGTATTCTTGATAATTGCCATTCTGACTGAAGTGAGATGAAATCTCAATGTAGTTTTTTTTTTTAATTTAATTTGTTATATATGACAGGAGAATGCATTTGAGTTCATAGTATACATATAGAGCACAATTTTTCATATCTGTGGTTGTACACAAAGTAGAGTCACACCATTCATGTTTCCCAGACGTATCTTAACTGTACTGTAATGAGATAAGAAGAACAGTAGCAACAGGAGAGAATGACTTTGAAGAAAGTTTCATTAGCATAACTGGACAGTAAGTTTTAACTATATGACATTCAACTGGAAAAATGGGGGATCATATCAGTCCCAGAATCACAAGCACAGACACCCAATGCTGTCATGTTCTAAAAGGAACAATTATTTGATTTAATAATTCATATCGAAGCCTTGTAAGTGTTCATAATACAACATTTATAGTGGAAAACACTTGAAAAATACAAAATGGCCACACAAATTGTGATTTATCTACATCTAGATTATTCTGAGGAACAAAAAGCAATAATCTAGATGTAGGGCATTCAGAATGACTGAGTTAAAAGCTTGGAAAAATACTTCCCCAGAAAAACAACAATAAAACTGGACACAATTTTTAGATATGCACACAGAAAACAACATTTAAAGCTCCTGGAAATGACAAGACATAGAACAAATTAAGAAACAATTGTTAAGGAAAATAGACAAGATCTATGTAAAAATAGGAATCCATATGTGTGTGTGTATGTATGTATATATATATATATATATATATATATATATATATATTTTTTTTTTTTTAATAGAGGCTACTATTTCCCCAGCTGTGTGTTTTTCAATTTCTTTCCACCACAAGAAGGCTGGCCTTGGAAATGGGTGGGTGTCTCCTCTTCTCCCTCTCAGCTCCAACATTTCAACACAGACTCTTTTCTAGGTGGGCCAAGGCAGGGTGTGATAAATGGTGGCTTCCTTCTCACCTCATAGCTTTGGTGCCATGTTGTGGAGATCTTCCCAGGTGAGCATGGCAGAGAGAAAATTCCGGAAGCTCCCTGGTTCTGCCTTTATATGGAGAAAGACATGGAAAACCTGAGACCAGGTATTATGAAAAGACTGAGATCACAACAGAAACATTATTAACTGTTTTCTTAAAAAGAAAGAAAGAAAGAAAGAAATCCAGCCATCTGGGCATAGTACTATATACTAATAATTTATAAAATGTAGGTGGAATATAAAATACCTAGAAAGACAGAAAGAATATAAAAATAAAGGGACAAAACTAATAAAGATGGGTTGGGGATGTGGCTCAAGTGGTAACGCGCTTGCGTAGCATGCATGAGGCACTGGGTTCGATTCTCAGAACCATGTAAAAATAAAATAAAGATATTGTGTCCACCTAAAACTAAAAAAATATAAATATAAAAAACCACTAAAGATACTGTATTTAAAACTACACACAGAAAAATTTCAGGACCTGAGAGCTTCACTAGAGACTCCTATCACACATTACAGAAGAACAATACTAATTTTTCACAAACTCTTCCAAGATAACTCATTTGATGATGTCAAATTTACTCTGATAACAAAGCAGGAAAAGACAACAAAACGTTAGGAAAACTATAACCTAATAACCATCATGGATGTAGGCCCAACTGTAAACTATCTAACAGAAGCATAGGTTAAGTATAAAGACACAAATAGGCTTTAAAAAAAGTCAAAGGACGGATACTACCTGATTTCAAGTCTTAACTGGAATGGTGCTGTAATCAAGATGAGGCTTTGGAAAAAGAATAGACATATAGGTCAATGGAGCAGAACAGAGACCATAAACAGATGCACAAATATAATTAACTGATCTTTTACAAAAGAGCAAAGACAATGCAAAGGAGAAAAAGGAGAAAATGCAGTCTTTCCTATAAATGGGGCTGGAACAACTAGACCATGCACAAAATAGATACAATGTGCATACACACAGACAATACACCTTAACTCAAAATTAACTCACAAAACTTAAGAGACATAAGGTAAATGGCAACTTGAAATTCTTTATGATGACACAAGAGTAAATCCAGATGACATTAGGTATGGAAATGTCTTGTTAGAGTCAAAGTCACAATTTGTGAAATATTAATTTTGCAAACTGAGTTCTATTAAAATTAATATACTCTTCTTTTTGAGGCAATGTAAAAAGAATGAGAAGACAGGTCAAACTGCAGAGAGTATTTGTAAAAGACATATCTAATAAAGGATTGTCATCCATAATGCACCAAGAACATTTAAAAGTCAACAAAAAGAGAAATAATTTAAGAATTTCCCAAAACATAAACAGAAATGTCTCATGACAACATGCAAAAAGTGTAAATAGGTGTACAAAAAGAGGTTCAACTTCAGATCAATAGAGAACTGGGAAATAAAACAACAAAAAGACACTACTATGTAACTATTAGCAGAGTCAAAATCAAAACACTGACACATGGATATTTACAAGAGCTTTCTTCACAATTTCTCTAAAATGGAAGAACTACAATGGGCTTCAGTTTATGAATAGATAATAAACTATTACAGAAATGCAATATTAGTTAGTCATAAATACAAAAAATACCACTAGAAGGCACAGAGGAACCAAAAATGCATATTAATAAACAAAAACCCTAACCTGAAAAGCTTATGTAGAGTTTGAGTTTCTGCAATTCTGAAAAAGACAAAACATTGAGACAATTTAAAGTGTCTTCCAGAGGTTTTAGGGAAGGAGGAAAGAAGGAATGAGCAGAACACAGACAATTTCTAATGCAGTAGAACTACTTGGTAGTATACTATAATAGTGTGGATAGATGTGATTATTTGTCCAAACCCATGGAGTGCACAACACCCAAAGTGAACTGTAATCTAAACTATGGACTTTAGGTTAGTTAAAGTGTGTTCATCTATGTTCAAACTTCATCTGGAGGTTTGGATGTTGAAAGTGGAGAAACTGAATAATTCTGTGTGTGCTACGCATGACAATTTGAAATTTCTAGTCATTTTCTGAGAACCTGAAATTGCTCTAAAATAGTCCTAAAATGTTTGGATTAAAGGATAGAAATATATACACAATGCTTATATAAACCAAAAGAAAACATTAGTAACTCTTTTTTTAAATACATGTCAAGAGTGGAATGCATTACAATCCTTATTATACATTAGCAACTCTTTTAATAAAAAGCAAAATATGATTCAAAAATACTACCAGAGATTAAAGAAGAGCATTTTGTAATGAGGAAGGGGTTAATTAATCAGGAAGATATAATGATTTTATTGATGTATAGCCTCAATAAGAGAATTTTAAAAATAAATGAAATACTAAAACAACTGCAACAAGAAATACACAAAAATTATAAGCAGACTTCATATCTCTTTCTCAGTTATTGATAGTAGACAAAAATTCAGACATGAGCTAGACCTGAATAACAATATGAAACAATGTGATGTAATTAATACCTATAGAGTGCTTAGATGCAAAATATCAGCATGCTACTTTTTAAAAAAATACACAAAATATTTGCCAAGTTGACTCATATTCGGGTTCATAAGCCAACTCATAATGAATTTTAAAGTATTTAAGTCATACAAATTTGTCTATAAATACACATTCCAGATTTATCTAGCAAAATTTCCTGCAACAAATGAACTGGCCATTCAATGTAGCATTGAGATAGGATGCAATACTGCTCAACAATAGAAAAGAATGCAGTATTGGTTCAACAAAGTTATGCATTTGTAACTAAATACATGGAAAGAAATCAGACCAAGAAAAATTACATAAACTGGAGTATATTCAATTAAAACTCTGGAAAATACAAATAGCAAACACACACAGATTTGTGGTTGTAAATAGAGAAGGGAAGGAGTGATTGTCAAGGTACAAGGGAACTTTGGGGATGAGCATACATTACTTATCCTATGATGATGTATTCATGGCTGGGTACAGGTATCAAAACTTATCAAGTCACTTAAATATGGGTAGTTTGTGATATGCCAATGTACCTAATGAACTCATCTAAGATGTCAAAACAGTAGATGGATTTTAAACTAACATCAATATCTTTACAGAAAAATCAAAAGATATCTTAATAATTTAATAGCCAGTGAATAACTGTTCAGGATCTCAATCAATCACAGATATCATGTAAGATAATCAGTCAGTTGAGAAAAGTTACTTCCTTACTTGGATGACTATGATGTGTATTAGGGCACTCCATCTATACAGGGATATGATTTCTCTATAAATCAAGACTACATTAACTGATTACATACACCAAGCAAGACATGAAAATTGCAGAAAACAAATTCTTAGTATTTTTTATCTAATATAATTTTGTTAACTAGACTAGGTTTTTATTTGAGGTTTTCCTGGATTCCCTGTTTTGATTTCCAAAATATTTAATAGTGTAATCACTCTTAGCCAAGAAGTCCCCAAGAGATGTCCAAAGTAAATTAGTTTTATGATCTTCATTGTGTTCAGATGTAGAATGGGAATTTATACTCAGGGGATCACTTCAGGTGGAAAATACATGTCAGGCTTCAGGAGAGCAGGTCCACAGATACAGCCTCATACAGCCTGGGCTATCATCTGCTGCACATATCAGAAAAGAATAAGAGGGGATCCAGTCCAAGAAAAAAAACTGTGTTTAGTAAATCAACTCATGTTCTTGATTCTCTTCATGATTTTTATTAAAATATTTCTGTATATCTGTTTCACATGTGCCCACTATGCTTTGAGATGAGAAGCTTATCTAGCTTCTGACATTCTCAGATCTCAATTCATAGTTCTCTATAAATTAAAGGCTTTTCCTCATCTCCCTTTGTTTCTGGAATTCCTACAGTATCTTAAACAACCATGGACCCAACACCATAATGCACCTCCTCAAAAACCACCTCAGGTCTCTGTGGGGTTTCACAGTTCTCCTATGGTTAAATCATCTGAGCAGACTTCAGAAATATTTATATAAATGGTCCTCCCCATTTAAGAGAATAATGTTTTTCATATAATGATGAGCACTGCAACATTACTCATAGAGATAGAAGTAAAAGGAGTTACATATTGAGTGAGAAGTGACATTATTAAATAAATAGATTAAAACTCATCGGTGAGAGTAAAGGAAGACATCATGAGCTGGTGGGAGGAACGTGCACTTTCTCACTGTGTACTTCACCCGGGGTATGTTTCAGTGATATATTAAGCTCTGGAGAAAAGATTCTTCTTAAAGTGTAAGTATGAAAAACTTCAGTTTTCATATAGAAAAATTATTCATGGAAGGACATTGCATATACAAGTTGATATTTTGTTGATTTTCATACTCCTGAGATACCAGTGCAATCAGTTTATATAAAATGTCAGTAGCTAATGTTTTAAAGAAAGTTTATTACATGCATTTAACTCACAGAAAATACTCAGCTGTACAATAAACTCTGGAATTAGTGTTGCTTTAAGATCCATCTTGAAAAATAGAGGAATAATTAATATTTATTACTATTCTCGGAAGACAACAAGTATATCTGTGTTGTATATGTTCTGGTACATCTTCTGGTTCATCTTCATTTCTATTTCTTACAGATATAGAAATGGAAGTAATAAAACCTTCCTTTTGAAGTCACAATAGATAATAGACTAAGATTTTAGGCTACACAGGACTAATTAAAGATTCTATAGTTACTCTAATTGTCCTAAATATTTTATTTAATATTAAGGGTAATATCATTTGTCCCCCAATATATATTTACAGTTACAGAACTGATTTTTTTAAAAGCTGTGTAAATTCTTATTATGAATTCTTCTCTGAAATTGTACATATTCATCTTTTCACAAATCTCTCTCTCAAACAGATAGACACTTGGTTTTGCTATTAGCTATCTTCTCTGTCACTTATTCAACAGGTTCAGAACTAGTTACTGAAAATTTCTCTTGAAAGGATTTTCTCTTGAGACCAAAAGAGACTTTTAAGAAAAGAAAGTCAGTTACAGAGAGAATTTCCCCAATAGTTATGAATCTCTTGGAAGTCATTCTAGAATTTTTTTTTTATTTTAGAAATTAGGTAATCTTTTCTATTATGGAGGATGTGTTTATTTGTAAGTTTTAAGGCCATTAACACCAGTCCCCTAATCTATTGTAAATGTATGTCCTAGGTAATTTTTTAGGAGAAATTTTCTTCTTATTGGTCTTAATTACTGCTTCTGAGGTCTTACTGTAAGGGTAGGGTAAGGTAATATACCTGATGAGTAACAGATATCATAATTTCCCTGCTCTCCATGGAAACACCTGGACATATCATAGTACAAAGGAGGGTGTGTCAGGCAAAAACTGAAACTTCCAGGAGAAGGTAATCATGAATGAGATCTCTCTATGGTCCATTTTTGGAAGAATATTGAATTCAAGCAGAGCTGAACATAAGCAAAATCAGTGTTAAGTTGAAAGATGAACAAAGAACTCTGAAATTTACCTATTGCCAACCCAGACTAACTCTCAGTGATGTACTTTGCTTACACATATATGTAATTTATACTCAGAAAACACAGATAATGGCAGATATATGAAAATGGATCTATATAGAGATAGACAAACAGATGGTGTTTCAACTTTGTTGGTCAAGAGATGGAAATAGTTCAAAATCTAGGCATTTCACAGCCTCCATGCATTGTAACAGAATATAAGTACTGTCTATTGATAAGCCTGACTTATAAGGAGCTTCTTTTTCAGAGTTCTAGAAGTCAAAATCTTCAAGTTGCTTTAAAATTTGATGAATGTCTTTCCATGTGGTGCTCCACTGATTGTTTTCCTTGTCAATTCACTTTTCTAAATTAGTTGATTCTGTGGTAGATTTTAACTAATGACAAATTATGTGCCTATTATTGTATCCCATTCATTATGCCCAAATATGTATTATATCCCCTTCTATATACTTTCTCTCATGCCCCACCATATAAGATTTAGATTTATGATAATAAATAAGATTTAGATTTATGATGTCTTACAGAATAGGTTCCACTGAATATTGAAAACATTGATATACATGGTAGAGAGAATTATCATGTTATCGCTATTCATTTGTACTGGATAACAACATCTATTCATTTCCTAAGTACAATAGTCAATTCTTATCTCTAGAGGACATATCTCAAAATATTCTGTAGATGACAGTACTGCAAATAGTACTGAAAATGTTACATAGTATATTTTTCCTAAAAATGCATACCTATCATGATGTTTAATATACAAACTAGAATAATAAAGAGCTCAACAATAACAAATAGTAAAATAGAATAACCATCACATATTACAAAAAAAAAACCTTGTGTGAATGTGATTATTTTTTCAGTGATTCAAAACAAATACTAACACTTTCATACTGAAGTTGATTTAAGGCAGCTGAAATAATGAAAATCCACTACTGCATATGACCTAATCATAGTTAATCAAAACAATGGTTGCCATTGATCTGCACAGATTAACTTACAGGAATGGTAGAAAGAAGCTAGTTTCCAGGTTACACCTAAGTCTTTTATTAGCCATATGTGTGTTTTCTTACTCTCTTCTTGTGAGAAAATCTATTTAATGATAAATAATTTGTGCAACAATCCCATCTTGGTCTCTGCATCCTGGAAAGTCATTCTTGGGCATTAACCTTTTCAAAGGGGTTATTATACAATGTATATTTGCACAACGTGTTTCTTTGTACTTATACCTTTAACTCTCTGATAAAGATGCTAACTATTGTGTGTACAATAAATATTAAAAATCATCCTTTCTCATATCACTAACTGACACTCTATCATACCTAGGTTCTTTCAGGTAACACAATAGAATGGGTGGAGAAAATCAGTCTGCAGTATCAGAATTTGTGCTTCTGGGACTCTGTCACTCATGGAATACTCAGATATTACTCTTTGTAATATTTTTGGTGCTTTATCTCATCATTGTTCCTGGAAATATTGTCATTGTGACCTCAATCATAACTGACCCTCATCTCTATTCCCCTATGTATTTTTTGTTAGCTAACTTGTCCTTTGTTGACATGTGGCTTTCCTCAATTACCACTCCTAAGATGATCATAGACTTTCTCAGAGAGGACAAGACCATTTCCTTTGGTGGCTGCATGTCCCAGGTCTTCCTTGCCCAATTAATTGCAGCACTTGAGATGGTGCTCCTGGTGGTCATGGCCTATGACCGCTATGTGGCCATCTGCAAACCACTTCACTACTTCACCATTATGAGCCTACAAAAGTGCATTGGGCTGGTGGTGACCGCCTGGACCATTGGCTTTGTGCATGCCCTGAGCCAAGTGGTTGTCATTGTGCACTTGCCTTTCTGTGGCCCCAGGGAAGTGGACAGCTTCTTCTGTGATAGACCACTGGTAGTCAAGCTCGCCTGCATGGATCGCCATAATATAGAAATTTTCATGAATATTAACTGTGGGTTTGTGGCTATAACTTCCTTTGTTATGCTACTGATATCCTACACACATATTCTTATCACAGTAAGCAAAAGCTCTAAAACTGGTGCATCTAAGGCCCTGTCCACATGCAGTGCCCACATCGCAGTGGTGGTGCTTTTCTTTGGGCTTTGCATCTTCCTCTACGTGTGGCCACTCAGCATCACCTGGATGGACAAATTTCTTGCTGTGTTTTATTCTGTATTTACTCCTCTCCTCAATCCAGTCATTTATACACTGAGAAACAAAGAGATGAAAAATGCTATGAAGAGATTCAGAAGCTACTACATAGATTGCAAGAGAAACACTTAATGCCTAAATATCTAGTGATCCTTCGTTATCATGGAATTATCTACTCAATCTTCTTATGTGTTTAACTTTGTTAAATGAGATCTAAATTTATTTTAACAAAGGAGTATATACATCCCATTGGGCAGCATCTTGATCACTTAATCAGGGAGACTTAACAATTGAAATTTTGTAAATGCCTTAAAGAGGAATTTTACAATATGGAAACAAAATCAGGTCAAAATACATAGAGAAATAGACAAAAATTCTAAATAAGTATTCGAATATACCTTTCAATAATTAATAGAGAACATGGTCAAAAATTCATGGAGATGTGGTTGATCTGAAAATCACCATGTAGAAATTTTTCAGCAAGTGATACATAGAACATTTTGACCCAAAACATCATAATAGTTCTTATTTTCAATGGCAAACAAAACATACAATGAGTTGGACCATATTCTAGGCTATAAAATAAGTGTCAACAAACTTTAATATATTTGGGTCACAAAGAAATTTGTACTGAAATTTTTATAAACAACTTTTTTTAAAACAGGGAGAGAGCGAGAGAGCTAGAGAGAGAGAGAGAGAGAATTTTAATATTTATTTATTTATTTATTTATTTTTTAGTTTTTGGCAGACACAACATCTTTGTTTGTATGTGGTGCTGAGGATCGAACCTGGGCCACACGCATGCCTGGCGAGCGTGCTACCGCTTGAGCCACATCCCCAGCCCAATATAAACAACTTTTTAAAAAATATTTTTAGTTATAGATGGACACAATACCTTTATTTAATTGTTTATTTTTGTGTGGTGCCAGGAATCGAACCCTGTGCCTCATGAATGCTAGGCAAGCGCTCTACCAGTGAACCACAAACCCCAGGCCCTATCACAACTTTATTTTAATGGTCCAAAATGAAAACAGCCTAATATCTCTCACCAGATGAATCAAAAACCAGATTACAGTACAAACATAAAATAGAACACTGCTGCTCAGAAATAAAAATAAGTGTTCTGTTCATAAACACAATATATGGGTGAAGGTATACTGAGTGGTAGATACCAGACCAAAAGGAAGACAAACTTATTATATACTACTTATATAAAATTTAATTTCCATATTTATAGAAAATGTAACATGAAGTGAGGAATAAGACACCCATTAATGTTTGTCTTGGAGAAAGAGTGTGTGGAGAGACTGAGAAAGGGGTTATCAAGGAGCAAGGCAACTTTGGGGGAACGAGGCATAAACATGTCCACTAGCCTGATCATGGTGATGTTTTCATAATTGTGAACATACATAGGTAAAAGTATATTGAACAGAAGATTTTTATGAACCATTTAATATATATCAGTTGCATCTTGAGAAAGTTGTTTTATCATTTAAGAGGTCAAAAAACTGTATTTTAAACTAACATCTATTTGATTTTTAAAACATCTAAGGATATTAATAATTTGACATGCAGTGCATAACTGTCAAGACATCAGGTAATCATAGATAATATTTTTAAATATTAAAGTAAAGCACTTGCCTGGCATGCACAGGGTACTGGATTCGATCCTCAGCACCACATAAAAATAAAATAAAGATGTTGTGTCCACCGAAAACTAAAAAAATAAATATTAAAAAATTCTCTCTCTCTCTCTCTCTCTCTCTCTCTCTTAAAAAAATACTCAGTGGACCAAGATTAGGAGCCTATTTAGACAACTTTGAAATGTATTTGGGTGCACCAAATATTTTTTTGCCTTCATTTTTACTTTTTTTCATTATTATTTTTATTTGTCCTTTTTAGGTATACATTAGAGTACAGTGTATTTTGACATATTATAACACATGGTGTATAACTTATTCTAATTGGGATCCCATTCTTCGTGGTTTTAAATAAGGTGAAATTTCACTGGTAATGTGGTAGAACTGCAAATTGGTGCAACCACTCTGGAAAACAGAATGGAAGTTCCTCAGAAAACTTGGAATCAAACCACAATTTAACCCAGTTTTCCCACTCCTTGGCACACACTGAAAGGATTAAAATCAGCATACTACAGTGATACAGCCACATAAATGTTTACAGAATGTCATTTCACAACAGCAAAGCTTTGGAACCAACCTAGGTGCCCTTCAAAAGATGAATGGATAAAGAAAATGTGGTATATATACACAATGGAATATTACTCAGCCATAAAGTAGAGTGAAATTATGGCCTTTACTGGTAAATTGATGGAACTGGAGATTATCATGCTAAGTACAATAAGCCACCCCAAAAAAATCAAATGCCAAATGTTCTCTGATATATAGACACTACCATACAATAAGGTGGTAGGAGGGCAGATAGAAGTTCAATGGATTAGACAAAGGGGAATGATGGAAAGGGAGTGGAGATGGCAGTAGGAAATACAAGAGAATTAATCATATATAAATTTCCTGTGTTCATATAATAGTAATATTCAAAACCACCAATTTTTAATCATGAGTTGATTTATTTGAGGTATCTCTGGTTTCCATGATCTGATTTCCAAAATATGCAACACTTGGTATTATTCAATATAGCAGTCCTCAAGAGATGCCCATAGTAAATTATTTTTATGATTCTTGTTCTGTCCAGGATACAAAATAGGTAATTTCACCCAAGGGATCACTTCAGATGGTGAATATGTATCATGCTGAGGGAAAGCACTTCCACAGACACTACCATTACCCAACAATGATATTATCTCAATAACACTTTAGAATAAAAGACTAAAAGAAATCTGATCTTAGAGACAAGTTATTTTTAGTAAGTCAACTCATTTCTCTGATTCTCCAAGATATTATTAAAATATTTCTAGGTTTCACATGTTCTCACTATGCTTGGAGCAAAGAATGACTTGTTTAGTCTCTGAAAATCAGAAACTAGTCCATGGGTTTTCTCCTCATACCCTACTCTTACTGGAATTTCCGTGGTTTTATTAGCACACACCACCAAAATGCCTCAGAGACAGTCCCTGGATGGCCACTCCATCTGAGCACCTCATAAAAATAAAATAAAGATGTTGATGTTACTCCATCATAAATAGTATTTTATGTAAAAAGACTGTTAGTAAATACAGAGAAGCAAAGAGGATTACCTATCACATGTGAAGTGATATAAAACTCAGTTGGTACATGCTCAACATGACTAAAACTCATAACCTAAGAGCAAAGGAGGACATGGTGAGCTAGTGGGAGAAACATAGACTTTCCTTTTGTACCTCATCCAGTGAAGAATATTTCAGGCAATCTTTAGAATTTTCTAAATTTAAAGTTTCTCTTTGTAAGACATAAATATTAAGGATCTACCAGGATTTTAGGACTATTATTAGTTTAAAAATTTACTTCTAGGTAAGAAAATTGTACCTAGAATAAGATGATTTTTTTTGCTATAGTTTAAACCCCATAAAGAAGCAAGTCAGCTTGTGTCTTTTCCCTTACTTTTCAATGTAATTATTTCAAGAGATAAAATTACCCCCCTACACACATATTGTGGAAGTCACTCTGAGTTCAAGGTACAAATTTCCAAGGTGATTTAATGGCACCATTTATCCTATTGCCCTTTTTAGTTCCTGTTAAAATATCAATGGCTCCTGGGAATAGCAGGGTGAAAGTAAAGAAATTGGCACATTTCTATAAAGCAAGCAGCATGTAGGACATGTCCTTTGATGTGTATACCAGATAGCCTTGCTGAGTATGTGTGTGTTAATTTAGAGAGAAGGTAATGAGCATGTTTCTGAAAGTTGTCTTATATTTTTGTTTTACAGAAAGTCCTTGTCTGTGCAATAAAAATTTTGTCAAAAAACAATTGGAAACTACTTCTGTAAGATTGAACTGAAAGAACAGAGAGGGAAAATGATTAATATTTATTAAAGATCGACTGAAAAGTCATAAAAGCTTAACTTCTCTATAGTTCTGTCTTATCTAAATACATTTTAGATTGAGTGGCCTCAAGGTTGCCCTTTTGATCAAGGTCACAAGGTTAGTAAGTAAGAGTGAGATTTCAGACCAATATGACAAATTAAAAGGAAATAGCTAGTCTACTAATATTCCTAACTATGCAATTAATATTAATGATATAAAATTAACTATTATAAAATTGAAAACAGCTAATAATAAAAAATATGATTTCTTCCTGGTAAATTGTTCCCTAAGAAAGTAAATATTCATATTTCAGCAAATTGCTCTCTCAAACACAGTTGAAATCTTTTTTTTTCTTTTTAATACATTTAATTTAATTAATTAATTTATTTATTTTTCATGTGGTGATGAGAATTGAACATAGGGCCTTGCACGTGCTAAGCAAGCTCTCTACTACTGAGACACAACCCAGGCCCCTGAAGTCCTTTTTCCTATTAGTCATTTTCTCTTTCTTATTCCAACAGAACAGATCTAGAACTAACTATTGAAAACTCACCCTGGACTGTTTCTATTGATAAGAAATTAAGTTTATGGAAAAAGGGCTTATCAAGAGAGGAAGAACATTGGGGGTTGAAGCCCATGTTCACCAGGTTGACTGTGTTTATCTTTTCGGGCTGCATATATATTTCAAAATGTATAAAACTGGGCTGGGGTTGTGTCTAAGTGGTAGAGCACTCCCCTAGCAGGTGCAAGGCATAGGGCTGGATCCTCAGCAACACATATAAACAAATAAATAAAATATATATATATATATATATATATATATATATATATATATATATATATATATTAATGCATAAAACTGCACACTATGAATATAGGCAAGTTATTATATGGCCAATTGCACTAAAATAGAGGCTTTGTTAAAAATATCTCAGATGGGGCTGGGGTTGTGGCTCAGTGGTAGAGCACTCGCCTAGCATGTGTGGGACCTTTGGTTCTATCCTCAGCACCACATTTAAAAAAATAAATAAATAAAGGTATTGTGTCCAACTATAACTAAAAAATAAATAAATAAAGATCTCAGATGTCACAATGCCTGTATTTTAAATTTTCTTTTTTTTGTTTTGTTATTGTTGTTGTTGTTTTGGCACTAGGGATTGAACCCAGAGTTACTTTACCACTGAGCTAAATCCCCAGTCCTTTTATTTATTTATTTATTTTATTTCTTTTCTTTTCTTTTTCCTCTCTAGCTTTCGCATGAAAGGGAAAACATATGACCCTTAACTTTCTGAGTTTGGCTTATTTCAGTTAGAACAATGTTCTCAAGTTCCATCCATTTTCATGCAAAAACATAATTTCATTTTTCTTTATGGCTGAATGAAACTCCATTGTGTATATAAACCAGATTTTCTTTATCCATTCATCTGTTGATGAACACCTAGGCTGGTGCCAAAGCTGATCTCTATGAGGTTTTTCTTGTCTCCTTGTTATGTTTTCCAATGTATGAACAGATTGATGTAACTCCTAACAAAGATGTACTCAAGGGATGTTTAAAGTAAAAAAACAAAAACAAATCCATGAAAACACAAATCCACAAAACACAGAACAGGAATATTTCACTCCAGGGATGTCTTTCAGTATTGAATATATTTCAGGCTAAGAGAAATCACTTCCACAGATACTCTCTTCCCAGAACAATGCTTGTCACCTCAAGTGTGTTTCCGAAGAGGATACTGAAAGAGAATGTGAGCTGACAGAACACTCATGCTGAGTAAGTCATTTCATGTTCTCTGTGATGCTCAAAGGCTATTTTAAAAGGATTTCTATGTATCTGTTTCACACAAACTGTTAGTCTTACAGTTGAAAATGACTGGTTTAGCTTCAGATATTTCCATAAAACATTGCACAGGGTTTTTCTTTGTCCCCTATTCTTATTGGAATTTCTGAGGTTTATTTAACAATAATGCACACACTACCATAATGCTTTGCCTCAGAGCTTCTCTCTGGTGTGAGTAGAGGGATTGCAGTTCTTTGACCAGAAGTTTCCAATGATCCTTGCTTAAATGGTCCATTGAATATGAATGAATAAAATTTTATATTAGAGAAATCATTGTATTCTAAGGTAACTTTTAGTGTAAAGATAGAAGTAAAATCCAATGCAAAGTGATATTCATACTGAAATAGTATTAAATGTTATAACCTGAGGAAAAAGGAAGATGGAACAAGGCACTAAGAGGATCGTGAAATTTCTTCCTGTGGATCTCATCCAATGTGTGCCTTGGCAATCTATTAAGTTCTTTGAGGAGAGATTCTCCTTGTAAAAAATAAATATCAAGAATCTCAGTTTTAGGATTATTATAGAAAATGATTTTTATAGAAAGCTATCACACCTAGAAGGAGAACCAAAATTTGTTACTATATTTTATTTATTTTAATCAATAAATAAATCTGTACTTTTAAATGTGGTACAACTTGATCTTGACATATCTGTACAATGTGGAATGAATAAACCAAGGTAATTGATATATACATTGTCTCAATTAATTGTTATTCATGTTGCAACATTTGAAATTTGTATTCTAGAAGTTTTAAAACATATAGTACACCACAGTACATGGTGGTAGACACCTGTAATATTCTCAGAAATTCAGGAGACTGAAGCAATAGGATCCTAAATTAGAGGCCAGCTCAGTAACTTTTTCAGGCACTACACAATTTAGTGAGATCCTATCTCAAAACAAAATGTAAAAGAGCAGGGGATATGGCTCATTGGAGTGCCCTGGGATGAATTCTCAGGACCCACTCACCCCAATAAAATATATATTTAAGTCTGAGTTGGCTCCATTTTAGTCTCAGTGTTTCATAATTCTCCACAGATTTTGCCTAATTCAGTTAGCTGATTAAATAATACTCATTTAATTTATAGATTTTAAAATTAATGATGAGTTAT
Source organism: Marmota monax (assembly GCF_021218885.2). Classification (NCBI taxonomy): domain Eukaryota; kingdom Metazoa; phylum Chordata; class Mammalia; order Rodentia; family Sciuridae; genus Marmota; species Marmota monax. Next base: position 34,958,765 of record NW_026693777.1, read on the forward strand.
GTATGTGAGTTTGTATCCAAATCTTCATATCAGATATTTATTATATGATCTTTCTTGCAGTTTTTATCTATAAGAAATTGAACAACTATACACTTTAGTGATAAGTTTATAATTAGTTTTATGATAAATAGAACAGCTAGAAAGAAACTGTAATATTATGTCAAATCTTTTTACCATATTTCAATATGCCATGTCTTCCCAAGGACATCATCTAAATTTTTGCTATTTAGTATAAAGATTGCTGTTGTTTACCCATCCAGATCACTTTTACTGATCTGATCCTTTTAAACAGTGAACTGGAGCTAATTATCAGGTAACAACTCAAACATGTGTTAGATTTTCCCCTTCCTCTCCTCATTTCCTGCTGGTGAAAGAACACTCATAATGAATTATTTACATGCTAATCACGTTATTCTCTTGAAAAGCCAATCACAGTTATCTTTCTTTTTGAGCATAATACCAGATATGTTTAGCCCTGATTTTCCTCCATTTATACTTTTCAATTTCAGACATAGATGCTAAATGTCAATGTAAACATCAAATTCTAAAAGTCAAGTTCCTTTTTTATCTCCATAACTGACAATCTGTTCTTCTCTCAAGGTTATTTCAGAAGACACATTGAATAAAATGGAAGGAGGAAATCAATCCAGAGTGTCAGAATTTTTGCTTCTGGGACTTTTCCACTCATGGGATATTCAGGTTTTGCTCTTTACGATATTATTTATGATTTACCTGATGACTGTTTTTGGAAATATTTTTATCATACTACTAATCATGAAGGATACCCATCTCCATTCCCCCATGTACTTCTTGTTAGCCAACCTATCCTTTGTTGACATGTGGCTTTCCTCAATCACCACTCCTAAGATGATCATAGGATTTCTCAGGGAAAACCAGAGCATTTCCTTTGGAGGTTGCATGTGCCAGGTTCTCTTTGTGCATTTTATTGGATCAAGTGAGATGATAATACTGGTGGCCATGGCCTATGACCGCTACGCGGCCATCTGCAAACCCCTCCACTATACTACCATTATGAGTCTGCAAAAGTGCATGAGGCTGGTAGTGATTGCCTGGATTGCTGGCTTTGTGCATGGCATGAGTCAACTGGTTGTAATTGCACAGCTGCCTTTCTGTGGCCCCAGAGAAATAGACAGCTTCTTCTGTGACATACCACTGGTAATCAAGATGGCCTGCATGGATTCCTCTAATGTAGACACTTTAATAAACATTGACTGTGGGTTTGTGGCTGTAACCTCCTTTATTCTATTACTGATATCCTACACACATATTCTTTTCACTGTTCGCCAAAGCTCTAAGTCTGGTGCATCCAAGGCTCTTTCTACATGCACTGCCCACATCATAGTGGTGGTGCTTTTCTTTGGGCCCTGCATCTTCATCTATGTGTGGCCAATTGGCGTTCCGTGGTTGGACAAATTTTTTGCCGTGTTTTACACTGCTATAACACCTCTTCTAAATCCTACAATTTACTCTTTGAGAAATAAAGATATTAAAGAAGCTATGAAGAGATTCAAAAGCTATTACTATGGATTCCAAGTCTAATATTTAATGCTCTGAAGCAAGTGAGTGTTTCAAATTGGCAATATGTTAATCTTATACAACAGCTTGAAAATTATAACATGTTCAATTTGTGTCCACATGTTATTACTGTCTTCAGATACAAGAAAAAGGGTATTATAAATCAGAACATTTCAACATTTCCAATGAAAGCAATGTAATACCTTGAATTATTTTCCTAGAATCCAAACACTATTAATTCTTCTTTATGGGGAAATTATTTAATTAGTCTCTATATGCTTTAAACTACATTAAAGAAACTCATGTAATGCATTCAACACCACCATAGATCCAATCTGGTGGACTGCATCTTCATGAAACTTTTTAAATTTCCTTTTAATTCCATTAGACAAAAGAGGCTTATGAAACATTTGAGGCTTTTCCATATTTCACTTATCTTTTTAAAAAAGGAAAAACATTATTATTTTCTTAAGAGGGATTCTTACCCAAATATGAAGGGGAGAAATTGAAAGAGAATGAAAGAAAAGTGATAAAACATTTAAGGAAAATGGTGGAGATTATGTTCTATTTGGTTTTCATTAATTCAATAAAAATCAAATCAATAAATAATTAATGATATTTGCTATAGTTATTTACCTGAAAAAATGATACTTTTGCTGTCAATTATTAATCAGTTTTGTAAATACCCTGAAATGTAATCTACCTGAAGCAGGGACATGGCTTACCTAGTTATTTCTTAAAACTGTAGTACATAGTACACTGGAATAGACACTTAGCAAAGTACTTTAATAAATCAAATAGAAACCAATATTTTTATTTATGTGCCTATAAAATTTATTTCTCAAGGTGTACTTAAATAAGCTCTTTTGAAATTTCAAAAATTTTCCTAACAAATTCAGGTTAAAAATGATATTTCTTTTCTTTTTTCCAGAATGATAGATTAAGCGGCTCAAAACTTATTTGTTGGCATCTATTAAAAAATGTTAAAATGAAAAGGTGGCATATGAACAATTTTTATTCCTTTTATATTGGAGCTGTTTACAACAAATGACAGAATAAAATAATAATCCTTGACCGCCTGATCTATGTCATTATATGTCATTAGTTTTCATGTATTCTCTTCAGTGCTTTAGTATTATGCCCAAGTTGTTAATGAGAAAACAATACCCAAATATAGGAACAAAATTTCTTGAAGGTAACACAGCTTTATTTTGCTTTACTTAAAGAACTGAGAGGTGAATCATACTCCCAAGAGTGTTTATCTATTATTTGCCACTCAACAGCACTATAGAAAATTTACTTTTCACCAGTTATGTTAAAGGATAACTCATGCCAAGAATAAAGTACCAAAACATCTCTATTAAGCTAACAAATAAAACACTGATTATTGTAAATGGTATAATTTCAATTTAATTTTCTCTATCAATATATATTGTGAAGAAAGTGAATACCTCTCCAGCACATGCCTGTTCACCTACGGTCACAAAGAACTGGCAGTCCATCATTTGGTTGTCTCTATCTTAGAAATAGCCTCAATTCACCTTCAATGGTACTCTTTCAACCACTGTGTTTTCAGAGTATGTACTAAGTTAATTTTTTTTCCTACCTAGAATGCTTACTCTGTTCATAACTCTGTAAGTCATTAGAAGGTAAACTTGAGATTTAAGCACTATTTTAAGGATTTCATGAAATGGGTATAAAAATTAAAAACACTGATTTCACAATCTGTAACATAACCTGGCATGACAAATTCATACTAGTAAATGCCCTCACCTCGGACATTTTTATACTTTTTAGCATAAAATTTAAATTTTAACATAAAATGTAATCCAAGTATATACACTTTAATCTGGCAGACCCGTCTAATTAATTCTTTCTGTTTTCTGTTAGAATCATCTATACAAATACTAATCTAGGGGTCTTGAAGATATGAATGTTCCTTAGATAAAGCACAAATAACCATAGCTAGTTTTCATTTTCAAATTATTGAAAATATTGTTTTCAACTCTGGTGAAAGTATACCTTTCTTGGGATGAGAGACCCCCAATCCGACACAGCATGAAGTTAGAGGAAAGAGAGGAAAAATGTTGTGAGTGGATAATAAGTATAATAATGAGAGTAGCTTCTCCCACTTTCTCACCTTCATTTTCAAATCTTAAAAATAAATATCTTTTCTCCCATGAGAGCCATACAGGGCTCATCACTATGACATTCAACATTCTGATAGTCCACTTGTTTATGGGTGATCGTGTATGTGGTCAAATTAGTAAATTCATTGGTCATGGACCCATTGCTTCATTTGAGTGGCTGTCAAATAAAGTTTGCAGAAGTTCCATGACTGTTAATAAGAAACTACTTAAAACCACAGATGGTGGTACCAGCTGAGATATTACCATAGGAAAAATATGCATATCTATAGTAGGTATTCATTCGAATGAGACAAAATCCTACTTCCTCCATGGTATAAATATTCTAACACCATCAACCTACCATTAGGATCTCCACAGAATACTGTGCCATATTAGCAGCTGGGTACTAAATTGCTGATAGCCAGAAAATATATACAAGGTGTTATGTTTTACTCTCTCGGGTTGCTGGGCTCATTTTCTCTTTTCAGCAAAAAATTAAAGAAGAGGACACAGAGATAGCAAGCAAGAAGTATGTTTATTGCAAAAGCAACAGAGATAGAAAGATAGACCTTTCTGAAGAGAAGGGGACCCAGAGCTGGGAATCCAGGTGGGGAGTATGGGCCTGTTGTCTTTTATGGTATCTGGAATTTCCTCCTTTCCTTTTGTCCTCCCTGTCTACGTGTTCCTCACCATTATTGACTGTGGGCCCCTTGGTCCATGCATCTATTTTTAGTTTTTCTATTGGGTCCCCTTCTTAGGAGCATGAGTATAGATGTGTCTGTCTGACTGTGTCCTTCACTTGGGTGGTCTGCCTTAGTTAATGAGGAAGTTGATCTCATCAGAAGACCCTCTTCCATGCTCCTTTGTTCTGGCCCTGCTCCACCCCCTCACATACCATCTTTCGATGGCCACCTAAGCCCTTCTATATCTCCCTCATATGCAGGACCTCAAAATATTGTCATTTTACATGTGGACTCACTGAGCAAGCACCTGGACAACTTTATTAAAAAGAGGCTAACATGCAAAAAACCTGTGCTTTTTCTACCTAAAATATCTTCTTCTGCAATGAATGTCCTCTAGGACATTCAAATGGGCATCTATATTTTGATAATCTGTGCCCATTCTGAAAGATCTATTACCAGAATTTATCCCTAACTTTCTTTGTCATCAATATTTCTAGTCTCTTAATTCTAAGTCCAGATCATCTAAGAAACTTTTATCAATTATTCATGAATCAATATAGACCCATGCTTTTTACAAGTCACAGGGAATAAACAAACGTACTGTCACAATTTCTTCCCATGTGCATCATTTCTCCTCATCATTATCTTATATGGCCACAACCATATTAAAAAAATGCTTGAGCATGTTACCAAAAGTTTGGTTCTTGTCCCCATGCCAATTTAATAATGAGGACATGGTTTTGAGAAAAAGGGGGAAAAGAGGTTTATTGCTTTGCTAGCAGCAGAAAAACACAGAGGACTCCAGTCCCAGAGGTTGTGGTTCTTCCCATCAGGGAGAACAGAGGGCTTTTAAAGACAATATGCAAATTCTCCATTCTAGGTATGCCCTGAGAGTGGGTCCCAGGTGTTTCCTGGATGGTGTGTTGAAATTCACTTGTTAATTTGGGAGATAGTCACTTTGTAGTTTTTCTGGTGACATCTTCTTCCTGCAAAGAACAGATAACTCCAAGCAATCTGGTTTCCTGCCCCCAGGTTAGGAAAGGGGAGAGGAAGAATAGGAAAATAAAAACATATTCTTTTAAAATAAGCACCAAAGGCTATATTCAAAAGTGAAAGTGCACCGTTGCCACAAGCATAATGTATTTCATGACTGGGGCTATAAGACTACAGACCATTTCTTCTAATTACTGCCAAAATATCATTGTAACAGGGGTCCACTTCACATTTTGAATATAGCCCTTGTTGCTCTGAGGCTTATTTTGAGAAGGATATATTTTTTTCTCTCTCTCTTCTCCCCTTTCTCCCTCCCTAGCTTCCCCTAGTTAATTGTCCTTGAACAAACACACCACAGGAAGAAGATGACTTTCAGAGAGACTAAGAAGTGAATATCTAACACATTATGCTTCAGAGATGCTCTCAAGTCTCCTGTGTGGGGATATCACAGTTCTTAGATGGCCACTCCATCTGAGAAGTACCCAGTTGTCCTCCTCCAAGTGGTCCTCCCATTAAATAATATTTTCTACATCATAAAAAGTGTTGATGTAAGAGAACTTTTAATACATTCAGAAAAGCAAAAAGGATGACCTATCACGTGTGAGGTGATTTAAAGCTCAGTTGGTACATGACTCAACATAACTCATAACCTAAGAGCAAAGGAGGGCATCATGAACTAGTGGGAGAAATATGGATTTTCTCCATTTGTACCTCACCCAGTGTAGAATATTTCAGGCGATCTATTGAATTTTCTAAATTTAAGTTTCTCTTTGTAAAACATAAATGTTAAGAATCTAGGAAGGTTTTAGGACTATTAGTCTAAACATTTACAGAAGAATATTGTACCTAGAAGAAGATTTAAAAAAAAATTGCTGTATTTCAAACCCCATAAAGAAGCAACTCAGTTTGTCTCCTTTCACTTACTATGCAATGTAATTATTTCAGGACATAAAATTATCCCCCACACACATATTTTAGAATTCATTCTGAGTTCCAGTTAAGAATACCTTAGGTCCTTTAATAGCACCTTTTATCCTGTTGCCTCTTTTAGTTCCTCTTTAAATATCATTGGCTCCTAGAAATGGCAGGGTGAAAGCTGAAGAAGATATGATATTTCCAGAAGGCAACAGTATGTAGGACATGTCCTTTGATGTATATACCAGGTAGCTTTGCTGAGTATGTATGTGATAATTTAAAGAGAATATAATAAGGATGTTTCTGAAAGTTTATCCTGTATTTTTTTTACAGAAAGTCCTTTTCTGTGAAATAAAATTTTTGCCAAAAAATTTGGAAACTGTACTGCTGCAAGATTAAACTGAATGAACAGAAAGAGAAAATAATTAATGTTTATTCAACATTTATGAAAAAGTCATAAAATGTAATTGCCTTCTGTATAATTCTGACATCTTTACAATACATTTTAGATTGAGTGACTTCTTTGCACAGATGAAGAAATGGAAATATAAAGTAGGTTTAGATCAAAATGACCAAAAAGAGAGAGATTTAAGACCAGATATGACAAATTAAAAGTCTATGGCTAGTCTGCTAATATTCCTATGAAATAAATATTAATATAATATTAAATATTATAAAACTACTAAAAACAAAAGTTGATAAGAAAAAAAATATAATTTCTAACTGGTAAATTGTTCCCTATGAAAGCATATATTCATCTTTTAGCAAATTTCTCTCTCAAACACAGCTGAAGAACATTTTTCTGTTAACTATTTTCTCTCACTTATTCCAACATAATAGATCTAGAACTAGCTACTGAAAAATCATCCTAGAACGTTTGAATTGATAAGAAATTAAGTTTAGTGAAAGAGGTCAAATTTTTCAAGTTGCTCAGAGGGCATAAATCTATCAGGTGTTATACTTGAACATTTTCTTGAGAAATTAAATGTATACAATGGAGTATTATACATTTTGTAAGATGTATGTGCTTGTCTGTTTGTGTATGTATAGCACATATATACACACATATATATTATTATTACTCTTTTAAGTTAAATCTTTGTAAATTCCACATATAAGATTATGTGGTGATTTAACCAGGCATGTTGGCACAGGCCCGTAAACCCAATGGCTCAGGAGACTGAGGCAGGAGGATCCCAAGTTCAAAGCCAGCCCCACAAGCGCAAGGTGCTAAGCAAATCACTGAAACACTCTCTCTAAATAAAAATACAAAATAGGGCTGGGGACATGATTCAGTGGTCAAGTCCCCCTAAGCTCAATCCCCAGTACATTCCCCACCCCACCACCCAAAAAGATTATGTGGTAATCTCAATTTTTTAAAATATTAAAACAAAATAATATTATTGACTCCTCCAAATGAACTTATGATCATATTGCATAAGAAACAAATAGAAATGCTTTAGAATTAATTAATCTAAAGAAGAAAGGGAATGTAGATTACATTGATGAAGTTGAGAGAGCTATAATTAATATCTTCTACCACAACTCATATACAGTGTTACAGAGGATTTGATCAGGAAGAGAGTCTTTAAATACAAAAATCTCTGGAGCTCTGCCTGAGATGGAACACAACATGGAGGGTTCCATGCCCCAGGACTCTATGGAAACTATGTTTATCTTGGCGAAGAACAATCAAGAGGGTGGTGGAAGTGCCACAATACTGGTAGCAACAGTAAAAATAGCTGAGCAAATGGGAATATAATGGTGAGTACCACCCAAGAGGAGATTATAGTCAACCCAGACTCTGGAAACCTGTTTACAAATGTCAGTTTACACCTTCTCAAGAATAATCAGAGAAGAACACGATGCAGATGGTATGGATGAAGGGGAAAGAGACGTTATCAGGAAGGAAGAACTTTGGGGGCTGAAGCACATTCATCAGGTTGGCTATGTTGACCTCTTCAGGCTGCATATATTTCAAGATGTATAAAACAGCACTGTGAAAATACGCAAGTTATTATATGCTTAATTGCACAAAAATAAAGGCTTTGTTTAAAAGATATCAGATGTATTTCAATTTCAATTTATTTATTTATTATTTACTTTTTAATTTTTTTTTTTTTATTTTATGGCATGGTCTCACTAAATTGGTGAGGGCCTAATTAAATTGTTGAGGCTGGCCTCAAAATTGCAATCCTATTGCCTCAGCCTCCCAAGCCCCTGGGATTACAGGCATGTGCCATCATGCTTGGAAAATTTCCTATTTTTTGAAAAAAAATTCTAGAAATAATCTTGATAATTTGATATCCAGTGCATAACTGTCAGGATGTCAACTAATCACAGATAATATTAAAACAACAGTCAACCAACCAAGATTATCTACCTATTTAAACAATGTAGTCATATATCACATAGGTGTATGATTTGTCTTTTAACTGAAATTAAAACTTTAGTTGAATCTAATTATATCAAGTTAAAGATCAAGTTTTCAGATGTTACCTCTTTATTATTTATAGGCATAATGTTTAAATTTTACTAAGTTTTAACTCACAGATGATTTTTTTCTACATTTTTTATTAAGTATTATAGGTACATAATAGTGGAATTCATTGTCATATGTTCATATATGCACAAATATAACAATGTAATTTGGCTAATATCACTTCCCAGCACTTCTCAGTCTCTCCCCTCCTTCCACCTCCTGGTATCTTTCCTGAACTGATCTCCCTGTGATTTTCATGAGATCTACCAACATGTTTCTTTTGCTTTTTCCTCTCTAGCTTCCACATGTGAGAAAAAACATATGACCCCGAACCTGAGTTTGGCTTATTTAGCTTAATATAATGTTCTCAAACTCCAACCATTTTCCTGTGAATGACATAATTTGATTTTTCTTAATGGCTGAATGAAACTCCATTGTGTGTATATATGCTACATTTTCTTTAACCATTCATCTGTTGATGGACATGTAGGCTGGTTCCAAAGCTGATCTCTGTGATGTTTTTCTTGTCTCCTTGTTATGTTTTCCAATGTATGAAAAGGTTGATGTTACTCCTAATAAAGATGTACTCAAGGGGTGTTTAAAAAAAAAATCCATGATTCTTTTTCTGCCTGAATCACAGAACAGGAAAATTTCACTCAAGGGACCTCTTTTGTGTTTTAAATATGTCAGGCTGAGGGAAATCACTTCCACAGATACTGTCTCCACACAACAATGGGTGTCAACTCCAGTGTGTTGCGGAAGAGCACACTGAAAGAAAATGTGACCTTACACAACACCCATGTTGAGTAAGTCATTTAATGTTCTCTGTGATGTTCAAAGATTTAGAAGTAAAATCCAATGCATAATGATGGTCATATTGAAATAGTATTAAAACTTCTAACCTGAGGAAGAAGGAAAACAGAACAAGGCACTAGAAGGAACGTAACATTTCTCAGTGCACCTCACCCAGTACATATCTTACACAATCTATTAATTTCTTTAAGGGTAAGAATGTCCTTATGTAAATATTGATATTCTCAAAGAGTTTTAGGGTTATGATAGAAAATATTTTTCATAGAAAGATAGCATATCTAGAAGGAGAACCAAAATTTGTGGCTATATTCTATTTATTTTAATCAACAAATAATTCTGTACATTTATGTGGTACAATCTGTTGTCTTGATATATGTGCACAACATGGAATGGCTAAATCAAGGTAATTGACATATCCATCTTCTCATTATTCATATTACAACTTTTGAAATTTGTATTTTAGAAGGTTTAAAACATAAAACACACCACAGGATGTGGTAGTGCACACCTGCAATACTCTCAGCAATTCAGGAAGCTGAGGCAAGAAGATCCACAAGTTAGAGGCCAGCCTCAGCAACTTAGCAAAGTACTAAGCAACTTAGTGAGTCACTAAGCAATTTAGTGAGATCCTGTCTCAAAACAAAATTTAAAAAGCCTGGGGATGTGGCTCAGTGATTTAAGTGTCCTGGGATGAATTCCCAGTACCCAGCCACCACAATAAAATATATAATGCATTTTATTTATATTTTTATAATATCATAATAAGCTGTGGCATAGACCAATATACCCAATTCCTCTTGACCAACTGAAGCTGTATCCTTTGGCCAATATCACCTCCTGCCTTTGGTAACCACCATTCTACTCTTTATTTCTATGCATTTAACATTTTAGATTCCACATTTAAGTGAGATCATATAGCATTTATCTTTCTGTGCCTGACTTACAAACCTAGAAGCCATTATGCTGCTATACTCTCTACCTCCAAGAAGAGCTTTTCCTTAACTTTATAATTTTAACAGTTTAAGAATTATCATTAACCCTGTTTGTGAAAATTCTGAGTTAAAGATAAGAAACCTAAATCCACTCATACACAATGTTCTACTGTCCCCTATAGATCCTCTTAAATTATTAATAACTCCTCCTGGGCCAGAGCAAAATTAAAAAATGAAAAGGGCATAGCAGAAAGGATATGTCTGATATGGGCTATGCGCCTGTCCATCCCATAGTTTTGCTAAGCGTGTGTGTGTTAATTTAGTGAAACTGGAAATAGTTAACATTTTTTAAAGGCAATTGTAATAAATGCTCTAACAGAGGTATGCTCACCAGTACTCTGACAGGACAAACAGGGTACAATCTTGTTGTGGCACATTTGTGCTGGGATTATTCAACAGCATCACCAAGCCTTCAGAGTCAATTCAAAATCCTTTATACCCATGGGCCTTTCAGCTGGCCACTGCCAACCTTCCCACTGGCCTCCCACACACTTCACTCAGGCCATTTGTCGTTTCCCTACAGGTCATGTGACTTCACCTCTGACCTGAGTGTTCTGTTCCTCTCCCTGAGATGTTCTCTCTGCAGGACTTGGCGAAAGGTTCCTCCCTGACCCCACTCATAAAGAAAGGCAATTGCATATGTTTCAGTGAGAGAAAGTAATTGGCTGTACATTAAAGTTGTTGTTTTTTTTCCAAAAAGCCTTGAAAACTGTACTCTTAATGATAGGGAATAACTTATAGTTATTAAATTTCACAGTACCAGAAAATATATGTGATTTTATTTTTTTGTTGTTCATTTTCACATCATGCCTATTAGATTAAATAATCTTTTTTTTAAAATGAGAAAATAAAAAAAAGTAAGAGATTAGTATCAAAGTCACAGTTCACAAGAGTGATATCTCAGACCAGATCTTACAAATCAAAATATAGATGACTGTTAAACTTTCTTAAATAATGATTGTTTAACTTACCTATTAATATTAGATAATATAGTTATAGTATAATAATTCTTAAATGTTAGTAGTTTATAAAACTAATGAAAATCAGCTGGATTTCTTACTGCTATAAATGTTCCCTGTGAAACTATGTGTTCATTTTGTAGTGATTGCCACCAAAATTCTGCTTTTGTTATTAACACACTTCTATGTCATTTATTCCAACAAGTAGAGAAATAGCTACTAATTTTTTTTTTCCTGGAAAGTTTTGCCATGATAGAAAATTCAATTTCAAAAAAAAAAAAAGATATTTCAAGTTTCTCAGGGGCACACACATATCATCTGGTATGCTATCAGGGTATTATCCTTAAGTCAGGTAATTCTCATTACAGATTATATGTTTACTTGTACTTTGAGGCTATTATCATATTCATCTCTCTTTCAACAGAAAATGTATGCTTTGTCAAATTGCTTTAGGAATGATTCTTTCTTTCTGTCCTTAATCTGTACTTCTGAGATCTCAGAGTAAGATAAGGGAACTGTTTGGGAAGCTATAGTGGTTTCCATTCCTCACCTGTTCTCCTTTGTATCACCTTGGAAAGTTCAGAGTATAAAAGGAGATGAAAGCTGATAAAAAAAATGGAGCAATGTCAAGGAAGAGAATTAATAAAGAGGTGAGGAGAATGGGCAGTAGTCTTTCTAATCTCCAGTTTCAGATACCTCAGTTTATTTATGGACGAACATAAGCAATATCATTGTTATATTAAGATTTAATTTCTCATCACTGAAGTTTTAACTTCTTATCTACTAAGCATTGATAGTCAAATATAATAACTTCCTACATATCTCTATAATATATTCTTAGAAAAATTAGATTAAGTAGATGATAGGTAGATATATAGATAATAAAATAGACAAATTTTATGACTTTGACTGAGATGATACTATGTCAAGGCTGGTTGATTTCCCAACATTCATTCATAAACTGAAGAAAAATACTTTCTGCTAATAATCTTGAGTAAAACTAAGCTTCAATTTGGAACCATGAATTCTGAATTTTTGTCTCAGTGGCCTCTACTTTAATTTCAGTCTTACATGATTCTCCATAGATTTTTTGTATTCATATAGCTGATTAAATAATATCCAATTAATTATATATTTTTAAAATTAATAGTAAGGTAGTATTTGAGTTTGTATCCAAATCTTCATATCAGTTATTTATTTATTTATTTGTCTATTTATTTATTTATTGGTACCAGGAATTGAACTCAAGGGCATTCAACAACAGAGCCACATCCCAGCCCTATTTTTTATTTTATTTAGAGAAGTGGTCTCACTGAGTTGCTTAGCACCTCACTTTTCCTGAGGCTGGCGTTGAACTCCTGATCCTCCTGCCTCAGCCTCCCAAGCAACAGGAATTACAGGTGTGTGCCACTATGCCTGGCATCATATCAGTTATGTATTATATGATCTTTCCTATAGTTTATCTCTAAAATACTGATCTAACATACATTTTAGAGTGAAAAAATTATAGTTATTTTTATGATATAGGACAGCTACAGAGAAACCGTAATGTTATAGCAAATCTTTTCACCAAATTGCAATATTACTTTGCCATCATTTTTCCAAGGATATCATCTACATTTTTGCTATTTAGTATAAAGATCACTGTTGTTTACCTGCCCAGATCACTTTTACTGGACTGATCCTTTTTACCAGAAAACTGGAGCTATTTCCAGGCAACATCTCAAACATGTGTTAGCTTTTCCTCTTGATGTCCTACTTTCCTCACAACCTGTTGAAAGAATACTAATAATGAATTGTTCACCTAACAATCCCATGTTATTCTCTTAAAAAGCCCATCATGGCTATCTTTCCATTTGAATATAATACTAGATATATTGAACTCTGATTTTTCTTCCAATTATACTTTTAATTTCAGATGTAGATGCTAAATGTCAATGTGAACATCAAATTCTAAAAGTCAAGTTCCTTTTTTATCCCCATAACTGACAATCTGTGTTTCTCTCAAGGATATTTCGGAAGACACATTGAATAAAATGGATGGAGGAAATCAGTCCACAGAGTCAGAATTTTTGCTTCTGGGACTTTGCCACTCATGGGATATTCAGGTCTTGCTCTTCATGATATTATTTATGATTTACCTGATGACTGTATTTGGAAATATTTTTATCATGCTACTGATCATCAAGGATACCCATCTCCATTCCCCCATGTACTTCTTGTTAGCCAACCTATCCTTTGTTGACATGTGGCTTTCCTCAATCACCACTCCTAAGATGATCATAGGATTTCTCAGGGAGAACCAGAGCATTTCCTTTGTAGGTTGCATGTGCCAGGTTCTCTTTGTCCATTTTGCTGGAGGGACTGAGATGGTAATACTGGTGGCCATGGCCTATGACCGCTATGTAGCCATCTGCAAACCCCTCCACTATACCACCATTATGAGTCTGCAAAGGTGCATTGGGTTAGTAGCCATCGCCTGGATTGTTGGCTTTGTGCATGGCATGAGTCACCTGGGTGTAATTGTGCAGCTGCCTTTCTGTGGCCCCAGAGAAATAGACAGCTTCTTCTGTGATGTGCCACTGGTAATCAAGCTGGCCTGCATGGATTCAGATAATCTGGACAGTTTAAGGAACATTGACTGTGGGTTTGTGGCTGTAACCTCCTTTATTCTATTGCTGATATCCTACACACATATTCTTGTCACTGTTCACCGAAGCTCTAAGTCTGGTGCATCCAAGGCTCTTTCTACATGCACTGCCCACATCACAGTGGTGGTGCTCTTCTTTGGGCCCTGCATCTTCATCTATGTGTGGCCAGTCAGCGCTACATGGTTGGACAAATTTCTTGCTGTGTTTTACACTGCTATAGCACCTCTTTTAAATCCTGCCATTTACTCATTGAGAAATAAAGAAATTAAAGATGCTATGAAGAGATTCAAAAGCTATTGCATGAATTCCAAGGCTAATATTTAATGCCCCGAAGCAAATGAGTGCTTCAAATTGACAATATATTGATCTTATAAAATAGGTTGAAAATTATGACATGTTCAATCATGTCTACAGGTTTTACTGTCCTCAGGAATAAGAAAAAGGATTTTATAAATAAGGACATATCAAATTTCCCAGGAAAGCAATGTGAATTTTTGTTTCTAAAACTCAAACACTATTAATCCTTCTTTGTGGGGGAATTACTTGATTAGTCTTCCTATGCTTTCTACTACATTAAAGAAACTCATGCAATACAGTCAACACCACCTTAGATCCAATCTGATGGACTGCATCTCCATGAAAATTTTTTGAATTATTTTTAACCCCACTAGAGAAAATGTGCTCATGAATCACTGATTATTCCTCTCCAAATTTCACTTATCTTTTTACAAAAGGCAAAAAAAATATATTATTTTTTCCTTAACAGAGATTCTTATCCAAATATGAAGTGGGGAAATTGAGAGAGAATAAAATAAAAGTGGTAAAACACTTAGGGAAAATGGCGGAGGTTATGACTCATTTGGTTTTAATTAATTCAATTAAAAATAATTCAATCAGTAATAATGATATTTGTTATAGTTATTAACCTCAAATAATAATATTTTTGCTTTCAATTATTAATCAGTTTTGTAAACATCCCAAAATGTAATCTACCTGAAGCAGGGACATGGCTTATCTAGTTATTCTTAAAACTATAGTACATAGTACCCTGAAATGGCACTTAGCAAACAAAATACATTAATAAATCAAATATATACCAATATTTTCATTCTTATGCTTATAAAATTTATTTCTCAATGTGTATAGCAATAAGCTCTTTTGACATTTCAAAGAATTTACAAACAATTACAGGTTATAAATAATATTTCTGTTCTTTTTTCCAGAATGATAAATGGATTGAAACGGATTTGTTGATATCAATAAAAAATGATAAAATGAAAGGATGCCATATGAGCAATTTTTATTTATTTTATTTGGAGCTGTTTACAACAAATGACAGGATAAAAATAATGCAGGTATCATCCTTCAGAGCTTTAGTATTATGCACAAGTTGTTAATGAGAAAACAAGACCCAAATATAGGAATCAAATTTCTTGAAGATAACACAGCTTTATTTGCTTTACTTGAAGAACTGAGAGGTGAATCATACTTCCAAGAGTGTTTATTTATTATTTGCCAATCAACAGCACAGTAGAAAATTTGTTTTTCACCAAACATGTTAAAGCATAACTTATGCCAAGAATAAAGTACCAAAAATGTCTCTATTTTTAATTTTTAAATTTAAATTTCTATTTTTAAATGTCACTATTTTTAAGATTTCATGAAATGGGTATAAAAACTAAAAACACAGATTTGACTATTCTGTAGCATAACACAGCATGACAAATTCCAAGTGGTAAATGCCCTCAACTCAGACATTTTCATCATTTTTTACTGCACAATTCAAGCCTAGTATATACACTTTAATCTAATAGGCAGATCTAATTAATTTCTTTTTTTTGTTAGAATCATCTATACAAATACTAATCTAGAGGACTTATAGATATGAATGTTCCCTAGACAAAGCACAAATTACCATAGCCAGTTTTTATTTTCAAATTAATGAAAATATTGTTTTCAACTCTGATTGAAGTATAACTTTCTCAGGAAGAGAGTCTTCCAATCCAACAAAACCCAATGTTAGCGGAAGGGAAGTAAAAGATTTGTGAGTGAGTAGTAAGTACAACAATAAGAGGAGCTTCTCCCACTTTCTCATCTTCATTCCCAAATCTTAGAAATAATGATTTTTTTCTCCCATGAGAGCCATACAGCCTCATCACTATGCCATTCAACATTCTTATAGACCGGTTGTTTATGGGTGATCATGTTATATGGTCAAACTAGTAAATTCATTGGTCATGGACCCATTGCTTCATTTGTGTGGCTGTCAAATAAAGTGTACACAAATATCATGATGGTGAATATGAAACTACTTAAACCCACAGATGGTCGTGTAAGCTGAGTATTGTCATAGAAGCATACTCATATCTACAATAAATGCTCCTTCTCTACTTCCTCCTTGGTGTAAATATTCTAACATCACCCATATTCTAACATACCATTAGGATCTCCACAGAATACTGTGCCATATTAGTGGATGGGTTCTAAAGTACTGATAGCCAGATAACGCATATGAATCATTGCATACAGGACTTCAAAGTCTGGTCACTTTATATGAGGACCCATTGATCAAATACTGGGACACCTTTAAAAAAATGGACACCTATATTTTGATAATCTGTGCCCATTCTGAAAGTATCTAATTCTAGGATTCTTTCCTTTGTTTGTCATCAATATTTCTAGTGTCTTCATTCTATGTTCTAGTCATCTAAACAAACTGTTATCATTATTTATGAATCAATATAGACTCATGTTTTTTACAAGCCAAAGGGAATAACCAAATATACTATCACAATTTCTTCCCATGTTTATGATTTCTCCTAATTATTGTTTTATGTGACCACAACCATATTAAAAATGCTTAAGCATAATGCATTTTTTGACAGAGGCTATAAGACCACAGACCTTCATTTCTAGTTACTGTCAATATTTCATGTAAACATGAAGCAGAATTTTTATTTTCAGTCCACTGTTTATAAGGAGTTTCCCACATAGTCATAGCTGTGTAACAAGGGAAACAATCTGGCAGAAAAGGATGTTGTAATTGTGGCACCAGAAACTCATGCAATCCCTTTACGCCCCAGACTTGATAAGCTTGATCATGTTCCATTTCTACTTGATGACAGCATATGATATTTTGCATTTCAATTTATGAATTACATAGTAAGATACTGTCCAGGTCTAATAGATGGTGATAGTTAGACCTCAAGCACTTTATTGATGTCTCTGACTCCATCTGTTTAGATACATCTAAGGCCCCAAAAATAGTACCCCCTTTTTCCTGATCACTCATTCTATCAGAATTTTATAGTCCAGATATGAGGTGTTCCCCAAAAATTTGATGTGTGAGACACTGCAAGAAGGTCCAGAGATGAAATGGTCTGAAACCTCTTCCAGAAAAACTTTGTTGCAAGCAATCATCTTTTCTTCTGAAGCCGGTTACCTGAAAGACTTCATGCACACAACAAATTCTCCTATTTGCCATGCATTTATTTCATTTAATTTCCTTTATCTACCATAAACTACCATCACTACCCCCATTTCCTCCCCCCAGAATCCCAAGGCCTTATTTTCTTCTGTAGCCAGAAATGCTTTTTACACTTCAAACATCTGGACCTTCTTTGCGTCTCCTATTGAAACAGAACCCCTCTAAAGTTAAAATCTCCAAATTGTTTTAGCTCCTGAGCTTTCTTATACTGAGTATGGAGGCTGAGGGGCAACCCTCTGACCTTGGTGGGTGCCTGGGAAACAGAGAATGTAACCTGTTTCTCAGCGTAGCTGAATCTACATATGTACATTTCCTAACTTTAGTCCCACTGTACCTCTTTTCTTCTTTTTCCTATTTTTATTGGTTCTTTTTAGTTATACATGACAGTAGATTCCATTGTGATATATCTACACAGACATGGAATATATCTCTTTCTAATTAGGACCCTATTCTTGTGGATATATTTGAAGGTGCAGTTCACTGTTATATATTTATATGTGTACACAGGACTAAGTTATGCCAGATTCATTCCACTGTCTTTCCTTTTCTTACTCCCTCCCTTCTCTTCATTCCCTTTTGTCTAATACACTGAACTTCTATTCTTTCACTCCTCCCCACCTCCATTATTATGGGTTAGCTTTCACATATAAGAGAAAACATTTGACCTTTGGTTTGGGGGAATTGGCTTATTTCACTTAGCATGATAGTCTCCAGATCCACCCATTTACTTGCAAATGTCATAAAGTCATTCTTTTATGGCTGAGGAATACTCCATTGTGTATATATAACACAGTTTCTTTATCCATTCATCAGTTGAGGGACACCTACATTGGCTTCATAGCTTAGCTATTGTGAAATGTACTGCTATTAACTTTTCATGTGGCTTCATTACTGTCATATGCTGATTTCAACAGCTTTAGATATATATTGAGGAGTAGGAAAATTGGGTCAAATGGTGGTCCCATTCCTAGTTTTTTGAGGAATCTCCATAATGCTTTCCAGAATGGTTGCACCAATTTACAGTCCCACCAACAATTATGAGTATGCCCTCTTCCCCACATCCTCACCAACATTTATTGTTATCTGTATTCTTGATAATTGCTACTCTGACTGGAGTGAGATAAAATCTCAGTGAAGTTTTAATTTGCATTCCTCTAATTGCTAGAAATGTTGAATATTTTTTTTGTATATTTGTTGACTATTGGTATTTCTACTTTTGAGAAGTGTCTGTTTAGTTCCTTTGCCTATTTATTGTTTGTTTGGGGTGTTAAGGTATTTTTAAGTTCTTTGTATAACCTGGAAATTAATGTCCCATCTTAGGTTCAGGTGGCAAAGATTTTGTCCCATTCTGAGGCTCTCTCTTCATGCTCTGAATTGTTTCCTTTGCTGTGAAGAAGATTTTTAGTTTGATGCCATCCCATTTATTGATTTTTTTTTTAATTTTACTTCTCGTGCTTTAGGAGTCTTTTTGAAGAAGTCAGTTTCTAAAATGACATGATGGAATGTTAGGCCTACATTTTCTTCTAGTAGGTACAGTGTTTCTGATCTAATGCCAAGGTTTTTTATCCACCTTGAGTTGAATTTTGTGCAGGGTGAAAGATAAAGGTCTAATTTCATTCTACTGCATATGGATTTCCAGTTTTCCCTAAACCATTTATGGAGGAGGCTATTTTTTTCTCCAATGTATTTTTTTGGCATCTTTGTCTAGTATGAGATAATTGTATTTATGTGGGTTCATCTCTATGTTTTCTATTCCATTGGTCTTCATGCCTGTTTTGGTGCTGGTTTTCTTACTCTAGCTCTGTAGTATAATTTAAGTTCTGTATTGTGATGCCTCCTGCTTCACTTTTCTCACTAAGGATTGCTATCTATTCTAGGCCTCTTATTTTTTCTCATGAATTTCATGACTGCTTTTTCTATTTCTATAATGAATGCCACTAGAATTTGAATGGAAATTGCATTGAATTGGTGTAGTTCTTTTAGTACTATGGCCATTCTGGCAATATTAATTCTTCAGACCTAACCTGACCAACAGAGATAAACTGTGTATGTGACAAAAGGTACCCAATCTAGGGGTAATTTTCCTACCATGGGAAAAAATAGAGGAGGGGACAATTAATTTAATGGACAGAACCAGGTAGTAGAATTCTCCTGAGATTGGAAAGAACACAGAGGTTTAGGACATTTAAATCCATGTTCTAGCATGACATCGAAAATATATATTTGTAATTATGGTCCACTTCATGCTTTGAATATAAACTTTGCTGTTCTGCCACTTAGGCTCATTTTGAAACAGACATATATCTTTTCTCTTCTCCCTCTCCCCATCCCTAACCTGGGGGGAGACAACAGAAGTATACTTCTTCCCATCCTAGGTGGAGTTATCTGACCTTGAGCACATGCCCACAACAGGAATGAAGTAATTCAGACTTAAGGGATGGAGGTAGAAGATCTAAGGATTAGCTGCCTTCTAAATTACCAAGTGAATTTAAAAAAAAGAAAGAAAAAGAACAATGCACACTGGAATACTGGAATGTAGCCTTTGAAACACCTCTTTGAAAATCATCTCTTCCCCATTATGGCCAGAATCATAGTCTCTGCAACAGGAATCCCTCATTTTTCTTCTTTGCTAGCAAAGTGATAAAACTTTTTCCTTTTTCTCAAACCCTTTTCTTCATCATTGAATTGTTATTTAATCAAGGACAAAGCTCAATAATACATTCAGTATTTGATCCACCTCCTAAAATAAAGCTATTAAATCCCTTGGGCTCTTTGGACGGACAAAAGGGTCTTTCCCTCCCCCCGCCTAATGAAATGACTGGGGGTTGTGCTGGGGTCTAGATAGTTTCAGGATGGGGCTGAAACTATCACCAGAAAAATAGTCATCAGAAAAAATCAAGATAAGGTTGGAAGGTGGAGTCTTTCAGACCAACACCACAAATTCAGGGAGAGAGGGGAGAGGCTGACAGTAGATGACACAAGACATCCAGTGTTTGAATCAATTAGACCTACATAGTAAAGTTTCCATAAAATCTCAAAAAACAGTGTTTGAGAGTTTCAAGATAGTGAACACATGGAGGTGCTGTGATAGCAAACAAGACCTAGTTGTTCAAAGAAGCTATAAAAATGTTATGGTAAGAAACCAATGCCTGGGGAAGAGGTAGGTTCCCCTCCCCTCTCTCAGTCTTTCTCCAGGAAGCTTGATTGGCCATGGATCCCTACTTTTTGGACTGCAGATAACTTCCCCTGACTACTCCCCTTTGAAGTGTAAACGCACCTAGAGAGGCTCTAGGCCCAAGGCTAGACATTTATCTTTATTGAAGTCTTGGTAAGAGGAACCAGTTCTTCCTCTTATCACACTCTGTTTCACATTATAAACCCTCATGCACAATCGTTTATCCTGTGGACTAGAAAATATATGACATTAGATAGGCCAAATATATTGTGAAATAGGGACTCAAAATTTGGAGTTTTGTTTTTTCTCTGGGCCCTTTGGCATAAATAAAGCCAAGTGCTGCTTGAGTCTCCTCAGCCAGTCTGTTTCTGGCAACAGTTCCTGAAGGATGGGCACATCTCAGGAGGATATGAAAGTTTTGCACCCTTTCCCAAGGACTTTGACCTGTGCACCTTTTCTAATTGGCTGTTTTTCTGAATGATCTGAATATCTTTTATAGTAAATGGATAAATGCAAGTAAAGTGCTTCTCCAAGTCAGGTTCTGAGACATCCTAGAAAACTGCAAGGATTTAGGCCAGGAGACCTTCAATTTGAGGGCCGTTACTACATTGTTATGAGACATTAGTTGAAGCTGCCCATCTAACTGAAGCATATAAAATGATCAGGGAGCCACAAATACCACTAATGTCTAAGAGGACGTCAAAGAAATACCCTAATGAGAATGGCCATGCCCAGAGTAGTTCCATAATATATATATATATATATATATATATATATATATATATATATATATATATATAAATGATTTGTACAGATCAAGATATGTGAAGGAGGGCATAGATGCTCACAAGAAGGAAGCCCCGTTTCTCTGAAGAATAACCTAAATTGCTTAAGGTACTGCAGTACTCAATCATCACATGGACAGTGCTCTGTAAGTAGTTTTCCACTAACCAACAAACGGCTACTTGGTTTGTGTCTGGCAGTTCAAAAACAAATGGACAACATCCTATCTGGAATGATGTCACTGAAATAGAAAAAGATAGGCAGTGGAGAGTAGGGAAGAGAGAGAAAACGTCAACAAGAGGGCAAACAAGAGAACAGCCATCTTAACGAGTCTCACCATGTTATGAATCATTTTTAATTTCTCAGAAGGATGTTAAGTTTCCATTTTGTAGAAAGTGACTGTGTAATCCATCCAGAGCCAAGTGCGGGACAATTGATATATCAGGAACCAATTAACAAAGGGCACTTCCCTAGTAACAATGTGGAAAATGTCAAGAGGATCTTATCAACTTTTCTTTATGTGCCTTTAAAAAAGGAAATGTTATAAGACTTAAACAGCTCTCTTGCTCTTCCCAGGCACTGAGCTGGAAGTTCCAAGACTTTCCTTTCAATTTCTTTTTAAATAAAATTCCTGCTCACTTGCTTACTTTGACACTCAGGGGTTTATTCTTCAATGCCATGGAACATGAATCTGACCTCAACTCCTGCCAGTAACACCACTGTGATTAAAACAAAAAAAAAAAAGAATATAAAAACTAATGAGCCCAGTAGAATGAATTGCATGTTATTTTCTAGCTGCGGTGGAAAAAATGAATAGTTGTAAAAGACCTTATATTTCAGTTTTCACTGGCTCATGAACAGTGGCCCCTGGCCTGACCATACATGCAGGCAGGAAGTCCATGGAAACCTGAATTAAGAAAGGGATTCTGCATGGGACACAGACAAATGAAAATTCAAGGGGGACATTAAAGAGATAAAAGTTGATGCCTAGTAGAAAACTCCTGGGTTCAGAAGATGATTGGAATTGACAAGTAGAAAACTCCTGGGTTCAGAAGATGATTGGAATTGACAAGCAGATAATCCCAGTTGAGGTGATCACCTGTTCCACGAAGGGAGTGGGTATGGGAGAGCTGCAGCGTTGCAGAGATGGGCCTAATATAGACATATTTCTCTTGTACACCTGAGGAACAAAAACTAACAAGAATTGTTCTGTCTACCAGCAAAAGAAACAGAGACTGTAGTTGGAAATGGAAGATATGGTCCTAAACACAGTTGACAAGTCAGACTGATGCTGCTAGTCCTGGGGGCTGTAGATTGGTTTTTACAGACTCTGGACTGAGCTTCCTTACCTGATGGAAGCTGTCAATGCTCAGAGAGCTATAGAAAAAGTGTAACAGAAGATATTGCACCAAGTTGGTAGACCAAGGAACCCTCTGCGTAGCTCAAAATGTCAAACAATGGTCAAGAAATATCCTCCACAGAATATAGCAAAATGGAATGGGCAATTGAAACATAGATTATCTAAAATGGGTGAGGATACGATTTGCTTTGGCACTTGAGTGTGTGCTCAAACTCGACATCAGTAGGACTAAATTATCCCCACTAAATTAATCCCCTGTTTTTCTGTGGATCTGGGAAGAGAGAGTGGTGGAGGACTCTGGTAGGACTGTGCAATTCCTGCCAAGGAAAGCTAATAGTATGACTATTAATGACTATACTTTTTCCCCTTTCTTCCCCACAATACCTGTTAGTTTTTTTTAAGACTTTTTGTTTAAATTATAGATGGACACAATACCTTTATTTTATTTATTTATGTAGTGCTGAGGATCGAACCCACTGCCCCACACATGTGAGACAAGCACTCCACCACCGAGCCACTGCCCAACTTGGGTTGTTTTTATTTTTTTTTTCCACCTCATGCAATGGACACAGGGTGAGGGCTGAAAGTACAAGTGCTAAAACAGGGATGGGTCACAGAAGCAAGAAACTGTAGCTATATTTTAAAATCATATATTAGTATTTCTAAAGGACTGATGTGGGTGGTTTTTATCTATATCCTATTTGGCAAAATTGAGGTTAACTGTAAGTGCAGCTGTATTTCCTAATGGCAGAAGTATTTCACTAATTCTAGTCCTACATATATTCTGAATGGGAGTGGACTGAGGGAGAGGTGCTTGTAGACTAGTATTGCTGCCCACAATCTAGAACAGCGCAGTAACTGACTATGTAATCTTGGAAAATTTGTGGGTATTCATAAGGAGAAAGACGAACAGTGGGTGAGGTTTAAAAGATTAATAAATGAGCTATTAACTGAAGAAACTCGAATATCACACTAACA
The DNA here is from genome assembly GCF_021218885.2 of Marmota monax. Taxonomy (NCBI): domain Eukaryota; kingdom Metazoa; phylum Chordata; class Mammalia; order Rodentia; family Sciuridae; genus Marmota; species Marmota monax. The sequence goes on from NW_026693777.1 coordinate 34,982,701, forward strand.
CCTTGAAAGGTGTTATGCTTATAGCAAGAGATGACTTTATCTCTTGTTATGGTTTGGTTATAAGGCATGGCTAGAGCATGTGCCTCACCAGGAACCCTCCCTATAAGGGTGCATTTCCCTACGGTTCTTTTCCCGGCTTGTTCTCACTGTCTGGGCTTCCTGAGCCCACCATGATCTGATCAACTTTCCTCTGCTGGGCACCCACCCACCATATGTGTTGCCTCACCTTGAGCCCAGAGCAATGGAGCTGGCTCCATTCAGTCAATGGACTGAAACCTCTGAAACCATGAGCCCCAAATAAAGTTTTTCTCCCCTTTATTGCTCTTCTCAGGTATTTTGGTCATTGCAGTGAAAACCTAACTAAAACATCTCTCTCATCTCAATTATACCCAATGCCATATAATTGTGAAGACCACTCCTGCTTAGGAAACCTGACAAAACTGAAAGAAGCCTGCAAGTTTGAATGGCCTCCATCCTGGGAGACATGTTTATACTCTTTGATGATGGCCTGAACCATATATTGATGGTTGAATGTGATTCCAGTAAATTTCCAGTACTTTTGACTTATAGGATCCTTTTTTACTAAGAGCTCTATGGTCAGAGACCAAGGAGCAGACTGTGAAATAACAAGAAATAACATCTTGGTCTATTTCTCCCGTCTCTGGCACAAAATGCCTGATTTCCTGAGTACTAAGGGTACTAGGAGAATATTTTTGTAATGTTTCGTCTCAGGCCCTTGTTCTTGAGACAAATCTCTTAATACCTTCCTACGTAGGGGTACAGGAGACTCTTCTGTCCTAATATTTGATATTCGACTCTGGTTCCTGACACAAAACTCTTAAATACCTTGGAATTTCCTGGAACATGTAAGTGTCTTCTGTCCTAGTGAAGTAACAATTGATGGCCTCATGAACAGCTACAGGATGGGAGCTAAAGGAAAAGAAAATTTACTATGTGATTAGATTATTAAAATTTTGACCCACCCTGAACTCTAGGTAGGTGAAAATGGATGAAAGCAGCATTAATCCCAAGGGGGCAATAATTTAATCAACCATGCCTATGGGTCCTAGAGGATGGCACATCTAAAGAGGGCATGGAAGCTACATGCCCCTTCCTACATGCCTTGCCCTTTGTATCTTTTCCATCTAGCTATTCATCTGTACCCATTGGCATATCCTTACAATAAATGGACATATGTAAGTAAAAGTGTTTCCTTGAGTTTTGTGAGCATAGAATATTGTGGGGTGACCAGCAGCCTGCTAAAGTAGGTTCCTGCTCAGGAGGTGTGAGCTGCCTAGGAAATAAAAAGTCTGAAGTAATTGGTAAGAATAGAGAGAGAACCAGAATTTAGATATAAAAAAGGAGCGTATGATAGGTTTTCCAGCTCCTAATAGGTAAAGCACAACTGAAAAGGGCCCTGATTCTTTATTTAAGGGGGAATACTTTAAAGGCAGAGATAAGGGCTCACCAAGAGGAGTCTTGCTTCTTGTGGTGGCAGGGGTCTTGCAGTAAACAAGTTGATTGACATTTTGGAAAGTCATACCCATCTCTGAGAGGCTGTGTAGCTCCAGCAGGTCACCCCATCACTGGTGCTATGCTAACTTGAGATGGAACTAGGTAGGATGCACATGAACCAGGCATTCTCAAACCAGTGGGCTTGCTGCTGGGAGTCCCTGACACCAGACTTTCTTCCTAATGGCTTCAACATTACTTTAGTGCACACACAGTTCACAGATGGCTCTCAGCAATAGAGAAGAAAAAGTTTATTTTGGCTCATAGTTTCAGAGGTTCAGTCTATGAACAGCCAACTTCATAGCTATGGGCCTGAGGTAATGCAGAACAGCAAGATGGAAGGGCAAGTAGATCAGAATGTGGCAACCAGGAAAGACAGAGAGAAAGACAGCCAGAGAGCGGGGAGCACGCTTTGATCACCAGAGGGCAAAATATAAACCCTAATGGGATACCCCTAGTGACATAATTCCTCCTTCCACAACCCACCTCTCTACACTTAGGACACAGTTCATTCATATTACTGTATTAATTCACTAATTAGGTCACATATCTCATAATCTAATCATTTTACCTCTGAAACTTCTTGAGTTGTCACACTGATGAATTTTGGGTGGATATCTCATATTAAACCACAATATTATATTATTACTTTTTGATTCCTTCCTCTTCCCTTAAGGTTTTTCAAAGTGGCATGTGTACTGTCAAAATACATGGATATAGATAGTTAACTATGCTAGTGATTTCTTCATTTTTTATCTACAGATGATAAAATTTATTGAATTTTCATCACATCTAATAAAATATGTGTCATTGAAGAAAATGGGAGAAGTAAACAGTAGTAAATTAATTAATTCTCAATACTAATATAAAATTAGAACAAGACTTCACGAGATACATAGCTTACATATAGACTATTGTGAAAGATAGACCAAACAGAAGAAGTTCATTTAACAATGAACTCACATTTTTTCAGATTTTATAAACTTTTTTCCTATAAATAATTGTGATATCAAAACTCTTTTAAAAAGACAATTAGCTAGTATTATTTTTACATTTTATTTGTTCTTTTTTAGTTATACATGGCAGTAAAGTTTGTGTTCACATATTTATAAAAAGGAGTATATCTTATTCTAATTAGGATTCCAGTTTTGATGATGTACATGATGTGGAGATTCACTGTGGTATATTTCTATATGTACATAGGAAAGTTAGTTAGATACATTCCACTGTCTTTCTTACTTATATTCCCCATCTGTTTCGCACTCATCTGGGAACATATACTATATGATTTAATATTTTGATAAGAATATAATGATGTCTATTTTGGTTAATATTCTAGGGGCCCTTGCAACACTATGCACATTTTGGAGTTACTGCTCAACAGTGGTTTTGCTTTGAATATATATTATTTGGCAGGTAGGTAACCAAATCACAGTCCCTAAAGAACTATGGAGTATAGCCTTTGTTCTGCCCAATCAGGAATCCCAAAAGTGACCCTGGCCAAACGTGGGGTCAAGTCTATGACCACACTTAGGTAGAAAGCATCCATTAGCCATGTCAAAATGGAGCAAAACCTTCTTCATAATTCAAACATTATACAATGTAAACACATATCAAACATTACACAATGTATACACATATCAAACATTACTTGGTATACAATTAATATGCACAAAGTGGAAATTAAAATACTTTATTCTTAGTCAATGTTATTACATATTATGCACATGTAAATATTCAACAATGTTTACTTTATTAAACAAAATAAAATTCTTGCAAAAATTATATTATTGTAACTGAGAATATTTATTAGCATAAGTTTTAAAGCAAAGAAGGAAATCAACCCCAATCAATGTAGAATATGTACCACTTTGCTTGACCAAAAAAAATAAATAATAGTTATAAGAACCAATTCTCCTTTTTAGATGAGAATATTTTTTAATCCAATGATAGAAGAAAATATTAACTTATATCATTAACTCTACATATACACACAGTAGATTGAAATTCATGAAAGTTTTAGTTTTTCACTGAATTAATTAAGAGCTGGCCAACACAGAAAGGGTGAGATATCTTAAATAAATTATATAATTATATAAATAAATTAAATATATAACCACATTATTGGTTATTAACTTTAAATAAACTAATATTTTTCAAGTTGCTGGAAAAGGGATTTTAAAAAAATGTCTCAAGAAAACACATCCCTTTAAAGACCTATGTTTACAGAAGACCCTATTTAAATAAGGTACTACAAGAGCTCTTGTAAGTTAGTTGGAGATTTTCCTCAGACCAAAGAGCTGACTAATCAGTTTCCTCATTGCCAGCTTCATGTCTTTGTTCCTCATTGTGTAAATGGCAGGATTCAGGATGGGTGTGATCAGAAAGTCCAAAATGGCAAGAAACTTATCCACTGGCACTGTGGGAAATGGCCACATATAAACAAAGATGCATGGTCCAAAAAACAAAACCACCACAGAGATGTGAGCTGAAAGGGTGGAGAGAGCCTTGGACAAACCACCTGAAGGGCGTTTCCATACAGTAAACAGGATGAGGATATAGGAGATAATCAATAAGAAGAAGGTGCCTGTGGAAATGAACCCACTGTTGGCAGTTACCAAGAATTCCATTCTATAGGTATCTATGCAGGCCAGTTTGATAAACCAGGGAAGATCACAGTAAAAGCTATCTATCTCATTAGGACCACAGAAAGGCAAATGGACAACAAAAGCTACTTGGGCCACGGAATGAATGATACCAATAATCCAAGCACCAGACAGAAGCAAAATGCACATTCGTGGGCTCATAATGGTCAGGTAGTAGAGGGGCTTGCAGATGGCCACATATCTGTCCAAGGCCATGGTTACCAGGAGCACCATCTCAGATCCACCCAGGACATGAAGGACAAAAATCTGGGTGACACACCCTTGGAAAGATATGGTTTTATCCCCAGAATATAGGTCATGAATCATTTTAGGAACTGCTAAGGTGGAAAAACATAAATCAGTAAATGAAAGGTTAGCTAAAAGAAAGTACATGGGAGAATGTAAATGAGGATCAAAGGTCACAGTAAACACAACAAGGGTGTTTCCCAGAATAATCGTGAGATAAAACACTGTAGAGAAGGCAAGGAGGAAATGCTGCACTGGTCTGTAGTTAGAAAGTCCCAGCAATATAAATTCAGAAACTTCAGAGAAATTGGATTCATACATTCGTTTTTTGTTTTTTTTTAATTTCTTGTTCTGCCTAAAAGCCAAAAACAAATCAATAAGAAATAATCATCAATAAATATTTAAACAGATTTAGATTATTTTATAAGGTAGAATAATTTTAAAAAGAAATTTTTACCAACATTTATAACATATTTTGAAAATTAGTGTATTTATTTACTCATTCAAGTATTATTCACCATGAGTGTATACAAGTTCTGTATATACTTCACATACAAGTATATATGTCAAGTTCTGAATTAGAAGTAGAACATTGATTCTGGCTTCAGTGGATCTGCAGACTAATGGTGCATCTAGATATTAGATACCTTTAAATGTAGGACAGATACTGATGACTGACTGAAGAGAAGAATTGAGTACTATGAGAACAACTGACTTATCTCATGGTGCCTGCTTTGACTGAACTAAATATGAAGTCACTGTTTAAAAGTAATGGAGGGCTGAGATTGTGGCTCAGTGGTGGAGCACTTTCCTAGCACCTGTGTGAGGCACTGGGTTCTATCCTCTCAAAACCACATTAAAAAATAAATAAATAAAATAAAGGTAGTGTGTCCATATATAACTAAAAATATATTTAAAAAAGAGTAAGTACAGTAGTCCAAACTGTGAAATGTTCTGGGCAAAGACCCTGAAACCCGTAGGAAGGCACTGAAATCCATAAGGATTTTATTTTTATTCTAAGAGCAATAGAAACCTACCAAGGGTTTTAAACAATAGCTTGTCCATATTTCTATTTTCAAATGTTCATAAAAGCTTCAATATAAAAAAAATAGAATGAAAGGGCCACAGTGACCCTATTGTTACCTACTGAAGCTACATAACACAGTTATACTTGTTTTATCAATTGACTAGGAGTGTCAGTCAACCAATGCTGGTCACAGAAAAGATAAAACAGGGAAAACTATAGATATTTGACTATCAACTTAACTCAATGAAGGCTAACTGGATACTTAAATGTCAAAAGGAGAAACAAATCCAAAGAAGGTATGGGAATATTTAGAATAAACACACAGTTCACGCTTTCCCACCTGGAGTGGCCTGGGTTCACAACTAGCTTTACCACCACCAAGCTTTCCTCTGGCTCACCTCACTGACAACCTTTCTTTCTCATGTCACCATTGTCCCTGCTGCCACTCCACAACAAGCCCTGGCTCCATGTGGAAACCACTGCATAATGCATATGAAGGAAAGCAAATCAACCAGTAGAGCTTCCTGGACCCATCAGAGTCAAAAACAGACAAGAGGAGAGAGACCAGGCAGGGAGTGGCATTACTCATATGATATAGAGCAAGCACTGGAGCCAGGGGGAAAAGAGCAGAGGTGATGTGATGAGGCTCCACTATAAGGGCACTAAGTCAGGACTTTTATCGACAGTAAATGGGAAGGAATAAAAAAGAATTAGGGACATAGTACATTATCGCCACTGTATTCTGTATTCAAAAATCTGGATGAAAAGATTTTTGATTTTTGTCACCCAAAGAAATGATCCATGTTGGAGAACATAATTATATTTACCCCTATTTAAACATTATACAATGTGTATATGTATCAAAACATCATTTGGTGCCCATAAATATGTACAATTTTTATAATGTATAATTTTTAAATATCTACAAATTCTAAACATCCTGTTGCATTTTTAAAATTTAATTAAAAGAAAATCAAGTGTACAGAAAAGGTACAGTAACTAAGATGAATTACAATGTATGTGATATTTCATAGCAGGTATAATCAGGTCTATATAAAAGTTTTGATCATCCATTGTGAGAATTTTAATATACACATGTTCAGGAATACAATTAACCCCATTCTCTGTTTCCAACTGACAAAAAAAGAAAGAAAAAAGAAGACCAAAACAAACACAAGTATAAAACATCACAATAGATTGATTTTTTTTTTCTGAATGGTGGGAGAACTGATTTATTTTCCTTCTAAATGTTAAAATTTTCCTTATTAATATACAATGTATTCATTGAATATAGTTCAATAGGAACAAAAAATAATTCAGAATATTATGAATGCTAGAAAGGTCAATATATCAATAGCAAAAGAGGAGAGGGTCATTTTTAAAAAGAGAGAAGGAAGCACAAGTGACTCAGGAGCAGCCACACCCCTGGATGGACAATGAGCAGACTGATTGACATTCAGCCTCGTTGGTCATTAGGAGGTTCATTGCTTTTGTTTGAACATTCAAGCAGGAAAGAAAAATAATGGGGATGGGGGCAGCATGGATAAAAGAAAAAGAATTCCCAGGATTTTCAAGGTTCAAAATAAAAACTACCCTTATACACAGTAGAAGTATATCTTGCCAATATTTATGAAAATTTAAGATGTAAAAACCTATTTCTAGGCCCACTAGCAAAGAGCAAATACATACACACACACACACACACACACACACAGTAAGTCAATAGTGTTAATCAATAGTAGGGGTATTACTCACGTTAGAGAATCTGTATGCAAGGAAATACATGAAACTATTAAAATTAGTTGAATCATTTTTCATAAATAAATCTAGAAATGTTTTATATTTAAGTGAAAAAAAAAGAAAATTCATAATGAATTTAATACTATGGAAATGAGGATATGCATTTGAATAAAACAATCTCCAAGAATGCACACCGAATACCTCCAGTGACAAGTCCTGAAAAGTAGGATCAAGCGGCTTTCACTTCCAAAGGTCTATATTTCTGTGTTGTTTACTACAACACTAAAAAAAAACCCGCGTATTGCTTTATACTTAAAAGTTGATTTTTTTAAATACAAAGTAAGAGGTTAAAGACAAACAACCCACAAATTCAATTTAGGAATGCCAGAATTATTCAAAGTAGCATTTATAAATTATAACAAAGTTTTTAAATATTTAAAATACAACTGTGTTCTGATTTAAAAAAAAAAGAAAAGGAAATCCTCAGAGTGGCTACCCAGACAGAGCCTTTCTCAGCGAGGGATTCTTCAATAAATAAAACCACACCTTCCTGAGTAGTGGCAAATTGAGAAAAGAGTAGAGAGAGGGAACTGGACAAGGAAAGAGAAGAAATAGAGAACAGAGGCAAGAAGAAACAGCACAAAGGTGAAAAGGAAGGCAATTGAACCAGCTTACCAAGGCAGCATTTCCTGCGTCTTCCCTGCCTACTTGCCGCTTAAAATCTCTACTGATCTCTGCCTTGGAAACATTCTAGTGTGGTGATAAAGCTCCTGGAATTTGTCTACTGCCCAGAATCAATCAGAAATATTATATATATATATATATATATATATATATATATATATATATATATATATATATATATATATAATGCATGCATTTAAGGGACCTCTTACCTTTTTAATTTAGCTGATTAATTCTCATTGTAAAAATTCTATCCATGTGTTAATTCATCAAGAACAACTTCCTCTCTATTGGCCAATTTATATTTTTATATCATGTGCATGTATAAATATGTAACAATGAATTCCATTGATAATACACTAATAAAATATGGATAAAATTTAAAAGTAAATACAAGAGGAAAAAAAAGCTCAACTCCCTCTCTACCCAGTCTGGATTAGATATATCTCCTCTTTGCTCTCACATCATATAGGCAAGCTTCCTATATTGCCTGTTCTGTAGTATACTTTACAATGTGTATTCTCCTTGTCTCCTTTTCTAAATCCATGAGCTTCTTGAGAACAGGGACTGTACTTATTCACAAATCCTGGCCCATAGTAAGTGCTGTGAGTTTGAGAGAAAGATGCATAGTTAGATGGGTACAAGCATGCATTTGTATATAAATGCATGAATGATAGATGATGATAATTTCTTGGTAAAGAATGTTTCTACTATATTTTGATCCTATTGAAAAGTGATGCCAGTGAGATTATTAAACAAATATTAAACTCTAGAAATTATCATAAACCCATGAAAAGTATGAGAAATATAACTGTAAAACCAAGTTCCAGGCTTTTTGCTAGTTCCTATAGAAATACAGTATGGTCTAAATTGAGAAATTGTTCTGCAAATCAAGGCAGAATCTAGGCGTATAAAACAATGAAAACTCTAATTTCTCCTTTGGTAACACACATAAGTTTGTACTCAATGAGTGCTTTTGAAAAGAATAAAGAATAGAAATGGGGATGAGAAAAAATTTTAATGTCTTGGCATAGGGACCAGACATCTATATAAGAAAAATAACTGATCATTTTAGTAAGCTATTAACTTCAATTGCATCATCCCCACTCACCTGGCTATGGGCAAAAGAAAGATGCCAGAAATCAATATTTCTGCCCTAACAGAATCTTTTAAGAAATGTTTTCTTCTCATGCTGTGGCTTTAGTGCCTCTCACAACTGCTCCAGCTCTAACAAGAACTAGCAGCAGCATTTGGTGACCACCTGATGTCTGGTGATCTGAGTCCCCAAGCCATTTATCATGGGAATTCTACTTTTACTTTTAAATTCTCATTGTCTAAAAAGAAAAATACTGAAATTTTCATTAATAATGTAAATAGGCTGAGTTCAGTGGTAGAGCACTTTCCTAGCATGTGTGAAGCACTGGGATCCATCCTCAGCCCACATAAAAATATGTAAATTAAATAAAGGTATTGGTTCCATCAAGAACTAAAAATTTTTTTAAAAAAGGATGTCAATACAAGGCAAAGAAGTTATTTGTAACAAAATATGATAGGAAAATATCTCAAAGAAAATTAATAATTTACATTTGCTTATAAATTATTTACAATAATTAAATAAATTAACTCTGGTTTAGTCCAATGTAAGTGAAAAAAGATAGGTATTAATGAACTCATTAAACAGACATCATTTAAAATTATGTTGCATACATATTCATGGAATTTTTTGGCATGTGGATATATCCAGTTGTTTTAGCACTGTTAGGTGGAGATACAATCTTTTCTTCCCTGAACACTCATGGCACTCTCTTCAAGAATCAACATACTCATATAGATTAATTTCTGGAATCCCATTCTATTTCACTGGCCTATATGTCTATTTGTTCCCACTGTTACATTGTGTATACCATTTTAGCTACGTAATAAATTTTGAAATTAAAAAGTGTGGCTTCTCCAACTTTGTTATTTGTTTTGTTTTATTCAAAGTAAACTTTCTTGATGATGAAATACTTTCAAGGATATAAGAAAAAATGAAAATAAAAACTCTCCTCCTATCAGTCATCGCCAACCACTGTTAAATATTTTTTATTTTATACATCTTTATTTATTTTTTATTACTGGACTATTTTTAGATATTTTAGATTTCAGGTAAACCATAGTACAATAATGCTGGGTGATTTCAACACTCTTCCCTCAACAATACATAAGTTATCTAGAGATGAACTCAGTAAAGACACTTCAGAAATAAAAATTATTATAAATCAAATGGACCTAACAGATATCTATAGAATATTTTCAACAACAGCTGAATTCACTTACTTCTTGGCTTCTGAAATTTGGCCATATTTTAGTCCCCAAACCACCTCTATTTTTTTATTGGTTTTATTTTTTAAATATATGACAGTGGAATGCATCACATATCAAACAGTTTTTCATACCTCTGTTTGTATATAAACTATGTTCACACCAATTCATGTCTTCATGTACTTTGGATAATGATGTCTGTTACATTCCACCATCCTTGCTAATCCCCTGCCCCCTCCCTTTATTTATCCCTTGCATCTTATCTGATTATAATACAATAAAATTATAAATCAGCACAAAAAAGTAAAGAAAGTATATACACACATGGAGATTGAACAATTCATTTTTGAATGATGAATAAATGTGAGAAGAAAACGGGAGAAATTTTAAAATGTTTACAACTGAACAAGGATTGTGATACAATGTAGTAGAAACTCTGGAAAATATGGAGGGAGTTCTTATCTTTGTTTTTGAAAGTACAGATAATAGGATTCAAAGCAGAAATGATAGCAAAATAAACAATAGACATTGATTTTCAGAATTTTAGGTTCAGATTTTTATTTCATTTTACCTTATTTCCGCTTGTGTGTAAGTTTTGTTGTTTGCATACTACCATGGAGATCAGGGGCTCCAATGGAGACTATTCACCATGTGCAGCTCATGAAACATTTTAATCATAGTCTATGCTTGGACATCAACATTCAATTAACTTATAGTTAAAAATGTAAAGATATTTGGGTAGAAAGTTTGGGGGAAGGATGTTGGGTTGAAGGGGAATTGGAGGGAATATACAATTCTTGTGAATCTTCAAAATGCTATTGTGTAACAACCTAGTAATACAGTAAAGGAATTCCTTTTATTATATAAATGATTTGAAATACATAAATTAATATTTTTTAAATTTGTGTTATGATATAATTTATACTTAATAAAATTTAAATTATGAAACCTATAGATTTGCTGTTACCCACATACATTTTGGAGACCATCACACTGACAAGAATATAGCAGTAGCTGTATCCTGAACTCTTCTTTGTTAGGAGGAAAAACTGTCTATATCTCTGATTCAAGCAAACAAGGATCTGATCTTTGTTCCCACAGATGTGCTTTTCTTTATTTTTTAAATTGTTTTTATGGTTTTTACTTAGATGCACAACCTGATGTGGTTATGTCAATATACATTTTGAAATGATTTCTATGGTCAGATAAATTCACAATCACTTCACATAGAAATTTTTGTGTGTGTATATGTGTGTGTGTGTGTGTGTGTTTGTTGAGAACACCTAAAATCTCCTTTTAGAACCGAGGTCTTCATGTAATTCATTTATTCTCTACATTTATTCATCCCAAACAACACCTTTTTAAACTTTGACTTACACCCTTTTTCCTATAACATGCTGGTCCTGGTAGCCAGTGTTCTCACTTCCTATGAAGTACTGAAAGTAGAAAAGGTAAATATTCATATTTCCACTGTAAATTTTTATCATCAAATATTTCAAAGTAGAAAATAAATATTAATTTTTTTAAATAAATAAATATTTTAAAGCAGGGGTTATTATGAACTCCCAAAGAGGGAGTTCAAGTTTTTCCTGAAGTTTCTGCATTTAAGTGAGATTGTATATTATTTCTCTTTTTTTTCCTTATTTCATTTTAGCAAAATATTCATCTGTATTATCCCAAATGGCATTATGTACCCTCTTCGCTTTTGTTACTGGCTATTCAATGCAGAGGTACTGTACCACTACGCTATATTCCTTGGCCGTCCACACATTCTAACCTTTTTCAAATTTTGAGAAAAAGCATCACTAAATTTCCCAGTCTATCCTCAAATATGCAAACTTCTGGCCTCAGTCCCATTTACAGTGATTAAAAATAAAATTGTGTGGACATTCATGTGCTATTTTGCAGTTTTCCTTTACTATGGTAGATAGTCAAGAGTGGACTTGCTGATTCAGAAGGTTTATTGTATATTTAGTGATACTAGTGTTTATAAGAATTAGACTCAAAAAGTTGAAATTAATGGCCAATGTATGTATGAAATGATGTCTGTAGGGGATTTATTATAGCATTGATGTGTGTTCTTTGGAAGTTTTCTCTAACTTGTTCTCAGATCACATGAAATTAGAAGTTTTCTTTCACAAATAGAGCCGGGAGATGGCAAAGTTTATAGCACGTAACTAGAATTAGATAATTTCAGATGCTGAAGGACAAAATTTTCACTAATGAAAACAAAGGAATTTATTGAACTTGTGCATGGAGCAAAGCCTACTCCCAACTGGTTATATCAGGTGATAGACAGAGACTCTGAACACTATGAATTATCCCATAGTCCAGGAATTTCTCACTTTCACCAGTTTCTGGAGAGCTGCCACTCATATTTGGTGTTGATTTACAGGTGGCTGAGTGTTAATAATGCTATAAAGTTTAATTCACATTAATAACCAGGGAAAGAATTTTATGCAATTTCTTTACTAAAAAGAATTGCTGAAGACGGAAAAGGTAAATCTTCAGGTTCCCATTGTTAATTTTTATCCTCAAATATTGCAAGGCAGAACTGTCCCTAAGGATAGAATATAAATATTGGGTAATGAATAGGTCATCTACTACAGAGTTTTAGATATATGTCAGTTTTAGATGTAGCTCACATACCAGAAGCTTCCACACATATTTTCTTGTGGTGAGCCGTTCCAATAGACCGTGGCAGCCATTAGAAGATGGCGCCGGCTTCCACTGTGGCCTCTGATAAACAACTCCTTTTATGGAGAATTGGAGCGCAATCCCTGACCACCCTATGAGAAAGATCTATGTGGCCGCTTAAGATTGGTATGCGGGAGGCTTTATTAGGCTATGCTTGGGCGCTCGGCGGGGGGTCGCTAGAAGATGATACTTGAATCAAGGCCTGAATAAACTGCTGAAAGAAGAATCCTGTGTCGTGTTTTCCCTTGCCAGCGAGGGGTCGCGACATTTTCTGACCTAATTTTCACAATAACCCCATAGAATGGACCTCACTGTGGGGAGGTTGCATCTCTGGGAGTGAAACTTGTTGCAAGTTACAGAGCAGGAAGGCAGCATGACTGGTATACACATCTAAGGGGCTGTGACTCCAACTGCTAAGGTACCATCATGACTCTGTACCCCCCATGACTTTTCTCCTTTCCGTGGCCAATAACTTATTTTCATATCATTCTAGAGACTTCCCTCCTTATAGTTTATATCAAGATCTTTTTGATATAAACTATTTGCAAACAATATCAACCATTTACTCTTTAGAGTAAATGGCTTAAGTTATCATTATATATCTCTTTATTTGTCCTCCTCTTAATTCAGGATAAATCTGGATCATGATATCAGCATAGGCTGTTGTGAATCTTGATACCCAATGAGCTCTGGGACTGTATAAAAGAAAGTTGGGGGATTTGGTTCTATAAAGTGCTTTGCTATAAAAGTCCAGGAGGCCCAAAATTTATTTGAGAGGAAACTTTGAATTGTTCTTGAAACATTATAGAACTTCCAGATCCTCCAAATGGATATATCAAGAAACATGACATAAAAATCTGAAATTTTCTTTAAATGTGAGGAATATAGGGAAATTAATAGTTCATCTATGACACAGTTTTAGATGTATGTCAGTAATATCATTATTTGTGATCATATACTTTTCCATGGATAATACTGATTCTAAATTCTCACTAGGGCCAGAAATATATTTGTTACTCAATGAAATAAGCAACATGATTTTGTTTTGAATGGAGAATGTATTGTCCGTGTGGAACATATGTACTGCAGAGAGTAGCATCTGGGATGGTAAACTTTAGAGGTCTGTGTAGTAGGTAAGCTGGACATATGGGCAGCTGCTTGGAACTTCTTAGCTTCTGTTTCCTAAATTGAGAGCATCATCTGATAGTGTGACTTTTCTCAAATGCAAAAGCAAGGCACAAAGGGAATCAGCTACAATGAATCTACACAATCAGATGACTTGTGTTGATGTGAGATGAAGGTCAGATATCACCATGCTAGCTAAAACCATAGGTGGCCACAGATTTGCTGAACCATGTTCATGGCTGAAGAGACACCTTGAACTGCTGGTTTATGTGGGACTTGTATAAAGCAGAGAATCACAGAAGTTCTTCAAAGGATAGAAGTCTTCAGATTAACTCTTTTGTTAGTGTTACATAAAGAGAACAGTCAGGTTTAATTTACATTTTGTAAGAAAAAACAATACTAAGAGTAAGTGGTTTAATTTTATTAGTAATGTTTCTATACTTTAAACAAGAGAAAGTCTGTCTGACCGCATGTCCTGGCTTTTGAAAATGCACTGAACATTTTGTGTGAGAAAGATAGGACATGCTCAAGAAGTAATACATCCTAAAAAGTAAATAAATACTCCAAATACCTTGTTCTTCATTTGGAAAAATATTAAACTACAGGGTCTATGTAGTCTCCTAAAGGGCCAATTGAGGATTGTATCCCAGTATGCTTCTCCACATGTGCATGCCTCCCTTCTCAATACCACTTCCCAATGATGTGTCCAAAATTTAGTCTCCAAATAAACTACACTCATTTAAAATTTGTCTCAAGTTTTATTAGGAGGGAATTGATCTAAGTAACTGAATAGACCTACTAGTCCCACATATATAACCATTCATTGTAAGGTGTCCTGATATTCAACAATTTAAGTTAGAAGTTATTTAAAAACTCAATGGGAAACAGAGGGAATATCATTATATTCAGACTTATGATGAAGTGATGAACAAATGATCACAAGTTAAATCATACAACATTGTTTATACACATTATTTCTGCCTCCTAAAGAAACTCATGACACATTGGATTTATTTCTGATGTCAGCAGAAAGCAGGGAGTAAATTCTGTAGAGAAGTAGGCATAGTCCTAGTATAGATAGGAGAAGATGGGCAAGGTACAGACCTCTGTCAAGTAAGCACATTAAATACCAGATACCTATGGGGAGGGGTCTGTTGTAGTAATTCACTTGCAGGTCAACATGAGAAAAGAAAGAAGAAGCAGAGTAAGCAAAACAGCGGCAGAAAAAAAAAGTCCTTTATTGTATACAAGCAATCTTTTTATAGTATTGTGAACAAAGAAGGCAGCCTTCCAACAGCAATAATCAGGTCTTTCAGCTAATGAAACATAGCATACAGAAGTTTTACTTTCTAATCAGAAGTGACCCGCTTCTCATGGCTAATCTACTCTCGGCCTGGATCATGCCGAGGTCTGCTCTTGTTAAGAACAGATAATAAATTTTTTCTCAGCGCCCTCCTAGCCCACTTGGCAGAACATCCCGTTTGCAGGCAAGTCCTCCCAAGGACAGCAGACACCTCGTTTTCAAGCATGTCCACTGTTACCTATCTGTACCTTGACAGAATATCCCGTTTGCAGGCAGACTCCATCAAGGACAATAATAGTAACACAGTCACATCTGATTCTCTACAGGGGTCCATCACGTAGGTGAAAACAGTTCCTGAGCTCTCAACAACAGACTTGGTCAGCATAATTTGTCATAATGATGCCGCTTTTTCAGTCTTTTTATTGCTGTTTTTACATCTTTGTTTCTTAATGTATATATGATAGGATTTAAGACAGGGGTGACAGTAAAGTCAACTATAAACATGTATTTATCAACTGATGATTCCGGGAAAGGCCACATATAGATAAATATACACGGAGTGAAATAGAGAACCACCACAGTGATGTGAGCTGACAATGTGCCAAGAGCCTTGGACAAGTCCCCAGAGGAACGTTTCCAGACAGTGACCAAAATGAAGACATAGGAAAGGAGGAGCAGCAAGAAGGTGATCAGGCTCATGAATCCACTGTTGGCAGTGCCAAGAAACTCAAACATGGCTGAATCTGAGCATGCAAGTTGTATGACCCTGGGGAAGTCACAGTAAAAGCTGTCTATGGTATTAGGACCACAAAATGGCAAGTTTACAATCACAGAAAATTGAGAAATAGAATGGATCGTTCCAGTTACCCAGCTAATGACTACAAATAAAATGCATTTTTTGGGGCTCATAATGCTCAAGTAGTGGAGAGGCTTACAGATGGCTGCATACCTGTCAAATGCCATGGCTATGAGCAGCACCATTTCTGTTCCTCCCATGATGTGGATGAAGCATACCTGTGCCATACAGCTTTGGAAAGAAATTACTTTCTTCTCATTTAACAGGTCTGTGACCATCTTGGGAACTGTTATGGAGGACAGTCCCACATCATTGAGGGACAGGTTGGCCAGCAGGAAGTACATAGGAGAATGTAAGTGAGAATCAGTGATTACCAAAAAGACGATGAAGAGATTGCCCAGTATGATCCCTAAGTACAGCAATGAGAATGTCAGCTTGAGAAAAACTTTAATTTCCCATGAACCAGAGAGTCCCAGCAACACAAACTCAGAGACCACAGAATCATTCAGTCCATCCATTGACTTGGGCAGGAAAGTTGTTTCCAAATATCTGTGGATAAAAAATGAGGAAGAGTCAGATCCAGTGGTATAAAATGTACTCCTCATTAGTCCTGCTAATCTATGCTATGGGTTACAGATATGAGAGTTAGAAATCACTGAATGGTGGGGACAAGTGCATGGAATAAGTACATGGTAAAAGTCAAGGGCATCTGAGTGGCAAAACACTCCCATGTACTAGACATGTGAGTGTCAAACCACTTACCCAGTAGGCACAGCCCTGGGTATGAGGCCTCATGTTGCAGTTCCTGCACTTGCTCCATGACCTGCTCCTTGATTGGTCGCTGCAAGAACAGTTGGCCAGAAATTGTATTGGTGGCTCCCTGTAACATGCTTAGCTACTGTTTGAGTATGTATACATGGTAAATGTGCAATAAAATCAGACTTCTTCCTGCTTGGTCTCCAGAGGTCTTAATTAGCAACTCAACAGCCACACTGTCCTCTACCCTGTTCCGTGGACCTCCTTGCTGGATGAGAGAGAGCCCACACATTGAACCTGATAGAAAACAAAATGAAATAGAAAAATTATAGGAATATGCCATATAATAAGTGAAAGGTATCATGTATATCAGATGAACACAGATGGGTTACTCTCCTTTTTGTTTCATGAGCAAGCTTTTTGTTTTGATTTGTCTCCCTCTGAAGGATTTCTATGGGTTTTCTGCCACTACTTTATAAGTGTTATCTCATGATCTCAAGTGCCAATAATTTCAGCTATTTTCACATTAATGTTTTTGTGCTAATTCAAAAAATTATATTTAGCTGAATTTCTTACTCCACTATTCAATATTTTTAAACCACAACTGTTTAATTCATCTTACTCGTGTGTATGTTTTGTTTTTATTTGAACAACTTACCATGGAGGCCAGTAGCACAGATTAGATGAGTCATAATATGTAACCCATGACTCATCAAAATGAATACAAGGACTTACACAAAACATTATTTCCTACAAAGACAGAATATCTAGTAGGATGGAAAATAATGTAATTAAACTGTGTTAATTTCAATGGATAGAATTTATTAAATGGTCTTCAATGCAAAACACTATACTTGGCCCATTATCAGAATTAAACTTCACAAAATTTCCTCTACTTTGTTAGACCTGTTTAATAAGTTAAAAAACTGAGTTTCAGAGAGATGAAGTGTCAGAACCAGGACTTGAATCAAGAACTCAGCAGATGGTGATCGTGCATCTAACCATGGTAATCTGTTTTCAAGGCCAGCACCTTCAAGTATATATTACATATCTTTTCCAAACATCTATTAATTAAATTTCATTTCACTTTACTTTCCTTAAACTATTAATGTAGTTCTTTGACAAAATCCATCCTATAATTTCGAATCCCTTTCTATTGTGTCCTTTTCACTCCAATTTACATTCAATTTAATCTTCATTTTTCCTTCATTTAATTGAAATATTCTGGATCTACAGATTTCTATTTTAAAGAAAGAAATTCAAATACCTAATATGCTATGCAACATGATTTTCCATCTTATTTTGCTTGATATCCCTGAAGTATTTGAAATATTCTGCCATGGCCTATTTGCTATAATTTTCCCTAGCTTTGGCTTCTTGACTTCTAAAAGGTCATTCCCCTCCAACTTCTTGCTGATAGAAATTCTATTTTTTTCAGGTACAGGGCCAAAATCTCTCAATTTTAGACAAAATATGTCTACTACAGATCAAGATCACAGTGTATTATTTTTCTAAATCTACTGTACTAATTCCATTCTCCTCAACCTTGGGTTTGTCTAATATGGGGCCTATGACCCAAGACTGTTAGATGAAATAAAAAAACAATATGTCCTCTGGAAGGCTTTCCTGAAATGAAAGAATACACATTCGTGTAGAGAAGGGATATTTTCCTGTATTTCTTGTTAATTTTGGGTGAAAAAACCACTAAATTCTAAAACACAAAAATTATATTAATAGTAAAGAGTTAGAAAGACCCCTGGGACCAAAAGTGTCATATAGTACCACTTGTCCAAAGCCCAAAACAGTGTCTCCAGATCTTGTAATGTAAAAAAAAAATCTAATTTGTTTGTTCCACTATGAATCTAGTTTTCTGATAATTGCAGGTAAATGTAACACTAATATTTCTATGATGGTTCTCTCCTAATTGTTCTTTACATTTCCACTTCTCTATAACATGTCTATATGAGACACTGATTATTTGTCCCCTGCTATCTTTTTTTAGCTTTTTAATTTTTTAATTTGTTCTAATTAGTTATGCATAATTAATTGTATATAAATGGAGTATAACTTCTCATTCTTCTGGTTGTACATGATGTAGAGTTACATGGTCATGAAATGTTATATGCACATGGGGTAATAATGTCTAATTTATTTTACTATTTTTTACTACACTCCACTACCTTCCCTCCCTTCACTCCTCTCTGCCTAAATCAAAGTACTCTATTTTTCTCTAGCCCTTAACTCCTTCATTTTGATTTAGGATCTGTATATCAGAGAAAACATTCGGCCTTTGCTTCTTTGGGATGGATTTATTTCCTTTAGCATGATAATCTCCACCTCTATCTATTTACATGCAATGTAATAATTTCGTATTTTGTTAAGGCTAAATAATATGCCATGTAAATATATACTACATTTTCCTTATCCATTCATCTATTGAAGGGCACATAATTTGGTTCATATCTTAACTCTTGTGAATTGAGCTGCTATAAACATTAATGTGGCTGTGTTGCTGTATTTTGCTGATTTTAAGTCCTTTGGGTACAAACTGAGGAATGGCATAGCTGGGTCGAATGAAAGTTCCATTCCAAGTTTTTTTAGGTATCTCAATACTGCTATCCATAATAGTTGCACAAATTTGCAACCCCACCAGCTATGTATGAGTGTTGTTCTTCCCCACATCCTCACCAACATATACTGTTGCTTATATCTTGATGACTGCCATTCTTATGGAGTGACATGAAATCTTACTTTTAAATTCCCTGCTCATCTTTAATATTTGACATGAATCAGAGTTTTTGATGCAACTGTCTCTTTCAAAATTCAATGCTGGGTTACTCTTTTAAATGAGTACCTACATATTGACTTCTAAGTCTCACTTTATTCTTGAACTCCAGAATCATCAGTCCAATACTGTTTGTGGTAAAAATAAATGGGAGATCCACATCCACACCTTCAAGTTAACTGGCTAAAACTGAACTCCTGGTCTTATCTACCCCATATCCAGCTCCAGTCTTCATGTCAACTCTAATCAAATCTAATTTACTCCAATGCCTTAATAAATGTCATTAGCATTCTTCCAGAAATCCAACACAGGCATATGTGTGGAAATGTCGTCCTTCCTTCACTTTTCACCTCTGGTTGCACACTTTTTATCTTCAAAGAGTTCTTAAATAAACTTTAGTATCTCAATATCCATTGTTATTTTTTCTACTTTAATTGTTCATATTTTCTCATCATAAAAACTAAAAGATAATTTATTGCATGATATCTTTGCTTTCCTTTTTCTCCAAGTACACACTATTGTGTGCTATTCTTCCAGAGAAATCCATGTAAAGATCAAATACACTCCTGTGACTTTGTAATTTATATCCTTTGTTGGTTCCATCAAGGGAAGAATCATTTGATGGGTCTATCAAGAGAAATTCCACATATTACCACACAAAAGTGTTGAGTGAAGAAAGCATCCTTGGATTCAGAGAGTATTCCGTAACGATGTTAGGAGATGAATGTACAATGGATTACAGAGTCAACTTAAAATAGATTTCTATTTAAAATCTTATAAAAATAGGAACTGTAAAAATAGTTCATTCAAGAGGTTTCTAATGGATTTTAAACTATCAGCTTCTGATTAAAGATAAAACATCAAAATTAAATCAAGGAAGGAAGCCTGCTAGCACTATGGTTCAATAATATATTGCAAATTATAACAGAAGTTTAAATAAAGTAATACCATTGTAAGAAGGTAGTAGGATTGTAATTATTGCTTGTCAAATCACATAACTCCCTGCTTCAAAATCTTAAGAAAATTATATAAGAAATATTTATATAATTTAATAACATTATTTAAACATAAAAACTCAGTAAAAACTGCTAAAATATGATGAAAAGTGTTTTTTATAAAGGAAATATGGAAAAATATGCATTGTTTTGAAATATGTTTTCTGATACATTTGAAACATTAAATAAGTTTGGAATTCAAACCATGTTAATAAAAGTAAGAAGACTCTAAGTTATATAACTACCAGTCCTCATTGAAATAATCCAGTGGATATATAACAGAACAATGCAATATGAACCAAATTCTACTTCAAAACAAGGGAAGTTATGAAAAGGAGAGTTGGAGGAGGAGGAACTGAATGCTTTCTATAAGGTAAATCAGAATATATCATAAACTACAATAATTAAATCATGATAGAATTATTCTTAGTGGAACAGAATATATTTTTTAAAAATCTAGAATTAGATGCACATTAGGCAATTTAGTAAATGGAAAAGAAGGAATTATGATTACAAAGCAAAATAAAGTATATTTAAAAGCCATAGTATTCCATATTTAATCATTCATGTCAATATTAGACACACAGAAATATACAGGCATTACCCCATGTCTTATGTTAAAATAAGATCAGGATGTATAGAAGGCTTTAAGGTAAAACATAGGTATGAAATTTTTATAAAATGTGTGTAGATTTTTTTAACACTTGAGGTTAAGAAGCCTTTGTAAGTTAACTCCAAATTGAGAAGCTGGATTCCAGTTTTAAATTGTTTCCTGAACAGACTAGCACACCTGTGGCTGCTGAGGACTGGGAGGCAGAGCTGCTCAGTCCACCTGAGGGCAAGGTGAAGTGTGGGCTCACTGCACAGGGGGATGTGGTAATAGCCATCACCCTTAGCTGTGTCCTTTGTCATAGAATAAACTTTAAGGAAATAAACAGACAAACAGAAAAATGTATGGGCAGTCTCAAAAGTTTCATTGCTTAATCATGAGTATTCTTCTAATCTTGAGTGGAAGCTAGTTGCTTAAAAGGAGATCAACTAGGTAAGTAAATGGATGGATTCTCCTTATACACAGGCTTTACAAATTACTTTCAATACCTTAATGAGCATGCAAAGAATACCAGTAAATCAAGGGAATATTATAATTTTAATGGGAGTGAAGTGGATAGCGATTTCTATGAGTAAATATTCAAGAGTAATTAAATTTTCTAAGGGTTGTAGGATTTAAATAATTTTATGCTTGTTTCTTTGTCCATGACTTCATTTGCTCCTTTTAAAAAGACATATTTATTGATTTAAAATGAGATGTATTACAATTAATGAAGGGAAAAAGGATAGTTATATAGAGCAATTTCCACATTAAAAGTCAAGGAATAGTTTGGCACACAGAAATTTCTAAATGAGTTTTCTCTATAATGAGGAGTTTGATAACGTTTAGGAATATCTATGTGAAATATTTATATTAACATAATATATTTATTTGTATTAAATATAAATATTAATGTTTAACCTAGAAGTTTTCAGAGTGGGAACAATGATTTAATCGCTGTGGCAAAAATAAAAAGGGCATGTCTTTTCATGTTGTATCAGTAAGAAGGCACTGTCCAAGATACATGTATTGCTTTTAATTTTTATGGTTCTTGTCTTCAGAGAGAGAAGGAATGGAAGAGTCAATGTATTCCATCTACAAATTAAGCTATTGATATAGCTTATACTTAAATTATTTCACATACCATTTAAAATATTATGGCTTTGAAGAATATTTTGAATCTATCTTACTACATAATTCAACCTAAAGACCAGATGATAGAAAATAACTTGAGTAAAAATAATTCATGAAGTGAGCTAATAAAGAAAATCAGGGACAGGCAGAAAAAATGAATGATGGTGAACAAAAACGTGAATGTGGGGAATAATGATGCAAGCTGATGCTTTGGGATTAAAGGATGAGCATCCCACCTACCTGTGCCAGCAGAGAGTTCCCCTAGCAACTTCAAGGTATGAGAAACATAGATAGGTTTGTTCCTTTTAAAGTCATCATTACTTCACAAGACACACAGCTATTAATAGCTCTTATTTTTAGGAATGAAGCCAATTATCAGGACTGGAATAATAACAAGTATCTGCCTTGGTGCTGGCTTTCTGGAGAAAATAGTTCTTTCCTGTACATTATTTCCCCCAGGGGTCAAATGTCATTAGCTGCAGAATAGAGCAAAATGGAAACTGACCAATTCCTAGTGATAAGTAGTAATTAAATGGCTCTGAAAACACCTTTTTTTAAAAAAAAAAATGGACGTTAAATGTTTACTAGATTTTAAAAAATTATCAAAATCCCTAATTATATCTGTTTCGCATTAATATCAGGCTAATGCTACTATGTTCCCTTACCTGTTCATTCCTCTTATGGTTTTGAGAAATAACAAAGTAGGATTTGAGGATAACAGAAGTGTTTACAATAAAGAGAATATTAAAAATTTTCATGTGTAGTTTAATAACTAAAATTATTCTATGTCAAAGGCTTTTTTAAGAAAAAGTGTTGGGGATGAAAAGCAATGTATATTCCTGGGTTAATTATACTTAAAGGGGTTATACACAGTCTTCCAAAACAACTTATTGAAGAATTACAATGGGCTTCCTTGCAGGTTTTCTGTGATTTGTATTTGTACAAGTGTTGTTTGGGATCCCTTCAGTTTACTATAATGAACTATAATATTCTATTCATGTTTAAATAAAGAAAAGATATTTATATAAGGTGATATTTTATTTTATTTTTTTTCTGGAGGCATTAGGTTCCAGAGTTTCAGTCATTTTGAGCCAAGAGAACAGAACTTTTATGATAAACTTACCTGTCATTTCCCAGCATATGAGCTAGAAAAAATAGTTGATAACAAAACAACAAGAGTATGAAGAGTCTGAGAATTAATTGAACTTGTAGTCCAGAACAAGAAGTCTGAATTTCTCCTGCTTAGGACAGATGCCAAGGAATTATGTCTGACCCACAGACTAACAAGCCTAGTTAATCTACACATGTGTGCAACCTGGTTTTTGTTTCTGTAAATGGTACCTGCTTTTGTGAGACCTGGAGAGAAAAAAATCTAGCTTCTTCTCCACAGTTTGATCAAATGGCACAAACACCATTTTCCAATGTGCCATCTTTTCCCACTTCTTATGCAAATGTGGCCACCTGGGATCCAAGCAAGGTCCCTGGGCAGGGCCTCTGATAAGAACTTGATCAAAGTCAGAAGAGGTAATCTGTTTTCTTTTACCAATAGTTAAGAAATATGAATATTTGTATTCCCATATTAATGTTAAATAAAATTCATTAATTATTTGTAAATGAAGAAAGACATTTTATTATATTCCCACAGCCTTTGATACAAGCTTAGTGAATATCATCTTCTTCATAGATATATTGTCATTTCAGTTCTCCCCATGCCTCAAAGAACCATTAAGTGTAACTTACATCCCATCGTTCTCTGTGCACTTGGTGGTGCAGTTCCCGCTTCTCCAGGACTTAATTGATGCATATCATCATTCTTCTGAGTCAACATCATAATAGGGTAGGAAAGGTGGTTTTGTGTCTGAAGCTTGAGTATGCAATTTTTTAATACAGCTCTTCATAAATTTAAACATCCGGTATTCCTGTTACTATTTTGTCACAAACCATGTATCAGTGTCACTTCAGGTACACTGTGAAGCAGCAGTCTTGACAGAATTAGATTTCCTTTAGAAATACCTGTAAAGATGTATTCAAACTAAAAAGTTTTTTTTTTTTTTTTTCTCAGCAAGAGAAACAATAACAGAGGTAAATAGGGAGCCTACATCCTGGGAACAAATTTTTACTCCTCACATTTCAGATAGAGCCCTAATATCAAGAGTATACAAAGAACTCAAAAAATTAAACAATAAGAAAACAAATAACCCAATCAACAAATGGGCCAAGGACCTGAACAGACACTTCTCAGAGGAGGATATACAATCAATCAACAAATACACAAAAAAAGCTCACCATCTCTAGCAATCAGAGAAATGGAAATTAAAACTACTCTAAGATACCATCTCACTCCAAAGAATGTCAGCCACTATGAAGTCAAACAACAATAAGTGCTGGCAAGGATGTGGGGAAAAGGGTACACTTGTACATTGCTGGTGGGACTGCAAATTGGTGCAGCCAATTTGGAAAGCAGTATGGAGATTCCTTGGAAAGCTGGGAATGGAACCGCCATTTGAACCAGCTATTCCTCTTCTCGAACTATACCCAAAAGACCTTAAAAGAGCATACTACAGGGACACAGCTACATCAATGTTCATATCAGCACAATTCACAGTAGCTAGACTGTGGAACCAACCCAGATGCCCTTCAATAGATGAATGGATAAAAAATGTGGCATTTATACACAATGGAATATTACTAAGCACTAAAAAACAACAAAATCATGGCATTTGCAGGGAAATGGATGGCATTAGAACAGAAGTGAAGCATAAGTGAATCCCTAAAAAACAAATGCTGAATTTCTTATTTGATATAAGGAGGGCAACTCAAAACAGAGCAGGGAAGAAGAGCATGAGAAGAAGATTACCATTAAATAGGGACGAGAGGTGGGAGGGAATGGGAGAGAGAATGGTAATTGCATGGAAGATGGAAGGAGACCCTCATTGTTATGCAAAATTACATATAAGATGGTGTGAGGGGGAAGAAAAAAGAGAGAGAGAGAAATGTGTCACAGTAGATTGGGTAGAGAGAGGTGATGGGAGGGAAGGGGAGGGGGGAATAGGAAGGGTAGCAGAATACAATAGACACTAATATGGCTGTATGTATAAACCAATGTGATACTACAATCTGTACATGTGGAAAAATAAGAATTCATACCGCATTTGAATCAAATGTATGATATGTCAAGATCATTGTAATGTTTTGAGCAACTAATAAAAAAATTTAAAAAAAAAATAGAGAAATACCTGTAAAGGGAGAAAGACTATAGGCAAAATCACATGAAACGGGAACAGGAGCAGGCAGAGAAGACCTCCATAACAAAATGCCAGCATCTCTCTACTGACAATGCCTTTCATCAAAGAGGCAAAGTGTAAGTGATGGCAAGAAAGTGCAGAAGAGGGAAATTTTGGTACAATTTTGGTGGAAATGCACATTAGTACAGCCATTGTGGGAAATGGTATGAAGGTTCCTCAGAAAATTAAAAATAGAACTACCATATATGATACAACAATTCCACTATTGGGTATTGATCAAAAAAATAATTCAACATGTAGAAGAAATGTCTATACTCCCATGTTTATTGTAGCACTATTTAAAATAGCAAAGATGTGGAAACCACCAAAGTGTCCACCAGCTGATGAATGGAAAAAAAAGATTGGTACACATTCACAATGGAATATTATTTAGCCATAAAAAGATAGAAATCCTGTCATTTGAAATAACATAGATTAGCTAAGTCTTCATTATGCTAAATCAATTAAGCCAGGCAAGTAAGACAAGGACAACTCCCCTGTAGAATCTAAAAATGTTGAACCATGGAAGTTGTAACCAGCATGGTGGTTCCCATATGCTGGAAGAGTAGACGAAGGAAGACTGGAAAGATGTTGATCAGTGGGTACCAAGTTGTACAGTGGGGTGACTAGAAAATGATAATAATGTATTCCATATATATTTTTATTTTATTTTTTCTTTTTAGATATACATGACAGTTACTGTATATTTTAAAATGGAGAAAAGATCTTGAGTTCTCATCACACAAAAATGTTTGAGGAGATGGTTGTGTATACCCTGTTTTCAGTATTACACAATGTATTACATGTATGGAAACATCATGTTTCCCCATTAATGTGTGCATTTTTGTATTACACATTTAATTTTTAAATAAATATATAAACAAAAATCAACACTGAAAAAATATATGAAGTACTTCTTTACAAGAACAGGGGAAAGGAAGGCGAATTGCATGGAATAGCCTCAGACTGCAGGGCAGCTCTAGGGAGGTCTTAACCAGGTTGATGGGAGCTCCTGGGCAAAGACTGGAACTTAGAGAAATTCTGAATTGGGTGGAAATGCCCAGGCTCTGGCACACTCATTTTTATCAATCACTGGATTGGAGATTGAACAGTGATGTCCATGTGAATGCTGCTGGAAAAACTGCAATGGCAACAACTGGATCCTGTCTGCAGCTGCAGTCCTTGAAGCAAGGGGTATCTTAAGGTGGGGGTCAAAGGATATTAATTTCCTGAGGGGAAGCACGGTGCTAGCTCTTCCCTTCCTGCTGTATTATGGGTTAAAGCCAGTTGAAGACTTTACTGAGTTTTTCTTGGAGCTCCTACTCTTGGTTTTGTTTAAACAGAGCCCCAACTCTACTTGCTAATATCCCTTTGCCTCTAAAATACCATCTGGTCTATTTTCCATCTGTTTTCACTCTGATTCCTGCACATCATTATGGTTGTCATCTTTTGGGGAAATATACATAATATTATTTATAAGAACTTTCTAATATTTATAGTGAGGTTTTAATAAATCTTTCATTGTTATTTTATTGATTTTAAAATAAATGTCAGCAGAATGCATTACAATTCTTATTACACATATGCAGCATGATTTTTCATATCACTGGTTGTATATAAAGTATGTTCACACCAATTAATGTCTTCATACATATATTTGGATAATGATGTCCATCATATTGCACCATCTTTGCTAACACTCTGACCCCTCCTTTCTCTCCCATCATTCCACCCTATATAGAATCTATTCCTCCCATGCTCCCCCTCCCTAACCCGCTATGAATCAGTCATCTTATATCATAGAAAACATCTGGCATTTATTTTGGAGGGAATTGGTTAACTTAGCATTATCTTCTCCAACTCCCTCCATTTACTTGCAAATGCCATGATTTTATTCTATTTTATTGCTGAGTAATATCCCATTGTGTATATATGCCACATATTTTTTCCATTCATCTACTGAAGGGCATCTAGGTTGGTTACACACTTTTAGGTATTGTGAATTGTGCTGCTATAAACATCGATGTGCCTGTGTCCCTGTCATAATGCTGTTTTTAATTCCTTTGGGTATACACCAAGGAGAAAGATAGTTGGGTCAAATGGTGATTCCATTAACAGTATTCCAAGGAATCTGCATATTTCTTTCTTTTTAAAATTTGTTTCAATTAGTTACACATGACAGTACAATGATCTTGACATATACAGTTGAATCAGATGGGATATAATTTCTCATTTTTCTGAGTGTACAGGTTGCAGAATTACATTAGTCATGCAGTCACGTATATACCCACAGCAATAGTAATGTCTATTTTATTCTGCTGTCCTTCCATTCCCCCCTTCCCCTCCCCTCCCCTCCCATCACTTCTCTCTACCCAATCTAATATGACACAATTCTTTTTTTCTCCCCTCACACTGTCATATCTGTATTCTGTATAACGAAGGGGGTCTCCTTCCATCTTCCTTGCAATTCCCCTTCTCCCTCCTTTTCCCTCCCACCTCTCTCCCCTATCTAGAGGTAATTTTCTTCTCATGCTCTTCCTCCCTACCCCATTTTGAGGCTCCTCCTTTATATCAGAGAAGACATTCAGCATTTGTATTTTGGGGATTGGCTAACTTCATTTAGCATATTCTGCTCTAATGTCATCCATTTCCCTGCAAATGTCATGATTTTATTCTCTTTTATTGAAGAGTAATATTCCATCATGTATAAATGCCACATTTTTTTTTATCCATTCATCCATTGAAGGACATCTAGGTTGGCTCCATAGACTAGCTATTGTGAATTGTGCTGCTATAAACATTGATGTGGCTGTGTCCCTATAGTATGCCATTTTTAGGTCTTTTGAGTATAGTCTGAGAAGAGGAATAGCTGGGTCAAATGGTGGTTCCATTCCCAGTTTTCCAAGGAATCTCCATACTGCTTTCCAAATTGGCTGCACCAATTTGCAGTCCCACCAGCAATATATGAGTGTACCTTTTTCCCACATCCTAACCAACACTTATTGTTGTTTGCCTTCATAATAGCTGCCATTCTGACTGGAGTGAGATGAAATCTTAGAATACTTTAGATTTACATTTCTCTAATTTCTGGAGATCAGAAAGATTTTTTATATATTTTAATAGCACAATAATTAAGACCAAGAATCAATAAATGGGATGGATTCCAACTAAAAACATTCTTCTCAGCAAAAGAAATAATCTGTGAGGTGAATAGAGACCCTACATCTTGGAAGCAAATTTTTATCCTCACACATAAGATAGAGCACTAATCTCCAGGGAATATAAAAAACTCAAAAAGCTAAATACACACACAAAAACAAATGACCCAATCAATAAATTGGACAAGGACCTGAACAGACACTTCTCAGAAGAGAATATACAATCAATCAACAAATATATGAAAAAATGATCATTATCTCTAGCAATTAGAGAAATGCAAATTAATCATTTTTAAGATGAAAACTATTATTTAATGAATAATAATGCTACTATGACAATGTATAGTGATTTGCAATTTCCCCATTATCCACAGTAAACTGTTTACATTACTAACAACAAAAGAACTGTGTATAAATATAGTACATAACATGTTCAAAAGAAAAAAGAAAATGCAAAGAAACAAAATTCTAGACAGACATACTACTGGTTATAATGTATCCCAAGTATTACCCAATAGAACATGTTCTTGGCTTAGAACATCTGAATTCTGATTAATAGTGGTTTTTGAGCATTCTTGAGCTGAAATAGTATTTTCTTTTTCTTTTTAAAGTGTTCTTTCTATGACTTCCCTATGGGGAAGTGGAGCAAAAACAGGAAATCTGAAGCCTGCGCTTCCATGAAAATGGAACTTTTATAGTTAAAAATGGTAATTCCCTTTCCCCCAACAGGGTTCATTAAAGATCATGATTCATGGGGCCAATTTTGTCAGTGGCTCCCCTTTAGAGCTCTATTATATGACTTAAGATTAACATTATGAAACAGAGAATAATACCCCATCATATTTTTGATAAATCTGTTTTCGTTTAGATATTAGATATTCCCCAAAAGCTAATGTGTGAGACAATACAAGAAAGTTTAGAGGTGAAAGGTTTGGGTTGTGAGAGCCTTAACCTATTAGTGAATTAATCCCCTGATAGAGATTAAATGAATGGTGACTGTAGGCAGATGGGGTGTGGCTGGAGGAGGTGGGTTATTTTTTAATTTTTTTATTATTTTTTTAATTTTTATTATTAGTTGTTCAAAACATTACATAGCTCTTGACATACCATATTTCATACATTTGATCCAAGTGGATTATGAATGCAAATTAATCAATTTTTAATGTAACCCTTTCCACTCACTTTTTAAAGAGCTTTGGAAGGCATAATTTACAAATAATAAACCAGAGATATTTGAAGTGAAATGTAAATAAAGAAAAAAAATAAAGAAAGGAAGGTCAAAAACTTTACCCATCAAAAGCAAAATACATACAGTTATCAAAAATGAATATTGTGAAAAATGTCCATTAAAACATCTTCCTCCTAAATAGTTTTTCCAATTCTTGAATGAATCTGTCCCTTCTGCCAGAAAGACTTGTTTTTAAATGCCCAGCTCTAAAATATATCTTAGGCTTTATATTTTTTTTCAGACTGAATCCAGAGCAATAATTATTTTACATATTTCAAATAAAAATATACATTTCTTGCACATAAATATATTACTAAATGGATATGTAGATAAATAATTATTTGATCCAAAGTCTACTGCAAATAGAGGAAAAACTGTTCATCAAGTCATTTGAGAGAGGGGGTTTAACTACCAAAAGTGACCCCATACACTGAATGCACATTTATATTATTATATACTGTATAGCCTCACACTTTTTTAAATTGGTTGTTCTAAACATTACAATGCTCTTGACATATCATATTTCATACATTTCATTCAAGTGGGTTATGAACTCCCATTTTTACCACATGTACAGATTGCAGAATCACATTGGTTACACATCCACGTTTATACATACTGCCATACTAGTGTCGTACTTTGCTGCCTTTCCTATCCCTTTCCTAACCCCCTCCACTACCCTACTCTCCCATCATCTCTCTCTACCCCATCTACTGTAATTCATTTCTCTCTCTTGTTTTTCCCCCTTCCCCCTCACATCCTCTTATACGTAATTTTGTATAACAATGAGGGTCTCCTTCCATTTCCATGCAATTAATTCCCCTTCTCTCTCCCATTCCCTCCCACCTCTCGTCCCTATTTAATGGTAATCTTCTTCTCATGCTCTTCTTCCCTGCTCTGTTTTGAGTTGCCCTCCTTATATCAAAGAAGAAATTCAGCATTTGTTTTTCAGGGATTCACTTATGCTTCACTTAGCATAATCTGCTCTAATGCCGTCCATTTCCCTGCAAATGCCATGATTTTGTTGTTTTTTAGTGCTTAGTAATATTCCATTGTGTATAAATGCCACATTTTTTTATCCATTCATCTATTGAAAGGCATCTAGGTTGGTTCCACAGTCTAGCTATTGTGAATTGTGCTGCTATGAACATCGATGTAGCTGTATCCCTATAGTACACTCTTTTTAGGTCTTTGGGGAATAGTCCGAGAAGGGGAATAGCTGGTTCAAATGGCAGTTCCATTCCCAGCTTTCCAAGGAATCTCCATACTGCTTTCCAAATTGGCTGCACCAATTTGCAGTCCCAACAGCAATCTACAAGTGTACCCTTTTCCCCACATCCTCACCAGCACTTGTAAGTGTATTTCTTCAAAAACACATATTCCTTGGCCTGAGTAATTCCACCCATTGTCATACATTGACTGGTTCTGGACTCTCAGTGGTAAGAAAAATATCATTTAGAGACTAGTTGAAATAATAGTTATGTGGTAGTCCTTCATGGAATATAATAAAATTGCAAGCTCATTTGTTTTTGAATGATTCAACTTTATAATTTCACTTGTCTTCACTGAAATATTTATAGTTATAAGTCAGAGAGCACTAAGTGCATTTTTCATTTTTTTTTCCTTTTTCTTCTCTCCCTGACTCCCTCCTTTTCTTCTTCCTTCCATGTCTCTTTTCCTAGCTCACTTTCTTATTCCCTTATTCTTTTCTCACTTTCTCTCTTTAACTTCTTCCATCTCAATTTCAATGACTTTTCACTTACTATTTTTAGGCAATAAACTGGAAAATTAAAAACTAACAATTTGCAGATATTATATGCCAGCTCTCTATTAGACACATTTTCAGAACGCTATTTTAATAATAGCAACATTTATTGCCATTTGGCAGATGTGAAAACTTGATTTTTCCTAACATACAGTTAGAATAAGGCAAATGTATAATACAAATTGAAGTCTGTCTAATGCCAAACCTCCAATAAAAACTCCGTGCTGGACATGGCTTCAGATAGGAATCATAATTTTGAGAAGACTAAGAATTAATAATATTTGTGAAATAAGACATATTGTTCTATGATAGATAATAAAATACAAATAAATTTAAATTGCCAATAATTAGGGATGACACATGTTTATGTTAAAATAATTTCAAATTCATCACTTGTTTGAGCTTGACCATACTTTATCCTACTAATTATAATGTATCTTTGTATGCAGCTTTTTACACTTTGAGCACATGATAGAAAAGACAGAATCCAAAAATAATTATAAAATATTAGGGCGAATTAAATCTCTTGTAAAATCTACCATCCCAAGCCTGGGCATCTGGGAGTTCGTAAAAGTACAGAATGACTTTTTATTTTGTGACTTTGTGAAATTGCTGTAAAAAGTCCAGAAGCCTCAGGAATCAGTAGGAAGAAAAAAACCTGTAATAGTTCTAGGTAGCACATCATCTAAAGAGCAGATTCAACTATGGAAAACACTCAAAACCCAAAAAACATTCTAAAATTAGTGGATGAAATGCAGTGGAAGTTTAAAAACAGATTTGCTTACTATACTGGTTTCACCCGTGACACCAGAACCTCACTGAATGACAAGGCTTACCCGACATTCTACCTTAATCTCAAGCCAACTCCAGTTTTCTTTCTGAGGTGACCCATGTTGGTGACAGTGTGTGCACCTCACCATGGTGTATAAACAATGTGATGAGTAGACTCCAGCTAGTAATCTTCCAGGGCTGATTTTAAATCAGGCCAGGTGTGTGGAGAGACTTTTGCTTTCATGCCCCCTTGGGGATCCATAGCTTCCAGTCTCCCTTGATTTGAAGACATCATGTGATAGTGCACCCTTTCAATGCTGGGTGCAAGTTAGACCAAGTTACAATATAAGAAAAAAAGTTTAAATAAAAGGTAAATTATTCTGTCCAGGATATGAAGAAATTGTACATTGTTGGTTTGCCCCATGAAATGGTACAGCAGCTATGAAAACCAGTACAGAAATTCCCCAAAACATTAAAAGTACAATTCTCCTAGACCAGAAAGCTATTGTCCTCACTTATCTACAATTTCACTTTCCATGACTCAGTTACCCACTATAAACTCTGGTCTAAATGAGAGGTGAGTACAGCACAGTGGACACTTTGAGGGGAGAGGAGAGTGTACAAACTCAATTCTACAGTGCACTGTGACAATTGTTCTTTTCATTAGTTATACTTACTACTCCCATGGTGTAAATTAAACTTTTCATAGGTGAGTATGTACAGGAAAAAGCATTCATGTGAGGGTTTGTTGGTTTCAGTCACTTGCTGTGGATTATGGAACGCATTCTTCCTGGAAAGGGGGACTACTGAACACATGTTCATCAGTGGAGATTTCTTCCCTGTTTTTCTCATTGACATTCTTTATTTTCAGTTAATTTCATGTGAAATGTGTGATTATTACCTCCCATTTGCATTTTTTTCTGTCCCAGAAACCTCCTCGTTCTTTACTTATATCCTTCTCTCCCTATTGTTTCTTTACTACTTTCATTTATTTTCTCAAATTTTTACATGAACAGGTGAAAATTGGTTGGACATAACTAATGGATGCTCTACCATCCATTATTATTAGTTGAGGCCTAGGGTCCAAAGTCATCTCAGTCAGAGAACCTACAAGAATCAACGCTTTTTCCCAAGTTGTCATGATTGAGACCTTTCCTGGTACTGCCTCCTTCAATCACTAGACCCGTGGACTCACTCACAGATGTGAAACAGCATAATCCAGGCTACATGCTTGTGCATGTCCCATAGCTATGAAGTGAAGGGGCTCTGAGAGGCAGCATCTCGTCAAGAACATTGGTTCTGTAAACCTTGAAGAAGTAGTATGTCATTTGTGATGCAACAAAGCAATTATTTTCAGTGTGTAAATGTATTGTATTTGATGGTTTAATACTTTTCATTTTAGTGATGATATAATTTACATGAAAATCACATGAAAAGTTTTAAGTTTACAACTATACACTTACATTTGGAAAACCATCACACATTCAAATATACAACAGTCTCATGTATAGAAGAAGTCATGGATGAAATAAAAAAAATATTGAGAGGTAAATAAGAATACAAATACAATATATCAAGATCTCTGGGACACTATAAAGGCAGTGCTAAGAGGAAAGTTCACTGTATTGATCTCATTCATTAGAATTCAATAGAAAGTCAATGAATAAATGACCTAATATTACATCTCAAAGTCCTAACAAAAGAAGAACAAATCAAAACCAAAAGCAGTAGAAGAAAGGAAATAATCACATCTGAAATTAATGAAATTGAAACAAAACAAACAATTAAAACACTGACAAAACAAAAAATTGACTCTCTGAAAAAAATTTTAAAAAATTTGATAAACCCATAGCCATGCTAACTAAGAGAAACAGAGTGAAAACTCAAAAATTAGTAAAATTTGTGATAAAACAGAAATATCAAATGCACACTACTGGAATACAGAAGAAAATAAAAAAATTATTGTGAATATTTATACTCCAATAAAATAGAAAATCTTGAGTACATCAACAAATTTCTATAGATACATGAACTACCCAATCTGAAGCAAAAGGGTATGTGCAATTTAAATGCATCAGTTTTAAATAATTAAATGGATGATGCCATCAAAAGCCTACCAACCAAGAAAAGGCCAGGACCAGACAGATTCTCACTCAAGTTCTACCTTCAAAGAAGAACTAACACCGATACTACTCAATGCATTCATGTGGAGAGACTTTTGCTTTCATGCCCCCTTGGGGATCCTTAGCTTCCAGTCTCTCTCTCTCTCTCTCTCTCTCTCTCTCTCTCTCTCTCTATATATATATATATATATATATATATATATATATATATATATATATATATATATATAAAAGGTGGGAACCATTTGGAACTCCTTCCATGAGACTACTATCACCCTGACACCAAAACCAGACAAAGACAATTTAAGGAAAGAAAACTATGGCCCATATCCTGATGAACACACATGAAAAAATTCTCAATAAACTCTGGCAAATCACATACAAAAACATATTAAAGAGATAGTGCATCACAATCATGGGGGCTTCATTCTAGAAATGTAAGGTTGTTTCTACATACAGAAATCAAAAACATAATCCATCATGTCAACAGACATAAAGAAAAAGAATTATGATTACCCCAAAAGGTGCAGAAAAGGTATTTGACAAAATACAGCACCCCTTCATGTTCAAAATACTAGAAAAAAGTAGGCAAACTAAGATCATACCTTAGCATTGTAAAAGCTATATATGCTAAAACCAAGACCAAAATAATTCTAAATGGAGAAAAATTGAAGCCATTCACTCGAAAAACCAGAACAAGACAAGCATACCATCTTTCACCACTTTTATTCAACATTATCCTTGAAACTCTAGCCAAAGAAATTAGACAAAAGAAAAAAAATAAAGGGATATGAATAGGCAACAAAAACTATCACTATTTGCTGATGACATGATTGTAAAATGTAGAAGATCCAAACAAGTCCACCAAAAAATTCTAGAACTAATAAATGAATTCAGCAAAGTAGTAAGACATAAGATCAATACCATCAG
Source organism: Marmota monax (assembly GCF_021218885.2). NCBI lineage: Eukaryota > Metazoa > Chordata > Mammalia > Rodentia > Sciuridae > Marmota > Marmota monax. The sequence continues at coordinate 35,018,295 of NW_026693777.1, forward strand.
TCAAACACATTTCTATACATCAGTGATGAATCCATTGAAAGAGAAATGAGAAAAACCACCTTATTCACAATAGCCTCAAAATAAATAAATAAATAAATACATAAATAACTTTAAATTTATCTAAGAAAACAGGTGAAAGACTTATACAGTAAAAATTACTGAACACTACAACAAGAAATTGAACAAGACCTTAGAAGATAAAATGATCTCCCATGCTCTTAAATAGGCAGAATTAATACTATCAAAATGGCCTTACTAACCAAAGCGCTATACAGACTCAATGTGATTCCAATTAAAATACCAATGATATTCTTCAGAGAGCTAGAAAAGGTAGTCATTAAATTCATTTGGAAAAACAAGACCCAAAAGAGCCAATGCAATCCTTAGCAACAAGAGTGAAGCAGTTAGCATCACAATACCAGACATTAAACTATACTACAGATGATAGTGGTGGTACATGCCTGTAATAACAGTGGCTCTGGAAGCTGAGGCAGGAGGCTCATGAGATCAAAGCCAGCCATCCTCAGTGAAAGTGAAATGCTAAGCAACTCAGTGAGACCCTGTCTCTAAATAAAACACAAAATAGGACTGGGGATTTGCTCGGTGCCCCTGAGTGCCCCTGAGTTCAATTTCTGGTACACAATTCCTCTGGTACACCCCCACAAGAAAAAAATTAAACTGATCTACAGGCCAGAGTAATGAAAACAGCATAGTATTGGCACCAAAACAGACATGTAGATTCCTGGTACAGAATATAATACACAGAAACAAACCCACATAAATACAGTTTCTCATACTAGACAAAGATGCCAAAAACATTCAGAGGAGAAAAGAGCCTCTTCAACAAATGGTGCTGTGAAAACTGAAAATCCATATGCAGCAAAATGAAATTAAGCCCCTATCTCTCACCCTACACAAAAATTCAACTCAACGTGGATCAAAGGCTTAGACACTAGAACAGAGACACTGTGCCTAATAGAAGAAAAAGCAGGCCCAAATCTTCATCATGTTGGCTTAGAATCTGACCTCCTTAACAAGACTCCTTAAGCACAAGAAACAAAATCAAGAATCAATAAATGGGATGTATTCAAATTAAACAGCTTCTTCTCAGCAAAGGAACCATTCAAAAACATGAAGAGAGAGCTTACAGGATGAGAGAAAATATTTACCACAGGCACCTCAGATACAGCATTAATCTCCAGGACATATAAAGAACTCAAAAAATCTTAACACCAAAAAATCAAACAACCCCATCAATAAATGCGCTAAGAAACTGAGCAGACACTTCACAGAAGAAGAAATGTAATGGATCAAGAAATATATGAAAGTGAAAGTGAGGTACTAAGTAACTCAAAGCAACTCAGTGAGACCCTGTCTCTAAATAAAATAAAAAATATGGAAAATGTACAATATCTTTAGCAATTACAATAATGCAAATCCAACATCTCTAAGATTCTTCTCTTTCCAGTAAAATGCAATTATCAAGAATACAAGCAACAATAACTGTTGGCAAGAATGTGTGGGAAAATGTACACTCAGACACTGTTGTTGGGCCTGCAAATTGGTGCAACCACTGTGGAAAGAAGTATGGAGATGCCTCAGGCAAGATCAGGCGCGTTCAGGGTGCTATGGCCATAGAGATGGAGATACCTCAGAAAACTTGGAATAGAACCACCATTCGACCCAGGTATCCCACTACTTACTTTATACCCAAAGGACTTAAAATCAGCATACTACAGTGACACACCCACAACAATGTTTATAGCAGCTCAATTCACAATAGTTTAATAATGGACCTAATACAGATGACCTTCAACAGATGAATGGATAAAGAAAAGGTGGTATATATACACATGGAATATCACTCAGCCTTAAACAAGAATAAAATTATGGCATTTACAGGCAAATGGATGAAGGTAGAGAATATCACGCTAAGCAAAATAAGCCAATCCCAAAAAACCAAAAGCTGAATGTTTTGTCTGATATGTGCATGCTAATTCACAATGGGAAGGGGGGTTGCTATGGAAGAATAGATGTACTTTGGATCAGGCAGAAGAGAGTGAAGGGAAGGGAGAGATATGGGGGTAAAAAATATAGTAAAATGAATCAGACATTACTACCATATGTACATATATTATAACATGACCAGTATGATTCTACATCATGTACAACCAGAAGAATGAGAAGTTATATTCCATTCATGTATGACATGTCAGAAAGCTTTCTACTGCCATGTATAACTAATTAGAACAAAATTTTAAATACATTAAAAAAACAAATATACAATAGTCCATTATATCTCAGATATTCCTGAGGTACGTCGTTGTTAACCAAGCCCCACATCCCAACTCAGGCAACCAGAACTCTGATCTTTTTCCTATTATTTTTGCCTTTTTTTAGTTTTGAAATTCACTCTGATTGTATCTACATAAGGTTCTCAGCATGATATTTTGATATCCATATTGGTAGCAAAATGTTTTCTATGTTCAAACTAATTATTATTATCCATCATTGCACATAAAAACTTCGTGGGTGTTTATGTGTGTGTGTTTGCATGTTGGGAGCATTTAAACATTCCCAGCAAATTTTCAGCATACAATACCAAATTATAAACTATGTTGTTCTTGGCTTTTGTTGATTTATTAATTCTAACATTACTTTTTAAAATTTGACCTAATTGTACCTATTTCCTTTTCAACTCTATTTTGGCAATCCCATTTCTCCTCTGTTCCTATATGTTGAATTTTTTGTGAGGGAGGGTACTGGGGATTGAACCTAGGGCCTTGTGCATGCATGACAAAAACTCTATCAACTGAGCTATATACCCAGCCTTATGTTGAACTTTTTTGGTAAGATTTACACATAAAAAATCATACATTAGTTTTCTTTCTAATTCTGGTTTATTTCCTATAGCATAATGACCTCCAGTGTCATCAATGTTGTCACAATTATGTCCTTTTTACATGCTGAATTTTTAATTTCCTTTATTTGCATATTTACACATTATACATTCATTTAACTTTTGATAATAATTCATGGGTATAGTTTGAAATAGGGTCTCCTTAATTTGCCCAGGCTGGCATGGTCCTTGGGATCCTCATATCTCAATAACCGAAGTACCTGGGATTACAATGTGCTCCACTGTGCCCAGCAATCATGCTATAATTTTAAAACAGAAATGATAAACTATTCAAAGAAACTTGGTAATTACTATATGATCTAGGTAAAATATATACACTGTATGGCTCAGGAAATGTAACTCAGAACCATAATAAAAAAATAAAAACGCTTTGCAATTGTTAGGATGGCTATATTATTTTTCTTTAAAAAAAGGAGAGAAATACAACAATTTAAGTTTGCAGTTACTTAGAAAATATGGGACATAGAGGAGATGATATTATAGCTTTCTTATGGTAAAGTGATCACAAGGTAAATCATGCAACCTTGTTTATACACATTGCTTCTGCTTCCTAAAAAAAACCATATTACATTGGACATATTTCTGATGTTAGCAGAAAGCAGGGAGTAAATTCTGTAGAGGAGGAGTAGGCATAATCCTACTATAGATAGGAGCAGGTCAGCAAGGTACATGCCAATATCATTTGAGCACATTAAGTACCAGATGCCTAAGGAGAGGGGTCCATCACACAGGTGAAATGAGTTCCTGAGCTCTCAACAACGGACTAGTCAGGAGAATCTGTCAGAATGATGCTGATTAATCAGTCTTTCAGTTGCTAATTTTATATCTTTGTTTCTTAATGTATATATGATAGGATTCAAGGCAGGGGTGATAGCAAAGTCAACTATAAACATGTATTTATCAACTGATGATTCCGGGAAAGGCCACATATAGATAAATATACACGGAGTGAAATAGAGAACCACCACAGTGATGTGAGCTGACAATGTGCCAAGAGCCTTGGACAAGTCCCCAGAGGAACTTTTCCAGACAGTGACCAAAATGAAGACATAGGAAAGGAGGAGCAGCAAGAAGGTGATCAGGCTCATGAATCCACTGTTGGCAGTGCCAAGAAACTCAAACATGGCTGAATCTGAGCATGCAAGTTGTATGACCCTGGGGAAGTCACAGTAAAAGCTGTCTATGGTATTAGGACCACAAAAAGGCAAGTTTACAATCACAGAAAATTGAGAAATAGAATGGATTGTTCCAGTTACCCAGCTAATGACTACAAATAAAATGCATTTTTTGGGGCTCATAATGCTCAAGTAGTGGAGAGGCTTACAGATGGCTGCATACCTGTCAAATGCCATGGCTATGAGCAGCACCATTTCTGTTCCTCCCAAAATGTGAATGAAGCATATCTGTGCCATACAGCTTTGGAAAGAAATTACTTTCTTCTTCTTTATCAGGTCTGTGACCATCCTGGGAATTGTGGTGGAGGGAACTCCCACATCAATGAGGGAAGGTTGGCCAGCAGGAAATACATAGGAGAATGTAAGTGAGAATCAGTGATTACCAAAAAGATGATGAAAAGATTTCCCAGTATGATCCCTAAGTACAGCAATGAGAATGTCAGCTTGAGAAAAACTTTCATTTCCCAAGATCCAGAGAATCCCAGAAACACAAATTCAGAAACCACAGAATCATTAAATCCATCCATTGACTTGGCCAGGAAAGTTGTTTCCAAACATCTGTGGATAAAAAGTGAGGAAGGATCAGATTCAGTGGTATAAAATGTGCTCCTCATAAGTCCTGCTAGTCTATTGTATGGTTCACAGAAATGATAGTTAGAAATGATTGAACCTGATAGAAAACAAAGTGCAATATAAAAATTATAGGAATATACCATATAACAAATGAAACAGCATCATGTATATCATATGAACACAGATGGGTTACTCTCCTTTTTGTTTCATGAGCAAGCTTTTTGTTTTGTTTTGTTTGCCTCTTAAGGATTTCTATGGTTTTTCTGCCACTACTCTGTAAATGTTCTCTCATAATCTCAAGTGCCAATAATTTCAGCTATTCCTAAGTTAATGCTTTTGTGGTAATTCAAAAAATATTTTTAGCTGAATTTCTTACTTCACTTTCAGAGTTTCCAGGCCAAATTGTTTAGTACATTTCACCGTATTTCATTTTTGTGTTTTATTTATTTATTTATTTATTTATTGAACAATTTACCATGGAGGCCAGGGCACAAATTGAGATTCATAATATTTAACTGATGCTCATCATAATGTATACAAGTGAAGCAAGGGGACAAAAAGACATCAATATAGTTAATAAATAATTGCGTCCAATCAGGAAGGTGGATATTGGTTGGAAAGGAAAGAAAATCAAATACTTCCCTTTTTCCCTCCTCATTTCAAAGCCCTTTCCCTTCCTGCTCTAACATTCTGCTAATGTCACCTGCCTCAGGAATTATTCCTCCTTGCAGGGAGTTATAGGAGTTGTTAATTAATGTCTCCTGAGCTGCTGCTACCTTCCTTGATCACTCCACCATTTGGCCCACCATTTGTACAAATAAGTAGGATGAGGAGAGAAAAGGGGCAAGATAAAGGGAGAAGAGGGCAGGAGAACACAGGAAATCTAAAATGTATAAAAGGGTCAGGTCAGTCCCACTTTTTTGGACACCCTGCTCTGGGCCTCCTTCTTTCTCCCAGAAGTCTGTTTCTATACTTTCAATAAAACTTGCTTTCTACACTTGTCTCAGCATTTCTCAGGTGTTAAATCTTCACATCTGGGAAAACATAACTCAGCCCTGATTGGTTCTCATCACTGGCAGCAACACAAGGACTTACATACTCAACACAAAATTGCCTACAATGACAGAATACCTTTACAGTGTAAAATATGATGATTAAACCTTTATAAATTTAATAGATAACATTTATGAAATGGTTTTTCATGCAAAGCACTAAACTTGGCCCATTATTGGATTTAAACTACATAAAATTCCATTTAATAAAAAAAATATTTAAAAACTGAATTTCAGAGGGATGAAGTATTATAACCAACACTTGAATCCAGACCTCAGCCAATGATAATCACACACCTAACCATGGTACTCTGCTCTTCAAGGCCAGTGTCCTCAAGTATGCAGTACACATCTATTCCAAACATCCATCAATTAAACTGCATTTGACCTTTAGTATCTTTAAATTATTAATGTAATAACTTTAAAAAATCCTTTAATTCCATGTCCCCTTTTAATTCTTCCTTTTCTCTCCAATTTTTCAGGGATAAGTTTGTCTTTACTTTTCCTTCATTCAACTGAACATTCTGGATCTATAGATTTATTTTGCAGAGAAAGAAATTTTAATGCTTAATATCCTATGCAATATGATATTTTAATATTAATTTGCTTAATATCCCTGAAGGATTTGTTACTTTTTGTCATGACCTTATTGCTATAAATTTTCCTACCCTTGGCTTTGTGACTTCTATAACCTTGTTCCCCTTCCCACTTCTTGTTAACAGAAAGTCTATTTTTTCAGGTAGGGGGATGAATTTTATCTATCTAAAATCTATCAATTTTAGACAAAATGACTCTACTCCAGATCAAGATCACAATGCATTATTTTTCTAAATCTATTGTTCTAATTCCATTTCCTCCACCATGAATTTGTCTAAGATGGGGCCTATGATCCAGGACTGTTGGATGAGATGTACTCCAACATTTCCTCTAGAGGACTTTTCTTAAACAAAAGGATAAATCTTTATGTAGAGAGGGATTTATTTATCTATCTATCTATCTATCTATCTATTTATTTATTTATGTTAAGTTATAGATGGACACAATCCCTTTATTTTATTAATTTATTTTTATGTGGTGCTGAGGATTGAACCCAGTGCCTCACACTTGCTAGGCAAGCACTCCACCATTGAGCCACACCCCCAGACCAAGAGAGGGATTTTTTTTTCTGTATTTATTGTTAATGCTAAGCTTAAAGGTGAAACAACCCAGAAATTATAAAACATAAAATAAAATAACAATGAAGAATTAGAAAGATCCTAGGACTTGAAGGGCATATTGCACAACTTATATAAAGCTGACGGTGGTCACTACAGATCCTGTAATGTGTAAAAATAATAATAATAATTTGTTCCACTAAAATCTAGTTTTCTGTTAATCACACATGACTACAGTCTTAATATTTCTACAAAAGTTCTCTCTTAATTGTTCTTTATACTTCCCACTTCTCTGTAACTTTTCTATATGAGACACTGATTATTTGTCACCTGCTAATATTCAATAATTGACATGACTCAGAGTTTTGAACCAACTGTCTCTTTTAAAATCCAATACTGGCTTACTCATTTAAGTTAGTACATACATTTTGACTTCTAAGTCAACTTTATTCTTGAACCCCAGAATCATAAGTCCAATACTGTTTGTGGTATAACAAATGGGAGATCCACCTCCACCTTCAAGTTAAAACTAAACTAACCTAAAACTGAACTCGTCATCTTATCTACCATCTTATCTACCATATCCAGCTCCAGACTTCACATTAACTCTAATAAAATCTAACTTCCTCCAATGTCTTAATAAATGTCATTAGCATTCTTCCAGAAATCCAACACAGGTGTTTGTGTGGAACTCTTCTCCTTCCTTCACTTTTAATATCTGGTTGCACACTTTTTATTCACAAATAGTTCTAAATAAACTCCAGTCTCTCAATTTCCATTGTCATTTTATTCTACTTTAATTTTTTATATTTTGTCATCCTGAAAACCAAAAGGTAATTTATTGCATGATATCTTTGCTTTCCTTTTTCCCCAAGTCCACACTATTGTGTACTAATCTTCTAGAGGAATCCATGTAAAGATCAAATACACTCCTGTGACTTTGTAATTTACATCCTTTGATGGCTCTATCTAGGGGAAATTCCACACATTACAACACAAAACTTATGTGTGATAAAGCATCATTTGATTCAGAGGGTATTTCCTTAATGATGTTAGGAAATGAATATACAATGTAGTTATGGAGTCAACTTCAAAACTGATTTCTATTTAACTTAGGAAAATAAGAACTGTTAAAAATAGTCCATTCAGGATGTTTCTAATGGACTTGAAGCTGCAAGCTAATGATTACAGGTAAATCATTAAACTTAAGTCAAGGAAAGAATCCTGCTAGCATTATGGTTCAATAATATATGACAAGTTAGAGAGAAAGATGAATTCAAGTAATACCATTGAAAAGAAGGTAGTAAAATTGTAATTGTTGCTTGTCAAATCACATAACTTCCTGCCTCAAAATGTTACATGGAAAATATTAAATTTAATAAGATTATTTAAATATAAAAACTCAGTAACAACCTATTAAAATATAAAATGTGTTATTTATAAAGGAAATATGAAAATATGCATTGTATTGAGATTTGCATATATATTTTTATGATATATTTGAAACACTGAATAAGATGGGAATTCAAACTATCTAATAAAAAAAGGAAGACTCAAAATTATATAACTACCGGTCCTCACTGAACTAATCCAAGAATTAACTGCAGTGCAGATCAACAGTTCAGTGGATATCTAATGGAACAATGCAAAGTAAACCAAAGACCACTTCAAAATCAGGGAAATTATGAAAAGTAAATATAAAGGGAGTTGGAGGAGGAACTGAATGCTTTCTGTAAAGCAAATTAGAATATATCACAAACTACAATAATTAAGGCATAATTATTTGACTAAATTTAACAGAATATGTTTAAACAAGTATAGAAATAGATGCACATAGGAAAATTTAGTACATGACAAAGAAGACATCATGATTATGTAGGGAAATGTGAAATTTTTATAAAATGTGTTTGAATTAATTTTTTAAAACTTGAGGTTAAGAAGGCCTAAGTTAACTCCAAATTCAGAAGATGGATTCCACTTTTAAAGTGTTTCTTGAACAGAACACACCTGTGGCTGCGGAGGACTGGGAGGCAGAGTTGCTCAGCACAGCTGAGGGGAAGGTGAAGTGTGGGCTCACTGCAGAGGGTGACGTGGTGATAGCCATCACTCTTAGCTGTGACTCAACTGTCTTCTGTCATGGAATAAACTTTAAGGAAATAAAAAGACAAACAGAAAAATGTATTAAAAGTTGCTTTGCTTCATTATGAGTACTCTTCTAATACTGAGTGGAAATCAATTGCTTAAAAGGGGACCAATTAGGTAAGTAAATGGATGAATTCTTATACAGGCTTTACGAATGATTCTTCAGTCCATCTTAATGAGCATGGAAAGAATATTAATAACTCAAAGAAATAGTATAATTTTTATGGGGGTGGACTTGATAGTATTTTCTATGAGTAAATATTCAAGAGTTATTAAAAATTTCTAAGGGTTGTGTGATTTAAATAACCTTATGGCTGTTTCTTTTTCTACAACTTGATTTGCTCTATTTTAAAAGACATTTATTCTTTTTAATTTAAAAACAGATCTATCAAAATAAATAGAGTAAAAAGGGAAAGTTATATGGAGCCATTTCTATGAATACTTTAGCACTCGGTAAGTTCTAAAGGAGTGTTATCTATCATAATAATTTTGATAACATTTAGGAATATCTATATTATATATCGATATTAACATAAATATATTAATTTGTATTAAATATAAATATAATTATTAATATTTAAACTAGAATTTTTCAGAGTGGGAACAGTGGTTGAATGACTGTGGTAAAAATAAAAGCACCGTGTTTTCACATTGTATCAGTAAGGAAGTGATAGCCAAGATACAGATATTGCTTTTAATTTTTTTGATCCTAGTCTTCAGAGAGAAAGAAGAGATAGAAGAATCAAAGTATTTCACGTACTGCTTAAAAGAATTACAGCTTTGATGAATATTTTGAGTTCATCTCATTATGTAATTTCAACTATGAGGAAAGACCAGAGGACACAAAACAGATTGAGTGAAATCATTCAATGAAGTGAGCTAATAAAGAAAAGTGGAGACAGGAAGAAAAATAGATGATGGGTAGCAAAACAGGGGACATAGAGGATAATAATGCAACATGATGTTGAAGAATTAAAGGATGGGCATCCCCCCTACCTGTGCCAGCAGAGAGTTTACCTCAGCAGCTCCAAGGTATGAGAAATGCAGAGAAATTTGCTCTTTTTTTAGAGGCATCATTACCTTTCAAGGCACACGGCTATAAATAGCTCTTATCTTTAGGAATGAAGCCAATTATCATGACTGGAATAATGACCAGCACCTGCCTTGGTATTGGCTTTCTGGAGACACTAGGTGTTCCCTGCACATTGTTTTCCCTAAGGGTCAAGTGTCATTAGCTATAGAATAGAGAAAAATAGAAACTGACCAATTCCCTGTGATGAGCAGTAATTATGTGGCTCTGAAAATATTTTCTTACTTTAGACATTATTAAATGTTTGTTGGATTTGTTTAAAGTTACCAAAACACTAATTGTATCTGTTTGGCATTCATAACAGGTCAAGGACCAAATCCTACAATGTCCCCTTAACTATTCATTCAACTTATGGTTTTGAGGAATAATGAATTAGAATTTGAGAAATATGGGAGTGTTGAAAATAGAATATTAAAAATATTCACTTGGAGTTTTAATCAACTACTTTTTCTTTATCATGTTAGCAACAGCAACCATAATCAAAGAAGAGGCAATGTTTATATATAATTACAATATTTGTTATCTATACAAACTTTGAAACAACACCCTTTGAAATTAAAAGCTCTGTTCTGCTTTTATCCTTTAACTTCCTCACACTGAGAATGAGGACTTTCTCCTTCTGAAGACAGATGCCAAGGAAATTATGACTGACACACCCTAGCTAACCTACTCAGGTAGGTTAGCTTCTGTTTCTATAAAAAGCATCTGCTTTTGTGAGATCTAGAAACAATCTAAATGCTTCTACAAAGTTTATTAAATGGCATAAAATCCATTTTCCATTTTTCTATCTTTTGCCCATTTTTTTATGCAAATGTGGCCACTCAGTATCCAAGCAGGGTATGTGGGCTAGGCTGCTGGTAAGACCTTGATCCAAGTCAGAAAAAATCTGTTTTTGACCAATACTTTAGAAATATGAATACATATATTCGTATATTAATATTAAATAAAATCCATTAACTGTTTTTCAAAGAAAGAAGAAATTTTTTATATCCGCACAGCCTTTTTGCAAGCTCTGTAAATATTTTCTTCTTCATAGAAATATAATTTCAGTTCTCTCCATTCCTCCAAGAAACATTAAGTATAAATTTTATCCTCATTGTTCTCTGTGCACATGATATACTTTGCAATGACGTTTTGCTTATAGTGGTGCAGTTTCTACTTCTCCAGGACTAAACTGATGCTTATTATCACATATTCTTCCAAGTTATCATCGTGAAGTTGATATCACGTCTGAGGCAAACTTGTTGATTGCTTTAAGTCAATTTTTGAATGCATTCTTCATAAGCTTAAATGTCCAGTATTCTAAGGTGAACTTAGATAATAATAAAAATAGTGTACTCTATATTTTAAAAGAAAAATGATTTTTGAGTTTTCATCATATGTATATGAGAATCATTTGAGGAGATAGGAGTGTTTAAACTGAGTTAAACATTATACAATGCATATTTACAGTGATATATCATGTTACACCATTAATACCTGCAATTTTATATTACATATCAATTAATAAATTTAATTTTTAATTGCTTTTATTTTTTAAATACATGAGAGCAGAATGCATCACAATTCTTATTACACATATAGAACACAATTTTTCAGATCTCTGTATATAAAGTAGGTTCACACCAATTTATGTCTTCATACATGTACTCTGAATAATGATGTCCACCGAATTCCACCATAATTGCTAGCCCCCTGCCCTCTTCCTTTCCCTCCCACCTCTGCCGGAGTCCGGCGACTCTAACACACCTCTCTGCTGATTTTGGTGTTGATTTTGTTCTTCTTTTTCTAGGACTTTGAGATGTAGTGTTAAGTCAGTTATTTGTTGACTTTTTCTTCTTTTTAGGAATGAACTTCATGCAATGAACTTTCTTCTCAGAACTGCTTTCATAGTGTCCCAGAGATTTTGGTATGTTGTATCTATGCTCTTACTCACCTCCAAAAACTTTTTAATCTCCTCCTTGATGTCTTCTATAACCCAGTGTTCATTCAGTAGTATATTATTTAGTCTCCAGGTGTTGGAGTGGGTTTTATTTCTTACTTCATCATTGATTTCTAATTTCATTCCATTATGGTCTGTTAGAATACAGGCTAGTATCTCCACTTTTTTATATTTGTTAAGAATTGCTTTGTGGTATAGTATATGGTCTATTTTAAAGAAGGATCCATGTACTGCTGAGAAGAAAGTATATTCTCTCATTGAAGCTTAGAACATTCTATATATGTCAGTTAAGTCTTAAGTTATTGATTGTATTATTGAGTTCTATAGTTTCTTTGTTCAGCTTTTGTTTGGAAGATTTATCTAGTGATGAAAGAGGTGTGTTAAAGTCACCCAGAATTATTGTGTTGTGGTCTATTTGACTCTTGAACTTGAGAAGTTTGTTTCATGAACGTAGATGCTCCATTGTTTGGGGAATATATATTTATAATTGTTAAGTCTTATTCATGTATGGTTCCAAAAGAAGTATGAAGTGTCCTTCTTTATCCCTTTTGATTAACTTTGGCTTAAAGTCTACTTTGTTTGCTATGAGGATGGAAGACCCTGCTTGCTTCCCCAGTCCATGTGAGTAGTATGATTTTTCCCAACTTTCACCTTCGTTCTGAGTCTCTTGGAGGCAGCATATTGTTGTGTCTTTTTAAATCCAATCTGTTAGTCTATGTCTTTTGATTGGTGAGTTTAGACCATTAACATTCAGGGTTATTATTGAGACGTGATTTGTATTCCCAGCTATTTTTGTTTATTTTGGGTATTTAACATGACTTGGTTTTGTTTCTGGTTAGATTTTCCTTTAGTGTAATTCCTCCCTCTGCTGATTTTCTTTTTTTTTAAATTTTTTATTGTTGGTTGTTCAAAACATTACATAGTTCTTGACATATCATATTTCACACTTTGATTCAAGTGGGTTATGAACTCCCATTTTTACCCCACATACAGATTGCAGAATCACATCAGTTACACATCCATTGATTTACATATTGCCATACTAGTGTCTGTTGTGTTCTGCTGCCTTTCCTATCCTCTACTATCCCCCCTCCCCTCCCTTCCCCTCCCCTCTTCTCTCTCTACCCCCTCTACTGTCATTCATTTCTTCCCCTTGTATTATTTTTCCCTTTCCCCTCACTTCCTCTTGTATGTACTTTTGTATAACCCTGAGGGTCTCCTTCCATTTCCATGCAATTTCCCTTCTCTCTCCCTTTCCCTCCCACCTCTCATCCCTGTTTAATGTTAATCTTGTTCTCCTGCTTTTCGTCCCTACTCTGTTCTTAGTTACTCTCCTTATATCAAAGAAGACATTTGGCATTTGTTTTTTAGGGATTGGCTAGCTTCACTTAGCATAATCTACTCTAATGCCATCCATTTCCCTGCAAATTCTATGATTTTGTCATTTTTTAATGCAGAGTAATACTCCATTGTGTATAAATGCCACATTTTTTTTATCCATTCGTCTATTGAAGGGCATCTAGGTTGGTTCCACAGTCTTGCTATTGTGAATTGAGCTGCTATGAACATCGATGTAGCAGTGTCCCTGTAGCATGCTCTTTTTAGGTCTTTAGGGAATAGACCGAGAAGGGGAATAGCTGGGTCAAATGGTGGCTCCATTCCCAGCTTTCCAAGAAATCTCCATACTGCTTTCCAAATTGGCTGCACCAACTTGCAGTCCCACCAGCAATGTACAAGTGTACCCTTTTCCCCACATCCTCCCCAGCACTTGTTGTTGTTTGACTTCATAATGGCTGCCAATCTTACTGGAGTGAGATGGTATCTTAGGGTGGTTTTGATTTGCATTTCTCTGACTGCTAGAGATGGTGAGCATTTTTTCATGTACTTGTTGATTGACTGTATGTCCTCCTCTGAGAAGTGTCTGTTCAGGTCCTTGGCCCATTGTTGATTGGGTTGTTTGTTCTCTTATTGTCTAATTTTTTGAGTTCTTTGTATACTCTGGATATTAGGGCTCTATCTGAAGTGTGAGGAGTAAAGATTTGTTCCCAGGATGTAGGCTCTCTATTTACCTCTCTTATTGTTTCTTTTGCTGAGAAAAAACTTTTTAGTTTGAGTAAGTCCCATTTGTTGATTCTAGTTATTAAATTTTGTGCTATGGGTGTCCTATTGAGGAATTTGGAGCCCGACCCCACCGTATGTAGATCGTAGCCAACTTTTTCTTCTATCAGACACAGAGTCTCTGATTTGATATCAAGCTCCTTGATCCATTTTGAATTAACTTTTGTGCATGGCGAGAGAAAGGGATTCAGTTTCCTTTTGTTGCATATGGATTTCCAGTTTTCCCAGCACCATTTGTTGAAGATGCTATCCTTCCTCCATTGCATGCTTTTAGCCCCTTTATCAAATATAAGATAGTTGTAGTTTTTTGGATTGGTTTCTGTGTCCTCCATTCTGTACCATTGGTCCACCCGCCTGTTTTGGTACCAGTACCATGCTGTTTTTGTTACTATTGCTCTGTAGTATAGTTTGAAGTCTGGTATCGCTATACCGCCTGATTCACACTTCCTGCTTAGCATTGTTTTTGCTATTCTGGGTCTTTTATTTTTCCATATGAATTTCATGATTGCTTTCTCTATTTCTATAAGAAATGCTGTTGGCATTTTGATTGGCATTGCATTAAACCTATAAAGAACTTTTGGTAATATCGTCATTTTGATGATGTTAGTTCTGCCTATCCATGAACAGGGTATATTTTTCCATCTTCTAAAATCTTCTTCTACTTCTCTTTTTAGGGTTCTGTAGTTTTCATTGTATAGATCTTTCACCTCTTTTGTTAGGTTGATTCCCAAGTATTTTATTTTTTTTGAAGATATTGTGAATGGAGTGGTTGTCCTCATTTCCATTTCAGAGGATTTGTCGCTGATATACAGGAATGCCTTTGATTTATGCGTGTTGATTTTATATCCTGCCACTTTGCTGAATTCATTTATTGGCTCTAATAGTTTCTTTGTAGACCCTTTTGGGTCTGCTAGGTATAGAATCATGTCACCATAATAGTGATAATTTAAGTTCTTCTTTTCCTATTTTTATGCCTTTAATTTCTTTCGTCTGTCTAATTGCTCTGGCCAGTGTTTCGAGAACTATGTTGAACAGAAGTGGAGAGAGAGGGCATCCCTGTCTTGTTCCAGATTTTAGAGGGAATGCCTTCAATTTTTCTCCATTCAGAATGATGCTAGCCTGAGGCTTAGCATAGATTGCTTTTACAATATTGTCCCTCTGCTGATTTTCATCATTGTTTTTCATTTTCTCTTCTTGGAATACTTTGCTGAGGATGTTCTGTAGTGCAGGCTTTCTAGTTGTAAATTCTTTTAACTTTTATTTATCATGGAAGGTTTTTATTTCATCATCAAATCTAAAACTTAGTTTTGCTGAATATAAGATTCTTGGTTGGCATTCATTTTCTTTCAGAGCTTAGTATATGTTCTTCCATGATCTCCTGGCTTTGAGGGTCTGGGTTGAAAAATCTGCTGATACACGAATTGGTCTCCCCCGCCATATGTAATCTCTGTATTGTGGCTTTTAAGATTCTATGTTTATTCTGTATGCTAGGCATTTTCATTATAATGTGCCTTGGTGTAGATCTGTTGTAATTTTGTACATTTGGTGTCTTGTAACCCTCTTGTATTTGGTTTTCCAATTCATTGTTCATGCTTGGGAAATTTTCTAATGTTATCTCATTGAAGAGATTATGCATTCCTTTGATATGAAACTCTGTGCCTTCCTCTATCCCAATAACTCTTATATTTGTTCTGTTGATGCTCTCCCATAATTCTTGGATGTTCTGTTTATGGTTTATAACTGTTTTCACTGTGTGGTCAATTTTGTTTTCTAGATTGTAAACTCTGTCTTCATTATCTGACATTCTCTCTTCCAAGTGATCAAGTCTGTTGGCTATGCTTTCTATTGAGTTTTTTATTTGATTTCTTGTATCCTTCATTTCAAGGATTTCTGACTGTTTTTTTTTTTCAGGGTCTGTATCTCTCTCTTGAAGTAATCTTTTGCTACCTGTATTTTGCTCTTTTATCTCATTATTGCAGTGATCAATTTTTGCTTGTATTTGCTTATTTATGTCATTCTTTAATTCACAGATCATTTTAATTATGAACCTTCTGAACTCCTCTGACATTTCATCAACTTTGCTGTTCATAGGTTCTGTTATTATAGTATCCTGGTTCATTTGGGGGCACTTTCTTCCCTTGTTTTTTCATGTTGTCTTTGTATCTTACTTTCTTGCAGTGTGGATCTGAGATATTATAATTTCTTCCCTATATTCTTGTAGTACTTGTACAGATTGTCTGTACCTCACCTTGATGTTGGGCTTCCAGACCCTGCTGGTGTCCCTCAATGAATGCTACTGCATCCTGGATCTGAGACCTGTGTAAGTTGGAGGAGATAAATCTGGGCTTCTGCAGTTGAATTCCTGTGGTAGTCTGCTGTCAGAAGGGGCGGTCCTGCACCAGAGGCTAGGCTCTGGCAAGTATCTTCCCTACTGGAAAGGGCCTGAACCAGGCATGCTGTATGTCTGGGCCCTGCAGAGGCCACTCTGGGTGGATCTGGGCATTTGGGCTTGACCTCCTGTGGTAGTCTGGTGGTAGGAAGGGGTGGTCCTGTGTCAAAGGCTAGCCTCTGGCAGTGTCTGCCCAGCCGCGGGAGGGGTGATCTGTGCATACTGAGATCCTGGATCCCATGTGGGCTGCTCTGGGTGGTCTGGGCTTGACCTCGGCTCCCATGGTATTTTGCTGGTCAGAGGGGGCAGCCCTGCACCAGAGGCTAGGCTCTGGTGAGTGTCTGCCCCACCAGGAAAGGGATAGACCCGGCCTGCTGTGCCCCTAGGCCCAGCAGAGGCTAGTGTGAGTGTATCTCCTTTTTAAAATTCATTTTTATGATATAGACTTAAGTGTATAACATGATGTTTTGATGTACATGCACTTAGTAAAATGCTTTTTATACTAAAAAAAATGAGCACATCCATCACTTTACACAGACATGCTGGGTGTGTGAGTGTGTGGGTGTATGTGTGTATGTGTTTGTGTGTGAAGGAATATGTGTCCCTGGAAATTCACACAAGTGACCTTAAGCTGCCCCCATAGGCCAGGGGTGGCAGTCTTCCCTTTCATCCTTTGGTCTGCTTCTCACTGGGCCTCTTGGTCTTGATTGATAAACACAGTGGTGGCCACTTTGATCAGCTCACTGGCACACTTCCCAGCAAAGCCCTCTAGGTTTTGTAATTTTCAACAGATGTCACTCTGGGCTCATCCCACAAAGGCTGCATTGATCATCCACTGGTTGTCTGGTGTCTCTGGATCAAAGGAAGTGAAAAGCCGAAAGGCCTCACACAGTCATTCCTAGAATTGGCTGAGGCTTTCATCAGGCTTTTGAAGCATTTCTGATATCTTGTTCATGGTTTGGGCTTTTCTTCCTTCTTCTTTCAGGCCTCCTATGAGGGCTTCTTGGTATCTCTTTATCTTGTGGAGGTCTTTCTCCTTGTTGGAATCCCACCCTTGGTCTGTGTTAGGGAATTTGTCCTAGGCCTAGGTTTAGATATTGCCTTGTGCATTTGGAGCATGTTCCTCTCGCCTGTTCCTATAGCTTCTTGGGTCACCCATCTGTGCTCCTCAGTATCGAACAGAGATAGAAGGAGCTGGTGGAAGTACACCCAGGTAGAATGTAATCTGTTGCATCAAATCAATCATGGTCTGATGCTTCTCTGTGTAGGAGGGAGTATGATTCTTCCAACTTAAAAGATTGGTGAAAGTGAGAGGCTGCTACATATAAATGCAATGTTCTCCCAAAACATTTCCCTCTTGGTCAAGATATGCAGGTCATCTAGTCTCTAATAGGGGCATCTGGAGAGCTCTTATCTGGGTAGTGGCTCTGGTTTTAGGACAGTTTTCCATTCTGGTCTCAGAGGGTGGAGAAAGAGTCTTTTGTTCTGGGGAAGACTCTGGCTCTGAGGACATCATGGAGGAAAGGGTAGCTGGTGTCAAAGGACCATCATCTGCTGCTTCTGAGGATGAGGGGGCTGAGGGGGCAGCCTGTTTTTCCAGTGGTCCTGGCAAAGCTGGGTAGAGTGCCACATAGGGTGGTCAATTTTCTTCTGGCTCACTGGGCAAAAATCTTTTCTGTCTATTCTCTATCAGGTTTTCTCTGTCTGGCTGCCTTCCATTGAGTCTTAGAGGCTGCTAGCTCCAAGCTAACATCAGCTTGGACTGTCTATCTAGATAGGATCTCAATCAAGGGGGCTGTTTCTGTACTATTTCTTGCTAGTGATCAATATAAGGGAACTGGTTTGGGGTGTCCAGGGGTTCCAACAACAATTAAAAGGATCTCATCAATGACTGTCTCATCTAAAGATCCTTCTGGTGGCCAGTCCACACCTAGGGTGGGCCTTTCTAATTCACAGAGAATGTGCAACCTTTGTGGAGTGAGTTTCACCCCATAGTTTCCCTTAAAACCCTTCTTAAAATTTTTCAACATACATTTCAAGGGGTTCAAGGAACTCTGTTTACTTTGTGTGTCTCCCATGTTCCACCCTGTGTTGGTGTCGCACACTTCATCTATCTCTGGCCATTCCCCTCGCGGGGACTTAGGATCCTCTTAATCTTACAGGTTGGTATTAACCCCCAACCTGGAGTGTTCACCTAGATGTTGGTTGGTGAAATTCCTCCAGAGAATGTATGAGGTGTCACAGAACCACAGATAGGGGACTCCACATTAGCTTTGGCCCTTTGGTTGGGTGGGAGCCCTTTCCTTTGTCTGTCTCATTCACACACTTTCACACAGATATGGTCAGAGCAAAATTTCTATACCACCCAAATCCCCAAAGTTCCACAAATTGCAAACCAAAAAGGGAGTCACAGTTTCTCCTCTGCTTGCTGAACCTCTACTCAGGGGACACCCCGGTCTGTTTCAGCTCCAAATACTTTGGAGGGTACTAGGGACCCACAGAATTTGATCAAGCCTCTCTTTCATCTGCTTAGGTTTCTGTGGGGCAGTCAGGTGGGCTACCACAAATGGACCCATGTCCTTACCTATCCAGTCAGGTGGTGCTCCAAGTTTCTAACTCTGGTCCCTACTCCTTGTGGATTCTATTGTCCTCTGGGGTGACAGCTCCAAGGTGCCAGATAAGTCATTCCTCCTCCAGGCAAAGAGAAACCTGTGCCCACTCAGGGGAAACATTGTCTTCCACTGTCCTGGAAAAGCCAGCCACTGGAGACAAAAGAGGCAGAATAGCTGTCTTTACCTTCTCTGTCACATCTGCGGTGCCAAAAATGTTGTAGGGTCAGAGGTGATATGAAACCAAGGAATTATCAGGAATCAAATTTATTTGGCTGCAACCAGATTCAGAGGGAAAAGCTTTCACTCTAATCAATCAATCCCCTTCCAGTTCAGGAAGATTTAGAACTTTATACACAGTGTATGGGGGGAGGACCTCAGAGGTTCACAGTCTACAGAAGTTCACATGGCAACAGGTTTTTTCTTCTCTTTTTGGCTCCTAGCTTAGGCCAGGTTTCACAAAATAACCCCAAGGACATTCTCTCTCCTTTCTCTGTGAAAATCAGTGCCTGGGAAAGGGAGTTTTTATTTTGTTTTGTGTCTCACCAGCTGCCCTTCAACGACATAACTCTGAAATGCAAACGCCTCTGTGAAAGCCTGCAGTTAGTTTTTCTTATCACACTGTATTTCTCCAGGCATGTCCCCTGTCAAGAGAATCTAAGAACTACTATGGTGGGACCTTCTAGAGAAGTTTAATTAATATTTTTCTGTGGAGGAGGGAGTGCCACTACACCCCCATCAAAATATAGGCAAAAACAAAAAAACTGAACACCCCCAACCCCAAATATCATGCAAAAAATCAAACACAAACAAATGGACCCAATGGAACTCTGGCAAGTGCTGGACATGTGTATTATCTTGGTTGTGGTCATGGTCTCTCAGGTATGTGCATGGGTCAATCTCACCACACTGTGCACATAATTATATACAGCTATTTTATATTAGTTTTATTCAAGTGCAGTTGTAACTTCCTAGTTTAGAGCAAATCCATCTGTTAACTGTTTCTATAAATAATAAAAAGTGTATATATAGTTGTCACCACTTATCCACAATTTCACTTTCCACATTCTTAGTTCCCCACTATAAACCATGGCCTAAAAGAAAGATCAGCATAGGACAGTGGATATTTTGAGGAGAGAGCAGAGAGCTCCAACTCACTACTGCAGTGCACTGTGACAATTGTTCTGCTTCATTAGTTATTGTTGCTAATCTCATCCTGTCAATTAACTCTATCATAGGTGAGTTTGCACAGGAACAAGCAAAGTTATGAGGGTTTGTTTGTTTCAGACATCTTCTGTGGATCATGGAATTCATCCTTCCTGGAAAGGGGGACTACTGAACATCTATCCATCAAAGGAGACTTTTTCCTTGTGTTTCTTGGCTTGCCATTTTTTATTTTCAGCTAATTTGATGTGAAATGTGTGATTATCACCTGCCTTTTGCATCTTTTTTCCTGACCCATCTACTCACTTCCGTCTTCTCTCCCTCATTCTCTCATTGTTTCCTTACTACTTTCATTTGTTTTCTCACACCTTTACATGAACGTATTTGCTTTACCATCCATTATTGTATCCTGAGACCTAGATCTAACGTCATCTCAGTCAGAGAACCTAAAGACTCAAGGCTTTCTCTCAGGTTGGGACTCCAAAGATTTTTTCTGGTGGTGCTTAATTCAACCAGAGACCCTTGGACTCTTTCACAGATGTGAAAATGCATAAACAATGGTATGTGCCTTTGCAAGTTCTGTAGCTATGAAGTGAAGGAGCTATGAGAGGCAGCATCTGGGCAAGGACATTAGTTTAGAGGAGAACTGGAGGGAGTATAGGATTTCTGTGGACCTTGAAGAAGTACTAGGACCTTAGTGATGCAATAAAGCAATTCCTTACAGAGTACAAATGTTTTGTAATTGATGATATGACACTTTTTATTTGAGTTATGATATAATTTATGTGTAAAAACATGAAAAGTCTACAGTTCCAAAGTTACACGTATACATTTGGAAAACCATCACACCATCCCAATTTTACAACAATTTTGTTAAACCCCAGACTATGCTGTGGTACTTCATAGTTAACCAAGCCCCACACCGCAACTCAGACAACCCAGATTCTGATTGTTGTTCCTACAGTTTTGCTTTTCTTTTAGTTTTTAAATGTGTTTTTATTGTATCTGTTTAAGGTGAGCAGCATATTTTGATATCTGTAAAAATATACTCAAACAAATTAACATTATCCTATCACTTTACATAGAAACTGTGCATGTATGTGGGGAGAGCACCTACAAATTTTCACCATATAACACCAAATCATAAATGATAGTCTTCATGCAATATAGTTCCCTAGATTTATTCATCCTAAAAATATATTTTAAAACATTGACTCGCTTCTTTCTATTTTCTTCCCAATTGTCCTTCTTGTAATTACTTTCCCCCCTGTTCCTATTTATTAAGCTTTGTAAAAAATATTTCTGCATGTAAATTAGGTCATATATTATTTTTATTTCTGATTGTGCCTTATTTAGCTTAATGACTTCTAATTTCATCCCTGTTGACCAAATGACAATGTATTCTTTATACATGATAAATATTGTTCCATTGTATTTATGTGTGCCACATTTTCTTTTTTCATTAATCCATTGATGGATACTAAAGGTAACAATGTCATGGCTTTGGGGAATAATGCTTCAATGAAAGTGAGAACACAGATATCTCTTTGAGGCCCCTATTTCATTTCTTTCCATATTTATCCAACTGTATTTATTGCGTCATACAATAAGTTTATTTGTAATTTTTGGCAATCATTTATACTGGGATGCATACCTACTATATAAAAGAGTTCTTTTTTCCACATCTTCAACAAGCCTTGATATTTCTCTTTAATTTTATTTTTTTTAATTTTTGATAATAGAGATGAAACCCAGGGTACCAGGCATGCTAAGCAACTACTGTACCACTGAACTACATCTCCAGAACTTTATATTTTGAGATAACATCTTCCTAACTTGCCCAGGCTGGTATGGAATTTGGGATCTTCCTGCCTCCGCCTCCCCAGTACTGAGCATTATAGGCATCCGGTTCCATCTGATCTTTCTCTTTTTCTTTTCTTCTTTTTTTGATAGCATGCATCCTAACAGTTTAAAGGGTTTTTCTCTCATTGTGGTTTTGAGTTGCATTTCCAGAACCATCTAATGTGTTCCCTTGTAATCTAGGTTTCTTCACTTTAGATTCATTTACATGCTTGTGTGTCCTAGTAATTTCTATTCATTTCTGAGTCACATTCCATTACACGCTTAATTTCTTATTCATTTTCCACTCAAGACATTAGGGCTATGTCCATTATATAGTGGTTAATTATAAAATTTTGTGAATACTCATGGACTTGTGATACATATGGGTTTTTCCCCCACCCCCGTAAATAAATAGCCAAGAGTGGGTTTGCTGAGTCAAATGGTTTATTAAATCCTATAAATCCTTCTAAGAATTATGTTCATAAAAATGAAGTGTATAGCTAATATACATAAGAAATTATATACATAAGCATATATTTCAAAGTATTGGTGCAACTCATTCAGAAATTTTCTCTAAAGCAGTATGGCTCTCCATAATGCTGTGGAAAATGTGACATTTTGTATCACAAATAAAATTGGTAGGTGGCCAATTTGACAACAAGAGACTAGAACTAAGTAATTTCAGTGTAAAAGCACCCAGTTTTCCCTTGTGAAGTCAAAGGACTTTAATGGACATGTTCATGGAACACAGCCCACTCCCAGCTAGACACATCAGATGACAGAGACCCTGAGCACTGTAGATTATCCCACAGCCCAGGTCTCCTTGAGAGGTGTCACTCATACTTTGTATTGATTTACAATTGACTATTAAAAATGCTATAAAATTTAATTAATGTTAATAACCAGGGAAAGAATTCAGTGTGATTCCTTTATTATGAAGAGGTGCTAAAGGTAGAGAAGTTATATTTTCATGTTCCCATTGTTAATTTTTGTCATCAAATACTTCAAGGCAGAACTCTTCCTAAAGACAGAGTATAAATAAGTGGAGCTCTATAAGAAAAACCAGAGAGTCTGAATATACTTAACATGCCAGGAGCTTCCACTCATATTGTCTGACCTAATTTTTACAATATCCCCATAAAGTGTACCTCATTGTGGAAAGGTTGCATCTGGGGAAGTTCAACTTGTTGGAATTCACAGAGCCGGAAGGCAGCATGACTGGGGTGCACATCTAAAGGGCTCTGGCTCCTATTGCTAAGGTGCCATCCAGACTCTCTAGTCCTAGTGGCTTTTTTCTTTTCCATGGCAAATGATTAATTTTTATAGATTGTCAGAAGCTTTTATCCATATGGTTCTTTGCTGTAGAAGAGCTGGAGGCACAGAAATAATTTGAAAAACAACTTTAAATTATTTTAATAAAACTTCCTGGATCTCTTGTTGTGTGTATATAGGAATTTAATATAAAATTCACCAGAAATTTACTTTAAATATGAGGAAGAATGGAAAACACAGATTACATTAAGATAATATGATCAGATTTGTGGTATAGGCCCTTAACATCATTGTTTGTGATCAGATCTTTTTCATGAATAATGCTGATTCTAAGTGTGACTAGAGCTTGGAATATATCTTCAACCCAAAGAAACAAGAAACACAGTTTTATTTGGATATTGTTAATTAAGAGTATTATTATTAGTGTTGGACATATTTAGTACAGATCATATCATCTAGGGTGATAAAGTTCTGTGTTTTAGATAAGTGAGGCATATGGAAAGGTTGATACCTCTTAGTTTCTGAGCTTCCTAAAGTGGGAGTATCATTTGATAATGCACCTTTTCTTAAATACAAAAGAAAAATAAAACACAACTATTATATACATGAAAGTGCAATAGAATTTATATCTTTAAAGTCATTTGATATATTTTTCAGATGGTCAATTTCTTACTTTATTTTGTCTGTAGTTCTTGAACAGGAGCTAAGATGCTGATTTTTGGTATATCAGAAGACAAATGACTTCTGTTGATGTTAGATGGTGACATCTTTGGTAGCTGAAACCATAGGTGGCAACTGTCTTACTAATCATGTTCATGGCTGAAGGAACACTTGAACTTCTGGTTTTAAGGTACTTGTGCAAAGCAGAGAATCAGAATATTTTTCAGAGGACAGAATTATACACACTCATTGATTAATTAGTATCATGTAAATTAAGAGCAATAATGTTCAACTTGCACTTCTGTAAGAACAAAGTCATATTGAAGGGTGTTTTTTGTTGTTGTTATTGTTTGTTAGGTTGGTTGGTTTTTTTTTTTTTTTTTTTTTTTTACAATTTTTAGTGATGTCTCTTTATTGTAGGTACCAGAAAGGCGACCTGCCAGCATGTCCTGGCAGCCTAAAATGCCCACAAAACATTTTGTTGAGAAAGACTGGATGTTCTCCTCAAAATCAATGTACCTCTTAAACATGAAGCAATACTCCAGATACCTGGTCTTTCAAGTGAGATAATACTAAATTACAGAATCTATATAGTCTCCTAGAAGGTCCCAGGAGCTTGCATCCCAATTATATTTATGGGCATATGCATGTCTCCTTTCTTGATATAACCTCCTCACTGATTTTTCAAAAAAATTAGCTTCCAAATAAACTAATTACAGTTAAATTTAGTCTCACATACTGTTTGGAGGGAATGGATTTGAGCACTAACTAGAGTTAGCTCTACCTATGTAACCATTTTTTAAGATGATTTCTGACATTCAACAAAGCAAGTTTAAGGTTACTTGAACACTGTGGGAAACCAAAAGGATGTAGTTATATTTATGGCCAAATAATTTCAAATTAATATGTATACCCTTATTTATTCAATTTCTCCCTCTCCCCCCCAAAAAATTCACAATGGATTATCATTTTGAAGTTAGTAAAAGGAAATGAGCAAATGCTCTGGAGGAGGAGAAGACCTAGTCTTACTATGGGTAGGCACAAGATATTGAGGTAGCTGATATATTCAGTTGGCCATGTTAACTGGAAAATGCCTAAGTGTAAATGTCCAAAAGTCAGATGGATGTACGGTTTCAGTGTCCGAGGTCAGCAAAATCTGTCATAATGAAGCCATTTGCTCAGTCTTTGTATTGCTATCTTTATATCTTTGTTTCTCAATGTATAGATGAGAGGATTCAAGGCAGGAGTGATAGTAAAATCAACAATAAACATGTATTTGTCAACTGATGATGTGGGGAAAGGCCACATATAGATAAATATGCATGGAGTGAAAAATAGAGCCACCACAGTGATGTGAGCTGACAATGTGCCAAGAGCCTTGGACAAGTCCCCAAAGGAACGTTTCCAGACAGTGACCAAAATGAAGACATAGGAAAGGAGAAGCAGGAAGAAGGTACCTATGTTTAGGACACCACTGTTGGCAGTAACAGCAAACTCAAACTTGGCTGCATCAGAGCATGCAAGCTGTATGATCCTGGGAAAGTCACAACAAAAGCTGTCTATTTTATTAGGACCACAAAAAGGCAAGTTTATAACAAATGAAAACTGAGTTATAGCATGGATCACTCCCATTACCCAGCTGATGACTATCAACAGAACACATGTTTTGGGGCTCATAATGGTCAAGTAGTGGAGAGGTTTGCAGATGGCTACGTACCTGTCAAATGCCATGGCTATGAGCAGCAAAATTTCTGTTCCTCCCAAAGCATGAATGAAGCATGTCTGTGTCATACAGCTTTGGAAGGAAATTACTTTGTGTTCTGTTAACAGGTCTGTGATCATCCTGGGAACTGCAGTGGAGGAAACACCAATATCATTGAAAGACAGGTTGGCCAGCAGGAAGTACATTGGAGAATGTAAGTGAGAATCAACAATTACCAAAAAGACAACAAAGAAATTTCCCAGGATGATCCCTAAGTAGAGCAAGGAGAATGTTATTGTGAGAATGACTCTAGTTTCCCAAGAACCTGAGAGTCCCAGCAACACAAACTCAGAAACTACAGAGCCATTCAGTCCATCCATTGCTTTGATGGTAAGAATTGGTTTTAAACCACCTGTGAATATAAAATGATGAAGAGTCAGAATTCGTGGAATTAACATGGGCTCCCCATTCTGTAGGTCAAAAAAGCCTTAGTAAAAATCATTGAATTCACTAACCAACATGTAAATAAGTAAAGTAATAAAAGCAGCAAATTATTGTGATTCAATTTAAAGAAAATTATACTGTGTACTATATGAGAATAAAATAACTTATTTCCTTTTTGCTATGACCAGAAACCTCTGTTAATCTTGCATTGCCTCTTTCTGTTTTTTTTTCCTAGTCTAAAGATCTCATGTTACCCAAAATGTTCACACACTATTCTGCTGTAATAATCCACAAATTTTTCTTTGATTATTATACATGTCATCAGTGAGGCAGAAATTTACATGTCAAGGTTGTTATTCACATGATGCCTGGGCATTGACATTGGATAACTTATGTCTAATAAAATGAATAGCTGGTAATGAACAAAAATTTTACTTAAATATTAATGATATTAATACTTATTATTTTTATCCTCCATACAGAGCTTAGGTCTAACCACATCATCATTTTTAAAAACACAAATTTCATGTGTAGATATTGTTAAATGAGACCCATTATGTAAATGAAGAATCTGAGTCTTAAATGGATAAGCTCTTAGAGCCAGGACTTGTACCCAGAGATGTAGGATACCATAACCCATACTCTTCCACATGGCACAAGGATAGTCCCTTCAAGGCACTCTGGAACTTGCCCAGATATCATTCAATTGTACTTCCTTTAACATCTGTTGACTCTTATCAATACAGCAAACTATTTAAAACTATTCTATTTAAATATTAAATAGCTGTAACTTGGACCCTTTCTAATTACTCTTTTCTCTACCCAACCCTTCACTGGTAATCCTTACTTCTTGTTTACTCCATAAATCAAAATAATCTAGTTTGTACAGATGCCTTATTTCTTGTGAAGAAATCTGAATTATGAATATTTCATATCATTGTCCATTTTTGGTCATCATTTCCATTTTTTGTCCCTGTAGGATTGAATTATGTTTATCATGACTTTGTTTCTGTAACTCCTTTTGTCTTTGGCTTCTTGGATTTACAATGCTGTTCTCCTTCCTGCCTCTTACCAATGAGATTCCCTCACACTTTTGGCTGAAAATCTCTCAATTTCTAAAGAAGTTCCTTATCTCAGATTAGGAACATAAATATAACTTTTCTAATCCTGATGTTATGGTCCCATTACTTTGTCCACTGATTCATTGAACATTGAGCATTTGATGCAAAATCAAAGTTTCATATGGTGCAGGTACTCTATTCATCCATCATTTCATTCATTTAATCTATTGTTATTCCTAAAGGTACAGCAAGCATGAAGTTCTAAATGTTATATTCTACAAGTGACACACTGAAATTTTTGAAAGAAAGCAGGATTCAAAGGGCAAGTTAAGCTAACAAAAGATATCAACAGGCTTTAAATTCTTTTTGTAATGAGAAAAAATTGAACTTTAGTTTGTTTCATACACTATAAACCTCTTTTTCTATTAATTGCAGCAGAATGCAAACTGACTGTTTCTATTACATCTCATTCCCAATTTTTCTCATTCATTTCTTTAAAAAAAGCTATTGGTGTATAATAATTCAAAAGAGTGGGTGTCATTGTGTCTCATTCATACATGCACATAACAAAATTCAGACTATTTCATACTATTCTGTACTTCTTACTATTACATAATGGTCATTTCTCTTCTGCTTATCCTTCATTTATTTGATGATTCATGGGTTATTCCTATTTTTTATCCAATATCAGTTTTACTGATTTTAAATAGTACATACAGATAAAATTTTAAATCTGTTCCTTTATTTCAGGAATCCAGAGTATAGTGTCAAGAATTGTATGTAGTAAATACATAGAAAGTTCCATCTCAACCCTCCTAACAACCTGTCAAACTCAAACTCACGGTCTCTTAGTAGAATACAATGCTTTAATAAATGTCTTAATTATTCTTTCAAATACCTGAGAGTACTCTTTCTGTCTTCCACATTCCTTCTCCAGGGCTCAATTTTTATATCCAAACATTCAATTCACTTGCTTCCTCCTCATTTATATTGTCATTTTCATTTTTTGCTTTCAATGTATGTATTTTTCCATCTTAACAATTGAAGAAGACATTTTCTCCTTTCTTCCCCAAATTCTGCCTATTCCATAGTCTGTTTTCAGATCTGTCCATATAGTCAAATATGATTATTTGTTGTTTCAACTGAAAACTTTGTTGGGTGTATTACAAATTTATTAAATTTCTAAGGCATATCTCATAAAACCTTGAGAAGTCATCAGTAGAGTTGGAATTTAAAAACTATTTCCATAAACATTTTTTAAGAAAATTAATTAACCAGTTACTGGATAAATTAAAACTGTTTCCCTTCTGTCTATCTTTAGAGAGAGAGAGAGAGAGAGAGAGAGAGAGAGAGAGAGAGAATCGGTAGGACAGGTAAAGGGGATTGGGGTGGAGGAAGAAAGGACTGGAAAAGGAAAGAACTGTGGAGTGAATCTGACCAAACTTGTGAACATGCATGCATTATTGTGGCATGGTCCGGGAGAAAATATTTGGTGGCTGATATGTTGTTTACATATAAGAATATGTCATAATGAAACTAATTTTCTGCATAATTAAAATGCACCAATTAAAATTATAAATATATATATATATATATATATATATATATATATATATATATATACTAATATAATTCCTAAATTAGTGGTGTGATGAAAAGTGAAACCTCCAAAATCAATTTGTGATATACTTACCCACAGCCACCACTACTGGAAACAGGCCCTTGTTGGTGAAGTTCTTTTAAATTCTACTTTAAGTCTGAAATGAACTCCAGTCTGTTTTCTGTGGTGAGAATTTCAGTGAGAATGTGTCCTCCTCATTGCAGTACTCCATGTGGAAGGGACTCTGGTGGAGAAACTTTTCAGCTGTGTGTTTTAAGTGGAGCCATGATTACAAAGACTCTCCCTCTCTTTCTCTCGGGGATTCTTAGCCACCTACTTTCTCTCAACTTAGTGCCCAAGGGATATGAAAATGTTTGTGCTAGATTCGAGTCACTCTATTCAAAGGAAATCAAAAGTTAGTTCAAACAACAACATGATGTTTAGTATTTTTTCTCTGGTGTGTGTAGGAGGATGTGACACTCTTCTATTTGTTGTGCGTCTCTGGTGTCACATGATTGAACCTTAATGTGTGTTCTGGTGGCAACTCTGAAGGTTAGAGTTCTGCTGAGG
This sequence comes from Marmota monax, assembly GCF_021218885.2. Taxonomy (NCBI): domain Eukaryota; kingdom Metazoa; phylum Chordata; class Mammalia; order Rodentia; family Sciuridae; genus Marmota; species Marmota monax. The sequence goes on from NW_026693777.1 coordinate 35,047,774, forward strand.
GCAGTACTGTCCAACTCAGCATCTCCATGTTGTCATTGTGCTGGTGACCTTAGGGTCCACTTGGACTTATGCTTCCTGTAAGTTCAGAGGAGCATTTGGGTCTCATTATTCTCAGTGCTTCCTTCAGTGGAAGTCTGAAGTTCACAGTTTTATTGTGAAAACATACTCTGGGCATTTCTCTCAATGATGAAAAGAAAATGGGTACTGCAATATTAAAACAGCATATAGATCCAGTCTAATTTAATAAGGTTCTTACTATTCACTGGAGACATTTGTTCTGAAGGTGGCCTTAATTTCTCCTGTAGTGTTTTTGCTCACTCTTTGATGTAACAACCACCGTACTTGAACTACATCTTCTACTTCTGTTTCTACATATAGAGTGAGCAGAGCACATACTGTAATCTCCCCATCCATGATTGCCCTTTAAGTGATATCAGGTTTCCATTAGCAACCTCAATGTGAGAAAAGGGTGATTAGAATCCAGTAAGACTATTTGAAAAAAAAAGGAGATCATATTTTTACAATTTTAATTATAATATTTTGTTTTGATGGCTCTGCACAGTGACTATGAAGACACAGTTGTTGACATGAGTCAGTAGTAATAGGACAGCAATTTTTTTTTTACAATTGAAAGTTTTATTTTTTGGAAGAAAAGGCCTGGAGAATTCTATGGTTTAGATATAGTTTATCCACCAGAAGTTCATTTGCTGGAAGCTGGGTCTCTAGTATAGCAATTTGAGGAGGTAGAACCTTTAGAAGTGGAGCCTAGTATAAAGTAATTAGGTTATGGGACTCCACCCTCATGAATGGGTTCATTCTTGTGGGAGACTTGTCTTGTGGGAATCATTCAGGTCTCCTATGACTGGGTTTTCATGAGTTGGTTAATATAAAGCAAGGCTATCCCATGCCTTGGGCCCCTCTGTATTCTGCCAGTTCCCTTTCTACTTCTCTGCCTTCTGATGCAGCAAGGATGCCCCTCATCAGGACTCTTGTGTCTTCTTCTTTGGTCTTTCTAGCCAACAGAATATAGAACCAAATAAACCTCTTTTTCTTCATAAAGTACCAAGTCTCAGTTTTTTTTACAACAATATCAAAAGAGACTGAGATAGGGAGAGAATACGAGAACCTAGAGGAAGCTGCAGAATGTTAAAGAGGGAGAAGAGAAAGGAAATTTTTCATTTTCTTATTCTTTGTCATTATGATATGATCCTATTTTTAACATTTTCTTGAAAATGCATGAAATATTTAACTGATTTTTTATTATTTTTAAAAGCCACACTAAGGTGTCCTAGAATGTAAATGACCCTAAAGTTATTTTAAAAAGTGTAACTCAAATGTTTTACAAATATTTTATAACAGTACAATATTGCTAATAATAAATATAACCATAACAACTTTCTTGTATCTAAAATGTAGTAGCGCCCATATTTTAACATTTCTTATGTTGTCTTCATAGAAGAAAAATTCTTGTCAGCATTATCCCATGTTACCAATGCCCCTTTTACAGACTGAGATACATCTAGTAATAGCTTTAATTCATTGCAATATTATTATTTGTGTCAAAATTTAACACACTGATGCTCTTACTGTGTAACGATAAAAAAAAAATCATATAATAGCTTTTCCCTTTTCCTTCTCTACCTGCCTCCCTTCTTCCTTTTATAACTAGAATGTGCTCTGCTGCAGGTGAGACATAGTACACTGAGTCATTCACACAACCAGCATCTTTTGGACAATTGTATTTAGAGAGTACATAACATGAAAGGCCAAGTTTTAAAGTTATTTGTCATTATTTCAACAAGTCTGCAAGGTAACTGTTATTATTGTGATAGCATCAATAAGGAAATTGAAATTCAAGGAGGTTAAATATTTTAAACTAAATCCTACTTCTACTTCTGGAAACGTGGAGTAGGGGTATTTTTATCCCTCCAAGTACAAGTAAAAACCCTGACCAATATGTATATAGAATAATGTTAAGAAGACTCTGAATGGCGATGAGAAAGTATATAAATTTCAACTTTGTAACTCAAGAACCAACATGGTAGCAAGTTCCCTGGGCTTTTCATTGTCTCCTAGATTTCAGATTGGAAATTGAAGATGCAGGTAACTGGTAAATGCTAATAGGCAAAGACAGAAATAGTCCAAACAAAAACCTGTGCTTCCATCCAGAAGAACTGGAAAAGGGCAGCCTAGCAAGATTGAAAAAATTATACAGTAAATGCTCTACTATATTGTAAAATAACAGAAGATGTTGTGGCCCTATCCACACTCATGATAGTAAAGGATGAATAATAACTTGCGCTTCAATGTCTGCCTGGATGTAATCAGATACTTTTGATTTCTCCCAGGTTGGGTCAGAATGCTGAGTAGTGCAACAGATTTATATTCCTATCTATGAAGAATGAGGCACCCCACCTTCTCTCACTGTGATGGTATAAGAGAGGGATCAGTGGAGACAGCAAATGTTTTAACTGCAATATTTTAATTTGTTTATCAGATACAAGACATTAAGATGTTCTGACTTTAGTAATGTTTTTTTAAAAGTAAAATTTTCATTTTATGTAAATTTTTAAATATTTGGCACAAAGTTGTTTATACACCACCTGGTAAGATATGTAAGGACTGAAGCATCTGTAGAAAGGCATTATTTTTCATTCCTGACTTTATTTGTGCCTTGTTCCTTTCCTTCTTGATCAGTCTTGTTAATGTTTGATCAATTTTGGTTGTCTTTTGAAATAATGAACTGATTTTATTGATATATTGAATTTTATTTTGTTTTATTTTTTCCAGACAAAAAGTATTTTAATAATAGTTCAATTTTGAATCATTTCTATGGGGTACTTGTTTCATTAATACCATATATTAATTGTACATCTAATGGGCTTCACTATGACTTTTCCATACATACATATCCTTCTGCCTTTCTCTACCTCCTCACTCTCCCTATCTCCTCCCACACCCCCATCCTAAAAGGTCCCCTTTCAAATCTTGGGTTTTTTTAAGTTTCTGTATATGAGAGAAAACATGGGATACTTGTCTTTATGTGTCTGACTTCTTCCATTTAATGTGACTTCCTCCTATTCCATCCTTTTTTCTATAAAGCCTGTGATTTCATTCTTCCTATGGCTGAATATGCTCCCAATATTTACATAACTAATATTTTCTTTATGTATTCTTCTGTTGATGGGAACTTGGCTAATTGCATCTCTTGGCTATTGTGAATAGTACTGGGTATGCAGGTATCACTTTTTTATGCCAATCTCATTTCCTTTTAGTATACAACCAGTAGTGGATCATATGGTAGTATAAAAAAGAATAAAAAAGAAAGATTACAAAGAAAAGGAGAAAAGAAGAGATAGATATGGAAAGAATAAAAGAAAGAAGGAAGAGAGAGAAAAACCACCACAACAAAAAAAATATTAATAGAAAATAAAAATATCCTCCTCACCCAGGTGCTTGAATAAAAGGGCGAGAATGTATGCTCACCACCTATGCTGATAAAAGCTTCTCTACAAGGCTTCCTGGGCTGTGCACTCAGTAGACAGAGCAAAGGCTGGGGGCAACCACCTCTTTTTTCCTTTATGGTACTTGCTTGGTGACCAGCAAGAGTGATTTGCAGCTGAAACTCTTTGGATTCCTACTAGCTACTTTGCATGCTGGAATGAGCTACCATGTGAAGTGGAGCCCCTCAGGTACAGATTCTCTCTGGAGCTTACTGGTAGCACACTTTGAGGGCAGAATTGGGGTCAGCTAAGGTCTGTATTCCCAGAAGCCCCCGAGAGTAGAGAGAAGGAGGCAATGGAGTCAGGAAAGAACTGCTCTATGAGGTTGGTGGAAGCCATGTGACCTGTTGCCCTTGATTCTTTTTTTTTTTTTTTTGGTACATAAATACCTTGCAGATCAATGGGTTTCACTGTGGCATATTTGTACTTGCACATAACGTGATCAATTTCATTCTCTAGGACCTCCTCTTGCCCTATCCTCATCCCTTTCCCAGTTTCCCTTCCTCTTCTCTACTGGTCTCTCTTCTACTTTCATTAAATCCTTTGTATCCTCATTTTCTCTCTAGGCCCTACAATGAGTGGAAGAAAAAAAATTGACCCTTGAGTGTCTGAGTCTGGTTTATTTCATTTAACATCATGCTCACCAATTCCACTGACTTTCTGCAAATGACGTAATTTTGTTCTTCTTTGGATTGAATAAAACTCTATTGTGTATATATACCACATTGTCTTTATTCATCTTTGGACCAACACCTAGGCTGTTTGTGAATTGTGCTGCTACAAACAAGAGTATGCATATGTCTCCATAGGGCTGACTTTAGTTCTTTTGGGTAAATGCTGAGAAGTGGTATGTCTGAGCAGTGTGACATATGGTGGTAATATTCTTTATCTTTTGAGGAACCTCCATACTCATTTGCATAAGGGTTCTACTAATTTACATTACCTCCAACTGTATATAAATGTTCTTCCCTGCTCTCTTTGCCAGTATTTATTGTCATTTGTATTCTTGATATTTGCCATTCTAACTGGCGTAATATGAAACCTCATGGTATAGTTTTGATTTGCATTTTCCTGGTGGCTAGAGATGTTGAGAATTTTTTCATGTAATTGTTTGTTGCCCTGATTCTGATGTCCCCAGACTTGGCTACCAAGTGAGAAATTCACATGCAGCTCTTCACTCCCCAGCCTCTGATAGCTGGATTCCTGAACTACTGATTGCAAAAGCAAGTGCCTTTCACTCCCCTCGACCTTCCAGTGCATTCTGATTTTCCTCACACAGATTCCCAGCAGGTTTGAATCAGAATCTCTCCTCAGAGCAAAACTAACTCTCAAGGTAACAGCCTGCTGAGCCAGTGCACTAATGTTGCTTTAGGGTTCAAGAGATGGAAAAATACACAGGATTTTTACTCTGAGGGAAATAAGCATAGACAATATAATGATTATGATGATGATGATGTGTGTGTGTGTATGCACATGAATATGTCTGTAAATATATATATATATATATATATATATATATATATATATATACACACACACACATGCACATATATACACAAATACATATATAGTATAATTTGTATTTTACTGTCCATATTTTGGTAGTAATATAGTTATGTTACTATATATAGTAAAATAATAATTTCATCAGTATTACATAAAGTAAAATAACAATTTTACAAAATATAGAAAACATTATATATACACATGCATCTATGTGTACATCTATATAGACACTCATGTTGCAAGTGTTGTATCATGTGTGTCTATCTGGCTGTTTGAGAGTGAGGGTTGTTGTCAGGTATGAGTACAATGTTGAAAATTTGTCAGGTGCAATACTACATAATCATATAGCTGATCAAACTTTGCAGAAATTAAATGGGTAATCTAACTTTGTTGTTATTGATGTTTATTCTTTGACTTTGGAACCAACAGTCTAAATTTCTTTTGCTTTGAATCAGTAAACTCTCTCCTTCTCCATCCTGAATTATGTTAATTTTGTACATGTAAGGAAAAGTGTAATTGTAAAAATAATTTATTAACCAAGATAAGAAATAACTAAGGGTTGCAAATACGTCTCCCTTTGTATTAGAAAATTGAAAAATCCAGGGACTCTACATTTGTACGAACAATTAAGTCTTGAAAACTTAAAAGGTTTTTCTCATAGAGAAAAGGGAATGGTATTGTGGTTCCACTTCTTTACCATTTTGTTTTCCAAGTGGGAGAAGACAGTGCAAATGTCTTAATATCATCTCCATCTCGGAATTAAGGTGAATATGTCATACTGGAATTTTTCAACTGTATATCAAATGAAGATTTAATTTTATGCTTTGAATAATGGAGGGGAAACCATGTTTAAATAAACCTAAACAGTATCCTTAGAAAGAGACTATGAGTAGATGATATTCCATAACTATATTGGAAAGTTCTAATACATTCATTTACCATGTTCATTATTCTTGGAAAAAAATTCTTAGATTCCTTTGAATTGCATGGAACACAAAATAGCCTTCAAAAACATGCATATAAGTGTAATGGGACCCTCCCTTAGAGATTAAATTATATTTCAGAAGCGTTACACATTTTCTATTGATATATACCCCTGCAATCATGCTGAATTTACTTAAATTAATTAGGAGGAGACTACTGGAGATTGAACCCAGAAGCACATTACATTGAGATACATCCCTATCTCTTTTTAATTAAATTGTTTATTTATTCTAATTTGTTATATATGACAGCAGAATGCAATTCAGTTCATATTACACATATAGAGCACAATTTTTCAAGTCTCTGATTGTACACAAAGTAGTTTCAAACCATTCATGTATTCATACATGTATTCAGGGTAACGATGTCCATCTCATTCCACCATCTTCCCTACCTCCATGCACCCTCCATTCCTCTCCCTCTCCTTTGCCCTATTTAAAGTTCCTCCATTCCTCCCATGCTCTCCCCACCATCCCCATTATATGTCAGCATCCTTGTTTCAAAGAAAACATTCAGCCTTTGGTTTGGGGGGATCAGCTTATTTCACTTAGCTTAATATTCTCCAACTCCATCCATTTACCTGCAAATGCCATGATTTTGTTCTTTTTTTAATGCTGAGTAATGTTTTCTATCTCTTTTTAAATAACTTTTCATTTAAAGATAGGGTCTAAGTTGCGTAGGGCCTCACTAATTTTCTGAGTCTTGTGACAAACTTATGATCCTCGTGTCTCAGCCTCCCAAGCACCTGGGATCACAGTTGTGCACTATGTCCAGCAATCATGTTTCATTTTTAAAACAGAAATAATTAATTCAAAGAGATTTGGAATGTACTACATAATCTAGGTCAAATATGTGCACTGTGTTGAGAACATGTGTAGCTAAAATTTTTTATAGCTATAATTTTAATAATCTTTGAACTTATGCAAAGGGATATTGATATAGAGTTATGATTCCCTCCAAGTGGTCAGGATATAAGTATTAAATTTTTGAAAATTTAATAATTTTCATAATTGAAAGAATACAAGCCATACATCTGTGAGCACTCATAGATTATAGATAAGAATAGTCATATATGCAGTACAATTTACTTTACAGGCCAAAGTGCAGACAAGCTGGGCTGCCCAGTAGATTTTCTGATGACATGAGAGACCTAATTATTGTCCCATGGATTTCACGTGCTGATTCAGAAGTTTCTTTGTGGCTTTCTTAATATCTTTATTTCTCAGTGTGTAAATGGCTGGGTTCAGCAGAGGTGTGATTACTGTGTAAAACACAGCTAGAAACTTGTCCACCCAAGTGATGCTGACTGGCCACAGATAGATGAAGATGCAGGGTCCAAAGAACAACACCACCACTATGATGTGAGAAGTGCAGGTCGACAGGGCCATTGAGGCACCACTTTCAGAGTGAAGGTGGACAGTTAATAGGATATAGGTGTAGGAGACCAGCAAAACAATGAAGCAAGTTGTTGCCAAAATACCACTGTCTGCATTTATCAGCATTCCCAAAGTATTAGTGTCCATGCAGGCTAATTTAAGCACTAAAGGAATATCACAGAAAAAGCTGTCTCCTACTCTGGGACCACAGAAGGGCATCTCCAAAATCATAAACAGTTGACTCATGGCATGCACAAAGCCAATGATCCATGATATCAGAACTAGCAAGATGCACTTTTGTCTGTCCATGACGCTGGAGTAATGGAGTGGTTTGCAGATAGCCACATAACGGTCATAGGCCATTGTCACAAGAAGCACCATCTCACCCCCTGCAAAGAAATGAACACAGAGGATCTGGCTCATGCATCCCCCAAAAGAAATTGTCTTCTTGTCCTTTAGGAGGTCTGTGGTCAGTTTAGGGGTGGTGACTGAGGAAAGGCAGAAGTCAACAAAGGAGAGATTAGCCAACAAGAAGTACATGGGGGAATGAAGATGGGGGTCAGTGATGATTAACAGCACAACAAAGAGGTTGCCCACCATAGTCATCATGTAGAGTATGGAGAATGAGAGGAAGAGGAAGATCTGTAGCTCCTTTGAGTTACAAAGTCCCTGCAAAATGAACTCATGCACCACAGACTGGTTTGCTTCTTCCATTTAGTATTTTCTGTTCTAATGGGATCCAAAGAGAAAGTAATGAACTTCTAGAATAAAAACAAGAACTTAATGTTCAGCTTGCGGGGGTAACTATATCTCATGCACAAAATGGGAATTTTATTTAGCATTGTACTAAACTTGAGGTCTAAAATAAATTTTTCTTGAATTTACATGAGTGCACAGCCTGTGGCTAAGCAGGAGGCTACCAAAGTATAGAAAGGCAGGTCGAACATCACAGCAGTCCATTTGGTGGAAGAAAGATAAAAGAGGTGGAAGGAAGTGGCTACATTTGACTGATTATTAAGAAGATAGAATCAAACAGGTATTTGTGATAAGGGAGGAAGGCAAGAGCAGAAGAAATCTTGGGCAATTGGTGAGACAGTGGAGCTACTCATTCACTGTTGCTCTCCTGATCTTCTTATAGCCCAATAATTTATTTGATGTACAAAGGAGAGAAGTTTTTATAGACTCAAAATAATAATGCTGTGATGTGCTTCATTGGAAACCTCACTCCATTTTACACATCAAAGGAAGTACAATGCTGCACATCCCTAAGTGGGTTGATGTTATATTCTGAGGAAAAGAGAAGTACATTGTATTTCTTGCTCAGTGCATCCCTGCAGGTCATTTTCAAGTATGATTACAAAGTATCCTAGATCACAATTTCCATTTTGCTCATGTTTTCCATATGCACAATAATTATTTTGTAATAGTTTTCTAATACTTATAGTGAGGTTTTAATAAATCTTTAATATAATTCTTTCCACTGTCTTTTTAAAGAGCTTTTGAAGGCATAATTGACATTTAATAAACTGGAGACATTTGAAAAAAAGTGTTAAAAGAAAAAAGAAGGGCAAGTCAAAAATCTTAACTCATCAAAAGTGAAATATACACACTTATCAAAATGAATATTCTGATTTAAAATACGTATAATAAAATATTCCCCATAAACAGTTTTTCCAAGTCATAAGTGAATCTGCCTCTTCTGCAAGAAAGATTTGTCTTTAATGCACAGCTATAAAATGTTTACTCTTTTTATTTTACCAGAGTGAATCCAGAGCAACAATGTAGATATATTCCAGATGCAAAAATATATTTCTTCTACATAAATCTATTGTTAAATGTATATGTAAAAGGAGAATTAATTGAATCAAAGTCTATTTGCAAAGTATGTGAAAAACTGTTCATCGAATCATTTAAAATAGGGGAGTTAGCTACCAAAAGTGCCCCCAGATGCTAAATGCACATTTATATCATTATATACTGTATTTCCGAATATTTTGAATTCTTCCATAAGAATATATTTTTTCAAAACTGTATATTCCTTGGCCTGAGCAATGCCCCTATTGTCATACCTTGATGGGCTCCTGGCTCTTATTGGTAAGACAGGTATCATCTTAGGGAATAGTTTAAATGATCATTATGTGACAGCTAGCCCCTCATGGGATATAATAAAATTATAAGCTCATTTGTTTTTAAGCTATTCAACTATATTATTTCATTTTCTCTCCTTGAACTATTTATATTTATATACCAGAAAGCCCCAAGTTCATTTTTTAAATTTTTTCCTTCTTTCTATTCCCCCTGCCTCCCTCTCCTGTTCTCCTTCCTTTCTTCTCTCCTCTCCTCACTCCCTTCCTCATTTCCTTCTTTTTTTCTCCCTTTCTTTCTTTGTCTCCTTCCATCTCAATTTCAATGTTTTTTCCCTTACCATTTTTAGGTTAGAAACTGGAAGATTCCAAATTCAACAATTACCAGATATTATATGCCAGCTTTGTATTAGGCACATTGAAAGAATCATATTTTAATAAAACAGCATTTATTGCCATTTTGCAGATGTGAAAACTCGATTTTCCCATCATATGGCTAGAGAGCGGCAGAGCTGAAATAGAAGCTAGGTCTGTCTGACTTCAAAGTCTGCAATATAAATTTCATGTTAGACATGGCTTTTGATAGAAATCTTGATTTTGAGAGGACTAAGAAATTAATAATATTTGTGAAATAAGACATATTTTTCTATGAGGAGATAATCAAAATAAAAATAAACTTACATTGCATATGGAAGTAGAGAAAGAAGCTAATTATATTTTAAAATAATTTTAACTTAACCATTTCTTTTCAACTTGACTATACATTATCCTACTAATTATAGTACCTGAGTATTTCTGCAGCTTTTTGCACTTTGAGCAAAAGATACAAGTCATCACAATCCAAAAAGAACTAGAAAAAATTAAGGAAAATTAAATTACCTGTAAAACAGCTTCCCAAACCTGGGGGTCTGGGAGTTTGTAAGAGTGTAGAAGGACTTTGTCTTTTGTTACTTTATGAAACTGCTGTAAAGAGTCCAGAAGTCTCAGGGACCAGTTGGGGAAAAAAAACTATATTATTTTCTGATAGCACAGCAACTAAATAATAGATTTAGCTGTGAAAAACTGCTCAACAAAAAAAACAAAAAAAAATTTATATTATTGGATGGGAGGATGCAGTGTAAGTTTAAAATCAGATCATTTGTGATTTACTTACTCTGCAGGAGTCAGCTCTGACACCAGATTTTCATAGGATGATTACCTTACATTCTACTTTACATCTCAAGCCAAGTCCAGTTTTCTTTACGAGGTGATCCGTGTTGGTGACAGTGTGTGCACCTCAGTGTGATACATACACACTGTGAAGAATAGACCTGGGCTAGAGACTTTCCAGTTGTGCTTTTAAATAGGGCCAAGTATGTGGAGAGACTTTTGTTTACATGTTCCTTGGGGATCCTTAGCTTTCAGCCCTCCCTGATTTGAAAACTCATTATGTGATACTGCACCATTTTCAATGCTAGGTGCAAGTTAGACCAAGTTACAATGTAAGAAAAGAAATTTTAAATAGAAGATAAATTATTTTGGCCCGGACATAGGGGAATTGTACATTGTTGGTTGCCATGTGAAGTGGTAGAGTTGCTATGAAAACAATGTAGAAATTCCTCAAAACATTAAAAATAGAATTATCCTGAGACCCAGCAATCTCTACACTGGGAATATATTTTGTAGAAATGGAATAAGTATTTTGAAGAAATATATAATTTTTCATGTAATTTGAGGTATTATTCTCAATAGCCAAGATACAGAATCTAAGTGTTCATGGACAGATGAATCAATAAAGAAATTGTGTGTACATATAATGGAGTACATATAATGGAGTATTATTGCCTGCCATTTCTGACAACATGAATAAAAATTTTAAGGGCATTATACGAAAGTGAATTAAAACCAGTTGCAGAAGGTCAAATGCTGCATGATTCTATTTCTGTGAGTAATCTCAAATGGTGAAACTCATAGAAGTGGACCACAGGATAGTCGTGTCCAGGGGCTGGGGAGGAGGAAAAAAAGAGAGGCATTAATAACTATAAAGATTTAATTATGACAGATAGATGAGTTCTGGAAATCCACCATACAACATTATGTCCAGATTAAATAACATGGTACTGTACACTTAAATATCTTTTAAAAGAATAGATCTAATGTTGAGTTCCTACAAGAAAAGCCAAAAAAACAAATAGCAAAATAACAAAAATTAGTACCCCCAACCCAAAATACCATAAATCAAATCAAACAAAACCAAAGGGACCCAACGGAACTCTGGCAAGTGCTGGATATGTATACTATCTTGGCTGTGGTCATTGTTTCTCAGGTGTGTGCACAGATTAAACTCATCACGCTGTACACAATAATTATATGCAGCCATTGTATATCAGTTTTATCCAAATGCTATTGTTACTTCTGAGCTTGGAGCAAATTCATCTGTTAACTGTTTCTATAAAAAATGAGAAGGGTATATATAGTTGTCCTCACTTATCCACAATTTCACTTTCCACAGTCTTAGTTCCCCACTATAAACCATGGCCAAAAAGAAAGATCAGCATAGGACAGTGGACACTTTGAGGGGAGAGGAGAGAGCTCCAATTCACTACTGCAGTGCACTCTGACAATTGTTCTGCTTCATTAATTATTGCTGCTAATCTCATCATGTCAATTAACTCTATTGTAGGTGAGTATGTACAGGAACAAACAAAGTTATGAAGGTTTGTTGGTTTCAGACATCTGCTGAAACCAACAAACCCTCATCCTTCTTTGAAAGGGGGACTACTGAACATATATCTATCAAAGGAGATTTTTTTCCCCTTGTGTTTCTTGGCTTTCCATTTTTATTTTCAACTAGTTTGATGTGAAATGTATGATTATCCTCTGCCTTTTGCATCTTTTTTTTTCTGATCCAGCTACCCTCCTCCCTCATTCTCCCTCACTCTCTATCATTGTTTCCTTACTACTTTCATTTGTTTTCTCACATATTTACATGAACTTATTTGCTCTACCATCCATTATTGTAACCTGAGGACTAGGGTCCAAAGTCATCTCAATAAGAGAACCTAAGGACTCAAGGCTTTCTCGCAGGCTGGGACTCTAAAAACCTTCCTGGCACTGCCTCATTCAACCAGAGCCCTTGGGATCTTTCAGATGTGAAAATGCATAAACAATGGTATATGCCTGTGCATGTCCCATAGCTATGAAGTGAAGGAGCTATGAGAGGCAGCATCTGGGCAAGGATGTTGGTTTAGAGAACTGGAGGGAGTATAGGATTTCTGTGAAACTTGAAGAAGTAGTAGGACCTTAGTGTGCAATAAATCAATTCCTTACAATGTGTAAATGATGATGTAATATTTTTATTTTTGTCATGATATAATATACATGTAATAACATGAAAAGGTTTAAGTCCAAAGGTCTAGAACTAAACATGCACATTTGGAAAACTATCATACCATCCAGATATACAACAGTCCCGGTAAACCCCAGACTTTCCTTGTAGTTAACCAAGCCCCACACTCTGGCTCAGACAACCAAGAATCTGATTTTTGTTCCTACAGTTTTGCCTTACTTTTAGTTTTTAAATGTGCCTTCATTGTATCTACCTAAATTGCACAGCATGATGTTTTGCTATTTATTTTAGTAGTAAATGTTTTCTGTACTCAAACAAATTAGCATTATCCATCACTTTACATAGAAACTGTATTGGCGAGACCACCTACAAATCTTCAGCACATTTTTGGCATGCAATAACCAAATTAAAAACTATGGTCTTCATGCAATACATGACTTCTGTAGATTCATTCATCCTAACAGTACATTTTAAAATTTGATACTTCTACCTATTTCTTCCCCAACTCTGCTTTTTGTAATCCCATTTCTCTGCTCTTGCTATTTATTGATTTTGTTAAAGTGTCTGCATATAAACGAGATTATATGTTAGTTTTCTTTCTAACTCTGATTTATTACATTTAGCATAATGACCTCCAGTTTTATCCATGTTGTCACAATTATATCCTTTATACATGCCGAATAGTATTCTATTGTTTTTATATGTGCCACATTTCCTTTATCAACTAATCCATTGATGGATACAGGTTAATAATACAATGGCTATTGCAAATAATGCTGCAATGAATGTGAAACACTGTCTCTTGGAGATGTTTATTTCCTTTCTTTGCATATTTATACAATAGTGAATGCTACATCATATAGTAGTCCTATTTTTAATTTTTGATAATTCTTGATGCTTTGATGCCTACCAACCGTATCCAAGAGTTCTCCTTCTACATACTCAACATAACTTAATTACTCTCTTTAACATTTTTTTTCTGTACTGGGGATTGAACCCAAGACACTGAGATGCTAGGCAAGTCCTCTACCACTGAGCTATATCACCAGAACTTTATATTTCAAGATATATAAAGCCTGGCTTGGTACTGGGGATCTTCCTGCCTCAGTCTTCCAAGTACTTGGGATTATGGGTATGTGCCACTTTGCCTCATTTGACATTTCACTCTATTTTTTTAATAACAGACATCCTAACAAGTAGAGGGTTTGTTGTTGTTGTTGTTTGTTTGTTCTCATTGTGGTTCTGACTTCCAGAACCACCCAGAGTGTTCCCTTTTGAATCTAGGTTTCTTCACTTGAGATTCATTTATGTGCTTGTGTGTGTTAGTAATTTCTATTCATTGGTGATTCACATTCAATACCATGCGTGATTTTTTAATTCATTTTCCACTTTAGGACATCAAGGTTATGTCTAATATGTAGTGGCTAATTTTAAAATTGTGTGAATACTCATGGAATTGTGATACATATTGTTTTCTTTTAAATAGGTAAATGACTAAGAGTGGGTTTGCTGAGTCAAATGGTTTATTTGATGATATAAGTCCTTTTAAGAATTATGTTCATAAAGATGAAAGGCATGGCCAATATACATATGATGTCCATAACCATATATGTACAAACATATTGATGCAACTCATTCGGAAGTTTTCTGAAATCAGTATGGGCTTATCATAATGCTGTGGAAAACTTAACATATTCTATCACAAATAGAATTTGTTAGTGACAAAGTTGACAACATAAGACTGGAATGAGATAATTTCAATGTAAAAGCACCCAGTTTTCCCCAGTGAAGTCAAAGGAATTTAATGAACATGTTCATGGAGCATAGCCTACTTCCAACTGGATTCATCAGATGACAGAGCCCAGGAAGGAATGGAAAGAAAGACAGCTGGGCATTCACAGTGATCCTCCATCCTCAGTGACAGTTTTGACCACCTCAATGGAGACAGTTCTTTCATTTTTCATTAATCTCAGCACTGTGGATTATCCCACATCCCAGGTCTGTTTTCTAATTCTCACAACTCTCTTTGAGAGATGTTACTTGTGCTTTGTATTGGTTTACATTTGGCTGAATACTTGAAATTTAATTCACATTAATAATCAAAGAAAGAATTCTATGGTGATTACTTGATTAAGAAGAGGTGCTGGAAATTCAAGATGGAGAACTGGAAGAAGGCTGCGTTTCCAGATTTCTGTGGTTCTTGATGCAAAAAAAAAAATACTGCTTTTCAGCAAAGTGGGTAAAAAGGAGAAATCACTGAAATTTAGTAATAGACAGTAAGAGTCTCTTAGATTCATAAATTTGGGTACACTCAGCAAAGAACAAGAAAGCTTATGTTGGAGACAAGTAAGTTACAATAGAGGGAACATCACTGTTCACCTCAGAGTGGAAGGATAACACAGAGAAAGAAACAAAACAGACAACAAAATTGGCATGGAAAAACCTGTAGAAACAGAAAAGCAACGTGGACTTAGCTGATCCAGAGGCTGTATAGCAAACTGGTATTTAAAAAGTGCTCTGTTTTTCAACTGGCAAGCAGAGAGCTGAGGTAGGAGCGCTGCTGAGGAGCCATGCTGTATGTAGCTTGCTGCTGTGGGAGCCCAGGACATCATAGCAGACATTGCCAGACTATCTCTGCAAGTGCAACCATGTGGTAAGGCATGTATGTAGCATAATGTTAGTGAAACAGGCACAAAGAAGATTGTACAAAGGAGGATTCAAGCCAGAGATATGGAGGGGAATACAACTGGCCTTTTCCTTGAGCATGGCGACCCATATGACGAGCTAAAGAGAGTTAGGAAATTGAACAGATGAGTGTGAATACACTCAGGGAGTAAACCTGGGAAGGTCATATTCATGGATGGCAAAGTGTGTAAGACTTGTGGAGGGTTGGTTCCCCAGCTCCTGGTGAAAAATTCTTGAGAGATTCCTCAGATCCAGACAACCACCTGAGATAGGCATCTGCCTGTCCTAGGGGTGTAGTGATCTAAACTATCCAGAGAGGATATCACCTAACAAAGTTCCTAAGACATGATTAGCTCAGCCACTGAAGCCCACCACTTAGAATTCTGCAGCAGCTCCACCCAGGGAGTGCATCCACCTGGTCTGTCCCAACAGAATGCCGATTGATAATATTTCCCATTCCATCATACCTTATCCTACTGAGAAGGGAAGTTGAAAGCCATTCAGTCCTAGGCCACTTCAGCTGGTGGTTCAATGAGCAACACAAAAAGAGAAAGAGTTTAACAACTCCTAGCCTTTGCTCTGAGGGATACGCAGCCCAAGAAGAAATGGAAAGAAGGGCAATGAACCTTTATCCTCAGTGATAGTTTTGCCACTTCAGTGGAGATAATTCTTACTTTTTTATTAAGAATCATTTTTTCTTTTCTTCCTTTTTTCTTTTGGGGTTCTTTCAGTGTTGATTGATTTGTGGATATATATATATATATATATATATATATATATATATGCATATATACATACACATACACATATTCACATAGATGTAGATATTTATCTATGTTTATTTCATTTTCTCATTTTTAGCATTATAATTTTTTTCTCTTTGTTTTGTCTTTTGAAGGTTAAGGATTTTCATGGGGACAAATGCATGGAGTACTGCATAGATAACATACGTTAAGGTTGTCTGAGTGGCAGGCCACTCCCCTCATGCAAGGTGTATGAGTAGCAAACTGCTTATCCCACAGGCACAGCCCTGGGTGTGAGGCCATGTGTTGCAGTCCCAGCCCTTGCTCCACAGCCCACTCTTCCATTAGTCACTGCATGAACAGTTGGCCAGAAATTGTACTGGTGGCTGCCTGTAATCTGCTTAGCTACTGCCTGTGTATATATCCATGGTAACTGCTCAATAAAATTAGACCTGCTTCCTGCTTGGTCTCCAGAGGGCTTGATTAGTGACTCCACAGCCACACTCTCCTCTATTCTGTTCCATGGACTTCCTCTCTGGATGAGAGAGCCCATGCAGACTTTTTTTGTTTATTTTTGTTCTCTTTTGCTATTGTTTATTTCTCTTATTTTGGTTTCACTCATTTCAGGTGCTATATGGGATCACAGGAAGAGCAAGAGGACAGGCACACTTGTGTCACACAACCAAATCAGCGTGCAACGTCAGACCGGTCCCTTCATATGCTCAAATGCACATAGCTCACGCCCATAGCCCATGGATGGCTCGCAACAGATTCTATTGCACAGGATTATGACTATAGGTAGAAATTATATACTTTATATTTGAGAAAGCTTGAAGAAAGGAATTTTAGATTTCACCTCAAAGAAAGGAGAAATGTTTGTGGAGATAAATACATTGCATCTGATTTAAACATTACAAAACATATATACATGTCAGACATTACATGGTACCCCATTAACATGTACAACTTTTGTTTTTATGTATCATTTAAAAAGAATAGAAGTGGACAAAAATTGAATTAAATAAAAAGACGTAAGATTCATATGTTTAGCCTCAGACAGAATATTGAAACTAAGTAGAGTTATTTTGATTTTTAAACAATAAAAGGGGGAACAATGTGGAAGATAGTTTATTATGCACAATGCCATAATTTAAAATAAACACCCAGTGTGAAAATCATAGGAATCAGTTTAAGAATATAATATCAACAAAAGGAATGGTGCTGCTCTGTGTGTTGGTCAGTGTCCCAGACTGGGATGTTCAAAACCATATTTCTGATTACACACTATGTAGTGTTCAGTTGTACAGTGGATCCCTTTGGAGGCAAGCTCACATCTGAGGTCCTTTCTTTAAAATTTCTTCAATACCAACCTAGTATTGTTTTATTGATGGAATGGTACTTCCAAATTCATACCTTACTTTTCGAGTACACATTTAAAGGGCATGTTAACTAAAGAAGGACGGAAATAGACTAATGTCAGATTGCTATAACTAGATACCAAAACGGTCCTCAAAATACAAATATATGTCCCTATATCAATGTTATTGTTTTATGCATACATACATATTAAATGATCCTTACTATATTAAAAATTCTTACAAAAATTACATTTTAATTGGGTATATTTATTAAATTAAGTAATAGAATAAAGTACAGAATGAAGGAAAACAAACCCAAATCAGTGTAGAATATAAATTTCTTCACTTGCCAAAGAAAATAACTGTAATAAATCAATTCTCCTCTTTAGATGTAAATAGTTTTAACTCAATGAGACAGGAAAATAATAACTTATATCAGTAGGTCTACAAATATACACCAAACATTGGAATTTATAAAACTTTCAGATTTTTTTTCAGGACTAACCAAAATGTGAACATCACCAAAAAAAGTGTTACTAGCTCTTAAGATATGTGAAATTATCCATATTGAGCTCTTATAAGTTATTTGGATATTTTCGGCAGACCCAGGAGCTGACTAATCAGTTTCCTCATTGCCAGCTTCATGTCTTTGTTCCTCATTGTGTAAATGGCAGGATTCAGGATGGGGGTGATCAGAAAGTCCACAATGGCAAGAAACTTATCCACTGGCACTGTGGGAAATGGCCACATATAAACAAAGATGCATGGTCCAAAAAACAAAACCACCACAGAGATGTGAGCTGAAAGGGTGGAGAGGGCCTTGGACAAACCACCTGAAGGGTGTTTCCATACAGTAAACAGGATGAGGATATAGGAGATAATCAGCAAGAAGAAGGTGCCTATGGAAATGAATCCACTGATAGCAGTTACCAAGAATTCCATTCTATAGGTATCTATGCAGGCCAGTTTGATAAACCAGGGAAGATCACAGTAAAAGCTATCTATCTCATTAGGACCACAGAAAGGTAAATGGACAACAAAAGCTACCTGAATTACTGAGTGAATGATACCAATAAGCCAAGCACCAGACAGAAGCAAACTGCACATCCGTGGGCTCATGATAGTCAGGTAGTGGAGGGGCTTGCAGATGTCCAAGGCCATGGCTACCAGGAGCACCATCTCAGATCCACCCAGGATATGAAGGACAAAAATTTGGATGAGACACTCATGGAATGATATGGTTTTATCCCCAGAATAAAGGTCATGAATCATTTTAGGAACTGCTAAGGTGGAAAAACACAAATCAATAAATGAAAGGTTAGCTAAAAGAAAGTACATGGGAGAATGTAAATGAGCATTGAAGGTCACTGTAAACACAACAAGGGTGTTTCCCAGAATAATCATGAGATAAAACACTGTAGAGAAGGCAAGGAGGAAATGCTGCACTTGTCTGTAGTTAGAAAGTCCCAGCAATATAAATTCAGAAACTTCAGAGAAATTGGATTCATACATTTGGTTCTCTTTCTTTTTGTGTATGTGTGCTACCTAAAACATCAAAAACAAATCAATAAGAAAATAATTAATCATCAATAAATATTGTAACGGATTTAAATTATTTTATAAGGTAGAATAATTAAAAAGGAAATCTTCAAAAATATCTATAATATATTTTGAAAAATCAGTGTATTTATTATCCATTCAACTACTACTCACCATGAGTGCATACAGTATGCCAGGGACTATGTCAAGTTCTGAAGTAGAAGTAAAACATTGATTCTGGCCTCAGCAGATTTGTGGGCTAATGGTGCATCTAGGTATTAAATATCTTTAAATGTAGATAAGACACTGATAACTGATTGAAGAGAAGAACTGAGTACTACATGAAAACAAGTGGCTTAACTCAAGGTGGCTGCTTTGACTGAATTAACTAGAAAGTTACGATACTAAGAGTAAGTATAATCCATATTGTGAAATGTTTGTTCAAAGACCCTGGGACCTGCAGGAAGGCATTGGGCAGGAGGATGAACAACTGAGATCACATTACATTGATACAGAATCTTATATCCATGAGATTTGCTTTTTTATCCTAAAAGCAACAGAAAACTATCAAGGATTTTAAACAACAGCTTCCTCATATTTCTATTTTCAAATGTTCATAGATGATTCAGTGGAAAGAAAGGGCTATAGTGACTATAAGGTTACCAGTGAAGATACATAACAGTTATACTGGCTATACTGGTTGACTAGGTGTATCAGTCAAACAATGATGGTCACAGAAAAGATAAAACAGGGAAAATTATAGATCTTTGCCTATCAATATAAAGTCAGGGCTGAGTTTGTAGCTCAATGGAAGAGTGCTTGCCAAGCATGTGTGAGGCACTAGACTTGATTCTCAGCACCACATACAAATATATAAAATAAAGGTCCATGAACAATTAAAAATATTTTAAATAATAAAGTCAATGAAAATTAACTGGATACTTAAATGTTGAAAGGAGAAACAAATCGAAAGAAGTTATGGGAATATTTAGGCATATATTAATATTAAAAATTCATGCCAGAATACCCCATATTCACAAGTCATGCAGAATATAATTAAACTAGTATCCAAAATAACAAAATATAAATAATATATCACATACGTGTGTGTACATACACATGGATGCACGAAGACAGTGAAAGTAGATATACATGTAGATATATTTATAAGAACTTAAAAACACTATAAAAATAAAGACAAACTAGAAAATAGTTGCAAAATATCAGACAAAACATTAACCTTTTTATGAAAAAAAAATTAGTCTTTCAAATATAATGGATGAAATGTTAATTAATTTAAAAATGAACAAACTATATAAAGACAAGGGAAAAAAGATGAAATCCTAAAAATCAATCAACATATGAACTATAAACATATTATTAGTATTAGAGAAACTTAAATAGGACAACACTGGTTTACTCTTTTGAACATAAGTCACAATTTTTTCAGTAATTGATAAGTTACCATAAATGGGGCTATGAGTGAACTAGACACTCTCTTACATTGACAGTGACAGTGTAAACTATTGTAATTTACTCAAAACACATAGAAAACCTATTGTTAAAAAACTGTATATATACAAAGAAAATATACAAAGATACTTTTCCAAAATCTTTAGTGATAAATTATTATCTCTGGGTTTTCATGGATTACTTTTTAGTTTGCAAAAAAAAAATTGTTCTTTCAGTCACCGTAAAATGAAGGTTAAATATAAATTGTATATAGATCTAATCTATGGACTTATTTTTTCCCATCTAAATTTTTAAAATCAATTCATCTTTGAATAAACAACAGTTCATGCTTCTCACACCTCGAGTGACCTGGGTTCCAACTAGCTTTACCACCACCAAGCTTTCCCCAGGTTCACCCCACTAACAACCTTTCTTTCTCATGTCATCACTGTCCCTGCCACTCCACATCACTGCCACTCCACAACAAGCCCTGGCTCCACGTTGAAACCACTGTACACTTCATATGAAGTAAAGCAAATAAACTGACAGAGCGTCCTGCATCCATCATAGTCAAAAACAGACAAAGCAGAGAGACCAGGCAGGTAGCAGCATTACTCATAAGGTATAGAGCGGGCACTGTAGCCAGGGGGGGAAACAAGCAGGGGTGATGGGATGAGGCTCTACCAAAAGGGCACAAAGTTAGGACTTTCATAGACAGTAAGTGTGAATAGAACAGAATTGGGGACATAATGCCTTATTGCTACTGTACTCTATATTCAAAATTCTGGATGAAAAGATTTTTAAAACAATTTTTTTAGTTGTAATTGGACACAATACCTTTATTTTATTTATTTATTTTTATAAAGTGCTGAGGATCGAACCCAGTGCCTTTCATGTGCGAAGTGATCACTCTAACCCTGAGCCACAACTCCAGCCCAATGAAAAGATTTTGAATGCTGTCACCCAAAGAAATGATACATGTTTGAGAACATAGTTATGTTTACCCTTATTTAAACATTATACAACTTGTATATGTATCAAAACATTATTTGGTGTCCATAAATATGTACAATTTATGTTCTTACAAAATAGTTAATTTTGAATTTAAATTAAAAATGAATTGAGCAAGAGAGAAAGGGACAATAATTGCAATGAATGACAACGTTATATTGGGCAGAAGTTATAAGCAGATCTATCTAAAAGTTTTGATCATGCATTGGGAGGATTTTAGTGTGCACATATTCAGGAATAATTAATGGAATAGTTAATAATGGACAATTAATGTTCATTCTCTATTTTTCCTAATTAAAAAAATGAAAAAATAAGACCAAAACAGAAGTAAGTATAATATGGCAGTGCTAATGGATTTATTTTTTCTGAATGGTTAGAAAATTTGAATGATTAATTTGTTTCTTTTATCTTTACTTTTGAAATGTTAAATTTCCCTATGTTGATATAAACTGTCTTAATTTCATACAGTTCAATAAGAACATAAAAATAATATTATCAGAGTATTATGACTGATAGAAGGATCAATGTGTTAACACCACAGGAAGAGAGGGTTAAATTTAAAAACCACATAGGGAAGCAGAAGTAACTGGAACAGGAGCACACAAGGATGGATAATAAGTAGACTGATTGACATTAAATTCATCAGTCATTACTAGTTTCATTGTTTTTGTTTAAACAATCAACAAGAAAAGAAAAAGAATCAGGGGTTGGGAGAACACAGAGGAGAAAAATAGAATTCCCAGGATGTTCAGGTTTCAAAATAAAAGGCACTCTTTCACACTGTTGAATTGCATATTGATGATATTTACAAAAATGTAACATCCGTTTCTAGACACACTAGCAAATGAACAAATATATATCTAGGTACATCTATATGACATATATTTACATGTGGATACATGTGCATATAGTAAAATATAGAAGTGTGTAAATCAATATTGAAGGTATTAAGCATGTTATAGAACATATCTGAAATAACATATTTGAAGCTATTAAAATCAGTTGCATCATTTTACACACATGAATCTGGAAATATTTCATATTTAAGTGAAAAACAAGAACTCATAATGAATTTAATACTATGGAAATGAGGGTATGTATTTGAATAAAACAATGTCCTAGAATGCACACCAAATACCACCAGTGGCAAATCCTGAGAAGTAGGAAACTTCAGAGAAATTGGATTCATACATTTGGTTCTCTTTCTTTTTGTGTATGTGTGCTACCTAAAACATCAAAAACAAATCAATAAGAAAATAATTAATCATCAATAAATATTGTAACGGATTTAAATTATTTTATAAGGTAGAATAATTAAAAAGGAAATCTTCAAAAATATCTATAATATATTTTGAAAAATCAGTGTATTTATTATCCATTCAACTACTACTCACCATGAGTGCATACAGTATGCCAGGGACTATGTCAAGTTCTGAAGTAGAAGTAAAACATTGATTCTGGCCTCAGCAGATTTGTGGGCTAATGGTGCATCTAGGTATTAAATATCTTTAAATGTAGATAAGACACTGATAACTGATTGAAGAGAAGAACTGAGTACTACATGAAAACAAGTGGCTTAACTCAAGGTGGCTGCTTTGACTGAATTAACTAGAAAGTTACGATACTAAGAGTAAGTATAATCCATATTGTGAAATGTTTGTTCAAAGACCCTGGGACCTGCAGGAAGGCATTGGGCAGGAGGATGAACAACTGAGATCACATTACATTGATACAGAATCTTATATCCATGAGATTTGCTTTTTTATCCTAAAAGCAACAGAAAACTATCAAGGATTTTAAACAACAGCTTCCTCATATTTCTATTTTCAAATGTTCATAGATGATTCAGTGGAAAGAAAGGGCTATAGTGACTATAAGGTTACCAGTGAAGATACATAACAGTTATACTGGCTATACTGGTTGACTAGGTGTATCAGTCAAACAATGATGGTCACAGAAAAGATAAAACAGGGAAAATTATAGATCTTTGCCTATCAATATAAAGTCAGGGCTGAGTTTGTAGCTCAATGGAAGAGTGCTTGCCAAGCATGTGTGAGGCACTAGACTTGATTCTCAGCACCACATACAAATATATAAAATAAAGGTCCATGAACAATTAAAAATATTTTAAATAATAAAGTCAATGAAAATTAACTGGATACTTAAATGTTGAAAGGAGAAACAAATCGAAAGAAGTTATGGGAATATTTAGGCATATATTAATATTAAAAATTCATGCCAGAATACCCCATATTCACAAGTCATGCAGAATATAATTAAACTAGTATCCAAAATAACAAAATATAAATAATATATCACATACGTGTGTGTACATACACATGGATGCACGAAGACAGTGAAAGTAGATATACATGTAGATATATTTATAAGAACTTAAAAACACTATAAAAATAAAGACAAACTAGAAAATAGTTGCAAAATATCAGACAAAACATTAACCTTTTTATGAAAAAAAAATTAGTCTTTCAAATATAATGGATGAAATGTTAATTAATTTAAAAATGAACAAACTATATAAAGACAAGGGAAAAAAGATGAAATCCTAAAAATCAATCAACATATGAACTATAAACATATTATTAGTATTAGAGAAACTTAAATAGGACAACACTGGTTTACTCTTTTGAACATAAGTCACAATTTTTTCAGTAATTGATAAGTTACCATAAATGGGGCTATGAGTGAACTAGACACTCTCTTACATTGACAGTGACAGTGTAAACTATTGTAATTTACTCAAAACACATAGAAAACCTATTGTTAAAAAACTGTATATATACAAAGAAAATATACAAAGATACTTTTCCAAAATCTTTAGTGATAAATTATTATCTCTGGGTTTTCATGGATTACTTTTTAGTTTGCAAAAAAAAAATTGTTCTTTCAGTCACCGTAAAATGAAGGTTAAATATAAATTGTATATAGATCTAATCTATGGACTTATTTTTTCCCATCTAAATTTTTAAAATCAATTCATCTTTGAATAAACAACAGTTCATGCTTCTCACACCTCGAGTGACCTGGGTTCCAACTAGCTTTACCACCACCAAGCTTTCCCCAGGTTCACCCCACTAACAACCTTTCTTTCTCATGTCATCACTGTCCCTGCCACTCCACATCACTGCCACTCCACAACAAGCCCTGGCTCCACGTTGAAACCACTGTACACTTCATATGAAGTAAAGCAAATAAACTGACAGAGCGTCCTGCATCCATCATAGTCAAAAACAGACAAAGCAGAGAGACCAGGCAGGTAGCAGCATTACTCATAAGGTATAGAGCGGGCACTGTAGCCAGGGGGGGAAACAAGCAGGGGTGATGGGATGAGGCTCTACCAAAAGGGCACAAAGTTAGGACTTTCATAGACAGTAAGTGTGAATAGAACAGAATTGGGGACATAATGCCTTATTGCTACTGTACTCTATATTCAAAATTCTGGATGAAAAGATTTTTAAAACAATTTTTTTAGTTGTAATTGGACACAATACCTTTATTTTATTTATTTATTTTTATAAAGTGCTGAGGATCGAACCCAGTGCCTTTCATGTGCGAAGTGATCACTCTAACCCTGAGCCACAACTCCAGCCCAATGAAAAGATTTTGAATGCTGTCACCCAAAGAAATGATACATGTTTGAGAACATAGTTATGTTTACCCTTATTTAAACATTATACAACTTGTATATGTATCAAAACATTATTTGGTGTCCATAAATATGTACAATTTATGTTCTTACAAAATAGTTAATTTTGAATTTAAATTAAAAATGAATTGAGCAAGAGAGAAAGGGACAATAATTGCAATGAATGACAACGTTATATTGGGCAGAAGTTATAAGCAGATCTATCTAAAAGTTTTGATCATGCATTGGGAGGATTTTAGTGTGCACATATTCAGGAATAATTAATGGAATAGTTAATAATGGACAATTAATGTTCATTCTCTATTTTTCCTAATTAAAAAAATGAAAAAATAAGACCAAAACAGAAGTAAGTATAATATGGCAGTGCTAATGGATTTATTTTTTCTGAATGGTTAGAAAATTTGAATGATTAATTTGTTTCTTTTATCTTTACTTTTGAAATGTTAAATTTCCCTATGTTGATATAAACTGTCTTAATTTCATACAGTTCAATAAGAACATAAAAATAATATTATCAGAGTATTATGACTGATAGAAGGATCAATGTGTTAACACCACAGGAAGAGAGGGTTAAATTTAAAAACCACATAGGGAAGCAGAAGTAACTGGAACAGGAGCACACAAGGATGGATAATAAGTAGACTGATTGACATTAAATTCATCAGTCATTACTAGTTTCATTGTTTTTGTTTAAACAATCAACAAGAAAAGAAAAAGAATCAGGGGTTGGGAGAACACAGAGGAGAAAAATAGAATTCCCAGGATGTTCAGGTTTCAAAATAAAAGGCACTCTTTCACACTGTTGAATTGCATATTGATGATATTTACAAAAATGTAACATCCGTTTCTAGACACACTAGCAAATGAACAAATATATATCTAGGTACATCTATATGACATATATTTACATGTGGATACATGTGCATATAGTAAAATATAGAAGTGTGTAAATCAATATTGAAGGTATTAAGCATGTTATAGAACATATCTGAAATAACATATTTGAAGCTATTAAAATCAGTTGCATCATTTTACACACATGAATCTGGAAATATTTCATATTTAAGTGAAAAACAAGAACTCATAATGAATTTAATACTATGGAAATGAGGGTATGTATTTGAATAAAACAATGTCCTAGAATGCACACCAAATACCACCAGTGGCAAATCCTGAGAAGTAGGAAACTTCAGAGAAATTGGATTCATACATTTGGTTCTCTTTCTTTTTGTGTATGTGTGCTACCTAAAACATCAAAAACAAATCAATAAGAAAATAATTAATCATCAATAAATATTGTAACGGATTTAAATTATTTTATAAGGTAGAATAATTAAAAAGGAAATCTTCAAAAATATCTATAATATATTTTGAAAAATCAGTGTATTTATTATCCATTCAACTACTACTCACCATGAGTGCATACAGTATGCCAGGGACTATGTCAAGTTCTGAAGTAGAAGTAAAACATTGATTCTGGCCTCAGCAGATTTGTGGGCTAATGGTGCATCTAGGTATTAAATATCTTTAAATGTAGATAAGACACTGATAACTGATTGAAGAGAAGAACTGAGTACTACATGAAAACAAGTGGCTTAACTCAAGGTGGCTGCTTTGACTGAATTAACTAGAAAGTTACGATACTAAGAGTAAGTATAATCCATATTGTGAAATGTTTGTTCAAAGACCCTGGGACCTGCAGGAAGGCATTGGGCAGGAGGATGAACAACTGAGATCACATTACATTGATACAGAATCTTATATCCATGAGATTTGCTTTTTTATCCTAAAAGCAACAGAAAACTATCAAGGATTTTAAACAACAGCTTCCTCATATTTCTATTTTCAAATGTTCATAGATGATTCAGTGGAAAGAAAGGGCTATAGTGACTATAAGGTTACCAGTGAAGATACATAACAGTTATACTGGCTATACTGGTTGACTAGGTGTATCAGTCAAACAATGATGGTCACAGAAAAGATAAAACAGGGAAAATTATAGATCTTTGCCTATCAATATAAAGTCAGGGCTGAGTTTGTAGCTCAATGGAAGAGTGCTTGCCAAGCATGTGTGAGGCACTAGACTTGATTCTCAGCACCACATACAAATATATAAAATAAAGGTCCATGAACAATTAAAAATATTTTAAATAATAAAGTCAATGAAAATTAACTGGATACTTAAATGTTGAAAGGAGAAACAAATCGAAAGAAGTTATGGGAATATTTAGGCATATATTAATATTAAAAATTCATGCCAGAATACCCCATATTCACAAGTCATGCAGAATATAATTAAACTAGTATCCAAAATAACAAAATATAAATAATATATCACATACGTGTGTGTACATACACATGGATGCACGAAGACAGTGAAAGTAGATATACATGTAGATATATTTATAAGAACTTAAAAACACTATAAAAATAAAGACAAACTAGAAAATAGTTGCAAAATATCAGACAAAACATTAACCTTTTTATGAAAAAAAAATTAGTCTTTCAAATATAATGGATGAAATGTTAATTAATTTAAAAATGAACAAACTATATAAAGACAAGGGAAAAAAGATGAAATCCTAAAAATCAATCAACATATGAACTATAAACATATTATTAGTATTAGAGAAACTTAAATAGGACAACACTGGTTTACTCTTTTGAACATAAGTCACAATTTTTTCAGTAATTGATAAGTTACCATAAATGGGGCTATGAGTGAACTAGACACTCTCTTACATTGACAGTGACAGTGTAAACTATTGTAATTTACTCAAAACACATAGAAAACCTATTGTTAAAAAACTGTATATATACAAAGAAAATATACAAAGATACTTTTCCAAAATCTTTAGTGATAAATTATTATCTCTGGGTTTTCATGGATTACTTTTTAGTTTGCAAAAAAAAAATTGTTCTTTCAGTCACCGTAAAATGAAGGTTAAATATAAATTGTATATAGATCTAATCTATGGACTTATTTTTTCCCATCTAAATTTTTAAAATCAATTCATCTTTGAATAAACAACAGTTCATGCTTCTCACACCTCGAGTGACCTGGGTTCCAACTAGCTTTACCACCACCAAGCTTTCCCCAGGTTCACCCCACTAACAACCTTTCTTTCTCATGTCATCACTGTCCCTGCCACTCCACATCACTGCCACTCCACAACAAGCCCTGGCTCCACGTTGAAACCACTGTACACTTCATATGAAGTAAAGCAAATAAACTGACAGAGCGTCCTGCATCCATCATAGTCAAAAACAGACAAAGCAGAGAGACCAGGCAGGTAGCAGCATTACTCATAAGGTATAGAGCGGGCACTGTAGCCAGGGGGGGAAACAAGCAGGGGTGATGGGATGAGGCTCTACCAAAAGGGCACAAAGTTAGGACTTTCATAGACAGTAAGTGTGAATAGAACAGAATTGGGGACATAATGCCTTATTGCTACTGTACTCTATATTCAAAATTCTGGATGAAAAGATTTTTAAAACAATTTTTTTAGTTGTAATTGGACACAATACCTTTATTTTATTTATTTATTTTTATAAAGTGCTGAGGATCGAACCCAGTGCCTTTCATGTGCGAAGTGATCACTCTAACCCTGAGCCACAACTCCAGCCCAATGAAAAGATTTTGAATGCTGTCACCCAAAGAAATGATACATGTTTGAGAACATAGTTATGTTTACCCTTATTTAAACATTATACAACTTGTATATGTATCAAAACATTATTTGGTGTCCATAAATATGTACAATTTATGTTCTTACAAAATAGTTAATTTTGAATTTAAATTAAAAATGAATTGAGCAAGAGAGAAAGGGACAATAATTGCAATGAATGACAACGTTATATTGGGCAGAAGTTATAAGCAGATCTATCTAAAAGTTTTGATCATGCATTGGGAGGATTTTAGTGTGCACATATTCAGGAATAATTAATGGAATAGTTAATAATGGACAATTAATGTTCATTCTCTATTTTTCCTAATTAAAAAAATGAAAAAATAAGACCAAAACAGAAGTAAGTATAATATGGCAGTGCTAATGGATTTATTTTTTCTGAATGGTTAGAAAATTTGAATGATTAATTTGTTTCTTTTATCTTTACTTTTGAAATGTTAAATTTCCCTATGTTGATATAAACTGTCTTAATTTCATACAGTTCAATAAGAACATAAAAATAATATTATCAGAGTATTATGACTGATAGAAGGATCAATGTGTTAACACCACAGGAAGAGAGGGTTAAATTTAAAAACCACATAGGGAAGCAGAAGTAACTGGAACAGGAGCACACAAGGATGGATAATAAGTAGACTGATTGACATTAAATTCATCAGTCATTACTAGTTTCATTGTTTTTGTTTAAACAATCAACAAGAAAAGAAAAAGAATCAGGGGTTGGGAGAACACAGAGGAGAAAAATAGAATTCCCAGGATGTTCAGGTTTCAAAATAAAAGGCACTCTTTCACACTGTTGAATTGCATATTGATGATATTTACAAAAATGTAACATCCGTTTCTAGACACACTAGCAAATGAACAAATATATATCTAGGTACATCTATATGACATATATTTACATGTGGATACATGTGCATATAGTAAAATATAGAAGTGTGTAAATCAATATTGAAGGTATTAAGCATGTTATAGAACATATCTGAAATAACATATTTGAAGCTATTAAAATCAGTTGCATCATTTTACACACATGAATCTGGAAATATTTCATATTTAAGTGAAAAACAAGAACTCATAATGAATTTAATACTATGGAAATGAGGGTATGTATTTGAATAAAACAATGTCCTAGAATGCACACCAAATACCACCAGTGGCAAATCCTGAGAAGTAGGAAACTTCAGAGAAATTGGATTCATACATTTGGTTCTCTTTCTTTTTGTGTATGTGTGCTACCTAAAACATCAAAAACAAATCAATAAGAAAATAATTAATCATCAATAAATATTGTAACGGATTTAAATTATTTTATAAGGTAGAATAATTAAAAAGGAAATCTTCAAAAATATCTATAATATATTTTGAAAAATCAGTGTATTTATTATCCATTCAACTACTACTCACCATGAGTGCATACAGTATGCCAGGGACTATGTCAAGTTCTGAAGTAGAAGTAAAACATTGATTCTGGCCTCAGCAGATTTGTGGGCTAATGGTGCATCTAGGTATTAAATATCTTTAAATGTAGATAAGACACTGATAACTGATTGAAGAGAAGAACTGAGTACTACATGAAAACAAGTGGCTTAACTCAAGGTGGCTGCTTTGACTGAATTAACTAGAAAGTTACGATACTAAGAGTAAGTATAATCCATATTGTGAAATGTTTGTTCAAAGACCCTGGGACCTGCAGGAAGGCATTGGGCAGGAGGATGAACAACTGAGATCACATTACATTGATACAGAATCTTATATCCATGAGATTTGCTTTTTTATCCTAAAAGCAACAGAAAACTATCAAGGATTTTAAACAACAGCTTCCTCATATTTCTATTTTCAAATGTTCATAGATGATTCAGTGGAAAGAAAGGGCTATAGTGACTATAAGGTTACCAGTGAAGATACATAACAGTTATACTGGCTATACTGGTTGACTAGGTGTATCAGTCAAACAATGATGGTCACAGAAAAGATAAAACAGGGAAAATTATAGATCTTTGCCTATCAATATAAAGTCAGGGCTGAGTTTGTAGCTCAATGGAAGAGTGCTTGCCAAGCATGTGTGAGGCACTAGACTTGATTCTCAGCACCACATACAAATATATAAAATAAAGGTCCATGAACAATTAAAAATATTTTAAATAATAAAGTCAATGAAAATTAACTGGATACTTAAATGTTGAAAGGAGAAACAAATCGAAAGAAGTTATGGGAATATTTAGGCATATATTAATATTAAAAATTCATGCCAGAATACCCCATATTCACAAGTCATGCAGAATATAATTAAACTAGTATCCAAAATAACAAAATATAAATAATATATCACATACGTGTGTGTACATACACATGGATGCACGAAGACAGTGAAAGTAGATATACATGTAGATATATTTATAAGAACTTAAAAACACTATAAAAATAAAGACAAACTAGAAAATAGTTGCAAAATATCAGACAAAACATTAACCTTTTTATGAAAAAAAAATTAGTCTTTCAAATATAATGGATGAAATGTTAATTAATTTAAAAATGAACAAACTATATAAAGACAAGGGAAAAAAGATGAAATCCTAAAAATCAATCAACATATGAACTATAAACATATTATTAGTATTAGAGAAACTTAAATAGGACAACACTGGTTTACTCTTTTGAACATAAGTCACAATTTTTTCAGTAATTGATAAGTTACCATAAATGGGGCTATGAGTGAACTAGACACTCTCTTACATTGACAGTGACAGTGTAAACTATTGTAATTTACTCAAAACACATAGAAAACCTATTGTTAAAAAACTGTATATATACAAAGAAAATATACAAAGATACTTTTCCAAAATCTTTAGTGATAAATTATTATCTCTGGGTTTTCATGGATTACTTTTTAGTTTGCAAAAAAAAAATTGTTCTTTCAGTCACCGTAAAATGAAGGTTAAATATAAATTGTATATAGATCTAATCTATGGACTTATTTTTTCCCATCTAAATTTTTAAAATCAATTCATCTTTGAATAAACAACAGTTCATGCTTCTCACACCTCGAGTGACCTGGGTTCCAACTAGCTTTACCACCACCAAGCTTTCCCCAGGTTCACCCCACTAACAACCTTTCTTTCTCATGTCATCACTGTCCCTGCCACTCCACATCACTGCCACTCCACAACAAGCCCTGGCTCCACGTTGAAACCACTGTACACTTCATATGAAGTAAAGCAAATAAACTGACAGAGCGTCCTGCATCCATCATAGTCAAAAACAGACAAAGCAGAGAGACCAGGCAGGTAGCAGCATTACTCATAAGGTATAGAGCGGGCACTGTAGCCAGGGGGGGAAACAAGCAGGGGTGATGGGATGAGGCTCTACCAAAAGGGCACAAAGTTAGGACTTTCATAGACAGTAAGTGTGAATAGAACAGAATTGGGGACATAATGCCTTATTGCTACTGTACTCTATATTCAAAATTCTGGATGAAAAGATTTTTAAAACAATTTTTTTAGTTGTAATTGGACACAATACCTTTATTTTATTTATTTATTTTTATAAAGTGCTGAGGATCGAACCCAGTGCCTTTCATGTGCGAAGTGATCACTCTAACCCTGAGCCACAACTCCAGCCCAATGAAAAGATTTTGAATGCTGTCACCCAAAGAAATGATACATGTTTGAGAACATAGTTATGTTTACCCTTATTTAAACATTATACAACTTGTATATGTATCAAAACATTATTTGGTGTCCATAAATATGTACAATTTATGTTCTTACAAAATAGTTAATTTTGAATTTAAATTAAAAATGAATTGAGCAAGAGAGAAAGGGACAATAATTGCAATGAATGACAACGTTATATTGGGCAGAAGTTATAAGCAGATCTATCTAAAAGTTTTGATCATGCATTGGGAGGATTTTAGTGTGCACATATTCAGGAATAATTAATGGAATAGTTAATAATGGACAATTAATGTTCATTCTCTATTTTTCCTAATTAAAAAAATGAAAAAATAAGACCAAAACAGAAGTAAGTATAATATGGCAGTGCTAATGGATTTATTTTTTCTGAATGGTTAGAAAATTTGAATGATTAATTTGTTTCTTTTATCTTTACTTTTGAAATGTTAAATTTCCCTATGTTGATATAAACTGTCTTAATTTCATACAGTTCAATAAGAACATAAAAATAATATTATCAGAGTATTATGACTGATAGAAGGATCAATGTGTTAACACCACAGGAAGAGAGGGTTAAATTTAAAAACCACATAGGGAAGCAGAAGTAACTGGAACAGGAGCACACAAGGATGGATAATAAGTAGACTGATTGACATTAAATTCATCAGTCATTACTAGTTTCATTGTTTTTGTTTAAACAATCAACAAGAAAAGAAAAAGAATCAGGGGTTGGGAGAACACAGAGGAGAAAAATAGAATTCCCAGGATGTTCAGGTTTCAAAATAAAAGGCACTCTTTCACACTGTTGAATTGCATATTGATGATATTTACAAAAATGTAACATCCGTTTCTAGACACACTAGCAAATGAACAAATATATATCTAGGTACATCTATATGACATATATTTACATGTGGATACATGTGCATATAGTAAAATATAGAAGTGTGTAAATCAATATTGAAGGTATTAAGCATGTTATAGAACATATCTGAAATAACATATTTGAAGCTATTAAAATCAGTTGCATCATTTTACACACATGAATCTGGAAATATTTCATATTTAAGTGAAAAACAAGAACTCATAATGAATTTAATACTATGGAAATGAGGGTATGTATTTGAATAAAACAATGTCCTAGAATGCACACCAAATACCACCAGTGGCAAATCCTGAGAAGTAGGAAACTTCAGAGAAATTGGATTCATACATTTGGTTCTCTTTCTTTTTGTGTATGTGTGCTACCTAAAACATCAAAAACAAATCAATAAGAAAATAATTAAT
Source organism: Marmota monax (assembly GCF_021218885.2). NCBI lineage: Eukaryota > Metazoa > Chordata > Mammalia > Rodentia > Sciuridae > Marmota > Marmota monax. The sequence continues at coordinate 35,081,657 of NW_026693777.1, forward strand.
CATCAATAAATATTGTAACGGATTTAAATTATTTTATAAGGTAGAATAATTAAAAAGGAAATCTTCAAAAATATCTATAATATATTTTGAAAAATCAGTGTATTTATTATCCATTCAACTACTACTCACCATGAGTGCATACAGTATGCCAGGGACTATGTCAAGTTCTGAAGTAGAAGTAAAACATTGATTCTGGCCTCAGCAGATTTGTGGGCTAATGGTGCATCTAGGTATTAAATATCTTTAAATGTAGATAAGACACTGATAACTGATTGAAGAGAAGAACTGAGTACTACATGAAAACAAGTGGCTTAACTCAAGGTGGCTGCTTTGACTGAATTAACTAGAAAGTTACGATACTAAGAGTAAGTATAATCCATATTGTGAAATGTTTGTTCAAAGACCCTGGGACCTGCAGGAAGGCATTGGGCAGGAGGATGAACAACTGAGATCACATTACATTGATACAGAATCTTATATCCATGAGATTTGCTTTTTTATCCTAAAAGCAACAGAAAACTATCAAGGATTTTAAACAACAGCTTCCTCATATTTCTATTTTCAAATGTTCATAGATGATTCAGTGGAAAGAAAGGGCTATAGTGACTATAAGGTTACCAGTGAAGATACATAACAGTTATACTGGCTATACTGGTTGACTAGGTGTATCAGTCAAACAATGATGGTCACAGAAAAGATAAAACAGGGAAAATTATAGATCTTTGCCTATCAATATAAAGTCAGGGCTGAGTTTGTAGCTCAATGGAAGAGTGCTTGCCAAGCATGTGTGAGGCACTAGACTTGATTCTCAGCACCACATACAAATATATAAAATAAAGGTCCATGAACAATTAAAAATATTTTAAATAATAAAGTCAATGAAAATTAACTGGATACTTAAATGTTGAAAGGAGAAACAAATCGAAAGAAGTTATGGGAATATTTAGGCATATATTAATATTAAAAATTCATGCCAGAATACCCCATATTCACAAGTCATGCAGAATATAATTAAACTAGTATCCAAAATAACAAAATATAAATAATATATCACATACGTGTGTGTACATACACATGGATGCACGAAGACAGTGAAAGTAGATATACATGTAGATATATTTATAAGAACTTAAAAACACTATAAAAATAAAGACAAACTAGAAAATAGTTGCAAAATATCAGACAAAACATTAACCTTTTTATGAAAAAAAAATTAGTCTTTCAAATATAATGGATGAAATGTTAATTAATTTAAAAATGAACAAACTATATAAAGACAAGGGAAAAAAGATGAAATCCTAAAAATCAATCAACATATGAACTATAAACATATTATTAGTATTAGAGAAACTTAAATAGGACAACACTGGTTTACTCTTTTGAACATAAGTCACAATTTTTTCAGTAATTGATAAGTTACCATAAATGGGGCTATGAGTGAACTAGACACTCTCTTACATTGACAGTGACAGTGTAAACTATTGTAATTTACTCAAAACACATAGAAAACCTATTGTTAAAAAACTGTATATATACAAAGAAAATATACAAAGATACTTTTCCAAAATCTTTAGTGATAAATTATTATCTCTGGGTTTTCATGGATTACTTTTTAGTTTGCAAAAAAAAAATTGTTCTTTCAGTCACCGTAAAATGAAGGTTAAATATAAATTGTATATAGATCTAATCTATGGACTTATTTTTTCCCATCTAAATTTTTAAAATCAATTCATCTTTGAATAAACAACAGTTCATGCTTCTCACACCTCGAGTGACCTGGGTTCCAACTAGCTTTACCACCACCAAGCTTTCCCCAGGTTCACCCCACTAACAACCTTTCTTTCTCATGTCATCACTGTCCCTGCCACTCCACATCACTGCCACTCCACAACAAGCCCTGGCTCCACGTTGAAACCACTGTACACTTCATATGAAGTAAAGCAAATAAACTGACAGAGCGTCCTGCATCCATCATAGTCAAAAACAGACAAAGCAGAGAGACCAGGCAGGTAGCAGCATTACTCATAAGGTATAGAGCGGGCACTGTAGCCAGGGGGGGAAACAAGCAGGGGTGATGGGATGAGGCTCTACCAAAAGGGCACAAAGTTAGGACTTTCATAGACAGTAAGTGTGAATAGAACAGAATTGGGGACATAATGCCTTATTGCTACTGTACTCTATATTCAAAATTCTGGATGAAAAGATTTTTAAAACAATTTTTTTAGTTGTAATTGGACACAATACCTTTATTTTATTTATTTATTTTTATAAAGTGCTGAGGATCGAACCCAGTGCCTTTCATGTGCGAAGTGATCACTCTAACCCTGAGCCACAACTCCAGCCCAATGAAAAGATTTTGAATGCTGTCACCCAAAGAAATGATACATGTTTGAGAACATAGTTATGTTTACCCTTATTTAAACATTATACAACTTGTATATGTATCAAAACATTATTTGGTGTCCATAAATATGTACAATTTATGTTCTTACAAAATAGTTAATTTTGAATTTAAATTAAAAATGAATTGAGCAAGAGAGAAAGGGACAATAATTGCAATGAATGACAACGTTATATTGGGCAGAAGTTATAAGCAGATCTATCTAAAAGTTTTGATCATGCATTGGGAGGATTTTAGTGTGCACATATTCAGGAATAATTAATGGAATAGTTAATAATGGACAATTAATGTTCATTCTCTATTTTTCCTAATTAAAAAAATGAAAAAATAAGACCAAAACAGAAGTAAGTATAATATGGCAGTGCTAATGGATTTATTTTTTCTGAATGGTTAGAAAATTTGAATGATTAATTTGTTTCTTTTATCTTTACTTTTGAAATGTTAAATTTCCCTATGTTGATATAAACTGTCTTAATTTCATACAGTTCAATAAGAACATAAAAATAATATTATCAGAGTATTATGACTGATAGAAGGATCAATGTGTTAACACCACAGGAAGAGAGGGTTAAATTTAAAAACCACATAGGGAAGCAGAAGTAACTGGAACAGGAGCACACAAGGATGGATAATAAGTAGACTGATTGACATTAAATTCATCAGTCATTACTAGTTTCATTGTTTTTGTTTAAACAATCAACAAGAAAAGAAAAAGAATCAGGGGTTGGGAGAACACAGAGGAGAAAAATAGAATTCCCAGGATGTTCAGGTTTCAAAATAAAAGGCACTCTTTCACACTGTTGAATTGCATATTGATGATATTTACAAAAATGTAACATCCGTTTCTAGACACACTAGCAAATGAACAAATATATATCTAGGTACATCTATATGACATATATTTACATGTGGATACATGTGCATATAGTAAAATATAGAAGTGTGTAAATCAATATTGAAGGTATTAAGCATGTTATAGAACATATCTGAAATAACATATTTGAAGCTATTAAAATCAGTTGCATCATTTTACACACATGAATCTGGAAATATTTCATATTTAAGTGAAAAACAAGAACTCATAATGAATTTAATACTATGGAAATGAGGGTATGTATTTGAATAAAACAATGTCCTAGAATGCACACCAAATACCACCAGTGGCAAATCCTGAGAAGTAGGATAAAATGTGGTTTTCACTTCCAAAGGTCTATATTTTTGTGTTATGTCATACAACCCTAAAAAAAAACATGTATTGCTTTGGATATAAAAGTTGATTTTTTAAATACAAAATAAGAGATTAAAGACAAATTGCCCTGCAAATTCAATGTAGGGATATCATAAACATTCAAGTAGCATTTACAAATTATAACAAAGTTTTATAAATGTTTAGAAAACAACTATTTTCTGATTTCAATAAAAATAATTTTTCTTTTTTTTAATAAAAAAGAAAAATCCTCAGTTGCTTCCCAGAGCCTGTTCTTGGCAAAGGATTTATCACCAAGACAAAACCTCACGTTCCTGTGAAGTCTGTTGCTGGCTTCTTGTGAATATATCTGTCATTCCAGGGAGGAGATGAAAGGCAAAGGGAGAAGAGAGTAGAGAGAGGGAACTGGACAAGGAAAGGGAAGAAATAGAGAACAGAGGCAAGAAAGAGCAGCACAAAGGTGAAAGGGAAGCAGTTGAACCAGCTTACCAGTGGAGGAACATTGCCTGCGTCTTCCCCGCCTGCTCCTTGCTTAAATTCCCTACTGACCTCTACCTTGGGAACATCCGAGTATAGTGATAGAACTCTTGGAATCTGTCTACTGCCCAGGTTCAGACAAACATATGTATACATATGAAATAAAGGGACCCCTTACATTTTTATTGTAAAAATTCTATCCCATGTGTCAATTCATCAAGGACAACTTCCCCACTTGGCCAATGTGAATGTATAAATAGGTAACAATGAATCCCAATGATAATGCACCAATACAAATATGGATAACATTTAAAAATAAATAGGTACAACAACAATAACAACAACAAAAGGTCTTCTCCCTCTCTATCCAGTCTGTATTAGGTATTCCTCCTCTTTGCTCTTGCACCATACTGGCAAATTTCCTATATTGCCTGTCCCATGGTATAATTTACACTGAGTGTTCTCCTTGTCTGCCATGCTAAATCCATGCCTTCTTGATAGCAGGGACTGTATCTTTTTCATAAATCCTCCTTCACCATAAGTACTGTCATGTTGAGAGAGAAGTGTGTGGTTAGATGGGTACAAGCATGCATGTGTATATAAATGCACGAATGACTGATGATGATAGCTCTTTGGTAAAGAAGTTTTTTGGTAAAGACTACATCCTGATCCTATTGAAAAGTGATGCCAGTCCTATTGAAAAGTGATGCTAGTGAAATTGTTAAACAATAATTCAATTATTAAACTCTAGAAATTATCATAAACCTATGGCAGTTCTGAGAAAATTCACCGTGATACCAATTTCCAGGATCTTTGCTAGTTTCTGTAGAAAAATAATATGGTCTAAACCCAGAAATTTCCTTGCAAATCAAAGCAGAATCTAGGCATATAGAGCAATGAAAACTCTAACTTCCCCTTTGTAAACACAAAATAAGTATATGCTCAATGGGTGCTTTTGAAACGAAGAATAGAATTGGAGAAAAAGTTTTAATGTTTTGGCATAGGTACCAGACATTATCTATATAAGAAAAATAACTGATAATTTTAGTAAGCTGTTAACTTTAATTACATCATCCCCACTCACCTGGCTAATGACAAAAGAAAGATGCCAGAAATCAATATTTCTGCCCTAACAGGATTTTTTTAAAAATGTTTTCTTCTCATGCTGTGTGTTTAGTGCCTCTCACAAGTGCTCCAGCTCTAACAAGGACCTAGCAGCAGCATTTGGTGACCACCTGATGGCTGGTGATCTGAGTCCCCAAGCCATTTATCATGGGAATTCTACTTTTGAATCCTCATGGTGTTAAAGAGGAAAAAACAAAACAAAACTGAAAGTTTCATTAAGAATGTAAGCAGAAGGCAAAGGAAACTTCAATAAAATATGATAGGAAAATATTTTCAAAGAAAATTAACATCTTATATTTGTCTGTTAATAAATTAACTACGTTGTAGACCAATATCAGTGAAAAGGGTATAGGTATTGATGAACTTACTAAAGAGACGGTTTTAGAATTCTGTTGGAGACATTTCATGGAATTTAGGGGCACATGGTTTCCCAGTTGTTCCAGCAGTGTTAGTTGAATACATGATCCTTTCTCCCCTGAACAGTCATGGCACTCTGTTCAAGAATCAATTAACATAATGCATAGATTTATTTATGGGATCCCCATTCTCCTCTGTTGGTCTTTTTGTCTATCCTGATATTAGTACTGAAGCAGATGATAGAAATGGGAACCAGAGAGAAAGAGGGTCCTACAACCCCGGATTAAAACCCTAGCCTAAAGCTTGTGTTTTGGTTTTGGCTGCCTGACTGGATGACTCCACTCACACTTGGACACCCCTACATTCTGTTGTTGCCCCAGGCTTCTTCAAATACCTATCATTAATCATCTTCAAAGGGTTGTTTTGAACCCAAGAAATTATTTTGTTTTAAGGATCAAGTACAGGACAAACTCAGGTTTAAAAACACATTAAACCATCCCATTATGGAAAATGTACAATTAGCATTGTACGTTTTCAATTGAGTCAGTAAAGGAGAACAATCAAGAGAAACTTTCCAATGAAAGTCTAGTTCCTCATCAAAACCCTATAAAACCCCTCAGACAGAAAGCTACCCATGGTACCCTCTTTGGGAGCTTTCCTTGCTTACTTGTGAATGCATCTGCTACTGAATTCTCACCCTCTGACATCTGGTACTTCATTCTTCAGGTGTGGGAAACAAGAACTGTTCAGCACTCACACCCCTTGTGTTATGCTACCACACAATTTATACGGATGTAGCTGTGTAGTAAGTTTTGAAATTAAGAAATGTGATTTCTCCAACTTTGTTCTTTGCTTTCCATTATGTGAAGTAAAAATTATTCCTGATGAATGATTTCAAAAGTGTAACAAAATGAAAATTAAAAATCTTTTATGAACCATCAAGTAATCACTGTTAAATTTTTTTAAAGTATTTTTTGTATTTATACTGTCTTTTTATTTTTATTTTTTTATTAATAGTTTATTTTTAGAAGTTTTGATTTGGATAAAAACTCAGCAGCTAGTATAGATAAAGAGTTCACACACATAACACACACACACACAATTTCTTCTGCTACTAATATCTTACATTAGTATGGTGTATCTGTATAATTAATGAACCAATATTAACACATTATTACCAATTAGATTCCATGACTTATTTACATTTCCTTAATTTCACCTAATGTCTACTTAGGTTTCTCTTGCATGGTAGTTTCCTGGACTTTCCTTGTTTTTCCTGACCTTTACATCTTTGAAGAAACATGACCAATTAATTGTAGGTTTCCCCTTTATTGGGATTTATTTGATAGTTTTCTGATAGACTATTAGGCAAGCATATGAATGTAATGGAGAAAGACCACAGGTAAAGAGGAATTAATTTTTAATAATTAATTTGTGATTAATAATTAATTTGATCCACTGATTAATTAAGTCAATCATTTGTGACAGTGTGAATTTATGAATATTTATGAATATTTATTTTATAACTTGGGTTCTTCCTGGAGCTAGTAAGTAACTAATAATCAAAGTCATTGAGTATATAATTAATTTAAAATGGATTATAAACCTAAATATCATTTTAAGACTAGGGAACATGGGGAAGATGGCGGCGAGGGGAGTGCATTGCCCCCGTGTGCTGCGTCACTGTGTGGGAGTATGACAAGTCAGGACGGCTAAAGGCTATCTTGTTAGGAATTTCCAGCAATAGTGGGGTGCTCCGGAACCTGGAGGAAGGATTTCCATCGCACGAGGATCGGCTACGGGGACTCAAACGCGAGAGATTTGTCGCACGGAGGGTAACACTGCTTATTCAGCAAATCGCCCCGCGGCTAGAGTCTGCAGCACGCGCTGGGAAACGAGGAGATAGCGACGCAGGGATACAGCGCTGCAGTTTCTGCCAGCCGTGCAAGCACCGTACTCAGGGCTGAATTCTGGGTTCTAGACGGGAGAAGGAAGCGGTCCATTTCGGTTCTCCACACTGGTCAGACCACAGAGGAGGCCAGCGGCCACCATGTTGGAGAGCTGACGTCACCATCCCTGTTTTCGACTGACCGCAGCTCATTCAGCCATACAACAGGTAATTTCAGGCTGCCATTCTCCTGCGGCTTGCAGACAGATTGCTCGGGCTCAGTGCCTGGGTGCTTCTTAGAGCCTGCTCTTATTGGAGCGTGCACCGAGCGCGGGGAGGCCGAGTTCCGGCTCCCAGAAGTGCCCTGGCCCAGGGCTGGGGAGCCCGCGGAGGCTGCTTCTTGGAGCCTGCTCTTATCAGAGCATACACCGAGCACGGAGCGGCCGAGTTCCGGCTCCTGGAACTGCCCTGGGCTAGGAGACCACGGAAACTGCTTCTCGGTCAGGGTCCTGCTGAGGGCCGGTCAGGACTCACCCATTGCTTTGGTTGCCCAGCAAGGGGAACGAAATGCTGCCATTCGCATAGGATACCAACATGGCAGAGATCTGATGTCATCAGAAAGCGGCAGAGGAGAGAACTTCATCAATACCAGCGGCGACAGAAACAGTTGGTCTCCTGGTAGGGGGGGTGAGGCACAGATACCCGAGTCTCTCTCGATTTGTCGTCGAGCCAGAGGGGAGGAGCCGGGCTGCCGCCAGCGCCTGGAGCAGGCCCAGTGGCTCACCGGGGTGGTGATCGCGTGACCCCAATTGGAGAGGGGGCAGGGCAGAGCCGCCGCCCGCGCCTGCAAGGTAAGCAGACCTGTGACAGACTGGCGGGTCAGGCCCAGAGGCCTGCCAGCGTGGTACACACGTCACCCCAACTGGAGTAGGGGCAGAGCAGATCCTTCGCCTGCGCCCGGATCAGGCCCTGCTGGTGTGGTGGTCACATGAACCCAATTGGAGTGGGGGCGGAGCGGAACTGCCACCCGTGCCCGCAGGGTGAGCAGACCTGTGACCAACCTGCAAATCAGGCACAGCGGCCCGCAGGCGAGGTAGGAGGGGCAGGGCAGAGCCGCCGCCCGCGCCTGCAAGGTAGGCAGACCTGTGACAGATTGGCGGGTCAGGCCCAGGAGCCTGCCGGCGTGGTACACACGTCACCCCAATTGGAGTAGGGGCAGAGCAGAGTCGCCGCCTGTGCCAGGAACAGGCCCAGCGACCTGCTGGCGGGGTAGTCATGACACCCCAATAGGAGTAGGGGCAGAGCAGAGCCAACACCCGTGCCTGAAAGCTGGGCAGACCTGCGACCGACCAGCGGGAGAGGCCCAGTGGCCTGCCGGTACGACAGACATGTCACCCCATTTGGAGTAGGGGCAGAGGAGAGCCGCCACCCGCTCCTGCAGGGTAGGCAAACCTGCAACCGACCAGTGGATCAGGCCCGGTGGCCTGCTGGCGTGGTACACTCGTCACCCCAATTGGAGTAGGGGCAAAACAGAGCCGCCGCCAGCGCCCAGAACAGGCCCAGTGACCTGCCGGTGTGGTAGTCACGACACCCCAATTGGAATAAGGAGAGAGCAGAGCCGCCGCCCACGCCTGCAAAAAAGAAACACAAGCAGTATGAAAAGACAAGGAAAGAAAGGACCACAAGCAATGCAGGTCAACACAACTTTAGAAGAGGTAACAGCTGCAGCAGGTGGAATGTCAGATAAAGAATTCAGGATATACATGCTTCAGATGATCTGGAGTATCAAGGAAGACATTAGACAGCAAAATCAGACAATGAAAGATCACTTCGACAATGAATTACACAAACAAATCCAGGAAGCAAAGGATCAACTATACAGGGAGATAGAGGTTATAAAAAACAAACAAACAGAAATCCTAGAAATGCAGGAAGCAATAAACCAACTTAAAAACTCAATTGAGAATACTACCAGCAGAGTAGAACACTTAGAAGTTAGAACATCAGACAATGAAGACAAAGTATTTCAACTGGAAAAGAACATAGACAGCTCAGCAAGACTGTTAAGAAACCATGAGCAGAACATCCAAGAAATATGGGATAACATCAAGAGACCAAATTTAAGAGTCATTGGGATACAGGAAGGTACAGAACTCCAAACCAAAGGAATGAGCAGTCTATTCAATGAAATAATACGAGAAAACTTCCCAGACTTGAAGAATGAGACAGAATCCCAAATCCTAGAAGCCTACAGGATGCCGAATGTGCAAAATCATAAGAGATCCACACCTAGACACATTAAAATGAAGATACCCAACATACAGAATAAGGAGAGAATTTTAAAAGCTACAAGAGAAAGGAAGCAGATTACATTTAGGGGTAAGCCAATCAGGATAACAGCTGATCTTTCAACACAGACTCTGAAAGCTAGAAGATCCTGGAATAACATATTTCAAACACGGAAAGAAAATGGGTTCCAACCAAGAATTGTGTATCCAGCGAAATTAAGCTTCAGGATGGAAGATGAAATTAAAACCTTCCACGATAAACAAAAGTTTAAAGAATTTGCAGCTAGAAAACCATCTCTTCAAAACATCCTCGGCAAAACATTACAGGAAGAGGAAATGGAAAATAACAATGAAAACCAACAGTGGGAGGTAGGACAGTAAAGGGGGGGAAATAATCAAAGAGGAAAACAAACCATGTTTAGTAACAGAAATAAACAAATATGGCTGGAAGGACAACCCATATCTCAATAATAACCCTAAATGTTAATGGCTTAAACTCACCAATTAAGAGACACAGGCTAGTAGAATGGATCACAAAACAAGACCCAACAATATGCTGCCTACAGGAGACACATTTGATAGGAAAAGACATACATAGGCTGAAGGTGAAAGGTTGGGAAAAAAATCATATCACTCATATGGACTTCGGAAACAAGCAGGAGTGTCCATACTCATATCAAATAAAATAGATTTCAAGCCAAAGTTAATCAAAAGGGATAAAGAGGGACACTACATACTGCTTAAGGGAACCATACACCAACAAGACATAACAATCATAAATATTTATGCCCCAAACAATGGTGCAGCTATGTTCATCAAACAAACTCTTCTCAAGTTCAAGAGTCTAATAGACCACCATACAATAATCATGGGAGACTTCAACACACCTCTCTCGCCACTGGACAGATCTTCCAAACAAAAGTTGAATAAGGAAACTATAGAACTCAATAACACAATTAATAACCTAGACTTAATTGACATATATAGAATATACCACCCAGCATCAAGCAGTTACACTTTTTTTCTCAGCAGCACATGGATCCTTCTCAAAAATAGATCATATATTATGTCACAGGGCAACTCTTAGACAATATAAAGGAGTAAAGATAATACCAGGCATCTTATCTGATCATAATAGAATGAAACTGAAAATCAACGATAAAAGAAGGAAGGAAAAAGCATACATCACTTGGAGAATGAACAATAGGTTACTGAATGATCAATGGGTTATAGAAGACATCAAGGAGGAAATTAAAAAATTCTTAGAGATAAATGAAAACACAGACACAACATATCGGAATCTATGGGACACATTGAAAGCAGTTCTAAGAGGAAAATTCATTGCTTGGAGTTCATTCCTTAAAAAAAGTAAAAACCAACAAATAAATGATCTCATACTTCATCTCAAAATCCTTGAAAAAGAAGAGCAAAACAACAGCAAAAGAAGCAGAAGGCAAGAAATAATTAAAATCAGAGCTGAAATTAATGAAATCGAAACAAAAGAAACAATTGAAAAAATTGACAAAACTAAAAGTTGGTTCTTTGAAAAAATAAACAAAATCGACAGACCCTTAGCCATGCTAGCGAAGAGAAGAATAGAGAGAACTCAAATTACTAGCATACGGGATGAAAAAGGCAATATCACAACAGACACTTCAGAAATACAGAAGATAATCAAAAACTATTTTGAATCCTTATACTCCAATAAATTAGAAGATAGTGAAGGCATAGATAAATTTCTTAAGTCATATGATCTGCCCAGATTGAGTCAGGAGGATATAGACAACCTAAACAGACCAATATCAATTGAGGAAATACAAGAAACCATCAAAAGTCTACCAACTAAGAAAAGCCCAGGACCGGATGGGTATACAGCAGAGTTTTACAAAACCTTTAAAGAGGAACCAATACCAATACTTTTCAAGCTACTTCAGGAAATAGAAAAAGAGGGAGAACTTCCAAATTCATTCTATGAGGCCAACATCACCCTGATACCTAAACCAGACAAAGACACTTCAAAGAAAGAAAACTACAGACCAATATCTCTAATGAACCTAGATGCAAAAATCCTCAATAAAATTCTGGCGAATCAGATACAAAAACATATCAAAAAAATTGTGCACCATGATCAAGTAGGATTCATCCCTGGGATGCAAGGCTGGTTCAATATACGGAAATCAATAAACGTTATTCACCACATCAATAGACTTAAAAATAAGAACCATATGATCATCTCGATAGATGCGGAAAAAGCATTCGACAAAGTACAGCATCCCTTTATGTTCAAAACTCTAGAAAAACTAGGGATAACAGGAACATACCTCAATATTGTAAAAGCGATCTATGCTAAGCCTCAGGCTAGCATCATTCTGAATGGAGAAAAACAGAAGGCATTCCCTCTAAAATCTGGAACAAGACAGGTATGCCCTCTCTCTCCACTTCTGTTCAACATAGTTCTCGAAACACTGGCCAGAGCAATTAGACAGACAAAAGAAATTAAAGGCATAAAAATAGGAAAAGAAGAACGTAAATTATCACTATTTGCAGGTGACATGATTCTATACCTAGCAGACCCAAAAGGGTCTACAAAGAAACTATTAGAGCTAATAAATGAATTCAGCAAAGTGGCAGGATATAAAATCAACACGCATAAATCAAAGGCATTCCTGTATATCAGCGACAAATCCTCTGAAATGGAAATGAGGACAACCACTCCATTCACAATATCTTCAAAAAAAAAATAAAATACTTGGGAATCAACCTAACAAAAGAGGTGAAAGATCTATACAATGAAAACTACAGAACCCTAAAGAGAGAAATAGAAGAAGATCTTAGAAGATGGAAAAATATACCATGTTCATGGATAGGCAGAACTAACATCATCAAAATGGCAATATTACCAAAAGTTCTCTATAGGTTTAATGCAATGTCAATCAAAATCCCAATGGCATTTCTTGTAGAAATAGAGAAAGCAATCATGAAATTCATATGGAAAAATAAAAGACCCAGAATAGCAAAAACAATGCTAAGCAGGAAGTGTGAATCAGGTGGTATAGCGATACCAGACTTCAAACTATACTACAGAGCAATAGTAACAAAAACAGCATGGTACTGGTACCAAAACAGGCGGGTGGACCAATGGTACAGAATAGAGGACACAGAAACCAATCCACAAAACTACAACTATCTTATATTTGATAAAGGGGCTAAAAGCATGCAATGGAGGAAGGATAGCATCTTCAACAAATGGTGCTGGGAAAACTGGAAATCCATATGCAACAAAAGGAAACTGAATCCCTTTCTCTTGCCATGCACAAAAGTTAATTCAAAATGGATCAAGGAGCTTGATATCAAATCAGAGACACGCTGTTTGATAGAAGAAAAAGTTGGCTACGATCTACATTCAGTGGGGTCGGGCTCCAAATTCCTCAATAGGACACCCATAGCACAAAAGTTAATAACTAGAATCAACAAATGGGACTTACTCAAACTAAAAAGTTTTTTCTCAGCAAAAGAAACAATAAAAGAGGTAAATAGGGAGCCTACACCCTGGGAACAAATCTTTACTCCTCACACTTCAGATAGAGCCCTAATATCCAGAGTATACAAAGAACTCAAAAAATTAGACAATAAGAGAACAAACAACCCAATCAACAAATGGGCCAAGGACCTGAACAGTCACTTCTCAGAGGAGGACATACAGTCAATCAACAAGTACATGAAAAAATGCTCACCATCTCTAGCAGTCAGAGAAATGCAAATCAAAACCACCCTAAGATACCATCTCACTCCAGTAAGATGGGCAGCCATTAGGAAGTCAAACAACAACAAGTGGTGGCGAGGATGTGAGGAAAAGGGTACACTTGTACATTGCTAGTGGGACTGCAAATTGGTGCAGCCAATTTGGAAAGCAGTATGGAGATTTCTTGGAAAGCTGGGAATGGAGCCACCATTTGACCCAGCTATTCCCCTTCTTGGTCTATTCCCTAAAGACCTACAAAGAGCATGCTACAGGGACACTGCTACATCGGTGTTCATAACAGCACAATTCACAATAGCAAGACTGTGGAACCAACCTAGATGCCCTTCAATAGACGAATGGATAAAAAAAATGTGGCATTTATACACAATGGAGTATTACTCTGTATTAAAAAATGACAAAATCATAGAATTTGCAGGGAAATGGATGGCATTAGAGCAGATTATGCTAAGTGAAGCTAGCCAATCCCTAAAAAACAAATGCCAAATGTCTTCTTTGATATAAGGAGAGTAACTAAGAACAGAGTAGGGACGAAGAGCATGAGAAGAAGATTAACATTAAACAGGGATGAGAGGTGGGAGGGAAAGGGAGAGAGAAGGGAAACTGCATGGAAATGGAAGGAGACCCTCAGGGTTATACAGTGGAGCGGGTAGAGAGAGAGGAGGGGAGGGGAGGGGAGAGGAGGGGAGGGGGGGTGGTGTAGGATGGGAAAGGCAGTGGAGCACAACAGACACTAGTATGGCAATATGTAAATCAATGGATGTGTAACTGATGTGATTCTGCAATCTGTGTATGGGGTGAAGGTGGGAGTTCATAACCCACTTGAATCAATGTGTGGAATATGATATGTCAAGAAATTTGTAATGTTTTGAACAACCAACAATAAAAAATTTAAAAAAAATAACAAGGAAAAAAAAAGACTAGGGAAAACGTACAGTTTTTCCTCATTATTAAATGTGATTTTAATATTGGTTTTTCACATGTTCTTTATCAAATATAGGAAATTCTCCTCTATCTCTAGTTTGCTGAGAAGTTTTATCATGACTGGGGGAGTGTATTTTGCCACAAAATATACAATGTCTTTTCCTGCATCGATTGATGTAATCATCTGACTTCTTTTTTAGTCTGTTGTGATGGTTTTACTGACTGATTTTACTGAGCCTTGCATGGCTACAATAAACATACTATGGCTATAATTTTTAATACATTATAATGTGTGATTGGTTAATATTTTGTTTAAACATTTTTGCATTTATGTTCAGAAGAGATGTTGGTCTTTTTTTTTCATTTCTTGTAGTGTTTACATAAATGCTTTGACATAGGATAATACAGCCTTCATAAAATGAATTAAAAGGTTTCTAGTCTAGCTTCTATGTGGGGACAAGTGCATAGAGTACTGCATACATGGCATACATGAAGAGCATCTGAGTGGCAGGCCACCCCTCTCATGCTAGACACGTGATTGGCAAACCGTTTACCCAGTAGGCACAGCCCTGGGCGTGAGGCCAAGTGTTGCAGTCCCTGTGCTTGCTCCACTGACAGCTCCAGCTTCTCGATTTGTCGCTGCAGGGACAGTTGGCCAGAAATTGCATTGGTGGCTCCCTGTAATCTGCTTAGCTACTGCCTGACTATATATACGTGGTAAATACACAATAAAATCAGAACTGCTTCCTTTGGTCTCCGGATGTCTTCATTAGGGACTCCATAGCCACACTCTCCTCTACCCTGTTCCGAGGACCACCTCCCTGAATGAGAGAGAGCCCACACAATTCTATTTTTTAAAATAAATTTTAGAAAAATGGTATCATTTTTCCATAATATTTGGTAGAACTCACCAATGAAACCCATTGGACCAACTGTATTTCTTTGAAAAATTATTGTTTATATAATCTCTTTATTATTTGTAGGTCAATTCATATTATTTATTTTTTCAATTTTTTTTTATAATTTTCACCTTTCAAGGAATTGATCCATTTTATCTAAAGAATTAAAGATGTGATTTTAAAGTTGTTCATAATACTTCTTCATTATCCTTTAAATAATTCCATGATAATTTGTGTTTCTCTCTCTCTCTCTCTCTCTCTCTCTCTCTCTCTCTCGCTCTCTCTTCCTCCCTCCCTCCATTTTCTTTTATTGTTATCAAAGGTTTATTAATTTTCTTGATCTTTCAAAATAAGCTACCTTTTTTGCTGTTGTTGAGTTTTTCTGTTTTCAACTTTGTTGATTTCTATAATATTTATTTAAATATCTATTTTCCTCTGTTCTGTTTATTTTGCTTGTCATTTTTTTAGGTTTCTAAACTGTAATGAACCCTTCCTCCTACAATTTACTATCATAATGAGAGAAATTCAGTACATAACAACAGATTGAAGGTCACAGATTCTAAGGAGAAATGCTTAAGGAAGCCCAAGACATGAGAGAAAAATAACATAAAAATATTAGAGAAATTTGGTTTTGATACAGTCATGGAAAGAAGCCATGAATTTGAAGTTTCTCAAGCACAAATGCAAAGAGAAAAAGAATGAAAAAAAAGTTAGAAAAAACAGCTAGAAATTGGTGAGACAATATGAAATGATATAAGTTATACCAAAGAGAGAAGAAAAAGAGAAAAAAAAAAGTCTAGGAAATAACTGAAGAAAAAATGGGTGAGAAGTATCTGAATGCTATGAAAGCACCCAAAAAAAGTTCCAGTGATTCTAGAGAACACCAATTATGTTAAATATATAATAAGAGAAACAAACAAACAAAAAACTACATGTAGACACAAGACATACAAACTGGAGACATCCAAAGACAGAAAGTCTTGAAAGAAATCAGAATGAGGAAGAAGAAATACTTATAAAAGAACAGAATAAAATTTGCACTGGGTTTCTTTATAGAAAGCATGCAAGCAAGGAAAGAATAGATTGAAATATTTAATGGATTCAAACAGAAAGATTAATCAATCTAGAATTTTATATCCAGGTATATTAAAAGTGTAGATAAATCAAGGTGTAGATAAAATATTTTCCACAAACAAAAACAAGAGGAACTCCACCACCAGCAAAACCCACCCTGAAACAAATGGTAGAAGTTCTTCAGGCAGAAAGAAAATTATATATCAAAAAATGGATGTACATAAAGGAATGGAGAGCTTTGGAGATGGAATAAGGGTTAAATTAAGGTCTTCCTCATTCTTCACTGATTAGAAAATGAAACATATTAAAGATATGGATAGAAGAATGAATGATAACGGTGTCACGAGAGACATAAGAGAGGAACTGGGAATATTCTATTATAATGAAAATGTCATATGAAATATGAAATGGTATAATGCTGTTTGAAAAAGCAAATTAATTAAAAATGTGAATTGTTAATTCCAGAGCAATTACAAAAATGTTTTAAATTGTAATTGATAAGAGAGGTGATAATTGGAATGTATAATACAAAGAAAATATTAATTTGCAACTTTTAGTTCAAATAAAATGCAATTTAAAATGTCAAGTAGAGGGGCTGAGGCTGGGGCTCAGTGGCAGAGTGCCTGCCTTGCATGGGTGGGGCACTGGGTTTGATCCTCAGCACCACATAAAAATAAACAAAGATCTTGTGTCCATCTACAACTAAAAAGAAAAATGTCAAGTAGCGATAATAATAATAATGATAATATAGTCATCAGAACCTTCACATTGTAGCTAAAAAATTGTTAGAGAAAAATTAATCACTCTTAAACATTTCAAACACAATTAAGAATAAATAAAATATTATACTTACTTTCTAGCTTTACCATTTAGGTAATGAACAATACAATATAACAAAGCAAAATATCAGAAAATAATACATAAAAATAAATACTAATTAAGCTCTGCAGGGCGGCCCAGGCCTCTAATCCCAGCAGAATGGGAGGCTGTGACTACAGGATTGCACATTCAAGGCCAGCTTTGGAAACTTAGAGAGACCCTGTCACAAAATAAAAAATGAAAAAGAGCTGGGGTTGTAGCTCAATGGTAGAGCACACCTAAGGTCAATCCCCAGCACTAAAAAAATAATTAATTAATTGTTAATTAATACTAACCAGTTAACCACTAGATTTATATAAAAATCAACAAATAAACTGAAGATAATTTCTTTGAGGAAAATGTGATGATAAAAAATAAATAAAATGCAATTTCACAGTATTTTATTTTAAGATGAAAAAAACATATGCACAGAAGAAATTTCAAAATTATTTTATACTTTTAAACCAATTTAAAATGCAAAATAAATCTGATCAGTTTCAAGAAACTGACTTGAAACTCAAAAATGACTCCAGAAATTGTTTTTTAAAATTATGCAATCCCATTATCTTAGAACAAAACAACATGAACAAACCAACTTTTAAGTAAATCCAGTGTCTCTGCAATGTCAAAACATTCCTGATATGTGAGAAGATCACCCACCCAGTGAGGCCAGAGTCCACATTTTGGGAGAAAAATAGATGTCTGAAAGATTTGTAGGAAGATATGGTGCATTTATGTATCTATTTAATTTTGCAGTGGTGGGGATCAAACCCATGAAGTTGCACATGCTAGGTAAGCGCTCTGCCACTAAAATATGTCCTCAGCCTGCAACTTTATTTCTGCCTTCCTCCATAATTCATATTCCTGACTTTCAAACTTTACAACTGGATGTTTAGTAACTTCTCTGTGCCCTCTATTTCTATTGCTGCATATCAACTTAGAATGTGGTTTTCCTGGACATTCATATTTCCTCTGTACAACTTTTACATTTAAAACATGCTCATACTCATACCACAGGTTTCACTCAGATTTGAAGGCCATTCAAACACGTGTCACAAGGAAAAACAAATTTATACAAAAAAATCACAAATTATTGCTGTTAATTATCCCTTTTTATTTTTTAATTAATTTTTAATTGTTGGTTGTTCAAAACATTACATATTTCTTGATATATCATATTTCACACTTTGATTCAAGTGGGTTATGAACTCCCATTTTTACCCCATATACAGATTGCAGAATCACATCAGTTACACATCCATTGATTTTCATATTGCCATACTAGTGTCTGTTGTATTCTGCTGCCTTTCCTATCCTCTACTATACCCCTCCCCTCCCCTCCCCTCCCCTCCCCTCCCCTACCCTCTTCTCTCTCTACCCCCTCTACTGTCATTCATTTCTCCCCCTTGTATTATTTTTTCCCTTTCCCCTCACTTCCTCTTGTATGTACTTTTGTATAACCCTAAGGGTCTCCTTCCATTTGCATGCAATTTCACTTCTCTCTCCCTTTCCCTCCCACCTCGCATCCCTGTTTAATGTTAATCTTCTTCTCATGATCTTCGTCCCTAATCTGTTCTTAGTTACTCTCCTTATATCAAAGAAGACATTTGGCATTTGTTTCTTAGGGATTGGCTAGCTTCACTTAGCATAATCTGCTCTAATGCCATCCATTTCCCTGCAAATTCTATGATTTTGTCATTTTTTAATGCAGAGTAATACTCCATTGTGTATAAATGCCACATTTTTTTATCCATTCGTCTATTGAAGGGCATCTAGGTTGGGTCCGCAGTCTTGCTATTGTGAATTGTGCCGCTATGAACATCGATGTAGCAGTGTCCCTGTAGCATGCTCTTTTTAGGTCTTTAGGGAATAGACCGAGAAGGGGAATAGTTGGGTCAAATGGTGGCTCCATTCCCAGCTTTCCAAGAAATCTCCATACTGCTTTCCAAATTGGCTGCACCAATTTGCAGTCCCACTAGCAATATACAAGTGGACCCTTTTCCCCACATCCTCGCCACCACTTGTTGTTGTTTGACTTCCTAATGGCTGCCAATCTTACTGGAGTGAGATGGTATCTTAGGGTGGTTTTGATTTGCATTTCTCTGACTGCTAGAGATGGTGAGCATTTTTTCATGTACTTATGGATTGACTGTATGTCCTCCTCTGAGAAGTGTCTGTTCAGGTCCTTGGCCCATTTGTTGATTGGGTTGTTTGTTCTCTTATTGTCTAATTTTATGAGTTCTTTGTATACTCTGGATATTAGGGCTCTATCTGAAGTGTGAGGAGTAAAGATTTGTTCCCAGGATGTAGGCTCCCTATTTACCTCTCTTATTGTTTCTTTTGCTGAGAAAAAAACTTTTTAGTTTGAGTAAGTCCCATTTGTTGATTCTAGTTATTAACTTTTGTGCTATGGGTGTCCTATTAAGGAATTTGGAGCCGGACCCCACCGTATGTAGATCTTAGCCAACTTTTTCTTCTATCAGACAGAGTGTCTCTGATTTGATATCAAGCTCCTTGATCCATTTTGAGTTAACTTTTGTGCATAGCGAGAGAAAGGGATTCAGTTTCATTTTGTTGCATATAGATTTCCAGTTTTCCCAGCACCATTTGTTGAAGATGCTATCTTTCCTCCATTGCACGCTTTTAGCCCCTTTATCAAATATAAGATAGTTGTAATATTGTGGATTGGTTTCTGTGTCCTCTATTGTATACCATTGGTCCACCCGCCTGTTTTGGTACCAGTACCGTGCTGTTTTTGTTACTATTGCTCTGTAGTATAGTTTGAAGTCTGTTATCACTATACCGCCTGATTCACACTTCCTGCTTAGCATTGTTTTTGCTATTCTGGGTCTTTTATTTTTCCATATGAATTTCATGATTGCTTTCTCTATTTCTACAAGAAATGCTGTTGGCATTTTGATTGGCATTGCATTAAACCTATAGAGAACTTTTGGTAATATCGCCATTTTGATGATGTTAGTTCTGCCTATCCATGAACAGGGTATATTTTTCCATCTTCTAAGATCTTCTTCTATTTCTCTCTTTAGGGTTCTGTAGTTTTCATTGTATAAGTCTTTCACCTCTTTTGTTAGGTTGATTCCCAAGTATTTTATTTTTTTTTTGAAGATATTGTGAATGGAGTGGTTGTCCTCATTTCCATTTCAGAGGATTTGTCGCTGATATACAGGAATGCCTTTGATTTATGCGTGTTGATTTTATATCCTGCCACTTTGCTGAATTCATTTATTAGCTCTAATAGTTTCTTTGTAGACCCTTTTGGGTCTGCTAGGTATAGAATCATGTCACCTGCAAATAGTGATAATTTACGTTCTTCTTTTCCTATTTTTATGCCTTTAATTTCTTTTGTCTGTCTAATTGCTCTGGCCAGTGTTTCGAGAACTATGTTGAACAGTAGTGGTGAGAGAGGTCATCCCTGTCTTGTTCTAGATTTTAGAGGGAATGCCTTCAATTTTCAATGATGCTAGCCTGAGGCTTAGTATAGATAGCTTTTACAATATTGAGGTATGTTCCTGTTATCCCTAGTTTTTCTAGAATTTTGAACATAAAGGGATGCTGTACTTTGTCAAATGCTTTTTCTGCATCTATCGACCACTACTTCTTAATATTCTACTATCCTAAGAATCCATTGATGGATTTGTCCATCCATTATTTTAGAGTTTTCATGATCTGATCCCTTTTCAAAATCCCACCTCTGAACATTAATGCATGGGGAAGGAACCAAGCCTTCAACACATGGACCTTTGGGGGAGCTTCTAGATTGAAACCACAACAGATATTTAGAAATATTTTAAAGTAACATTTCCATCTTAGTTTAGCAATTTGTGCATAAGAGCATACAAAAGACACTTTTTTCATTTTTTATTTATTTCTTACTTACATGACAATAGAGGAGTACATTACATTCATAATTATCCATTCACAGCACAATTTTTCGTAACTCTGTATATAAAGTATGTTCACGCCAAATTATGCCATTATACATGAGCTCTCTCTCTCTCTCTTTATTGCATAAAACTCTTAATACACTTTTGTACCACCATTTATCATATCTCTGTATATAATGTATGTTGACACCAAATTCACATCTTCATACATGTATTTTGTATAATGATGACCGTCTTCTTCACCATCCTAGCTATTCCCCTTCTCCCTCTTCTTTCCCTCCCAGCCCTATTCCCCATCTAGAGGTAATTTTCCTCCCATGGTCTCCCTCCCTACCCCATTTTGAGTCACCCCACTTATATCAGAGAAAACATCCGCCATTTGTTTTTTTGGGAGATTGGCTAACTTCACTTAACATAATCTTCTCTAATGCCATCCATTTCCCTGCAAATGCCATAATCTTATTCTACAAAAGCCACTTTTATGACACAAATTTCAGACATCATTTTTCAGTTTGATAGGCAACAGAATTTGGAACAGGCAAAACTGTGAAGACCTCAAATCATGAATCATAGTTTTGTTCTCCATAGAGAGTAAACTTCTAAAACCAATAATTCAAAACATTTTTACTTGTCAAGTTACAAACACAAGTTAGTCAATAACCAATTAATGACTAAAAGTATACAATTGTACTGTACACTTTCACACAGAACTGGTTATCAATCACTTTGGTTGTAATCATCCTTTGGATATTTGCCATATGAAAATGCACAGCATGCATTGACTATTATGGTTAAGGTTGCTTGTGCAATATAATTCCAAGTAATTGTTTCAACCCAAAATTTTGTTTAATGATATGGAAATGGAAGAATTGGTTTATTGACTAGGTTTTCACTTCTTTCATGTTTCTTTTCTCAGTAAATTGGTGGATTATAAAACTGCTAAATAAGCTTAATTTTACAATTAAAATAATAGATATTATTTGCAATTTGTATTAAATGATAATTTTATAATTAAAATGATACCTGAATCAATGTTAAAATGTACTTTGTAGCTCAAAACTGATGGATAATGGGTACATTTTTTTTCTGATCACTATTTTACCATGTAATGTATATTCCAGATTAGATTTCAAAAGTAGAAGTTATATTAATGAGTAAAAACTCTTTCCTATGAAATGCCTTTGGAAATTCTCTGTACTATGCCAGTTCTATCAGTGGTTATATATTGTTGTTTCAATTTTTTCTAATGACAGAAATCTTACTCTTTTACCATGATAATTATTTCTTCAAAGTTAATATATGTACACATTTTATCATGTCACAATTTACTTACTTGTTTATTTTTAGACAGATGTAAATCATTTTAAGGCACTAATTTCTATTGTAATTTTTACATTTGTTCATTAATTTTGGATAAGCAAGATTTTTAAAACTTTATATTTTCTGTCTGCTGGATTTCTAAAATTAACCCCCAAAACTTCTCAACCACTTTTCAACTTATTATATTAGTCTTTATGAAAGTTTTGGCCTAATATTTTATAAACAGGAAATTAATTATCAAAATTACTTTAACAATATTCAGGGTAGAATTTTATTTCAGCTAACCAATCCATGCCTAAAAAGAACTATGATCAAGCTTTGAATGCCCATAATAAGGTATGTGGGACTAGATTTTTGTATTCATTTAGGCCTGTTTTCTGAGCAGCATTATAGGCTTTCAGCAGGTCTGGCATCAGGGCAGAATTCCAGGTTCATGTGAGTTCTAGTGACTGTCCTGATACCAACCTTAAATGAACAATGTGTTACAATTTCCCATTGTGATGAATTAGGTCAAAAGAATGTTGTTCTATTACCTCAGAGCCTTGTTAAATGACATATTCCTCATATTGATTATGAAATTTAAAAGATACATGAACTTGTGAATACCTATTTATATGCTAAAACAATGACATAAACTGTGCTTATTTAATGTACTAATAATGGCTACTACCTACCCATTGATATTAGCTTTAAAGCTATGTAACTTATAGACATTCTAGTGCTTAGGAATATAGACTCTTCCTGAAGGAATTTCTCAGTTATGATTCATTCCATGTTTTTTTTTTTCATTATTCTTTATTATTATCATGTATCAAACTTATAATATTCCTTCTTGCTTCAGGCCATAGGGATTCCAAGGCAGAATTCCCAAGATGAATGGACCAAGGGCTATTAGGTAACCGAGAGTCAAGTGGTCACTGAGAGCTAGTGTTAGTGTTGTAGAGGTTTAATTTACTCTTGTTACGTCCCAATAATAAGTACTAGATATCACAAGGAAAGAGTTTTTTAACATCTACACAATATCTGAAGATAGTGCTTCTTAATAACCTTCATTTTTCTGTTCAGGTAAGTGAGTAAAATAAAATTAGAGTTGGTATTTTGCTAAAATGCCAGAATTAAAAGAATTTATCTTTCTTCCAATTCAGCAAACATTTGTTGATCAGTTCTTGAGAGCTAACTTTTCACAAGAGTAGGTTAGAACTTTTCAGTCTTCCTGGGCTATTCCATAAGTCTACAATACCCCTGATCCATGGAAATATTTTTTGTTTCTGGATCATAACATCTTATAAAAGGGACTAAAAAGATTTGGATAGTTGTTTACCAAGCCTTCCTTTAGACAGTTCTTTTAAGTTTTTCAAAGCTCATTAAGTTTAGAGCTGTTTTTTTTTTTTTTGTTTGTTTGTTTGTTTGTTTGTTTTCCCCTTTCATTGTCCATACTGTTCGGTCAGGTGAGTTGGTCACTCATGTTTGTTTAAGGGATTTCATGAAGCACTTTAGCCTTTACTCCAGGTTTCATATATGTTGTCCATAAAACTGCAGGAAAAACTAAGCGTGACTACTGCAGAGAATCCAGGTCTCATGCTTGCTGGATGAGCACGTATAGGAGTAGGAAAGGAATAGTATTCTATCAGCCTCATCAAATTAGCAATACTACTTTTGGAAATAAAAATGTAAAAGGGTAGAATCTCATTTGATATGAATATATTTTTTAGATGTGTTAATTATACTTCAGTGCTTCAGAAGCTTCATTATTCAATGTAGAGAAAGTCATTTGAAGTTCATGGATCAGAGGGTACAAAATTATTACAAAAATACATATGCTTTTACAGAGAAGTTGGTTTGTAGAAGGTGTACAACCTTGTCTGGTGGATCTCAAAATCTTTATAGACAAGATTAAGTATTTTAAAGAAAAATATAAGGCAACATATAAATTTATTGTCTTTTCACAGACTGATTATTTTCTTTGGGCATACATTTAAGATACTGACAAACATTTGCTTATTTCATACTTCCAACATTTCTGCAAGGGTATGAACAGTATCTTTGTGTATTACTTGGTAGATCATCAACTTCATAGTGACAGGAAATGTATTTGAAAGGAGTCTTATAAGGAATTCTAAAATATACAAAATATTTGTCAGATAAAATTTCTAAGAACACATTCTATAATGTTTAATTTGGGGAAAGGGAGGAACATAAGGAGAGGATTTTTAAAAACAACACTAAAGAAACCCACAATTTTCCAAAAGACTGATTCAAATGGAAAGCTGTCATGAACACTAATTAATATAGTACGCTAAAGGTACTTTTATAAATTCAAAGGGGAGTACAGAGTTGGAAAATGTTTTTCTTTCAATAATTTCTGACTTTTTATTGAAAAATAAGTGAGCAATATTAAAGGTAGGACTCATCTAAGGAACTAGAGCAAGATAAAAGTTTGTATATACCTTCATAAGCATTTTTATCATTTTGAATTATCCAAGATTAGTAGAAAAAGTTGATGAATGGTATAAAATATCTGGATACTGACAATTTTATATATACTTTCTGTTTCATTTTGAAATTGGGAAAGCAATTTTTGCATGGAGAAACCCTCAATAATATAAATAAATTATAAGAGAAGTTCTCACTGAGATAATTGCAAGTATCAATAGGAGGACATGAAATATAAACCCATGGTTCAGGATATAGAAATGTTAAAAATTAATGAAAATAGGGGCTGGGGTTGTGGCTCAGTGGTAGAGTGCTCACCTCGCACACGTGAGACCCTGGGTTCGATCCTCAGCACCACATACAAAAATAAACAAGTGAAGTAAAGGTTTTGTGTCCAACTACAACTAAAAAATAAGTAATAAATTTTTTTTTAAATTAATGAAAATAGTTTGTTGATAATGACTGGGTGACTACTCACCCATTGTGAACCACATTCATAGCACTTCTGCTCCTGATTTAGCTTCCACTTTCATTTAATGGGGTTCAAAGCTCATTGGAAGTCAAGTAGCTTTGAGCTGCAGTGAAAGATGCCTTAGGATGTGAGATCTGGGAACTTCTATGAACTGATTAAATTCAAAGATGAATGGAAAAATAAAAATAAAGGAGCAATCTGAAATATAAGGGAATCCATTTTCTAAAGAAAAATTGAGTGCATAACAATTTTGTGAAAGAAATATTTAGTCAATAAAGAATAGGAAGGATTTCACTTGAACACAGAGGTGCCTAGAGGATATGACAGCATCCGTGTTCAGACGTGCAGCCACTACTATGCATCCCAACCTTTCAATCACAGAGAACAGAGTTCCCCAAGGACAGCCTTTTCAGAAGAGTGGGTTTCTACAGAACTGCATAGACTTCCACTCTTGTCAAGTCTATCCCTACTGCATATTGTTCTGTGGAATATGATTGGTGTCAGCTGAAATCTCCCTTATTGATTTTTTTCCAATAGAAATTATTTTTTTAAAAAATAAACCTATCTGTATTTCAAATGTCAATTTTGGGTTTAGATTATCCTTTGGATGAATCTCCCTTAAATTTACTGCATTCAATTTCTTGACTTAGGACACAGTGACAAGCAGATTATAGGAAATTAATTCATCCTGCCAGATTTTTAAAACAGCTTTTTGGTTGAAATTGTACTTTGCCATTCTATGGAGACTATCCAAGCATAGAGGAAAACGTTATGTGCCAAGAAATGATTATATCTATCTGATATTATTATAAGATCAGTCATCCACTCATCCATGTGCCTGTGTACCAATGAATATTTATGGAGCACATATTATGGGTGTAATTTGTGAATAAAATGCTGTCTCTGTCCTTAGAGATGTGGCAAGACCAACAAACAGGACAAAGCAAATGCTAATCATGAAGTGTCAACACCTTAAGATGGATACTTGCACAGAGTGGCCTGAGAGCATGATGGAATAGGTATATTCAAGCTGTGAAGAGAGAGGAAACTGTCATTGCAAAGGTGATGAATGAATTTATAGATGAGAAACAGTCTGCAAAACCAAAGCATGTTGTGCAGGTGGCACACACCTGTAAATCCTAGCCACTTAGGGCTGGAGGCAGGAGGACTGCAAATCCAAGGGCAGCTTGAGCAATAGAGAGAGGCCCTAAGAAACCTAGCAGGACTTTGTCTCAAAATAAAAAAAAAAATGGGTTGGGGATGTGGCTCAGTGGTTAAGTTCCCCTAGTTTCAATTCTAGTACAAAAAAAAATGTGAGCTTCTGTGAAAGAGTAAGCCCTGGAAGAAGACTCAGCCGGATGGTAATTGATCAGGTGACTCAGAGAGACTGCCTTCTCCCATTTTCATTCCTCAAGTGCTTATGCTGCTTCTATTGACTCTTTTTCCAAAAACATTTTTTGCCATTTCCCTCCTTTATCTTCATTTTAATCACCTCCATCATTCTTGAAAACATTTTGGTTTTTAACTGATACATAAAATTATACATATTAGCCAGACGCAGTGGTGTATGCCTGCAATCTCAGCGGTTCAGGAAGATGACATAGGAGGGTGACGAGTTCAAAGCCAGCCTCAGCAATGATGAGGCACTAAACAACTCAAGTGAAATACTGTCTCTAAATAAAATACAAAGTAGGGCTAGGGATGTGGCTCAGTGGTCAAGAACCCCTGCGTTCCATCCCCATACCCCACACACAAATTATACGTATTAATGAGTACCATGTAATGTTTTAATACATGCATATGTTGTGACATGTTTAAGTTGGACATAACTATCTCCTCATTCACCATGTTTTATGGTAAATGCATTGAAAATCTTTAATTTCCAGTTTTGAAATGTACATATGTTCTTGTCTATAGCCACCTTCCTGTGCATAGCACGGTAGGACCTCTAGCACTTTCTCTTCCCAGTACCCCTCTGACTTTTGATAACCACCATTCCATTCTATCTGTGAAAGCAACATCTTTAGATCCCATGTATAAGTGAAATAATGCAGTCCCATTTTTATTCTCTGCCTGCTTTATTTCACTAGAAAAAAATGATTTCCAGTTTTATATGTATTATTGCTAATGATGGGATTTTATACTTTTCTATGGCTCAGTGGTAGGTAGGTAGTGCATTTTTTTATTTTTCACATTTTCGTTATCCATTCATGAGTCGATCTTATCAGCTCCACCTTAATCCATCAAGAAATGTGTAAATCAATGTATGTATCTCCAGAAAAGATACTACTAAAATATAATGATGAGATCCCAGGTAGACTCCTCCCTGATAACTTTTGCTTTACTGCTAATATTAATTTTTAAAGAAAGAATAATTGTTCACCTCAATATGCTTTATTTAATATTTTAAATGTCTGTGTTGTATTTCTTTATTTAACATGCTATGTAATTTGAATCTCCACTTCTGTATTTTGAAAAATCCGTGTTTTATTAACAAGTTAATTCATTTTAAAGGTCACCTAAAATACAAAATTAAGGCTTTTAGGAAATTGAAGTCATGTATTATCACTTTTTGCTACATTAGTCATTCTTACAAATTACGCATTTGTTCTTTTTAGATATTTTTATGTGTACACAATACTGAATCATGCCATTGAATCTGTGCTGCAAATTTTTTTAATTTTAATTCTGTTATGTTGATCTATAACCATAGTTTTTAATAAAAGTGCTATATTCAGTGCAAACATGAATTCTAATTTGATTTTAAAATCTAATTGATTTGTTTTGTTTCTTTATAATTATTTCTTATTACTAGTGAAATGGCAGTTCAATGAATATGTGAACATATATATCAGCCCTATGCAAGTAAGCTATGGCATTTCCTTTGCTTATGATATATCCTCCACAAGTTTAACCTTTGTTCAGTATTAGGAACATTATATATTTTTGTTATGACTTAATTTAAATATTTTAAATTCTATCAAATTTAATTCCCACTCCCACTTATTATACATAAGAATTTCAATTATAAGGACTCTTTCAAACTCACTGAATTTAATATCTCTCTGTCTGTCTCTCTCTCTCTCTCTTTCTCTCTCTCTCTCTCTCTCTCTCTCTCTCTCTCTCTCTGCAAATCTGTTAGGGAAAGCAAATCAAAACTTTAAAGAAGTTGTATTTTCTTAACAATTGGTAGAGTTCAATATATTTAAGTAAATTCAGTTGTTCTTATATTTTTATAATTATGGGTTACTTGTGGTCTTTATTTTTTAATTTTTCTGTGTAATTGGAACTCCCCAATTTGTAGTTAATACATTTACATATATTCTGCATAAGTGACTCATATTCCTACTTGATGAAGATATTGCTTATTTTTCTCTAATTGAATTATATTGATTGATAACAATTGATATTAAATTTAAAAATTCTGAATTTTAGAAAGTAATGAAAAGTAGAAGTATGCAATAACATCATGCATTTTCCATTACTCACAAAAATATTGATAATTTCTTTTTACTGTTTTCTTTGTTTTTTTAAAAAAGAATGCTTTTTAGAGCATGATGATATGAATTATACAGAATA
Source organism: Marmota monax (assembly GCF_021218885.2). Taxonomy (NCBI): domain Eukaryota; kingdom Metazoa; phylum Chordata; class Mammalia; order Rodentia; family Sciuridae; genus Marmota; species Marmota monax. Next base: position 35,110,624 of record NW_026693777.1, read on the forward strand.
GTTCTACTGTCCTAAAAATTATCTATACACCTGTGTGCCCCTCCCTCTCTCTGAACCCTGGAAACTACTGGTCCTTTTACTATTATTGTAGTTGTTTTCTTTTCCAGAATGTCATATACATGGAACATAAAATTTGCTCTTTTTAAAATTGTTCTTTCTTTCAATTAGTAATATTCACTTAAGATTCTTCCATGTTTCTTCCTGGCTTGATAGCTCAATTCTTTCTGGTTGCAGAATAATATTTCATTGTCTGGATGTACCATAGTTTATCTATTCACATACTACAGGACGCATGGATCACCTCCAAGTTATGACAGTTACAAAAAGCCTGTTATAAATATTTATTGCTTATTCAGTTCATTTGGGTGCATGATTGCTATATCCTATAGTAAATATATATTTAATTTTGTAATAGCCAAATCATTTTCAAGGTGGTTGTAGCATTTTTTTCTATTCCCATAAGCAATGAATGAGAGTTTCTGTTTCTGTGTCTCCTTACCAGCATTTGGCATTATTACTGCTCTGAATTTTGCCTGTTCTATTAGATGAGTACCAGTAGTGTGTCATTGTTTCAATTTGCATTTCTCTGATGATATATGATGCAAAACATCTTTTCATTAGCATATTGCCATCTTTATATCTGTACATCTTTATGTCTGTTAAGGTCTTTGGCCCCTTTTTAAATTGAGATGTTTGCAGAATATTTATTTCATCATCTCCCATGGTTCTGATGATACTAATTGTACATGTTGCTTTTTAGAATATGCATCTTTTAAAACACATACATACCATGGTCAAATGTAAAAGCAACTGGAGCTTTTTGCAAATTACACCTGTTGCCATTATCCTTGGTGATAATTCCATCCTCTCTCATTCATTCCTGCTCTTTTTTTAATCCAAGTTATTTTCCATAAAAACTTCCACCTAGTTCCCTTGTATCAAGGCTTCCTGGCATCATACTTTTGGCTACAGTACTTGCTCCATGTTCATAACATTCAGGATGTACAGTCCTGTGTGACCTGGCTGCCCCCAAGTCATTCTTGACTCTAATGTGCTCATGGTCTCCCACCAGCTCATGCTCCCCTCTTGCTGAGAAGATGTCACAGGAAGGAATGACACCATGATATTACCAGCAGTTTGGGGCCTGGAGTAGAGCAGGTAGTGGTTAGACAAGGGAGAACCCAGAATATTCAGTTTAGGTGTGGAATAGGGATTCACGATTCTCCACTTCTTAGAAATTAGAAACTCATTAAAGCTAGAATGGAACCAAATAGAGTCTTTTACTTTAAGCAGAATGAGTACAAGAAAAATTTGAATTCCCTTGTAGTGATTCAACTATATAATACTGTACCCACTGTCAGGCACCCCCATGGAGCACACCCATGTTGAAACACTTGGTCTTCCAGCAGCAACATCCTATACTTTCATTGACGTTAAATCTAAAGTAAAGTGCAAAAATGGACCTGGACATTGCCTTTTGAATATATAAACTTGTTAAATAACCAGTGTGCTCATTATTTCTAGACAACTCAGCTTTTAATCAGCTATGGTACTTAGACATTCTATCTATCATCACACAAAAAGTACATGGAAAATATTGTTTTGTGTATATCTGTTTACATATTTTATTTTCTATTTGTTATCAAGTGATTTCTTCAGCAGTGTCATAAAAAACAATAGATAGTCCTGTGTCCACTTTGCTGAGAAAAAGGGAGAGTGACTTTTACTTTTTACTTTTAAAAGGGAAAGTAACTTAGAATACTCAGAAACAAATCTTATAAGCAAATGTTGCAAGAGAAAACCAAATCAATAATTTAAACGGAACCCTTGGAAACTGATATTTGGAAATATAGATATATTTTTTTCACAATTTCATATAGTTCAAACTAATTAATATAACTCCAGATATAGTTGCTTATGATTTTTTCAATGTCCTAGAGTTAATTTTTAAATGTTTTTATTCTCTTGTGTAAGTTGATTATTTTTAAAAATTGGAACACATTATTTTTATCCATGATATTCTACATCATAGAGTTCAGTGTTTTCTTTCTAACCAGTCCCCAGTGCTTCATCTTTTCCTCCCTGCCTTGCTCCTCCTGTTCCCCCTTCTTTACTGGTCTTTCTTTAATTTTAATTGTGCTTTACAGATATACATAAAGATGGAACTCACTGTGGTGTATTCATATACATACATAGCACAATTTGGTCAATTTCATTCTACTGTTCTTCTCCTTCTTCCTGTCCCTCCTCCCTCCCCATCAATCCCCTTCATTTGTTCCACTGATTCCTTTCATTTTATGGGATTTCCCCACACACACATTTTTTTTAAATATGAAAGTGTCACTTTTTTCTCTATAAATTATGTGAGTCTATGCTTAGAAATATCTTTCCTGACACAATTTTCTCATACAAATATCTTAAAATCTATATATTCTTATGTTTTTAAAAAATTGATTGAAATATCATTCAAACACATTTCAGTTATTCTTTTAAGGTAAGTCATGTTTTTTGTCTTCCAAGTGTGGTAAGTTCCATCAGCAACACTTACTGACAAATCATCCTTTCTAGACCTATTTAATGTGGTTCATTAATAGGATTCTACTTCTATCAGATCCTTACTAGTTATTATTTATTCCAAATTGTTCTGTTTCTTTAGGCTTCACAGTATTTCCCATGTTATTTCCCCTGGATAGATAATCTTTGTTCCTCTCCCTCTCTTATTTAACCCTACCAATCCTTTAGATCTTAGTACAAACACTTCCAAAGCAGATGCCACTGCTATGAGCTTTAAAAGTTCTCTAACCCTGAGTTATTTTCTCCAAATAATATATAGCATTAAATGTACCCAAGTACTTTGTTACTTATTTAATGCCTTGCTTCACAACTAGACCAAACATTATAAAAAGTCAGGGTCTGGTTTATTTCAGAATGTGATGTAGAGCCTGATATATACCCTGGAATGTATAGTTTTTCATAGAAGAGCTATTTTCTTTGTTCTTTTCAGATAACATAAAGCAAACCAATGAATAAAACAAATCATTCTCCAGTGTCTGAATTTATATTCCTGGGACTTTCTAACTACAGACCAGTACAGCATTTCTTCCTCACCTTCTCTACAGTGTTGTACCTCACCATTGTTCTGGGAAACACCCTCGTTGTGATTACAGTGACCTGTGATACTCATTTACATTCCCCCATGTACTTCCTTTTAGGAAACCTCTCATTTATGGATTTATGTCTTTCTACCTTAACGGTTCCCAAAATGATTTTTGACCTCTACTCTGGACACAATACCATATCATTCCAGGGGTGTGTCATCCAGATTTTTGTCCTTCATATCCTGGGTGGATCTGAGATGGTGCTCCTGGTAGCCATGGCCTTGGACAGATATGTGGCCATCTGCAAGCCCCTCCACTACCTGACCATCATGAGTCCACGGATGTGCTGTTTGCTTCTGTCTGGTGCTTGGCTTATTGGTATCATTCACTCAGTGGCTCAGTTAGCCTTTGTTGTCCATTTGCCTTTCTGTGGTCCTAATGAGATAGATAGTTTTTACTGTGATCTTCCCTGGTTTATCAAACTGGCCTGCTCAGACACCTACAGAATGGAGTTCATGGTGACTGCCAACAGTGGGTTCATTTCCACAGGCACCTTCTTCTTGCTGATTATCTCCTATATCCTCATCCTGTTCACTGTATGGAAACGCCCTTCAGGTGGTTTGTCCAAGGCCCTCTCTACCCTTTCAGCTCACATCTCTGTCGTGGTTTTGTTTTTTGGACCATGCATCTTTGTTTATATGTGGCCATTTCCCACAGTGCCAGTGGATAAGTTTCTTGCCATTTTGGACTTTCTAATCACACCCATCCTGAATCCTGCCATTTACACAATGAGGAACAAAGACATGAAGCAGGCAATGAAGAGACTGATTAGTCAGCTCCGGGGTATGAGGAAAATCTTCTAAAAAACTCATGTGAACACACGTTACTATATCTTCAAACCACTGTAATATGAACGCTTATGCAGTTATACATAATTTGAGGATATCTAACAGATATTCAGAGTGTTATACATACCTACGTACCATCCTACTAGGCTAAATATGTCAATTATTCTAAATTCAGAAGTCAGAAAATCTTGGATTGTTTTTTCCAAAGTAAATAGTGATTTGTGTGATCAAATATTTAATTTCTCATTTGTGGAGTAGTTTTTTAATAATTTAAGATTTTCTAATATACATAGTCCACATTTTTGGGTGCCTTTCTGTTTCTAGTAGTCCATAAAAGAACTTGAAAACTTTACAAAACTCAGACCAGAGTATTCTAGTTGTAGAATCACAATAGACATTGATGTAGTCTTCTATTTATAGATTGAAAGACTTTCTTATAAAAAGATACATTACATTTATTTTTTAAAACACTCCATGTTTAATTTTCTGTTCATTACCTTATGGTTTTTACTGAAAAATTCTTCATATTCTTCATGGCAAAAGACGTATTTTTTAGAATTAAATATTTTTCTAAGTTTGCTACTTTAGAATATTCAGAATAGATTATTGATTATGAGGTTTCGTTGATGTAGCTCATCAAATCTCCATTTAACATGTTATTTGAAACTAAGTTATATTCCTAAGATTCTTTTATAGAAAACTGATGAAAAAAAGTCTATGAAAAATTGCAGACTATAGCCTTAGAATCTGCTGAAAATATGGCCTCAAAAATCAGTCTACCTACACTCTAATTTATTAACTTAGAGGTAATGGACTCTGATGGTTGAAGAAATTATGAAATATACAACTCTACTTTGATTTAAACCCAGGATATGAATTATTAAGTTTAAACGTTGAAAGTCAAAAAGTACATGAAATGTAAGTGTTTAAAACTTGGAGGGATAAAGAACAGTGTGGATCAGGTAAAAAAGGAAATGAGGGATGGGGTGTGTACTAGGGGGAACTGACAGATGAAGGAGAAGTGAGAGGGAGAGCTCACAGACCCAGTGTTTCATGGATTAGGCCTATGGCCTCTCCTCTCATTCTTGCTTCTTTCATTTAGAATTAACTCAGGTCTCCTGCTCTTGGCCTATGCTAATGAAATTTACTTGTAAGTCACTTATAATTTTCAAAATTGTGACTTAATATCTATGAATCAATCAACAAATAGTCTTTAAATATCACATGGATGTTGATCCAATGATTTTTGTGCCAGTAAATAAAATATTACCTTTATTTTATATTTTCAACCTTCAAGTTTTATTTAATTTGAATTTTTAACATAGCTTTTGCAGTTTTAAGAATTTTTATATTCTTTTTTAATTTATATTTTTAATATTAATTTGTTATATATGTCAGCAGAATGTATTACAATTCATATTACACATATAGAGCACAATTTGTCATATCTCTGGTTTTACACAAAGTAGAGTCGCACCATTCATGTCTTCATACATGTACTTAGGGTAATGATGTCCATCTCATTCCACATTCTTTCCTACCTTCCTGTCCCCCATTCCCCTCCATCTCCTTTGCCCTATCTAAAGTTCATCTAATCCTCCCATGACCCACACCCAACTCCATTATGAATCAGCATCCTTAAGTCAGAGAAAACATTTACATTTGGTTTTTTCAGATTGGCTAACTTCACTTACCATTATATTCTAAAGCTCCATCCTTTTACCTGCAAATGCCATGATTTTATTCTCATTTTTTGCTGAATCATATTTCATATGATTTTATTTCATATATATATATATATATATGTGTATATATATATATGAAATGTATATATATATATATTTTATCGATCCATTCATCTACTGAAAGACATCTAGGTTGCTTCCACAGTTTAGCTATTGTGAATTGTGCTGCTATAAACATTGATATGGCTGTGTCCCTGTAGTATGCTGTTTTTTTAAGTCTTTGGGTACTGACCAAGATATAGCAGGGTCAAATGGTGGTTCCATTCCCACTTTTCCAAGGATTCTCCATACTGCTTTCCAGATTGGCTACACCAATTTTTGCACCAGAAATGTATGAGTGCGTCTTTTCCCCAACATCCTCACAAAACACTTATTGTTGTTTGTATTCTTAATAGCTGCCATTCTGAATGGAGTGAAATGAAATATTAGAGTATTTTGATTTGCATTTCTATAATTGCTAGAAATGATAAACTTTTTTTTCATATATTTGTTAGTCAATTGTAAATCCTATTCTGAGAAGTATCTGTTCAGTTCCTTGGCCCATTTATTGACTGGGTTATTTGTTTCTTTAGTGTTAAGATTTTTGAGTTATTTATATCCTAGAGATTAGTGCTGTATCTGATGTGCATGTGCTAAAAATTTGCTCCCAAAATGTAGGCTCTCTTTTCACCTCACTGATTGTTTCTTCTGCTGAGAAGAAGCTTTTCAGTTTGAACCCATCCCATTTATTGATTTTTTAATTTTTATTTCTTGTGTTATTGGAGTCTTATTAAGGAAACCAGGGCCTAATCTGACATAGTAGAGATTTGGGCCTACTTTTTCTTCAATTAGGCACAGGATCTCTGGTTTAATTCCTAGGTCCTTGATCCACTTTGAGTTGTCTTTTGTGCATTGTGAGAGATAGGGGTTTTATTTCATTTTGTTGCATGTGAACTTCCAGTTTTCCCAGCACCATTTGTTGAAGAAGCTATATTTTCTCCAGTGTATGTTTTTGGCACCTTTGTCTAATATAAGATAACGATAGCTGTGTGGATTTTTCTCTGTGTCCTCTATTCTGTACCATTGGTCTATCAGTCTATTTTATTGCCAATACTATGCTGTTTTTGTTACTATTTCTCTGTAGTATATTTTAAGATCTGATATAGTAATACCATCTGCTTCACTCTTCTTTCTAAGGATTGCTTTAGCTAGTCTGGGTGTCATTTTTTCCAGATGAATTTCATGGCTGCTTTTTCTATTCCTATGAGGAATACCATTGGGATTTTGATTGGAATTGCATTAAACCTGTATAGTGCTTTTGGTAGTATGGTCATTTTGATAATATTAGTTTTGCCTATCGAAGAGCAAAGTAGATCTTTCCATCTTTTAAGATCTTCTTTAATGTCTTTCTTTAGTGTTCTATAGTTTTCATTGTAGAGGTCTCTCACCTCTTTCATTAAGTTGATTCCCAAGTATTTTATTGTGGTGAGCCGTGTTTGTAGACCGTTGCCGCCATTAGAAGATGGCGCCTGTCTCCGTTGTAGATCTTGGTAAACAACTCCTTATTAGGAAAAGTTGGCACGCTGTCCCTCAACACCCTATGAGAAAACCCCGCGTGGCAGCTTTGGATTGGACTTGAGTAAGCTTTATTAGGCTGTGTGTGGGGGCGTGGAAAAAGCGCGCGCTTGAGAGAAGACTAGAGTTAAGGCCTGAATAAACCGCTGAAAGAAGAATCCTGTGTCTTTTCTTCCTTGCTGGCGAGGGGGTCGCGACATTTTATTTTTGTTTTTTTGTTGCTACTGTAAATGAGATAGTTTTCCTTATCTCCCTTTCAGAGGATTTGTCACTGATATGCAGAAATGTCTTTGATTTGTGGGTGTTGATTTTATATTCTGCTTCTTTGCTACATTCACTTACTAGTTCTAGAAGTTTTCTGGTGCAATTTTTGGGAATCTAGGTATAGAATCCTATCATCAGCAAATAGTGCTAATTTGAGTTCTACTTCTCCTATCCCTATCCCTTTCATTTCTTTTTTTTTTTAAGCAGAAACGAACTTTATTTTTAGAACACACACACTGGCATCACAGGAGCTCTTCAGGAATTCCCTCAGAGCCCAACTGCCTCCACCATCTTCTGGCAAGCTTCTCAACCCCCAATCCTCCCGCTTTTGAGCCCGATTGGCTGGGTTGCGTGGGTGGAGCCAAGAGAGTCCCCCAATGAGCAGCTCCGTGGTCTGAAAGGGCAGGGAAACAGCCCAATGAGCATCACCGCAAAGGAGCCAATCAGCTGGCAGCTGGAAGTTTGCTGGGGCCATGGTGAGCCAATCAGCTGGAAGTTTGTTGGGGCTTTTGTGAGCCAATCAGTTGGAAGTTTGCTGGGGCCCCTTCGGCTGTGGCTCTCAACAGAAATGAATCCTTTTCTCAAACAGTTCCATGAAAAATGGAACTCATTTCATAAGAGAGGAAAACGATGAAGCTACCCTGGCTTGAGTTTTCTTATTCTTTTTGTTTTCTTTCCTTATGAGTCCTGTCCAAGAGAGGTTGATATAGACAATCCAAAGAGAGCAACATAGGTATTACATCTATTAGTATTTCGTATGGGGAGTTTTAGAGGCCAATTAAAAGTCATTTAATTGGATTTTTTTTATTTTAGAAGTGAAAAACTGGAGCCCCATGGAGACTGAGACTCAGGGTCACCCCAGCTGGCTAGCAGTCTGTGGGGTTAGGACAGCACTCAACCCCTGTAGCACATTCCACTTTAGGGCACATTCCTTACTGAGTCATATTGTTGCATGAAAATTGGGATGTAAGCAACACTGACCTTGAAGCTGTGTAAATGGAAAAAATACTATTCATGTCTTTTATATTTTGTCAACTGTAGCTTTGCCTTTTCCAAAGCAAAATGCAAAAATTCTCCTATAAAGACTTAACACTGGAATATATTATCACCCAGAAAATGCCCTGTAGCTTGGACTGTGAACCCTTCCCTGGAATGTGCTGAGGAGGTATTGAATACTGGGAGGGAAGCAGGAAAGAACTAAGCAGAAAAGAGCTTTACTTCAAAAGCCCCCATTCATGTTATTCATGTTATTACCTTTCAGCAATTAATAAGGGTTTACTACCAGTTTAGAAGAGGGAATCAACCCTTTTTCTTTTCTTTTCTTTTTTTTTTTTTTTTTTTGATGGTGCTGGGGATTGAACCTAGGGCCTTGTACATTCAAGATAAGCACTCCCCACCCCTCATTACATCTTCTTTAAGAAATCCCTTGTTGTGTTTTAGCATTTTACCTCCCCCATGTGAGTCATGTCTGAAAACCTAATTTTACTATCAAATGTTATTATAAACATTTCATGCAAAAAATGGACTTATAATGTATTTGGTATCATGGACAGAATTCTGAGAGTGTTGAATTTCTTATTCTTCATTATGTGCTGTTGCCACTTGGCAACAATCTTTTACATTAATTTGTACCAAGGTCAGCAAATACAATAATTACTCAGAAGTTAGCAGGGATGCTCAGACTTCTACACAATTTACTGTTTTCCCCTGGCCTTGACTCAATAAGAAAACACAAGTGAAAAGGTAAATCTTTTTGTTGACAATTTTGAGAATTTACTCTCTCATTGAAATTTAAGAAATTCACTGACTATGACATTTTTCTCGTCCTGCAAATGGGTCCATTACAAGTTTTAGAAAGATTTCTTTTATTAATTAAACTATTTTCAAAACACATTAACCTCAGCTTTCAAAGAGAATAGACTGTATTACTTGCTTGCATTTGAAGTTGCCATTTCTTATTGTTATGATTAGGTAATACATTCTCCTTTATTAAAACAAAAACAAAAACCTAGATGCAGCTGATTCAGCATTAATAGAACAGGTTTTAGACATGGCTACTGTACTACTAATGATGGATTTGTGTTGAGCCATGCCTATTCTCTCATTTAATCTCTCCCTTCACTAGTGACAATTTTTTTTATGCATTTGCTCGGTACTTGGGCAGTGTTAGGACTGAGCCCTTGGCTAAAGATCAGAGGATTTCCTCCATGAAAATCTGTCTGGTTCATAGAATATTTATAATTGTGACCTTGACCTCACTAGCAAAAAATACCATTGTGTCTATTAACTTAGACTAGTGCTTTTGTTCTTGCTTTATCATGCATTTGAAAAAGAGGAAGACATTGTTGTCTCTTTGGTCTTGGTCTAGTGAATCATCAGACATATGATGATGATGGTGGTGGTGATTATGATGGCAGCTTTTAGTTGTTTTTAAAATTGAAAACAGTCCTAGCAACATTGCTGAGCACACACTGAGCACTTAAATGACATGTGGTGTATGTTCAGAGGGTTCCAGTGTTCAGGATCACTTTTTCTGATGTGCCAAACATTTGCCAATGTAAGGAAGCCAAGGGTTTAACACCTTTTTTGATGTGTGAAATGATGCAGTGAAATGGAATTTGAAGCCAGGAAAAACCAGCTTTATTTATCCTCCCCTGATTGATTTACTTACATAATCTCTCTTTGAGCCTCAATTCTTAAATCTGGAAACTGGGGATGATATTATATATCTCATGGATCAGATTAGGATTAGATGGTTGAGCAGTGTTTGTGGATATTCATTTTAATTGGAGATAGGCAGCAAAAGGTTTCTTTGATGTGCCTAGTTTTAACACGTATTAAAAAATCAAGACTTTGAGCTTCACTGAATTTAAATTTCTTTCTATCTGCTGGGTAAAGACATCCTACATGGATGCAATTTTAATTTCTTTCATCTGTCTAATTGCTCTGGCCAGTGTTTCAAGAACTGTTAAATAGATGTGGTGAATACAGGCATCCCTGTCTTGTTCCAGTTTTTAGAGGGAATGCCTTCAATATTTCTCCATTTAGAATGATGTTGGCCTGGGGCTTAGCATAGATATCTTTTATGAATTTGCAATATGTTCCTGTTATCCCTACTTTTCCTAGTGTTTTGAACATGAAGTAGTGCTGTATTTTGTAGAATGCTTTTTCTTCATCTATTGAGATGATCATATGATTCTTATCTTTAAGTCTATTGATGTGATGAATTACATTTATTGTAAATTAAACCTACCTTGCATCCCTGGGATGAACCCTACTTGATTGTGGGACACTATCTTTTTTGATAAGTTTTTGTATTTGATTTGCCAGAATTTTACTGAGAACTTTTGCATCTATGTTACTTAGAGATATTGGTCTGAAGTTTTCTTTTCTTTATGTGACTTTGCCTGGTTTTGAAATCAGGGTGATATTGGCCCTTAAAATGAATTTGGAAGTGCTCCTTATTTTTCTATTTCCTGAAATAAATTGAAGATTATTGGTATTAGTTCTTCTTTAAAGGTCTTGTAGAACTCGGCTGTGTATCCATCTGGCCCTGGGCTTTTCTTGGTCGGTAGGCTTCTGATGGTGTCTTCTATTTCATTGCTCAAAATGGATCTGTTTAAATTGTGTATATCATCCTGATTCAATTTGGGCAAATTATATGACTCTAGAAATTTGTTGATGCCTTCAATATTTTTTATTTTATTGGAGTACAAGTTTTCAAAATAATTTCTAATTATCTTCTGTATTTCTGTAGTGTCTGTCATGATATTTCCTTTTTTATCATATATGTGAGTAATTTGAGTTTTCTTGCTCCTTCTCTTCATTAGCATGGCTAAGGGTTTATCAATTTTTATTATTTTTTAAAAGAACCAACCCTTTGTTTTGTCAATTTTTTCAAATTTTTTTGTTGTTTTAATTGCATTAATTTCAGCTCTGACTTTAATTATTTTCTGTCTTCTATTGCTGTTGGTGTTGATTTGCTCTTTTTCTAGGGCTTTGAGTTGTAATGTTAGGTCATTTATTTGTTGACTTTTTCTTCTTTTAAGGAATGAACTCCATGCAAGAAGCTTTCCTCTTAGAACTACCTTCATAGTGTCCCAGATATTTTGATACATTGTATCAGTATTGTTATTTACCTCTAAGAATTTTTTAATCTCCTCCTTGATGTCTTTTGCAACCCATTTTTTCATTCAGTGGCATATTATTTTGTCTCCAAGTGTTGGAAGAGCTTTTATTTTTTATTTTATCAATGATTTCTAATTTCATTCCATTATGATCTGATAGAATGCAGGGTAGTATCTCTACATTTTTATATTTGCTAATTTTTGAGGAATATTCATAGTGCTTTCTGTAGGGACTGTACCAATTTACATTCCTACCCACAGCTTAGAAGCATTTCATTTTCCTTGAGGTAACAACCAAGAGTTTTATCTCAATTGTGTGCTGATATTTTGCTATGGCTTTTATTTACATATCACTGGTGATTAATGTACTGAGCACCTTTTAATATAGCTATTAGCAATCTTTATGTCTTCTTTGGAAAAATATCCATTCTATTCTTTCATTCATTGTGTAATTAGGATGTTTTTGGCCATTGATTTATGTGAGTTCACTGTATATCTTGGATACTAAGTTCTTATCAGACAATGATTTTAAAATATTTTTTTCTATTCTGTAGGTTTTCCTTTCTTTTTTTCTTAGTTGAGGAAAAGCTTTTTAATTTGGTATACTCCTACCTACTTTTGCTTTTGTTGCCTGTGCTTTGAGTGTCATATTCAAAAAATTCCTTCATTCTGACCAATATCAAGAAAAATTTTCCCAGTCTTTTTCTAGCAGTTTTTTTTTGTATACAAAAAATTAATCAACAAGAGTGAGTTGCATTTTTATACACTAATATGATGTATCTGAAAAATAAATCAAGAAATCGACCCCAAATGAAATAGCATCAAAAATAATTATTTTGGGATAAATTAAACCAAGGAAGTAAAAAACAAAATGTATATTGAAAACTATTTAAAATGGATGCAAGAAATTGAAGGCAATATGAGTAAACAGAAAGATAGTCTATGTTCATAGTTTGTAAGAATTAATACTGTAAAAATGTTCATATACCTAAAGCATCTACAGATTCAATGACATCTCAAACAAAACCCCATTGGCATTTTTCAAGACAAAGAAAAAAAACAATTCTAAAATATGCATGGAAGCACAAAAGACTCCTGAAAAAACTAAAAAGAGATATTATGCATTCCAATTTCAAATTATAAAGCAGTAGTAATAAAAAACATGTGGTACTGGCATGAAATCACACATGGACTAGTGGAAAATATTGAGAGATCATAAATAAACCCAAGCATGTATGGTCAACTAATATTTGACAAAGAAAACAGATGGGGAAGGACAATCTCTTCAATGAATGAATATCTAGATGGGAAAAATTGAAATCGGTCACTCACATACAAAAATTAACTCAGAAAATATCATGTCTGGTATTATTACTTAACAACTACTTTGTCCAAATTCTAATCAACAAGAGTGAGTTGAATTTTTATACACTGACATCATGTATCACTAACTCTTCACTTGCTCAAGACAAGGGTTCATGTGAATACTTGGAATATGTGTTATCCTTGAAATGTATTAAATTTATTTTTATTTTGTTTTATGACTAGAAAACTGAGTCAAATTCACTTCTAAACTTTTTGAGAATTCTAAGTTGTGGATATCCCTGATCCAAAATTATTTCTGATGAATTTGCCCTGTTTGCAGAGCTGTGGAGAAAGAAAGCTAACGTTCTAAGAGAAATATTTCTAAAGAGCCAAACTGATTCCTATGAAATCATCATGTGGACACAATAGATAACCATCAGAGTCATAATCAAAGCCTGAAAGGAACATATCTAAGAAGCAGATATAAACCAGAAGTGTCCTGAGTCTCATGAAATCCCAACACAGACTCAAATCTGTTTAGTGTTGCACAGATCAAAAGAATCAGATCTAAGCCTTCTATGGCTCTTACTAAAACAGAAGTTTCTGTTGTGTACAGCAACTGAGATCTATTCTATAATTCTATTTTACAAAGTGTCTAAGTTACATAAAATAACTGTGAGTATGGGAAGAAGCAGAGATTTGTCGCTATAAAATTAAGAGGAAGCTAGTGAACAGAAGCCCAGTGATGGCTCAGTTGTTAAAGTTAACAGAGTCAAAATTTGAAGTAAATTTTACACATTTTAAGGGAACATTAAAAAGCTGAAAAAACCCAGGCATGGTGGTGCATGCCTGTAATCCAAGTGGCTGGAGAGGCTCAGGCAGGAGGATCACATGTTCAAAGCCAGCCTCAGCAACTTCGTGAGGCCCTAAACAACCTAGAGAGACTCCAGCTCAAAATAAAATATATAAAAAGGGTTGGTGTGGGGGCACCCCTGAGCTATTTGAATAACCTCTACTGAGCCTTGGAGCCAAGGAGATTTTGGTCTGGCATTGCAAGTCATTTTGTGGCTTCTCACACTTAATGGATTATGCAAAGCATAAGTCTCCCTTGGTTAGAGAGGCTGCTCTGTAACTCTGGACTTGGGTGTTACCCATTGGGCGTGGAGAGCCCATCTCCTACCTTATTTGGCAAAAGAACATTCCATTGAAATCTTTTGAAGCCCCCTTGTATAAATAAAGCAAACATGGGCTCTTCTCTTTCTCTCTCCCTCCAGGGTGGAGGCAGGACCCCTAAGATCGCAGAGTCGTCCTGCCCTTGCTTTTTGAAAATTACTTTCTGTACCCTATGATTTTTCACCATATTTCTCAGCCAGCTCACTTCACACAGAGGGAAACTCAAAAATTACAGACAGTGCAGGACACAGGCCAGAGTTGAGGATGTGGCTCAATGGTTAAGAGCCCCTGTGTTCAACCCCTGGTACAAAAAAAAAAAAAAAAATCTGAAAAACATAAAAAGATGACAAAGTTCAATAGAAGATATCTACATAACAACTAAATGATATTTTAGAACAGAAAAATGTGAATTATGAATATTTAAGCCTGTGAGAATAGGAAAAAATCAGTGGACCAAAAGACTGATCAAAAGAAATTATACAAACAATAGTACAGAAATACTAAAGAATAAAAATATCAGAACAAAATAAGAGTTGATTGGAATAACATGAAAAGCTCTAAGGTGTATAAATAAATGCAAGAATGAAACAAAGAGAATAGGAAGCAATGTTTGAAGAACTGATAAAAGGCAAAACTCAGATTCAGGTAAAACAATGAACAACAAGAGAGGTAATTATGATTTTGTGAGGTGGTAGCAGCGGCACTGGAGCCTTTGTTGGATTTCAGGGTCTGATACTGGAACCAGTCAGTGCTGACAGTGAAGCAAGGGAGCAAGGCATGAAGTGCAGCATCTCATACACAGTCTTCTGAGCTCTCCAGAGTGAAGCTCACCATGGATAGGATTCCATCTGTGAGGGGCCATGGAGAAGTATATTGCAAATAGCAGTAGTTCAACAGAGCAGATTGTTGTACAGGCTGGACAGATATAGCCACAGGTCCAGGGCCAAATATTAAGAGTCAGTGGAGGCCAGTTAATCATATCAACTACCCAGCCTATCATGGTCCAGGCTCTTCCCAGTGGACAAGGACAAACCATCATTCAAGTACCTATGTCTGGGACACAGGGTTTGAAACAGATAGAGTTGGTTCCACCTGGACAGATCCAGAGCCAGGGTGGGCAGACTGTGCAGATCCAGGGCCACCAGGGCCAGACCCAGCAGATCATTATTCAGCAGTCCCAAACAGACGTCATTGCGGGCCAGACTCAGATACAGCAGCAGATTTCTTTCCAGGGGAAGCAAGTGGCACAGACTGTGGAAGGGCAAACCATTGTCTATCAGTCAGTTAATGTAGATGGAATGATTCTCCAGAAAGCCATAATAACCATCCCAGAAGCCAGCTTGGCAGAAACACAGATTTTCAGTTAGGAGCCAAAAGCAACACAACCAGCAGTGGACAAGGGACTGCCACTATTATACTACCTGTACCAGGCAATGTGGTCAATTCAGGAGGAATGGTCATGATGGTACCTGGAGCTGGCTCTGTGTCTGCTACCCAGAGAATCCTACCTACAGCAGAGATGCTTGAAGAAGATCCCCTGTGTGTGAATTCCAAACAGTACCACCATATTCTCAAAAGAAAGCAAGTTCAGGCAAAACTAGAGATAGAAGGAAAAATTCCAAAGGAAAAAAGGAAATACCTGCCTGAGTCCCAGCACCCTCAGTCCATAGTTTGGAAACATAATTAAAGTGGATGATTTTTCTCTCCCAAAGAAAAGGATAGTCCCCATACACAGTATCCAAACTAAGCTGACAAAGAAGCAATGACATAGATAATTCAAGTGTCCTAACCCCAGGTCATATGATAAAGCTAATGAAAGACATATTCTAGCTGATGTTTCCAACTGTTCCAGGAAACTGATCTACTCTTCCAATGGGGAACTGACGATCAAATTCTGCCCTTTTCTACAGGACAGAAACCACTTAGCTTTTAATAAGTGACTCAGTATTATAATTGCACCAATGTCTGGCAAATTCAAGCTGCAAGCCTTTGTCTCACCCTTTCAGTGAGGGCCTATTTCAGACTGTTGATAACATTGACATTTCATGAAGTCACTTGTCAGCTCAGCAGTACACAAGCACTTGGGTTGACTGGTGAAGTCAGCCAGCCATCTCAGCAGAGAAGAACATCCTTCTCAATCTGAATTGCAGTCAGTGAAACTGTAGCTCACTCCTTCCCATGGAATCTAGATAGCATCCATCCCTCTGGGGGGGGGCTCTCACTGGTCAACTGAATAAATACTTTGTATTCAGATGACCTCTGAGCAAGAAAGTTCCATAATGTGATATGGAAACAAATTATCTGAGATACAGCCATCTCATCTGTGGTAATACTAAGAATCTCTGTATGCCCAGATGCTGGGTTCATATTTTGGGACTTTAGCCAAGAAAAGTCCAAAAAGATATTTTGGACTCTGGGGATAAAATAATAAAATTTTCAAGAACCTAAACATACATTGTCGAATCTCTTTTTAGCTTTCACAAGTTGTGGTCTGCTTGTCTCTGTTGACAGGTCATCAGGATCATAGTTCTTGCTGGGGTTGCTATTCAGACAATATAGAGGACCCTGGAACTTCAAACTGCCTTTCCTATGTAGAAAACAAACTCTTCAAACAATAGACATTATTAATGCTGTGTGTATTTATGCGACTGCATGACCAATGTGATTCTGCAAGCTGTACACTCAGAAAAATGAGAAATTATATCCCATCTGATTCAAATGTATGATATGTCAAGATCATTGTACTGTCATGTGTAACTAATTAAAACAAATAAAAAATTATTAAAAAAACTTCTGTGCTGAAACACTGAAAACATTTGTAGTAATTCCTAAACAAAAAAGCAAGCTAGAGATGTTCAATCCTACACTTCTTGACAACATCTGGGGAAAGAAAGGGTGTTTCGTCTAGGATGAAAAAGAAAACGTTGTCTACCTACCCAGATGTTGGTATAGAGCATGATTCTCCTCCAGTGGATGAATACTTGGAATGGGTCATTAAGATAAAGAGACTAATTCACATTTATACTAGAACCTTTTAACATGCACTGAAAGGGAGAATTCTGAGATTAAGTTCTTGACAAAGGACTCGAAAAGCACTGTTCAAAGCACACTGTCCTAGACATAATCCAGGTTACCTGCCAGAGCTTGATGTGGATGTTGGCTTCACTCCAGGAGTGTTTCGTGCTGGCCCCAGAGAGCAAACATCCTCGTTCTTCCCTTGGCAGCTGATTCTTTGGTGCTAGTGTCCATTTGTTTTTCCCTTTTTCCATAGGACTTGTGCAGAAAGGTTTTTATACTGCACCCATATTATAGGAAAATACTACAGTCAGGAAGAAAGTAGAGATGCCAGCAGAGTCAGGAACTGGGTCACAGTTGCCTGAATGAATTTGACCTCAGAAATCTATTTTCCAGATGTTGAACTCTGGGCGACAGAACCAAGATGATATTTCAGAAGAGCTGGCTGCCTTCTCTGGAGACAAAGAAGAAAAATCCAATAATTCTGAAGAACGCTTGAGGTTGGCTTAAATACCAATAGTAAAGATTGCTTCTTTGACATCACTGCAACTGAGTTAGGACAGAAAAGAAAGTAAATATTTTGAAGAGAAAATCAAAAAGGACAGACCATGAAAATTATAGAAATAGAGGAATAGAACTATACAAAGGAAACTGGGAGTGAAATTTCTTCCTAGACTGGGAAACCTAGTGCTTTTTCCTGCTTTCCAGGTGTCAAAAGGGCTGATTCTTTGGGAAGCTCCCTAGAAACTTCTAGCTCTTTTATGTTTCATATGTTAAACCACCCCAGTTTTTTCAGATAATATTAAAAATAATGAGGAATTCTATCTTGGGGTTAGTTTAGGAGTCTAAGATGGAGAGTTTAGAAAGAAAGTCCTCAGACCTAATTTCTAATGCTTAAGCCAACAGTGTTTCTATAACCACTATTTATTTGGGTTATTTGTTTGTACATAGTAATACCAATCTCATTGTTGTGGAACATTTCATTGGCGGGGGCAAGTTTGAATTTTGTTTTGTTTGAAATGAAATGCATCAATTGTTATTCTGTCAATTTTTTTCAAATAGCTCATAACCCTTTTGTTATGGTTATTTTAGCAAGCCATAATAGCCCTCAAAGTAGGAACAGGGAAATTGACCTTTGGATTTTTTTTCTTTAATACTAGTTCTTTTACTTATTTGTCCTTGTGACTGTAGTGATAACTTCAAAGATGTAGAATGAAGGATGAATGAATAATTGGTTTGATGCATAATTGTGTCACTTCTTGAGTCCTTATTTTTGCAGGATAATTGTAAATGTATATATTTTAAATGCACTGATACACTGAACATGTCAGTGTCTATGCCGCTGGAACAATGGCATTTTCTGGCTACATGGTGGCCTGATAATAATGTCTTGATTTTCCTTTGGGGCTCAACTATATAGGTTTTTCCGCCAAGCAGTAGGGGGGAGTACAGTGATCAATCATTGATGCCATTGAAATTGTTATTCCTTAAAAATGAATTTATAAAAATATTAATTACAAAGAAAACAATAATAGGCATATTCATCATTTGGAAGAAGATCAAAGATAAAAAGAACACATTTAATGCAGTCAGAAAACAAGCAACAATACCTTCAAAGGAATAGAAAGATACTGATGACTATTCGCCAGACACAAAATCGCCACATTAGAAAAACATTTTAAAATATCAAAATGATCTTTCAGCCCATAATTCTATAGTTTGTGAAATCTTTCAAATATGAAAAAAACATAAAGATACTTTCAGTTAAACCATAATAATAAATCTTACAAGAGGAAATCCAGGGAGAGTTCTTCCTGCTAGAAATGTTTTCCTCAGATGGCAATAGAAAGAGAATCACCAGAAAGGAAAGATGTTATAGAAAAATGAGGATTAAAACCACAATTACAACAGAGACAAAAAAGCAATGTTTTCTGATGTTAGAATATTTATAGAAATGGTTTAATAAGCTTATTAAACTTTTTAAAAAATTTGCTGTATATGGTGGCAAGGAGTATTTTGATAATCTACTACAATTTGATGTTTATGCCTTACTTTGTGCTAAAACTCACATATTCATCAGTGCTTTGGCACCAAAACCAAAATGGTACTTCTCCTATCCCATTACACATGTCTGTAAGGCAAAAAAAAAAAAGCCATATAGTACAATACATTCAATGCAGAAGCAGATAAAAGAATTCAGAATTCGGCTTCTATTAAACCACATGCTAAATAAATTTGCAAATATGTAAAAGAAATCCAATTTTCTTACTGAATTCTTTATTAAACTTTGGAAAATATTGTTATTTTTTTATAAAATACATTATTTATGTTAATATTTCTTGTTTATCAGATTATTTTAAATGTGCTAAATATATATTTAATTAATTCGTTTAATTTCTAGAATGATAACTACTAATAAATGTAATCTACATAGAGAGAAATTCTTTGGTGTCCTCAATCATTTTTAATATCAAAATGGGTCATGACAGCAAACATTTTGGGAACCAGTGATGTAGAGTTCCTCTGAATCGCTGACTTCATATCTTGAGATTTACATTAATTATGATGGGTGTGAGGATGATGAGCAGATTACCTGAAAATTTTTGCTTAGGTTTTTCAAGCAAACTTTGGAGACTCCATACTTATTTATTCACTTTTGGAAGAATATCTTACTAATACCGTAAAGATAATAACTGATGTTTTTGGTAGGGCAAATATATGGATCCTCACTCATGAAAGTAACAGAGAAATTCAGATACTACAGAGATGTAGCAGTGAAGCTTTATTTAACACTTTATTTAATGTGGCTCAGAGAACAGGCAGTGCAGGTCACTTCACATCTCAAGACCTACACAAGGCTGAGAACCTTCCTGTTCCCCGTTGTGGCAGGCCAAGTGCCAACTGCCTCCTCAAATGAAATACTTCTTCCCATGGTACCATACCTTGTTTTATCCAGTATTATGTGTTTTCACATTTCTGAAATTCAAGCAGCTCTGACAATTTTAAGTGCTTTTGTTTTTTGAAGCCTATATCATAACACAGTCTAACTTGGCCTAACTCATTAATATTCTGGCCTTCACTGATGCAAAACTATTTTATTTGTAGTCTTTGTTGCATCCAAGAATACACACACACACACACACATACACACACAATATGAGGAGCTAATAACTCTGACACTATTGGAAATGTTTAAAAGTATCTATGTTATTATTGAAAAACAATTACAAAACTTGAAGTATATTTCATGCCATAGATTTCAGATAAGGGAATGTAAATTTGTATGTCTTTTTGAAGCATGAGTAGAAAGAATTCCTAAGAAGGAAGAATTCTAAAGAATGGTTTGTAAGGACAGGGGAAGTGCTGGAAGTGACACTGACCAAATTATATTTTTTATATGGTACATTCATTATGTGCATGTATGAATATGAAACAACAAATCCCATCAGTGTGTACAACTATAATGTACCAGTAAAATTTGTGGGAAAAAAAGAATGTTTTGTGAAATGCAATAATGAACAATTTACGAACTTTGTACATAATTTAATTGCTTGCTGACCATCTGAACATTGCAGTAAATTGAGTCATTTCACCTAAAATTAGACATTTTAACTTTACTTTCATGAGATGTTCCTCTACTTTTATCTGGTATAGAAAATTAACTTCTTTAACCCATTCACTAATGGGTTACCTTTGGTAATCACACCATCCTACATGAATCGGGAAATGTTTCCCAGTCCAGAGTAAAAGGACAGAAGTGGCTAATTTAGGAACTTTACAGTGAACATTCATAATGTAAAACCCTGA
This sequence comes from Marmota monax, assembly GCF_021218885.2. Classification (NCBI taxonomy): domain Eukaryota; kingdom Metazoa; phylum Chordata; class Mammalia; order Rodentia; family Sciuridae; genus Marmota; species Marmota monax. The sequence goes on from NW_026693777.1 coordinate 35,131,560, forward strand.
AATATACGCTGAAATGCGTATGCTAACATCGCAGTCTCTTCATGGCATTTTTAATCTCTTTGTTTCTTAAGGTGTAAATGGCTGGATTCAGCAGAGGTGTGATGACTGCATAAAACACAGCAAGAAACTTGTCCACCCAGGTGATGCTGACTGGCCACAGATAGATGAAGATGCAGGGCCCAAAGAAGAGCACCACCACCGTGACATGGGCAGTGCAAGTGGATAGAGCCTTCGATGCCCCATCTGTAGAGTGAAGGCAGACAGTAAACAGAATATGCGAGTAAGAGATCAGCAACAGAATGAAGCAGATGGTTGCCAGCACCCCACTGTCAACATTTATCAAGATTTCTAGAATAGAGGTGTCCATGCAGGTTAGCTTGATCACCAATGGAATATCACAGAAAAAACTATCCAGTTCTCTGGGTCCACAGAAGGGCAGCTTTATAATCAGAGCTAGCTGGCTCATTGAATGTAAAAAGCCTATGATCCATGAAGTCATCACTAACCCAATGCACATATGCCGGTCCATGATGCTGGAGTAATGGAGGGGCTTGCAGATGGCCACATAACGATCATAGGCCATTGACACAAGCAGTACCATCTCACCCCCACCAAAGAAGTGTCCAAAGAAAATCTGGCACATACACCCTCCGAAGGAGATGGTCTTGTTTTCCTTTAGAAAGTCTGTGATCATTTTAGGGGTTGTGACTGAAGAAAGGCAGAAATCAATGAAGGAGAGATTGGCTAACAAGAAGTACATAGGGGAGTGAAGGTGGAGATCAGTAATAATTATGACCACAATGAAGAGGTTGCCTAAAACAGTGATCAAATAAAGGGAAGAAAATGTCACCAGGAAGAAGGCCTGGAGTTCCCATGAATCACAAAGCCCAAGAATAATGAATTCAGACACCACAGACTGATTTGCTTCTTCCATTTAGTTTAGTTCTAAAAGCATCTGAAGAAAAAGACAAAGCATTACTTTTTCTGTATAAACAGTGTGTGAATCAAGAAGGTGTCTTATATATTACCTTTGGATGTGGATTCTAGTATAATCATTTTGGAAGAAAGTTTGGCCTTATCTTGTAACAGTCACACCTTTGCACATTTTATGGCCTAGCAATTAAACCCTTATTTACAACCCAAAATTTATTCTCACATTTGTATCCAAGGATTAATTTATAATAATGCCCACTGACATTGGAGCCTATGTTTTGAGCCATGGCAAATGAAGCAAAGATGATACAGAAGTATCTTTGTAAACTATAATAATTTTTTAAAAGTGTTCAAATGTGATTTATTTTTCATAGTTTTTGCAGGGTAGATAGGAATAGAAAAAAACTGTGTGTATGGATTTGATAAACCTATATGTGAAATAAAAAAAAAAACAACATGTACAATATAAGTAACTTCAAGTGAAAGGAGGCCAAGGTACGCATGAAACTGATCACAGGAGCATATAAAAGCATTATAAATTGTTAAGTTATTGCATTGTCATATTTTCTTAGGAGTAATTTGATTATTGAATCATTAATTATTATTGAATTAATATATATGGAGTTGTCACTGAAAATTGATGAGAGGATAATATGAATCAATAATTATGATCAATACTATGGGCCTGAGATAAAATACCATTTTTAAAGGGCTTTTCATTGTTTAGGGTCTATGTATAGAAAAATAGTTCTTGTATATAACTTTGAAATGTTTGGAAGAAAAGTTAGCATGTTATTAAAGGTCAATAATTATTTCAAAAATGATAGAGTAAGTGAATGAATCGATCAGTAAAAAAACAGAAGTATTAATACTAGCCTTCACAAAATTATTTTCACCAATGAATGTAATTAAGCATAAGAGTAGAAAAACCAGTCAAGGAGAAAGTGGTTAGCCACTCTGTGACAAAATAAACATTCCAGACATAAAGACAGGATAGCTCATGAGCAGTAGGAAGACATATTCTCTGATTATGAGTCTCGGAGCTCATGGAACCTGTAAGAAGATACTCAGAACAGAGCTATACCTCAGTGGATCCTGAGGTTCAGTGTTGAGAATAGAACTGTAAAACATGTTTGAAAACCCATGTTGCCAGACATGATTTAGGACCACACAACACAACATCTGACATTTAATTTGCCTTCAAATAAGAAAGCTTCTGAGAAATTGAAATCTGGAAATCTCTGCATGGACTAAAATGAATTCTGGGACTAAAGTGATGACTGGGACAGTGACGGTGCATCTACTTATGGGAGTTAAAAATGGGAAGACCTTTGTGACCTGAGACTTAGGCTGAATATTTTCAGAGTCTGATAATTCTCTCCATTTCTAACATCTCCATAGTCACTTTTCTAGTCACTCTCATCTGACATAGACCAAGAAGCCAACATTTTTAAAATACCTTATGTTGCCCTCAAATGCTACAGGCAGAAGACTTTTCCCTGAACCATTATAGGCAGAAGACACAGAGCCAGCTCCTGGAAGGGATATGTTTTAGAGTATTTAATTTGGTTGAGAAGGAATATGATTTCTATGAATCATGAAAAAATAATAAAATTCTACCTAAGAATACTTGTCATATGAAAAATGACCTAAGAAAAACTGAAATTGGCCATATAGTTATGTAAAAATATTCTACACATCTGTCATGGTTCTGTGATTATTGCTTTTGGCACTAATTCCTCTAGGTTTCTGCCCAGACAGTTGGTGCTTATCCTCACTGTTATGTATAATTGAAGTTGTTGATGTTGTTTGATTTAAGCATTGTTGTCAGATACCAGGGATAACAAAGAGGACAGAATTATAAAGTACCAGATGTGGAAAGGGCTTCCATATTTTCTAGTCAAGTCAACAAGAAATTATCAAACATTTTCTTAGTGTATTAAACTTTTTAAGAAACTTCACATGAAAAAGAAATAGACTGTAAGTTATATCCAAATGCTGTAAGTTATACCAAAAAAGTACAATCCTATCTCTGCTTTTTCACTTTCCTTTAACATTTTTTAGTATTAGCATAATTACAAAAGACAAAGTATTAATACTAATAATTCATATTAGTAGCAATATTACTAATACCCTTACAACTTAGCTCATGAGCATTCCCAGGTGGTTGAAGTAAATCTTCAGATTCCAAAAAACATATATTTATAAAGCCAAAAGGATAAAGCAGAACTCACCAAAGAGAATGAAATTTAGGAAAATGAAAACAAAGAAAAGAAAATGAGACCAATTCCATTTTTCTTTTTATAGGTGCTCGTTTCAGAGTTATGTGAAAACTAACTCCACGTCTCCCATCTGCCTCTCTGGACACCTTCCGTATGCCAGAAACTTTCATCCTCTTGTCTAACTTAATCTTCACAATAACTCCATGAAGTGGGTCTTATTCTGGGTTGGACTCGGGGTAGCCTGTCAGAAGTCTGAGAGCTGAAGAGTCAGACAAGTTACAGACCCCATGTTTCCTGACTCTAGCATTTCTGTGGAATTATACTCTTTCATCTCCTTCAGTTAGTACTAAAAGCATAATTCCATTTCCAAGTAAACACTCACTGTCACAGTTTTTGAGAGATTACTCTCCATATACTGCAAGGCATTTTCCTGATCTAAATTATAAACAATATTTTCCCCATAGGGAAATTTCTGATAATTACAGTCACTTATCCATGCCTGGAAATGTCCCACAATCCAGGAAGATTGTGGACCCTGATGGTTCTCAGTCTATGAGAACAACTTTTAGTCAGCCAAGACATCTAAGAAGCCATAAGACCTTAAAGAAAGCATTCACTTTGTTGCTTTAGGGAATTCAAAACTCCCAAGATCTCACTGGAAAAGAACCCTTGATATTTCTGAAAGCTCTGTAGCACTTCCAAACCACCTCAATTAGTATGTGGTAAAATGACCTAAAAACACTGGGAAATTGTGCTAGAGGAAAGGAATTGAAGAATAAGTTGAGAATTGTATAGACTACATCTTACTAGAGAAACAATGAATCTAACAAGATTTTCTCATGAATAATGCATTGCCTGTATTCTATTTTGCTACAAAGATATTGTAGCAAAACAATCTATCTTCTGCTGTGGCCAGTGTTCGTGGGAGACGTCAAGGCATGTATTTATTACAGAAAGTAGCCTCTGGGGTAGGGAATTTTCAATTTACCTATGTTCTGTTCCTTTGAGACCTCACAGTTTCTTAGTTTTTTTGAACTGAGAGTGTCACTTCATGGTGTGTCTGATGTTCAGGTCAAAGATAGAAAGACTTGGTGAATATTAAAATACATCTTCTGATGATGAGGATTGAGCACAATTTTAAAACTTTTATTTCTTTAATTTTAAAAAATAAAATAAAAACATTACTTATTTTGGAGTTGGGCTGCCATTCTCTTCCCAGATGACTTTCAATTGCATAGCCTGCATTGAACTGCTATGGAGATTCAGTGGAGAACAGGGAAATGTGAAGGTCCCCAGATTTTTTTTGTCCTAACTTGATGGAAGTTCTAGGTTTAGCATATTAAATAAAAAAACTGTGTTACTAATCTACTCCACATATCAAATCAATAATGAAAGCCTACTTTTTATTTTCATTTAAAAATTATTCAATTTAATTGTTACAGATTCCAATACTTTAGAGCTGGAGAAACAAATATAATGATCCTTTTAGTTTTTCTCCTTTAGTTTTTCACCAGAAATAATATTTGTCCACATTTTGACATTTCCTTTCCATTTAATTGTATAACTATATGTACACATATCAACCTACATATTTGGAGGACTCCTCTTTCTTTTGTAATGTACAAGAAGTGGGAAGATAACTGAATATCCAAGTTACTTAAAGCCAGTTTATGCTTAAATATCTTTCATTCAAGGTTATGGCTTCTTTAACAGAAATTGAGGAATTGAGGGGATTTTATTTAAAACACATCTCTTTTCTGTTTAAAAGTAAGGACTATTTTTAAAGTGTTCTTATAACAATCTAGATATGGATACACTGGATTTGAGAAGACTAGGGAAAGAGCACAGTTGCATACCTTGACCTCAACTCCATGTAAGTTCATCAAGGAAAGTTGCCAGTAAATATCATATATATGAGAATGACTTCCTATTGTCCCATTGTTTGTTTCTCTCTCTTCTAATTACTAGAGAACATTTTCTTTTTCTAAACAAACAATTTCACTAGTCCTGAGTGTTGTACACATTGGGCAGTTTCCAAGCATTTACCTAAACTTCATGGTCATTGTCCTATCTTGAATAATGTATGCATATATTCCAGGGAGTAAGTAAATCTTGTGTTTCAACTTGACCAAGTAAAGAGAGACAAGAGATCCATCTATTTGATTATGGTGAGTATTAGTACTGTTACTCTTTAAAAGGGAGAAGGGGATAGATACCTCAATTGATCTTGCTCAATTCTGCTCAAGTTAAAGATGGAAGAATGGAAAGCCTCATAAAACCTGACCTAGGTAAACAAGCATTTATATAAACCATCTGGGTTTACAATTTTTCTAGAGTGGATCCAATCAAGTAGTTGAAAGTTATATGGTAATAGGTAGACCTCTTAGGAATAGAACTGAATCTTTTCCCAGACTAATGATGTGAATAGGCTAAATTACACACACACACACACACACACACACGCAGATGGGAGGGAGAGAAAGAAAGAGTGGGAGAAATAGCAATAGGCCAATGGTACATAAGGTCCCTTGTTCATTAGATGGCTTATCACTCATAGGTTATTTTGACCACCTAACTGTAGATGGCCCTCCATAAGGTAATAGGAAGGTGATTAGTAACCATGTTCTTTACTTTTCTTTATTTTTTATCCTTTGAAGAAAACTAGAAGTTATTAATCAAGGCAATTTAATCTAGATATGGGCTGTTTTTCCCAATAATATTTGAGAATAGACCATATTTTGTTCTGCATGGCTTTGGCTCTTGACTAATTCATATGTCCCTCTAAATTAAGAATCTCAATGACTTTAAAATTGTATTTATATGTCACACAGCACCTAAGCAATGAAATTCCCACAGAATTATAATGAGAAGGAAATATAGAACTCCTCAACCTGGCTAACATAATTCTAAATAAGGCCAAAACACCTATAACTTGAATATTGTTGTGCAAGGTAATAAGATGTAAGGATTAAGCAGTGTGTCAATGGATGGTCTCTTAACTCCATAATTTTAACAATGATATTTTTTAAACTTTTAAGAGATGACAATTCCCATGTTGCCAAAAATAATTTTCTCCCTAACTTTGACTTTTGCTTGACCATCTATGGAACCTTGGGATGCATACAATTGTAATTTCTTATACCCACTGTTTCCAAGATTCTTTGATGGAGTACCATCTGTTGGTGTCCATCATCTTTCTCTGGCAGTCTGCCTAGGGAAGAGACTCTGTATTAGGAAGACTGCTAGGTATATATAGATAGAACTTGGATGCTTTCTATAGGAACTATTCAGTTAATACATCAACATTGAACAGCATAAGGTAATATACTATTAAGAGCTATAAAATTTATAGGATAAAAAGAGCAAACTGTATCTCATTCTAGACAAAGGTTACCAAAACATTCACTGGAAAAAAGATAGCTTATTTAACAAATGTTGCTGTGTAAACTGGAAAATCACATGTATCAAAATGATATTAAACCTCTATCTCTCACTCTGCACAAAACTCACCCCAAAATGGTTCAAAGACTTAGGCACTAGGATAGAGACCCTGTGCCTACTAGAAGAAAAAAAAATAGACCCAAATCTTCACCATGTTGACCTAGGATCTGACTTCCATAACAAGACTCCTAAAGCGCAAGAAGTAAAACCAAGAATCAATAAAAAGGATAAATTCAAACTAAAATCTTCTTCTCAGCAAAATAAAGAAGCAATAACGTGAAGAGAAAGTGTACAGATTAGGAGAAAATCTTTACCACATGCACCTTTGATAAAGCATTAATTTCTAGGATATATGAAGAACTCAAAAACTTAACACCAAAAAAAAAAATAACCCAATCAGTAAATGGGCTAAGGAGCTGAACAGACACATCACAGAAGAAGAAGTGCCATTGATCAACAAATATATGAAAAAATGTTCAACATCTCTAGTAGTTAGAGAAATGCAAACCAAAACTACTCTAAGATTTCATATCACTCCATTCAGAATGGCAATCATCAAGAAAATTGGCAACAATAAGTGTTGGTGAGGAGGTGGGGGAAAAGGTACACTAATACATTGCTGATGGGACTGCAAATTGGTGCAACCACTATGGAAGACAGTATGGAGATTCCTCAGAAAACTCGGAATGGAACCATCATTTGTCCCAGCTATCCCACTCCTTGATCTATACTCAGAGAACTTAAAATCAGCATACAACAATGATGCAGCGACATCATTGTTTATTGCAGTTCAATTCACAATAGCTAAACTATGGAACCAAACCAGGTGTCCTTCAATAGATTAATGTATAAAGAAAATGTAGTATGTTTTTTTAATATTTATTTTTCAGTTTTAGGTGGACACAATATCTTTATTTATTTTTATGTGGTGCTGAGGATCAAACCCAGTGCCTCGCGCATGCCAGGCAAGCACGCTACCACTTGAGCCACATCCCCAGCCCAGAAAATGTGGTATGTATATATTAAATGGAATATTACTCAGCTTTATAAAAGAATGAAATTATGGCATTTGCCGGTAAATGGACGGAGTTGGGAATGTAATGCTAAGTGAAATAAGCCAATCCCATATCTCTGATATGCAATGCTAATTCACAATAAGGGGAGAGGCACTAGGGAATAATAGAGTTACCTCAGATTAGGGAAAGGGGAGTAAAGAAAGGGGAGGGGAGAGTGCATGGTGATAGGAAGGATAATAGAATAAAACAGGCATTATTACCTGATGTACATATATGACTACATGACTGATATGATTCTATTACATGTACAATCAGAAAAATGAGAAATTGTATCCCACTTATTTATGATAAATCAAAGTGTGTAAATGCATTCCACTGTCCTGTATAATTAATTAAAACAAATAAAAAAATAAAAAGAGTGAAAATGTTATGGAGCATACCAGAACTGATTGAATGATAAGATCACTCTACAAAAACATTTGTGGAAAAGAAAGTAATTTCTGGCATGGTAACCCTATTCTCATTAAAGAAGATAATTAGTGTTATAAACTATAGAACCTGTCTTTAAATTTTGGGAGATAAAGTCTGATGTTAAAAGAATAATAAGGAATTATTGTGATCAATTTTAAACTCATAAATTTCACGATAGACAATAACTATCCTAAGTCATATAATGTACAAAGAGATAATTTCAGTAGATACTTCTAATAAAGAAATTAAATCAATAATTAACCATTTCTGAAAGAAATGAAACTTTACTGGGTTTTAGTAGTGAATTCTACCAAATATTTATGGGAGAGATGATACTAATTGTCTAAAATTTCTTCCAGAAACAGAACTAGTAGAAACATAATTTGTCCTATAAAGCCAGTATTATTCTCATACAAAAAGCAGAAGTAGACACTTCAAAAAAAAAGGAATACTATAGACCAATACTTTTTATGGAACTAGATACAAAAATACTTAACAAGGTATTTGCTAATCAAATCCAATAATGATCAAAAAAACACAAACTATACTCTGTTTCAAAGAGTATATTCATTCTAGTAATATAAGGCTAACTCAGCATTTGAAAATAAATGCAATTAACAACATCAACAAGCTGAAGAGGGAAAATAATGTGATTTTATCAGTTGCTGCATCAAAAATGTTGTGCCTGACAAAATCAATACCCATTTGTGATTAAAAAAATTCAGCAAATTAGAAATAGGGAGGAAATTCCCTCAACATGCAAAAAGAATATATATGAAAAAACACTAACAAACATCACATGAAAATAAAAAGAAATGGGATGCTTTCCTTAGTTTTGTATTTAGTTTTATGTTACATTTTCCATTAACCTATGACCTTACTATAGTTGTTTATTAGTTCAAAGAAGAACTTCTATTATAAAGTAAATAAATTAAGTATAGAATAATTATAACTAAACTTAATAAAAGCTGTATATGATAAGCTCATAGCCAACATCATAGGGAATAGGGGAAAACTGAAAGCAATTTCTCTAAAATCAGCAACAAGACAAGGTGTCCATTATTACCACTCTTATTCACTCTTATTGCTCTTACTGATAAATTTAGCAAGAGCAATCAGACAAGAGAAGAAAATTAAAGAGATACAAATAGAAATGGAGTATAATTTTATATAATATGATTTTCATATAATATGACTCTATACCTAGAAACTTCTAAAGAGTACACCAAAGTTCTCTTAGAACTGATGAACACATTCAGCAAAGTAGTAAGATACAAAATCAGCATTAAAAACTTAATAGCTTTCCCTATACCAATAATGAATTTGCTGAGAAAGAAAACAGCAAAATAATTCCATTTACAATAACCTCAAAAAAGTATCTAAGTCTAACCAAGGAGGTAAAAAGACCTCTACAGTGAAAATTATAAAACCCTAATTAAAGAAATTGAAGAAAACACCAGAAGATGGAAAGATCTCAAGCGTGGGATCCCATGGATTGGGAGAATTAATGTTGTTGAAATGACTACACTACCAAGAGCTATTCACAGATTCAGATATCGGTGACATTCTTTACAAAACTAGGGGGCGGAAACAATCCTAAAACTTATATTGAAGAACAGAAGCCTGCAGAATAACCAAAGCACATCTAAGTAATAAGAACAAGACTGGAGACATCACAATACCTAATTTCAAATTGTACTACAGAGCTATAGTAACAAAAATAAACTGTATTGGCATTAAATCAGAAATTAAAATCAATGAAATGAAAGACATAGAGACGAACCAGTACAGATACAGTAATCTGAACATTGACAAAGGTGCTATAAACATTGGAGAAAAGACAGTCTGTTAAACAAATGGTGCTGGAGAAACTGAACAGCCACATGTAGAAGAATAAAACCAGACCCCTATCTCTCACCCTGCACAAAAGTCAAAGAAGTGGGTGAAAGGCCTAGGAATTAAACCATAAACTTTGCAAATCCTAAATGAAAGCATAACGTCAACACTCTAACATATGGACACAAGCACCAGTTTCATTAATAAGGCTACAAAAGCTCAAGAAATAAAACCAAAAATCAGTCAGTGGGATGGTATCAAATTAAACACTTTCTGCACAGCAAAGGAAACAATAATGTAAAAAGAAAGTACACAGAATGGGAAAAAAATATTTGCTAGCTACTCTTCTGACAGAGAATTAATAACAAGAATATATAAAGAATTTTAAAAACTTTATACCCCCCAAATTTTAAAAACCCACTAAATAAATGGGCAAATGACTAAACAGACGTTTCTAAAAAGAATAAATAAAAATAGCCAACAAATAAACAAAAAAATTCTCAATATCCTTAGCAATCAGGGAAACACAAATCAAAAACACACTAAGATTTTGCCTAACCCCAGTGAAAATGGCAAGAATCAATAATATAAATAATAATACATGCTAGCAAAGATATGAAGGAAAAGGCACCCTTTCATTCTGTTAGACTGAAAATTAGTACTATTATGGAAACAAATATACAGTTTCTTCAAAAGATTAGAAATGGAGCAATCATATGACCTAGATATCCCACTCCTTGGTATTTATACAAAAGAACTAAAATCAGCATACTATAGTGAAATATGCATTTCAAAGTTTATAGCACAACAATTTGCATAGCCAAGCTATGAAACTAGCCTAGGTGTCCACCAACAGATGAATGGATAAAGAAAACGTGGTATTACACACAATGGAGTTCTACTTGGGAATAAAGAAGAATGATATTATGCCATTTACTGGTAAATGAATGGAATTGGAGAATATCTTTCTAAGTGAACTAAACAGACTCAGAACATTCAAGGGCCAGATGTTTTATTTCACATGCAGATACTAAAGAGAAAGGAGAATCTCACAAAATTAGAAGGAAGAACAAAAGGGTATAGAAAGGAGACAGAGGAAAGAGGAGAAAGGGAAGATACTAGGAAATGAAATCAATCAAATTATGCTATGTGTTGTATTAATATAGCACAATAAACTCCAATAGTATGTATATTATAATGCCTAATAATAACACTTAAAATAGGACTCTAATACTCAGGAAACAAATTCAAAATTTGGTAAAAGGATTACATCAAATAGAGCCTACAGAATGGGAAAAAAAATCATGACTAGTTATTCACCTGACAGAGGATTACTATCCAGAATATAGAAAACACTCAAAGAATTTAACACACTTGAAATAACACATGAGACAGGGGTGGTCCCACTTGCTTGCGGCACAGCTGGCGCAGATGAGGGGTGGTGCAGAATGCAGTGGACTTGCTTGTGGATCACCAGACCAAGCTCTGAACACAGCACAAGAAATGGCAAAATAGAGCCTGGGAACCCACCACAGACGGTGGAGTTGAGCACCACAGCATAGAGATGCAGGCTTACATATCCTTTAAGATTAGAGAGCACCAGGCTGCAACCCACATCACTGAAGGGCACCGGACTGGGTTAAAAAAAGGAGATCCAACAATATGCTGCCTACAGTAGACTCATCTAATAGACAAAGGCATACACAGACTGAAGGTGAAAGGTTGGGAAAAATCATACCACTCACATGGACCTCGGAAGTAATCAGGGGTGTCCATACTCATATGAAATAAAATAGACTTCAAGACAAAGTTAATCAAAAGGGATAAAGAAGGACACTATATACTGCTCAAGGGAATCATACACCAACAAGACATGCAATCATGAATATATATGCCCCAAACAATGGTGCAGTTATGTTCATCAAACAAACTCTTCTCAAGTTCAAGAGACAAATAGACCACAACACAATAATCATGGGTGACTTTAACACACCTCTCTCACCACTGGACAGATCTTCCAAACAAAAGTTGAATAAAGAAACTATAGATCTCAATAACACAGTTAATAACTTAAACTTAACTGACATATATAGAATATATTAACAAACATCAAGCAGATACACTTTTTTCTCAGCAGCACATGGATCCTTCTCAAAAATAGACCATATATTATGCCATAGGGCAACTCTTGGCAAATATAAAGGAGTAGAGATACTACCATGTATTTTATCTGATCATAATGGAATGAAATTGGAAATCAACAATAAAATAAGGAAGAAAAATTCCTACATCACATGGAGAATGAACAATATGCTACTGAATGAATAATGGGTTACAGAATACATCAAGGAGGAAATGAAAAAATTCTTAGAGATAAATGAAAACACAGATACAACGTATCAAAATCTATGGGACAATATGAAAGCAGTACTAAGAGGAAAATTCATTGCATGGAATTCATTCCTCAAAAAAAGAAAGAGCCAGCAAATAAATGATCTCACACTACATCTCAAAGCCCTCGAAAAAGAAGAGCAAATCAGCAGCAAATGCAGTAGAAGGCAAGAAATAATTAAAATCAGAGCTGAAATCAATGAAATCAAAATAAAAGAAACAATTAAAAAATGACAAAACTAAAAGTTGGTTCTTTGAAAAAATAACCAAGATTTACAGACCCTTAGCCATGCTAAGGAAGAGAGAGAACCTAAATTACTAGCATACGGGATGAAAAAGGCAATATCACTACAGACACTACAGAAATACAGAAGATAATTAGAAATTACTTTGAAACCTTATACTCCAATAATATAGAAGATAGGAAGGCATTGATAAATTTCTTAAGTCATATGATCTGCCCAGATTGAATCAGGTGGATATACACAACTTAAACAGACCAATATCAAGTGAGAAAATTAAAGAACTCATCAAAAGATTACCAACGAAGAAAAGCCCAGGACCTGATGGATATACAGCAGAATTTTACAAGACCTTTAAAGAAGAACTAATACCAATACTCTTCAATCTATTTCAGGAAATAGAAAATGAGGGAGAACTTCCAAATTCATTCTACGAGGCCAACATCATCCTGATTCCAAAACCAGACAAAGACACTTCAAAGAAAGAAAACTTCAGACCAATATCTCTAATGAATATAGATGCAAAAATCCTCAATAAAATTCTGGAAAATTGGATACAAAAACATATCAAAAAGATCGTGCACCATGATCAGGTGGGATTCATCCCCGGGATGCAAGGCTGGTTCAATATATGGAAATCAATAAATGTAATTCACCATATCAATAGACTTAAAGATAAGAACCACATGATCATCTCGATAGATGCAGAAAAATAATTCGACAAAATGTAGCATCTCTTTATGTTCAAAACACTAGAAAAACTAGGGATAACAGGAACTTACCTAAACATTGTAAAAGCTATCTACGCTAAGTCTCAGGCCAGCATCATTCTAAATGGAGAAAAATTGAAGGCATTCCCTCTAAAGTCTGGAACAAGACAGGAATGCCCTCTCTCACCACTTCTATTCAACATAGTTCTGGAAGCACTAGCCAGAGCAATTAGATGAAAGAAATTAAAGGTATAACTATAGGAAAAGAAGAACTTAAACTAGCACTATTTGCTGATGTTATGATCCTATACCTAGCAGACCCAAAAGGTTCTACCAAGAAGCTTCTAGAACTAGTAAATGAATTCAGCAAAGTGGCAGGATTTAAATCAACACCCATAAATCAAAGGCATTCCTGTATATCAGTGACAAATCTTCTGAAATGGAAATGAGAAAAACTACACCATTCATGATATCCTAAAAAAATAAAATACTTGGGAATCAACTTAACAAAAGAGGTGAAAGATATACACAATGAAAACTACAGATCCCTAAAGAGAGAAATAGAAGAAGATCTTAGAAGATGGAAAGATATACCTTGCTCATGGACAGGCAGAATTAATATTATGAAAATGGCCATATTACCAAAAGCACTTTACAGATTCAATGTGATTCTGATCAAAATCCCAATGGCATTCCTTGCATAAATAGAAAAAGCAATTATGAAATTCATCTGGAAAAATAGAATAGCTAAAGCAACTCTAAGCAGGAACAGTGAAACAAGTGGTATCACTATACCAGATATTAAACTATACTACAGAGCAATAGTAACAAAAACAGCATGGTACTGGCACCAGAACAGGCTGGTAGACGAATGGTACAGAATAGAGGACAGAGAGACCAACCCACAAAATTACAACTATCTTATGTTAGACAAAGGTGCTAAAAGCATGCAATGGAGAAAGGATAGCGTCTTTAACAAATGATGCTGGGAGAACTGGAAATCCATATGCAACAAAATTAAATTGAATCCCTTTCTCTCACCATGCACAAAAGTTAACTCAAAATGTATCAAGGATCTAGGAATCAAACCAGAGACTCTGCGTCTAATATAAGAAAAAGTTGGCCCTAATCTCCATCACGTGGGGTCAGGCCCCAAATTCCTAAATAAAATACCTATAGCACAAGAGTTAAAACCAAGAATCAACAAATGGGACGAATTCAAACTAAAAAGTTTTTTTCTCAGCAAGAGAAATAATATGTGAGGTGAATAGGGAGCCTACATCCTGGGAACAAATTTTTATCTCTCACACATCAGATAGAGCTCTAAGCTCTAGCATACATAAAGAACTCAAAAAGTTAAACAACAACAACAACAACAAAAAAAAAAAAACAAATAACCCAATAAACAAATAGGCCAAGGACCTGAACAGACACTTCTCAGAAGAAGATATACAATCAATCAACAAATACACAAAAAAATGCTCACCATCTCTAGCTATCAGAGAAATGCAAATTAAAACTACTCTAAGTAAGAATGGCAGCCATATGAAGTCAAACAACAAGTGCTGGCAAGGATGAGGGGAAAAAAGTACACTCATACATTGCTGATGGGACTGCAAATTGGTGCAGCCAATTTGGAAGGCAGTATGGAGATTCCTTGGAAAGTTGGGAATGGAACCACTATTTGACCCAGCTATTCCTCTTCTCAGACTATACCCAAAAGACCTAAAAGCAGCATACTACAGGGACACAGCCACTTCAATGTTTATAGCAGCACAATTCACAATAGCTAAACTGTGTAGCCAACCTAGATGCCCTTCAATGGATGAATGGATAAAAAATTGTGGCATATATACATAATGGAATATTACTCAGCACTAACAAACAACAAGATCATGGCATTTGCATAGAAATGGATGGCATTAGAGCAGATTATGCTAAGTGAAGTTAACCAATCCCTAAAAACCAAAAGCCAAATGTCTTCTCTGATATAAGGGGAGTGACTCAAAATGGAGTAGGGAGGAGAGCATGAGAAGAAGTTTACCACTAAATAGGGAAGAGAGGTGGGAGAGAACAGGAGGGAGAAGGGGAATTTCATGGAAGATGGAAGGAGACCCTCATCATTATACAGAATACATGTATGACGATGTGAGGAAAAAAAAAAGTGTGACACATTAGATTGGGTAGAGAAAAGGGAGGGGAGGGTAGGCGAAGGTGGGAAAGGAAGGACAGCAGAATAAAATAGACATTATTATTGGGTAGAGATGGGGGGAGGGGAAGGTGGGAAAGGAAGGGCAGCAGAATAAAATAGACATTATTATTGCTGTAAGTATATACAGGACTGCATGACCAATGTGATTCTGCAAACTGTACACTCAGAAAAATGAGAAATTATACCGCATCTGATTCAAATGTATGATATGTCAAGATCATTGTACTGTCATGTGAAACTAATTAAAACAAATAAAAAAAGAAAGAAAGAACACATAATCTGCTCAATAAATCACCTGAGTAAATCATCTCAATATACTTTTCTCAAAAGAAAGAGTACAATGGCCAAAAATACATGAAAATTGCTCAATACATTTAGTCATCAGAGCAATGCAAATCAAAACTAAATTAAGATTCCATCTCATTTCAGGCAGATGGCTTTTATAAAGAAAACAAAAAAATAATAAATACTGATGAGCATGTGGACAAAATAGAACCCTGTACACGGTTGGTTAGAATGTAAATTATCACATTTGCTATGCAAAAACATATTGAGATTCCTCAAAAAAACTAAAAATACAATCACCACATAATCCAACTTACCACTCCTGATTATACACCCAAAAGAAATGAAGTCAGTAGACAAAATAGATACCTGCATGCCCATATTTATCATGGCACTATGCACAATAGCCAACTTAGGAACTGCCCTAGTACTCAACAACAAATGAATGGATAAGGAAAATATTGTATATCCATAATGAAGTATTATTCCACCATAAAGAAGAATGAAATCATGTCATTTGCAGGAAAATGGATGGAACTGGAGTACAGTGTGTTAAGTGAAATAAGCCAGATTCAGAAACATAAGTATTGCATGTTTTCTCTCATATGTGGATGGGAGAAAAATACAACATGAAAATAGTAGGGGGAAATTTGAGAAGGGGAAAGAGACTGAGACTGAAGGGGCAAGACAGAGTAAGAGGGTGGATGTGATCAAATTACATTATATGCCTATATGGAAATTTCACAAGGAAATCCATTATTTTGTATAATTGATATATTCTAATTGTTATTATAAGAAAATATTTTAAAGAGCACATTTAATAGTAGTTACTTGGGACAGGTAGCTGAGATAAGGGTTATAAATTTTACTTGTATTTTGTATGTATTAAAATTATTTTATCATGAATAATTTTACCTTTGAACAGAACAAAACAAAGAAGAGCAAAGTTGGAGAAATCACATGTCACCATTTCAAAACTTATTATACATCTACAACAATATAAGCATTGTGGCACTGGCATAAAGTATATACATATACAACCCAGTTTGTAAATCTAAAAATAAACCCATTCATGGATGGTAGTTGATTCTTGACAAGAGTGCATAGACTGTTCAAGGGAGAAAGGATAGCCTCTTCAACTAATGCTGCTGGGACTATTATATATCCATAAGTAAAATTAAAAAATGAATCTCATAAAAATATGTAAATATTAAATTAAAGAATCAAATATCTAAATGTAAGAGCTAAAACTACAAAAGTATTAAATAAAATGGAGATAAATCTTTGTGAACATTTAGGAATGAATTACATTTGACTTCTAAAAGCACAACAAAAATAAAATATAAATTGGATTTCATCAAAATAAAAATTTCATCAAAGGATTCTAAAAAGAAAGGTAAATGCCCACAGAATAGGAGAAAATATTGCAATCAAACATCTGATAAGGGTCTTGTAATCAGAAAATTTAAAGAATTCTTACAACTTAAGGTAAAACTACAAAAAATTCAATTAAAAGTGGATAAAATACTTGAATAGAGATTTTTTTCAAAGATACATAAATGGTCAATAATCATATGAAAATATGCTCAACATTAGTCATTAGGAAAATGAAATAAAAATAATGAAATATAACTTCAAATCCATCAATAAGTCTGCTGTAAGAAAACAAAGAAACAAAATAAATTCTGACAAGGATGAGAAGAAAGTAGAACAGTTTTACATTGCTCTTGGGAATATAAAATGTTATAGCCATTGTAGAAATCTGTATGACAATTCCTATGTATGTTAAACAGGTATTCAAACCAAATTTTGTATGTATGTTCATAGTAGTAATAGTCATAATAGTCAAAGGTAGAAAGAATCCAGATGTTCACCACTCAATGAATGGATAAATGAATATGGTACATCCATTCAATGGAATATTATTTAGTCACACAAAAAGAATGATGAGCTGATATGTGCTTAAATATACATGAACATTGTAAACATTATGCTGAATACAGAAGCCAGACACTAAATAGCAATACTGTTTTGATTTTATTCACATGAAATGTTTAGGACAAAGAAATCCTTAGAGGCAGAAAACAGATTGGTAGTTTGCACGTGTCTTGGGAAAGAGGACACTTAAGAGTGATTGCTCAATGGATATGAGATTTCTGTTTAAGGTGACAAAACCATTTTAGAATTTTGTGGAGGTGATGATCGTAAAAATTGTGAATGTGCTAAATACAACTTAATTTTATTCTTAACGTAATTAATTTCATGTTATGTGAATTTTAGCTCAACAAAGAGAAATAAATTAAAATCTGAAAAAGGATAAACAAAGAAATACGATTTAAAATTCTGAGATAATATTTTTGTCACTCAATTTGATTTACCACAGTTCTTTCAAAATCATACTTAGGTTCAACTTTCCTTTTGCTTGATATTAAGTAAAAATACATTTGTGGTTTAAAATAATCTGTTATTATTAACACACTAAACATCTCATTATAAAACCTCCAGATTAGGTATTGCATAAACCATAAACTAAAATATAGTAAAATGGTGATAATTAACAGTAATTTAATTGAAAAAAATCAAGTTTGTTAAAACAATGTGTTGAAATGGAGTTCTGATAATCGACAATATCAAATGACTAAGGGTGTGTGGCATTTGGTGTTGTACCTGTGCGTATCATTTTTGGATCCACATTTCAGGCATTCACTCAGTAGGCCTGGCACCAGCCTGAGTAAAAACACCACAGTACTGAATTCACAAATGGGAGCAAGAATTCTAGCTCCCTTTCTGCCTTGAACAGCAGAGACACAACCTCATTTGTTAAAGAGAAATATTGCCTTTTCATCTCACAGTCTTGTTAGAAAGAATAAATAAAAATATGTGTAAAAAAGCTAAGAAAAGGAAAATATAAATAGGTCTGTGAATTCCTACTTATATGTAATAACAACAATTTTAAAAAGGAAACAATATGTTCTACTGGTTATAACCATTGACTTTGAAATCAAAAAGCAATTGGGTTTGTGTATCAGATGACACCAGTGTGGTGATCTTTGCCAATATATTTAATCATCATTTTAGTTAATATTGGTATATATAAATAGGGATGTTTCTTGCATAAATGGGATAAAAAGCTGATATAGTTGTTTCAGAGAATACTGCATGAATATGCTTCCAAGAGAATTTTAAATGATGTTTATTTAATGAGTTTGTTAATAGCTATTCTTTTTTTACTATTATTGTTCTAAATGATATTTAATGTGTTAATAGACAATAAAATGTCAAATTTTAATTTTTCTTTAAAGATATTTTGCTCTCATATTTTATTAGATAGAGTTTCCTTTGTTTTCTATCTGCATTCCTAATGGAATGGCTAATAATATTTTTTTTTTCCTTTAAGGCCATAAACATTCAAAAGTAGAATTCCCATGATAAATGACTTGGGGACTCAGATCACCAGTCATCAGGTGGTCAACAAATGCTGTTGTTAGGTGGTTGTTAGAGCTGGAGCAGTTGTGAGAGGCACTAAACACACAGCACCAAACAGAGAAATATTTCTTGAAAGATCCAGTAATAGTGCAAACATTATTTTCCAGAATCATTTTTTCTTTGTTTTGAGCAAGGTAAGTTGAAACAATACCATGAAAGTTAATAACCTATAAAAATTGTCAGTTATTTTCTTTGTTTAGTTTGTACTTAGTGTGCCTATGCCAAAACATTGAAACTCTTTCTCATCTCCATTTCTGTTTTTCAATTTAAAAGCACCTATTGAACATCTACTTACACTGTCCTTCCAAAGAGAAATTAGAATTTTTATTGCTTCATGTGCCAGGATTATGTCTTGGTTTGTGGGGAAATTCCTGAGTCTAGATTATATTTCCATAGGGACTATTGAAGACCTTAGAAATTTGTTTTACAGTGAATTCTCTCAGACCAGCTATATATGCATGATAATTTCAGGAGTAAAAATTATTTTTTAATAATTCCACTGTCATCACTTTTTACAAGGATCAAGATGCAGGGTGAACATTCTTTACCTAGAAACTATGATCAATTTACCCTAACATTTGTATACATATGTCTGCTTGTACCCACCTAACCATGCATCCCTCAAACTCACAGCATTGTGGGCCAGGATTTATGAATAAGATACAGTTCCTGCTCTCAGGAAGCTCATGGACCTCATATGGGAGACAAGGAGACCACTCATGGCCAATTACACTGTGAAACAAATAATATAGGAGGTTTGCCAATACAATGTGAAAGCAAAGAGGAGGAATGTCTAATCCAGGCTGGGTAGAAAGGGATGAATTGACACATGGATGGAGATCTGATCAGCTAAATAAAGAATGCTTTAAAAAATATGTGTGAACTTGAGAAATCATGAAAGAACAAAAACTGATCATGTCATGCATCAGGTTTGTGAGGGGGACAGGCTGGATGAGAAGCAGGGCAGATGTGCAGCAGACAGATTCCAGAACCTTTATCACCACACTAGGATGTTCCCAAGGCAGAGGTCAGTAGGGAATTTAAGCAGGGAGCAGGCGGGAAGGTGCAGGAAATGCTGCCTTGGTAAGCTGGCTCAACTGCTTCCCTTTCACCTTTGTGCTGTTCCTTCTTGCCTCTGTTCTCTGTTTCTTCTCTTTCCTTGTCCAGGTCCCTCTCTACTCTCTTCTCCCTTTGCCTTTCATCTCCTGCCTGGAATGACAGACACATTTACAAGAAGCCAGCAATAATAGGAAGGTGAGGTTTAATGTTGGTGATGCATCCCTTGCTGAGAACAGGCTCTGTGAACAATTTGTAATTTTTTTAATTAAAAAAAAACAGATGTTCTTATATTTGTTTTTACAAAACTTTGTCATAATTTATAAGTGCTTATTTGAATGATTCTAACACCCCTACATTAAATTTGCAGGGTTCTTTGCCTTTAACCTCTTAGTTTGTACTTAAACTATTAAAGCAAAAGCAACAACAGGTTGTTGTAAATAAACGTAGACATAGGAAGTGAAAGTCTCATGCACCTCTTTTTTTTCAAGATTTATCATTGGAAATGTTTGGTGTATTTCTAGAGAAACTTGTTATTCAAAGTATATGATTAATTTTATTTTAGGCATTCTCTTGGTTTGTGGTTAAATGGAACTCTGTCTAGATTTATATAAGTGAAACTATTTGGGTGATTTTAATAGCATCATATTACTCCATTGTAGAGATATACTACAATGTGATTAATACCTTCACTGTGGATTCACGTTTCATTCACATTCTATTATGTATGTGTACATACATGTATTCACATATATATGACATTTGCTTTTGTGCTGGTATGTCTGGAAATTGATGTGTATATTTTAAAATCTAACAAATAGTGTCAGTTTATAATACCTTAACAAATAAGACTGGCTTTTATATTGAAGCCTTGAAAATAATGTGAATTCTTTTTCTTTCTCTCAACTCTCTCTTCCCTCTATATCTCTACTTCTTCTTTTCTTCTTCCCTATTGATTAGTAATACAAAACCAATGAAGCCCTTACTGTCTTCTGAGGCTGAGCACCAAGAAATATGTTTATTGGCTAATCATATTTGTTGCTCCTTTTGTAAGTTTCCTGTGCCTGCTTCCCCATTTCTCCAAATTAAACCTTCCCTTTATGGAGTTAATATATTGACCTTTTATAAATCATAATATTTTGATTAATCAGTGACAACATTTTCCCTTCCTATGAAGATAGTTTTATTAATAAGGAATTTTAAACATTTGGAAAATAAAAAATAGAAAAAAAAGACAAATAAGTCTGCCATTTTTTTACCACCCAGAAAAAAATCTATTGGTACTGCCTTTTTTGAAACTGAATTTTTTATATTTATAAAAATAATTTTACTCATTTTGCAGAATTGGAAATATACTGAATGCATGTGTATGTATATATGTATGTATATACATACACATAGAATGTGTATATATACACACATATTTTCTGTTTTAGAACATGCTATATATGTATATGTATGCATATATATATATATATATATATGTATTCCAGAATATGCATATTTTAAATACGTACATTGCATTGTTAAAAACTGTAGACACAGATTTGACTTCAGGTTGTGAGTCACACCTATTGCTGTCACCTCAGTAATTGTCCCATTCCTATTGTTCAGTCCTGCTATATTTTATCCCAGCTATTTTCTACAAAATTTTCTACCTACCTCCCTTGGGGCAGAGCCTCCTGACATCACTCTTTTGTGATGCCAGCCAAAGTACCTGATTTGTGTCCATAAGGCTTAGGGTGTACATTCCTGTGTGGCCTGCCTGTGCTCAAGTCGTTCTTGACTCTACTGTGTACATGGTCTCCCACCAGCTCATGATGCTAATTTAACACTAATTTAATTCTTATGCCTAAGTTGTAAGTCATAAGTTAAGGAAATTTTAATGCCTACTTTGCGCCTTCTAGAGAAAATGTATCAGTGTGCAGTCTCATTATCACTGTAGGACAGTGTCTGTATCTTCATAGCTTCATGCATAAGACATCAATGTTTAAAAACTGATCATTTATTATGTACAAAATAGCACCTCATGATATACTATTTATCCTTCAAGTATGAATTGAACTTTTAATGATTGTTGGCTATCTGGATTTCACCTTTTAACAATAGTCTTTATGTCTACTTACATTAAAATTATTTATTTTATTACTTTTCTTTATCAATATGGAAGAAATAATTTTATATTAAATATGTTAGTAATTGGTCTGATATTTTGTAACTGTTTTCTATAATTTGTTTGTACTTAAACCATACACCTTTTTTTATAAGTCTGAACTATCCTACTTACCTTACCCATCAGTAGTAACAATCCTGTTCAGCAGTCATAGCAAGCACCACTATGATGAATACTATTGTTCTCATAGTACTATTCTTTTCCTTATAATATATTTTCTGAATATATTACAGTTTGACTATTTGTTTAGCTTCATTTGAAACCAGGATCTATGTCCTACCTTGGAACTTGACATAGTTCCTGAGATATAGTAGATGATGATAAGTATTAGTCCAGTGGATGAATGATGGCAGAAGTTTTCAAAACACATTGTAGATATGTGAAATGATTTTTCTTTAATTAAGATTTTGAAGCAATTAAATCTGCTGTTTTCAATATTTCTGAAAAATTGTTTAATAATTATTTTGTTTTGGGTCTTTTAGGTAATACCAGACAAAGTCAATGTATGAAACAAATTATACTGCGATATGTGAATTTGTGTTTCTAGGACTTTCTACATATGGACCGATTCAGCATTTCTTCCTCACCTGCTCTACAGTGTTGTACCTCACCATTGTGCTGGGAAACACCCTCGTTGTGATTACAGTGACCTTCGATGCTCATTTACATTCCCCCATGTACTTCTTTTTAGGAAACCTCTCATTTATTGATTTATGTCTTTCTACCTTAACGGTTCCCAAAATGATTTTTGACCTCTACTCTGGACACAATACCATATCATTCCAGGGGTGTGTCATCCAGATTTTTGTCCTTCATGTCCTGGGTGGATCTGAGATGGTGCTCCTGGTAGCCATGGCCTTGGACAGATATGTGGCCATCTGCAAGCCCCTCCACTACCTGACCATCATGAGCCCACGGATGTGCAGTTTGCTTCTGTCTGGTGCTTGGCTTATTGGTATCATTCACTCAGTGGCCCAGTTAGCCTTTGTTGTCCATTTGCCTTTCTGTGGTCCTAATGAGATAGATAGTTTTTACTGTGATCTTCCTCAATTTATCAAACTGGCCTGCTCAGACACCTATAGAATGGAGTTCATGGTGACTGCCAACAGTGGGTTCATTTCCACAGGCACCTTCTTCTTGCTGATTATCTCCTATATCCTCATCCTGTTCACTGTATGGAAACACCCTTCAGGTGGTTTGTCCAAGGCCCTCTCCACCCTTTCAGCTCACATCTCTGTGGTGGTTTTGTTTTTTGGACCATGCATCTTTGTTTATATGTGGCCATTTCCCACAGTACCAGTGGATAAGTTTCTTGCCATTGTGGACTTTCTGATCACCCCCATCCTGAATCCTGCCATTTACACAATGAGGAACAGAGACATGAAGCTGGCAATGAGGAAACTGATTAGTCAGCTCCTGGGTCTGAGGAAAATCTCCAAATAGCTTATAAGTGCTCAAGTGGAAACTTCTATAAGCTCTACTGTTAACATAAGTGTTCAAAGGCTGCTATCTTGAGACAATTTATTTTCCTTTACTCAGCAGTTACAGTACTTTGAATAGTTTATTTCAAGTGAATAAGCAATAATAATATCATATTTAATGGTTGTCTATGAGCAATTTTACATAGCTTAAGAATTTAAAATACATTTTGGTGTGGATGATATTTTATTATTCCATAGAAAACCAATTTTTTACATAAATTCTAATTCACAGTTTATATTTGCAAAGCTACTGGTTTAAGTTTACATTTTCCTCTCTCATTTGGTTGAATAATACTCTCATCTAAAATAGTAGCTATTTCTCATCATATTATTTTTTAGCAAACAAGTAAGGTTCACATTCTATATTGACCATTTTATTATTCCTTATTTTCCTTCCCTTATTCTTTTACTTATACTAACAAATGCACTGTTACTTAAATAATTTTTGAAATAAATTTAACTTCCTTAATAAAACAAATATTGTTTAATATTTACATATGCAAAAAGAAAAAAAAAAACAATAAAGTCAGTAAAGTTGACAAAGAAACAGTCAGTAGGGCCGTGAGTGTCATTTTAGTATCTGGTCACTAAGAGGACAACGTTAGTTATCTTCTCCTATCCATGCCCTT
Organism: Marmota monax; assembly: GCF_021218885.2. Taxonomy (NCBI): domain Eukaryota; kingdom Metazoa; phylum Chordata; class Mammalia; order Rodentia; family Sciuridae; genus Marmota; species Marmota monax. The sequence goes on from NW_026693777.1 coordinate 35,156,144, forward strand.
TAAATGTATACTGGCATAAAAAGCTATGAATTTAGAAGTAACACTCAACCAATGAGCAAACACTATTTGGGGATTGAAAAACCACTACAGTCAGGGGTCTCCAATATAATCTTGTTTAACAAGGATCCAGTACAGGAATGAATACCACTTCAGATTTTGTTACCATGAAGTCTGTGCTTTTAGACTCCTAGGCCTGGAAACTGACCAGTACACAGAATAACACAGTCCCTTTTGTTAAGCTTTTGTAGTTGACATTGTATTCTTATATTGAGATAGAATTTGCTCCCCTATAACTTCATATTATATGCCTCATTTTATAATCTGAAATTGTACATGATAAAATATCTTCCATAGTGCCTCCTTCTTTTCATATTTGAAAATGATCCTGCTAAGGTTAAATATTCATCTTAGGCTGAATCTTTTAGGCAAAATGCCCAATTTTGAAATGTTCATCATAAGACTTTTTTATTATGAGACAACATGGAATATCAGCTTAATATCAAACATCCAATAAATTCTTCAGAAACTATTTCATAATATTATTAATTTTTTTTCAGAAGTAACAAGAAGAGTACCTATAAATTAGAGCATTTTCTCACTCATGTATCCTTGAAATCAGACAGCCTACATTTAAATTGATTAAGTGGAAGCTTATAAGCAGGACAGTTTGAAAACATGCTAGAATATACTATAATTTGTTGATATTATTCAATATATTCTCCAAGAGTGTCCCAGGGATTTCATCAGGGTGGTTATAAATATCTTCAAGAAGCACTCCAGCTGGCATAGTGGCACATGCCTATAACCCCAGCGGCTCAGGAGGCTGAGACAAGAGGATTGTGAGTTCAAAGCCAGCTTCAGCAACTGCAAGGTGCTAAGCAATTCAGTGAGACCCTATCTCTAAATAAAATATAAAATAGGGCAGGGGAGGTGGCTCAGTTGTTAAGTGACCCTGAGTTCAATATCCATTACCCAAAAAGAAAGAAAGAAAGAAAGAAAGAAAGAAAGAAAGAAAGAAAGAAAGAAAGAAAGAAAGGTAAAAAAACAAGCAGCACACTAATGGCTGTCACAGTCATCAGGAGTCACAGTCATCAGAAATTTAGCTATAGCACTTGGTTTTTCTAGTGTTAAAGGATTAATAAAAATTCTGGAATAGCAAACAGATGAAAACACTTTACCATCAAATTCAAGGTGGTAATATTTGCTTTAATAGTTAGTGTTATGGGTTAATTTTGTCCCTCAGAAATTCATATGTTGTAGACCCAACTCCAGTATCTCTGAAGGGAACTCCTCTGGGAGATAAGATCTTTTAATGGGTGATTAAGTTAAAATGGCCTGAAAGAACATTACTGGTGTTCTTAAAAGAAGAGAAAGAAGTATCAGAGATGCTCATGCATGGAGAAAAGACCAGGTGAGGAGGTAGCAGGAAGGCAGCCATCTGCAAGTCAGGGAGAGAGACCTCAGGAGAAAGGAACCTGCCAATGTCTTGATCTTGAAGTTCCAACCTTTAGAACAGTGAGTTGTTCTGTCACCACTCTATAGTACTGTGTCATATCAAACCTAGTAAATTAGCAATTGTAGCAACATGGTCCATTTTGTGCTGCTACAAAGACTGAAGGACTGTAATTTATCTCCCACAGTCTGGGGGCTGAGAAGTACACGATCAGGGAGCCAGATTCTTAAGTCAGGTAAGAGTGTGTGCACAGGGCTAGTCAAATATTGAAAGGAATATCTTTGATGAATGCCCTAATAACCTCTTAAAGGTGCTACTGATGGGAATGGAAAATGGTGCCAGCCACTGTGGAAAAGAGATTGACAGGAAGAACATGGATGTATTTTTGTTGTTATTGTTTTAGACTTTTTTTTTTTAGTATCAGGGATTGAACCCAGCGGGGCTTAACCACAGAGCCACATCCTCATCCCATTTTATATTTTATTTAGAGACAGTGTTTTCCTAAATTGCTTTTAGGGTCTCACTAAGTTGCTGAGACTGGCTTTGAACTCGAGATTCACCTGCTTCAGCCTCGCAATCTGCTGGGATTACAGGTTTACCTCAGTGTGCCTGGCTGTTTTATACTTTCTAGTGGAGAGATTTTCTACCTCATTGGTTAAATCTATTCCTACATATTTTATTATTTGTATCTGGTATACATGGGCTAATTTTCTTGATTTCTTTTACAAATAGTTGCTGATCATATATAGACATGCTACTGATTTTTCTATCTTAATTTGATATCCTGCAACTTTACTGAATTTGTTTATTAGTTCTAATACTTTTGGTTGGAGTCTGTAGGAGTTTCTGCATATTCAAGTGGCTCACCTACCAAAAAAAGAGTATTTTTACTTCTTTCTTTTCAACTTTGGTGTTTTTATTTCTTTCTCTTGTCTAATTTCACTGGTGAAGACTTCCAGTACTATGTAGAATACAAGTAGTGAAAGTGGGCAACCCTGTCTTATTCCAGTCTCACAAGAAAAGTTTGCAGTTTCTCTGTTCAGTATGTTAGCTGTGTTTGCTTTTGTGGTATCCAATAGGTTTTGGATTATTATGTTTCCATTTTTATTCATCTTGAGAAAAAAATTTTCATTGCTTTTTAAATTTTATCCTTCATGCATTCATTATTTAGGAGCATATTTTTAAGTTTCCACTTTTTTTCTGTTGTAATCCTATTATAGATTTCTAGTTTCATGCCATTGTGATCAGAAAGATGCTTGATAAAATGCTAGTCTTAAATTTGTTGAGAATTGTTTTGGAGCCCAATATATAGTCAGTTCTAGAATTCTGCCTATGTTTGGGAAGAATTGTGTGTTCTGTTGCTCTTGGATGGAATGTTCTATGTATGTTGGTTACATACAATTTGTCTAAATTATTAATTTTCTGTATGGATATACTGTAGAAAGTGGAATATTAAAGCTATTTGTTTCTTTTTTCAATTCTGTTAGTATTTGCATTATACATTTAGGTGTTCCAATGTTGGGTACATAAATATTTTATAGAATTGGCCACACTCATATTATATGATGACCTTTTTTTCTCCTGTAACCATTTTTTTTGCCTGAAGTCTATTTGGTCTCCTACATCTTTTTACATCTCTATTTTTAGCTTACAGATGTCCTTAATGATAAAGCTGATCACTTTCAAGTGTAAAATTATTGGATATTGTATTTTTACCTATTCAGTCTCAGCATATCTTCTGATTAGAAAATTTAACCTACATGTTTACATTTATTTCTGATGATGAAGAACTTATTATTGCCATTTTTAAAATGGTTTTATAATTGATTTTGTGTGTGTGTGTGTTTCCTAGTTTAGTTTACATATTACTGATTATTTTTGTGGTAATACACTTTGATTCATTTATCTTAATCTTTTCTGTATTCAACTATTTTTAGTGTGATTAACATCAGACTGCTCTCTCTGCTTGCAAGATTTCTGCAGAGAATCCTTTTACAGTATTTTTTTAAATCGCCTTGTATATGTTGCTTTTATCCTGCTACTTTCAAAATTCTTTATCTTTTGACAATGTAATTTTAACATTTCTTTTGGACATTTTTGGATTTGGCTTATTTGAATTCCTATATGCATGTGATCTGAATGTCCATATTTCTCCAAATTGGGGGAATTTTCAGTCGTTATTTGTTTAAATAGACATTCCATCCTTTTATCTCTTTCCCCCTGGATTTTCAATTATGTGCATGTCCTGTATGGTTATGGTACCTCCTAAGTTCCATAGTTTTTTCACTCTTTTTATCCTTTTTTTTCCTCCAACTACATATTCAAATTCACCTATCCTTTTTTCAAATTCACCTATCCTTTCTTTGGCTTTATTAACTTTGCCATTAAAACTTGCTATTAAATTTTCAGTGAAGCTATTGTTTTCTTCAACCATAGAACTTCTAGTGTCTTTTTTAATGGTTTCTTACTTTTTTGAATGTCTCATTTTGTGCAATTTTTTTCCAAATATTTAGTTATCAATATGTGTCATCTTTTCATTCAATTAAACTCTGTTTTTGTTTTTGTTTTTTGATATCAGGGATTGAACCTTGAGGCACTTAACATGTAGCCACATCCCCAGCCCCACCTAAACTTTTTAATTTTTCTTTTATTTTGAGAGAGGATCTCACTAAGTTGCTTAAGGCCTCGCCAAGTTGCTGAGACTGGTGTTGAACTTGAGATCCTCCTGCCTCAGCCTCCCAAGTTGCTGGGATTATAAGCATGTGCCACTGAGCCCAACTTCGATTAAATTCTTAAGAGAATCATTCTAAGTTTTTAGTCAGGCAGTTCATAAATTTCCTCTTCTTTAGAGTCTGTTATTAGAGCTTTATTATTTTTCTTTGAAAGAGTGATGTTTTTCTGAGTCTTTGGGATCCTGTATCCTTGTGTTGATAAAGCACATACCTTCACTTTAGTAGGTGAACAGCGTCACCAGTTGTTCCAGCCCAAGGATTCTAGACAGGGCACTGCTAGTGTCCTCGAAGAATAAGGAGTTTGCTGTTTGGGGACTAGCCTACTGCATGTGCTCTGAGCTTGGGTGGGACCACTGCTGGCATTACATTCAGGTGTAGCTGCTGGTTGGTTCTGTTGCCCTCTTGGGGTAGGTTTTTGGCTTGGCATCAAGGTCAGGGCAGGTCAGGGGGTTGGTCTTTTGTTTTCTCTTGTCCTGGTGGTGCCCCAGGCAGCAGTAGTAGTGGGTACTGCTACTAGCTGTACTCCATGTTCAGGCAGGGCCTGATTTTGTAGGCAAGATTTTGTAGGCATTAAACAACATGAGTAACTATTTTCAACTTACATATGTTTAAAACAAAACCATACTTGGGCATTATCTCCAGAATGTATGTAGATTTGTAAGAATACCCAAAACATTTACCAAAATAGACACTATTGTAATCTTAGTGAAGGAGTGGACCCATACGGTGTACATTCCTAGAGCATATTGAATTACTTTGAAAGTCATAGCATAGTTATGCTAAATTCATAGATTTGGGGATATATACTCCATCTAGAAAATAAAAACTCCAATGGTTAAGGAAGAAATCATAAAATAAATAATAAAATATTGCCCACTGGGAGTAAAAATTATGAAAAAAATCCTGGAACATAAGATATATAACAAGGTTGCAGGAAAAAAGGTTCATTTATGCAAAAGTCTATTGTTTAGATATCCAGATACATCTAATGTCTTATTGTATTCTCATTAAATTATACTATTCTTATACTTTTCTTTAATATCAAAACACATTAGAAAATATACTTCCATTATCTCTCCATCACTTAGAGAAATGCCAAAATGTGGTTTTCTGAACTCTACCAAAAGAAGAACTGAAAACAATGAGACTCAAATGCTCCTCTGGTCATAGAAGTCGAGCAAGTGGGCACCTGAGTCATTTGCACAATGACAACATGACAATGCTGAGCTGACCACATTGCCCACCTACATAACTTCAGCCAGGACTGGACCTCCCACATTGGTTCAATTGCATGACATGATAGATACAGAACAAATGGAAGAGCTTTATATCCTCCTCTAAGCAAACAAAAAATAAATAAGTAAAAACATACTTTGAGCATCATGTTGTTATTTTTAATAACATCTTTTATTGTCATTTATTAGACTAACTTGAATATAGCTTTACTAAAGGTTTATTATCACTTAAGAATATCATTTCATCTGAACATCATTCAGAGAAAGTAGGTGGCTAAGGGATCCCCCAGAGAATGAGAGGGAGAGACTTTCCAATCTTGGCTCTCATTAAAACACATACAGCTCTAGGTTTTCCACCTAGAGCCCCTTCACACAGAGTGCCACAAAGAGAAGGACACATTCTTACTGAAATTCTCATGGCAGAAAACAAACTGGACTTCATTTCAGACATAAGGAAGAATCTAAAGTAACATCATCAGTCAAGAAGGGCCTGTTTCAAGAGGTGGTTTCTGTAGGTAAGTACAACACAAATTATCTGATTTGGAACCTTCTTCTTTTCATCCCATCCATTAATTTAAGAATATTTTTCTGTAGCATCCTTGTGTGACTACTAGAATTCTTAATGGCTTATCTAGTTTGTGTTTTACCAAAAATAATATAGGTTTTCTCTTCTAATGAATCACTGAGACTTCTGGACTCCACACAGCAGTTTTATACACTAACAAAAAGCAATGCCCTAGCCGGACATGGTGACACGCGCCTGTAATCCCAGCAGCTCCTAAGACTGAGACAGGAGGATCAAGAATTCAAAGCCAGCCTCAGCAAAAGCAAGGCGCTAAGCAACTCAGTGAGACTCTGTCTCTAAATAAAATATGATATAGAGCTGGGGATGTGGCTTAGTGGTCAAGAGCCCCTGAGTTCAATCCCAAATATCAGGAAAAAAATGCAACATCCTATAAACTTGCAAATTCACAGACCCTGCTTTGGAGAACAATGGTTCTCATAGGTTATTTTACTTACCCTGACATTTTACAATTTTTTAAAGATTTTTCCTGATCTACCATCTTATTGATATTAATAGAGTGAAGTGCACTCCAATCCAATGACAAAAAGGACATTGAAATCACTAATAATAGACTGAACTTCTATCCAAGCATTTTTGGTCATTTACATTTTTTGTCTGGATTCTCTATGTAGGATGAAGTGTCTTGTTCTAGAAACCTTGTCTTTTTGTCTTTTTTTCCTCAACAAAATTTCTTCCAGAAGCAATCTCTAGAATGGAGTTATACTGAAGAATTTGGAGTTGGACAGACCTCATTTTTTATTATAGGTCTTGCACTTTCTATTTGTATGACTAGGAAAATCAATTATTCACAGCTGCCAAATACAAATAAGCATTGTGATTATTAAAATATGTCTGCAAAGTGCCTCCCTGAAACGTAATATGTGCTAGCTAGTGAAACCATGTTGTAGTTTCTTAACTAAAAAAAGGTAAGGAAAAAATAGGGGCATGGGATAAAAAAAATACAATGGAAGAAAGAAAAGAAGAAATTGTAAAAAAAAAGAAGAAGGAGGGAAAGGATAGAAAAAAAGATAGGAAAGGGATAAACAAAAAAAAATTAAAGAATGAATAATTTGTAAACAGCCTGCACAGGTAAGTAAAATTCCCACACTTTTTCAAGATCTGCTTCCAAAATTACCCTTCCCCCTTATTTTGCTCCCCAGAACATATTTTCCCTTCTGTCTCACTTTTTTCTTTGTGACTGTTTTTCATGAGTTCTAGTCATGCCAACATCATCAAAGTTTTATTCTCATAGCTGAAATTACAGTATGATATGAACATAAAATGTTCTTCCTAATGCTATTCTTTTTGTTAAAATACCATGTGAAGGACCTTGAATCTTCCAACCCCTTGCTTTCTGAAGATGAGGATCATGAAGTCAAAGCTAATGTCCATGTCTTGATCCCACTATGCCTGATGACACATGAGAACATGCTATCTATACTGATGCTGGAGGACTTCATCAATGTTTATAGTCTGAAAAATTCTAGCTCTCTTTCCACATGATCATCAAAGCTATCATATTAGACAGGACTTCTTTACTAATTACCAGAGGCCAGATCATTTTCTGCTGTTTGTCTTGTGTCAACTCCTTTTATCCTTGAAACATATGAAGTAGTGACCTTTAGTATCTGCCTTTGTAGAAGAAACTGTGGCACCAGGCATTTCTGTAACTCACCCTAGAACACACAGCTAATAAACAGAGGACCCAGGGAGGCAAGCAATTTGGCCTGTATAGTGCATACGTCAGGCATTTTATCAGTCTCCTATTCTTGAATGGGGAGTATATTTCCAATTAGTTCATATTATCAGAAAGACAAAGTACAGCAAAAGAATGCTACAAATACATTTTGTCTGTTGACTACTACTTTTCAAAAGAATTCAAAGAGAGCACTGGTGTTATAGCAGAAAGAACTTTCCTGTCTGACTCTCGTCACCTGGAGTGAGTACACACTTCGCATTCCCCTCAACTGGGACTCAGAACTCTGTCCCCAGTTCTCAGCAACCACAGGTGTGGTCATTCTGCTCAGGCAATGATTAAAAATTGAGATTCAGCTTCTCAATTTGGAGTGAATCTAGAAAAAAACTGTTTAATTGTGAGTTTAAAAAATTAATTCTTATGTATTTTATTTAATTTTTATCATTCATCTTTACTTTTTAAGACAACTAATCAACCAGAACTACTTTGATATAAGATGTATGGTAAGAGACAATTTTATGATTCCAATGTAGATTTACAAGTTTAGCAATTGAATGCTATGATTTTTTAATTAATTTTTTAGTTTCCCCAGTAATTAGAATCTCTTCTTTATCATATTTGAAATTCCCTAATATATTTCTAATTCTTACTGCGTTTGTTTGATTTTTCTCATCAGTTTTAATCAAATTAATCATTCTTAAATTATTTTAAGTTAATTATATTTTTCAATACATGTAACAGAAAAAAATGGTTTCAACTCCCCTAATTCCCATTGTGTTTCCTTTTCAAACCTTTCCTGTGTTCTGAAAGAGACATTTGCATCTCCTGGTAGCAACTCAGCCACTGGACAGTTAATGAGCACTGCAGTTGTTGCATACACTATAAGGGAGAATTTTTATTTTCATAAATTTGATTTTTTTTACCTATTAGCAAGGCTGAATCACACAATCACATTTTATTTAAATTTTTGAATGCACCAGAAAAGTTTATATTTTTTCAGAAGAATATATATTGCACATTTATTTCATTTATAAATGACATCTCCAACCATATTTTTAAATAATATTTTGAATATTGATTTAAATCTTTGTATTATATTTAATATTTTGTATTTAATTGATTTTAGTTTTTGAGGCAGGTAATTTTGTGAGTTGTGAATGATTATTATTTGGCTACCTTCTCAGAGGGTATTGTTTTATTAAATCTTATTTTCTAGTCATAACACACTGTTGAGCCACAGTGCTGTAGGCTTCCTTGCTTCACTTAATGTCACATGTACAAGTAGATGCTGATACCAGTTTTAAACTTATATAACAAGAATACTGTTACAATATTTCCTAATCTTGTCTAGTTTTTAAATTATTTGTCAATAATCATCACTTAAATTTATTCAGGAACTATTTGATAAATTTGTTTGTTAAAATGTCTATGGGAGGGTTGGTATGTGTGCTTGCCTACCATGTCCAAAACCTTGAGTTTGATCCCCATCACAAAAAAAAAAAATTATTTAAGGATATATCCTTTGGGGCGTAGGTACAGATTTTGTTTAAAGATATATCCTCTGAAATTAAATTGTGCCAATATCCTTTCAGTCTTCTGTGATGTGCTCTGGGAATATTCTTGTGATAGGCACACCAAGCTCTTAGTAAGAAAGCCCTGTGATGGTATTTGAAATTAGATAAAAAGATCTAAAAACAGTGTAGAATGGGAAGAACTTGTGGATGAATGAAAGGAGTGGCCTTTTCAATTTCAAGATGGGAAAATATGTGGACTGATAGTAAAAAAAAAAAATGACAATCTGAATGAAGACAAGACAACTGTATTTAGAAATTTTTGAAAGTAAAACTTGTTCACCCAAAGAAGGAACATGAAGGACAGACAAGAGCACTGTAAGTATCAATATTTGGTATCTTGGACGATGAAAATGTTCATTACAGCATTGGGTTAGATTATAAGATTGTGTGTTCAAATTTGACAGGTTAACTTGAAGGCCAAGTTGGGGCTTGTCTATGTGTATACCATATAAAATTTTAGACATTTTACTCTGGATTCCAAGGATAAAGCTACAGATCTAGAATTTGATATGAGGTATTATTTTAAATGAGATAACCTGATATCTAATAAAACAAATAGAAAATATCTGAGTCACATCCAAAATTAAGGGAGAGGAGAGGAAAAACATTACTATGTGTTAGTGAAAAGTATAGTGAAGTCAGAAATGAAGTAGAAAATTTGAGGGGAGCTGTCATAGAAATAGATTATATTCAGCTACAATTAACAGAAAATCTGGATTACAGTGGATCAAGCTATAGGCTAGTTTTTTTTCACATTACTAGAAGCAATCTAAAAACAGGTTATTGCTCTCTTTGGTTAAGCAGTTCAACATGCCCTTTGAGTGCTAAGTTCTTTTGAAGTTTTCACTGTTGTTTATAGCATATGAACATCATAGTTGCTGCAACTTTAGAAATAACAATAACTTTAAATGAATGAAGTGATGGACCAAACTGATCTCTTCACCACATGAAAGCTTTTTCCTTCATTCAAGAAAGTCCACCAGGAAAGGTCTTGGTTTATATCACATTGAGCATTTCTAATCTCATGCCAGTATTCAATGAGGAAATACAACCACAATCAAGACAGCATACAAAATCATATGTCCTGACCTACCTCTGTTCTCTTAAAAAATTGAGAACAAATGGAATTTAAGTTAATAAGAGGAGAGAGGGAAATATCTTCAGAAAACCAAGAAGTTAAAGGCTAAAGGAGCTAGAGAAACAAGGCATGAAGAGAAGCATTGAATCCTGAAGGGAGATAAAGGAAATGGTGACTGAAAATTAATTATTGTATAAAATATCCAGAGTCACAGTTTCAGTTTATACACAATGAATCTGTGGAAACTGGGTGGTTTGACTAATTTAATACACAAAATTTAAGATTGCTTAAAAAAAAGGCTTTATAGAGCAAGAGGTAATTAGAAGGGAGACATGATTAAGAGATTTTATTATTGAAAATGAAAGTTTTCTATGTTGCTAATTAAAAGGACACAAAAAGTTGAAATTTAGCTGGAAGATTTTTGGGAGAATTGCAGGGTGTATCCTTAATAGCACAGCATCCATGGCCAGGAGCATCAGTGTGGTGTCCTATACCTCTGGGCGCTATTCTTGGCCTGAAGAATTGTACCTCCAAGACTCAGTTTCTATATTGATATTGTGAGCCCCATTTAACAGTGTCTATATGTGTAATTTTGTATGCTTTAAAGGAGACAGTGTGCTTAGTACTAAGCTCTGCATGGAGGGGACACATAATAAATATTATACAGTAACATTATTATTACTTAAATAAAAGAGTTTCTTTCCTACTTATTTACAGGTATTCAGTTTCCTAGGCATAAGTTACTGAATGCTGATGTCAAGGCATGGATTATGATGATAATGTGTCATGAAATAAATGTGAAAAATCTCAGCTCAAACACTTGGGCTTCATAGTAAATTGTACCATCAAAAACATAACATGCACACATGTAAAACACAAAGTACAAAACTAGCAGAAAAATAACACAGAGGAAACTCTCAGGACATTAGAATAAGCAATGAGTTTTGTGGGTATAACATCCAAAAGCAAATATAGACAAAAAGGATTACAACAAAGTAAAATATTCCTGTACAGCAAAGAAAAAAAAATGGTGAAGAAACAACCTACCGAGTAGGAGAAAATATTTGCCAATTGTTCATTTGACAAAGAGTAAATATTTATACTTTTAAGGAACTCAAAAACTTACCACTAAAACCCCCAAGTATTCCAATTTTAAAATAGGCAAATGATATGAATAGACATTTTCAAAGGAAGAAATACAAATGCCCAAAAAATAATGAAGAAATGTTAAATGTCATTAGCCATCAGAAAAACACAAATCAAAACTACAATGAGACATTTCACTCCAATTAGAATAGTTATTACCACAAATATAAATAAAATAACAAATGCAGGACATGGAGGAGAGGCCAGTAGGTGAAGAAAAAGGAATCTTATAGGTTGTTGGGGTGGGAATGTAAATTCACATAGCAATTCTGGAAAATGGTATGAAGGTTCCTCAAAAAACTAAAAATAGAACTACTATATGATCCACTATTCCACTTCTGGGTATATATCTAAAGGCAATGAAATCAACATACCAACAAAATACTTTCATGTCCATATTTATTGCTATACTATTTACAATAACTCAGAAATGTAATTAACCAATGTGCCCTTTGATAGATGAAGGATAAAGAATATGTTGTGGATATAAACAATGGAATATTATTTGGACATAAAAAAATAAAATCTTGTCATTTCCATCAAAATGGATACAATTGTAGGACATTATATTAAATGAAATAAGCCAGAAACAGAAAGAAAAGTACGTATTCTTCCTCATAAGTGGAAAAAATGTTTTGATCTAAACGTTACTACTAGAGGTTAGGAAAGAGTTAAGAGTGAAGGTAGATAAAAGGAGAGTGGTTTACACAAATTATTCATATATTGAAATATCACAATGTGCACCAATAATATGTACAATTAATACAGGTTTATCAAAATTAACATTTTAAGTTATAAAGAAGCAGAAAATGGGTGAAATGTGTCAAGCACATTTAGCCTAAGAATCTCTGTTTCACTAGTGAAATGTGAAATTCAGCACAGGAAAATTTGCAAGTTAGTCCAAAAGCATTAAAGTATGAATATATTTTGTCACCTTACACTATTTAGGCTAGGACAACACTTAGAAAAGAGTTCAAAGAAACTATCTAGATTTCATTGAGAGGCTTTAAAAAAAAGTCTGCTCAGAGCATAAAATACAAAGAATCATTTTCATTAATCTAATATATTAATAATTTTGTCTCATTTGAGTAATTTCTCTGCTCATCACTTAATTACTTCTATTTATTTATTTGGGGGGTAATTATATGTTTTCTTACTCTAGGTTTTACAATTCACAGAAAAAAAATAGCAGCATGAATGGGGAATACCTGTTAGAACCACTGATTCTGGCTCTTCATGTTCTATCCACAGGTGGTTTAAAACCAGCTCTTACAATCAAAACAATGGATGGACTGAATGGCTCTGTGGTTTCTGAGTTTGTGCTGCTGGGACTCTCAGGTTCTTGGGAAACTAGAGTTATTCTTACATTGACATTCTTCTTGCTCTACTTAGGGATCATCCTGGGAAATCTCTTTATTGTTTTCTTGGTAATTGCTGATTCTCACTTACATTCTCCTATGTACTTCCTGCTGGCCAACCTGTCCTTCAATGATGTGTGGGTTTCCTCCACTACAGTTCCTAAGATGATCTTCGATCTTTTAAGTGAACACAAAGTAATTTCCTTCCAAGGTTGTATGATACAGATCTGTTTCATCCACATGATGGGAGGAGTGGAGATGGTGCTGCTCATAGCCATGGCATTTGACAGATATGCAGCCATCTGTAAGCCTCTCCATTACTTGAACATTATGAGCCCCAAAAGATGTATTTTACTTGTAGTCATTGGCTGGGTAACAGGAGTGATCCACGCTATGTCACAGTTTTCTTTTGTTATGAACTTGCCTTTTTGTGGTCCTAATACAATAGACAGCTTTTACTGTGACTTTCCCAGGGTCATACAGCTCACATGCTCAGATGCAGAAAAGTTTGAGTTTGTCGTTGCTGCCAACAGTGGATTCATGAGCATGGGCACCTTCTTCCTGCTCCTGCTTTCCTATGTCTTCATTTTGGTCACTGTCTGGAAACATTCCTCTGGGGACTTGTCCAAGGCCCTTGTCACGTTATCAGCTCACATCACTGTGGTGGTTCTGTTTTTCACTCCATGTATGTTTCTCTATGTGTGGCCTTTCCCCACGTCATCAATTGACAAGTATCTGTTCATTGCTGACTTTGCTATCACACCTGCCTTGAATCCTGTCATCTACACACTAAGAAACAAAGATATAAAGATATCAATTCAAAGACTGAACAAGCAAGGTCATTACAACAGATTTTGCTGACCTCCTCTATTTTTAGAGCTCTAAAACTGTGCATCCATATGCCTGTTGGATACTCCCACCTGAACATCTGACATTTAATTTGGACAACTGAACATGGCATCTACCTCACTGAACATATGTCTACTCCTCCACAGAAGTTTCACTCATTGCTTTTACTACCATGGGAAATGTGAATCCACTGTGATATGGTTTTCTTTGGGACAGATGCAATGTGTACAAGCCAGGTTGTATGGTTTATCTTGTGATTATTTGACCACCAGAAAGCATATAATGATATTCCTTTTGTTTCCCTGAAGGTTCACAAGTAAAATTGCTATGTTGAATAAGGACTCATCAATCAAATGTTTGTGTATTTAGAATTAGTAGCTTTACTTAATTATTTAGGTTAGATTCCCTCAAAAAAATATCAAAGATGAACTGGAACTAGTTTTTGGAAGAATCAGGGGGGAAATGATTCCAAGAAAGAGGGAATAATTATGCTCATAAACGTAACGGAATGCAAGTTCCTTAGCCCTCTAGGAAACTATGCAAACTCTGTGATTTAAAATTGTCTCAATTAAAGGGCACAGCATCTGAAATATTGTTTCACTGTTAAAGGATGCCTTAAATTTTTAGCATTTCCAATCTGTGTTACAGATAATATTCTGTGCATTTTATGAAGCCAGTACAAGCTGTCAGGTAGACTTTCTGGTGCTTACATTAAAGAACCATCAACAATTAAAAAAAAAACTTCATAATATTGATTTGTTACTTAAAGAAGTACCAGTTAAAGTTTTTCATTTTAACTTGGTAATACTAACTAATATGTAGCATAAAAAATTATGTCTCCTAAAAAATACTTCTCTAATTCTCCACTTTGTACATGTATCACAAAACTAGCAGCTGTGGGAGGCCATTCACCCATGGGCAAGGTTTAGCCAGTCAATGGACTACATATTACTTCAGCTACCATAAATGTCCATTATCTACCATCAAAATAAGTCATCTGACTTCTTCTGTGACAGGAATTGGCATCTTAGTTCCAGTTTTAAAATTATAACTACAGACCAAAATATAGCTTGATTCTTTTTTATTCACACATACAAATATAAGATAGCCCACAGATCATTTTTAAATTTTGAAAAACCTCCAATTCTAGACATCATAATGAATGCCCTTTGCAAGTTTGCTTCTGAATGTGAGAAAAGACATATCAGATGATCTAGAAGCTTATAAAATTTGGGGAAACTCCATGCCAAGGGACCCAGCATGAATAACTCATCTAGGCAACATGTTCACCCACAACAGAGAACTCTAGAATGTCCCACCCCAGAGGCTACTCTTTGCAGGACATATACTACACACTGGTGACAATGCTCTCAATGAACACGGCCCAAGAAGGAACTGTTGTTTCCTTCACTGGGTCATAAACATATTTCAGACCCTGGTTAGAAATTACAGTCAGCATCATCCATGGAGAATAATCTGATCACATATATTGATTTTACTGTACATTTTATATGTTATGATAATATCTTAATGTCTCCCTTAATTTCCTTTCTCTATCACATTTAAACCAAATCTCAGATGAGTTTGATATCATATTTTCAAATTACCTACTGGGAGACTCTGGAAGTTCTAAAAGTTTCCAGAATCATTGAAGTTTTCCGCTAAAATAATTAATGGGCTTCTGGACTTCAAAAGTGAAAAAAAAAATTCTGCACCAAATGAGAGGCTTGCTTCTACACAATCCCAGAGATCTCTTGACTATAAAATTCTGCTCAGTCTATTCTCAAATCTTGATCCTCAGTTCCAGCCAAGGGATGAAGATGACCCTGGGAAGAGACACAAAATAACTAAAAGATATTTCTAAAGAATGTATGGTTGATAACATCATTTTTTTTCCAAAGTGTTTTTGTCAAGAATCTGAAAGAAACACAAGGAGGGAAGTCTCTCAAATACATGAAAATCAGTTATTTGCCCTGAAAAAGAAAAAAGTCACTAGAACAGAGTCAGGATGGCACCTTAGCAGTAGGAGTCATAGCCCCTTAGATGGGCACCTCAGTCATGCTGCCTCTCAGCTCTGTTACTTCCAACAAGTTCCCCTTGCAGAGATGCAACTTATCCACAGTGACATCCCATTCTATGGGGTTATTGTGTATATAAGGTCATACAATATGAGTGGAAGCTCCTGAAAATATATTCAGGTTACATGGTTTTACCTTTTAAGCTTTGCATATTTATACTCTGTCCTTAAGGAGAATTCTTCTTTGAAGAAATGGATAATAAAAAATAATAATATAAGCATAAAAATTTAACTTTTCTATCTTCAGCACCTCTTCTTAATAGAGGAATCATTATAGAACTTTTCCCCTGGATACTAATATGAAATAAATTTTGTAGCATCATTAATACTCAGCCAATTGTAAATCAATATAAAGTATGAGTGACACCTCTCAGAGGGGTGAGAGTGAGAAAGCAGGCCTGGGATGTGGGATTACCCACAGTGCCTAGGGTCTCTGTCACCTGATATGTCCAGTTGGGAATAGGATGTGGTATATATATACACAACAGAGTACACACAATCATTAAGAAGAATGGCTTTATGACATTTGCAAGTAAATGCATGGATCTGGAGACTATCATGCTAAGTGAAATAAGCCAGTCCCCAAAAGCCAAGGTCAAATGTTTTCACTGATATGTGGAAGCTAAGCCACATAGCTTGAGTGGGGAGAGGGGAAGAATAGAAGTTCAGAGGATTAGACAAAGTGGAATGAAAGGAAAAGATGGGGGATAGTAAAGCAGACCAGAGACCCCACCCACCCACAAGACCCTTGCCACAATTAAGCTTCTCCTGTCATCAAAAAGATTTTTACAAAGAGTATCAGCAGGCAGAATGACTTCAGAAGGAATTGTGGTTTGAAGCTTCCTCTTTTTTATAAATGCCAAGTTTGCACACAAAAGGTGTGATGAAATTAAAAGTTGATTAGCTTGTTGTACAAAAGATACTATCTTTTTTTCTTGGTAAAGACTTATAAGACCCCTGTCTTTGCTTAAAAGGCACTTTCTGAGAACTCAAAGAAAGAAAACAATTATTTTTATGTAAACGTCCAAATTCCTCCTCCCACTAGGTATAGAGTTCAAAGAATTTCTAGACTCTTGGTCCAGAGGAGAATTTCAGGCACAAACCACACGCTGGACCTGGCTGCATCCTATAAACCTGCTTCATGTTAATTCCTTAGGTGTCCAGCCTCTTCTTTCCTACATCAATAGGAAAAGGAAAGAATGGAATGAATCCAAAATAATTTTATTATGTATTTAATATCCCATAGTGACTTCCACCATTGTGTACATCCAAAAGAATGGGCTCCTAATTAGAAATGAAATATATTTCATCCTTATATAATTATATAAAAATAAATTTATACTACCTGTGTAACTAAAAAGAACCAATAAAATTTAAAAAAAAACATTCGTGTTCATTGTTCATTGAAGCAATATTCATAACAGCTATAATATAGAATGAACCTAAGTGTCCATCAATGGATCAATAGGTAAACAAAATGTGCTATGCATATAATATGGAATACTTTGCATCTTTAGAAGAAGGCATTATGTTTTGAATCTACAAAGTCCCCCAAATTCTTTTGTTTTAAGAGCTTGGTCCTCAATGCAACAAGGTTCAGAGGTGCGGCTGGAGGGAAATAATGAGATCATGAGAGCTCGGACCTCATCAGTGGATTACTCCATCAATAGCTTAATGGACTACTAGAAGGTTGTGGAAAACTGTAAGAAAACTGGTAGAAGGAAGTGGGTCTCTGGGAGCATGACCTTTGGGACTCTATCTTCTCCCTAGCCCCTTTTTCCTTCTCTCTTAGCTTACTGGTTCCCAAGAACTGAGAGCAGCTTTCCTCGGCCACACCCTTCTGCCTTGATGTTCTTCCTTACCTCATACCTAAAGCAATGGAGGCAACCAACCATGGACTGAAACTTGTGAAAACGGGAGTCAAAATAAGTTTTTCTCCTCTAAGATGTATATGTTAGATGTTTTGGTCACAGTGACAAACAGCTGACTAATACAGAAGGATATAATGGCTTTTATTACAATATGGATGAAAGTGAAGGACATTAGGATAAATAGAAATACATCAAACTCAGACTAAAGAATATTGTATGATCTTACTCATGTGCTAAAACTAAAAAAAAATGAATAAATAGAAACAGAAGAGAACTACAGTAAACAAACGGTCAGAGTTACAGATGAACTAGGGAAATGTAGGTCAAAATTCTAAAGGAAACATTGGATAGCATGAGTAAATCAGGGTGTCTACTAAAGTAAATAATGTTATTGCATGTAGAAAATTTGAAAAGATTGAGGTGCTTTGATCACCAAGACTCATAAACACACCAAGTGTCTATGTAAAGTGATAGATGTGCTTATTTCCTTGACTATAAAACATTGCACTATGTATATGTGCATCAAAACATCATGTTGTGTATCTCAAATATGTATATACCATAAAAATGCATTTAAAAAAAATACAATTTAGAGAACAAATATCAGATCCTTGGTTGAGTCAAGACTGTGGTACTTGGTTCACTAAAGTTACCATAGGAACGTTTAGAGTGTAATAAGACTGGCAACATCTGGATGGTGTTATGGTTTCAAAATATAAATGTGTAACTGCAGAGCTGCAGATTTAAAAAGCTTTAATTTTATTTAGATAAATTATTTCTTAATTAAAAATTTAAAAGTGTAATAACAAATTTCAAAGCATTCATAGAATGAAAGGACTTACTTTACTCTGTACATCAGTAAGTTTTTATTGATATTTCAAGATTCACAGAAATCATATAGGCCCTCCAGCTCCTCAAAACCAACAACTCTCCCCAGACGCTACCTCTCACAGGTCTGCTACTTTGTAGCTGTGTCGCATGGACCAGGCATATAGTCTCTTTTAAGTTACTTTCTTATCTGTAAATGGATCTAAGTGATCATGATTAAAGTAGGTAGCGCCAGAAAAGTGTCTGAAGCTCCCAAGTAAACAAGTCTTGGAACTTTAAGTTCTGTGACTGAGATGATCATGGACTCTATACCTATGTCACAATAATGGATGTTAGAGCAAACAAGTTCATATAACTTCTCGGAGACACAAAAATGAAAGAGGTAAAGAAAAACTATAATGGAGACTAAGAGCTTGTACAGAGGTAGGAGGGGACAAAGGACCAAAGGGATGTGATTAAAAAAAAAGCAAATAACGACATTATTATTATACTCACACCTTATTAATTAAAAATAAAACATTATTCAGGCGCAATGGCACACGCCTGTAATCCCAGCAGTTGGAGAGGCTGAGTCAGGGCACAAGTTGAAAGCCAGCTTAGGCAATTTGGTGAGGCTCTTAAGCAACTTAGTGAGACCAAGGGGGACTGGGAATAGCTTCATGGTTAAGCATTGAGTTCAAACCCCAGTATCAAAAAAAAAAAAAATCAAACAAGAAAAATAAAAAGAGATAAAAAAGTCTCCTAAGATATTTATCTGTATAGTAGTCCCACTTGAGCTACATTGAATAAGATCCCAGACCCACAGTGATGTCTGAAAGTACAGATTGAACCAAACCCCACACATACTGTTTTTCCTATACACACATATTACTGCTATAGTTGGAACCTGAATATCCCACAAAGTTCCACAAAGTTCTATTACAAACTTTCTCCACCCCAGTGCTGTTATATGGTAGTGGAACATTTCAGAAGTGAGTCCTCAACATTGTGTTCATGACTCAAGGGCCCACTTGGACTTATGCTTCCTGTGAGTCAGAGGAGGATTTGGGTCTCATCATTCTCAGTGCTTCCTTCAGTAGAAGTCTGAAGTTCATGGTTTGATTGTAAAACCATACTCCAGGCATTTCTCTCAATGATGAAAATAAAAACGGAAGGTTACCCTCTACTGTATTATAATATTAAAAACAACATATCAATCCAGTCTAATTTAATAAGGTTCATACAATTCATTAGAGATATTTCTACCCAATATTAAAGGTGCCCTTCATTTCTCCTGTTCCACTCGTATCCATTCTTGGATGCATAACTACCAATCTTGGATGGCAAGTGCACATACAGTAGTCCCCCTTATAATGATTCCCCCTCTGTGGTTTCAGTTACCCAATGTCATCTAGGTTCAATCACGTGATACCAGAGACACACAACAATAGAAGAGTGTCACATCCTCCTGCACACACCAGAGAAACAAATTCTAAACATAATTTTGCTGTTTGAACCAACTTTTAACTTTCTTTGACTAGAGTAACTCGGATATAACACAGATAGTTTCATATCCCTTGAGGACTAAGTGGAGAGAAAGTAAGTGGCCAAGGATCCCCAAGAGAAAGAGAGGGAGAGTCTTTACAATCATGTCGCTACTTAAAACAGTTGAAAAGTTTCTCCCCTCAGAGTTCCCTCCACAGTGCTGCAATGAGGAGGACACATTCTCACTGAAATTCTCACTGCAGACAACAAACTGGACTTCACATCAGACTTAAGGTAGAATCCAAAGAAAGTTCATTAGCAAGAAGGACCTGATTTCAGAGGTAATTCCTGTACACAAGAACATCACAAACTTCTGATGTCAGCTCTTTCACTTTTCAACCCATCCATTAATTTAATAATGATGTTGGCTCTTTCACTTTTCAACACATCCATTAATTTAATAATCTTTTGTGTTGCATTTTTTCAAGATACTAATGGATTTTACACCCTTGGTGTGTTATTTACCTGGAGTTGTGGAAAGTGTTGCAGAATTTATGTTCCAAGGAATCTCTGATCTGTGCAATCTACAGGACAGTTTCACACACCAAAGAAAGGACTGTCCTTCTACAATCTTACAAATTCCCATCTCTCAGCTTGGAAACAATGGTTTTTACAGGTCACTGAAATTACTCAGTTATTTTCTATATCCTTTCAAATATTGCTTGCTGTACCATTTGATGAAAGTGGCAAATTTAGGCAATCTCACATTTCTAGGGTGAAGTTCACTCCAATCTGAAAACAAACTGTGCACTGAAATAATGTTAATGCACAATGATCTTTTCCTGTCATTATTTCCCATTTCAATTTGCTTATCTCAATTCTCTACCTAGAACAAAGCCTCTTATTTTAGAAATTTTTTTATTATATGAAAAATATATATTAATTACAGTACTATCTATATTTCCCCAAACTGGAAATAACCTCTCAAGTGAAATGAAAGTGAGTTGGTCATAGAAATTTTATCTTTTGTCTTAGTTCCCTCAAAATCAGAAATACTAACAAAAATAATATTACAAACATTTTGTTATGTATTTATTTTCCTTCAAAATAATTCCATGACAGGACTGCTGAGTCAGAGCCGATAGTGTTCATGTCTGATCCCCATCACCCTCTGGAGTGAGCACACATTTCACATTCCCCCAGCAGGGACTCACAACTCTTCCTCCCCATCCACAGCAACCACAGGTGTGGTCATTCTGCTCAGAAAATGATTGAAAACTGGAATCCAGCTTCTGGATTTGGAGTGAATTTAGAAAATACTTCTTAAGCACAGGTTTAAAAAAATAATTTACACCTATTACATTCAAATTCTATCATTTTACCTTTACTATTAAGACTTCTAATCAACTGGAACTATTTTGATACCAGATGTATGGTAAGATACATTTGATGATTCTAATGTTGACTTACATGTTTAAAAAAAATTGAATGTTATGATTTCTTAATTAATTCCTCTTGTTCCCATATAATTCTAGTGCCTTCCTTAATGTATTTTAAATTTCTTAATATATATCTAAATATAATGACTTTTTCCATTTTTCTCTTCTATTTTAACTCAAATTAATCATTGTTTAGTTATTAAATGTTTATGATATTTTCTGATATCTTCTATAGAAATCATTCCCTCCCATTAGATTTTCTTTCAACCTTTCTGATTTTAGAAGTGGAATTTTCCTATCTTTGCTAAATCTGAAAAGATGAACTAGATATGAAATGAACACTGCAGTTCTGCATATCTATTTCTAAGAGAGTTCTTACTTTCATAACCTTGAATTTTTTTTGTCTATAAGCATGATTGGACTTCCCATTTTGTCCCAGATTTCAAGTTTCAGAAAAATTTATATTTTTGACTGGATGTATACAGTGCAGATCTACTTCCTTTATAAGTGCCATCTCTTTAACATATTTCAAAATAATATTTCATATATTAGAGATCATATTATATTTAATATTTTACATTCAAACAACTTATTTTTGAGGAATATAATTATCTGAATTTTGTATGATTATTGTTTTGTTACCTTATTCTGAAAAAGTATTCCTTGATTTAATCTTCTCTACTTATACTAATTGTTTAACCTGACTGCCAGTAGGCTTTCTCCCTTTTCTGCTTCATTTAATATTTTGAATATTATTATAAAATGACTACCAATTAAAATTTGTATTAAAAGAAACCTATTATAATATTTCTTAGTTATTCTTACTTTATTAAGATTTTTACAAAAAAATAATTTTTAAATTTATTAATAACTGATAAATTTACTCCCCAAAAATTCCTTCCAGTTTCAAATTGTGCTGATGTCCTCTTAAGGTTCTAGTGACATGCTTAGGTACTTGCAGAGTATCCGTGTGATAGACTCATCAAAGGCTTTCAGTAGGAAAACCAAGTGAGGAGATTTGACTTTACATAGATCTGAAAACAGAGAATAGAATGGGCAGAATGTGTGGATGAATGGAGACAGTGACCTTTTCAAGTCTCAAGATAGGAAAATATGTAAATTTAAAGCCAAAACACATGACAGTGGAAATGAAAGGGAGACAAAAATTGAGAAATATTAAAAAAACATTAATTGTGCATTTATTAAAAAGTATGATAAGGTATCCATATTGTACATCTGAAACAATGGTAAATAAATTTATGAAGTCATGGGATTAAATTATAAGATAGTGAATTCAGATTTGATTTTTTGTTAACTTGGGGGTTGAAGTGGAACTTGTGTGTGGGTATCCCACATACATCTTTATACATATAACTCTGGTTTCCAAAGAAAAAGCTGATGATCTAAAATTTGACATATAGGTACTATTGAAAATGAGTAAACTGATGAATAAAACAAATTGAACATACCTGAGTCACATCCACAATTAAGGGTGAGCAGAAGAAAATGACTGAAAATTGATGTTTATATAAAATATTAAGAATTCAGATTTCCTCTCCACCAGTATTCATATGTGCAATCTGGATTGTTGTGCCTTATTGAATTAACAAAAATTGAGGATTGACAAAGAACATCTAGGTAGAAAAAAAATAGTGAATAGAGAGGACCCAAATTTCAGATTCCTTTTAATAAAGGTTTACTATATTTAAAAGCAAAAGGATGCAAAGTTAAAGCAATTTTAATGTAAGTATATTTGGGCAAGTTCCAGGTATACCTGAGGGGACTATCCTAAACAGTACAGAATCATGGTCCAGAGCATGGATTATGGTGTTCAACATCTGAAGATACAAGTCCCAGCTCTCACACCAAAATGCTCTATGTCTAAGTTTATTCATTTATATAATGAGCCTAACTCAAAGTATGAAGCTCTGCATGCAGAAACTTCATAACTATGTTATCTATAAATACCATTGTTTAAGAATTTTTTTTACTTACAAACAGGAGTAGATACAAATTTATTTACAAATTCTTATATACAAATAAAAATGTGTAAGTTTTTATTTAAAAATAAGTTATTGAATATTGAGGATCATGCACAAACTATGATTAAAATGTTTCATGTGAATAATCTCAATATGAACACCTCACCTCTATGATAATGTACAAACAACAAAACTGACACAGAAACTGGAATAAAATGACAGAAGATAATAGTATCAGCCTGAATATCTCTTTTCACTGGACAAAAATAGAAATTCATCAAAATGTTTGTAATTAGTCTACCAATTATAATGTATAAAAACATTCAGTCAACTGATATTATCAGGCTAGGTAAACACCTAGGAAAGATGTCACAGCAAATATCTAGAAATCCTTGGCAGAAAAAAAAAAATTAAAAAGACACAAAAATTCTGCTTGTGGAAAAAATAAAAGGAAAATAAACCAAAGTGTGCATTTCTTGTTAAATTTCTTTCTCTTTTTACAAAATTACTCTCCTCTTCCATTATCTAGCTCCTTGAATTATATTTTCTTTGAGTCAACTCAATGATTTTAAACTAAGGCTGTCTGACCCACAGAAAGGAGTAGCAGTATAAATGGGGAATGCACATTAGTACCATTAATTCTAACTCTTCATCATGTTCTATCCACAGGTGGTTTTAAACCAGATCTTATGAACAAAGCAATGGATGGACTGAATGGCTCTGTAGTGTCTGAGTTTGTGCTGCTGGGACTCTCAGGTTCTTGGGAAACTAAAGTTATTCTCATGATAACATTCTCCTTGCTCTACTTAGGGATCATCCTGGGAAATCTCTTCATTGTCTTTTTGGTTATTGCTGATTCTCACTTACATTCTCCAATGTACTTCCTGCTGGCCAACCTGTCCTTCAATGATGTGGGACTTTCTTCCACCACACTTCCCAGGATGATCACAGACCTGTTAAAGGAACACAAAGTAATTTCCTTCCAAAGCTGTATGACGCAGACATGCTTCATCCACGCCTTTGGAGGAACAGAAATGGTGCTGCTCATAGCCATGGCATTTGACAGGTATGCAGCCATCTGCAAACCTCTCCACTACTTGACCATCATGAGCCCCAAAACATGCGTTCTGTTGATAGTCATCAGCTGGGTAACGGGAGTGATCCATGCCATATTTCAGTTTTCATTTGTTATCAACTTGCCTTTTTGTGGTCCTAATAAAATAGACAGCTTTTGTTGTGACTTTCCCAGGATCATACAGCTTGCATGCTCTGATGCAGCCAACTTTGAGTTTGTTGTTACTGCCAACAGTGGTGTCATAACCATAGGCACCTTCTTCCTGCTCCTCCTTTCCTATGCCTTCATTTTGGTCACTGTCTGGAAACGTTCCTTTGGGGACTTGTCCAAGGCTCTTGGCACATTGTCAGCTCACATCACTGTGGTGGTTCTATTTTTCACTCCATGCATATTTATCTATATGTGGCCATTTCCCACATCATCAGTTGACAAATACATGTTTATTGTTGATTTTGCTATCACCCCTGCCTTGAATCCTCTCATCTATACATTGAGAAACAAAGATATAAAGATAGCAACACAAAGACTGAGCAAATGGTGTCATTGTGACAGATTCTGCTGACTAGTCTGTCATTGAGAGCTCCTGAGCTCTGCGTGATGGACACCTGTACTTAGGCATCTGTCCTTTAATGTGCTCAATTGAAAGTGGCATCTACACTGATGGCCAGTTCCTTCTATTCACATTAGAATTACGTCTATTCATCCTCTACAGAATTTACTCAATGCTTTCTGCTAACATTAGAAATGGGTGAACCCTGTTAAGGTTTTTTGTTTGTTTTTTTTGTTTGTTTTTTTTAGTACACAGAAGCAATGTATCTAAACAAAGTCATATGATTTAACTTCTAATCACATGACCATGGGATATAATGACATCCCCTCTGTTTCGCATCAAGTTTGCAAATAACTTCAAACTTAAATTTTTGAATGTCAGGAAATATCATGATGAACGATTATATAGGTGGACTAGTAGATCTATCTAGTTACTTAGATCCATTCCCTGCAAACAAAACCTAAAACAAAATTTATTTTTTCAATGTTACCTCATTTTTGTTTCATTATTAATTAAACACTTTACACAATGTAATAAGTACCTATAAAACCATATCCAAAATAAAACTCACAATAGGACAATAAATACCTTGCACCTATACCCTTCACCTGATTCTTGGCTATTTCCTTGCTGAGACAAAATTTAATTGAAAGTAGTATATTTGGAGGCTAATATTTGAACCCATCAGTGGGAAATGATATTGAGAAGGGAGGCATGCACCTGTGGAAAAGCATGCTGGGATACAAGCCTTGTTTGGCCATCTAGTGGACTACATAGACTCTGCAGTTTGATATTTCTCAACTGATGAACAGGTATTGGGAGCATTTATTCACTTTTAAGGGTGCATTGCCTCTTGGTCATATCCTGTCTTCCTCACACAAAATATTCTAGGTGTTTAAAAAAGCCAAAACATACTGTCAGGCACACTTTCTGTTATATAAAATACAGAAGCATCACTGATAAAAGTAAACCATTCTCTTTTAGTATTGCTTTGCTTTTACAGAAGTGAAAATTAAATATTATTTCTTCTTTACATAATACTAACAAAGGTGTTAGCCTAAAGACTTCAATCCTTTGAATAACTTGGTCACTGTCTGGAAACGTTCCTCTGGGGACTTGTCCAAGGCTCTTGGCACATTGTCAGCTCACATCACAGCGGTGGTTCTATATTTCACTCCGTGTATATTTATCTATATGTGGCCTTTCCCCGTATCATCAGTTGATAAATACATGTTTATTGTTGATTTTACTATCACCCTGCCTTGAAAAAGTCCCACATAAGCCAGCAGTGCAAGGTGTCCCTAGAGCCAGGAGCATGGTTCAGCAAGTCGGTGGCCAACCATGGTTTCAGCTAGCATGGTGATAGCTGACCTTTATCTCACACCAACACAAGTCATCTGACTTTGATATGACTGGAATCATTGTCTTAGTCACACTTAAGAAATTATAGCTATGGACCAAATTAAGTAAGATTTTCACCACCACCAAAAAAAGAAAAGAAAAGAAAAGAAAAGAAAACAAATCAAATGAACTCAAAGACTCTTTAAAATTACATTATACTTTCCTGTATAGATTCATTGTAATTGATTCTTTCTTTGCCTTGTTTGTTCATTGGAGGGTTAAAAAAAGCATCTTATGATGCTCTCAATTTAGGAAATTCATAAACCAAGAGATCCCAAGCAACTGCCTGTTGGTCCAGCGTACTCACAACACAGAATTCTAATGTTTAAAACTCTAAATTCTGCTATCTGCAGTTAACATGTCCCATACCAACAATAATACTCTATTCACACTGTCCAAGCAAAACTGTGTTGTTTTACTGTGTGACAAATATATTTCAGGCCCTAATGAGAATTTAGAATCAGTATAATCCACGGAGAAGAATGTGATCACATACAATGATTTTACTGACATAAATCTAATACTCTCTAATAATGTGATGGCCTGTTTGTTTCCCTTTCTTCCTCATACTTAAAGCAAATTTCAATGAATTCTATTTTTAAAATTTTTTATTAGTGCTTTATAATTGTACATAATAATGACATTTATTGTGACAGATGCATACACGAATGTAACATATTTTGGGCAATATCATTATCCACTACCTGTCTTCAACTCTCCTCCTCTCTCACCCTGGGCCCCTCCCTCTACTTTCTGACATCCTGCTATTTTTATGAGGTCCTCCCTTTTTCTCTCTCTTCTCTCTCTAGCTTCCACATAACAAGAGAAAACATGACTTAGCTTTGTCCTTCTGGCTTATTTCATTTAATAATCTCAAATTTCATTCATTTTCATGCAAATGACCTAATTTCATTTTTCTTTATGACTAAGTAAACTTTCAAATAAGATGGCACATTTTCTTTGTCTATTCATTCAATGATGCAAACCTAGGCTGGTTCTATAGTTTGACGATTGTAAATTGTGTTGCTATAAACATGGGTATGCATGAACTGCATGCATGCATGCTTTTGAAGAACCTCCATACTGATTTCAAGACTGGTTGTACACATTTACAATTATCAGTAGTGTGTAAGTGAGAAGCAGTGCTTTAAGGTGAGCAAACAGGCAAGGGACATGGGATAATCCACACTTCTCAGGGTCTCCGTCATCTGATGTATATCGTTGGTACTAGTCTGTGCTCCATGAACACATCCATTAAATTCCATTTTATTCTCTAGTGAAAATTAGGTCCTCCAACATGTAACATTACCTCACTCCAGCTGCACGCTATAAAATTTGCCATCACTCAGCTGTTTGTGACAGAAGGAAACTACTTTGGTGTTATGGTGAGCCCATACAAATTTAGGAGATAAAATATTTTAAAGACAATGCATTAGCACTCTAAAAAATACAGCTATATGTATAACGTTGTGTAGATATTAACCACACATTTTATCTTGAGTACAATTCCATAGAAAATGTATCATTAAATCTAATTTAAATCATTTGACACAGCAAACCTACTCTTTAGCTATTTACTGGAGCAAATGATAATTATATGTGACATAATTATATCATGTTTACAGAATTCTATTTTTAATCAGTATAAACTGGACAAACCCTAAAGTGGGGAGAAGTGGAAGTTGGAAAAGTGGAGAGACATGGGGAGAACAGGCATACAGTGGAATAACACTTAGCAATAACACAAAACCACTGATGCTCAGCATAACAGGGATGAATCTCAGTTGCAATGAGGAAACATAGGCTCAGAAGGGAACACACTGCATCATTTGCAAATAAAAAAAGATAGGATGGCATATTACTGCTCTCACAATGTCAATTATGAAAAAGTAAAGAGATATCCAATTGGTGTTGAGTACGTGGAGAAGGGACTTTTTAACAATGTTGGTATGAATGCAAACATGTAGCCATTGTGAATAGTCCCTCAAATTAAAATGGACCTAATATGTTACTCAGCAATCTCTCTGTTGGATAAATTACCAAAAAAAATTTAATAGATACTTCCTAGAGATATCTGCACTTCCATATTCATTGCCATAATATGGAATCAATATGTTTCCATCAGTGAACCAGTAGGGAAAGAAAGTGTGTTATGCATACTCTATGGAATATTATTTAGCTTTAAAAAATTGTAAAATGACACGTTTTTACAATGTGGAGTAAACTGGCTAAATGAAACAAGCCAGACTTAGAAAGATAAATAATGTATGAACTTATTCTTATGTAGAAACTTAAAATAGTTGAATGAACAGAAACAAGCAGACCTGTTACCAGGAACAAAGTGAGGATGAAATAGGAAGAACTAAAATTAATTTTAAAAAAGAACATTAGATAGTACAAGTAATCTAGAGCTGTAGCATACTGCATGAGCATTACAGTAAATAATATGTTATTGCATACAGAACATTTTGCTAAGAGAAGATTGTAGCTGTTCTAACCACAAACAGACTCACACTACATATTCCTTCACACACAAACACACACACACACACACACACACACACATTCACACACCCAACATGACATGCTCATTTTTTTTACTATAGAAAGCATTTTACTAAGTGTATGTACATCAAAACATCGTGTTATACACTCAAGTCTACACCATAAAAATGAATTTTAAAAAAATTTAAAAAGCACAACTGTGGCAACAAACAAAACAGATTGGTGGTTGCCTGAGTCAGGGTGTAGTGTGTGGTTGATGGTGAGATAATATAGGAGAATTTCTAAGTTTTAATTTTTATACATAAGTTACATGAAATAATTAAAATTTAAAAATTAAAAATTATAAAGCATTCATAAAATGATGGGACTTTCATTGCTGTATCACCAACATCATCATTGCTTTTTTTAAAAAATATTTTTTGAGTTGTAGATGAACACAATATCTTTATTTTATTTATTTTATGTGGTGCTGAGGATCGAACCCAGTGCCTCATGCATGCTAGGCAAGTGCTCAACCACTGAGCAACAACCCCAGCACTCATCATTGCTTTTTGAAGATATACCAAAATCATATACAACCTCCAATTCTCCTCAAAAACAACAACCTCCCCAGATGCTATCACTCATACATTCCTCACTTTATAGCTCTGTTACATTGGACAAGTGACTTGGCTACTGTCATCCTCTTTCCTCAATTACAAATGAGTAGAAGTGATCATGATTAAATGGTAGTACCAGAAAAGTGTCTGAAACACATCAGCAAGTGAACAAATAGTGAACTTTTAAGTTCTCTGACTGCTTTTCCTGGTACACATATACTATAGCTATACTTTGGACCTTATGTGTCCCCCAAAGTACTACCTATTAAATAAAGGCCTGGTCCCTGGTTTGGAGTTATTGTGAGATGGTGAAACCTTTCAAAGATGGAGTCAGTCAGAGATATTCCACTCACTGGTACCATGACCTTAAACAAGGTACTGGGATCCCAACCTTTTCTTCTTTTTCTCTTTCACTTTCTGGAAGAAATGTGAGTGGGTTTGTTGTTGTTGTTGTTGTTATGTTTTATTTGGTTTTAGTTTTGGAGTAATGGGGTTTTCATTGTTGCTGTTGTTGTTTACTTTTTAAATTTCTTCTACTTAGGTGTACATGACATCAAAATGCATTTGAATTCATCATACACAAATGGAGCACAACATTTCTATTCTCTGGTTGTACATGATGTAGACGTATCATTTGTGCAATCATACATGTACCTAGGGTAATGATGACCATCTCATTCTACCATCTTTTCTACACCTTTAACCACCCCCTCACCCTCCCTTTGCCAAATCCAAAGTTTCTTCATTCTTCCCATGCCAACACCGATCATATATCAGCATCCATTAATAAGAGAAAATACTCAGCCTCTAGTTTTGGGGGATTGGCTTATTTTGCTTAGCATAATATTGTCCAACTTCATCCACTTACCTGCAAATGCCATAATTTTATTCTCTTTAAATGCTGAGTAATATTCCATTGTGAATATATACCACAGTTCCTTTATTCATTCATCTATTGATGGGAAACTAGGTTGGTTCCACAATTTAAATATTGTTAATTGTGCTGTTATAAACATCAGTTTGCCTATGTCAAAATAGTATGCTGATTGTAAATCCTTTGGGTATAGACCAAGGAATGGTTTAGCTGGATCAAACGTGGTTCCATTCTAAAATTTCTGAGGAATCTCCATACTACTTTGGAAAGTGGTTGCACCAATTTGCAGTCCCACCAGCAATGTATCAGTATACTTTTTCCCCCGCATCCTCACCAACACTTATTATTCCTTATATTCTTGAAAACTGCCACTCAGACCCAAGTGAGATGAAATCGTAATGTAGTTTTGATTTGCATTTCTCTAATTACTAAAGATGTTGAACACTTTTTCATATATTTGTTGATGGATTGTATATCTTCTTCTAAGAAGTGTCTGTCCAGTTCCTTAGACCATTTATTGATTGGATTGTTTGGTTTTTTTTGGTATTAAGTTTCTTGGGTTCTTTATATATCCTGGAGATTAGCACTTTATCTTATGTGCATGTAGTAAAGATTTGCTCCCATACTTTAGGCTCTCTCTTCGCCTAAATGATTGTTTCTTTTGCTAAGAAGCTTTTTAGTTTGAATCCATGCCATTTATTGATTCTTGATTTTATTTATTGTGCTTTAGGAGTCTTATTAAGGAAGTCAGGCCACACTTTTTCTTTTATAGAGATGTCAATTGTTTTATTGAGTCACATGCATATTCTGTGATGTGCTCACTACCACAGACACTAAGAACAGGGGCCTGCAATCATGGATCAAAACCTCTAAAATCATGAGTGAAAAATCTTTTATCATTATAAGGTGATATCTCAGCCATCTGTGACTAACAGTCAGCTTAGGATAAAAGCTGACCTTGAAAGCTGTCACAGCAAGATACTCAAAACAATATACAATGATGTAGTGGAACCATTAAAACAATATATTACAATTAAAATTGTGTGAATATGGTCTCTCTTCTCCCCCCACATAGTCTCACTGGACTCTAATCACCCTTTTTCCACACTGAAATTTTTAATGGTAACCTGAAATCACATAAAGGGAAATTGTGGATAGGGGAGATTACAGTATGTGCTCTGCTCATTCTATTTGTAGAAACAGAAGTAGAAGATGTAGTCCAAGCATGGTGATTATTACATCCAAGAGTAAGCAAAATCAAGAGAGGAGAAATAAAGGCCACCTTCAGAACAAATGTCTCCAGTGAATTTTAAGAACCTTATTAAATTAGACTGGATCTATATGTTGTTTTAATATTTCAGTACAGTGGGGGTTACCTTCTTTTGTCATCATTGAGGGAAATACCCAGAGTATGTTTTCACAATCAAATTGTGAACTTCAGACATCCACTGAAGGAAGCACTGAGAATGATGAGACCCAAATGCTCCTCTGACTCACAGGAAGCACAAGTCCAAGTGGGCCCTTAAGTCACCAGCCCAGTGAGTTGGACAGCACTGCCCTCAGCAGAACTCTAACCTTCAGAGCTGTCACCAGAACACACATCTAGGTTCAGTCATGTGATACCCGAGACCCACAACAAATAGAAGAGTGTTGCTTCCTCTACACACACCAGAGAAACAAATTCTAAACATCATTTTGCTGTCTGAACTAACTTTTAATTTTTTTGACTAGAGTAACTTGGGTCTAGCACAGATAGTTTCATATCCCTTGAGGACTACATTAAAAGAAAGATGTGGCTAAGGATCCCCAAGAGAAAGAGAGGGAGACTCTTTCCCCATATGGCTCTGTTAAAAACAAACATGAAAATTTCCCAACCCACAGTCCTATCCAGAGGAAGGGAGGACACAGGAAGACAACATATCATCACTGCCAAAAACAAACTGGACTTCATTTCAGACTTAAGGTAGAATCCAAAGTTTGTTCCTCAGGAAGAAGGACAATTTTCCAGTAATGGTGTCTGTGGGTAAGTATATAAAAAACTGATTTTGTAGTTTTTTAATTTTCACCAATCTGTTAATTTGGGAATTATTTTAGCATATATATCTATATCTCTATATTTATATTTATAATTTTTAATTAGTGCATTTTAATTAGGCAGAAATTAGTTTCATTGTGACATAGTCTTACATGTAAACAACATATCAGCCACTGTTACCTTTCCTTCCACCACCACTCCATGCCATTGCACAAGTTTGGTCAGATTCATTCCATAGTTCTTCCTTTTTCCAGTACTCTCTTCCTCTTCCTCCTCAATCCCCTTCATCTGTTATACTGATCTTTCCTCTTTTAAAAAATAAAAATAGACAGAAAGAAACAGGTTTAATTTATCCAGTGATTAGTTAATTAAACCCCATCCCAAAATGTTTAAGGAAATACCCTCTAAATTTCAATTGTACTAATTTCCCCTCAGAATCTTATGAGATATGCCCTAGACATTTAATATGTTTGTGATAGGCCCACCAAAGGCTTTCAGTAGAAGTACCAAGTGATTATATTTGACTGTAGATATGCATCAGATCTAGAAACAAACTATGGAATAGGAAGAACTTGGGGAACAAAGGAAACAATGGCTTCTTCTATTGTCAAGATGGAAAAACATATATGTTGAAAGCAAAAAATTCAAATGATGATAGAAATGAAGAGAAAACAACTGAATAGAATGTTTGGATGGAAAAATTGTTCCCTGGGAAGGAATGTGGAGGACAGACAAGAGTGTTATCAGGTGACTATTGCGCATTTTACAAAATAATAGAGATTTATTAATAGACATTTATTAAAGCATTATATTATATCACAAGATGGTATATGCGTAGAAAAGGTGAGTTCAAGGTGGAACTTTTCTATGCATATACCACATACAACTCTGAACGTAGTACTCTGGATTCCAAGGATAAAGCAGGTGATTAAAATTCAATATATGAGTACTATTTAAAATGAATATAATTGATAATGAATAAAACAAATAGGGAAAGCATATGAGTCACAAAAAAACTGAAAGATAAGAAGGGAAATGCCAATTGTGTAATTGCAAGAAGTACATAATAGTGTAAAATTGACCAAATTATGTTATGTGCATGTATGAGTGTGCCACAATAAAACCTAGTCTTTTGAATAATTATTATATACAAACAAAAAAGATTTTATAGGAAATGTAGGAGAAAAATGAGGAAAGAGCTGTAATAGAAACAGTTTGCATTCTATTGTAATTAACAGAAAAAGAGATTTATAGTAAATAGAACAAACTAGAATTTAACTTTTTCTTAATAGAAAAAATTTTTTAAAGACTATTGATGTCTTTTGTTCAGTAGCTTAACGTGACCTTTGAGTTTTACTTTCTTTCAAAGTTTTCAATGTGTTATTTGTAGAATATAAGATTTAGAACTTCATACTTATTGCACTGTCAGGAATAACAGTAGCATTAAATGAATGAAATGATGAACCAATAAAATATCTTCACCATATGAAACTATTCATTTCTTTAAGAAGATATGGTCATTAGGGAATATCTTGTTTTATATCTAATTAAATACTTCTGCATCAAATGCTCAATGTTCAATGAATCAAAAGCCAAGGTAATAGGATCATAACTTTAGTATTAGAAAAATCATACTCATCTTCCTAATGTGAGATCAGGCTGATCTCTTCAAAAATTGAGAGATTTCATCCAAGAGTTTGAACAAATGAAACTTCATTGGCAAGAGGTAAAAAGGGGAACTGCTTCATAATGCCAAGAACCCAACAACAAAAGGAGTTACAAAAACAATGTCATGAAAACAGAATCCAATCCCACAGAATATAAAGAAAAATGATGACTGAAATGGATAATTGCAGGAAATATTCATAATTCAGATATCTTCTCAATAAAAAATGCATCTGTACAAACTGGATTATTTTGACTTATGGAATAAACAAAACTAAGGATTGCCAACAAAGGGTTGGGTAGAAAAAGGAGTAATTAAAAAGGGTCCAAGATTCAGATATTTCATTTTTTAAATAGAAAGTTTGCTGCATTTATAAGAGTCAACAACAGAAGTTAACAGGAAATTTAAGGAAGTACTCTAGAATGATATCTGGGCAAGTTCTGGAGTACGCTTATAGGGGCTCTCATTGTGGCATATTCAAGAGCATGGACTCCAGTATCCTGCTCCTCTGGGTCCAAGTTCTGGCTGACAGCTTATCCATTTGAAACTCAGATTCTTTATTTACATAATGGATAACATTCAACAGTATCCTCATGTGAAATGTGTTGTTTAAAAATGAAGATGTGGTTAGAACAAAACTATGCATAAAAATGTA
Source organism: Marmota monax (assembly GCF_021218885.2). NCBI lineage: Eukaryota > Metazoa > Chordata > Mammalia > Rodentia > Sciuridae > Marmota > Marmota monax. The sequence continues at coordinate 35,190,851 of NW_026693777.1, forward strand.
AATAAAAAATACTAATATTATTACTTTAATAATGTTTTACCTCACTAAAAGGTGTTCATTTTAATGGTCATAATTTATTGAATGTTGATGTCCACACATCATGTGAATAACAATCTTGACATGAAAATCTCTATTCACTGGTGACATATACACTAAGCAAAGAAAAATTTGTAGCTTATTACAGAATAATAACATGTGAATACTTTCGGTAACTTGAGATTTTTAGGCTGAGAAAATACCCAGAAATAAGTTAGAAAATGTTTCTATAAATCCTAAAGAGACAAATAAAGCACAACAAAAATTTCTGGTCATAGAAAAAAAAAGAAAGAAATTCTTTTATTCCCATGTGATATATTGTGTTCTGTCCTTTTAAATGAATCACAATAATTTGACACTCCTATTACTTTATTTATTTACATGCTTCTTATTTAACTCTATGATTTTTAACTCTAGGCTTAGAGACCCACATGAAGAAGTAGCAGCATAAATTGGAATGCACATTAGTACCACGAATTCTGACTCTTAGCATATTCTATCCACAAGTGGTTCAAAACCAGTTCTTATGATCAAAGCAATGGATGGACTGAATGGCTCTGTGGTTTCTGAGTTTGTGCTGCTGGGACTCTCAGGTTCTTGGGAAACTAAAGTTATTCTCATGATAACATTCTCCTTGCTCTACTTAGGGATCATCCTGGGAAATCTCTTCATTGTCTTTTTGGTTATTGCTGATTCTCACTTACATTCTCCAATGTACTTCCTGCTGGCCAACCTGTCCTTCAATGATGTGGGACTTTCTTCCACCACAGTTCCCAGGATGATCACAGACCTGTTAAAGGAACACAAAGTAATTTCCTTCCAAAGCTGTATGACGCAGACATGCTTCATCCACGCCATGGGAGGTGCAGAATTGGTGCTGCTGATAGCCATGGCATTTGACAGGTACGCAGCCATCTGCAAACCTCTCCACTACTTGACCATCATGAGCCCCAAAACATGTTTTCTGTTGATAGTCACCAGCTGGGTAACAGGAGTGATCCATGCTATGACTCAATTTTCATTTGTTATCAACTTGCCTTTTTGTGGTCCTAATAAAATAGACAGCTTTTGTTGTGACTTCCCCAGGATCATACAGCTTGCATGCTCTGATGCAGCCAACTTTGAGTTTGTTGTTACTGCAAATAGTGGCATCTTAACAACAGGCACCTTCTTCCTGCTCCTCCTTTCCTATGCCTTCATTTTGATCACTGTCTGGAAACGTTCCTCTGGGGACTTGTCCAAGGCTCTTGGCACATTGTCAGCTCACATCACTGTGGTGATTCTGTTTTTTATTCCATGCATATTTGTCTACATATGGCCTTTCCCCACATCATCAGTTGACAAATACATGTTTATTGTTGATTTTGCTATCACGCCTGCCTTGAATCCTGTCATCTATACATTGAGAAACAAAGATATAAAGATAGCAACACAAAGACTGAGCAAAAGGTGTCATTGTAACAGGTTCTGCTGACTAGTCTGTCGTTGAGAGCTCAGGAACTACTTTCACCTGTGTGATGGACACCTCCACTTAGGCATCTGTACTTCAATGTGCTCAGTTGTAGTAACATCTACATCACTGACCTGTTCCTATTCATACTAGGATTATGTCTATTCCTCGTATACAGTATTTACTTCAGAAATGATTCTACTGTGTTAAAAGTTTTCTTTTTTTTCTTTCTTCTTTTTTTTAGGATACAGAATCAATGTGTACAAACAAGGTCATATGATTTAACCTGTGATCACTTGATCACAAGTGTGTAATGACATCCCCTTTCTCTCCCCTAGAGTTTGTAAATAAATTCATACTTAAATTGTTGAATGTCAGAAAATATTACAATGAATGGTTATATATGTGGGACTAGTAGATCTATTTAGTTACTTAGATTCATTCCCTCCAAACAAAACCTGAAACAATTTTTTTTTCAAACTTACCTCTCTATTTTTGTTTCATTAATGAACCTTTTTCATAATGTGATAAGTACCTACAAAACCAGATCCAAAACAAAAATCCAGAGTTTTGACAATAAATAACTTTCACCTATAAACTTTATATGACCATTTGGCTATTTCCTTATTGAGACATAACTTAATTGAAAATAGTTTATTTGGAGGCTAACCTTTGAACCCATCAGTGAGGAAATGATATTGAGAATGGAGGCATGCACATGTGGAAAAGCATGCTGAGATATGAGCCTCAATTGGCTCACTAGCAGACTACATAGACCCTGCGGTTAAATATTTCCCAACTGAAGAACAAGGTATTGGGAGTATTTATTCACTTTTCAGGGTACATTGCTTCTTGGTCATGTCCTGTCTTTCTCACGCAAAATATTCTAGGTTTTCAAAAGCCAGGACATACTGTTAGGAACACTTTCTGTTGTTTAAAGAAACATTACTGATAAAAGTAAACCACTTCATATTATTCCATTCTTATCAATGTGTAAATTAAATGTTATTTATCTATTTACATAAAACTAACAAAGGTGTTAGCCTGAATACTTCTACCCTTTGAGGAACTTCTACGATTCTCTGCTTTGTATAAGTGCCACATAAACCAGCAACTGCAAGGTGTCCCTTCAGCATGTGCATAGTTCAGCAAGTCAGTGGCCAACTATGGTTTCAGCTAGCATGATAGATGAAAACATATGTGATTGGGTAATAGGTGATCTTTGTCTCACATCAACACAAGTCATCTGATTTGATATGACAGAAATCATCATTTTAGTTACACTTAAGGAACTATAGCTATAGACTAAAGTAAGAAAGATTTTTTATGACCACCAAAAAAAATTAATCAAATGAACTCAAAAGACTTTTTAAAATTACACTATACTTTCATCTTTCATGTATAGATTCAGTATAATTGATTCTGTCTGTGCCTTGCTTTTGCAGTTGAGAAAAGGGCACACTATCTTATGATGCTCTAAATTTAGGAAATTCAGAAACCAAGGGGTCCCAAGCAACTGCCTGTCAATCCAGTATACCCATAACACAGAACTCTCATGTTTACCACCACACCACACTGACAATAATACTCTCCATTCATGTGGTGAGCCGCTTCTGCCGTTTCTGCAGACTATGGTCGCCATTACAAGATGGCGCTGGCTCCGCTGTGGTCTGTGACAAACAACTCCTTATTTGGGAGAGTTGGCGCATGGTTTTTCACCACCCTATGAGAAAGCTCCACGTGGCAGCTTCGCATTGGGGCTTGAGATGCTTTATTAAGGCTGGGAGGGGCATCCGAGAGAGAGAAGAAGAAATATCAAAGGCCTGAATAAACTGCTGAAAGAAGATTCCTGAGTTGCGTCTTCCTTGCAGGCAAGGGGTCGCGACACATTCACACTGTCCAAACAAAACTGTGCTGTTTATTTCATTGTGTGACAAATATATTTCAAGCACTAAAGAGAATTTAGAATCAGCATTATTCATGGAAAAGAATGAGATCACATACAATGATATTACTGACATACCTCTAATACTATGTAATAATGTGATGGTCTGTTTGTTTCCCTTTCTTCCTTATATTTCAAGAAAATCTCAATGAATTCTGTTTTTAAAATATTTTGTACTGGTGCTTTATAATTATACATAATAGTGAGACTAGTTGTGAAGTGTTAAATTTTGGCCAATATTAATCCCCAGTACCTGCCTTGAACTCCCCTTCTCTCTCAAACTTGTGCACTTACTCTACTTTAATGGTCTCCATCATTTTTATGAGAGCCTCTATTTTTTCTCTCTTCTTTCTCTAGCTTCCATATAACAACAGAAATCATGTGACTTAACTTTGTCAGTATGGCTTATTTCAATTAATAATCTCAAATTCCATCTACTTTCCTGCAAATGACATAATTTCATTCACATTTATGACTAAGAAAGCCTCCATTTTTTATGTATATGTGTGTGAGTGTGTGTGTGTGCATGTGTGTGTGTGTGTATATATATATATATATATATATATATATATATATATATAACATTTTCTTTGCCTATTCATCCAGTGAGGCAAACATAGGCTTGCTCCATAGTTTGGCTATTGTGAATTGTACTGCTATAAACATGGGTATGCATAAATTGCATGCATGTTTGCATGTATGTTGAATTTAATTCTTAAAAATAATTTGAGAAAAAAAAAAGAAATCTGAAGGCAGAATATCCCTTCCCAGCAAAGAATCACGAAAATACATTCACACAAATTGTCAAATACTCAAGGCAGATTTAGAATCTTCTTTTGCAACTTCTTGGGTAATGATTTTTCTGTTGATGACTAAAAAAAAGTCAGAGTTCTATAACAAATACATTGAGTTAAGAAAGAGGGCAGTTCTTGATATAAGGAACTGGTTTTCTAAAGGGGAAAATAGGGACACATTCAACGGCCTTTGTCATGACAGACACATTTAACTACACTTCAGAAAGGTCTCAGAAAGTGCATAGAATAAATGTGTTATCAAGAAAATAGAAAAAAAAACTGGTTTCAAAAGGAGAAAATAACAAGATCAAGTAGGTCACTTTACATAATAACCAAATACTTTGCAGTATACAGAGTATGCACAGCCAAGTCATATGTAGAGCAATCATTTGAAAGAAAGCAAAAGAAAAGGAGAGAGAGAGGTTTAATTTCATTTTGTTACATATATATTTCCAGTTTTGCCGGCACCATTTGTTGAATAAGCTATTATTTCTCCAGTGAATGTTTTTGGCACCTTTGTCTAGTATGAGATAACTGTATTTATGTGGGTTTGTCTCTGTGTCCTCTATTCTGTACCATTGGTCTACAAGCCTGTTTTGGTGTCAATAGTGAAATGTTTTCTTACTATATAATAAATGGAATATTACTCTGCTTTAAAAAAAAATAATTACTGAGGGGTGGTACAACACGATCATGTAATGGTTCCAATTCTAGGCTTTTGAAGAATCTCCATACTGAATTCAAGATTAGTTGTACTCATTTACAATCGTATCATTAGTATGTAAGTGAGAAACGTTGCTTTAAAGGTGAGCAAACAGGCAAGGAATGTGGGGTAATCCATGGTGCTCAGGGTCTCTGTCATCTGATGTATATAGTTGGGACTAGTCTGTGCTCTATGAACATGTCCATTAAGTTCCATTTTATTCTCTAGTGAAAATTGGGTCCTCCAACATGTAAAGTTACCTAACTCTAGCTGCATGCTATAAATTTTGCCATCTCCCATCTGTTTATGACAGAAGGAATCTACTTTGTTTTTATGGTGAGCCACAAAAACTTTTTAAACCAATGCATTAACAGTATAAAATATTCACTTACAGATATAACTTTTGTATGGATATTGACCACACATTTCATCTTTTTCAGTATAGTTCTTTAAAAGATGTATCATTAGATCTTGTTTAAATCATTTGACACAGTAAACCTACTCTTAGCTATTTACCTGAGCAAATGAAAATTATATGTGATGTAAATATATCATTGTTTACACAATTTTATTCTTATTCAGTACAAAACTGGACAAACCCTAAAGTTCTAAAGTGGGGAGATGTAGAAGTGGGAGAAGTGGAGAGAAGTGAGTAGAATAGGCATTGAGTGGAATAATACTTCGCAATAACACAAAACCACTAATGCTCAGCATAAAATGGATGAATCTCAGTTGCAATGAGGAAACATAGGCTCAGAAGGGAACACACTATAGCATTTGCAAATAATAAAAAAGATGGGATAGCATATTACCCCTCTCACAATGTCAATTACCAAAAAGTAAAGAGATATCAAGTTGATATTGGGAATGTGGTTAAGGGACTCTTTAACAATATTGGTATGAATGCAAACATGTAACCTTTGTGGATAATTATATTCTTAAAAATTAAAATGGAGCTAATAGTGTGCCATGCCTATGTTATGGAATATTATTTAACTTTAAAAATTTGTAAAATATACTTTTTACAATGTGGAGCAAACTGGCTAAATGAAATAAGCCAGACTTAGATAAATAATGTATGAACTTACTCTTATGTAGAAATTTAAAGTAGTTGAATGAATAGTAAGAAGCAGACCTGTTACCAGGAACAGAGTGGAGGATGAAATAAGGAGAACTAGAATAAATAAATTTTAAAAAGAACACTAAACAATATGAGTAATCTAGAGAAAATGTAGCATAAGTATTTTAGTAAATAATATATTATTGCATACAGAACATTGTGCTGAGAGAAGATTGTAGCAGCTCTAACCACAAACACAGACTCATACTACAGATTCCTACTATACACACACACAGACACACATACACCCACATGCTCACACACCCAACATGTCTGTGTAAAGTGATGAACGTGCTCATTTTATTTTACTATAAAAAGCATTTTACTAAGTGTATGCACATCAAAATTTCATGTTAAACCCTCAAGTCTAAACCATAAAAATGAATTTAAAAAAATAAATAAGGCACAACTGTGCCAACAAACAAAACAGATTGATGGTTGCCTGAGTCAGGGTGTAGTGTGTGGTTGATGGTGAAATAACATAGGAGAATTTCTAAGTTTTAATTTTTATACATAAGTTACATCGTAAATAAAATTTAAAAATTGAAAATTAAAAGGCATTCACAAAATGATAGGACTTCTGTTACTTTATCACCAACATCATCATTGCTTTTTGAAGATAAAACAAAATCATATACAACCTCCAACTCTCCTCAAAAACAACAACCTCCCCAGATGCTACTGCTCAGACATTCCTCACTTTATAGCTCTGTTACATTGGACAAGTGACTTGGCTACTGTCATCCTCTTTCCTCAATTGCAAATGAGTAGACCTGATCATGATTAAATGGTAGTACCAGAAAAGTGTCTGAAATACACCAGCAATTGAACAAATAGTGAACTTTTAAGTTCTCTGACTGCTTTTCCTGGTACACATATACTATAGCTATACTTTGGACCTTATGTGTCCCCCAAAGTACTATCTATTAAATAAAGGCCTGGTCCCTGGTTTGGGGTCATTGTGAGATGGTGAAACCTTTCAAAGATGGAGTCAGTCAGAGATATTCCACTCATTGGTACCATGTCCTTAAACAAGGTACTGGGATCCCAACTCTTTCTTCTTTTTCTCTTTCACTTTTTGAAAGAGATATCAGTTGTTTTGCTGAGTCATGTGTATATGCTGTGAAGTTCTCACTACCACAGACACTAAGAACAGGGCCCTGTAATCATGGATCAAAACCTCTAAAATCATGGTCAAAAATCTTTTCTCATTAGAAGGTGATATCTCAGCCATTTGTGACTGAGTTAGCTTAGGATAAAAGCTGAACTTGAAAGGTGTCACAGCAAGATACTCAAAACAATATACAATGATGTAGTGGAACCATTAAAACAATCTATTACAATTAAAATTGTGTGAATATGGTCTATCTCTTTTTTTCCCTCCACATAGTCTTACTGGACTCTAATCGCCCTTTTTCACACTGAAATTTTTAATGGGAACCTGAAATCACATAAAGGGAAATTGTGGATAGGGGAGATTACAGTATGTGCTCTGCTCACCCTATACGTAGAAACAGAAGTAGAAAATGTAGTCCAAGCATGGTGATTATTACATCCAAGAGTAAGCAAAATCAAGAGAGGAGAAATGAAGGCCACCTTCAGAACAAATGTCTCCAGTGAGTTGTAAGAACCTTATTAAATTAGACTGGATCTATATGCTGTTTTAATATTGCAGTACAGTAGGGGGTTACCTTCCATTTTCATCATTGAGGGAAATACCAGAGTATGTTTTCACAATCAAATTGTGAACTTCAGACGTCCACTGAAGGAAGCACTGAGAATGATGAGACCCAAATGCTCCTCTGACTCACAGGAAGCACAAGTCCAAGTGGGCCCTAAGTCACCAGCACAGTGACAACATTGTGATGCTGAGCTGGCCAGAACTGCCCTCCACAGAATTCTGAAGAACACACATCTAGGTTCAGTCATGTGACACCAGAGACCCACAACAAATAGAAGAGTGTTACTTCCTCTACACACACCAGAGAACAAATGCTAAACATCATTTTGCTGTTTGAACCAGCTTTTAATTTTCTTTGAATAGAGTAACTCTAATCCAGCACAGACAGTTTCATGTCCCTTGAGGACTAAGTTGAGAGAAAGTAGGTGACTAAGGATCCCCAAGAGAAAGAGAGGGAGAGTCTTTCCAATCATTGCTCTACTTAAAACACACAGCTGAAAAGTTTCTCTACCCAGAGTCCCTTTCACATGCAATGAGGAGGACACATTCTCACTGAAGTTCTCACTGCAGAAAACAAACTGGACTTCATTTTAGAAGTAAGGTAAAATCCAAAGAAAGTTCATCAACAAAAGCCTGTTTCCAGTAGTGGTAGCTCTGAGTAAGTATATCACAAACCGATGTTGGAGTTTTCACTTTTCATCACACCCACTAATTTAGAAATTATTTAGCACATATATATATTTATAATTTTTAATTGGTGCATTTTGATTATGCATAAAAATAGTTCCATTGTGACATATTCTTACATGTAAACAACATATCAACCACTGTTACATTTCCATCCCCCACCATGCCATAATCATGCATGCACATTCACAAGTTTGGTTGGATTCATTCCACAGTCCTCCCCTTTTCCCATCTTTTCTTCTTTCTCCTCAAATCCCTTCATCTGTTCTACTGATTTTTCCTGTTTTTAAAAACAGTTTTAATTTATCCAGTGACTGATTAATTAATTCCCTTCCCAAAATACTTATGGAAATATCATCTAAATTCTAATTGTACTGATTACCTCCTGGGATCAAATGAGATATGCTCTAGAAACTAAATTTATTTGTGATAGGCCCATAAAAGGCCTTCAATAGTACTAGCAAGTAATCATATTTGACTTTAGATATGCAACAGATCTGGAAACAGACTATTGAAGAGGCAGAGCTTGGGGAAGAAAACAGACAATGGCTTCTTCAGTTGTTAAGATGGAAAAATGCATACATTGAAGGCAAAAGAAAGAAAATGACAATAGAAATGAAGAGGAAGCAACTGAATTAAATGTTTGGATATAAAAACTGAGCCCTGGAGAAGCAATCTGGAATACAGACAAGAGTGCTATCAGGTGACTATTGGGTATTTGAGAGAATAATTAAGACATTTATAAAAGCATTGTTTATGCTAAAAGACTGTGAGTTGGAGTTTGACAGGTTGATAGGAAGGTTGAGCTGGAACTTTCTATGTATATACCACATACAACTCTTGACACTATACTCTGGATTCCTGAGATAAAGGAACAGATTTAAAATTTCATCTGCATGTACTATTTAAAATCAGTAAAACTGATATTGAATAAAAATATAGAAATAGCCCATGAATCACCAAATAAATGAAGGATGAGCAGAAGGGAGGTGACCTTTGTATAATAGCAAAAAGTACAGAACAGTATGAAATAGGCCCAATTTTGTTACATGCATATGTGAATGTGACACAATGAAACACACTCTTTTGCATTATTATACACCAATAAAATTTTTTTAAAGAAATGTAGGAGAAAAATTTGGAATGAGCTGTAATAGAAACAGTTTTCATTCTGCTGCAATTAACAGAAAAAGATGTTTATAGTGTATGGAAAAAAAACTAGAGATCAACTTTTTCTCATTAAAAAAAGAATTTAAAGACTCTTGATATCTTTTGTTGGTTAGCTTAACTTACCCTTTGAGTCCTACTTTCTTTCAAAAATTTTCAATGTGTCATTTGTAGTATATAACATTTAGAACTTCACACCTGTTGCACCTTCAGGAATAACAATACCATTAAATGAATGAAATGATGGGTGAATAGAGTGCCTGCACCCTATGAAACTTTGTTTCTGCATCAAATGCTCAATGTTCAATGAATCAGTGACTGTAACATCAGGATTAGAAAAATCACATTTATGTTCCTAATCTGAGATAAGGAATTTCTTCAGAAATTGAGCGATTTCAGCCAAAAGTGTGAACAAAGGGAATTTTATTGACAAATGGCAGGAAGGAGAACAGCATTATAAATCCAAGAAGCCAAAGACAAGATTTGTTTGTTACAGAAACAAAGTCATGATAATTAGAAGCAAATCCTACAGCTACATAAAAAGAAATGATGACCCAAAATGGACAATGGCATGAAATATTCATAATTCAGATTTCTTCACAAGAACTAATGCATCTGTATAAATTGGATTATTTTGACTTATGTTATAAACAAAAAGTAAGGATTGCCAGTAAAGGGTTGGGTGGAGTAAGGTGTAATTAGAAAGGGTCCACCATACAGCTATTTCATATTTAAGTAGAAAGTTTGCTGCATTGATAGGAGTCAACAGAATTTAAAGGAAATACAATTCAATGATATCTGGGCAAGTTCCAGAGTGCCTTGAAGGGGCTATCCTTGTGCCACGTTGAAGAGTATGGGTTACCAGTATCCTACACCTCTGGATAACAAAGCATGGCTGTAAGGGCTTATCCATTTAAGACTCAGATTCTTCATTTACATAATGGGTCTCATTTAACAATATCTACACATGAATTATGTGGTTTTAAAAATAATGAAGTGGTTATACCAAAGCTCTGTATGAAGGATGAAAATAATAAGTATTAATATCATTAATATTTAAAGAAAATTTTTGTTCATTACCAGGTGTTCATATTAATTTAATGGTCATAAGTAGCCAGTGCTGATTCCCACACATCATGTGAATAACAATCCTGACATGTAAATTTCTACTTCACTGGTGAAATATATGTTAAGCAAAAAAAAAAAAATGTGTCTTACTGCAGCAGAATAGTATGAGAACACTTTGGTTAACCTGAGATCATTAGGCTTGGAAAACACCCAGAAAGAATTTAGAAAACATTTCCATAAATCCTAGAGAGGCAAAGCAAGCAAAACAAACACTTCTAGTCATATAAAAAGGGAAAGAAATAATTTTATTCCCATATACTATACAGTGTAATTTCCTTTTAATTGAATCAGAATAATTTGCTGTTTCTATTACTTTACTTATTTACATGTTTGTCAATGAATTCAATGATAATTTAACTAAGGGTTTCTGGTGCACAGAATGGGAAGCACAAGTTAATACCACAGATTCTGACTCTTCATCATGTTCTATCCACAGATGGTTCAAAACCAGCTCTTGTGACCAGAGCAATGGATGGACTGAATGGCTCTGTGGTTTCTGAGTTTGTGCTGCTGGGACTCTCAGGTTCTTGGGAAACTAAAGTTATTCTCATGATAACATTCTCCTTGCTCTACATAGGGATCATCCTGGGAAATTTCTTTGTTGTCTTTTTGATAATTGTTGATTCTCACTTACATTCTTCAATGTACTTCCTGCTGGCCAACCTGTCCTTCAATGATATTGGTGTTTCCTCCACCACAGTTCCTAGGATGATCACAGACCTGTTAAAGGAACACAAAGTAATTTCCTTCCAAAGTTGTATGACACAGACATGCTTCATCCACACCATGGGAGGAGTAGAGATGGTGCTGCTCATAGCCATGGCATTTGACAGGTACGTAGCCATCTGCAAACCTCTCCACTACTTGACTATTATGAAACCAAGAACATGTGTTCTGTTGATAGTCATCAGCTGGGTAACAGGAGTGATCCATGCTATGACTCAATTTTCATTTGTTATAAACTTGCCTTTTTGTGGTCCTAATAAAATAGACAGCTTTTGTTGTGACTTTCCCAGGATCATACAGCTTGCATGCTCTGATGCAGCCAAGTTTGAGTTTGTTGTTGCTGCCAACAGTGGCGTCATAACCATAGGGACCTTCTTCCTGCTCCTCCTTTCCTATGTCTTCATTTTGGTGACTGTCTGGAAACGTTCCTCTGGGGACTTGTCCAAGGCTCTTGGCACATTGTCAGCTCACATCACTGTGGTGGTTCTATTTTTCACTCCATGCATATTTATCTATATGTGGACATTTCCCACATCATCAGTTGACAAATACATGTTTATTGTTGATTTTGCTATCACTCCTGCCTTGAATCCTCTCATCTATACATTGAGAAACAAAGATATAAAGATAGCAATGCAAAGACTGAACAAGAAGTTTCATTATGACAGATTTTGCTGATCTTGGACAATGATCAACCATACATCCATACATCCACCTGCCTGCTGGACATCTACACTTAGACATTTGCCAGTAAATATGGCCAACTGAATATGAAAGCTACCTCAATGAGTTGTACCTACCCATAGTAAGACTATGTCTTCTCTTCCTCCAGAGGAAGCATTTGTTCATTTCTTATATTATACTAACATCAGAAATGAAAATCCACTATGAAATTTTTAGGGGGAGAAAGAATTTGAATAAATAAGGTTATATGAATTAACTTGTAATCATTTGGGCAAAAATATAATTACATCCTTTCTGTTTCACATAGAGTATTAAGTAACCTCAAACTTGCTTTGTTGAATATGAGGGATCATCTCAAAGAATGGTTATATAGATAGAGCTAACTCTAGTTGCTCAAATCCATTCCCTCCAAATAATATCTGAGACTAAATTTAACTGTACATAGTTTATTTGGAAGCTAAGTTTTTGGAAAATCAGTGAGGAGGTTATACCAAGAAAGGAGACATGCATATGTTTATAAACATATTGGGATGCAAGCTCCTGTGACCCTCTAGGAGGCTATAGAGATTCTGTAATTTAGTATTATCTCAATTGAATAAATACTCTGATTCTCTGCTTTGCACAAGTCCCTTAAAACCAGAAGTTCAAGCGTCTCTTCAGCTATGAACTGATTCAGCAAGACAGTGGCCACCTATCATTTCAGCTGCCACAGATGTCACTATCTGACTTCAACAAAAGTCATTTGACTTCTGATATACCAAGAGTCAGCTCTTAGTTCCTGCTCAAGAACTACAGACCAAAATAAAGCAAGAAATTGACCACCTTAAGAAAAAATAGATAAAATGACCTCAAAGATATAAATTCTATTACACTCTCATGTATATAATTGTTGTAATTGAATTGCTCTGTTTTTCTTTTGTATTTAAGAATAGGCACACTATCAAATGATGCTCTCACTTTAGAAACTCAAAAACTAAGAAGTATCAAGCTGTCCATATGCCTATCTTATCTAAAACACATAACTCTTAAATTTATCACCCCAGATGATACCATCTGTACTAAATATGTCCAACACTGACAACAACACTGTTAATTAACACCATGCAAACAAAACTGTGTTGTTTGTTTCTCTGCGTTGAAAATATATTCCAAGCTCTAGTCACTCTTAGAATCAGCATTATTCATGAAAAAGATCTGATCACAAACAATGATGTTAAGGACCTATACCACAAACTTGATCATATTATCTTAATGTAATCTGTGTTTTGCATTCTTCCTCATATTTAAAGCAAATTTCTGGTGAATTTTATATCAAATTCCTATATACACACAATGAGGGACCCAAGAAGTTTTATTAAAATAATTCAAGGTTTTTATCAAATTAGTTTTGGGCCTTGAGCACTTTTTCATCAAAGAACCATATGGAGAAAAGCCTCTGACATGCTATAAAAATTGGTTATTTGCCATGGAAAGGAAAAAAAGCCACTAGGACTACAGAGTCTGGATGACACCTTAGTAATAAAAGCCAGAGCTCTTTAGATGTGCACCCCAGTCATGCTGCCTTCCGGCTCTGTGACTTCCAACAAGTTGCACTTCCCCAGATGCAAACTCTCCACAATGAGGTACACTTTATGGGGCTATTGTGAAAATTAGGTCAGACAATATGTGTGGAAGCTCCTGGCATGTTAGGCATATTCAGATGGTCTGGTTGTTCTTGTAAAATTCCACATATTTATACTCTATCTTTAGGAAGAGTTCTGCCTTGAAGTATTTGATGACAAAAATTAACAATGGGAACATGAAAATATAACGTCTCTACCTTCAGCACCTCTTCATAATAAATTAATCACACAGAATTTTTTCTCTGGTTATTAACATGAATTAAATTTTATAGCATTTTTAATAGTCAATTGCAAATCAATACAAAGTATGAGTGACACCCTCAAGGAGAGTTGAGAGGGTGAGAAAGCAGACCTGGGCTGTGGGATAATCCACAGTGCTCAGGGACTCTGTCATCTGATGTGTCCACCTGGAAGTAAGTTGTGTTCCATGAACGTGTCCATTAATGTCCTTTGACTTCACAAGCGAAAAATGGATACTTTTACATTGAAATTATTTAATTCCAATTTCTTGTTGTCAAATTTTCCATCTACCAGTTCTATTAGTGATACAAAATGTCACATTTTCCACAGCATTATGGAGAGCCATACTGCTTTAGAGAAAACTTCTGAATGAGTTGCACCAATACCTTGATACGCATGCTTATGTATATAATTTCTTATGTATATTAGCCATACATTTCATCTTTATGGACGTAATTCTTAAAAGAACTTATAGGATTAAGTAAACCATTTGACTCAGAAAACCCACTCTTGGCTATTTATTTATGTATCACAAGCCCATGAGTGTTCACACAATTTTATAATTAACCACTATATGATGGACATAGCCCGAATGTCCTGAAGTGGGAAATTAATGAGAAAATATCCATGTAATGGAATGTGACTCAGCAATGAATAGAAATTACTAGTACACACAAGCAAGTAAATAAATCTCAAGTGAAGAAACCTAGACTCAGAAGGGAACACACTGGATGGTTCTAGAAATGCAACTCAAAACCTAATGAGAGAAAAAAACACCTTAAACTGTTAGGATGTATTCTGTCAAAGAATAAAAAGAGAGGAAAAAAAGAAAGAAAGTAAAAGAGATAGATCAGATGGGCCGTGATGCCTATAATCCTCACTACTGGGGATGCTGAGGCAGGAAGATCCCAAATTCCATAATCAGCCTGGGCAAGCTAGGGAGATGCTATATCTCAAAATATAAAGTTCTGAAGCTCACTGGTACACCATTTGCCTAACATGCTTGGTGTCCTTGTTTTTACCTCTAGTACCAAAAAAAAAAAAATTGAGAGAGATCAAGTTCTGTTGAGCATGTAGAAAAAGGGAACTCATTCATACAGTAGGTATGTATCCCAGTATAAAGGATTGACAAAAATTAGAAATAAACTTACTGTATGATGCAGTAATCACAGTTGTATAAGTATGCAAAGAAATGAAATAGGAGCCTCAAAGAGATATCTGTGTTCTCACTTTCATTGCAGCATTATTTCTCAAAGCCATGACATTGTTACCTTTAGTGTCCATCAGTTGATTAATGAATAAAGAAAATATGGCACACATAAATACAATGGAACACTATTTATCATGTATAAAGGATATACTGTCATGTGTCAACATGGATGAAACTAGAGGTCATTAAACTAAATGGAAAAAAGCCACAATCAGAAATAAAAATAATAATATATGACCTAATTTATATGTAGAAACTTTTTTACAAAGCTTAATAAATAGGAACAGAGGGGAAAAGTAATTAGAGGAAGGACAACTGGGAGGAAAATAGTAGTGAGTAAAAGTTTTAAAACATATTTTTAGGATGAATAAATTTAGGAAAATATACTGCATGAAGACTATCATTTATAATGTGATACTACATGCTAAAAATGTATAGGTGCTGTCACCACATGCATGCACAGATTCTATGTAGAGTGATAAGAGAATGTTAATTTGAGTATATAAAACACTTCACTCTGTATATGGGTATCAAAATATGCTGTTCACCTTGAATAGATACAATAAAAGCACATTGAATAACTAAAAGAAAAGCAAAACTGTAGGAACAATAATCAGAGTCTGGGTTGTCTGAGTTGCAGTGTTGGGCATGGTTGATTATGAGGTACCACAGCACAATCTGGGGTTTAATGAGATTGTTGAAAAATCTGGACGGTGTGATAGTTTTCCAAATGATATGTGTAACTGTAGAACTGTAAACTTAAAACTTTTCATGTTATTACACATAAATTATAACTAAAATAAAAAGTATTACAGCCTCAATTATAAAACATTTACAGTAAGGAAATGCTTTATTGCATCACTAAGGTCCTACTACTTCTTCAAGATTCAGAGAAATCCTATACTCTCTGCAGTTTTCCTCTAAACCAATGAATGTCCTTGCCCTGGTTCTACCTCTCATAGCTCCTTCACTTCATACCTATGGAACATGGACAAGTAGGTAGCCTCATTTATGCATTTTCACATCTGTGAAAGAGTCCAAGGGTTTCGTAGTTGAATGAGGCAGTATTAGGAAGGTTTTGGAGTCCCAGTCTGAGAGAAAACCTTGAGTTTTTTAGGTTCTTTAACTGAGATGACTTTGGACCTAAGGCCTCAGGATACAATAATGGATGGTAGAGCAAATAAGTTCATGTAAAGGTGTGAGAAAACAAATGCAAGTAGTAAGGAAACAATGAGAGAGTGAGGGAGAGAAGAGGGAAGTGAGTAGATGGGTCAGAAAAAAAGATGCAAAAGGCAGATGATAATCGCACATTTCACATCAAATTAGTTGAAAATAAAAATGGAAAACCAAGAAACACAAGGAAAAAATCTCCTTTGATGAATGTATGTTCAGTAGTTCCCCTCTCCAGGAAGAATGCATTCCATGATCCACAGAAGATGTCTCAAACCAACAAACCCTCATAACTTTGTTTGTTCCTGTACATACTCACCTATGATGGAGTAAATTGACAGGATGAGATTAGCAGCAATAACTAATGAAGCAGAACAATTGTCACAGTGCACTGCAGTAGTGAGCTGGAGCTCTCTGCTCTCCCCTCAAAGTGTCCACTGTCCTATACTGACCTATCTTTTAGGCCATGGTTTATGGTGGGGAACTAAGACTGTGGAAAGTGAAATTGTGGATAAGTGAGGACAACTGTATGTACACTTCTCATTATTTATAGAAATAGTAAAGGATGGATTTAATCCAAACTTGGAATTTACAACTGCACTTGAATAAAACTGATACACAATGACCACATATAATTAATGTGCACAGTGTGATGAGATTGACTTATGCACCCACCTAAGAGATCTTGATCACAACCAAGATAATACACATATCCAGCACTTACAGAGTTTTGTTGGGTCCCTTTGATTTTGTGTGATTTTGTGTATGATATTTTGAGTTGAGGGGGTAAATTTTTGGTGTTTTGCTATTTTGGGGGAGTTGTCTTGTAAGCTACAAATGTAAGATCTACTGACTTGAAAGATATTTAAGTATACAATGCCATATTATTTAATCTGGACATAGTGTTGTATGGTGGATCTACAAGGCTTATTCATCTGGAATAATTAATTCTTTATGACATTGAATGCCTCCTTCCTTCCCTCCCTGCCAGCACCTGGACACCATAATTATGTAGTCCACTTCTATGAGTTCCACCATTTGAGATTCCTCACATAAATGGAATCATGCAGCATCTGACCTTCTGTGACTGGTTTTATTTCACTTTAGTATAATACCCTTAAGATTCATCCATGTTGTCAGAAATGATAGCATTTCTTTCTTTTGAAAAAGGCAATAATATTCACTATATGTCTACACAAATAAATTCTTTACTGATTCATCTGTCTATAAATACTTACATAACTTCCAGTTCTTGGCTATTGTGAATAATATTTCAATTAACATGAGATCAAATCAGTAACTCTTCAAGTTACTGATTCCATTTCCACTAAATATATGCCCAGTGGTGAGATTGTTGGGTCTTAAGCTAATTCTATTTTTAATGTTTTGAGGAATTTCTGCACTGTTTTTCATAGCTGTTGTACCATTTCATGTGGCAACTAACAATGTGCAATTTCCCCATGCCTTAACCAAAATATTTTATCTTTTATTTAAATTTTCTTTTCTTACATTGTAACTTGTATTTAACTAATCTAACTTGCACCCGGTATTGAAAAGGGTTCAATATCACATGATGTCTTCAAATCAGGGAAGGCTGGAAGCTAAAGATCCCCAAGGAGCATGAAAGCAAAAGTCTCTCCACATACTCAGCCCTATTTAAAAGCAGAACTGGAAAATCTCTAGCTGTAGTCTACTCTTCACAGTGTGTATACACCACTCTGAGGTACACACACTATCACCAACACGGGTCACTGAAGAAAGCTAACTGGACTTGGCTTGAGATGTAAGGTAGATTGTAGTGTAAGCCTTGTCATCCACAGAGGATCTGGTGTCAGAGCTGACTCCTGTAAAGTAAGTAAATCACAGACTATCTGATTTTAAACTTCTGCTGCATTCCATCCACTAATTTAAGAATAATTTTTTGGTTTTGTTGAGCATTTTTCTACAATTGTATCTGTTATTTAGTTGAAGTGCCATCTGAAAATATTAAACATTTTTTTTCTTCCAACTGATCCCTGAGACTTTTGGACTCTTTACTGCAGTTTCACAAAGTAACAAAAGACAAAGTCCTTCTATACTCTTACAAATCCCAGACCCTCAGGTTTGAGGAGTTGGATTACAGGTAATTTAATATTCCCTAATATTTTCTAATTCTTTTGGACTGTGACTTTTCTACCTTTTTTTCAAAGTATTAGAAGCTGCAGAAATATTCAGGCATTATAATTAATAGGATAAAGTATAGTCAAGCTGAAAACAAATGATAAAATTGAAATTATTTAAATATAAATGTGTTTCTTTTCCTGCTGTTATTGGCAATTTAAATTTATTTTTATTTTGATTATGTCTTCATAGAACAGAAAGTGTATTTCACAAATATTACTTTTCCTAGTCTTTTCAAAATCCAGATTCCAATCAAAAGTCATGTCTAACATGGAAGTTATATTGGTGGCTTTGCCCCTCTCTAGCTAAACAATGGGGAAATCAAACTTTCACACCAGCAAAATGGCAATAAATGTTATTATTATTAAAATAGGATTCTTTCAAAGTGCCTAACACAGATCTGGCATATGATTGCTAATTGTTGACTTTTGAATCTTCCAATTTCTAGCCTAAAAAAATGGTAAGAGAAAAAATACTGAAATTGAGACGAAACAAGAGAAAGACAGAAAGGAAAGGAAGGAAGGGAGGGAAAGAGGGAGGGAGGGAGAAAGGGAGGGTGGAAGGGAGGGCAGAATAGAGGGGAGAGGAAAGAGAGAGAAAGAAAGAAGTAAAGAAAAAGAGAAATGAACAAAGAAATAAAGAAGGGAAAGAGTAAATGAGAGAGGGAAAGAAGAAAAAGGAGGAGACAGAAGCAGAGAGAGAAGAAAGAGGAAGGAATTAGAAAAAAAATATTCTTAGGGCTTTGTGGCTTATAATATAAATATTTCAATAAGGGCAACTGAAATAACATGCTTGCATCAGTCAAAAACAAATGTAGAATTTTATTATATCCCATGAAGGACTAGCTGTCACATAAATATCATTTAAACTAAGATGATATTTATCTTACCAATATGAGCCAAGGGCAAGTCAATGTCTGACAACAGGTGTCATTGCTCAGGCCAAGGAATAAACAATTTTGAAGAAATACACTTTCATGGAGAAATTCAAAGTGAGGAAATACAGTATTTAATGATATAAATGTGCATTCAGCCTTTGGATCACTTTTTGTACCTGAACATCCTATCTCAAATGATTTGATGATCAGTTTTTCCCATACTGTCCTATAGACTTTGGTTCAATTCATTATCCTTCTACATACCATTTAGCAATAGATTTATGTCCTGAAACTTATCTAGATTGATTCACTTTGGTAAAATAAAGAGACTTCAAATATATTTACATCTGTGCACTGAGGGCAAGTCTTTCTGATTCCCTGCAGTAGAAGTAGAAGCAGATTTACGACTTGGAAAAACTGTTTATGGGGAGTGTTGACTACAGACAATTTTAATCAAAAAATTCATTTTTTGACATGTGTTTTTATTTAATGTACTGACCTGCATTTCTACACTTTGGTAGCCTCTTGCTTAGTCACACGGCTGTGCACACATCTAAATTCAAGAAACATTTATTTTGAACTTCAAATTTAGTACAATGCTAAGATTCCCATTTTGTGCATGAGATGTAGTTTTCTGATCCCTGAAAGCTGAACATTAATTTCTTGTTTTTATTCTAGAAGTTCATCATTTTCTCTTTGGATCTCATTAGAGAAGAAAATACTAAATGGAAAAAGCAAACCAGACTGTGGTGCATGAGTTCATTTTTCAGGGACTCTGTAACTCAAAGGAGCTACAGATCTTCCTCTTCCTCTCATTCTCCATACTCTACTTGATGACTGTGGTGGGGAACCTATTTGTTGTGCTATTAATCATCACCGACCCCCATCTTCATTCCCCCATGTACTTCCTATTAGCTAATCTCTCCTTTGTTGACTTCTGCCTTTCCTCAGTTACTACCCCTAAACTGGCCACAGACCTCCTAAAGGAAAAGAAAACCATTTCTTTTGGGGGCTGTATGAGCCAGATCCTCTGTGTGCATTTCTTTGGAGGAGGTGAAATGGTGCTTCTTGTGACAATGGCCTATGACCGTTATGTGGCCATCTGCAAACCACTCCATTACTCCAGCGTCATGGACAGACAAAAGTGTATCTGGCTAGTTTTGATATCATGGATCATTGGCTTTGTGCATGCCATGAGTCAACTGTTTATGATTTTGGAGCTGCCCTTCTGTGGTCCCAGAGTAGTAGACAGCTTTTTCTGTGATATTCCTTTAGTGCTTAAATTAGCCTGCATGGACACTAATACTTTGGGAATGCTGATAAATGCAGACAGTGGTATTTTGGCAACAACTTGCT
This sequence comes from Marmota monax, assembly GCF_021218885.2. NCBI lineage: Eukaryota > Metazoa > Chordata > Mammalia > Rodentia > Sciuridae > Marmota > Marmota monax. The sequence goes on from NW_026693777.1 coordinate 35,211,607, forward strand.
TCATTGTTTTGCTGGTCTCCTACACCTATATCCTATTAACTGTCCACCTTCACTCTGAAGGTGGTGCCTCAAAGGCCCTGTCAACCTGCACTTCCCACATCATAGTGGTGGTATTGTTCTTTGGACCCTGCATCTTCATCTATCTGTGGCCAGTCAGTATCACTTGGGTGGACAAGTTTCTAGCTGTGTTTTACACAGTAATCACACCTCTGCTGAACCCAGCCATATACACACTGAGAAATAAAGATATTAAGAAAGCCACAAAGAAACTAGTGAATCAGCACATGAAATCCATGTGATATAGATAGGTAACTCATATAATCAGAAAATCTACTGTGGCAGTCCAGTTTGTCTGCACTTTGGCCTGTAAATTAAATTGTACTGCATATATGACTCATTCTTATCTATGATCTATGAGTGCTCGCAGACGTATGGCTTATGGTTTTCTTTTCTGTTATTCAAAATTTGTTCAAAATTCCAATACTTAAAATCTTGCTGCTTGGAGGGAATAATAAGTCTATGTTAATACCCCTTTGTACAAGTTCAAAGATTAGTAAATGATATAAAAATAACAATTTCCACAATTTATTAAATACTACCTATGTTCTCAACACCATGTACACATTTTACCAAGTTTATCTATAACTTACCTAATCACTTTGAATCAGTTATCATTATTCCTTTTTTAAAAATATATCAAGTGGAAGCAGGAAATATATCAATATAAAATTCATTACTTTCCTCTAATATAATTTAAAATTTTAGATCTCCATGGGAGCATCCTATTACTCTTTTACATATGTTTTAAAGCTATTTTGTGTTCCATGTGGTTCAAAGAACATTAGGAAAATTTCTATTCAAGCACAAAGAAGGTGGTAAATGAACTTATTAGAAATCTCCCAATATGGTTATGGAATATCATCCACTATAAGTGTCTTTCTAAGAATATTGTCAGGCTTTCTTTTAAACATTATTTCCCTGCAATAATTTGTTATTCAAGGTCCAATATGATATCTTTGTTTGTTGTAAATAGAAAAAGATGCAAAATGATATATCCTTCCTAATTCTAACTTGGCTAGGCATGATACTAAAGATACTTAAATGGTCTTCTTCCACCTAGAGAACAAAATGACAAATGAATAAAAACACAGTACCATTGCCCTACCCCTAAATGACATAATCCCTTTAAGTTTTCAGGTATTATTTGTTTATATAATTACAGAATTGGCCTTGATTTTTTTAAATCCTTCAATACAGAGGGAGAGGTGTTTGCAGCCCTTTGAAACACCATTTCTTTTCTTGGTTAATACAAAATTTTATACATAGTTTTATCTTACATGAATCAACAAGGAAGCCATGAGAATGGGGAAGAAGGATGTATTGTTTTAAAGCAAAAGCATTTTCAACTGATAAGAACAAAGGCAAGTAGAAACATCAATCACAACAAATTTCAATTATGCATTCATCCCCTACAAAATCCAGATATTTATGGAGTTACAGGCTATTTACCTGACAAATTTTTTGCTTTTAGGTAAAATCTCACCTGATAACAACCCCCACAAAAATACTCCAAACACACACACACACACACACACACACAAAAATCATTCTATGTGTGTGTCTATTAAAATACACAGAGAAGGAAAATAAATAGCTTCTTTCATTTAGTAGAATTAGAATGAAAAGACCAATTATATCTACATTATATGGTCTTTTAGTATAATAGTTTATATAATAATTCATAGTCTATACATTTTAATGATGATGTACATCATTTTTCTGGTGAGAATTATATTTGCACATCTTTACAATATCTTAATTTCTAATTTATTCCTATGCATAGAAGAAAGTCACAGTTTCTTGGATCTCAGAGCTATATCAATATCTTACAAGATTAAAGTGACAATATTTATATTAGGAAATTAAAGGGCAATGATAACACGACTGATTTAACTGAGATATTAAATAGTTGTACTTATGGCTTCCCCAAACCAGATAATTATAGAAGCATCACTCATATATGTATGTGAACATATGGTGACTGCTTGGAATGGTTTTAGATGAAATTTCTCAAATTAGCTCATCGATGTGGCCCTTTATTGTTAGAAATCACTATAGCTTCATAAGTGTTTTGAAACCTGCATGTAACGTCCACTTCTACCTCCCTGTGTACAAAACATAACCGTAGGGGATCCTGACTGCATTCTTGCTAGAGTGTATTAGTAGTTCTTGAAAATTGCAAACCAAGGTCTTACTTTCAAGACCTGGATCTGTGTAGTAAGCTGACTCTGAAGTTTTCTGTGTTTCCCAGCATATTCTCAGGATATTATAACCAGGAGCCATCTCAAGAAAGTAGTACTGTCTGTGCTTACTGCTTTCAGAGTATAAATCCTATGCATTTTCCTATTTCCAGGACCTTGAGCAACATCACTGCACTGGCTTAGCAGGTTGTCACATGGAAAGTCAGTCTGGCCCTGGGGAGAGACTCTGATACAAACCTGCTTAGTCTATGTAGAGGGAAATCAGACTGCAGTGGGAGACGGAGGACTTGGAAGGGGCTTCCTTTAAAATCATAAGATCAGGCCAGGCATGGTGGTGCATGCCTGTGATCGCAGAAGCTCAGGAAGATCTCAAGTTCAAAGCCAGCCTCAGTAACAGCGAGGCGCTAAGCAATTCAGTGAGACCCTGTCTCTAAATAAAATACAAAATAGGGCTGGGTATTTGGCTCAGGAGTTGAGATTCCCTGAGTTCAATCCCCAGTACTCACCTCCCCCCCAAAAAAAAATCATCAGATCTGGAGTCCAGGTATCAGAGGATGGAGAGTAAAGAGATACATGTAATGTCCTACCTGGTAGCCAAGTCTGGAAGTATCAGAATCAAGGCAGCAAATAATTACATGAAAAAAAGTTCAACTTCTCCAGGGAAAGGTAGCTCAAAACTATACCTGAGATTTCATATTACACCAGTTAGAATGGCAAACATCAAGAATTCAAATAACAGGGCTGGGGTTATGGCTCAGTGGTAGTGCACTTGCCTGGCATGCGTGCAGCACTGGGTTCGAGTCTCAGCACCACATATAAATAAATAAATAAAGGTCAATAAAAAATATTTTAAAAAAAGAATTCAAATAACAATAAATGCTGGAAAAGATGGCAGGGAAGAAAACTTATATGTTGTTGGAAGAAGTGGAAATTAGTACAGTCCCTGTGGAAATTGGTGTGGAGGTTCCTCAAAAGACAAGAAATATAACTACCATAAAACACACTCCTCAGCTATAGTACTTCTCAGCATTTATCCGAAATAACTATATACCCTTGATTATAGCAGCACAATTCACAATAGCCAAGTTATAGAGCCAGCCTAGCTGTCTATCAACAGATAAATAAAAATGTTGCATATATACACAATGGATTTTTAACCAGCCATAAAGAAGGACAAAAATTATGTTATTTGCAGAAAATAGATGGAACTAGAGTACATGATGTTAAAAGAAAAATAAACCAGACACAGATAATCAAAGGTGATTTTTTTTTCACTCATATTTGGAAAACAGAGAGAGAGAGAGAGAGGATAAAAAGGAATAGCATGAAACTAGAAAGGAGACCAGTAAATAAAATGAAAGAGGAAAGGGGTAGAGAAGAGGGAAGGGCAAGGGGAGATCCTAGAGAATGAAGTATGTTATGTGCATGTGCAAAAATGCCACAATGAAACCCACTACTTTGTATAATTATTGTGCACAAACAAAAAAAAAAAATTAAGAATCCTGGGCAGAAGGTCACATGGCTTTCACTACTCTCCCCTCACAGTGCAATTCTTTACTAACTCCATTGCCTCTCTCAGCCCTCAGGAGCTTCTGGGGAAGCTGACACTAGCCCTGCCTTCAGAGTATGCTGCCCAGAAAGCTCCAGCGAGAATCTGTACCTGTGGGGCTCCACTTCTCATAATAGCTCATTCCATCACGCAAAGCAGTTAGTGGCAATCCAAATAGCTTCAGCTGAAAATCAGTCCTGCTGGTCACCAAGCGAGTATCACAAAGGAAAGAAGAGGTGGGTGTCAACCCCTAGTCTTTGCTCTGTCCACTAGGTGCACAGCCCAAGAAGACTCAGAGACAAGCTTTGATCAGCATGGATGGTGAGCATCCACTCTCCCCACTTCATTCAAGCACCTGGATGGGAAAGACATTTTTATCTTCTAGTAGTACTTTTTTTCTGTAGCTGAGTTTTCTATTTCTTTCTTCCCATATGTGTCTCTTCTCCTCTGTTTTTATTTTTAATCTTTCTTTTTTCTTCCTTTTTACACTAGCATATGATCCAGCTATACCACTCTTGGTTGTATACTAAAAGGAAATAAGGTCAGCATAAAAAAAAGTGATACCTGCATATCCATGTTTATTACAATACTGTTCATAATAAATGGAATCAGACTAGTGCCCATCAACAGATGAATAGATAAAGAAAATCATATACATGTGATATATTTATATAATAAATAATTATATATATATAATTCAGCCATTAGGAAGAATGAAATCACATTCTTTATAGCAACATGGATGGAATAGGAGGATGTCACATTAAATAAAAGAAGTCAGACACAGAAAGACAAGTATCACATGTTTTCTTTCATGTTCAGAAATTTTAAAAAAAAATCTGAAAAGGGTCCATGGATGGGAGGAGAAAGGGATTGAAAGGTGGGAAAGAAAGGGTAGAAGGACATGACCAAGGTACCAGATATGTATTTATGGAAATGACACAGTGAAGTGGTACAAATAATGTATTATTAATAAAATAATTAAGTTTCTTAAAGAAAATATGTTTTAATTAAAAATTAAACTATCTTTAAAATAAAAACTTTTTGCCTGGAAAAATAAAATTCAGTGTATCAACAAAACCAGTTCATCACTTCAAGACAATCAAAATTGATAAAACATTAACAAGACTGATCAAGAAAGAAAGGAACAAGGCACAAATACTCAAAGTCAGCAATGAAAAAGAATACCATTCTACATAAGCTTTAATCCTTACATATATTATAGAATAATATATGTAGAACTTCATACAAAATATTTAAAAATTAATATGAAATGGGAAATTTCCTATAAAAAAACTATTACTAAACCCAGAAAATCTTAATGTATTTGTTAAATGATTTTTTGTTGTAATAAAATCATTTGCTGTCCCAATTATTACTGACCACCTCAAAAACTATATCTTCATATTTGGCTGCCTGAGGCTAGCCCTCTGTGACTACAAGACTGATAAAGAGGAAAGGACCTACTCCCTCCTGCTTCCTTCTAGTTTGGCTTTCCCTCTGCCTGCTGTGCCTGTTTGTCAAAGCAATAGCTCACTCACAGCCTCATCCTGTTCCCTTGCAGAAAACAGAACTCATATACTGGCACCATGTCTTAGTCAGCTTTTTTGCTGCAAGACCAAAATTTATATGCTATTCATGCCCATCAACATGCAGTGAAGCTTTATAGTTTAATGTAATCCCATTTGTCTATTTATGTTTTTGTTTCCTGTGCTTTTGAGATCTTGTCTAAAAAGTTGAGCATAAATTTGACTCAAACACTGCACGAAGAGTTAAGAAAGAAAAATTAATTCACTATTAATGGTCATGAACATAAATTTTAAAAAAGCAAGAAACTGAAACAATAAATTATAAGAATACTACATTCTGAAAAGATTAATTTTATGTCTGAAGTGAAAGGTTAATTTAAAAAATGGAAATCAATCATATGCTAAAATTAATAAGAATCAAATATCTCAATAAATATAGCAAAACAATAAAATCTAATATGAGTTTATGATAGAATTTTAGAAACGAAAGCACAAAACAAAAATTCCCCCATCTGATAAAGGATATTTACAAATATCTAAGTCAAGTTACTTATTGTTAAAATATTGTAAAGCTTTCTCCCCCTAAGATTTGGAGTGAGAAGACATTCTTCTTCCCCACATTGCATTTCCAATTTATTGCAAGACCTGGACATTTACAAAGGGCTAGAGACCTAAATAAAACAGAAATAAACTACTATTCTTCACAGGCAATATTTTTGTTCAAAAGTTAAATATTAATTCTATATGTTGCCCAAGTCTAAAATAGTCTACTATTTATAATAACATTTAATACATAATATTTTATGTTTGTTTTTTTCAAAAGATGGCAACTGTGATGATGTGCAGGAATCAGAGTGAAAACAGATAAAAAACTGATCAAATTTTGTTTTAGTCAGCTTTTTTTGATGCTGTGACTAAAAAACCTGACAAAAACAATTTTAAAGGAGGAAAAGATTTTTTGAAGGCTCACAGTTTCAGAGGTCTCAGTCCATAGACACCAGCTCCATTCCTTAGGGATCAAAGTGAGGCAGAACATCATGACAGAAGACTGTGGGTAGAGGAAAGTGGCTCACTTGATGATCAGGAAGCAGAAAGAGAGACTCTACTTACCATATTCAAAATATATACCCCAAAGGCATGCTCCCAGTGACCCACTTCCTCCAGCCACACACTACCCACCTTCAGTTACCACTCAGTTAGTCCCAATAGGGATTAATTCATTGACTAGTTTAAGGTTCTCATAACCCAGTCATTTCACCTTTATTCCTTCTTGCCTTGTCTCACACATGAACTTTTGGGGGACACCTCGTATCTAAACCATAACATTTCACCTCTCCCAAAAGCTCATGACCATCTCACAATGCACAATACATTAGCCCATTGCCAAGAGTCCCCATGGTCTCCAAGTTCCAAGATTGCACAAGAGTTCAAGTCCAAAGTCTCCCTGAGACTTAGGGAAAGCTGTGATCATGAGCTCCTGTAAAATATCAAAAGCAATTTATAAATGTCAAATATATAAAGGCACAGAGATGACATTTCCATTCAGAAAAATAGAGGCATAGAAAGAAGGATGGGACCAAAGCAAACCAAAATCCAACTGGGCAAACAAGTCCTCTAATTCTATGTCTGGCATCTGGAACTTATGGCATCATGATGTTCTCTCCAAAGGACTTGTAGCTTTGCCGGTTACTGCTCATGTGGCATCTCTGTTGGTTTTTCTCTGCTCAATTTCTGCAGCTTTCCTGCAGTACTGGCATTTCTTAATCTCGGAGGTCTCCACTGCAGCTGCAGCTTCTTCCTCACATCTCCACACATCACCTTCTCAGGGGCAACCTGCAGGGATTCCAACCCTGATACGCTGCCTGGCCTCAGAGGTATTCCTTTGAAATCTTGGTGGAGGCCTCCATGACCCTCTAACTCCAGCATTCTGCATTCTACAGAACCACCATGACATGGATGACCCCAAGGTCTGTCACCATTTAGAGAAGTAGCCAAGCCTCCGTGGACCCTGGCTACAGAAACAGTCTGTGAGAGCCTGAGTAGCTGAGAATGTTGAAAAACCTTCCTAGGCCACCCTATGCAAGATGCAAGCAGTGTGTCCCACTCTTACTCCCTTGAGCCTGAGATGGGTTGGGTCTTGCCAATTCCTGAGATGCCCTCAAGCCATCTTTCTTATTATCTCTGGGCAAAGTCTTCAGCTTTTCTTTGGTGGCAGTGATGTCTTTAACTAAATTGCAACTTCCTTAGCCCCAGTTTTACTTCCACATTTCAAGTCCAATTTTTTCAAATCTTTCTGCTCACTTTGTGCTCCTTATTATCAAAGGAAATTTGGCTAAGAGCCCACAGCAATATCCATGCCACCACCTGAATGCTATGCTGCCTAGAAATTTCTTCTGCCAGATTAAGAAGCCCATCACTTTTAAAATCAGTTTCACAGAAAGTCTCAGGATACTGGAAAAACATAGACAACTTCTCAGCCAGAACATATCATGAATGACCGCTAGTCCAATTACCAATTGTGTCCTCCTTCTCTTCTGAAACCTCATGAGTCCTGTCTTTACTTTGCATAGTCCTATTTGCATTATGGTCTACTGAGCTTCCACTAGAATTCCCATTATGCTCCATTTACAACAATCTAAACCTTTTCCAGCTTTCATCACTAAACTTCCCAAAATTCCTCCTACAAATTCCAAAAAGTTCCAAAAGCTTCTGAATCACATGGTCAGGTTAGTCACAGCAATGCCCCAACTTCTGGTACCCATTTCTCTTTTAGTCAGCTTTTTTCACTGCTGTGACTAAAAGACCTGATAAAGACAATTTTAGAGGAGAAAAAGTTTATTTGGGGACTCACAGTTTCATAGGTCTCAGTCCATCAACAACTGACTCTGTCCCCGGGGCTCAAGGTGAGGCAGAGCATCATGGTGCAAGAGTGTGGCAGAGGGAAATGGCTCACATGGTGATCAGGAAGCAAAGAGAGAGACTCTATTTGCAGATACAAAAAATATGCCCCAAAGGCACACCCCAAATGACCCACTTCCTCCAGCCACAACCTACCTGCCTTCAATTACCCATCAGGGGAGTCTTTCGCTGATTGGTTTAAGGTTCTCATAACCTAATTATTTCCCCTCTAAACTTTCTTTCACTGTCTCACACAAGAATTTTGGGGCAATACCTCACATCCAAACCATAAAAAAAATCATTTTTCAGAAGTAAAGAGATATCAACAAATAGAAATGGGCCTCTGTTATAACAAAACCAAAGTAGGAGCACCCAGAAAATTCATATGGCAAGGGCCACAATACCACAGGAAAGGAACAGTTTACACTGAGCGGAGCCTCAGGAGCATGCCACTCCATGCTCCTCTCAATATATCATTTGCTTCAAGGAGTGCATCTGCCTGACAGCATCCAGGTGTTGCCATTTCTGTTACTACAGCAGCACTCACACAGGCACCACTGTCCCTGGCTGCTCCAATCCAGTGACTGACAACATGACAACAGTGTGTGTGCCAGAGCCTGGGCATTTCCACCCAATGCAGAATTCCTCTAAGCCTTCGCCCTGAAGCTCCCATCAACCTGGTTAGGACTTCCTCAGTGCTGCGCTACAGTCTGAGGCTGCTCCATGCCATTCTCCTTCCTTTCCCCTCATCTTTCAATGAACCACTCCGGCATTGTTTAGCAATATGAATATTTATTTATCTGTCATTATAAAAATTAAATTTAATGAAATGTAATATAAAATTTTAGGTGTTAACGGGGTAACATGATATATCAAGATAAGTTTGCATTGTATATTTAAATCAGGTTAAACACATATATCTCCTCAAACATTTCACATATACATATGATGAAAACTCAAATATATCAATTTTGTTTTAAAAATATAAAATACATTATTATTTACCTAAAGTCACCCTACGGTACATCAGCACACAAGAACTTCTTACTCCTATCTACGTATAACTTGGTACCCACTGATCAATAGGTCCCCAATCCTCCTTCTCCTACTCTCCTAGGCTCTGGGAGCTACCAGGCTACTCTCCACTTCCATAATACCAACTTCTTAGATTCCACATGAGAGTAAGATCAGGTTGTACTTGTCTTCTATGCCTGGCTTATTAAAATTAACACAGTGAAGAATTAGCTCATCCATATTACTGCAAATAACAGAATTTCTCTCTTTTATGAGTAAATAATATTGCATTGTGAATATGTCCAATTTTCTTTATCCATTTATCAGCTATTGAACACTTAGGTGGTTTCCAACTCTGCTATTGTGAATAGTGCTACAATAAACACAGGAGTAAAGAGGGGCTGGGAATATAGCTCAGTTGGTACAGTACATGCCTCATGTACATAAGGCCCTGGATTCAATCCCAACATCACACACATACACACACATACACACAAAATGGGAGTAAAGAAGTTTCTTCCACATATAGATTTCATTTCCTTTGGATCAATACCCAATAGTGGGATTGTTAGATCATATGGCAGTTCTACTTTTAATTTTTTGAGGAACTTCCATACCATTTTCCACAATGGCTGTACTAATGTACTTTTTCACCAATAGTGTGCAAAATTCCCTCTTCTACACTTCCTTTCTGGAACTTCCATTTTGACTCTTTTATGAAAACCATTGTCACCAGAGAGACACTGGCATTTTGTTATGGAGGCATTGTCTGTCTGCTCCTGCTCCCTCTTTATGTGCTTGCATGCTTTTAGGCTTTCTTCCTTCTCAGGTATTCAAAAAAATATGTAATTCTGTCAATACTGCTGCTTCACAGCGCACCTGCAGTGACACTAATGCATGGTTTGTGACCACATAGTGACAGGAGAACCGGATGTCTAAGGTTATAAAGAGTTACATTCAAAAATTATGTTCAAGTAATCAACAACTTTGTCTCAGACATAAAATCAACTTTCCAACTCAGCTATGATGATAATTCAGAAGAATGTGTGATAATATGCATCAATTTAGTTCTGGAAGCAAAAGTTCAGAGTCTGAAAGTTTATCATGTGCACAGAGAACAATGAGGATAAAATGTACACTTAATACTTCTTGGAAGGATGGGGAATGCTGAAATTATATTTCTATGAAGAAGAAAATATTCTTAGCTTGCAACAAAGGCTGTGAGAATATAATAAAATTTCTTCTTTCTTTGAAAAACAAGCAAATGTATTTTTTAATATTAGTATATGAATACACGTATTCATGTTTCTAAACTATTGGTGAAATTACATAGATTACTTTTTCTGACTTTGATCAAGTTCTTACTAGCAGCATCACTCAAGAACCATGTTTGGAATCCAGGTGGCCAGATTTGCACAAGAAATGGGCAAAGTATGAAAAAATAAACTTTATGCAATTTGATCAGACTAGAAAGAAGCAGCAGCTGGAAAAGCAATCTAGCTATCCCCCCACCCACCCACAGAAGCCAATGCCATGTATAGAAACAAAAGCCAGGTGATATATATGTGTAGGTTAAGTAGGCTGTGTTAGTCTGTCTCAATCATAATTTCCTTCATATCTGCCCTCAACATAAGGAAGTCACTAGTTTCAGTGTGAAGAGGTTAAGAAGTTAAAGCAATTGGGAACTTTTAATTTTAAAGGGTGTTGGATAACAAATGTTGTAATTATAAATAAATATTGCTTCTCCTTTGATGAAGGCTTCTATTACTAATTTGAAAAAGAAAAAGTAGCTGATAAATACTGTGTCCTATTGTGTTCTTAATTCTTTTATTCTAGACCTATTTTCTTCCTCTCTTGTATTTAGGTCTGGCAGGAAATAATGAATATTTATTATTTAATTTTACAGAAACTATGCTTCACTTCTCATATACTGTTTCCATACTGCTCTCTTCTCTGGAGTTTCCTCTTCTATGCAATTCAGACTTCTTACAGTGCACTACATTTTCATTAATTCTCAGACTTTTTATATTCTCATTGTTTTATATTCTATTTTTTCTAGCTTATATGTAGAAAATTGACAAATATTTTCATCACAAAAAGCTCTGCTATTTTATCCAAAGATGACTAATGCTTGGAAGCTAATGCCTTTGGGGGGTGAGGGGGGACTTCCTCTTAATAAAATAGCTTCTCTTTATTTACACAGAAATGGAATAATTCATTTCACTACAGTGAACTAAAGGGATCCCAAGCAACACCTGTACAGATACAAGTCAAAGAAAACCCACAAGGAAGCCCAATGTGATGCTTCAATAAGTGATTTTGGAAGACCAGGATAAACTCTTTTTAAATATATCTAACCTATATATATAAATTGTTTTTTCCCAAATTTTAAAAATTAAAAAAAAAACTTCAACATGGAATAATTTTAGGTATTAAAACTCCAAGTGCATATGTTTAATTTCTCTTTTTCAACACTCTTATATTTGTCAAATCCTAATTCATCATTCCTCAAAACCATAAGTTGAGTGAACAGTTAAGGGGATATTGTAGCATTTGGTCCTTAACCTGATATTAATGCCAAGGAGATATAACTAGTGATTTTGATAACTTTTAAAAATCCAATAAATATTTAATGTCTAATGTAAAACCATATTTTCAGAGCCACATAATTACTGCTAATCACAGGGGATTGGTCAGTTTCCATTTTTCTCTATTCATAGCTAATGACACTTGACCTTTGGGGAAAACAGTGTGCAGGAAACACCTAGCTTCTTCAGAAAGCCAATACCAGAGCAGACACTGGTCATTATTCCAGTCCTGATAATTGGCTTCATTCCTAAAGTTAAGAACTATTTATAGCTGTGTGTTTGAGAGATAATGATGACCCTAAAAAGGAGCCAATCTGTCTGTGTTTTTCATGCCTTGGAACTGCTGAGGTGAACTCTCTGCTGGCACAGGTAGGGGGGCTGTCTATCCTTTAATTTTTCAGCATCAGGTTGCATTATTATCCTCCACATCCCTTTTTTGTTGCCCATCATCTATTTTTCTTCTGTCTCCCTTTTTCTTTATTAGCTCACTTCATTGAACGATTCCTACTCAAGTTGTTTTGTCTCCTCTTGTCTTTCTTCATAGTTGAAATTATGTAATGAGATGAACTCAAAATATTCTTCAAAACTATAATAATGTTGAGTGGTACGTTAAATACTTGATTCTTCCATCCCTTCTCTCTCTGAAGACTGGGATCATAAAAATTAAAAGCAATATCTATAGATTGGCTATCACCCACCTCCTTATGGATACACATGAAAATTCATGCTAGTTTTATTTTTGCCACAGCCATTCAATCACTTTTCCCGCTCTGAAAAACTCTAGACCTCTTTTCTAAACAGTATCAAAATTACCATGATGAATAATAGTCATTTAGGACTTACTATGTGCCAAAGTATTGCATGACGTTTAACATAGAAATTCCTCCATACAACTTTTCATTCTCCCTGCATTAACTTTAATACTCATTGCTTTTAAATTAAAAAACAATAAATAATACATCTAAAAATGGAGCAAATCAAGTAATGGAGAAATAAATAGGAATAAAATTATTTAAATCTCCCAACCTGTTTAAATTTTTAGTAACTACCGAATACTTACTAATACAAAATATTATCTGGTCCCCCAAAATAAAAGGGTATATACTCTACAACTGGTTCCTGATATCTTTTACTGATATCATTCTATTCCCATTAAGATGAACTTAATAATCATTTGTAAAGCCTATATTGAAGTAATTTACTTACCTAATTGATCCCTTATACTTGAATATTTTTTTTCCATTTAGTATTAGAGGAATACTCACAAAAAGTTCCAAAGGAACTTTCTGTATATTTTTTTCTGTTTGTTTATTTCCTTAAATTTTATTCCATGACAGAGGACAGTTCAGTCACAGCTAAGAGTGATGGCTATTACCACGTCACCCTCTCAATGAGCCCACACTTCACCTTGCCCTCAGGTGGACTGAGCAGCTCTGCCTCCCCAGTCCTCGGCAGCCACAGATGTGCTTGTCTGTTCAGGAAACAATTTAAAATAGAGTCCTGCTCTCAAATAGGGAATGAATTTAGAAATGTCTTCTTAACCTCAAATTCAAAAAACTATTCACACACCTTTTTTAAAATTTTTCAAAATTATATTTTACCTTAAATCCTTCTACAAATCCAGATCTTATTTTTCCATAAGACATACAGTAACACACTTATAATTCTATGTGTTCAATCTTGATATTCATGTTTATTTGTTGAATACTATAACTTTTTAAATAAGCCCTCATTTTCCTACATAATCATAATGCTTTCTTTGTCATATACTAAATTCCCTAATACATTTCTAATTCTAGAGGATTTTTATTCTATATTCTGTTCAATTTAGTCAAATTATAATTTCTTAATATTTTAGATTTATAATATATTCTGATTCACTTTATAGAAATCATTAAGTTCCTCCTCTAACTCTCTTTATGTTTCCTTTTCATTATTTCCCTGATTTCAAAGTGGACTTTGGTTCACTTTGCATTGTCCCATTAGATATCCACTGAGCTGTCGCTCAACACTGCACTTAATCCTAGGATTAGTTTGGTGAGAACTGGTATTTTTATTAACTTTGAATCTTCTTGTTTTTATTAACATGGTTTGAATTTCCATCTTATTAGGATTTCAAGTGTATCAGAAAAAAAGTGTATGTATATATAATTTATTTCAACATAATGCATACATTTCATGTTTTCTTTAAAACATTCTATTATATTTTAACAGGTTGTTACTGAGTTAATATTCATTTAAATAATCATTAAATTTAATATTTCCCAGTTAATTGTCTTATGATGTTTAAGCAGACAGTTATGTGATTTGACAAGTAATGATTACAGTTTCACTATCTTCTTTTCAATGGAATTACTTAATTTATAACATATTATTGAACCATAATGCTATCAGGCTTCCTTCCTTGTGTTTTAATTTTAATATTTCATCTAAAATCAGAAGCTTACAGGTTAAAAATCCCCAAAATATCCTGAATAAAATATTTTAAGCACTTCCTATTTTACTAAGATTTTTAATCAGAAATCAATTTTGAAGTTTACCCATCAACTGCATGGTATATAAGTTTCCTAACATCATTATGGAAATACCCTCTGAAATCAAACTAGGCTTTCTACACTCAGAGTTTTGTGTGGTATCATGTAGAATTTTCCCTTGCTAGAACCATCAAAGGTTTTAAGTTACAAAATGACAAGACCATTGTTGATCTTTACATGGTTATTCTTGGAAGCAGAGTATAGAAGATTCTGGACTTGGGAGAAAAAAGAAAATAAAGATATCATATAATAAATACTCTTTTAGATATCAGGATGAGAAAATATGAAAAATTAAAGCATATTAAAATGATAATTAAAATTTAGAGAAAAAAATTATTTAAGAACTATTTGAGAATAAAAAAGTGTGCAATCAGACATGAAAAGTGAAGAAGTGACAACAGTGTCACACAAGTGCCTAGGCTGGCTTTCTGGAAGAATGGTAATGACATTTATTAAAGCATTGGAGTAAGTCAGATTTCACTAGAGTTGATATGAGTAGATTGGAGTTGGATATGCAGTAGATGAGACCAGGAGTTCAATTTTAGTCAGCTAAGTTGAAGGTGGAGGTAAAGCTCTCATTTGTGTATGCCACATACAGTTCTGGACACATGACTTTGGAGTTCAAGGATAAAGCTAAACTTAGATGTCAATTTGTAAGTCAGATCCTAGGCCGACATGGTGAAGATTTGGGCCTATTTTTTTTCTCTGTTAGGTGCAGGGTCTCTTTTCTAGTGCCTAAGTCTTTGATCCACTGTGAGTTGAGTTTTGTGCAGGGTAAGAGATAGGGATTTAGTTTCATTTTGTTACATGTGAATTTCCAATTTTCCCAGCACCATTTGTTGAATAGGCTATCTTTTCTCCAGTGAAACTAAGTGAAATAAGCCAATCCCTAAAAACCTGTTTTCTCTGATATGCAAATGCTAACTCACAATAAGGAGAGGAGGGATTAAGGAAGAATGGAGTTAGTATAGGTAGAGGGGAATGAAGGGAAGGGAGGAGGTATAGGGGTAGGAAAGATAGTAGAATGAATCAGACATTATTACCCTATGTACATATATGACTACATGACCAGGGGGAGTCTACATCATCATGTACAACTAGAAAAATGAGAGATTATACTCCATTTTTTGTATATACATCATAGTGCATTCTACTGTCATGTATAACTAATTAAAACAAATCTTAAAAAAGAAATCAATATGTAGATACTAACTTAAATAAATAAGTCAGCATTGAATTTTAAAAGAGACAGTTGGGTCAGAACTCTGAGTCATGTCAATTATTAAAGATGAGCAGAGAACAAATAATCAGTGTCTTATTAAAATATATAGACAAGAAGTTGGAAATATAGAAAATAATTAGGAAAGAGCTGTCATAGAAATACTAGAATTGCATTCAGCTGCAATTTACAGAAAATTCATAGTGTAACAAAAAAAATTGGAGATATTTTTACATTACAAAAAATCTGGAGGGACCATTGTTGGTTCCAGACAAGTGGTACAATATGGCTTTGGGTCCTAGGCCTCTTCTAACTCCTTGCTATTGATTTAGTTTATGTATTTTAGAATTTTGTGGTTCCTTCACATTTAAACATCACATTAAGTACATGGAAAAAAACCTTCTCTACATGAAGGTGTATCCTTTCATTTAAGAAGAGAAGTTCTCTAGAGAAGACATTGGTTTAAATCTCATTGAACAGTACTGAGTCACAGGCACCTTCTTGAACAAACTTAAGGCTGAAATGAATAGAATTAATACAATAAATTTAGAAAAATAATGCATCTTGATCTGGAGTAGAGGTATTTTGCCTAAAATTTATAGATTTCAACTTACTACCTGAAAAAAAATGGAATTTCTGTTAGTAAGAAGTAGAAGGAAAATGACTTTATAGAAGTCAAGAAGCCAAAGATAGGAAAAGTCACAGCAATAAGGCCATGATAAAAGTATCAAATCCTGCAGGAATTTCAAGAAAAATAAGATTGAAAAATCATATTACATAGAATACTAAGGATTATAATTTCTCTCTCTAAAAAAAAAATCTATAGAAACAAAGTGTTACAGCTGAATGAAGGAAAAGTAAAGATAACTTTCCCAATGAAAGTAAAAGAGAAAAGGAAGACTTGGAAGGGGACATAGAATTATTAAAAGACTCATTTTTAGAAGTAGTCCACTACATTAATAGTTTAAGGAAAGTAAAAGTCAAATGAAGTTTAACTGAATGATGTTTGGGAAATATGCATAATATATACTTGAGGGTGCTGGCCATAAAAGGCAGAGTTCTGTGGTTAGGAATCAGATTTCTATCTACTGAGGTCAGGATTCAAATCATGGTTGACACTTCATCCTCTGAAACTAAGTTTCTTCATTTATTAAATAAAATAGTAGAGGGAATTTTGTGTATTAAGTCTGATAATGTGCCAAGTCTATTGCCTTGCCTGAAAACCATTCAATAAATGCTATCTATTAAAATTAGTACTCCTTGCTGGCACGGTATTGCATGCCTGTAATCCCAGTGCCTCAGGAGGCTGAGACAGAAGAATCATGAGTTCAAAGCCAACCTCAGGAAAAGGCAAGGCACTAAGCAACTCAGTAAAACCCTGTCTCTAAATAAAATACAAAAAATGTGGCTCAGTAGGAAAATCCCCTGAGTTCAATCCCTAGCACCAAAAAAAAAAAAGGCATTTCTTAATTATCACGTTTTACATTCTAATTGGCATTCCATCTTTGTAGGCAACAAAGTATTGAATATGTAAGTCCTTGTATTCATTATGATGAGTCATGAGTTAAATATTATGAATCTCAATCTATGCCTCAGGCCCCCATGGTAAGTTATTCAAATAAAAACAAGACTCACACAAAAGCAAAACAGGGTGAAATGTATTAAACAGGGTTGGCCTGAAAACATTGGAGAGTAAAGTAAGAAATTCAGCTAAGGATAATTTGTGAGTTGTTACAAACCATTAACCTGAAAATATTGTCACCTGAGATTATGAGAACACTTATAAAGTGAAGGCGGTTGTGGAGCAATGTGTAGAAATCCTTGAAAGGAAAAACAAAAACAGACAAAAAGTCTGCTCATAGGATAAAAAGGAGAATAACCCATTTGCCCCATTTGCATTCATCTGATATACATCATGCTCTTTCTCTTTTTATGTGGTCTATCATAATTTTTCTATTTCCTTCTGTTGTTATCAAGTTCAGTGCTTTCTAACTCTCATGTTTGTAACCCATAGAAATAAATTAGTAGGACTAATGATGAGTACACATTTTATCACTGATTCTGACTGTTCCCTAGTTTTTATCCACAGATGTTTAAAACCAGCTCTTCTGCCCAAGTCAATGGACGGACTAAATGGCTCTATGGTTTCCAAACTTGTGCTGCTGGGACTCTCAGGTTCTTGGGAAACTAAAGCTATTCTCACAGTGATGTTCTCCTTGCTCTACTTAGGGATCATCCTGGGAAATCTCTTCATTGTCTTCTTGGTGATTGCTGATTCTCACTTACATTCTCCTATGTACTTCCTGCTGGCCAACCTGTCCCTCACTGATGTGGGACTTTCCTCCACCACAGTTCCTAAAATGATCTTAGATCTTTTGAATGAATACAAAGCAATTTCTTTCCAAAGCTGTATGGCACAGATATGCTTCATCCACATTATAGGAGGAGTGGAGATGGTGCTGCTCATAGCCATGGCATTTGACAGATATGCAGCCATCTGTAAGCCTCTTCACTACTTGAACATTATGAACCCTAAAAGATGTATTTTATTTGTAGTCATTGGCTGGGTAACAGGAGTGATCCACGCTATGTCTCAGTTTTCTTTTGTTATGAACTTGTCTTTTTGTGGTCCTAATAAAATAGACAGCTTTTACTGTGACTTCCCCAGGGTCATACAGCTCGCATGCTCAGATGCAGACAAGTTTGAGTTTGTCGTTGCTGCCAACAGTGGATTCATGAGCCTGATCACCTTCTTCCTGCTCCTCCTTTCCTATGCCTTCATTTTGGTCACTGTCTGGAAACATTCCTCTGGGGACTTGTCCAAGGCTCTTGTCACGTTATCAGCTCACATCACTGTGGTGGTTCTTTTTTTCACTCCATGTATGTTTCTCTACGTGTGGCCTTTCCCCACATCATCAGTTGACAAGTACCTGTTCATTGCTGACTTTGCTCTCACCCCTGTCTTGAATCCTATAATCTATACATTAAGGAACAAAGATATTCAGATAGCCATAAAAAGATTAAGCAAGCAGAAAAAATATGTCAGATTCTGCTGACCTGAACTGTTTTGTAATTCTACACCTATACATTGGTCTGCCTCTTGGACATCTTTATTTAAGCATATGACGTTCAACCCACTGTCCAGGCCAGACTACGCATGGCACCTACTACCTCATTGAACAAATTTCTATTACTTCTACAAAGCACTTATTGTTTTTAGTACTGTGGGAAATATGGATCTATCAAGATATGTGTTATTCTAAAAGATAGCAGCATTATTCATAAATAATACTTTATGTTTCCTATCAAAATCACTTTGACATAAGAAAGAATATCTTTTGTTTCCCATAAACTTTGCAAATAAAATGCACACTTTTCTGGTTAATGTCAGGAGTCATCAAATCAAAGTGTTATTTATGTAAGATTAGTGAATCTACTTAGCTACTTAAATCAGGTTCCCTCCCAAGCAGACCTAAGACATAACTTGATAGGATTTTTAAAGCACCTGTAAGAAAATGGGGAAGTAATCATAGAGTGAAGGATTCTTATGTTGATAAATTCAACTAGGATGCATGCCCATTATGGCCTTCCAAGTGACTCTGCCAATCCTGAAACTTAGAATTGTTTCACTTTAATGGCAAGATATATGGAATATTTTTTTTTTCATTTTTAAAGGGTGCAGTAATTCTTTGGCATGAACAGATTGTCCTGCTCTGTGCATGTCAGGAAGTCAGAGACAAACTGGCAGATAGACTTTAGGTGCTAGCAATAAACAACCATCTTCTTGCATGGAAATAATAGATGCGAAGGTTTATTTACCTGCAAAGACACTTAGGTCCCGCTTAATTTCACTTTATCCTATCACAATTCCTCAAACACTCACACACGTGCATGCATGCACACAAAGATCTAGAACTTGAAGGTAATAGAATAATCTACGGCAGGATTTTCAATCCTAAATGATAGTCATTACCTTCTCTATTTCTCTAGCTAAATTGCCCTCATCATTAGGCAGTTCTCTACTGATCTGGGTTGCTTGATAAGTGAGGTAGCCCACTTCATTTATGAGAAGTACAAGTCCCTGGTTTAAACACCCTTGCTAGTCTATTATTGGTAAAATTGCACTTTCACAGATCTATCTCATCAATCATGGAACCACCAGGTGGTAGTGCCTTGGTGGATCTCTCATTTAGACAAACTCTTCATTTCACTACCCACTACAAAGAAACACTCTTATATCCAATATGAGATTAAAATGAGGTAATTCAGTCTGCTGCCTGCTAATCTTTCAACCATAAGAAAACTTCGATGACAAAAAACAGCTACAATTTTAGAATTATTAGAATCTGTACTGTGTATTCCACTCCCCACCCCCTGGGGCGGGGAAGCATTCTGCAGAACCTAGTAGATGCTAAAATTTTAAGACCAAGATAGAAACTATACAAGGTCACTGAAATCCCTTGGTTTCCAGAACTACATGTTTCATCAATAGGACAATCTGAAGACAACTGACTAAAAACATATATCTTAAAGCATACATTACCAACTTTGCAGGGGGTTATATTTAATTTTCTACCTTAGTTTCATTTTAAAATACTATTTCAGTGTTCTATCAGATTGACAGTTCTAAGTTGTAATATGTGATCTGATTGATGATTTCCTAATTGGTGTATTGTGCAATTGCCTTATAATAAAGTGGGTACCCTGGATCTAAGAAAATATTATACAAGATTTCATAATGGAGATTAGACAGTTCATAAACTCTTGGGTAATGGCATTGGCCAAAGTTCTGAAAGACAACCCATTCTCAGAAAATATATTGATACTATAAGGACAAAATTATGAGGAAAAATCTGTCTCCTTCAGTATGAAATGGTGTTCAATGTATGCAACTCAATGATTGATTTCAGTCTTCAAAAGATGTAACCATTTTGAGGATATATCATTTAGCTTACAGGTCAAACATTCTGCACTGCCGAAACCTAGAAAAATCCTATATGAGATGAGGCCCACTCTATGGAACTCATACATAATTTTTCTTTCTACCATGACATAGTCTTCATTCTTGGGCCCATTTTGCAAGTATAGCTGTGGCTGAGGAGAGATTTACAGTGATTTACTCTTAAATTAACAAGTTAAATACTTATACCTAGTATAATTTTTTAATAATATATATTAATTGTATGTATTAATGGGTACAGTGTGATATTTCAGTGACAAGAAAATAACTTTAAGTGTAATTTTTTTCACTAATATATAGCATATAACATGTACTGATCAATTCAAGGTAATTGATATTTCCCTGTTATAATCTTTGTATCCTTGGTAGTTTGTGTCATCTCTTTTGGTTAGTCACAAAATGTATAATAAGTTATTATGGACTATCACAATCCCTCTGTGCTTCAGAACACCAGAATTTATTACATCTACCTAACTGTATTTTCATACCCACTACCCAACTTCCCTTTATTTCCCCTTCCCCTCTTGCCACCTAACATCTAGCAATTCCTATTCTACATATAGACTGATTGTTTTTAGTTTATGCATATGAGAGAGAACATACAGTGTTTATCTTTCTGTGTCTGGCTTATTTCAGTTAACATAATTCCCTATAGTTCTAGGACATTTTGCTGCAAATGACAAGATTTCAGTCTTCTTTAGGACTGAATATTTTTTTTTGTCATGTATCACTTTTGTTTTCCATTCTGTATCAAAACAATTGTGAATACTACTGCAATGAACATGGGCATGCAATACCTTTTTGGTAAACTGATTTCATTTCCTTTGGATATATATACTCAGAAGAAGTAAGATACCTACTTATGGGGGGTCAAATTTTATTTTTAAGGCATCTTTATACTGTTATCCATAATAACCATACTAATGTACAGACCTCAAATCTTTAACAAAAAGAAAAAACTGAAGGCTTCATGATAGTTGATTTCAAGACATTCTATGGATCCAAAACAGCACAGTACTGGCAAAAAATCAGACACATAGATTGAAGAGAATGAAGATCCCAGAAATAAGACCATGAATCAATAGCCAAATTATTCTCAACAAAGGTATTTTGAAAACTTAAACTGAAGGAAGGTCAACCTCTTAAATGAAGGGTGCTAGAAAAACTGGCTATCCACATGCACAAGATTGAAACTTGGTCTCACTCACTCTGTACAAAAATCCATTCAAATGGATGAAAGACCTAAACATAAGGGCTCTGAAACCATTAGAGTAAAAGGCAGAAGAAACACTTAATGACATTTTCTTGGATATGAACCCAAAAGCACAGGAAACAATATCAAAAAGACAACTAAAAACAGCAGAGACAACTTACAAGAGGGAGAAACATTTGCAACTATTCAACTAGCAGAGCATTAATATGTAGAATACATAAGAAATTTTTAAAACTCAGTGACAAAATAGATAATCCAATTAAAATTTAAATTATTTTAAAAGCGGATTTTAAATATATGAAACTGTCATTAAAAGTTATAACAACTTATTTTTTAATTACATAGAGTTGTCAAAATAGATCTGAGATGGCAGAATATAGGATCAGCTGGCATGAAGATAGATTAATATAATTATTCAATTTAAACAACAGAAAAATGTGAATAAAATGAACAGAATCTCAAAGACCTATATGATACCATCAAATACACCCCTTTGTCCACAATAGGCATCCCAGACAAAGAGGAAAAAAATAATAAAGGTGATAAATATTATTTCAAGATTCAATGCCCCAAAACTTTCAAAATTGGATAAGAGATATAAATCTACAAATCCAAACTTTAAGAAGCTCAACAAATTCCAAATAAGATTTATATAAATATGATTTAGACCCTTATCTCAAACTATGGATAGCAAAATGAATCAAATAACTAAATATAAGAGATAAAAGTTGAAACCTTCCAAAGAAAACATAGGAGAAGCACTTCTTGACCATAAACCAGGCAAAGAGTTTTAAATAAGACATCAAAATAATGGTCAATAATAAAAAATGACAAGATGAACTACATCAAAACTAGAAACATTTGTGATTCAAAACACACCATAAACAAAGAGAAAAGAGAAGCCACTGACCTGCAGAAGTATTTTTTTTAAGTTATATCTACCCAGGTGCAGTGGTGCACACCTGTAATCATAGTGGCTGGGGAGACTGAGTCAGGAGGATTGTGAGTTCAAAGCCAGCCTCAGCAACTTAATAAGGCTCTAAGTAACTCAGTGAGACCCTATCTTCAAATAAAATTTAAAAAGAGATGGGGATAGGCTCAGTAATTAAGTGCCACTGAATTTAATTCTTGGTACCAAAAAAATGTTATATCTAAGACAGAACATGTATCAAGAATACATAAAGAATGCTATAAAGCAATAAAAAATCTAATTTTCAAATGAGCAAAAATTTCAATTTGCATTTCATCAAAGAAAATATAAGAATAATCAATAACCCTAACAAAAGATATTTGGCATAAATACTTATTAGGGAAATGCAAATCACAACTAAAATATCACACAGTTTCCAGAATCCATTGGTGCTGAAACTGTCAAGAAATAAGAAATCTAATTCAATGCTGATTTGAATGTAAAATGGAACAACCATTTTGGAATACAGTGACAGTTTCTTTAAAATATTAACCATAGACCAACATGAAGCTGACTATCTCCTCCCAGCCTCTGGTGGCCAGAAACTAATTGAAGTGGGTGATGAATGCAAACTTTGTATTTTTTTATGAGAAGGATATAGCCACAGAAGTTGCTGCTGATGCTCTGGGTAAGGAATGGAAGAGTTATGTGATCCAAATTAGTGACAGAAATTACAACAGACAAATTCTACCCATGAAGCAGGGTGTCTTGTCCCATGACCATGTTCACCTGTACTAAGAAAGGGACATTCCTTTTATAAACTATGGAAATCTGCAGAATCTGTTCAAGGTTGCATTGTGGATGCCAATCTGAGTGTTTTCGACCTAGTTATTGTAAAAAGAGATGAATATTCCTGGGTTTGCAGTCTACTGTGCCTTGTAGACTGGAACCCCCAAAAGCTAGTAGAATCCACAAACTTTTCAATCTCTCTAAGGAAGATGCTATTCACCAACATATTGTCAGAAAACCTTTAGCAAGGAAGGTAAAAAAAAAAAAAACCCAGGACCACAATAGAATGAATTGCACATAACTTTCTTATGTTCACATGTGAATACACCACCAGTGAAACTTCAAATCATGTACAACCACAAGAATTGGATCCTAATTAGAATAAGTTATACTCTATGTATGTATAGTATATCAAAATACACTCTACTATCATGTGTGCCTAAAAAGAACAAATGAAATAAAATAATCTAATTTAATTAAAAAGAAAAGAACCAAAAATCCAAAGATTTAGTCCCTTGGTTCTCCACATGTCCTGCAACACAAGTGCCCAGCCCAGCGTCTTGCTCTGAATAAACAGAATACTAACAAGGATAAGAAAGAGACTGTAGAATATGCCAAACTTTTGACCAAGAGAATGAAAGAAGCTAAAGGAAAATTCCAGGAACAGATCACCAAAAGACACAGGCTTCTGAGTCCAGTCAAAAATAAAAAAATTTAAGAATAAGAATAAGAATAAATACATTCAGACCACTAAAAACATTAACTATAAACTTATCATATGACCCAGCAATTCCATTGCTAAGAATACCTAAGAAAAAAACTTAAATGTGAAATTAAAAATATTAACCATCTTAAATATTAACATTCATAGCAGCATCATTCATAATTAATCAAAACTGGAAATATTCCAAATGCCCTCATGTGAAAAATAATAAATAAAATGTAGCATATGATGAATGGGATACAAAGTAATAAAAAGAAATAGATATCAAAAATAGGATGTTAAAATTTCTGAACATTTTACCTAATTTCAACTCTTACATTCTCATTTTGCTTAGCAGAAAATTCAAGCACAAGGATGGTGAAAATGTAACTCTCTAGAATGTTAGATAGTGCTGATTTCCAGGCAGCCTGGTTCTGGAATAAACACTATTCAATCTGTGTTATTACACCTCTTATTACAAAAACAGGAAAATGGTAAGTGTAAAACTCTTCTCAAAAGTGAGAACTGGCTCTGTTGAATGTGTTAAAAACTATTGAATTGTACATTTTAAGGTATTAAACTTCTGTCTATGTGAGCTATAGCTCAACAAAGTTACTACTTAAAAAATTTAAAAATAGTATATTAACTAAAAGAAGCTAGTCACAGAAGATATTGCATGTTCCATTTATATGATACATAGAGATAAAGTAAATGTATAAAGGCCAGAAATAAATTGTTTTTGCCTATTCTGAGAGTGGAAGTGAAGATTAACTACAAATAAGTAAAAAGGATCTTTATGGTCCAATAAAATTGTTCTAAAATTGAATTGGATAATGGTTACCTAGTTATATAAATTTACTAAAAAAATTGTTGAATCATGCACTTAAAATGAATGAATTCTGTAGCATATAAATTAAATTTTCCATGAAGCTATAAAAAATAGATAACTTTCCCCTCTAATTTTGCACTACTTCTGCAGCTCCCATGATTTGTTCAATAATTGATTCACTATTTCTCAAAAGTGTATGGGAGACAAATAAAGGTTTCTGATATTTGGAATAACTAAGTTCACATCTAAAGTAAAAAGTAAACCTAAATTTTTCTTTACTTGAAAAAAATATCAAAGCACAGAATGACTGATCACACCAAACTATTTAACTTCCCTGTAACATTTTCCACAAATCATGATAATTTACCATTGGGAAAATGGTGAGCACAGAAAACCTGGCTTCTTCGAGAAGCAATTATAGATTATATCCAATCCTATTCTACAGTCCTGGTA
The DNA here is from genome assembly GCF_021218885.2 of Marmota monax. NCBI lineage: Eukaryota > Metazoa > Chordata > Mammalia > Rodentia > Sciuridae > Marmota > Marmota monax. The sequence goes on from NW_026693777.1 coordinate 35,237,056, forward strand.
ATTGGCATCCTTCCTAATCATCTGAATTATTTACAATCATTTTTCTTAATAAACAGTGGCAATTCAAAAGAGGGTGCTAATCTTTGTGTGCATCTCCATCTCTTGAATTTTTCCTTGAGTAACTCCTGAACAGGGACAGAGGAAATCTGCTCTTCAACTCTCTGGCAACTGGTTACTTTGCTACCTCTCCTCTTAATTCTTTTCATTCCTAAATATCCTTTCCCTTTCTATTTCCAGTTCCCTTTTGCTAGTGCCTCCTATTTAAATCAGACATAGTTAGGTGGTAGGTAGATTGATAGATGGTAGATAGATAGATACTATAATACATATGTATATGTGTATATCCTTGTGCTCTTATTTTCATAATTTCAACTCTATTATGAGATTATTATCTCTTCAAAGATCCATTATTTTTATTAAGTTGAAATATGAAGTCATTTTTTCATCCTTTTCTCTGAAACTACTATCATAGATATAGAAAATGATATCTAAGTCTTAACTTTTTTATCCTGAGTACAATCTGACAGACCAAGCTATCTCTACATTCTGGACAGAATTGAATCACCCAGTGTTTCATGCCTAAAGGAAAGAGAAACAGTAAGAAACCACATCCCTGAGTGCCCTCTTGATGTCTCCCCCTCCATAGAGGGGAGGAAGAAAACAAGCCAAGTTAAGGAAACAGAGTAAGCCTGGGCCGGAAAATCCAGGTACATATTATTTTGAAGGACACTGTCTTTCTCTTGTGCACACTGGGAATTAAGGCAAGTTAGTATTGTCTGTGGAAAGCTACTTTCTTGCACGTGATCTATGACAGCTGCTCCTGGGGATGTTGGTCATATAAGCAGACTAAGTAAGCTAATGCTGAGTATGTCACTGCTTCTGCAATCAAATAAACTCTTCCAAATTGTAAGGACCTGGGCTATCTCAGGGGTTATCTGGTTGGGCAATACTGTGATAGACAAAGTTCAAGTTTTTTAAACAGTCACAAACCTTCTTTGGATTATTGAGATGCTGGTGTTCTTCCATTCCATACTTACTTAGCACAAATGTTAGAACTATTGTGTGATTTAGTAAAAAGGAAAGCCTGATGGGACTGGGAACATCAACACCTCAAGGCCTTTTCTCAAGCAAAATTAGCTGTGGATCAATTTCAAGCCTTGGGCATATTAGTCCAGGAGCACCTAAGAATTGGATGTTGTTAGCTGCCCTGATAGGTTTGAGTGGGTCCCCTTGCAACATCAGGGTGATAAACAAGTTCCCTTAGGAACATAGTTATAGCTATGGAAGGGGACAAAGATATGAAGACATTTGGAAACAATTGCCACCTTTGGAACTGACTGGGCATTGCGTAGCAAAACACAGCCATGTTTCCCCACCAGATAATCAGGAAGCAGATGATCTAACTAAAGTTAAATGGCTGGGAGACGTGTATGCTGAAGATGTAACTGCTTGGTTACATGGGAAGACACATCACAAAAAAGCTCTCTGGCCCACAGCAAAGCAAGGGGAGCTCCAATACACTCAGACATTGTGTGTGTGTGTGTGTGTGTGCCTGCACACACCTCTTACTCTGCCTGTTACTTGAAGCAGCCATGGGCAATGCCTTTTGTAGATAGCTCAGAGAGAGCAACTTGCACAATGGTAACAGGTTGACTTCATAGTACCCTTTCCCCTACCAGAAGGCTGCAAGTTTTCTTCAAATGCTTGGTACTATGTGTGGCATTCCTATGGACAAAAGAACATGATATGGAAACACACTCTACTGGCCACATGGTAGAAAAATGGCCAAAATTTTGAATATACATTGGCACTTCCCTTGCCATATAACTACAGATATATTAACTGCATGAATAAATGGCCCACTATAACAAAAACTAAGCGTGGAAGGTATATCCTTAGCAGCGTGAAGCTCATAAGGAACATCAATGAACATGACTGCAGCACTTGCCCTAGTGCCTGTCTGATGTTGATACAAGAACCTGATGACATCACTTGGATACAAATGATGAAAGACCCTTGTTCTCCACAAATGTGAATTTAGGATAATTTGCTGTTACTGTTGCCATAGTACCAGCCACAAGTGGGCCAGACAATCTATTAACCATGAGAATGACAAATAGGTCTTTAACAGTGTGGGTTCCTAGTCCATGGGCAAAGGGACAAGGACAAAACATAGAAATGAGAAAAAAAAGTACTAATCCGGGCCTATTAATCTCTAAAGGGGAATGCATCATTTCATCATGATCTGTAACAACCTCACTGTTATACTTTTATTTGCCAAAACCACAGGGACCACTTAGACAAGACATATGGGATTGCAAACCTGGGGTTGAGCTATAGGCTGGTACTATTCTCAGAATTATCAGGTTCCTTATATATTATTGGATAAGCATGACTGGCCTGTATCAATACCAGTTAAAAATATTTTAATACCTGTTAAAAATATCCTTAAAGCTGATCTATTTGCAGAATTAGCCAACACCATTGCAGAGGTGCAAAATAGAACAACAGATTGCTGGGCATACAACAAGCTGCCTCTGTCCTCCTCCTCTGGTCTCCCATGGCATTTTCAACCAGCCACCTGGGTGCAATGGATGTGATGTTAAAGTAGAGAAACACCCACCACTCACAGACACAGATGAATGTCTACCCTATGGAATTGAATGTAAATTTACTTTCTCTTATATACAGGCATCAAATATCATATCTTCCACTTTGTTCTGAAACAAATGACTATAGCTAAGCCTGTGTGTGCTGTGATACACTGTGTTTGACAGCTTGAGGTAGCTCAGTTCAACACAGGTGTAAATGAGAAGGAAAGTTCCTCTCTGCATAGAATTAAATAATGGCAGTAACACCTCTCTATACTCTGTATAAATAGGCTGGTCCCCTGTTAATGTAATTTACTCCTTAGGATGGCACAGTCAAACAGCAAGTATAGAAGCATATTCATCCCCTTGGGGGTGGTTATGGGAAAAGTGGTGCCCATGAGTGGCCATACTTGCTTTATAACTGGATTGGTCTTTCTAAAGACCTTATATACCAGCTTGCATACTTCTCACACGGTCTACAACCCCTACTAATTGGGACCTTGTAAAAAATTAGGCACAGAGAATTCAAACTGCCTGGGAACTTTACTCACTTGGCCATACTTTGTCAAAGAGATAAAATAAGAAAGTAACAAGTAAAAAGTTATTATGCTTTAATTACTATAAAGAATATACAAGATATAACAATAGCTCATTGATTTTATTTACTCTGCTTGGGTCTTTAATGAATATTTCAGAGAAAGTAACATTTGATTTCTTGAGGGATAAAAGGAAAAGGGAAGAAACATCTACACCAGTTTTGCTGATGTCATTCAAATACTCATCAGACATCAGAAATAACTTATATTTTCCCATTTATGGACGAATAAATACAATCAGTATCATTTGAATCTTTTTTATACTTTTAAATGTGGTTTATTTATTCATGGAAAATACTCAATTATGAGAACATTTATCTAAGTCTAGCAAAGACAGGATAAACAGAACACAAATATGTTTATCTTTAATATTGAGCATTATAATCTTATTTAAAATATAAATACATAGTGAATAAGTTTTTAAAAAAATTTATAGTCCAGAATTACACATTTGTTTTCAACTTAGCTGTTTGTACTTCATCTTTGCCTGTATTATTCCTTACTGACCCTAAGGTATTAATTGCTTGCAGTAAACCTTCTTCACCTATTTTCCTCCCTGGTTGTTCACCAAAGTGCTAGGGTGTACCTCCATCCTGTTCTAACATTTACAGATACTAAAAGGAGAAGTAGTTTATGAACCAACAGGGGAAATTTGACTATTCAAATCACAGCAATAATCTTATCTACAGATAAAATAATATTTTATAAAATGCAAACATAATACTTTGCCCAATCTTCTATTTTAACTCAGAAAAAGAAAGAAGATGGAATTCTATCTAGTGTAGGGACATGGCATTGTGGATCTTAAAGGAAACCACCTGAGTACATCTGGGCTCACACTGACCTGGGATGAGGAATTAGTCATCTGATCAGTGGGAAACTAACTTTCATGGACCATATTTTCTATAGATAGAGAAGTCTTGTTAAAGGCCAGTGTTCATACATAGCATGCCATCATGGCCTTACTTCTACTTCCCATATCCATATTTTCTGATAAAAAAGGTAAAGCTTGGTCCTTTGCCCACATGTGGAAGGAGGCTTTGTTTTCTTTTCAACTGCATTAGTACAATGTATTAAAAGCTTTCTTGTATTCAAGATAAAATTTTGTTTCTTTATTTTCTAAATTAAGGTAGTTGTTTATGGATGAAGTAACATTTTAAAAACCATAAATATTAAATATGCCAATATATTTTGCTTTATCATTTATACAGAGTGAATCTCTGTATAGTAACTGAACATTATAAGGAAGTTTTTTATTATATGATGAGACAACTCATTGTTCACTATTGCTTTAAAAGTCTACGAGTTCTCATGGTAAAAGACTGAACTAAGGGGAAAAGGAGACTTACATACTTTTTCCAGAACCTTAATGTTACCTCTTGTGCTGTAAAAATTGTCATATGATACTAAACTCCCACAAAAGTAAAATCTTCCTTCACTTGTAGACAAATATTTGTTGTATTTTTGAAAAATAAAGAATGCAGTTAACCAAAAATAATATTATTGCAGGTTCTTACTTTGATTACTACAAAAAATACAAAAGTGATTTATATTTTTTAGCTTATGTCACTTCTACCCTAAGAGTCTTTTGAAACCAGAAATTGTGTCTTTCTCATTTCTATCTCTAGTGCCAATCCCTGCATATTAAGTGTTTTCTTTTTTATTATTAGTTGTTCAAAACATTACAAAGCTCTTGACATATCATATTTCATACATTTGATTCAAGCAGATTATGAACTCCCATTTTTACCCCGTATATATATTGCAGATTCACATCGGTTCCACATCCACTTTTTTACATACTGCCATACTAGTGTCTATTGTATTCTGCTGCCCTTCCTATCCTCTACTATGCCCCCTCCCCTCCCCTCCCATCTTTTCTCTCTACCCCATCTACTGTAATTCATTTCTCTCTCTTGTTTTTTCACCTTTCCCCTCACTTCCTCTTATATGTAATTTTGTATAACAATGAGGGTCTCCTTTCTTTACCATGCAATTTCCCTTCTCTCTCTCTTTCCCTACCCCCTCTCGACCCTGTTTAATGGTGATCTTCTTCTCATGTTCTTCCTCCCTATTCTATTCTTAGTTGCTCTCATATCAAAGATGACATTTGGCATTCGTTTTTTAGGGATTGGCTAGCTTCACTTAGCATAATCTGTTCTACTGCCATCCATTTCCCAGCAAATTCCATGATTTTGTCATTTTTTAGTGCAGAGTAATACTCCATTGTGTATAAATGCCACATTTTTTTATCCATTCATCCATTGAAGGGCATCTAGGTTGGTTCCACAGTCTAGCTATTGTGAATTGTGCTGCTATGAAAATCAATGTAGCAGTATCCCTATAGTACGCTCTTTTAAGATCTTCAGGGAATAGTCCGAGAAGGGCAATAGCTGGGTCAAATGGTGGTTCCATTCCCAGCTTTCCCAGGAATCTCCATGCTGCTTTCCAAATTGGCCGCACCAATTTGCAGTCCCACCAGCAATGTACAAGTGTACCCTTTTCCCCACATCCTCGCCAGCATTTGTTGTTGTTTGACTTCATAATGGCTGCCAATCTCACTGGAGTAAGATGGTATCTTAGGGTGGTTTTGATTTGCATTTCTCTGACTGCTAGAGATGGTGAGCATTTTTTCATGTACTTGTTGATTGATTGTATGTCCTCTTCTGAGAAGTGTCTGTTCAGGTCCTTGGCCCATTTGTTGATTGGGTTATTTGTTTTCTTATTGTTTAATTTTTTGAGTTCTTTGTATACTCTGGATATTAGGGCTCTATCTGAAGTGTGAGGAGTAAAAATTTGTTCCCAGGATGTAGGCTCCCTATTTACCTCTCTTATTGTTTCTCTTGCTGAGAAAAAACTTTTTAGTTTGAGTAAGTCCCATTTGTTGATTCTTGTTTTTAACTCTTGTGCTATGGTTGTCCTATTAAGGAATTTGGAGCCCGACACCACAGTATGTAGATCGGAGCCAACTTTTTCTTCTATCAGACACAGAGTCTCTGATTTGATATCAAGCTCCTTGATCCATTTTGAGTTAACTTTTGTGCATAGTGAGAGAAAGGGATTCAGTTTCATTTTGTTGCATATGGATTTCCAGTTTTCCCAGCACCATTTGTTGAAGATGCTATCCTTCCTCCATTGCATGCTTTTAGCCCCTTTATCAAATATAAGATACTTGTAACTTTGTGGATTAGTCTCTGTGTCCTCTATTCTGTACCATTGGTCCACCCACCTGTTTTGGGACCAGTACCATGCTGTTTTTGTTACTATTGCTCTGTAGTATAGTTTGAAATCTGGTATCGCTATGCCGCCTGATTCACACTTCCTGCTTAGAGTTGCTTTTGCTATTCTGGGTCTTTTATTTTTCCATATGAATTTCATGATTGCTTTCTCTATTTCTACAAGAAATGCCATTGGGATTTTGATTGACATTGCATTAAACCTATAGAGAACTTTTGGTAATATCGCCATTTTGATGATGTTAGTTCTGCCTATCCATGAACAGGGTATATTTTTCCATCTTCTAAGATCCTCTTCTATTTCTCTCTTTAGGGTTCTGTAGTTTTCATTGTATAAATCTTTCAACTCTTTTGTTAGGTCGATTCCCAAGTATTTTTTTTTTTTTTGAGGATATTGTGAATGGGGTGGTTTTCCTCATTTCCAGTTCGGAAGATTTGTCACTGATATACAGAAATGCCTTTGATTTATGCGTGTTGATTTTATATCCTGCCACTTTGCTGAATTCATTTATTAGTTCTAGTAGTTTCTTTGTAGACCCTTTTGGGTCTTCTAGGTATAGAATGATGTCTTCCGCAAATAGTGATAATTTAAGTTCTTCTTTTCCTATTTTTATGCCTTTAATTTCTTTCGTCTGTCTAATTGCTCTGGCTAGTGTTTTGAGAACTATATTGAATAGAAGTGGTGATAGAGGGCATCCCTGTCTTGTTCCAGATTTTAGAGGGAATGCCTTCAATTTTTCTCCATTCAGAATGATGCTAGCCTGAGGCTTAGCATAGATAGCTTTTCCAATGTTGAGGTAAGTTCCTGTTATCCCTAGTTTATCTAATGTTTTGAACATAAAGGGATGCTGTATTTTGTCGAATGCTTTTTCTGCATCTATCGAGATGATCATATGGTTCTTATCTTTAAGTCTATTGATGTGGTGAATAACATTTATTGATTTCCGTATATTGAACCACCCTTGCATCCCAGGGATGAATCCTACTTGATCATGGTGCACAATTTTTTTGATGTGTTTTTGTATCCGATTCACCAGAATTTTATTGAGGATTTTTGCATCTAGGTTCATTAGAGATATTGGTCTGTAGTTTTCGTTCTTTGAGGTGTCTTTGTCTGGTTTTGGATTCAGGGTGATGTTGGCCTCATAGAATGAATTTGGAAGAGCTCCCTCTTTTTCTATTTCCTGAAATAACTTGAAAAGTATTGGTATTAATTCTTATTTGAACGTTTTGTAGAACTCGGCTGTATACCCATCCAGGTCCTGGGCTTTTCTTGGTTGGTAGTCTTTTGTTTGCTTCTTCTATTTCATCCATTGTTATTGGTCTGTTCAAATTGTGTGTATCCTCCTGACTCAGTCTGGGCAAATCGTATGACTTAAGAAATTTATCGATGTCTTCACTATCTTCTATTTTATAGGAATATAGGGTTTCAAAATAATTTCTAATTGTCTTCTGTATTTCTGTAGTGATATTGCCTTTTTCGTCCCATATGTTAGTAATTTGAGTTCTCTCTCTTCTTCTCTTTGTTAGCATGGCTAAGGGTCTGTCGATCTTATTTATTTTTTCGAAGAACCAACTTTTAGCTTTGTCAATTTTTTCAATGGTTTCTTTTGTTTCAATTTCGTTGATTTCCACTCTGATTTTAATTATTTCTTGCCTTCTGCTACATTTGCTGTTGTTTTGCTCTTCCTTTTCTAGGGCTTTGAGATGAAGTGTGAGCTCATTTATTTGTTGTTTTTTTCTTTTTTTGAGGAATGAACTCCAGGCGATGAATTGCCCTCTTAAAACTGCTTTCATTGTGTCCCATAGATTCTGATATGTTGTTTCTGTATTTTCATTTATCTCTAAGAATTTTTTGATTTCCTCCTTTGTGTCTTCTGTAACCCATTGATCATTCAGTAACATATTGTTCATTTTCCATGTGATGTAGGATTTTTCCTTCCTTCTTTTATCATTGATTTCCAGTTTCATTCCATTATGATCAGATAAAATGCATGTATTATCTCCACCCCTTTATATTTACTGAGGGTTGCCCTATGGCATAATATATGGTCTATTTTTGAGAAGGATCCATGTGCTACAGAGAAAAAAGTATATCCACTTGATGATGGTTGATATATTCTATATATGTCAGTTAAGTCTAGGTTATTGATTGTGATATTGAGTTCTATAGTTTCTTTATTCAACTTTTGTTTGGAGGATCTGTCCAATGGTGAGAGAGGTGTGTTGAAGTCATCCATAATTATTGTGTTGTGGTCTATTTGATTCTTGAACTTGAGGAGAGTTTGTTTTATGAACGTCGCAGCACCCTTATTTGGTGCATAAATATTGAGAATTGTTATGTCTTGTTGGTGAATGGTTCCTTTTATCAGTATATAATGTCCTTCCTTATCCCTTTTGATTAACTTAGTCTTGAAGTTGATTTTATTCAATATGAGGATGGCCACCCCTGCTTGCTTACGAGGACCGTGTGCATGGTATATTTTTTCCCAACCTTTCACCTTCAGCCTGTGTATGTCTTTTCCAATCAGATGTGTCTCCTGGAGGCAGCATATTGTTGGATTTGTTTTTTTAATCCATGTTACCATCCTATGTCACTTTATTGGAGAGTTTAAGCCATTAACGTTTAGAGTTACTATTGATATATGGTTTGTACTTCCAGCCATTTTGATTATTTATCTTTTTTTTTTTTAATTTGGTTTGTTTCTCCATGATTAGCTTCCCCCCCCCCGCCCTCTGGCTTTTCTTTTTCTTTTTTCCCACTTTTGGTTTTGGTTATTGTTTTTCATTTCTTCCTCGTGTAGTGTTTTGCTCAAGATGCTTTGCAGTGCTGGTTTTCTGGCTGCAAATTCTTTTAACTTTTGTTTATCATGAAAGATTTTTATTTCATTGTTGTACCTGAAGCTTAATTTTGCTGGATACAAAATTCTTGGTTGGCATCCATTGTCTTTCAGTGTTTGAGATACGTTGTTCCAGGATCTTCTCGCTTTCAGCGTCTGTGATGAAAAATCCGTTGTTAACCTTATTGGTTTACCCCTGAATGTAATCTGCCTCCTTTCTCTTGTAGCTTTTAATATTTTCTCTTTGTTCTGTATATTGGATATCTTCATAACAATGTGTCTTGGCGTTGGTTTACTGTGATTTTGTATGCTCGGTGTCCTGTATGCATCTACAATTTGTACATCCGTTTCCTTTTATATTTCTTGAAAGTTTTCTATAATTATTTCATTCAGCAGGTTGCTCATTCCCTTGGTTTGAACCTCTATGCCTTCCTCTATCCCGATGACTCTTAAGTTTGTTTTTTTTTTATGTTATCCCATATCTCTTCGATGTTTTTCTCGTGATTTTTTACCAGCCTTTCTGAGTTGGCTAGACTCTTTTCACGATGATATATTTTGTCTTCATTATCTGATGTTCTGGCTTCTACTTGCTCCACTCTGTTAGTGATACTCTCATTTGAGTTTTTAATTTGGTTTATAGTTTCCTTCATTTCTAGAATTATTGTTTGATTTTTTTAATAATCTCTATCTCCTGATAAAGATGCTTATTTTCTTCTTTTATCTGTTTATGTAATTCATTTTCAATGTGTTCTTTCATTGCTTGAATTTGCTGTCTCATATCCTCTTTAACATTCCATTCCATCTGTCTAAGGTATTCCTTGAGTTCTTTATTTGACCATTTTTCTGATGCCTCTAGGTCCTCCTGAATATTTAGGCTGTCCTGATTGTTTGTACACCTTTTCTTCCTTGCTTTTTCATGCTGCTCATGTTACTTCTTGTTCTGTTTGACTGCTGAGTTACTGTTTACTCCTATAAATTTATTTGATGCTTGGGAGGAAAGGTATTAGAAGGGAAGGGAAGAAGTCACTAAAGAGAATGAGAGTAAACAGGTACAATTCAAGGAAGGGGAATAAGGAAATTGAAAAGAAATGAAAAGACAAAAGAAAAAAAATAGAAAAGAAACAAAGAAAAAAAATCAAAAAAATAAAAATAAAAATAAAAAAATAATAAAGAATATTAAAAATAAAATTTAAAAATTTAAAAAATTTAAAAAATTAAAATGAAAAAAAAAACAAATTAAAAATTTAATAAATGCAGTCTTAGAGTTTGATTAACTTCTCTTCCAGTAGGTGGAGCTGTGCCCACCGGGCCAAGCTTCTCCTCTCAATACGCGGGAACCAATCACTGTGCAGCAGCTCCTCCTCCCAGACTGGGCGGGTCTCCAATCCTGAGTGCCTAGGGCCTTTTCTTGTGTCTAGTTACTTCCCCACTTTTCTTCAAGCCAGGCCCCGCTCACCGGTGACGCTCACCACAATACTGGCTACACACCAGGTCTGCTGCTCCCGGGAGCCCTATTTTCTTGAACGACTGGGCACACTCTCCCCGTTTGCCATTCCCTCAGACCCTAAGTTTGTGGAGCTTGGGGCTGAGAACCCTCAGCGTATTTTGCTTGCCCTCCGGTAGCCACGCCCCCGGTAGCTGGTGCAAGAGACCTCTGTTGTCAGCACTGGTGGGAGCGGTAGCCGGGGGTCCCTCGCCGCAGGTCCCATGCCACTCCTGATTCCCTCGGTCTTACTGTCGTGCTCAAGGGAGAGCTGGGAGGGGCCCTTAAGGTTTACCAGCTGTGTGGAGAGGGAAGGCTAGGGGGTTACACACCTGTCGCAGCCGGTTTCAATGAAGTTATCTCCTCCGCCGCATTCTGGTGATGTCAGTTCTCTGCCATGGTGGTATCCCATGCAAATGTTGACAGTTCGTTCCCTTTGCCGGGTGACCAATGCAATGGGTGGGTCCTGACTGGCTCTCCCAAGCCCCATCTCAATCCTGTGGCCACTGTCTATGAAGGCTCGGTTGGTATTAACCTCCGCAGGTTCAGAAGGGCCGACCAGTTGTTTCAGCGGGATCATTTAGTGCTGAGTCACAGCGGTTTGTCTGTGAGATGCAGGCGAATGGGAGCTTGAATTCAGCCGATCCGGGCTCGGTGTGTGTTCTGAGAGGCACAGACTGTTCGCCCCAGATCCACGTCAGCTCAGAATTGCCTCTCATTTTGTATCTTGTCCCAGTTAATACAGCTCCTAGTGGCAGAATGGAATGGTAGCCAAATATTTGATATTTAGGTAGATGGATCTGAAAACAGTATAGAATAGACAGAACTTAGGTAAGATAGCTGATAGACCATTCAGAAGGCTTTTGGCCATCCACGTTAAAAAGTACTTAAACATAGAGTAAGAATTGATAGTGAAAATAGAAGGAAACAAACATAATATATATTCAGGAGATATAATTATCCACCCAAGAGGACAAAGGGTGCAACATAAATTCCTGAATTGGGCAATCTAAGACAATGGTCTTGCAATTTCTTAAGGAATTTAAACAGATGATAGAATACTATCAGCCATGCGCATTCTAACATTGTACATCCATGTGGGGTGTCTATTTATGTGCTCTAGTACAGATTTGGATATATTAGAGGACTTCAGGGATACAGATAAAGATACAGAAGTATTCAACAAATAAGGAGCACATTTAACAATAAAGCATACTAGAAATGAAAAAACTATTTAGAAAAGACTTCTGAGTTTCTTCAACAATCAAGGTTAAATAGGAGAAAATGAATCTGTATTTGAAAGATAAATTCATTGATGTAGATGAAAAATTAAAAAGTGCTGCTGTAAGAATATTGCAAATATAGCTGTAAGCAGCACTATCTTATGTACAATCTTATAAGCAAATTGAAAAAAAAATTTTCTCAAGTTAGAGATTTCAGAAGGTACACCTTTTTTGACTTCAGTGAGACTTCTGAAACCTAAGGTTCTCTTGCTATCTTTTCACATTATCATCTTTAACACAGGGCTCTTAGAGTTCATGGTTGTTACACCATTAGACATCACATTAATACGGGTGCAGGAATAAATGGGCCAGGAAAAGACTCTTCTTCAAATGGCACTTCTTAAAGAATCTAAATAAGAAATCCTTCACAAAATACATTATTCTATATCTCCTGAATACTGTCTAGGCTATATGCTTTTCTTAAACTAATCCATGACCACATGAAATTATTTTTTCATGTTTCATCCTGGGATTAAGATAAGTCTCTACCCCAAACTGAGAGCTCTCTACCAAATGCCTAAACAGATAGGTATTCTATTAATTGGAAATGGTGATGAAAAGGTTATGGGATACACAACATAGCAGCCAATGGCAGAAGAAATTTCCATATTAAAAAAAAATGATCAACAATATCAAATCTGGGACCCAGCATGGAGCACAGGCAGGCTCAAGACAGCCCTGCCAACACCCACTGAGACCTGCACTGGGTCTGGAGACAGCTAACAGCCACAACACAGCATGCCACCGAGCTGCATCTTTGAACAAGTCGCTCAACACCCAGCCCCACCCAAACCGATACCTCATCTCTGAAAGCAGCTGCCTCCATATTGGGACACCTTTGTCGCCATCTTTAGTGGGCAACTCTGTAAGGATGGCCCTAGCCTAACTGTAAGGATGGTCTTAGCCTAAGCAACTCCATTTTAACTCCATTCAGTCCCACCAGGCACAAGTCTACAGAGCCCACCAGGCACAAGTCTACAGAGCCCACCAGGCACAAGTCTACAGAGCCCTCAATATGTCAATCAGGCATAGACTAATAAAAACAAGTCACTTTCCACAACCCTGATAAGAGTCAGGGTGAAGTCACATGTCATTTGCCTTCACCCTGATAAGAGTCAGAGTTATAATATCAGGGCAGAGACCATCAGAACATATATCCTCTGTAAGATGTAAGATGTCACTAAGAAACCTGGTAACAGCTAAGAGAGACCTAAAGGGCGAGCAGAAGTCCAAAATGTAGTATAAATGATGGAGCAAATGAACAGACATTACAACCAGCTGATACTGATGCACTCATGCTGGAGAGCCTGATGAGAACCTAGACTGACACCCCAATTCTCCTCATCATCTGCCTTCTCCTCTGCATCATGCTCACCACTCTCAGACTCTACAGCAGCCTCTTAACTATGGTGAGAATGGCAATGTCTCCTTACAACCCTCCTCAACCTGCCATCAACTCCTCATCAGGAGAATCCTACATTGATTCCTGACCTGATCACTGCAGTCTGAGTGAATCTGCATCTGCTGGACTTAAGGTCTAAGACATGAGACTCTGAATCTGGCACTTGAACTTAGCATGCAGAGGTAATGTCTGTAATAAGTCTGTCATGATTAAGTGTGTTTACATTGCTTAGAATTAACTTAGAATTTTTTGCTTGGATTGAATATCTCCATTGCAGTGCCCAGCATTAAGGAGTGTCATTGTATTGATTAAGAACCTATAGAGTAAAATTGTCTTGAATGATTTGAGTAAATAAAAACACTGAAAAGGGCAGAAGTGCATGGACATTCTTTATTTCTTATCCTTGACTGCGTAAGTCTCACCTTTGCCCACCATGAACAAAATCCCAGCTTGGGACACTGGCTGGGCAGGAGAGATATTGGAACCCTACAGGGCTTTATAAGCCTATAGGGTAAAAATAGTAACGACTTGGATCCTCAGTGTTAGAAGGGAAAACACATGAACAACATGAAAAAAAATTAAGGAAAAACAGTGCCCCCACACAAATCAAGATGCCAAATTATTAGAATCCATGGCCAGCACAGCAGAAAAAATAACAAAGAAGGAGTTCAGGATGTACATAATTAAAATGTTCTCTGAATTAAAGGATGATGTAAGAGAGCAAATACAAGCAGCAAAAGACCATTTTAATAAAGAGCTCCATAAGAAAACACAGGAAGCAAGAAATTATTTAAATAAGGAGATAGAGGTTCTAAAAAAAACAGAAATCCTTGAAATGAAAGAAATAATAAACCAAATTAAAAGCATCACCAACAGATCATTTGGAATACAAAACCTCAGACAAAGAAGACAAAATATATAATGTTGAAAAGAATGTTGACCATACAGTGAAGATGGTAAGAACAATGAACAGAACATTTAAGAATTATGGGATAACATAAACAGAACAAATTTAAGAGTTTGTTGGATCAAGGATGGCATAAAGTTCCAAACCAAAGGAATGAAAAATCTACCCAATGAAATAATATCAGAAAAATTTCCAAACATAAAGAATGAATAGGAAAATCAAATACAAGAGACTTACAGGACACCAAATGTACAAAATCACAACAGGTCCACACCAAGGCATATTATAATGAGAATGCCTAGCATACAGAAAAAGAAGAATATCTTAAAAGCCATGAGAGAAAGAAATCAGATTACATATAGTAGGAAACCAATTAGAATATCTGCAGATCTTTCAAGCCAGACCCTGAAAGCTAGAAGATCCTGGAACAACATATACCAACCTCTGAAAGAAAATTGATGCCAATCAAGAATCTTATATCCAGCAAAATTAAGCTTTAGATTTTATGATGAAATAAAAATCTTCCATGATGAACAAAAGTTTTTTTAAAAAATTACACCTATAAACTTGCACTACAGAACATTCTTGGCAAAATATTCCATGAAGAGGAAATGAAAAACAATGAAAATCAGCAAAGGGAGGTATTACACGAAAATAAAAACTAAACAAAGGGAGAAACCAAGTCAGGTTAAATACCAAAAATAAACAAAAATGACTGGGAATACAAATCATGTTACTATAATAATAATAAATGTTAATGTCCTAAACTCACCAATCAAAAGATATATTCTGGCAGATTGAATTTAAAAGAACAAAAAGACCCAACAATGTGCTGCCTTGAAGAGACTTATCTCATAGGAAAAAACATCCACAGACAGAGGGTAGAAGGTTAGGAAAAAACATAACACTCACATGGAATTCAGAAACAAGCAAGGGTTTCAACCCTCATATCAGGTAAAGTAGACTTCAAGCCAAAGTTAATCAAAAAGGATAAAGAAGAACATTTCATACTGTTCAAGGGAACCATACACCAACAAGATATAACAGTTATAAATATATATGCTCGAAACAATGGAGTGTCTACATTCATCAAACTTTTCTCAAGTTTAAGAGTCAAATAGACCACAACATAATAATTCTGGGTGACTTTAACACAGCTCTTTCACCACTAGATAGATCTTCCAAACAAAAACTGAACAAATAAACTATAGAACTCAATAATACAATCAATAACTTAGAGTTAACTGACATATATAGAATATTTCATCCAAAAATGAACAAATACAATTTCTTCTCAGCAGCAAATGGATCCTTCTCTAAAATAGACCATATATTATGCCACAAAGCCACTCTTAGCAAATACAAACAAGTAGAGATATTACCCTGCATTTTATCAGATCATAATGGAATGAAGTTAGAAATCAATGATAAAATAAAAAATAGAGTTAACCAACAACTGGAGACTAAATAATATGCTACTGAATGAACAATGGGTTGCAAAGGCATCAAAAAGGAGATTTTAAAATTCATAGAGGTAAATGAGAACACTGACAAAACATATCAAAATCTCTGAGACACTATGAAGATGGTAGTAAAAGGAAAGTTCATTGCATGGAGTTCATTCCTTAAAAGAAGAAAAAGTCAACAAATAAATGAACTAACATTATATCTCAAAGCCCTACAAAAAGAAGAACGAATCAAAACCAAAAGCAGTAGAAGACAGGAAATAACTAAAATCAGAGCTGAAATCAATAAAATTGAAACAAAAGAAACAATTGCAAAAATTGACAAAACGAACAGTTGGTTCTTTGAAAAAATAAATAAAATTGATAAACTCTTAGCCATGTTAACAAAAAGAAGAGAGAAAAAACTCAAATTATTAACACCCATGATGAAAAAGGAAATATCACAACAGACACTAGAGAAATACAGAAGACAATTAGAAATTATGTTGAAAATTTGTACTCCAATAAAACAGAAAATATTGAAGGCATCAACAAGTCTCTTGAGTCATATGATTTGCCCAAACTGAATCAGGATGATATACACAAGTTAAACACATCAATTTCAAGCAATGAAATAGCCATGAGAAGCCTACCAATGAAAAAAGCCCAGGACCAGATGGATACACAGCTGAGTTCCACAAGACATTTTAAAAAGAACTAATACCAATACTCCTCGAGTTATTTTGTGAAATAGAAAAACAGGGAACACTTCCAAACTAATTCTATGAGGCCAATATCACCCTAATTTCAAAACCAGACAAAGACACATCAAAGAAAGAAAACTTCAGACCAATATCTCTAATAAACATAGATGAAAAATTCTCAATAAAATCCTGCCAAATCAAATTAAAAAAACATGTAAAAATAGTGCACCATTATAGAGTGGGGTTCATCCCAGGGAGGTTGGTACAACATATGGAAATCAATTTAATTGGAATTCATCACATTAATGGACTTAAAGATAAGAATGATTCGATGCAGAAAAAGCATTTGACAAAATACAGCATCCCTTCATGTTCAAAACACTAGAAAAACCTAGAAATAACAGAAATATATCTCAACGTTGTAAAAGCTATGTATACTAAGCCTCAGGCCAACATCACTTTAAATTGAGAAAAATTTAAAGCATTCCCTATAATAACTGGAACAAGACAGGAAGGCCCTCTTTCACCACTTCTATTTAACATAGTTCTTGATATCTAGCCAGAGCAATTAGACAGAAGAAAGAAATTAAAGGAATATGTATAGAAAAAGAAAAACTCTAATTAGCACTATTTGCTGATGACAAGATTCTATACATAGAAGACCCCCAAAAAAATCCACCAGAAAATTTCTAGAACTAATAAATGAATTCAGCAAAGTAGCAGGATATAAAGACAACACTCATAAAGCAAAGGCATTTCTGTACATTAGTGATAAACCCTCTGAAAGAGAAACTAGAAAAATTACCCCATTTACAATAGCTTCAAAAACATAAAATAAAATACTTGGAAGTCAACTTAACAAAAGGGGTGAAAGACCTCTACAATGAAAACTACAGAATGCTAAAGAAAGAAATTAAAGAAGACCTTAGAAGATGGAAAGATCTCTCTTGTTCTTGGATAGGCAGAATTAATATTGTCAAAATGACCATACAACCAAAAGCACTATACAGATTTAATGCAATTCCAATCAATATCCCAATGACATTCCTCATAGAAATAAAAAAAAAAGCAACCATTAAATTTATATGGAAAAAGGAGAGACCCAGAACAGCTATAGCAATCCTCAGCAAGAAGAGTGAAGTAGATGACATCACAATATCAGACCTTAAACTATAATACAGAGCAATTGTAACAAAAACAGCAATTGTAACAAAATAGACTTGTAGACCAAAGGTACAGAATAGAGGACACAGAGACAAACCCACACAAATACTGTTATCTTCTATTAGACAAAGGCACCAAAAACATATATTGGAGAAAAGATAGCCTCTTCAACAAAAATGGAAAAATGAAAATCCATATGCAACAAAATGAAATTAAACCCCTATCTCTCACCATGCACAAAACTCACTCAAAGTGGATTAAGGACCTAGGAATTAAACCAGAGACCCTGAGTCTAAGAAGAAAAAGTAGCCCCAATCTTCATCATGTGGGATTAGGCCCGGAATTCCTTAAGATTCCTATAGTACAAAAAATAAAATCAAGAATCAATAAATGGGATGGATTCAAACTAAAAAGCTTCTTCTCAGTAAAAGAAACAATCAGTGAGGTGAATATAGAGCCTACATTTTGGAAACAAATTTTTACCACATGCACATCAGATAGAGTACTAATCTCCAGGATATATAAAGAACTCAAAAATCTTAACACCAAAAAGACAAATAATCCAATCAATAAATTGGCCAAGTAACTGAACAGACACTTCTCAGAAGATGATATATAATCAACAAATATATGAAAAAAATCTTCAACATCTCTAGCAATTAGAGAAATGCAAACCAAAACTATTCTAAGATTCCATCTCACTCCAGTCAGAATGGCAGCTATTAAGAATACAAACAAAAATAAGTGTTGGTGAGGTTGTGGGGAAAAAAGACACACTCATATATATTTGTTGCTGGGACTGCAAATTGGTGAAACCAATATGGAAAGTAGTATGGAGATTCCTTGGAAAACTTGGGATGGAGCCACCATTTGGCCCAGCTATCCCACTCCTCAGTTTATACCCAAAGGACTTAAAAACAGCATATTACAGGGACACAGCCACATCGATGTTTATAGCAGCACAATTCACAATAGCCAAACCATGAAACCAATCTAGATGCCCTTCTGTAGATGAATGGATAAAGAAACTGTGGTATATGTAGACAATGGAATATTATTCATCATTAAAAGAGAATAAAATCATGGCATTTTCAGGTAAATGGATGGAGTTGGAGAATATAATGCTAAGTGAAGTAAGCCAATCCCCAAAACCAAATGCTGAATGTTTTCTCTAATATGAGGATGCTGATCCATAGTGGGGATGGTGAGGGAGCATGGGAGGAGTAGAGGTACTTTAGATAGGGCAAAGGGAAGGGAGCAGAAGGAAAAGGGGAATTGAGGTAGAAAAGATAATGAAATGAATAGGACATTACCCTAAGTACATGTATGAAAATACAAATGGTGTGACTCTACTTTGTCTACAACCAGAGACATGAAACATTCTGTTCTTTATGTGTAATATGAATTAAACTGCATCCTTCTGTCATATACAACAAATTAGAATAAATAAAATAAAAGACAATATGAAATTTAAAAAATTAGTAATTAAGAAGTATGACTGAAAAGTTATCATTGTATGCAATATCTTATATGTGATGATGCTGTATCCTCAATAACTTTTCCAAAATGATTTTCTGGAATAGAACCTAGGTTGTTTGGGTTTAATCAATAAATGTAATAAATCCTTTATTTGCCTTTAAGGATTTAAGGGTAGAATAAAATCAGAAGAAATTCCTATCCCACCCTCATTCTTTATATACTTGATTTTCAAAAGAGAGGAAATTCTCTGTGCATTGTGTCAGGCAAAGTGAAAAATCGATGGTGAAGAAGGAAAAAAAAGGTTAATTAATTAATCCAGATCCTTGAGGAGATCAACAGACTACTTGGAGGTGCTGACCTTGAAGAACACAGTGCCACGGTTAGCATCAGGGATTCTAAAGTCCTTCAGGTCAGGATCCTAGTCCTGGCTCTGCCACTTCATTCATCTGAGGCTCAGTTTCTTCTTTGGTAAAACAGGGATAATAAAACCAAATTCATCTTATGGATTCATTAGGACATTTAAAACAGATAATGTGCTTAACTCAATGTGTTAAATGTAGATAGGAGGCACAAAATGACAATGTTATTAAATTCTTCTCCCCCACCCTCAGTTTTACTATTGTGCCTAGGCTTACTTTGACCTTCTGGGCTCCAGTGATTCTGCCCTCTCAAATATCTGGGACTACAAACACATAACCACTCCACCTGGATTCCAATATTTTATTTTAATTCATCATTAATTAATCTATTAACTTAAAATGGTCAGAACACAACAGAACACAACAGACACTAGTATGGCAATATGTAAAAAAGTGGAAGTGTAACCGATGTGATTCTGCAATCTGTATACAGGGTAAAAATGGGAGTTCATAACCCACTTGAATCAAATGTATGAAATATGATATGTCAAGAACTATGTGATGTTTTGAACAACTAATAATAAAAATTTTAAAAAATGGTCATGATAACATGTAATATCATGTCATGAACCAAGTACCTGAGTTCCATTTAAATCTTAAATGTCCAAGGTAGGGAGCAATGGGATGTGTATACAAGCCTAGTGAAGTCAGAGACTATTAATGGGCTAAGATAGTGCAGGTAAGCAACTATACAATTACAGATGGTCAAGACTTATGAGAATTCAACTATAATTTTTTTTGATTCATGGTAGTGGAAAAGTGATATGAATTTACTAGAAACAACACTTCAATTTTTTTTTCATTTTTACTGGGCTAGCAATACATGGTATGATACTGTCTTCAGATACTGGGCAGTAGCAGGGAGCCACATATCCCAGCCAGCCATACAAACACAATGGAAAACAAGTGATACTTTACAGTATACTGTATTTCTAAACTACATGGTGTTTGATAGGTTGTGCATAGTAAGTGCATTTTCAACATGATATTTTCAACTTATAATGGCTTATCTGGAGATACCACATCATAAGTCAGGGGGCATCTGTAATATGAAAGTATTAACAATGGTATGATAGAAAAGATAGTATTTAGTTTGGTGGGAAAACACCAAGGGAAGTAGTGATAAAGAAAATTATTCTGAAATCCTTTAGAGAAAGAAAAATTACTTTAATTCTGAGATGAAAACAAAAGTACCCCCTTTGACTTCATCTGCAAAATTTTGTCACATTTTCCCCCTGACTATTCCTCCTTTACATGATAAATTTATTGCTGATTTTGTTTCTTCAATATTCTTCATTTTTCCATCCCCAAATATATCTAATTTAATTACCAGGCTAAATAGGTTATCTATGTCTGTTCCAATGATGCTTATGTGTTTTTTTTTAATTTTTTCTCCTCAGATCACTCAAAAATCCACTTTTCTGTCCCAATATCTGGGTTGACTAAATGATTCTATGATCACTGAACTCAGTTGTTCTAGAGAAACAAAGCTTTTTCTCATTTTTCTTTGTTCTTTTCTCTACTTATGGTTCATCCTAGGATACCTTTTCATTTGCTTTGGGTAATTTTTGACTCTCATTTAGAGTCCTGCATGTACTTCCTGCTGACCAACCTGTCCCTCACTGATGGGTGCCTTTCCTCTACTACTATCCCCCAAGAAATCATAACCGTTTCAAATGAATACAAAGTGATTTCTTTCCAAGGTCACATAACACAGACATGCTTCATCCATGTCTGGGGAGACATGAAGATGATGTAACTCATAGTCATGGCATTTGACAGATGGGTACCAATATGTAAGCCTCTCCGTTACTTGAAAATCATGAATCCTAAAATATGTTTCATTTGTAATCACTGGCTAGGTGAGAAGGGTGACCCAGTCTTTGCTTCAATTTGGTTTTGCTACAAGATTGCTTTTCTGTGTGCCTAATAAAATAGTTTTATTGTGATTTTTTTCAAGATCTTACAACTTTCATTCACAGATGGGGTCAAGTGTAAATTTGTTGTTGCAGCCAACAGTGGCTTCAGGACCATGGGCACCTTCATCCTGCTTCTCCTTTCCCATGTCTTTATTTTGCTCACTATCTGGGAATGTTCCTCGGGTAACTATGCAAAACTTTTGTCACTTTATTAGCTCACATCACACTGAATATTTTTGTTTTTCATTACGCACATAATTCTCTGTCTGGCCTTCTACCCCCACCCCCCCGCCATCACCTGATAAAAACTCATTTATTGTTTCCTTTGCTAACATAACCCAAAATAAGAGGCCTTATTCCATGTTTTGTTGACCATGTCTCTTTCAACAATGGCTATAGCTCAGCTCTTTTAATGAGAAAAGACCATGACCAAGAACTTATGAAAAGATCTCATCTCTGCCACTCACACCTCCTTCATTCATGAGTCCATCATGCAGGCACTGAAGTGAAAGAGTCAGATTATCAACCATGTAATCCAACACTCCTCCTGAAATAAAACAAGATGAGAAATATTAATAAGTAATTGTCATTCATCCTGCTTTTTTTCCAACTAATGTACCAATTATATAGCATATCAAATTGTAATTACCAATTATATAGCATATCAAATTGTAATTATTTTAAACGGCAATCCTTAGTTGTGCAGAAGTTTTAAAACTGCCCCACACATAAAAACTAATTATAAGAACAAATATTATGAACAAAAATCACTCTATAACTCCTAGCAAAGTTCTAGATTGATTGCTATTTTGCCTTTCTTAAACACATAAAATAGAAAAGTTAACTCATATGCTATGGAATGGAGAAAAGAAATATCACACTCAAAAATGAATCTAGCAATTAGGAAGGAAATTCTGTACTATTGAATGTATGCTCAACGGTGGGCCCTTAAATTATGCTCAATAAAGAAACAATGATTATAATAATAATGAACTCCTAGAAAGAGAGATAAATTTTGTCTCCTGAGTGAGGTATATTTTCAAAACAAAAGAGAATAAATTCATATACTGTGAAAGATAATTAACTTTTGAACAAATAAAAAGTTGGATTTTTTTACACAAACACAAATTGGATGTGTATATTCCAAAGTAAATTAATTGGCCCAAAATATTTGAAATTTCATCATGAAATACCTTTTTAAAATTATGAAAAATTTATAAATTTCACCTTTAATGATATTCTGTGTACCAAGCACTCTTCCTGATGTTATGAATAAACTATCTTTATGAAGGGTATATTCTAGTACATAGCACTTGTTATACAATAGTCTTGTTATAGAATACTTTCATTATTGCATATAATATATTATATTGTTATTATAACAATAGCTGTAGTATAAGTAGCCCATTAGCAGGAGGAATTAACAGAAACTGTCCCTGGGGAAGCACAGAAATTAGAATTCCTTAGGGGAAAAATAGAAAATTCAAATATTTCATTCAACAGCTGCTGAATACACATTCTTTTCATTAACATATACAAAATAGATCACATGATAGGCCACAAAAGAAGTCTCAATAATTTCTTTTCTGACAACAAAGCAATACATCTGGGGATCAATAATAAGAAACACATTGGAAACCACAAATTCATTAAAATTAAACAATTTACTTCTGAAAAACCAAAAGATCAAGTAATGAATGAAGAAAGAGATTTAAAAACTCCAGAAAAAAGTTAAAATGGAGACATAACATAGCAAAACAACAAAAGTACTACTTTTTAGAGTAATCATTGCTCATATCAAAAACAAGTATAAAGATTTCAAATAGGGGCTGAGGATGTGGCTCAAGCAGTATCGCACTCGCTTGGCATGCGTGTGGCCCGGGTTCGATCCTCAGCACCACATACAAACAAAGATGTTGTGTCTGCCAAAAACTAAAAAATAAATATTAAAAAAAATTCTCTCTCTCTCTCTCTCTCTCTCTCTCTCTCTCTCTCTCTCTCTCTCTCTTAAAAAATGTATAAAAAAGATTTCAAATAAAGAACATATCACTGTTATCAAAGAACTAGAAAACAAGAATGTACTAAACCCAAAATTAGTATAAGGAAAGAAGTAATAAATATCAGAGCAGAATAAAGATCTTAAAAAATACACAGAAACAAAAAAACAAAGAATTGATAAATAAACAAAATACACAAACTTTTAGCTAGATAAAGAAAAGAACAGAGAATAATCAAATAAATAAAATTAGAAATAAAAAGGAACACATTTTAACTGACATCACAGAAATACAAAAGATCATTAGAAATTATTATGAACAACAATATGCCAACAAATCTGATAATCTAGAAAAGATGAGAAAATTCCCAGACACATACTTTACTCAGATTGAATCATAAAGAAAATAAAAAAACTTTAATAGACCAATAATAATAAATAAGACTGAATCAATAATAAAAAGTTTCCCATCAAAGAAAATCTCAGAATCAGATGAACTCACTACTCAATTCTACCAACATTTTAATTAGAACAAATACCAATTTTTCTTAAGTTACTCCAAAACATGAAAGAGGAATGAATTCTTCCAAAACTAAAAACATTCTATGAAGCCAGTATTCCCCTAATACCAGACCAGGAAACGAAAGAAAGAAAGAAAGGAAGGAAGGAAGGAAGGAAGGAAGGAAGGAAGGAAGGGGGAGGGAGGGAGGGAGGGAGGGAGGGAGGGGAAAAGAAAGAAAACTACAACCCAATATCCTTCATGAACATACTTGCAAAAATCTTCAACAAAATAGAAAACTTAATCCAACAGCACATTAAACAGATTATTAACCATGATCAAACTGGATTCATCCCAGGAATGCAAGAATGGTTGGATCACATAAATTAGTAAACCATATCAACAGAATGATGGCAAAACAATACAGTTATTACTACAGAAAAGGCATTCAATAAAAATTTAACATCCCTTCATAATGAAAAACACTGGACAAATTAGGTATGGAATGTATCTCCACATAATAAAGGCCATTTATAGAAAGACAACACTTAACATTACACTGAGTGGTGAAAAGTTGAAAGCATTCTCTCTGAGATATAGAAAAAGATAAGCATACCAACTTTTACCACTTTCATTCAACATAACCCTAGCCAGAAAAGCCATACAAGAGAAAGAAATAAAGCAGGCATCCGAATTGGAAAAGAAGTCAAGTCACCACAATTTGTAGATGACATGATCTTATATATTAAACCTTAAAAACTTCACCAAAAGACTAAGGGACCTAATAAATGAATTCAGCAAAGAATACAAAATCAACATACAAAAATCAGAAGTGTGGCTATATGTCAATAGCAAATTACTTGATGTGGAAATCAAGCAATCAATACCAGGGGCTGGGGTTGTGGCTCAGTGGTATAGCATTTGCAGAGCACATGTGAGGCCCTGGGTTTGATCCTCAGCACCACATAAAAATGAATAAAAAAAAATAAAGGTATTGTGTCCATCTACAACTAAATGGTATTGAATGGTATTGATTATTTTAAAAAATAATCAATACCATTCAACAAAATAATTAAAAGATCTCTACAATATAAATTATCAAAAAATGATGAAAGAAATTGAAGAGAACACAAAACTTTGCAAGATATCCTGTGTTCAAAGATTGGAAGAATCAACATGGTTCAAGTATATCTATTACCAAAGTGATTTATAAATTCAATGCAATCCCTATCAAAATATCAATGACATTCTTCAAAAATATCTCTGATCTTTTCATTGATTATAATATCATTTCTTTTCCCAAATTCATGATACAGATATTTTTAACTTATATCATGGAGTTGACATGGTGTTGCGCAATGCCTATGGCATGACTGGGATACTACAAACTGTAATCCCTTTCATCATGAGCCCCAAAATGTGTGTATCTTTTGTAGCATCAATATGGACATTGGGGATAATCCATACTGTATATCTGTTTGGTTTTGCTATAAACTTTCCCTTTTGTGAATCTAAAAGGAAGATGATATTTTACTGTGATTTTTCTTGGGCCATAAAACTTGCTTATGTAGACATTTACAGGCAGTGTTTGTATCACTGCTAACAATGGGCTTATATCCATGGCTACCTTCTTATTTTTAATTATAAGCTATGTCTTTATTTTGATCACCATCTGGACACATTCTTCAGGAAACTTCACCAGAGCATTTATCACATTGTCAGTTCACATCACATTAGTGATTTGGTTTTTATACCGTGAATATTTCTCTATGTGGAGACATTCCTAATAGCTCAAGATAAGTATTCATTTTGGACGTTGCTATTACCCGTCTCTTAAAAATCTAGAGTACAAGGTTATTCAGTTTCACCAAGAACAGTGAGAACCATGTGACTATTTTCATTAGTATGATAAGAACCACTACATGGGGAGATAGTTCGTCAAAGGTCCACCTATAGAAATTGATTTTTAAGTCAAAGGTGACTTCAATTTGCCAATCACAGAGGATAATTTTGTATATTTTCATTGAGAAGAGTGATAGGAAGATAAAACAGCTGATTTGCCAGATTAAAATTGATATTTACACATCATTTTCCTGATAACATTTTCTGGGACATACTAATTGTAATTACTTTTAGTTGGTAATAAATACCTGAAACTAATATATCTTATAATAAGCTTATGAACCAAATATATAACATGTGAGAGTAAATAAATTATAAACCAGCAAAACATTTTTAAATTTCTATTTTAATTTTAGTTTAAAATAGGATAAGAGGAAGATCAACCATATATTATCTATATAACACCTTGAATTCAGATTTATTTCATCTTGAACTTTGTTGTTTTGGATGCTATTCCATATTTGTGTTCATATTTGAGTGATTACAGATAAAGAATGAATTCTTTATCAACACTTTAGGTAGAAAAAGTGTTTTTGCAATATTTTTCTCCCTCTCTCTTATTCTTAAAATTAGAAACTTCCAATATTCAATCATCCCAGTTTATTCTAAAAATATTTACAGTCATATAATCACCCAAGTATGTGACCCTTATATTGGAGGTCCCGATTTCCTTTTCTGTGATTTCCTGTTCCTTGTAGTTTTATATCTGTGGTTGACATTTTGGAGCAAAATTAAACCAAAAATGGTGAGACATATTCAGTTTTAATTTAGAATTTCTACATTTGGAATAAAAACTTTATTGAAGTTATGCATACTTTTTTCATATATTGTTTCTATTACTTTGTCAATGAAAATTACTCAATTAAAAAAAAACAAATACTATGTTATTTTATACTGATTTTCCAGGAAACATCCAAAAATAATCTCTGGGTTTTTTTCTGTGTAAATAAATCAATGATAACTCTTTCTACTTTTTTTCCTTATTTACATGTATGGTACTTTCATCTCTTAATCATTGCTTACATTCCCCTCCATCAGTACTCTACCAGTCTTCTGGAACACCAGTCTTCTGGTTTTTCACTGGCAATTCCTTCCCAGTGTCCTTTGTGGAGTTTCCTTTATCTGGTCCACTACCAATCCTGATATTTCTCAGAATTTCATCTTTGGCCTGTTTTTACTTGTAATCTGTCCCTAGGTGTTTATCCATTCCCATGACTTTAATTACCACCTGAACACTAGGGGCTCCCAAACAGGTTTCTATTTCTTGGGTTCTTAATCCACAAATCTAAGTACCTACTTACCTGGATGTCTCATAGGCACCTTCCACTCAACAGGTATAAAACTAAACTAGCCATCTCCTTCTCAAGCCTGCTCTTCTTTCAGTTTCTCCCATCACAATAAGTGGCACCAAATTTTACCTAGTTGCACAAACCAAAATCTGGAAATAATGATGGATCCCCCTGAATGCTAATTAGTCAATAAATCATCAAATCCTATTAAATCTACTTTCTGAACATCCCTTAAATAGGTCTCCTTGTGTTCATCTGCAATACTGCCATTCTTGTCTAAAATTTCACATGTCATTTGTGGAAAAGAATATTATAATCTCTAAAGTCTTCCTGCTTCCAATCTTGTTTTCCTAAATTTCCATTATCAACACTGAAGTAATTAGAGACTTTTTAAACTGAAGCATATGAGCCTTTTGCTAAAGACTTATATCAAAATACAAACTGCTTTTCAGGAGTTTATAGACTCAGCTTTCATCCCCATTTTCCAGCTTCAGAGAACAACATACAGTCTCCCTGCAATTACAGAGCAACTTAGATTTTCCCTTACTTGCTCAAAAACTTCAAACTCTCTTCTCTGAGGCTTATACATACTAATAATTCTGTAGGAAACATCTGTCCTCCTGTTTTGCCTATTGACACCTCTTCATTCTTCAGATCAACAGTTTCATCATTTTACTAGGGAAGGCTTCCCTAAACCTGAGTTCAGGTGAGCTATTCTCATTGTGTATTACTCTATCACTCACTGTAATCACTTTTGTAACATTAATCTTAATTTCTTACTAAAAATATGTCTTCCTCATTATATTTTAAGTTCCAAGAGAGCAAGAGCTGTGTCTGTTACTGCTATAAAATCATGGACCCAACAAAAATTTTTTTAAAAATTGCAAGATGAATACTTTAACAAATGGGGCTTGGGCTTTCCTTGTACATTCAATCAATGGTCATATGATTAAAGAAGTTCCCTTTTCATTTTGCTTTCCTCTTTTCAGTTAAATTTCTCTATCTTTTCAAGTTTTGAAATCCTTTTGCAGGATTAATCTAACTCAAATCAATCTCAGCTGAAATACTCTTCAATTATTGGTCTCTACTTTCTCTGCTTCTTCTTGGCCTCATGAACTCAACATTCCTAGCTTCTGCTCCACTGTTAACACAAAAGCCTTCTGGTTCTAAGAAAATTCATGAACCACGTCCAAGGTGATAGCCTTCAAATCACAGTATGCACTGTACCTGTCTGGCAACTCTCTAAAACTTTATTTCTGCCTAGATCCTCCTTTATTCATCTTAATAGGCTATTCTGTTGGGTATCCCAATCTCCCACTTAGAACAAAGACACATGAGGATAGAAGCACATTTGTATGGTAGAATGATTTAAGGGTCTCGGTTCTACTCACAGTGACTTCTATAGGTCAACAGGAGAACTTTCGTGTAAGAGTAGTTGTGCTTCCCCTGAGCAATGAAATTGTGTTACTTAATTTTACATATATAAATATACATGTAATTAACTATGCATTCTTATTTTCCTAATACACTTGCCTACATTATTCTCCACTTTTTGTCTTTCTTGTAAATTTTAAGAATGTCATTACTTTTCTAAAATTAATTTGCTAATTTTTCTGCTGATTTAAAGATTTCTCATTCCTCATTTCTGAACAAGAGAAAATTATATGCAGCTCTAAGGATGGGGTTGTAGCTCAATGGTAGAGTGCTTGCTTAGCATGTGTGAGACACTGGGCTTGATCCTCAGCCCCACATAAAAATAAACAAAATAAAGATACCATGTCCAACAATTAAAAAATATTTTTAAAAAAGAAAATTATATTAAACTTTAAATGAATACAATTCTAAAGAAAGACAGACAGTGCCTTCACATTTTCCTCCATGAAAACTTAAAGATCAGCCCTCTATATACATACATTAATGATAAAAGCTGGTCTCCAGGGAGACACACTAGGCTTGTCTCAATGGCTTGACACAGGTCCTTGAAAATGATTATCTTCCTCTCAGGTAACTATACTTCTATTGCACACAACTGAAAACAACTCTCTATATATTCTTCTTTTACATTTATGTCTCTTTTCCCTAAATCACTTAAAAATTGATCAAATAACCTACAAGATTTACTTGTAATCAGTCAACTCAAAAAGGATAAAGGTTAAGAAAGAGCTTTCAAACAGACCTTCATCCCCAACACTCTGAAATTTGAAAACAAAAGTAGGCATCCAGTAGCAACATCTACTGTAGTTGAAAACTGGACAGAGTTCTGTTTATTCCTCTGTTATCAATTACAAACAATGAATTTACAGATTAGGAGTTTTATTTTTATTTATTCAACTTCATTTTTGGTATCATGGGTGAGGTTATTTATGCCTGTCTACCCTGGATATATTTTCTATCCCTCATCTCAATGATTCTAAGCAATTCATACTCCAAGATTATCTGCTCTCGGTGGGGATTGTTTTCTGTTAGCCAATATATTACCTTAAAATCATCCCATTTCCCCATCGTTCTATAACCGGGCAATTCTTTTGAGACTTTTCTCTTGGGGAAATCAGTGTGACTCAAAGATTTAGTTCCCAGGAGACACTAAATACGAGATGAGTGTTGGCAATCTCAGCACCATCAGTGGGTCAACTCTCATGTGCAGCTAATTTACTTCTTTCCCATTATTAAAAAAAAAAAAAAAACCTTATATATAGCTTTGTCTTTGGGGGTATTGTTTACAGTAATGTAAGCTATCTGAATTTCTCCTTTTCCTAAAAATGCATCTCCTATGACTTTACTGGTAAGAAAGAAGCTTTTAAATGACAAAATTGCCCTCTGTTATCATTGCTTTCATTTCTCAATCCCTTTCTACATCCTTTCAATTTCTGTCTTTCTGTAAAATTATGGTATCAGTAATTTCTCCTTTCTAAAATATTTTTGTCCTTCTATTCCATATTCTCTCTCTCCTATTTTGAAATTTCAATCACTTAGCTGCATTGTCTTATTGAATTAATTCCATACATATACGCTTTTGATATTTTTCATTCATGTCCTGGTGTGAAGAGTTTTCCAGATTCTTGTGCTTCTGTCTTTTGTACTCTCCCACTCATTGTAAACTTGATTTCAATTCTACAAAGCCGACATCCAGTCTCAAATGTTCCCACCCTATTTGGATTCCAGATTCTTTTTTAAATCAGAGGAACATAATCTCAAGCATTGACCTCTGATATTCTGGCATAGTTCTCTCAGCTTGGGTATCACTTTCCCCATGTTCGTAGGCTCCAGACAACATCTAAACTGAAGGGCTATGCTCAGATTCAGAAATATTCTGGCCCATGCCCAGGCATGGTAGAGAGAAGCTCGTGGCTCTGGGTTCTAAAATGGAATCTCCAGAATGAGCCAGTTTGTTGGAGAGATAATAAAAGAAATTGGGAAAAGCAATGTTCAGTGAGGAAGAAAAATCAAAAATAGTCATTTAGGAATGGAAGGCTAATTTTGTGTTAAACCAAATAAGAACTCAAAGAATAGGGTCTTCTCAATAAATTAGAGTGATCTATCAAATATAAATTAATCTAGCTTTTTTTATGACTGTTTCTACTGTGCAGATAAGAGCATTATTGAAAACCAACAGACTAGAGTCTAGGACATCTGACATCTAACATCTGGCTAGTCATTTAATCACACTGAATTGTTTCTCTACCTTTAGAATGAAGTGATTAGATAAGTTCATTTCAAAGGTCTTTCCCACTTCTATACAATTTTGATAATCCTTTTTCTTCAACATGTGTCCACATTCCCTCTTTGAAGATATGTGTACCCAAGCCCTGAATGACTAACAAATTTTAAATCTTCAATAGGAAAAATGACAAACTCTATGGGGACTTGGCCCCTGAAGAACTGCTAGGAGCTCAACAAAACCTCCAGTGTTTCCTGAGAAGGGAGAGAAACTAAATACTGGTCTTTTCCTCCAAACAAGTTCTCCTATACCATAAGATTCCTTTTTCCTCAAGCCCCCGTGATCCCAATGATTGAAATATGGATGGGAACTCCAGGGAAAGTAGTATGAATGAACTGAAAGTGTTAAGCATAGCTTTTAAATGTACATAATACAATGAGAAAACGCTAGAAAGAGAATTTAGGAGAAAAACTAGGTGGGAGAAGATAGGAAACAATGCAGAAATTGAGAGGCCACAAAAATAATTGTATATTGTAGAAATAAGAAAAAAATCAAATCAATTTGTTTCCATATGTCATATTCTTACTAAAAGATTATCTCTTCTTATTCCATTGCACCTTACTGCCTCCATTTCTTTGACAAGTTAATGTGTCTCTCTTAATATCCCCACTGCAACATCACTAGCTTTCTTCACTCTCAACTTGATAAGAGTACTGGAATATCCATTTTCCTTCTATTTATTTCATTATTACCAGAAGTTATTCAGAATGGCCAACCCTAGTCAAAGTAAAGCAGAGGAGAGGTTTTTCTAGTGAATGTTCCAAGAAGGTTTAAGAAGTTTAAACAAAACCCTTAACTTATTTAACTATATCTACACACTAGATAATCTTGACTATGAAAAATGCGGTTTCATATAATGAGGTATTAGAATCCTTTATTCTTCAGTCAGTTTGTCCTCTTCTGAGTCAATTCTGGTTTTCAAGCATTTTTGATAAACCATTCATTCCTTCATCTTCCCTTGCCATTGGATGTGTTTGAAGAAAAAAACTAACATGAATATAATATAATCACTGGAAAACATTTCAAAATCTAAAAGCAGACTTTAAAATTCTTAAACAATCAGAAGCAATTACTGTTATTTGAAAAGTTGGACCATGAAATTTGTTTATCTTTACTGTACTTAATGTATTAGAGCAGTCTTCCTGATGCTACTGTAAATTCTTCTGTCAATACTTAGATGTATTACAGTTCATTATGTAAATATATTATAATATACTTAAACCTAGTGTTTGGTATTTAAATTGATACAAGCTTTTACCACTATCAATAAAGTACAATGAACATTTTTGTCTTGAAGACAACTTCTGTATAAGTAGAATTCCAAAAGAAATAGTATTGCATCAAATAAATATGGATCAACATTCTTGATAACTTATTTCAAAATTTTCTTCAAGGTTTAAATCAGTCTTTATCTCCTCCAACAATGTATAAAGTGCCTATCTCACTGAGCCTTTGACAGTCTTGATAATAATAATTGTAAGCCTTTTTTTCTAATTTAATAAGAAAATAATAGTATTGCATTTTATCATATTCTTTGACTTATAAGATACACATACACAAATATATGTATATATATGTACTATATATGT
Organism: Marmota monax; assembly: GCF_021218885.2. NCBI lineage: Eukaryota > Metazoa > Chordata > Mammalia > Rodentia > Sciuridae > Marmota > Marmota monax. The sequence goes on from NW_026693777.1 coordinate 35,269,517, forward strand.
GCATATATGTATATATTCAAAGCTTAAGTTTCTAAATTTTCTCTTTACATCATTTGCTCATTTATTTATTAGATTTTTTTATGTTCTCTTGAATGGTTTTAACTCTTTTTCATATTGTGAAGATCCAACATTTTGTCTCTTTATAGAATTCAAATTCAAGTACAGAATGACTCATGAGTTGGCTTCAGGTACATTATTTCAGATATAGGCAGAAATCAGTTTTTAGAAATGTCTTAGCTATTATTATGCAATTATGTTCTAATGTGTAATTTTCAATTAAATTTATCATTATTGTGATATTTTAAAAATGTGTTTATTTTTCAATTTTTGAAAACCATTTTTATGTGTTCATATACAATCTTCCAATTATTTGGGACTCTATATTTATTCATTATTTATTTTCAAACTATTCTTTTCTTTTTCCTGAATTTCTTGAGTTTGTTTTATGCATTTTTTCAACCTATTTGTTTTTCTCCTCCTTCAGTACTAGGAATTGAAGTCAGAAGAACTCTACTTCTGAGCTACATGTGCAGCCATTTTTATTTTTTTATTTTGAGACAGGGTCTTGATAAATTTCCAAGGCCAGCTTCAAACTTGTAATCCTTCTATTTCAACCTCCGGAGTTGCTAGAATTACAGGCTAAACAACCACACATGGCTTCTTTCCAGTTTCTTAAATTAACTGAGAAGTTTATGAATTTGAGCAAATAAAAGCATTAACAACAATAAATTTGCTCTAAGTGCAGTCTTGTCTGTGCTACATAAATCTTTTATACCATGGGTTCCCATTATTTTGTAAATGGTCTACTATCAACTAAATAAAAATTTTGTTAGTAATCAAATTAAAATTATCAACTTTTAACACATTATTTTTAGTGCCTCTAAGTTGATTCCTTCTTTTCTTTCAGGTCATTTCATTGTCTTCCCTTCTTTCTGATTCAATGGACCAAGTAAATGCCTCTGTGATAACTGAATTTGTATTACTAGGACTTGCACAATCCTTGGGAATGCAGTTTTTCCTTCTTCTTGTCTTTTCTTTATTTTACATGGGAATTATTCTGGGAAACCTCTTCATAGTGTTCACAGTGATTTTTGATCCTCACTTACACTCCCCCATGTATATATTTCTGGCCAACCTATCACTCATTGACTTAGGCCTTTCATCTACCACAGTTCCTAGGATGATCTCTGATCTTTTCACTGACTATAAAGTCATTTCCTTCCAAGATTGCATGATACAGATGTTCTTTATCCATGTCACGGGGGGAGTGGAGATGGTGCTGCTCATAGCCATGGCATATGACAGGTACACAGCCATCTGCAAGCCTCTGCATTACCTAACCATTATGAACTCCAAAACATGCACACTTTTGGTAATAGCTTCTTGGGTCACTGGAGTGATTCATGCTGTATCTCAGTTTGTTTTTGTCATAAATTTACCCTTCTGTGGCCCCAATAATGTGGGGAGTTTTTATTGTGATTTGCCTAGGGTTATTAAACTTGCATGCATGGACACTTATAGACTAGAATTTGTAGTCACTGCCAACAGTGGCTTTATATCTATGGGCACCTTCTTTTTCTTAATTATTTCCTACATCTTTATTCTGGTCACTGTCCAACAACATTCTTCAAATGATTTATCCAAAGCCTTCTTCACCTTGTCAGCTCACATCACTGTAGTAGTGATGTTTTTTGTTCCATGCATGTTTCTCTATGTGTGGCCTTTCCCCACTAGGTCATTGGATAATTTTTTTGCTATTGTGGACTTTGTTGTCACCCCTGTCTTAAATCCTGTCATCTACACTTTAAGAAATAAAGATATGAAATTGGCAATGAGAAGGCTGAGTAGGCGGGTTTCAAGTTCTAGGGAGAGGACATAGTACCTTTCCTTGACTAGAGCACAGGATGAATATCACAGACTATCAAGATCCCCATTGTAAATAATAACACTACGGAATGCATACATTTTTTTATTTCCTTTAAAACTCTTGGGAAGTTTGTAGAACAGAAACTATTAAAATCAAAGAATTTTATTTCAGATGGAGTTGTAACAACTTTTGTTAATCATTTAAAAAACTAAGTGTTATATATTTCCATCTAACCTGCATACCTAAATTGTACTTACCAGCAATGACTATATTTGGTTTTCATATGGTTATTTTATGTCTTTGTATAAATGCATATACATACACATGATTTAACTTCATCAGCATCTTTTTACTAATAATAGGCATCACTGGCCATTAATATATATTTCTCATGGAAATTATGTGGATCCAATGGATAATCTATGGGTTTATATAAACCAAGACATTTTTAAAAATAATATCTTACTTTTATCATTTTTTATTTGTTCTAATTAGTTATACATGACAGCAGAATGCACTTTAACACAGTGTACACATATGGAGCACAACTTTTCACTCCTCTGACTGTACATGATCCAGAGTCACACAAGTTGTGGGATACATACATGTATCTACAGTACTAATGTCCATCTCATTCCATCATCCTTCCAGCCTTCACACCCCTCCCCTCACTCACTCTCCTCTGCCCAATTCAAAGTTCCTCCACTCTTCTATGTTCCCTGACCCCATTATGGATCAGCATTCACTTATCAGAGAAAACATTCACCCTTTGGTTTTATGGGATTAGTTTATTTCACTTAGTATGATATTCTCCCACTTCAACCATTTACCAGCAAATGCCATAATTTCATTTTTCTTTAAAGCTGAGTCATATTCTATTTTGTATATATACCCACTTTCTTCATCCATTCATCTGTTAAAGGGCATCTAGTTTGGTTCCATAGTTTGGCTATTGTGAATTGAGCTGCTATAAACATTGATGTGGCCACGTCACTGTAGTATGCTGATTTTAAGTCTTTTGGGTATAAACTGAGGAGTGAGATAGCTGGGCCAAATGATGGTTCCATCCCAAGTTTTCCAAGGAATCACCATATTGGTTTTACCAATTTTCAGTCCCACCAGCAATGTCTGAATGTACCTTTCCCCACAGACTCGCCAACACTTATTTTTGCTTGTGTTAACCAATAAATACTTAAATTGAGGGAAAAATGATTCCTAGATAGATAGGAAGATAAACACTATGTTACAACTCTTAATTATTCTCTGCAACTTGATTTTCTCTTTTTTTAAAAAAGAGAGAGTGGGGGGGGAGAATTTTTTTTTAATATTTATTTTTTTAGTTTTCAGCGGACACAACATCTTTGTTTGTATGTGGTGCTGAGGATCTAACCCGGGCCACACGCATGCCAGGCGAGCGCGCTACCGCTTGAGCCACATCCCCAGCCCCTGCAATTTGATTTTCAATGTGTTTTGTAGAATGTTTTTAGAATAGACTAGAACCATGCATGATGCAAAATTTGTGAATGTTTCACATTTTTAACAGTACAAGTCTATTCTATTACCCTTAAATTATTTGGTTTGAAAAAAAAAACACCGATTCTACAAGTCTTTGTAGGAACTTATTTCTAGAGGAAAAATACCACAATGAGATCTCAAAAGCTTACTAATTGTGCCTACTCTTAAACTAGGTTCTTTAAGACAGAGAAGGTATTTGACATCTTTAAGACTAAATCTGGAGGGGATCCGAGATGGTGGGCTAGAGAGACGCTGCATTCTGTGTTGCCTTGGACCTGGAATTCAAAAAGAGGGAATACTGTTTCTCTGTGAGTGATTAGAGGACCCCCCAAAAGCTGCTTCCATGCAGGAAACATGGCTGCTGTGCCACTCAGGTCTCCAGGCCTCAGCGTCAGCACAGGACTCCCAGCCACTCATCCACACAGGTCCTCTGGTGCCCAAGTAGGTCCACCACCATCAGCACCAGCACAGAGACTGCTGGCCACCCACCCATGCAGGATTCCCAGCCGCTGCCCACGTCCAGGAATTCCAGCCGCCACTCACGTGTGGACCCCAGTCTACCAACATGGGGGTCCTCTGGTCACTTCCAACTCGGGACATTGAACTACTGCCACAGTTCCCTACACACAGTAGCCTGCACCTGGGGACACTGCACTGGGTCCAGAGACTTTCACCAGTCACAATACTGCAGGCCACAGAGCTGCATCTCTGAACACACCACTCAACACCTCAGCCCAGCCCCCCATCCCCACCTCACACCCCATGGCTGAAAGAAGCTGCCTCCATCTTGGGACACCTTTGTCGCCATTTTTCACTGGGGCAACACCCAGCTTGGAACACTGGCTGGGGCTTGTAAGCATTATAAGGTACTGAAAGTTCTCAACTTCCCTCCTCCCTGGCAGCCTCTAACCTGGCACAGCACCTGTAGCCATGCAGCCAGTCCCTAGCTCAGAAAGCTGGGTCACAAAACTGTCATCTGAGCTGCCCAATATAAAACAGCTCTCCATGACGGGTGTGCAGCTCCCAGACTCAGTCCATAAGACCTCTGGAGAGAAATGTTCCTGATTGGAAAGTAGAAAGGGAGGGAAAAGGTGAGATACAGTTTAGAGACTAAATTGGAGACCTGGATTTACAAGATCTACAGGTAATGTAAGGAGATAAAACCAAGCGCCCACATCACAAATCAGGCCCCAAAGGAGATCCTTAGGCCAACCCTCTCACCCTAATAACTTTCATCATTGTTAGGGTGGAGATACCAGCTAACAACTGACAACCCTTCCTATTGGATGAGAAGGGAAGCTGGAAAAGTACTGACCTCCAGCAGAAACAATCCTTCTACCTTCCTTAGATATTCATTCTCTCTCTCTCTCTCTGTCTCTCTCTCTCTCTCTCTCTCTCTCTCTCTCTCTCTCTTCTCCTGCCATCACTTCATCACTTCTATCTTCCTTAGATATTTTTTTCTCTCTCTCTTCTCCTGACATCACATCCCCAATATTTGTAAAACTTTTCATGAATTAGACTACTGAGGACTGGGATATCTGAATAGTATATTACAGTGCTGTTGTGTTGCAAGCCATCCATGATCTGTGTGTGTGAGCCATGAGCATGTGAGTATACGAGGGCACTGGTCTGGTATTGGGTGCTAATTGGGCTGTGCGACATAAGAGCGCCTTTCCTCTGGTTCTGCCTGTAATCTCACACAGCACCTGAGATAGGTTTGACTAGCCAAGATGTCAATCAATCTCCTGCCTACAAGACATCACAAAGACTTCACCTGCAAAACCCGATTCCCTGCCTTATTTGGTGAAGAACATTCCATCAACCCTCCCTTGTGAGTCCCCCCTATAAAATAAAAAGAATCCAGGTGCACATTCTCTCTTTCCAGTGCTGCTCAGCATGGAACTGACCCTTGGGGTCACCACGCAGTCCTGCCCTCCACCTTAGAAACTCATTTTCTTTTGTTGCGTGGTTTCTTCACCATTTTCTTAGTTATTGATACAGTCAGCTGCTTTGAACCCAGCTCACCTCACCAGTCCAGCCAGCTGGCAACAATGTTGTATATTCTTTTATCTCCTATTCTAACACTTTTTTTTACTTCTCTTTATATATATATATATATATATATATATATATATATATATATTTGTTTGTTTTCTGTATTTTACTGTCTTCCCACTTCCTTGTCTCCCCCTAATCATCTGTCTCTTCTTCTGCTACTAACCAACTTCTTTAGATTCCTCTTTCACGCTTTCTAAAATCTAATAACTCTATATACTCATTCCTACCCCCTCAATGTCTCATCCTACACCTTACCCCGGTTCTTTGTCCACCAGTGGAAACTATAGACCCTTTTACAAACCTACTGTTTATATTGTAGATAATAATTGAATATATTTCAGTATATTGTGATAAACCTGTAAATATCTTAATAGCAGCTATTTGTTTTAGGCTTTATATTGTTTGTTTGGGGATTTATTCACATTTTTCTCTCCCTAAAGGAGAGGTATTGGAAACCTGCAGGAACACTATAAAAATGGTAACACTTCAGAACAAAAGTGCTAGAAAGGAAGACACAAACAACACGAAGAAAACAAGGGAAGAAAATGCCCCCCACAAACCAAGATATTACAATATTAGAATCCAGACAGATGGAGTTTAGGGTGTACATAATTAAAATGTTCTCTGAAATGATAATATACGAGAGCAAATACAGGCAGCAAAACACCATTTGAATAAAGAGCTGCATAAGCAAATACAGGAAGCAAAAGGTTACTTTAATAAGGAGATAGAAGTTCTGAAAAAAAAAACAGAAACCCTTGAAATGAAAGAAACAAGAAACCAAATTAAAAGTTCAATAAAAAGCATCACCAACAGATTAGATCACTTGGAATACAGAACCTCAGACAATGAAGACAAAATATATAGTCTTGAAAAGAATGCTGAGCACACAGTGAAGATGGTAAGCAACAATGAGCAGAACATTCAAGAATTATAGGACAACATAAAATGAACAAATTTAAGGGTCATTAGGATTGAGGAAGGCATAGAGTTTCAAACCAAATGAATGAACAATCTATTCAATGAAAAAAATTAGAAAAATTACAAAACATAAAGAATGAATTGGAAAATCAAATACAAGAGGCTTACAGGACACAAAATGTACAAAATCACAACAAATCTATATCAAGTCACATTACAATGAAAATGCATAGCATATAGAATAAGGAGAGAATTTTAAAAGCCACAAGAGAAAGGAATCAGAATACACATGAGGGGAAAAATTTAGAATCTCTTCAGATTTTTCAACCCACACTCTGAAAGCTAGAAGATCCTGGAACAACATATACCAATCTCTGAAAGAAAATGGATGTCAACCAAGACTATTATATTCAGCAAAATTAGGCTTTAGATTTGATGATGAAACAAAAACCTTCCATAATAAATAAAAGTTAAAAGAATTTACAATTAGAAAGCCTGCACTACAAAACATCCTTGGCAAAATATTCCATGAGGAGGAAATGAAAAACAACAATGAAAATCAGCAAAGGGAAGCATACACTAAAGAAAATACTAATCAAAGGAAAAACCAAGTCAAATTAAATACCAAAATGAATACCAAAAATACCAAATATAAATAAATATGACTGGGACTACAAATCATGTCTCAATAATAATTCTGGATGTTAATGGTCTAAACTCACCAATCAAAAGACATAGACTGACAGATTGCATTTAAAAAAAAAGACTCAACAATATGCTGCCTTCAAGAGATTCCTCTCATAGGAAAATCCATCCACAGACTGAAGGTGAGGATTGGGAAAAAACATAACACTCACATGGACAGCAGAAACAAGCAAGGGTTTCCACCTTCATATCAAATAAAGTAGACTTCAAGCTACAGTGAGTCAAAAGGGATAAAGAAGGACATTTCATACTGTTCAAGGGAACCATGCACTAATAAGACATAACAATTATAAATATATATGCCCCAAATAATGGAGAATATAAAATTATCAAACTCTTCTCAAGTTCAAGAGTCCAATAGGCCACAACACAATAATTCTGGGTAACTTTAACACATCTCTTCACCTCTGGACATATCTTCCAAACCAAAGCTGAACAAATCAACTATAGAACACAATAAAAAATTAATGACTTAGACTTAACTGACATATATAGAATATTGCATTCATCAATGAGCAAATACACTTTTTTCTCACCAGCACATGAATTCTTCTCTAAAATAGAACCTATATTATGCAACAAAGCAACTCTTAGCAAATACAAAAAAGTAGATATTCTACCCTGCATTCTATCAGATCATAATGGAATGAAATTAGAAATCAACAATAAAATAAAAAATAAAAACTACTCCAACACCTGGAGAATAAAGAATACGCTACTGAATGAACAATGGATTACAAGACATCAAGGAGGAGATTAAAAAATTTCTAGAGGTAAATTTAAGAATGCTGACAAAACATATTAAAATCTCTGAGACACTATGAAGACAGTAGTAAAAGTAAAGTTCATTGCATGGAGTTCATTCCTTCAAAGAAAAAAAAGTCAACAAATAAATGACATAACATTATATCTCAAAGTCCTAGAAAAAAAATAAAAGAACAAATCAAAACCAAAAGCAGTAGAAGACAGGAAACAACTAAAATCAGAGCTGAAATCAATGAAATTGAAACAAAAGAAACAATAGAAAAAAATTGACAAAACAACAAGTTGGTTTTTTGAAAAAATATATAAAATTGACAAACTCTTAGCCATGCTAACAAAAAGAAGGAGAGAGAAAACTCAAACTATTAACATCCATGATGAAAAAGGAAATATCAAAACAAACACTAGAGAAATATAGAAGACAATTAGAAATTATTTTGAAAATTTGTACTTCAATAAAATAGAAAATATCAAAATCATTGACCAATTTCTAGAGTCATATGATTTGACCAAACTGAATCAGGATGATATATATAAGTTAAACAGATCAATTTCAAGCAATGAAATAGAAGATGCCATCAGAAGCCTACCAACCAAAACAAGCCCAGGACCAGAATCATACAAAGCTGAGTTCTACAAGACCTTCAAATAAGGACTAATACTAATACTCCTCAAACTATTTCATAAAATAGAAAAGAGGGAACATTTCCAAACTCATTCTATGAGGCTAACATCACGCTGGTAGCAAAAGAAGACAGACACATCAAAGAAAGAAAACTTCAGACTAATATCTCTAATGAACATAGATGCAAAATTTTTCAATAAAACTCTGTCAAGTTGAATAAAAAAACATATCAAAAGATAGTTCCCCATGATCAAATGGGGTTCATCCCAGGGATGTAATGTTGGCTCTACATAAGGAAATCAATAAGTATAATTTATCACATCAATAGACTTAAAGATAAAATTCATATGATCACCTTGATTGATGCATAAAAAGCATTTGACAAAATACAACAACTCTTCATGTTCAAAACACTAGAAAAACTATGAATAATCAGAACATATCCCATTGTAAAAGCTATGTATGCTAAGCCTCAGGCCAACATCATTCTAAATAGAGAAAAATTGAAAGCATTTCCTCTAATAACTGGAACAAGACAGAGATGCCCTCTTTCACAACTTCTATTTAACATAGTTCTTGATACTCTAGCCAGAGTAATTAGATAGAAGAAAGAAATTAAAGGGATACAGATAGGAAAAAAAGATCTCAAGTTATCACTATTTGCCAATGATATGATTCTATACATAGAAGACCAAAAAATTCCACCAGAAAACTTCCATAACTAATAAATAAATTCAGCAAAGTAGCCTGATATAAAATTGATACTCATAAGTCAAAGGCATTTCTGTACATCAGTGATAAATCCTCTGAAAGAGAAACTAGGAAAACTACCCAATTTACAATAGCCTCAAAAACATAAAATAAAATACTTGGGAATCAACATAACAAAAGAGGTGAAAGACCTCTACAATGAAAATTACAGAATTTTAAAGGAAGAAATTAAAGAAGACCTTAGATGATGGAAAAATCTGTCTTATTCTCGGATAGGGAGAATTAATATTGTCAAATAACCATACTACCAAAATCACTATTCAGATTTAATGCAATTCCAATCAAAATCCTAATGACATTCCATATAGAAATAGAAAAGGCAATCATGAAATTCATCTGGAAAAAGAAGAGACTCACAACAGCTAAAGAAATCCTTATCAAGAAGAGAGAAGCAAGTGGCATCATTATACCAGAACTTAAACTATACTACAAAGCAATAGTAACAAAAACAGCATGGTATTGGCACCAAAATAGACTTATAGACCAATGGTACAGAATAGAGGACCCAGAGACAAATCCACATAATTAAAGTTATCTTATATAAGACAAAGGTACCAAAAACATACATTGGAGAAAAGATTGCCTCTTCAAAAAATAGTGCTGGGAAAAATTGAAATCCATATGCAACAAAATGAAATTAAGCCCCTTTATCTCAACTATGGACAAAACCCAATGAAAATTGGATCTAGGTCCTAGGAATTAAACCAGAGACCCTGTGCCTAATAGAAGAAAAAGGCCCAAATTTCCATCATGTCAGATTAGGCCCTGACTTCCTTAATAAGACTTCTATTAAAAAAATCAAGAATCAATAAATGGGATGGGTTCAAACTAAAAAGTTTCTTCTCGACAAAAGAAAAAAACTGTGAGGTGAATAGACAGCCTACATTTTGGGAACAAACTTTTACCACACACATATCAGGTAGAGCACTAATCTCTAGGATATATCAAGAACTCAAAAATCTTAACACCAAAAAAACAAAATAACCCAATCAATAAACAGGCCAAGGAACTGAACAGACACTTCTCAGAAGATGATATACAATCAATCAACAAATATATGAAAAAATGTTCAACATCTCTAGCAATTAGAGAAATGCAAACCAAAACTACTCTGAAATTTCATCTCACTCCAGTCAGAATGGAAGCTATTAAGAATACAAACAAAAATAAGTGTTGGTGAGGTTGTGGGGGGAAACACACACATATTGTTGGTGGGAGTACAAATTGGTGAAACCAATATGGAAAGTAGTATGGAGATTCCTTGAAAAACTTGTGATGGAACCACCATTTGGCCCAGCTATCCCACTCCTCAGTTTATATCCAAAGGACTTAAAATAGCATACTACAGGGACACAGCCACATCGATGTTTATAGCAGCACAATTCACAATAGCCAAACCATGGAACCAATCTAGATGCCCTTTTATATATGAATGGATAAAGAAACTGTGGTATATATAGACAATAGAATATTATTCATAATTAAAAGAGAATAAAATCATGGCATTTGCAGGTAAATGGAAGGAGTTAGAAAATATAATGCTAAATGATATACGCCAATCCCAAAAAACCAAATGCCGAACGTTTTCTCTGACATGAGGATGCTGATCCATAATGGGGATGGTAGGGGAGCATGGGAGGAATGGAGGAACTTTAGATAGGGTAAAGGGGAGGAAGATGGAGGGATGGGGCAGGAGATGGACATCATTACACAAGTACCTATCTGAAGACATGAATGGTGTGACTCTACTTTGTGTACAACCAGAGACAAAAAAATTCTGCCCTATATATGTACAATGAATTGAAATGCATTCTGCTGTCATATATAATAAATTAGAATAAATAATTTTTTAAACAAAGATTAAATCTGAAAACCCTGGTGGTCAAGAAACACAATTGATATGTCATTTAAATGCATTCCTAAGACAGATTTAATAAACATTAATTTTTGGATGGCCACTCATTTTTATCTTCAATATAGTAATTAAAGTTATAAAATAAGTGATAAAAAGTGAGGCTTTCTATTATTGGTCAAGGTGTTTTTCCTATATATTCTCCACAACTTGGTCACCAATGTTCTAAGCTTTTCTCTTTTTATAGAATCCAAGTGTTATTACTCACTCTCTTACTAACCTATCTATATTTTAATTTCATAACTTTATCTCATTTGTTTTACTATAATTGTTTTAAAAATCACCTTTAGACTCAGTGAAATAGTAAAAATACTCATATGCACCAAGAAATTACTGTGATATCCCTTAACTCAAGAAGATTCTGTTTCCTCTAATGACCAAGGGAAAACCTATGACACTATAAAAGTAAGTCTTAGTACTCAAAGCTCAGCCTGACTACTTTCAGATCCTTTTGGCTGATTCTGGTCACTTTCAGAAAGGGATCATAATTAAACAGATAGTTTGCTAAGGAGAATAATTCATATAAATGGTATTCTCTTAGTAATTTTTAACAATTTGAGAGAGTACAAATAAAATGAAATTTGTACTCCTCTTTTTCTGAAAATTGATGTACTCTCTTCCAGTTATGAAACAGGTAGGTGGATTGATGAAACTGAAATACATTAGTATAACTAACCAAATTGTAGCATTTTATTGACAATGATATACTTCTATTTGTAGAAATTCATTTTATAGAATTTAATCAGGTGTTTATTTTCAGGAAAATGGAAGGATTGTGTAGGGTTGGCTTAAATTCTTAGAAGAAATAATGTGAAAACTTTAAGAAAAGATAACCCTTATTATATTTAGTGTTCTACTGGCAGCAATTGTTGAGTCCTTCTCCTGAATTTTCTGGGCTATTGTATTCTACCCTCCTTACTTGGTGATCCTAGCCTTATTTTCCCCAAATATAGTGTTATATTTTGTTTTTGTTTTTGTTTTGTTTTGTTTTGTTTTGTTGCCCAGATCCTTATAATCCCAATGAAAGTTGGTTTGGGACATTTCTTTCATATAAAGGTGCAAATCATACTATTAAAGGGGGAAAGATTTTGACAGCTTTTGATTGACTGAATTCATTTTTATTTTATTTTTTTTTTTTTTTTAATTTTTTATTGTGGGTTGTTCAAAACATTACAAATTTCTTGACATATCATATTCCACACTTTGATTCTAGTGGGTTATGAACTCCCACCTTCACCCCATACACAGATTGCAGATTCACATCAGTTACACATCCATTGATTTACAAATTGCCATACTAGTGTCTGTTGTGCTCCGCTGCCTTTCCCATCATCCACCCTCCCCCCTCCCCACCTCTCCCCTCCCCTCCCCTCCTCTCTCTCTACCCCCTCCACTTTATAACCCTGAGGGTCTCCTTCCATTACCGTGCAATTTACCTTCTCTCTCCCTTTCCCTCCCACCTCTCATCCCTGTTAAATGTTAATCTTCTTCTCCTGTTCTTCGTCCCTACTCTGTTCTTAGTTACTTTCCTTATATCAAAGAAGACATTTGGCATTTGTTTTTTAGGGATTGGCTAGCTTCACTTAGCATAATCTGCTCTAATGCCATCCATTTCCCTGTAAATTCTATGATTTTGTCATTTTTTAATGCAGAGTAATACTCCATTGTGTATAAATGCCACATTTTTTTTATCCATTCGTCTATTGAAGGGCATCTAGGTTGGTTCCACAGTCTTGCTATTGTGAACTGTGCTGCTATGAACATCGATGTAGCAGTGTCCCTGTAGCATGCTCTTTTTAGGTCTTTAGGGAATAGACCAAGAAGGGGAATAGCTGGGTCAAATGGTGGCTCCATTCCCAGCTTTCCAAGAAATCTCCATACTGCTTTCCAAATTGGCTGCACCAATCTGCAGTCCCACCAGCAATGTACAAGTGTACCCTTTTCCCCACATCCTCGCCAGCACTTGTTGTTGTTTGACTTCCTAATGGCTGCCCATCTTACTGGAGTGAGATGGTATCTTAGGGTGGTTTTGATTTGCATTTCTCTGACAGCTAGAGATGTTGAGCATTTTTTCATGTACTTGTTGATTGACTGTATGTCCTCCTCTGTGAAGTGTCTGTTCAGGTCCTTGGCCCATTTGTTGATTGGGTTGTTTGTTCTCTTATTGTCTAATTTTTTGAGTTCTTTGTATACTCTGGATATTAGGGCTCTATCTGAAGTGTGAGGAGTAAAGATTTGTTCCCAGGATGTAGGCTCCCTATTTACCTCTCTTATTGTTTCTTTTGCTGAGAAAAAACTTCTTAGTTTGAGTAAGTCCCATTTGTTGATTCTCGTTATTAACTTTTGTGCTATGGGTGTCCTATTGAGGAATTTGGAGCCCGACCCCACCGACTGTAGATCGTAGCCAACTTTTTCTTCTATCAGACGGCGCGTCTCTGATTTGATATCAAGTTCCTTGATCCATTTTGAATTCACTTTTGTGCATGGCGAGAGAAAGGGATTCAGTTTCATTTTGTTGCATATGGATTTCCAGTTTTCCCAGCACCATTTGTTGAAGATGCTATCCTTCCTCCATTGCATGCTTTTAGCCCCTTTATCAAATATAAGATAGTTGTAGTTTTGTGGATTGGTTTCTGTGTCCTCTATTCTGTACCATTGGTCCACACGCCTGTTTTGGTACCAGTACCATGCTGTTTTTGTTACTATTGCTCTGTAGTATAGTTTGAAGTCTGGTATCGCTATACCGCCTGATTCACACTTCTTGCTTAGCATTGTTTTTGCTATTCTGGGTCTTTTATTTTTCCATATGAATTTCATGATTGCTTTCTCTATTTCTACAAGAAATGCCATTGGGATTTTGATTGGCATTGCATTAAACCTATAGAGAACTTTTGGTAATATCGCCATTTTGATGATGTTAGTTCTGCCTATCCATGAACAGGGTATATTTTTCCATCTTCTAAGATCTTCTTCTATTTCTCTCTTTAGGGTTCTGTAGTTTTCATTGTATAAGTCTTTCACCTCTTTTGTTAGGTTGATTCCCAAGTATTTTATTTTTTTTGAAGATATTTTGAATGGAGTGGTTGTCCTCATTTCCATTTCAGAGGATTTGTCGCTGATATACAGGAATGCCTTTGATTTATGCGTGTTGATTTTAAATCCTGCCACTTTGCTGAATTCATTTATTAGCTCTAATAGTTTCTTTGTAGAGCCTTTTGGGTCTGCTAGATATAGAATCATATCATCTGCAAATAGTGATAATTTAATTTCTTCTTTTCCTATTTTTATGCCTTTAATTTCTTTCGTCTGTCTAATTGCTCTGGCCAGTGTTTCGAGAACTATGTTGAAGAGAAGTGGAGAGAGAGGGCATCCCTGTCTTGTTCCAGATTTTAGAGGGAATGCCTTCAGTTTTTCTCCATTCAGAATAATGCTAGCCTGAGGCTTAGCATAGATTGCTTTTACAATATTGAGGTATGTTCCTGTTATCCCTAGTTTTTCTAGAGTTTTGAACATAAAGGGATGCTGTACTTTGTCAAATGCTTTTTCCGCATCTATCGAGATGATCATATGGTTCTTATTTTTAAGTCTATTGATGTGGTGAATAACATTTATTGATTTCCGTATATTGAACCAGCCTTGCATCCCAGGGATGAATCCTACTTGATCATGGTGTACAATTTTTTTGATATGTTTTTGTATCCGATTCGCCAGAATTTTATTGAGGATTTTTGCATCTAGGTTCATTAGAGATATTGGTCTGTAGTTTTCTTTCTTTGAAGTGTCTTTGTCTGGTTTAGGTATCAGGGTGATGTTGGCCTCGTAGAATGAATTTGGAAGTTCTCCCTCCTTTTCTATTTCCTGAAGTAGCTTGAAAAGTATTGGTATTAGTTCTTCTTTAAAGGTTTTGTAAAATTCTGCTGTATACCCATCGGGACCTGGGCTTTTCTTAGTTGGTAGTCTTTTGATGGTTTCTTCTATCTCCTCAATTGATATTGGTCTGTTTAGGTTTTCTATATCCTCCTGACTCAATCTGGGCAGATCATATGACTTAAGAAATTTATCTATGCCTTCACTATCTTCTAATTTATTGGAGTATAAGGATTCAAAATAGTTTTTGATTATCTTCTGTATTTCTGAAGTGTCTGTTGTGATATTGCCTTTTTCATCCCGTATGCTAGTAATTTGAGTTCTCTCTCTTCTTCTCTTCACTAGCATCGCTAAGGGTCTGTCGATTTTGTTTATTTTTTCAAAGAACCAACTTTTAGTTTTGTCAATTTTTTCAATTGTTTCTTTTGTTTCGATTTCATTAATTTCAGCTCTGATTTTAATTATTTCTTGCCTTCTACTTCTTTTGCTGTTGTTTTGCTCTTCTTTTTCAAGGATTTTGAGATGAAGTATGAGATCATTTATTTGTTGGTTTTTTCTTTTTTTAAGGAATGAACTCCAAGCAATGAATTTTCCTCTTAGAACTGCTTTCAATGTGTCCCATAGATTCCGATATGTTGTGTCTGTGTTTTCATTTATCTCTAAGAATTTTTTAATTTCCTCCTTGATGTCTTCTATAACCCATTGATCATTCAGTAACCTATTGTTCATTCTCCAATTGATGTATGCTTTTTCCTTCCTTCTTTTATCGTTGATTTTCAGTTTCATTCCATTATGATCAGATAAGATGCATGGTATTATCTCTACTCCTTTATATTGTCTAAGAGTTGCCCTGTGACATAATATATGATCTATTTTTGAGAAGGATCCATGTGCTGCTGAGAAAAAAGTGTAACTGCTTGATGTTGGGTGGTATACTCTATATATGTCAATTAGGTCTAGGTTATTAATAGTGTTATTGAGTTCTATAGTTTCCTTATTCAACTTTTGTTTGGAAGATCTGTCCAGTGGCGAGAGAGGTGTGTTGAAGTCTCCCATGATTATGGTGTGGTGGTCTATTAGACTCTTGAACTTGAGAAGAGTTTGTTTGACGAACATAGCTGCACCATTGTTTGGGGCATAAATATTTATGATTGTGATGTCTTGTTGGTGTATGGTTCCCTTAAGCAGTATGTAGTGTCCCTCTTTATCTCTTTTGATTAACTTTGGCTTGAAATCTATTTTATTTGATATGAGTATGGACACGCCTGCTTGTTTCCGAAGTCCATATGAGTGATATGATTTTTCCCAACCTTTCACCTTCAGCCTATGTATGTCTTTCCCTATCAGATGCGTCTCCTGTAGGCAGCATATTGTTGGGTCTTGTTTTGTGATCCATTCTACTAGCCTGTGTCTCTTAATTGGTGAGTTTAAGCCATTAACATTTAGGGTTATTATTGAGATATGGGTTGTTCTTCCAGCCATATTTGTTTATTTCTGTTACTAAACATTGTTTGTTTTCCTCTTTGATTGTTTCCCCCCCCCCTTTACTGTCCTACCTCCCACTGTTGGTTTTCATTGTTATTTTCCATTTCCTCTTCCTGTAATACTTTGGCTAGGATGTTTTGAAGAGATGGTTTTCTAGCTGCAAATTCTTTAAACTTTTGTTTATCGTGGAAGGTTTTAATTTCATTCTCCATCCTGAAGCTTAATTTCGCTGGATACACAATTCTTGGTTGGAACCCATTATCTTTCAGTGTTTGAAATATGTTATTCCAGGATCTTCTAGCTTTCAGAGTCTGTGTTGAAAGATCAGCTGTTATCCTGATTGGCTTGCCCCTAAATGTAATCTGCTTCCTTTCTCTTGTAGCTTTTAAAATTCTCTCCTTATTCTGTATGTTGGGCATCTTCATTATAATGTGTCTAGGTGTGGATCTCTTATGATTTTGCACATTCGGCGTCCTGTAGGCTTCTAGGATTTGGGATTCTGTCTCATTCTTCAAGTCTGGGAAGTTTTCTTGTATTATTTCATGGAATAGACTGCTCATTCCTTTGGTTTGGAGCTCTGTACCTTCCTGTATCCCAATGACTCTTAAGTTTGGTCTCTTAATGTTATCCCATATTTCTTGGATGTTCTGCTCATGGTTTCTTAACAGTCTTGCTGAGCTGTCTATGTTCTTTTCCAGTTGAAATACTTTGTCTTCATTGTCTGATGTTCTATCTTCTAAGTGTTCTACTCTGTTGGTAGTATTCTCCATTGAGTTTTTAAGTTGGTTTATTGCTTCCTGCATTTCTAGGATTTCTGATTGCTTGTTTTTTATAACCTCTATCTCCCTGTATAGTTGATCCTTTGCTTCCTGGATTTGTTTGCGTAATTCGTTGTCGAAGTGATCTTTCATTGTCTGATTTTGCTGTTTAATGTCTTCCTTGATACTCCAGATCATCTGAAGCATGTATATCCTGAATTCTTTATCTGACATTCCATCTGCTGCAGCTGTTACCTCTTCTAAAGTTGCGTTGACCTGCATTGCTTGTGGTCCTTTCTTTCCTTGTCTTTTCATACTGCTTGCGTATCTTTCCTGCAGGTGCGGGCGGCGGCTCTGCTCTCTCCTTATTCCAATTGGGGTGTCGTGGCTACCACGCCGGCAGGTCACTGGGCCTGTTCTGGGAGCTGGTGGCGGCTCTGTTCTGCCCCTACTCCAATTGGGGTGACGTGTCTGTCGTACCAGCAGGCCACTGGGCCTGTCCTGCTGGTCGGTCGCAGATCTGCCCACCTTTCGGGCACGAGTGGAGGCTCTGCTTTGCCCCTACTCCAATTGGGGTGTCGTGACTACCCCGCCTGCAGGATGCTGGGTCTGTTCCTGGCAAGGTAGGCGACTCTGCTCTGTCACTACTCCAATTAGGGTGGTGTTTGTACCCCGCCGGCAGGCTCCTGGGCCTGATCCGCCGGTCTGTTGTAGGTCTGCCTACCTTGAAGGCGCGGGCGGCGGATCTGCCCTGCCCCTCCTACCACGCCTGCGGACCCCTGGGCCTGATCTGCAGGTTGATCACTGGTCTGCTCACCCTGCGGGCACGGGTGGCGGTTCCGCTCCACCCCCACTCCAATTGGGGTCACGTGACCACCACACCGGCAGGGCCTGATCCGGGCGTGGGAGAAGGATCTGCTCTGCCCCTACTCGAGTTGGGGTGACGTGTGTACCACACTGGCAGGCCACTGGGCCTGACCCGCCAGGCTGTCACAGGTCTGTTTACCTTGCAAGCGCGAAGGGCGGCTCTGCCCTGCCCCTCCTACCACGCCCATGTACTACTGGGTCGTGGGTCTGCCCACCTGGCGGGTGTGGGTGGCGGCTCCGCTCCGCCCCCTCTCCAATTGGGGTCACGCGGTCACCACACTGGCGAGCCGCTGGGCCTGCTCCGGGGGCTGGCGGCGGCCCGGCTCCTTCCCTCTGGCTCGAGGACAAATTGAGGAGACTCGGGTGACTGAGCCTCACCCCCCTTACCAGGAGACCAACTGCTTATGTCACCGCTGGTATTGATGAAGATCTCTCCTCCACCGCTTTCTGCTGACATCAGATCTCTGCCATGTTGGTATCCTATGCGAATGGCAGCATTTCGTTCCCCTTGCCAGGCAACCCAAGCAATGGGTGAGTCCTGACCTGCCCTCAGCAGGACCCGGACCGAGACACAGTTTCCGCGGGCTCCTAGCCCCGGTCCAGGGAAGTTCCGGGAGCCGGAACTCGGCCGCTCCGTGCTCGGTGTAAGCTCCTATAAGTGTAGGCTCCAAGAAGCAGCCCCCGCGGGCTCAGTTCCGGGAGCCGGAATTCGGCCACTTAGTGTTTGGTGTATGCTCTGATAGTAGCAGGGTCCAAGAAGCAGCCTCCGCGGGCTCCGCAGCCCTGAGCCAGGGCGGTTCCGGGACGGTTCCGGGAGCCGGAACTCGGCCGCTCTGTGCTCGGTGTAAGCTCCTATAAGTGTAAGCTCCAAGAAGCAGTCCCCGCGGGCTCAGTTCCGGGAGCTGGAATCTGAATTCATTTTTAAAACACAAAAACTAAGAATCAAAGATTTTGAAAGCCATGTCCAAGATCACGCAGTGAATTTGTACTAGAAACCAAGTTCCTGACGTCCATCTCAATGACGCCTTATAAAGACATATGGTATTTATATATAAATAAGGGTAAAAAAAATTTAAGAAAAAAAAAGTTCTAATGGGGGGAAGATTTTCATTTTTAGATGTGGCTAGTGATCAACATAATCAGTTTTATTTTAAAAATTAAGATTCCAAAACTTCCTCCAATTAGCTTACCGTTACAATCAGTACACTGCTTCTAAAACTGCATGACCAATGTGATTCTGCAACATGTATACTTAGAAAAATGAGAAAGTATATCCTATCTGATTCAAATGTATGTCAAGATCATTGTACTGTCATGTGTAACTAAGTAAAACAATTTAAAAAATAAATAAAAAATAAAACTTCATGAATCACTTTTGAAGAGTCATAAATGAGCTTTGAAAGGATTATGGTGAAGGGTCTCCTACAGCTGAGAGTCCCCTATTATTGCTCTAGTCGGAGCAGCATAAGCTTAGGGTATGTGAAGTTTTAAATAAGTAAGAAATTTCTTTTGTTGGAGAATAGCATTCCTGAATTCTTACTATTATGATAGAAAATATTTTTGCCACACAGGAGAAACCTTGGGCCAACCATCCTTGGCATATCTCTCATTGAGACATAATTTCAAGTATGCACTTTTCAATCTATTAATTGAGTTTCACATCAATAAAAACTAAAGTCAATTCTAAATTGCATATTTTGACTCTAAAAAAAACCCCAAACAATTCATCACATCAGAAATGATCTCACAATCAGAAATTCTACCACTTGTATTGTCATTAATTAGTACAATTTTATTTATTATTGTGTTAGCAGAAGGAAACTAAAACGAGTATTCATGACTTATTTATCATTAGGTTCTCTATGCTTGGGGAAATTAGAATTATTAAATCTTTATTGGACTTTGTAAACAGTAATTTGCTGTTTGAGTGAGTAGGACTAAGAAATAGAATTCAGGATATTGGAAAGTGTAATTTCCAAGGACAAAGGAAAACTACGATTAAATAAATATCCAAATAAATAATAGTATTTCTCTGAGAAATTTGGCAAGTGTGACTTTGTATATCTTCATGTCTGTCCATTTACCTCTTTTACATTTTACTTCCACCCAATCTGACAAGTATTCTCAGGGCTATTTTTCACATACAGGATACATTACACTCCCTACTTTACTGCAATACTTCTTGAAACAGTATTTATTTTCTCTCCTAGATATGTAATTGAAATGACTCTCTCAAATCATGTCCAAGAATCACCATTTGACCTCTAACCTAGGAGAGAACAACTTACAAAGATGCCCCAACAGCTCCTCTTTGTGTATAGATGACTACCATTATTCTTTACCTCATTTCCAAATGTATTTCTACTCCTAAAAGTGATCCTTATGTTAAACATTGCTACTTTAAAGTTATTGTAATTATTATCAAGGTTAAATCCATCACAATGCTCAAAATGAAAATATATGAATAATATTTTATCATCTCCTACTTACTGTTGACATTTTCTATTATTTTCCCTGAACAATGACTTCTATATATTGACCAGTTACTATATGATAGAAAATTTATATTCATGGCCACATCTAATCCTTTTAGCAAGCCTTGTCCAGATGACCCCAAGCATCTACATGGCTTGTCCAAGGTCATTCAGCAACATAATAGATACAGCCTGGACTGGAATCCAGGCCTCCTGGCACAGAAGCTCCCATCTTACCTACCCTAAGGTATTGCTTGGTGGACACTCACAAATCTTCCCACCTTGTTTCTGTTCACACAACCACAACCTGTACTTATTACCTATGATTGGGCTTAAAACAATCAGTTTTACTTCCAGTCTCCCCCATTTCAGTTCACGTTGAGAGGAGTTAATTTACTAAACAGTTGTTCATAAATCTTCAATATCTCTTCAATGTTTTCCAGAATCCCTTTTGAATGTGATCTCCCATTAAATTTCACACTTTCTCTCATGTAAGCTTGATCACATTTCCTTCTTTCTTGCTCCACCTTTGGATACCCCATCCTTTTATCCTCTCTCACTTTTAAAATTTTATATCTTGATATTTTCACTTTTTTGTTCTATTTTTCATCATGCATTTTATTTTAACATATGTCTTTTTCTTCCAAACTTTAATATCATCAAGTGATGGAAAATACGTGCTAGAGAATTTGAACAGTTTTTGAAGTTGAGAGGAAATGAGATGAATGTAGGTAACAGTACAGACAACCTGGCAGAGAGGGTAACAGAGTCACTCGTATTTTATTAGAAATAAGCAATATGAGTGGAGATAATGTAAAGACTTAGATAACCTAACTATAAGGGATAACCAGGGAAGTGGTGTGAGATAAAGTTCTAACTTTAGATTTTAAATTATAAAACTTTTATGTAGTGAACCACTCATTCTATGAGTGAGGAGAGTGCACAGAATGAGGTTTTTGATTGAATATAACAATTCTGATTTCCTTTTCATTCTCTTCTCCAAGGGAATTGTAGAGACCATCTCCTGGAATGAATCAATAAGTGAAGCAAATCACTCTGTGGTGACTGAGTTCATTTTCCTTGGACTCTCCAATTCTCAGGAACTCCAGATTTTCCTGTTTCTGTTCTTCTTTGTTTTCTATGTAGGAATTGTGTTTGGAAACCTTCTTATTATCATAACAGTGGCTTCGGACTCACACCTTCACTCCCCCATGTACTTCTTGCTGGCCAACCTCTCACTCATTGATCTGTCTCTGTCTTCAGTCACAGCCCCCAAGATGATTGCTGACTTTTTCAGAACACGCAAAGTCATCTCTTTCAAGGGCTGTCTGGCACAGATATTTCTTCTTCACCTCTTTGGTGGGAGTGAGTTGGTGATCCTCATCGCCATGGCCTTTGATAGATATACAGCAATCTGTAAACCCCTACGTTACACTACAATTATGTGTGGCAATGTGTGCGTTGGCATTGTAGCCGCTGCATGGGGGATTGGTTTCCTTCACTCAGTGAGCCAGTTGGCCTTTGCAGTGAACTTACCCTTCTGTGGTCCCAATGAGGTGGATAGCTTTTACTGTGACCTCCCTCGGGTAATCAAACTTGCCTGTACAGACATTTACAGGTTGGATATAATGGTCATTGCTAACAGTGGTGTGCTCACTGTGTGTTCTTTTGTTCTCCTAATCATCTCCTACACCATCATCCTAATGACCATCCAGCGTCGCCCTTCGGATAGATCATCCAAGGCTTTGTCCACTTTGACTGCTCACATCACAGTAGTTCTTTTGTTTTTTGGACCATGCATCTTCATTTATGCCTGGCCATTCCCTGTCAAGTCATTAGATAAATTCCTTGCTGTGTTTTATTCTGTGGTCACTCCTCTCTTGAACCCAATTATATACACACTGAGAAACAAAGACATGAAGACTGCAATGAGACGGCTGGGAAAATGGAATGGGAATTCAGGGATAACATCTTAGGTCTTCTGTAACTGAGAGTTTGATTTGATATAATGACATAATATATAGTAAATTTTGTAATTTATTTAGAAAAGCTCACGAAAATTGTTACTTCCATTCTCATATCATTTAATAATTGTTAAACACATATTCTGCATCAATTTAGCTTTCAACATCTTTGTGTGCTTTATTTTTGGATACAAATGCAAAATTAAAAGACATTACAAATTTTTACAATGGAAGGCTTAAATCCATTAGTATCTGGGAGCCTTCATGGGTAATTTTGTGTTAAATAGAGGTCAAGATGAAAACTAGCCTGGCTTATACAAATATTTTTCAATTTTATTTGTCTCATTTACACTAAAAACATCAATAAAGGAATTACCACATGACTATCTCAAGAAGGTATGCTTAGTGATATGGATTTATGTAAATTTTTAAAAGGTTAAAAATTGTAAGAGGCTAACAATTTATAGTTTGCTTCCTGCACTATAACAATCCTTACTCTATGAGTGAATTATCAGAGAGTGATAGGAAGAATGAGGCTACCAACATGAAATTTACCTTGAAGATACTTGATATCCTGTAGTATATGACAACACCTTATAAGCAACAAAAAAAATTTAAAGGGATCCAGTGTCTCGGTATGTTGGCATGAAGTGTATTGCTTGAATCCACCTGTATCCTTTTTTCATGATTAGCTTTTGAAAGTAAAAAAAATAACTAGGGTTAACTCTACTTACCTTTTACTAACCATGTCTTAAGGTACATTATTTAGCTATTGTATCTTTAGTTTCCATATTTTAAAACAAAGAGATAATAATACTTGTTGCATGTGGTTATTATAAGAGATAATGAGCTGGGCACAACAGCACATGCCTGTAATCCCAGCAGCTCTGGAGACTAAGAGAGGAGAATCACAAGTTCAAAGCCAGCCTCATCAATGGTGAGGCACTAAGCAACTCAGTGAGACACTGTCTCTAAATAAAATACAAGGGCTGGGGATATAGCTCAGTTGGTAAAGTGCTTGCCTTGCATGCACAGGGTCCTAGTTCAATCCCCAGCACCACAAAAAAAAGAAAGAAGGAAAATACAAAATAGGGCTGGGGATATGGCTTAGTGGTCCAGCCAGTGCTCCTGAGTTCAATCCCCAGTACTAAAAAAAAAAAGAGAGAGAGAGAAAGAATGAAATAATAAATAAATAATAATAAATATATATCAGATAACACAATTTGCAGCATATTCATCACTCAATAAATATTAAGTAATTTTATAATTATTATATAAACCCTGTATATCAACAAAGTCAAAAGTTCTCAACCATTATGTTTTCCCTGACACAACTGAGGGATGCAATATGTTCTAGTCTTAGAAATGTTCATTGAGAGCACAGCAGTCCTAAGAGGAAGGATGTGTGTTTATGTGCCAGTGTGTACATTTTTGTGTGCACTCCTGCACTCAGACTTTGCCATCCTCAGAAGGCACTCTAAACAATCAGGATGGAAGAAGATAAGAATATCAGTCGAAAAAAGACACTTAAATAATGATTCTGACAACTCTCTCCTCTTCCCAGTGAGAATCCTAAGGAAAAAGGAATGTATTGTCAAAGTTTGGCTTGAATTAATAGATAAGGAAAAAGGGTTAGATTATTTCTACTCCAGGAAAAAAAAAGATGAGATTTATAAGCATATTTAAAACACCTAAGAAAATTAGTATATGTTAATGACAGTATTTCAAATCAATGAGAAAATGAAGGACCCATTAAACCGACAGTGAAAAAAATTGTATAGCAAGATGGGGAAAAAACAGTTCAAATATTAAAAGAAAATATGAATTAGTGTCTTTATAATCTGTAAATGTGATAAAGATTAATACTACTAACTATGTAGAATTAGTTTTTAATGATTGATAAAAATATCTAAAAAAATAAGAAGATAATGAGAAGGTATTTGCAATTCACATCACAAGGAGTAACAGTTCTAATATGTAAAGAACTTCCAAAAATCTAACAAACTAATAGAAAAATGGACAACTAATATAAACTTACAGTTCATACTTAAAAAGATGAACACCATCTTTAAATACATGATAAAATGTTCACGCTCTCTTAGGTTGAGATATATGCAAAGTACAGTGATACTTAATGTAAAGAATCTCAAAGAAAGGAGATACAGAGACAAGGTGCAGGGGCAGGGAAGGTGGCAGAGTGGCTCCTTGTCCAAGCGGCCACATTTATTTATACTAACAGGTTACATTAGGTCATCAACCAAAACCACAGTATTACTATTGTTTAGAGTATCAGTAAAGTTGCTTATGCTGCAGTTATATTTCACAGTTACAATATGCCATATTAGGAGCTTTGTGCAGTTCTCAAGAAAGTCCATTGTCTGAAGTTACTATTAGGCGGGCAGCTCCAGGAGCACCAGAGCTTGATGAAACATTGTAATTATCAAGCAAGCAAGTTCCTTTATTCCCAGGAGCTATGTGCCCAAGGTCAAGGTCAAACCCTGGTGAAGAACATTGCTACAGCGGCCAGGCATCCCGTGTTTTTGACACGGAAGTTTCCCAGTAGCCAGGCATTCTGCCTTTGCACAGAAACTTCCTAGCAGCCAGGCATTCTGCCTTTGCACAGAAA
Organism: Marmota monax; assembly: GCF_021218885.2. Classification (NCBI taxonomy): domain Eukaryota; kingdom Metazoa; phylum Chordata; class Mammalia; order Rodentia; family Sciuridae; genus Marmota; species Marmota monax. Next base: position 35,294,694 of record NW_026693777.1, read on the forward strand.
CTTCCTAGCCACCAAGCATGCCACAATTACGAAGAGTATCAGAGACCCAATCCCAAACACAGAACTCCTACAATTTAAATGTCGGATCTGGTCTATATGGTATCAAATATCTGACCTAAGTATGTGATAAAACAACCTGTTGATGAACCTATAAAGAGGTACTCATGCCTTGTTGGTGAAAAAAAAAGGTAAAATCTCTTAGCACTACCTAGAAAAATTAACATTCCATTTATTTTTTATCTGGAAATCGTCTAAGGATATATTAGCAAAAATACAAAACAACAAACCACAAGGCTTAAAGCATTGAGATGTTGTTTTTAATAGCAAGAAATGAAAAATACCTAAGATAAGATCAGTAAAAATGAACTCCTCACATAAATTATATATTAATGCAGTTTTAAGCAACTAATATCTCCAAATACTTTTCTGGAATAATAGACAAGATATTTCATAAGTGAAAAACAATAATGTGCCAAAGAGTGTCTCTACAATGCTGATTTCTATGTTAAAATGGAGATACATATATATTAGATTTATATGTATATGTAGATGTATAAATATTTAAGTAAGCATTTTAAATAGAACATGAGAAACAACAAAAAGTTTTCTTTTGGCAGGATGAAGAAACAGGGCAAGGCACAGGGATAAAAGCCAGGTTTTCTGAATACATCTTATCTTATGGTTTGGCTTTGGAATCATATAACTATTTTCTATATACTTAAAATTAAATTAAATCAACAGGAAAAGAAACTTCAATCTCAAAAAAAAATCACATTTAAACCAAAACAAGTAATTTAGTGGCATTTTTAATTGGGTAGTATAACATCAGAGAAAATAATCATTTCATTAGACACTAAGACAAAGTCAAAGTGATGTGGAATATATCCTGAGAATGGAAAACATAAAAAGAACCAAAACTTCTTACTTGCTACTAGTAAAAATATTAGTTTTACTGTTATAGAAATATTTTGAGATAAAGTAAGTAATTGTATTAATAGCAATAAGAGTCAAAATTGTCAGCATTAAAGAAGATACTAATTAAAACACCAAATAATCTTTTCTTATTTGGATTAGAAATATGAAGTATTAACTTAGTTTTCTTCTACTAATAATATAAGTATTTTTTAACTCTATCCACTGAAAATACCTTGAAGCAATGACAGCCCGGTAGCAATGAATTCACCTAATGGCCTTTTGCAGCATTCAAATACTATTTTCCACTAAGAAGAATCAGGGATTCTTAGATAAATAATTCATTATAGATCTGAAGCAGAAACACACATGATTGTTCTGGAACATTTTTTTTCAGGTCTCAATGAAAGGAAGCTAAATAAAACTATTGGGATCATGTCAAAAAAACACAGGAGCCAACTTCAACAGTTAATAGTTAACCAGAAATGAAACCATATAAGCATAAATAATAAGAATGATGAGTTTAACAGATTGAAGCCTCAGTACATAAAAGTATCCATAAAAATCACAATAATTCTCAAAATAAAATATAGTATATTTCCATCCTTTGGAAGTAATTAATATGTCTACTAAATATTCTGAAACTTGATGACAAAAAAGAAAGACCCAAGTAATGTATTATATCCTTCCTATATGATAATTTTGAGAGGAGGTAAATACATTGTTGATGAAGAAAAATATTTGTAAAGAAATTCAAGATACTGGGGCTGGGTTTGTGGCTCAGTGGCAGAACACTCGCCTAGCACGTGTGAGGTGCTGGGTTCAATCCTCAGCACCACATAAAAATAAACAAAATAAAGCCATTTTGTCCAACTACAACTAACAAAATATTTTTTAAAAAGAAAGAAACGAAGGTCATAATCTCCATGACTCAGGAGGGGAGGCAAGAGGATGGCAAATCTGAGCCAGCCTCGTAACTTAGTGAGACCCTCTCTCAAAATAAAAAATTTAAAAAAAAAGAAATTCAAGATACTCATTGCAATGAGAACTATAGAACTAAAAAAAAATCAACATTTTGCAATTCATAATAAATTAATGGATCTAAAGGAGAAATCAATAGACACTAAGATGATTGATTAACAGTTTTCAGAAAAAAAACTTATAAGAAAAAGATAGGCTGACAATACCTTAACACATTGGTCAATATTTATATCACATGGAGGAAATATGAAAAAATATAACACAAAGTATAAAAATGAGCCTGATTAATAAAAGCTCTCTAATGCCAGTCTATAGGAAATCTATAGCAGAGAGAAATATGTGAGAACACTACATGAATTCAATGACATAAATACAAAGCATGGATTCCTCAGATCCATTTCTGGACCTCCTCTCCTACACTCTGGAGCTTGAGGTTTCTGTGCTATACAGGTACTGAAAGAACCACGGGAGAATGCTGGGCATCCTGAAAACCAGGAAATGATATGTTTTCTCATCGAACCCAAGAATTCTCACCAGAGGAGAAAACAAAAAGTTTATTATTCCAAAAGCTGAGCTTCATTCATTTTGTTAGTACAGAGTTTGGATATTGTCAAAACCTGCTCATTCTGATTTTTGACCTTTGAAGATGTCATACTATAACTCATTTTCTTCAAATCTGGAGTTCTCAGTCCTGAGAAATGAGGATAATAATCTTGGAGGCCATTAAAGTTATCATCCATGATTGAAAGATATTCCTGTGGACCCACAGAGCAATGACCTAAGTCAACCTGACAAAAAGGATATTTTGTACATGTGCTTCAGGCCCTCAGAGGAAACCCAGATTTCCATCACCAGTAAAAACCATACCTACAGTTTTTGTTTATTTGTTTGTTTGTTTGTTACTAGGGATTGGATTTAGGGGCACTCGACCACTGAGCCACATCCCCAGCTTTATTTTTGTATTTTATTTAGAGACAGAGTCTCACTGAGTTGCTCAGTGCTTCGGCTTTGCTGAGGCTGGCTTTGAACTTGTGATCCTCCTATCTCAGCCTACGGTTTTTTTCCTGACAGAGATTGGTGGTGCACACCTATAATTCCAGCAAGTCAGAGGAACACAAGTTCAAAGTCACTCTCAGAAATATGTCTCTCAAACTTTTTATAATAGGAGAAAATAATGCAAAGAAGCACAAAAGACCCTGGGTGTTAGACCACAGAGGTAGAAAATCGCAATCTATAAGCCCAGGTGAAAATACTCAGAAGAAACCCTTCCAGTTAATATCTTCATATCTGGCCTCCATAACTGATAAAATAAATGTCTGTTGTTAAAGTTACTGTCTGGTGACCTGTGGTATGACAGCCCCTAAAAATTGACACAGTGACTTTCCCCGGATCATTACTAAATAAAATACAATTGAATCACATCACACTCCAACAGCATTGAGAGGCTGAACTGCTGTAAGAAATGACCTTTGAGTGTACCTTTTTGCCCACATTCTCATCAACACTTATTATTGCTTGTGTTCTTGATAATTGACATTCTGATGGAGTGAGATGAAATCTTAGAGTAGTTTTTATTTGCATTTCTCTAATTGCTATGGTGATGAACATTTTTTCATATGTTTATTGATCAGTTATATTTCTTCTTCTGTGGAGTGTCTCTCAGTCCCTTAACCCATTTATTGATTGCATTATTTTTATTTATTTATTTATTTATTTATTTATGTTAAGATTTTTGAGTTGGGGGAAAAGGTACACTCATACATTGCTGGTGGGACTGAAAATTGGTACAGTCACTCTGGAAACTAGTATGGATATATGGATATATGGATATTTCCTCAGAAAACTTGGAATCAAACCACCATTTGACCCAGCTATCTCACTCCTCAGTTTATACCCAAGGGGCTTAAAATCAGCATACTACAGTGAAATAGCCACATCAATGTTTATAGCAGCTCAATTCACAATAGTTAAACAGTAGAACCAACCTAGATGCCCTTCAAAAGATGAATGGATTAAAAAATGTGGTACATATACACAATGTAATATTACCCAACCTTAAAGAAGAATGAAATTGTATCATTTGCAGGTAAATGGATGGAACTAGAGAATAGCATGCTAAGGGAAATAAGCCCATCCCAAAAAACCAAAGGCTAAATGTTTTCTCTGATAAGTGAATGCTTATCCACAGTGGGAGAAGGGGTAGGGAAGAATGAAGAAACTTTGGATTGTGCAGAGGGGACTGAGAGGAGGGGTGGGGCAGTGGAGATGGGAAGGACAGTAGAATGCAACAGGCATCATTACCCTATATACATGTATGATTACACTACCCATGTAACTCAGCACCATATGCAGCCAGAGGAATGAGAAGTTATGCTCCTGAGTACAATGTGTCTGAATGCATTCTACTGTCATATATAACTAATTAGAATAAAATTTTTAAAAAGAAATGACCTTTGAGAGATCAGTAGAGAAAAGCAACTTAAGGGTAGGAAGCAGAGAGGAAATGAGAAGTTCTGGGGCATGATATTGGCCAAATTATATGTCGTTATGTGCATGTACAAAAATGTAACCATAAATCCCATCATTATGCCCAATTATAATGCATCAGTGAAAATGTAGAAAAATAATAAATACAAAGCATAGAATGTTCAACAGGACAAATACTCTGGATTATTCAGAAAATAAATTCATGGAGTTAAAAAGCAGAAGTGAGGAAATGAGAGAAGTCAACAGATTGAAAAGACAACACAACCAAATCAGGGCTGACATCATCTGAACATACTCTAGCAAAAGTGTTTGACAGAACCAGGAAAAGTGAATAAGGACTAAGTATTTGATTCTCATAGATAATGAGGGAGGGAGGGAGGGAGGGAGAGAGAGAGAGAGAGAGAGAGAGAGAGAGAGATTTGAAAATATCAGAAGCAGCTAGGAATTGAGAAATTAAGAAAAGAAAAGTTCACTGAGATAAGCCCAACTTTTGCATATCATTTTCTACCATTTATCAATTCTTGGTGTAGTCAAAAGGCTGAAAAATCAGGCAGAGAGAAGCTGCTGAAAGACAACACAGCAGAGCCTCTGACAACCTCATGAGCTAAAAAGAGGCAAAAGTGAGAGCTGGGTTCTACTGAGGCTTCAAGGAAATGACAAACAGAGTGGTTTTCTTTTTGTTTTTATTTGTTTGTTTGTTTATTTTTTTCAGGTTTTTTTTTCTTTTGGGGGAGGGGACCAGTGAGAAACAGAGTTTTCTAATTGAAACTTGTAATGGCCTGCTGAGTATTCAAATGTGTATCTCTCTGTTTACTTGGCTCTTCCTTCATTTCTTTCAGTAGTGTTATATAATTTTCACTACACAATTTTGTGAAAAGATAATCCTACAGCTATATGATTTTTTATGAATATCATGTTCTAATAAGTTTATTAAATTCATACATTTTTTTCTAGTGATTGCTTTGTAGGATTTTTAATATTTGCCAAACCAGTAATGCTATCATCTATAAGTGGAAACAATTGTAAAATTTTTTATCGTTTTCTTCCTTTTACTTCTCTTATTGCAAGGACTAAGATTTCCAGTACAATGAAGAACAGATTCTTGAGAGAAGATATTTTTGCCTTGTTCCAAGAGAAAAATATGCTTTTTGACAAATTTGTCAATTCCACTAAACCGTTAAATGTATTAGCATAGAATTCTTTTCAATATTACTTTATAATTTTTAACATCATTAGTATCTTCATTGATATTTCCTCTTTCATTCTAATTCAGTCATTTTTTTTTCTATTTCATTGATCAACCTAACTAAGGACTTAATGAAATTTACTAAACATTTCAAAGATTTAAGCTTTGATAGAGTTGTTTGCTTTTTTTATAGTGGTTAATTTTATGGATCAACTTAAGCTATAATACCCAGCTATTTTGGCAAATGCTAGTCTAGATAGTCCTTTGAAGGTATTCTTATTAGATGAAATTAGCATCTAAATCAAAGAATTTAAATAAAATAGAAGAACCTCTATAGGGTAGAGAGGACTCCTTCAATCAGTTGAAGTTCTTAAGAAGAAAGGAAGAAAGGAAGGAAGGAAGGAAGGAAGGAAGGAAGGAAGGAAGGAAGGAAGGAAGGAAGGAAGGAAGGAGAAAGAAGATGAGATTCTACCTCTAGACTCTAGTCTTTCAAACTCACCAGCTGCAACATCTATTCTTCCCTGGGTCTCCAGCCTGCTGGATTTACACTTGCCAGACTCCACACTTGCTTGAGTTAATTCTTTAAAATAGAAGCACATAAAATTATCCACATGCTATTGTTTCAGTCTCTATGGAGAACCCTAATGCATTAATTTAATATATTTTGTCTCCTTTCTATTTTATTGATTCCTGCTCTTATCTGTCATGCTTCTTTCTTTCTGTTCATTTGAGTTTAATTTGCTTGTCTTTTTCTAACTTCTTTTTTTCATCTCTATTGATATATAATTGACAAATAAAAATTGCATGTACTTAAGCTGTATGGCTGTATGTTTCAATATATGTGGACACTGTGAAATAACCTCTACAATTGAACTAATTAACAAGCATCATCTTACATATTTACCAGTATGCATATGTATGTGCATATTACCAGTGTGCACATGTAGAACACTTCAGGTCTCCCCCGAGTTTTACCACCTTGGATTCAACATGTAAGTCGATGCTGCAGTCTTCCTCCAGACTGTCTCTTATAGCATAAAGCTCCAGTTTCATCCACATGTAGCAAGAGGCAAGATCTTCTTTTTAAGGCTGAATATTATCCTGTTGTGTGTATGTGTCATATATTTTTTTATCCATTCATCTGTCAGTAGACTCTTTTGCTATTTCCATGTCTTAGCTATTGTAAGTAATGCTGTAGAGAACATGGGAATGTAGATATCTCTTGGACATACTGATTTAATTTCCTTCAAATATAGATCAAGGTATAGAATCATATGATAAGTCTTTTTAATTGTTTGAGATATATACTAATTCTATAATGGCTATATCAATATACAGTCCCAGCAACAGTGTACAAAGATTTCCATTTCTCTGCATCTTAACCATTTGTTATCTTTTGTCTTTTCTTGTATTAGAGATTTTTTTAACAGAATTTTTGGTGTCATTGTGGTATTGATTTGAATTTTTCTGGTAATTAATGGTGATAAGCATCTTTTAATATGCCTATTTGGTATTTATATCATCTTTTGAGAAATGTCTCTTCAGGTTCTATACCTATTTTATAGTTTTTGCATGTATGTGCTATTAAATAGCATGATTTCCTTATAAATTTAGCATATAAGCCCCTTATCAGATGTATAGTTTAAAAGTATTTTCCACAAACTTTAAGATGTATTATTACTTTGTTAATTGTTTTTGCTATGCAGAATGTTTTAGTTTAACACACTTCTTGTCTATTTTTGCTTTGGTTGTTTATTCTTTTGATGTCTCTTGGTCAACTTTTCTTTATCAACACAAAACACCTGAGATAATCAACTTAAAATGAGAAAGGTTTACTTTGACTTATAGTTTTGAAGGTTTAAGTCCATGATCAATTGGCTCTATTGCTTGTAGGGCTGTGGCAATGCATTGTATCATGGTATTATAGTCAATCACTAAAACAGTGACAAAATACCAACCATGGACTCACCGCAAACTTGGAATTAGGGCACCATCTAGTGCTGAAATAGTGGAAGACAATGCAGGCCAAAGAAATAAGAAACCTGATTAGAATTTCTGGAAAGATGGGAACAAACCAAGCCAGATTATAAGCTGGAATGAATACCTAATCACAGCCAACATTGCACACCAATAAGCATCCAGAACTTTCAGGGAACAATGACCTCATCAAACAGTCAAAATAAGGCACCAAAACTAACCAGATAGCAAACATTATGAGCAAATGCTTGGGAGGATCATTTAAAACAGCTGTTTTAAGGAAACTAAGTGAACTTTAAGAGAACATAGATAAATGTTTTAATATTATAACAGAAAAACTTCACAAAAGATGGAAGCAACTAGAAAAATCAAATCAAAATCTTGAAGTTGAAAAATACAGCAAAATTTAAAACATGATAGAAGGCGTTAGCAGCAGGATAGATGAAGCGGAAGTTACTCAAAAGTACACAGAGAAGCAATTCACAATAGCTAAACTATGGAACCAGCCTAGGTGCCCTTAAACAGATGAATGGATAAAAAAGATGGGGCATATGTATATATAATGGAATGTTACTCAGGAAAGATATCAAAAGAAAATTTTAAATTTTTCTTGAAATGAATGAAAATGGAATCACAACACATCAAAACTCTTAGGATGTAACACAAGAAATTCTAACAGAAAAGCTTATCATAAAATATTTAAATCAGAAAATTCAGAAAGACTTAAAATAAATCAGTTTTTGCTGTACCTCAATAACTAGAAAAATAAGAAAATATCAAATCCAAAAGTAATAGGAAAAAATTAACAGAGATGAGAGAAGAAACTAAAAAAGTATAAAATATCAACAAATTTGAGTTAGTTTTTTAAAAAATAAACAAAAATGGCAAATCTTTAGCTAGACTAAGAAAAGACTCTGGTAAATAGAATCAGAGATGAAAACAGAGACATTACAACCGAAACCACAGAAATAAAAAGGAGCATTAGGGATTATTGTGAAACAAGCATATACCAACAAATTTGAAAACATAGAAGGAATGGATAAAATTCTGTACACATATAACCTACCAAAATTGAACCATGAAGACATAGAAAACCTGAAGAAACTAGTAACAATGAGATTGAATCAGTAATAAAGTCTCCTAAAAAGAAAATCTGATGGCCAGATAGCTACACTACTAGATGCTACCAAGCATTTAAACTAACACCAATTATTCCTAAACTATTCCAAGGTATTGAAAGGGAGGGAAATCTTCCAAACTCATCCTGTGAGGCCAGAACAACCCTGATACAAAAACAACATGATGATAAGGCAAAAAAAGAAAACTATAGACTAATATGAATATAGATGCAAAATTTTTCAGCAAAATACTGACAAATGAAATCCAACAGAACATCATAAAGATCTTTCATCATGATCATATGAAATTCATCCCAAGAACACAGGGATGTTTCACTGTATGCAGATTGATAAATGCAATCCATTATATCAACACAAGAGAAGAATCCTGATTGCCTCAATAAATGCAGAAAAAACATTCAATAAATTTCAACATGTCTTCATGATAAAAGTTCTATACAAATTAAGTACTGAAAGAACATACCTTAACAAAATCTATATATTACAACTCCATAACCAGCCATTTGAATGGGGAAGATGAGAGTTTTTCCACTAAGATTTGGAACAATACAAGGATGTCCATTATCACCACTCTTATTCAACATAGTGATGGAAGTTTTAGCCAAAGCAATTATGCCAAATAAAGAAACAAAAAGCTTACAAATAATAAGAGCAAAAATCAAATTATCCTGTTTGAAAATAAGTAAAGAATCCATAAAAAGACTATTAGAACTGATAAATTCAGTAGAGTCAAGGGATACAAAGTAAGCATACATAAATCAATAGCATTTTTATACACAAAAAAAATTATGTCAATGAGAAAGAAATCATGATATTAAGCTCATTTGCAATAGCCACAAAAATAAAATACACCAGAATATATTTAACCAAAGAAATAAATGAACATGACAATGCAAATTATAAAACATTGATGTAAGAAGTTGAAAACTTTGGAAAGATTTTCTGCATTCATGAATTAATATAGTCAAAAGTTCTATAGTAATCAATGTAATTTGCATATTTAATGAAATATTTATCAAAATACCAATGACATCTTTTTAATTTGATATATATGACAGCAGAATGTATTATAATTCATATTACACATATAGAGCACAATTTTTCATATTTCTGGTTGTACACAAAGTAGAGTCATACCATTCATGTCTTCATACATGTACTTAGGGTAATGATGCCCATCTCATTCCATCATCTTTCCTACAACCATGCTTCCTCCTTTCCCTTCCCTCCCCTTTGCCCTATCTAGAGTTCATCTAATACTCCCATGCTATGAATCAGCATCCTTAAATCAGAGAAAAATTCAGCATTTAGTTTGTTGGGATCGGCTTACTTCACTTAACATTATATTCTCCAACTCCATCCATTTACCTGCAAATGCCATGATTTTATTCTCTTTTAATGCTGAACAATATTCAATTGTGTATATATACCACATTTTCTTCATCCATTCATCTACTGAAGGGCATCAAGATTGGTTCCACAGTTTAGCTATTGTGAATTGTGCTGCTATAAACATTGATGTGGCTGTGTCCATGTAGTATGCTGTTTTTAAGTCCTTTATGTATAGACTAAGGAGTGGGATGGCTGGGTCAAATGGAGGTTCCTTTCCAAGTTTTCAAAGGATTCTCCATACTGCTTTCCATATTGGATTCACCAATTTGCAGTCCCACTGGCAATGTATGAGTGTGCCTTTTCCCTCACATCCTTGCCAACACTTGTTGTTGTTTGTTTCCAAAATGAAGGCTCTCTATTTACCTCACTGATTGTTTCTTTTGCTGAGAAGAAGCTTTCTACTTTGAATCCATCCCATTTATTGATTCTTGATTTTATTTCTTGCACTACAGGAGTCTTATTGAGGAAGTAGGGACTTAATCCAACATGATGGAGATTTGGGCCTATTTTTCTTCTAATAGGTGCAGAGTCTCTGATTTAATTCCTAGGTCTTTGATCCACTTTGAATTGAGTTTTGTGCATGTTGAGAGATAGGGGTTCAATTTCATATTGTTGCATAAGGATTTCCAGTTTTCCCAGCACTATTTTTTGAAAAAGCTATCTTTTCTTCAATGTGCGTTTTTGCACCTTTGTCTAATATAACATAACTGTAATTATGTGGGTTAGTCTCTGTGATATCTATTCTATACCATTGTTCTAAAAGTCTCTTTTGGTGCCAATACTATGCTGTTTTTGTTACTATTGCTCTGTAGTATAGTTTAAGGTCTGGTATAATGATGCCACCTGCTTCACTCTTCTTGCTAAGGATTACTTTAGCTATTCTGGTTCTCTTCTTTTTCCAGATGAATTTCATGACTGCTTTTTCTGTTTCTATGAGGAATGTCATTACCAATGACATTTTAAAGAACTAGAAAAAAATGCTAAAAATTATATGGAAACAGGAAAAAACCCTGAACAGCCACTGCAATACTGAGGGGAAAAAAAAGACTGAACCAGGAGGCAGCACACTATATGACTTCAAAATATACAAAGTTATAGTAATCAATACAGCATGAATTGGTAAAAAAAAAAAAATAGATCCATAAACCAAGGGAACAGAATAGAGTTCCTAAGAAATTACTCCCAGGCATTTACAGCCACCTGATATTCAACAAAGTTGTCAGAAATACTCACTGGAGAAAGAATTGCTTCTTAAATAAATGGTGGTAGGGAAATTGGATTTCCATATGCAAAAGGTTTAAATTTGACACCTATCTTTCTCACCCTACATGAAAAAAATAATATCAAAATAGATCAAGTATCTAATGTAAGACCTGATACTAGAAAACTATTGGAAGAAAATAGGGGAAACATTGAAAGGAACAATTTTTTTTTGGAGAAGACCCCAAAAGCACAGGAAACAAAAGCAAAAATAGATAAATGGGAATACATCAAACTAAGAAGTTTCTGCACATCAAAGGAAACAATCAACATGAAGGGAAAACATACAGAATGGTAAAACATTTTTCAAATTATTCATTTGACAAAAGATTCATATCCAGAATATATAAGGAACTCAGAAATCTCAATAACAAAAAAAGTAACCCCGTATGAAACAGACACTTTTCAAAAGAAGAAATTCAGTTGCCCAACAAATTTATGAAAAATTATTGTCATTAGTCACAGGGAAATAAAATTTTTAGAAAATGATATATTAGGGCTGGGATTGTAGCTCAGTGGTAGAGTGCTCGCCTTGCATGTGGAAGGCATTGGTTCGATCCTCAGCACCACATAAAAATAAAAAAAAGGTATTGTGTCTATCTACAATAAAAAATTTTAATGTATATTATCTCACCCCAATTGGAATGGCTATGATCAAAAAGACAAAAGATAACAAGTTCAGGCAAAGATGTGGAGAAAAAGGAATTCTTATATACTGTTAGTGGGAATGTAAAATAGTGTAGCCATTATGGAGCACAGTATAGAGGTTCCTCAAAAAAAAAAAAAAAACTAAGAATAGATCTTTCATATAATCCAGCTATCCCACTCTGTAAATATATCTAAAGAAAATGATGTCAACATACCCAGAAATGCCTGCACAGACATGTTTATTGCTGTATTATTTATAAAAGCTAAAATATGGAATCAACCTAGATACCTATTAACAAATGGATAAAGAAAATGTGGTAAATGTACACAATGCAATATTGTTCAGCCATTAAAAAAAGAATGGCATCCTATGGTTTGCAATAAAATGGATGGAATGGGAGGCTATATCAGTTAGTGGAATAAGTCACATGCAGAAAGACAAATATCATATCTTCTCTTTCATGTGTGGATGCTAAAATAATCAATATAGAACAGTGATTATCAGAGGCTGTGAGTGGTGGGTTGGAGAGCAATAGAAGGAGACTAGTAATGCATACAAAATACATTTAGATCAAGATAATAAGATTATTACCCTATAACACAGTAGGATGAATGTAGTTTACAATAACCTATCATATATTTTATGAACAACTAGGAAGAGCTTGAAGGTTCCAAACGAAAATAATGATAAAGAGATGGAAAGCTTAATTACCCTGACATTATCACTACACATTATGTATAGGTATCAAAATACCACACTGTACTCCATACATATGTACAGTGAAAATGATAATTAATAAAGCAAATAAATAAATAAATGAAAATATACAAACATTTGTAGAAAGTATGGGTAGTTCCTAAAAATCACTGAGTATATGGGAAATCATTCTGTGACACTAAAACAAAATGTGATTTTTTTAACAATGAATTTATGGACCTTTAATGATAACAGGTTTTGCAACCAAAAACATTTTTTAGAAGTCCATCATATGCAAATTCAAAATACAAAAAGCAAATTGGGGGCAAATATTTACAAGATATATAGCAAACTAAGAACCAATTTTACTAACATAGATACAATTCTTAAAATTAAAGAAGACCAGACACCTAACAGATTTTTTAAAATGGGCAAGTAGTAACATCAGTGTAACTCACAGCAAGCAAATATCAAAGGCCCACTACTCTACAGAAACATTGAAAAAGTCAGAAAAAAAAAACTATCAGAAACAACTTTGTCAGAACTTTAGAAAACAGTGAATATGTTTTTAGCAACTAAGTGAATGTTGAATTAAGAAAACAGCAACTTTAAAATGGTAGTAGGGCTCTGTGGCTTTTGATACCCTAGTTCTTGACTCAAGGGGACAAACTTTTTTTTTTTTTGTACTTGGGATTCAACCTAGGGCACTTAACCACTAAGCCATATCCCTCTCCCTTTTTATTTTTTATTTTGAGACTGAGTTCTGCTAAATTCCTTAGGACTTCACTAAATTGCTGAGGCTAGCTTTTAATTTGACATCCTCCTGCCTCAGCCTCCCCAAGCTGCTGGGATTACAGGCATGAGCCACATGCCCTGCACAAACTTTATTCTTGAAAGAATCTTCTAACCTGAAGGACTGATCTAAGGTGCTTTTCTTCCACATAATGCAGAACTCAGAGAGAAATAGTGATAAGTATTCCTTGAAAATATTGTAAGGCAAATCAATAACCCACAACTCTCAGAGGTAAAAAGGTCACAATTAAGGCAAACTACACATTACCGGAAACACTGGAGGAATGCAAAGAAAAGAGTTCCTTTAGAAAGTTAGGATATTTAAAAGAACCAATTTATCCTGAAGAGCTTCAAAAGCCAAATGCATGCCCAGGATGGCAGACATGCTGAGAAAATGACCAAGAAGACACTAAGCTTTTGCCTTTGGTGATTTCTAGGTTCAGGTAAAATAAAAAGTCAAGACTCAAGCAAAGTTATACATAGCTTGGCTGAGTGTTGAAGGAGTACCCCAGCACACACTCAATCAGCAAATATTGGGAGAGGTTTTTTGCTGGATTTTTCTTTCTTCAATGGTTGGGTATTTAGCTCAGTGGTTGAGAGTTTGCCTAGCATGCATGGGCCCTTGGGGCTCTGGGTCCAATCCCAAACACCACAAAACAATTTTTAAAAAACACTAAATATACACAAGCTAACTGAACAGAGCCTTCAGAGATAAAATGTGAGAAAGAATACAGATATTAAGCATGTGTGATGGCTCCTGCCTCTAACCCCAGCAGATTGGGAGGATGAGGCTGGAGAACCACAAGTTCAAGGTCAACCTCAGCAACTTAGCAAGGCTTTATGCAATTTACTGAGACCCTATCTCAAAAAAATAAAAAGGGCTGGGGGATGTAGCTCAGTGGTAAAGTTCTCCTGGGTTAAATCCCCAGTACTCCCTCACAAGAGAATACAGATAAAAGTTACTAAAAAAATGTTTGACATGCCATAGCAAATTTAAAAAGAACTTTCTTCCAGGATCACTACGTTGTAATATCTAAAATGTCAAGTTTTTAACAAAGAATTAAGATTCATGCAAAAAGAAAATATCCTTCACTCACAAAAATATATATATATAATGTACATGAAAAACCAAAGATATTGTACAAAGACTTAAATTAACAGTTTTGAATAAGTTCAAAGAGCTAAATAAAACCAAGAAAATGATGCATAAACAAATCAAGAATATAAGTAAAGATACAGAAATTATAAAAAAAAAATCCAAACAGAAATTCTAAAACAGAAAAGTACGATAACCAAATGAAAACAATCACTAGAAGGTTTTGATGGAAGATTTGAGGAGATAGAAAAAATGATCAGTGAACTTGAAGACAAATTAAATTAATTCATTTAGTCTGGAGAACAGGAAAGAAGTGACAAGAATCAAGTAAATAAACAAAACCTAGGGACCTGTGTCACAACATCAAGATGCCGACTAAAGGACACCACAAAACAGAAGGGAGAAGGGGAAAAAAAATCACTTGAAGAGACATAGTAGAAAACATCCAAGTTAATTAAAGACACAAACCTACACATTCAAAAAGTTCAGTAAACTCCAAGAAGGAAAAATGCAAAGATATCTACCATTAAGGCATATATAATCAAATTGTCAAAAGCTGAAGACAAAGAGAATCTTTGAAAGTAGCAAGAAAGAGACAATTTATTGTTTACAAAGAGTCATCAGTGAGACTAATAACAGATATCCATAAGTAATGGGGGCTAACAAGTTTGGGGATGACATTTTAAAGTGATGAAAGAAGTCCACCAAGAATTCTATATCCAGAATATAGAATTACTTACTATCCTTCAAGCATAAATAAGAAATCAAGGGGCTGGGGATGTGGCTCAAGCAGTAGCGCGCTCGCCTGGCGTGCGTGCGGCCCGGGTTCGATCCTCAGCACCACATACAAACAAAGATGTTGTGTCTGCCGAAAACTAAAAAATAAATATTAAAATTCTCTCTCTCTCTTTAAAAAAAAAAAAGAAATACATCAACACTTATAGGAGCTTACACCGAGCACAGAGCGGCCAAGTTCCGGCTCCCGGAACCGTCCCGGAACCGCCCTGGCTCAGGGCTGCGGAGCCCGCGGAGGCTGCTTCTTGGACCCTGCTACTATCAGAGCATACACCAAACACTAAGCGGCCGAATTCCGGCTCCCGGAACTGAGCCCGCGGGGGCTGCTTCTTGGAGCCTACACTTATAGGAGCTTACACCGAGCACGGAGCGGCCGAGTTCCGGCTCCCGGAACTTCCCTGGACAGGGGCTAGGAGCCCGCGGAAACTGTGTCTCGGTCCGGGTCCTGCTGAGGGCAGGTCAGGACTCACCCATTGCTTGGGTTGCCTGGCAAGGGGAACGAAATGCTGCCATTCGCATAGGATACCAACATGGCAGAGATCTGATGTCAGCAGAAAGCGGTGGAGGAGAGATCTTCATCAATACCAGCGGTGACATAAGCAGTTGGTCTCCTGGTAAGGGGGGTGAGGCTCAGTCACCCGAGTCTCCTCAATTTGTCCTCGAGCCAGAGGGAAGGAGCCGGGCCGCCGCCAGCCCCCGGAGCAGGCCCAGCGGCTCGCCAGCGTGGTGACCGCGTGACCCCAATTGGAGAGGGGGCGGAGCGGAGCCGCCACCCACACCCGCCAGGTGGGCAGACCCACGACCCAGTAGTACATGGGCGTGGTAGGAGGGGCAGGGCAGAGCCGCCCTTCGCGCTTGCAAGGTAAACAGACCAGTGACAGCCTGGCGGGTCAGGCCCAGTGGCCTGCCAGTGTGGTACACACGTCACCCCAACTCGAGTAGGGGCAGAGCAGATCCTTATCCCACGCCCGGATCAGGCCCTGCCGGTGTGGTGGTCACGTGACCCCAATTGGAGTGGGGGTGGAGCGGAACCGCCACCCGTGCCCGCAGGGTGAGCAGACCAGTGATCAACCTGCAGCTCAGGCCCAGGGGTCCGCAGGCGTGGTAGGAGGGGCAGGGCAGATCCGCCGCCCGCGCCTTCAAGGTAGGCAGACCTACAACAGACCGGCGGATCAGGCCCAGGAGCCTGCCGGCGGGGTACAAACACCACCCTAATTGGAGTAGTGACAGAGCAGAGTCGCCTCCCTTGCCAGGAACAGACCCAGCATCCTGCAGGCGGGGTAGTCACGACACCCCAATTGGAGTAGGGGCAAAGCAGAGCCTCCACCCGTGCCCGAAAGGTGGGCAGATCTGCGACCGACCAGCAGGACAGGCCCAGTGGCCTGCTGGTACGACAGACACGTCACCCCAATTGGAGTAGGGGCAGAACAGAGCCGCCACCAGCTCCCAGAACAGGCCCAGTGACCTGCCGGCGTGGTAGCCACGACACCCCAATTGGAATAAGGAGAGAGCAGAGCCGCCGCCCGCACCTGCAGGAAAGATACGCAAGCAGTATGAAAAGACAAGGAAAGAAAGGACCACAAGCAATGCAGGTCAACGCAACTTTAGAAGAGGTAACAGCTGCAGCAGATGGAATGTCAGATAAAGAATTCAGGATATACATGCTTCAGATGATCTGGAGTATCAAGGAAGACATTAAACAGCAAAATCAGACAATGAAAGATCACTTCGACAACGAATTACGCAAACAAATCCAGGAAGCAAAGGATCAACTATACAGGGAGATAGAGGTTATAAAAAACAAGCAATCAGAAATCCTAGAAATGCAGGAAGCAATAAACCAACTTAAAAACTCAATGGAGAATACTACCAACAGAGTAGAACACTTAGAAGATAGAACATCAGACAATGAAGACAAAGTATTTCAACTGGAAAAGAACATAGACAGCTCAGCAAGACTGTTAAGAAACCATGAGCAGAACATCCAAGAAATATGGGATAACATTAAGAGACCAAACTTAAGAGTCATTGGGATACAGGAAGGTACAGAGCTCCAAACCAAAGGAATGAGCAGTCTATACCATGAAATAATACAAGAAAACTTCCCAGACTTGAAGAATGAGACAGAATCCCAAATCCTAGAAGCCTACAGGACGCCGAATGTGCAAAATCATAAGAGATCCACACCTAGACACATTATAATGAAGATGCCCAACATACAGAATAAGGAGAGAATTTTAAAAGCTACAAGAGAAAGGAAGCAGATTACATTTAGGGGCAAGCCAATCAGGATAACAGCTGATCTTTCAACACAGACTCTGAAAGCTAGAAGATCCTGGAATAACATATTTCAAACACTGAAAGATAATGGGTTCCAACCAAGAATTGTGTATCCAGCGAAATTAAGCTTCAGGATGGAGAATGAAATTAAAACCTTCCACGATAAACAAAAGTTTAAAGAATTCGCAGCTAGAAAACCATCTCTTCAAAACATCCTAGCCAAAGTATTACAGGAAGAGGAAATGGAAAATAACAATGAAAACCAACAGTGGGAGGTAGGACAGTAAAGGGGGGGGGGGAAACAATCAAAGAGGAAAACAAACAATGTTTAGTAACAGAAATAAACAAATATGGCTGGAAGAACAACCCATATCTCAATAATAACCCTAAATGTTAATGGCTTAAACTCACCAATTAAGAGACACAGGCTAGTAGAATGGATCACAAAACAAGACCCAACAATATGCTGCCTACAGGAGACGCATTTGATAGGAAAAGACATACATAGGCTGAAGGTGAAAGGTTGGGAAAAATCATACCACTCATATGGACTTCGGAAACAAGCAGGCGTGTCCATACTCATATCAAATAAAATAGATTTCAAGCCAAAGTTAATCAAAAGAGATAAAGAGGGACACTACATACTGCTTAAGGGAACCATACACCAACAAGACATAACAATCATAAATATTTATGCCCCAAACAATGGTGCAGCTATGTTCGTCAAACAAACTCTTCTCAAGTTCAAGAGTCTAATAGACCACCACACCATAATCATGGGAGACTTCAACACACCTCTCTCGCCACTGGACAGATCTTCCAAACAAAAGTTGAATAAGGAAACTATAGAACTCAATAACACTATTAATAACCTAGACCTAATTGACATATATAGAGTATACCACCCAACATCAAGCAGTTACACTTTTTTCTCAGCAGCACATGGATCCTTCTCAAAAATAGATCATATATTATGTCACAGGGCAACTCTTAGACAATATAAAGGAGTAGAGATATTACCATGCATCTTATCTGATCATAATGGAATGAAACTGAAAATCAACGATAAAAGAAGGAAGGAAAAAGCATACATCAATTGGAGAATGAACAATAGGTTACTGAATGATCAATGGGTTATAGAAGACATCAAGGAGGAAATTAAAAAATTCTTAGAGATAAATGAAAACACAGACACAACATATCGGAATCTATGGGACACATTGAAAGCAGTTCTAAGAGGAAAATTCATTGCTTGGAGTTCATTCCTTAAAAAAAGAAAAAACCAACAAATAAATGATCTCATACTTCATCTCAAAATCCTTGAAAAAGAAGAGCAAAACAACAGCAAAAGAAGTAGAAGGCAAGAAATAATTAAAATCAGAGCTGAAATTAATGAAATCGAAACAAAAGAAACAATTGAAAAAATTGACAAAACTAAAAGTTGGTTCTTTGAAAAAATAAACAAAATCGACAGACCCTTAGCGATGCTAGTGAAGAGAAGAAGAGAGAGAACTCAAATTACTAGCATACGGGATGAAAAAGGCAATATCACAACAGACACTTCAGAAATACAGAAGATAATCAAAAACTATTTTGAATCCTTATACTCCAATAAATTAGAAGATAGTGAAGGCATAGATAAATTTCTTAAGTCATATGATCTGCCCAGATTGAGTCAGGAGGATATAGAAAACCTAAACAGACCAATATCAATTGAGGAGATAGAAGAAACCATCAAAAGACTACCAACTAAGAAAAGCCCAGGTCCCGATGGGTATACAGCAGAATTTTACAAAACCTTTAAAGAAGAACTAATACCAATACTTTTCAAGCTACTTCAGGAAATAGAAAAGGAGGGAGAACTTCCAAATTCATTCTATGAGGCCAACATCACCCTGATACCTAAACCAGACAAAGACACTTCAAAGAAAGAAAACTACAGACCAATATCTCTAATGAACCTAGATGCAAAAATCCTCAATAAAATTCTGGAGAATCGGATACAAAAACATATAAAAAAAATTGTACACCATGATCAAGTAGGATTCATCCCTGGGATGCAAGGCTGGTTCAATATACGGAAATCAATAAATGTTATTCACCACATCAATAGACTTAAAAATAAGAACCATATGATCATCTCGATAGATGCGGAAAAAGCATACGACAAAGTACAGCATCCCTTTATGTTCAAAACTCTAGAAAAACTAGGGATAACAGGAACATACCTCAATATTGTAAAAGCAATCTATGCTAAGCCTCAGGCTAGCATTATTCTGAATGGAGAAAAACTGAAGGCATTCCCTCTAAAATCTGGAACAAGACAGGGATGCCCTCTCTCTCCACTTCTCTTCAACATAGTTCTCGAAACACTGGCCAGAGCAATTAGACAGACGAAAGAAATTAAAGGCATAAAAATAGGAAAAGAAGAAATTAAATTATCACTATTTGCAGATGATATGATTCTATATCTAGCAGACCCAAAAGGCTCTACAAAGAAACTATTAGAGCTAATAAATGAATTCAGCAAAGTGGCAGGATTTAAAATCAACACGCATAAATCAAAGGCATTCCTGTATATCAGCGACAAATCCTCTGAAATGGAAATGAGGACAACCACTCCATTCAAAATATCTTCAAAAAAAATAAAATACTTGGGAATCAACCTAACAAAAGAGGTGAAAGACTTATACAATGAAAACTACAGAACCCTAAAGAGAGAAATAGAAGAAGATCTTAGAAGATGGAAAAATATACCCTGTTCATGGATAGGCAGAACTAACATCATCAAAATGGCGATATTACCAAAAGTTCTCTATAGGTTTAATGCAATGCCAATCAAAATCCCAATGGCATTTATTTCTTGTAGAAATAGAGAAAGCAATCATGAAATTCATATGGAAAAATAAAAGACCCAGAATAGCAAAAACAATGCTAAGCAAGAAGTGTGAATCAGGCGGTATAGCGATACCAGACTTCAAACTATACTACAGAGCAATAGTAACAAAAACAGCATGGTACTGGTACCAAAACAGGCGTGTGGACCAATGGTACAGAATAGAGGACACAGAAACCAATCCACAAAACTACAACTATCTTATATTTGATAAAGGGGCTAAAAGCATGCAATGGAGGAAGGATAGCATCTTCAACAAATGGTGCTGGGAAAACTGGAAATCCATATGCAACAAAATGAAACTGAATCCCTTTCTCTCGCCATGCACAAAAGTGAATTCAAAATGGATCAAGGAACTTGATATCAAATCAGAGACGCGCCGTCTGATAGAAGAAAAAGTTGGCTACGATCTACAGTCGGTGGGGTCGGGCTCCAAATTCCTCAATAGGACACCCATAGCACAAAAGTTAATAACGAGAATCAACAAATGGGACTTACTCAAACTAAGAAGTTTTTTCTCAGCAAAAGAAACAATAAGAGAGGTAAATAGGGAGCCTACATCCTGGGAACAAATCTTTACTCCTCACACTTCAGATAGAGCCCTAATATCCAGAGTATACAAAGAACTCAAAAAATTAGACAATAAGAGAACAAACAACCCAATCAACAAATGGGCCAAGGACCTGAACAGACACTTCACAGAGGAGGACATACAGTCAATCAACAAGTACATGAAAAAATGCTCAACATCTCTAGCTGTCAGAGAAATGCAAATCAAAACCACCCTAAGATACCATCTCACTCCAGTAAGATGGGCAGCCATTAGGAAGTCAAACAACAACAAGTGCTGGCGAGGATGTGGGGAAAAGGGTACACTTGTACATTGCTGGTGGGACTGCAGATTGGTGCAGCCAATTTGGAAAGCAGTATGGAGATTTCTTGGAAAGCTGGGAATGGAGCCACCATTTGACCCAGCTATTCCCCTTCTTGGTCTATTCCCTAAAGACCTAAAAAGAGCATGCTACAGGGACACTGCTACATCGATGTTCATAGCAGCACAGTTCACAATAGCAAGACTGTGGAACCAACCTAGATGCCCTTCAATAGACGAATGGATAAAAAAAATGTGGCATTTATACACAATGGAGTATTACTCTGCATTAAAAAATGACAAAATCATAGAATTTACAGGGAAATGGATGGCATTAGAGCAGATTATGCTAAGTGAAGCTAGCCAATCCCTAAAAAACAAATGCCAAATGTCTTCTTTGATATAAGGAAAGTAACTAAGAACAGAGTAGGGACGAAGAACAGGAGAAGAAGATTAACATTTAACAGGGATGAGAGGTGGGAGGGAAAGGGAGAGAGAAGGTAAATTGCACGGTAATGGAAGGAGACCCTCAGGGTTATAAAGTGGAGGGGGTAGAGAGAGAGGAGGGGAGGGGAGGGGAGAGGTGGGGAGGGGGGAGGGTGGATGATGGGAAAGGCAGCGGAGCACAACAGACACTAGTATGGCAATTTGTAAATCAATGGATGTGTAACTGATGTGAATCTGCAATCTGTGTATGGGGTGAAGGTGGGAGTTCATAACCCACTAGAATCAAAGTGTGGAATATGATATGTCAAGAAATTTGTAATGTTTTGAACAACCCACAATAAAAAATTAAAAAAAAAAAAAAATAAGAAATCAAACATTCCTACATGAAAAAAGAGAGATAAATCTAAACAAGTTCATAAATAGTGGATTTGCACTTCTAGATATACTAAAGAGAGGCCTTTAAATAGATATCAAAAGACACTGGAAAATAACCCAAAGCCAAATGAAAAAATAAATAACTTCAGTATATGTAACCCATAAATAAATATGAAAGGCAGTATTTGCAACTCCTATTATGTTCTATATATCTTTATGGTTTAATTAACAAATGTATAAAATAAAAACTGTAAAAATATGTTAATAGGAACACAATTTATAAAGATGTAACTTGTGAAATTAACAACATAAAGAAGATGGCAAGGTTCAGGGAAAGAGCAGAGATTTTGTGTGTTATTGATTGTGGGAGGCCATCCTCGCATATGATTTGAGTTACCTCCCTGGCTGGGTGAGAGGCACTTAGACACAGCTGTGTCAGAGGTTTCCCCACCCTTTTCCAGGTCTGAGGGCTTATCCATACAGAGGTGTCTCTGGCCACTGCCCTGAAGAACCAAGGTTAGAATCCCTAACCTTGGGATGCTGCCCCCCTTAACGTTCATTGGATGGGATTTTCCCTGGAATTTTTTTTGTTCCCCAATAAAAGCCCATTCCCTGGCATGTTCTCTCTCTCTCTCTCTCTCTCTCTCTCTCTCTCTCTCTCTCTCTCTCTCTTCCTCCCTCCCTCCCTCCTCCCTCCTCTCTCTCTCATTCTCTCACTCTCTCACTCTCACTAGCCTCTTCAGTAAACCTCGCTACTGCTGTAGGTGGCTAGAGGCAGGAGCTAGGAGAAGCCGTCCTGGAGCTGGTTTTAAAGGTAATTAGAGACTTGTCTCTTTAATTTAAAACGCCCTAGCATTTTCTCAGGATTCAAACCTTCTTTAATGAAGCCAGCGCTGGTCGCTTGGCAGAATTGATGTTAAGTGAGTTTCTACTTAAACTAAATTATTCTAAATTAGGAATGTTAAGCTCAGCCCTTACAGAAACCACTAAGAAAATGTCTTTTAAAATATATAGAAAAGGTAAATATAAGGTACATATAATATGGTTTAAAGTCTTCAATCTAGAAGAGAGACTTACAGAATTGAGTTTTTTAATTATTCAATTATGTGGTCTGCAAAATAGTTACTTTACATCAAAAGATGCAAATAGTTTGAAAGTGAAAGTATGAGGAAAGATATCCCATGCAAATAGTAAACAAAAGATATCTGAAGTGAATTAACAAAATATATTTTAAGTGAAAAACTCTTACAACAAACAAAGGACATTATATACTGATAACAGAAATAGTTAATCAGGAAGATATAACAAGCCAGGCACCGTAGCACACACCTGTAATCCCAGGGGTTTAGGAGTCTGAGGCAGGAGGATCTTGATTTCAAAGCCAGCCTCAGCAAAAGCAAGGTGCTAAGCAACTCAGTGAGACCCTGTCTCTAAATAAAATACAAAATAGGGCTGGGGATGTAGCTCAGTGCCTGAGTGCCCCTGAGTTCAATTCCCAGTATCAAAAAATAAAAATTAAAAAAGGATAGAACAATTAAAATGACATAGAGCTCTGAAACAAGTACTGTGAAAATTAGAGGGAGAGACTGACAGTTCTAAAAAAATTTGAGGACTACAAAAAGCAAGCTTCAATAAAAAAATAGAACGTCGATACATGTTCATGGAGAAAATAGAGAAGTTGAACAAAACTATAAACAAAATGAACCGAAGAGTTGTATAAAGAACATTCTTTCTATCAGCAGCAGAGTATATGTTCTTCTCAAGTGAGCATGGAACATCCTCCAGGAGAAAAATGTTAGGCCATAAAACATGCCCAGTAGATTTCTTGGAAAGCTGGGAATGGAACCACCATTTGACCCAGCTATTCCCCTTCTAGGTCTATTCCCTAAAGACCTAAAAAGAGCATGCTACAGGGACACTGCTACATCAATGTTCATAGCAGCACAATTCACAATAGCAAGACTGTGGAACCAACCTAGATGCCCTTCAATAGATGAATGGATAAAAAAATGTGGCATTTATACACAATGGAGTATTACTCTGAATTAAAAAGTGACAAAATCATAGAATTTGCAGGGAAATGGATGGCATTAGAGCAGATTATGCTAAGTGAAGCTAGCCAATCCCTAAAAAACAAATGCCAAATGTCTTCTTTGATATAAGGAGAGTAACTAAGAACAGAGTAGGGACGAAGAGCATGAGAACAAGATTAACATTAAACTGGGATGAGAGGTGGGAGGGAAAGGGAGAGAGAAGGGAAATTGCATGGAAATGGAAGGAGACCCTCAGGGTTATATAAAATTTCATACAAGAGGAAGTGAGGGGAAAGGGGAAAATAATACAAGGGGGAGAAATGAATGACAGTAGAGGGGGTAGAGAGAGAAGAGGGGAGGGGAGGGGAGGGGAGGGGGGATAGTAGAGGATAGGAAAGGCAGCAGAATACAACAGACACTAGTATGGCAATATGTAAATCAATGGATGTGTAACTGATGTGATTCTGCAATTTGTATACGGGGTAAAAATGGGAGTTCATAACCCACTTGAATCAAAGTGTGAAATATGATATATCAAGAACTATGTAATGTTTTGAACAACCAACAATAAAAATTAAAAAAAAAATAAAAAATAAAAAAAAATAAAACATGCCCAGTAAAATTTATAGGAACTCATGCAAAGTACCTCATCACAATGAAATGAAACAAGAAATTAAAAAAAAAGAAAACTGCAAAATTCACAAATATTTGGAAATTAACACACTGTTATTCAATCAATGAATCAAAAAGAAATCACAAGAGAAATTAGAAAATATTTAGACATAAATAAAAACAAAAATAAAAAATACCAAAATGCATATGTCAAAAGCAGTACTCAGAGGGAAAATTATAACACCTACAATAAATAAGGAAGAAAGACATGAATCAATAACCAAATTTTACTCATTGAACTCTAAAAGAGAAAACAAACTATTTGCTCATGAGCATTAAAAATGTCAAACTAAATGCATAGCTAGCAGAAGAAAAGAAATAAAAATTACAGCAGAGATCAATGAAATATAGGATAGAATAATGATAAATAGATTAACAAAACTAAAAGTTGGATCCTTGTAATGATCAACAAAATTGACAAACTTGTATCTAGACTACTGAAAACATCTCTGGTCAACTTATTTCTTTATAAGGGAGCCAAAATTATTCAATAGAGAATAATGATCTTTTCAACAAAAGGTGCTTAGACACCTGGATAGGTACTTGCAAAAGAATAAAGTCGAACCTTTACCTCATACTATCAGCAAAATTGAACTGAATCAATAACATGTAAATATCAGAGCTAGATCCCTAAACTCTCAGAAAAAAAAGAACAGGAATAAATCATGATCTTGGATTGTCAATGAGTTCTTCAATAAAACATCAAAAGTAAAAGCAATGAATAAAAATAAATTGGACTTCATCCTCATTAAAAACTTATGTGCAACAAAGGACATTATCAAGTAGATTAAAACACACCTACAGAATAGAAGAAACACTTGCAAAACCTCCAAGCATATAATGTTTTATATTTGTTCTAATTCGTTATACATGATAGCAGAATGCATTTCTATTCATTGTACATAAATGGAGCACAAGTTTCCATTTCTCTGGTTTTACACAATGTCACACCACATGTGTAGTCATACATGTACCCAGGGTAATGATATTCATCTCTTTCTAAGGGTTATAGACTATATAAAGAACACTTATAATTAAACAACAAAAAGACAAGTTATCCAGTTAAAAAAGGAGTAAAGAGGTTGAATAAACATTCCTTTAAAGGAAATATACAAATTGTCAAGAAGTTCATGAAAAGATGCTGAACATCATTAGTCATTAGGGAAGTGTACACTAAAACCACAAGATGCCACTTCATGCCCACCATGAGGCTATAATAAAGGAAGATGGAAAATAACCAATGTTGGCAAAGCTCTGAAGGAACTGGATTTCCCACACAATGCTGGTGATAATATAAAGGGACACAGCTACTTGGAAAACATTTTAGCAGTTCCTCAAAATATACTGAAGAAAGTGAAGATATGATACAACAATTTTATTCTTAGGTATATGCAAAAGAATTGAAAAGAGATATGTTTAATTTTTTATTAGTACATTATAGTTATACATAATATTGATGTTCATTTTGACATAATTATACAAACTTGTAATATAATTTGTCTCAATTCCGCCCACAGTACTTCTTTCCCCTTGCCCTCCTTTCCTCCCTCCCCATTCCCTTTTCTCTATTCTGTCCGTTCTTCTATTTACTTATAGCTTTTAATTAATACACTATAGACATACATAAAGGTGAAATTCACTGTGGTATATTAATATATGTTCATAGAATAGTTTGGTCAGTTTTATTCCTTCATTCCTCCCTTTCGCATCCCTCCTGCGTCCCCTTTAATCCACTTCCTCCATTATTCTCTCTTCTATTTTCATGGGATTCTCCCCACTGCCTTTCTTCCCCTCCCTTATTTTGGTCTTGTTTCACATATGACAGAAAACATTTGACCCTTGACTTGTTGGGTCTGGTTTATTTTACTTAGCACGCTGTTCCCAGTTGTGTCCATTTTCCTACAAATGACATAAGTTCATCTCCTTTATGACTAAATAAAACTCCATTTTGTGATATATATATATATATATATATATATATATGTATATATATATCACATTTTATTATTTTATTATATTTATTATTATTTTATTATATTTATTATTATTTTATTATTTTATTATATTATATATATACATATATATATATATATATATATATATATATCACATTTTCTTTATCCATTCATCAGTTGACAAGTACCTGGGCTGAGTCCATAACTTGGCTATTGTGAATCATGCTGCTATAAACGTTGATGTAGCTGTATCACTGCAGTATGGTGATTTTAGATATTTTAGATGAATAACAAGAAGTAGGATAGCTAGGTCATATGGTGGTTCCATTCCCAGTTTTTTGAGGAACTCCCATACTGCTTTCTAGAGTGGTTGTACTAATTTGCAGTCCCACCAACAATGTATGAATAGATCTTTTCTCTGCATCCTCACCAGCACTTATTATTATTTGTATTCTTGATGATTCCCATTCTCACTGGAGATGTAGTTTTGATTTACATATCCCTGATAGCTAGGAATGTTGAACATTTTTTAATATATTTGTTGGCCATTATGCACTTCTTCTTTTGAGAAGTGTATGTTTAGTTCTTTGGCTCATGGATTGATTGGGTTATTTGCTTTTTTGGTGTTAAGTTTTTTGAGTTCTTTATATACTCTGGATATTGATCATCTGTCTGAAGAGTAAGTGGCAATGATCTCCCATTCTGTAGGCTCTCTCTTCTTGTTTCCCAAAAAAAAACATGTACATACATGTCCTTAACAGCTCCATTCACAATAGCCAAAACAGTAAATTATTCAAATGTTCATCAATAGTTCAATGGATAAACAAAATGTGATATGTGTGTGTGTGTGTGTGTGTGTATAAAGGTTATTCAACCATTAGAAGAAAGAATGAAGTGCTGATACACTCTACAATATGGTAAATCCAGAGACAGAGAGTAGATTGGTAGTTGCCAGAGGCTGGAGAAAGGGGAAGAATGGACGCTATTTAATGGGTACAGTTTCCTTCCAGGATGATATGTATTAAAACTAAAGAGACGGTGATTGTGAAACACTGTGAATGTACCAGGTTACACTGAATTGTTCACTTTAAAATGATAAATGGTATGTGAATTCTGCCTCAAAATTAAAAATGAAGAAATTGGCAAGAGAGATATATATACACACCCAAAACAGACATAAAACTATCTCATAAACATATAAAAGTTATTTCATCTTCACCATAATAAAACAAGTACAAATTAAAACCACAATGAAATACTGTTTCTCTCCTATCAGGTTGGCAAAAATCCCAAACATTTTGGTGAGACTGTATAGAAACAGTTTATTTGGGAATGCAAAATAGTTCAACTCTTATGCAGGAAATTTAACAATATCTAAAAAACCATGTAAGTATTAGTCTTTGACTCATTGTTAAGAATTTATCCTGGTATTGTAAGCAGTAAATAAATCTTTTCTTTGAACTATCTAACCTGCACAGTGAGATGATGCCATCCAAGAGTGCCAGGGAATGCCCATTTGCAAGGTGACTTCTGTTGATAGGGAGAATTCCATCCACACTTGTCATGAATTCACTAGTTCAAAAGCCTTGATTTCAAATGCCAGCTGCCCAAAGGTAGAAGAAATAAGCGTAAACTGCTGAGCCCCAACCAAGTGGTTTTTCTCAACTTCAACCTGTTCACTTCAAGAAGTTTTTCACACTGAAACTCTTTAATGCTTATACCTATATAATAAATGTGTGGCTTTCATTCCTTACTTAGATCCAGTCTCCATTAGAGCTTGGATCACTTATGGGATCCTGCTGCTGCTCCATTTTTGAGTCCTTTGTCTTTATTTCTTAGTATATTTCTTTGTCTTTAAATCTTATTATATTTCTTTTGACTTTTATTTTCTTAAGTTGGCTCACAGCCTGCATTAGCCGTTCATCCGCAGGCCACAGCAGACACCTTGGAGAAACACCACTAAAATACACATGCAAGAATGATTGCAATGTTGGAAACTATATAAGTATGCCAATATTGACAATATAGGTTGAACAGTCTCTGAAACATACACACTAAAGAGTACTGTGAAGCAATGAAATATAAAAGAGAGCTATGTGGAGTGATATGGGATTATTTCATAAGTGAAAAATACAAATGCAAGTGAATAGGCATAGTACTCAAATAATTTTTTTTAAATTCAGATAACTTTAAAAAGGATTAATTTGTTCATTTGTTCAAAAATGGAATGCTGCAAAAATGTCCCAGATTTAGATAACACAATGTATCTATAAGAAGTGAGAGGGAATATAGTACAAGTAAATAGGAGAATGGAACATACCTGTAAGAATTCCTTTATTAATAATTTTAAATTTTTAGTCCAGTTTCATATTTTACATATTCAAAGTGTAATATTAAGCTGACAAATGTACCTTGATAAAAATTCTTAAACTGAATGCAGAGAGATACAAATGAATCCAAATACATTTCAAATAACCCAGTGACATAACCAAACTGAAGAAAGAAAATATGAACTGATCCAATTAATTTTGACTGCACCTATTTTCCAATTAATTTTGAATACATACCATTTGTGTTAACTTTTCATCACTGTGACCAAAATACCTGACAAGAACAACTTCAAGGAGGAAAAGTTCATTTTGTGCTCATAGTTTTTAGAGCTTCAGCCCATGATCAGCCAACTCCACTGTTCCAGGTCTGAGGTGAGGCAGAACTTCAGAATAGAAGAGTGGCAGAGAAAGGTTGCTCCTCTTACAGCCAGGAAGCACAGAGACAGAGAGAGAGAGGGCAAGCTGGGGCCAGGGCAGGGACAGATACAATCCAACATCACACCCTCAGGGACCTACCTCCACCATTACCTACCTGCTTACAGTTACCACCTACTAGTCCAAATCACTAATCTATCAAAATCAATTTATACACTGTTGAGGTTACAAATTAAATGAACAAATTAATCACTTCCTAAAAGCCCCAGCTCTGATCTTGCCATACTTAGGGGCCATATTTACAATACATGAGTTTACCTGGGCATTCATGTTAACACAATTTCACTATAAAATAAAATAACTCAAAAAAAGTTGTCTTCATATTATGTGCTTTTCTTTTACAGTGGTACTAACATAGTAATTCTGAAACAAATGCATGTGAATCATATAATCAATCCAATAAATAAATATATGTATGTAAAGAACCCAGGTTATTACTATGAAAGGAGAGAGATACAAATATGGAATAGAAGGCAAGATGCTAACTGGGTTGAATTAGCATTGGTGTTCAAATCAAAGTCTCTCTCTCTCTTTCATAGTATTTATATTATATATGTGTTACCTATATAACATACTACATATATAATATACATAGGCATATGCATATATATTCATATTGAACATTAAGAGCTGCTAATAACAGAGGAAAGTCATAATTATGCTTCCTGATGCCTGAACACAAAACCACTTATAAACAAAAACAAAGGTGTATAGTCAAACCTTTGGAGCCAAGTGCCATTTGGATAAAAGTTTTCAACAAACAAATTAAGGGAAAGAAAAATGGAAAGAATTCTATATATTGGAAGAGATTTTTAAAACATATCAGATGAAAAAAATGAGCAAACTAAATAAGAGTGTTTTATAATGCACACTAAGAAGAATAAGCTGTAAAAATGAAAAAAAATGTTCTAATTGTATAGTCAGGATCATATTTACTTTTAAGAGGAAGAGTGGTTAGATTGAACTGGGAAGAGTCACAATGAGGATTTTGAGGATGGCTAGTAAATTCTGTCTTGACTTGAATAAAGATTACAGGGGTGCTTACTTTATTAAAAATACTCATTTTTCATGCTTTTTCTGTACTATGTTTTATTTTGCAACTTTAAAATAATAAATAAATAAAATCAAAATCGAAACCTGGTAAACAAGTGGCACAAAACCTCTATCCACCATTTGTCTACAGGCCAGCATTCACTCTCACTGCCAGAATCAAATCCCATCAGTGCTCTCACATTGTTAACACTGAAACACAATAAAAAGGAGAAAATCTGTTCTCTAACTCAGGGCATAGGCAACTACATCTTCGGGGATTCAGAACTCGGAAAGTTTTACTTTGTTGCATAATATTCTCCTGTGTATATAATTACACAAGATGCTGCTATTGTAAAGGTAGTTAATTAAGAGCACTAATTGAGCTTGGGTAGTGACCAAAAGGAACTTCAGAAACCTGATATTGTCAGATAAAAATCACTCTGTTGTGGGAATTATCTTCTAGAGTCTTGCTGGTTTTCCCAAGGTAACTAAGGAGAAAGGTAGTTAATGGGTCACTTGGGGATGACATCTATTTCTGTAAATTATCATTTCTTACGCCTCAGGTTTTTTGTTTTTTGTCATGAAGCCAAATAATAAGGAAAGCAAATTATAACTGAAAAAAATAACAGGAAGAAAAAATTGACTGAACAATTTTATGCTTTTAAAATTAGCTCTACATTAAGAATATAAACCACAGCCTCAACTCAAGCACTTAAGTTGAAGCTGCCAAAACAATCTGTTGCTTTATATATCTACTTATCAACTATTACATGGCAAATAAGAAAAAGAAAAGCAAGAGATAAATAAATCAAAGTCACAAAATTCTAGATGGAAGAACTATTCATGATCAGTTTATCCACAAAAATATTAATTAGCAATGATGTAAAATATGAATATCAATGATTACACTAATATATGTCTTAGAAATGTTAGTTTTAGTTTGAGCAGAGCCATCCAAATGTTAACTTTCTGTAGTTAACAGTTTTAAAGGAAAATATTGGATCCAGAAAAACTTAAAATGGTTCATGAGAATATAATGAGTGAAAAAAAACACTGAGTGTAAATATAAATTAAAAGGTAACAAATATCTAATATTCAGACATACCCAAACAAGGGGAGACTACTGAATAATTATTTAAGCCCGTGGTTTAAAATAAAAGCAAATATAGTGTTTAATATTTACTGACTGTGAAAAGCAGTATATTTTCCACTTAATATTTGCCCTAACTCTAAAATTGGTGAACCTGCATTTGAAAGCAGAAAATCTGATCTGGAGCCTGCACATGAAACCAGTTTTGTTCATACTTGCCCCCTGAGCATTCTTGTATACTTACATATTCACAGAGAGACAGAGACACAGTGAGCCAGACAGAGACAGGACTGCAGATAAAATGTGTAAAGATTTATAGAGTTCATTTATACTCCAGGATAATTATATAATTGTGTAATTAAAACAGGTTTTTCTCAACCATCTATATAAAAAGAATAAACATGAGGATACTGCAGTATCAAGTCAGTGCCCCCCCAAATAGACATTAATTTGACAAATATCTCCTGAGTGGCTACAGGGACCCAGAAACGTTGCTGAGTGCTTAAGATACAAAGTTGAGTAAGGAGTCTCTGAGCTCCAGAAACTCTACCTAATGGAAGTTAGACATGTAAAGAGAGTAAAAAAAAAATCTAGTAAGTGGAAAACTAAATAAAGATATAAAACTTATTGAAGACTACAGAGGAATGGGTTCTTAGAAGTCTTCCAAAGGCAATGATGGTCTAAGGTGAATCTTGAAAGTGAGAAAAATGAAAATGACAAGCCCATGACTAACATCATAACCATTGGTGAAAAGCTGAAAGTTTGTCCTCTAAATCAGGAACAAGACAAGGGTAAGACAAGGGTACCCACTCTCCCCATTCCTATTCAACATAGTACTACAGCAATTAAATAAGAGAAATAGATAAAAGATTTCCAGTCATAAAGCATGAAGTAAGAAAGTGTCAGCTTGCTGATGACATGATCTCAAGTTTAGAAAACCTCTAAGTCTTCAACAACAAAATAAAAATGTTAGAACTCATAAACAAATTCAGTAAGGCTGCAGAATTCAAAAGCAACATACAGGGACTGGAGTTGTGGCTCAGCAGTAGAGCACTCACCTAGCACATGTGAGGCCCTGGGTTCGATCCTCAGCACCACATAAAAATAAATAAAAACAAAAGTATTGTGTCCAACTACAACTAAAGAAAAATAAAATTAAAATTAGAAAAAAGCAACATACAAAAAGTAGCATTTCTTTACACTAACAATGAACTACCTGAAAAAGAACTTAAGAAATTATTCTTTCATAATAACACAAAAAAATTAAATAGGAGTAAATTTAATCAAAGTAGTGGAAGATCTATATACTGGAAACTACAAAATAGGTGATTAAATAAATTATAGACAACATAAATAAATAGCAATATATTCCATGATCATGATTAAGAATAATCAATATTCTTAGAATGCCCTACAAAATAGGTGATTAAATAAATTATAGACAACATAAATAAATAGCAATATATTCCATGATCATGATTAAGAATAATCAATATTCTTAGAATGCCCATGTTACCAAATATACAGTATCAGTGAAATAGCTATGAAATTTTCAATGTCATTCTTCAACAAAAGACCCTGATGAACCAAAGGAATCTCAAGCAAAGAGAACAAAAGAAGAATGACCTCAAACTTATTACAAAAATATACAAATCAAAACAGCTCGATACTGTTATGAAAACAGAAAAGTCAACGAATGAAAGAAAAAACAACAGAGATCTCATACTTGAATTCACACTTTTGATTCTGGACAATGATATCAAGAATACATAGTAGAGAAAAGATAGTCTCACCCACAAATGGTGTTGGAATAGCTGGATATGGAGATGCACAAGAATAAAATTAGATCCTTAACTCATACTAGATATGGAAATAAACTCAAAATGGATTAAAGATCTAAATGCAAGCCCTGAAACTATAAAGCTTTTAGATGAAAACATAGGATAAACACCACAACATTTTTTGGTGCTTTTCTGAATATGAACCCAAAAGCACCAGCAATGAAAACAAAAACAAAATTTTATCAAACTTAAAGGTTTTACACAGCAAAAGAAACAGAGGGTGAAGGTCCAACCCAGTGCCTAAAGAAATTGTTTGCAAATAACGTATCTGAAAAGAAGCTAATACCTAAAAATATATAAAAAACACACTCAATAGAAAGGAAACAAATAATCCAATCCAAAACTGGGAAAAGAACTTAGATAGTTCTCAAAAGAAAACATACAAATGCACAACAGATATATGGAAAAATGTTCATCATTCACTAAGTTCAGGATACTTTGGATTAGCAGAGGGGAATGAAGGGAGGGGGTGGGGAGGGGAGTAGGAAGGATAGTAGACTGAATCAGATGTTATTACCCTAAGTGCATATATGACTAAGGTTTGAAGACCTTGGAAGCAGTTGTAGGTTAGCTGCACTGTCTTTTTCCATTAGTTCTTTGACAGCTATAACTTAAACACAGCCTATGCATGTCGGCACTATCTTAAATCTGATCAAAGGTGCTGGAAATGTTGCTCATGAACCTTTAGAAGACAATGAAGAAGTGGAGCAACATATTCAGAACATTAAATCAAAAAGTAAAGTTGGTAGACCTTTGCCAGCACAAGATTCAAAAGCAATTTGAAGAAAGGTTATGAACAGGTAGGAGAAGAGATAGGCACTTAGAATTCATTGAAAACAGCTGGTGAACAAAATTTTGTGGCACTCTGTGTTCCCTGAAGATCATCTGGAAAATATTTTTCATCTTGGTTGCTTTGCTATTTGTAATTTTTCTCTTCCTGTCAAATTTATTTATTTTTTTAAATATTTTTATTGGTTGTTCAAAACATTACAAAGCTCATGATATATCATCTTTCATATATTTGTTCCTGTCAAATTTAAATAAAGCTCTTCATTCAATTAGAATAGATTCTGGTTTCAGATATTATATTACTGATAATAATAATAACTCAAGTAATCCACTGACTATGCTTTTGCCTTTACTCATTTTCCCTCTTGATGATATTCTTATAACGATTATTTTTATGCATTTCATTTTTACTTTAATGGCAGGAATTAGAAATACTGTCAGATAGCTCTTTTTAATTACGTTATATAAAATCAGAAGAAATAAAAGTGGACCTCAAGCACTCATATTTCTTGGTATTCTACTTATTGTCCTTCATATTAGATACTTGATTTATAATCTTTCTCCCCAGTATGTTGTGTAGGAAAGCCAAAGTACTTAACAGAGAGCAATGCAACTTCTATTGACCTCTGTGCCAAAGAGAGGTGATGCAGATGCCCCTGAAGATCAGTGCACTGTTACCCAGACATTCCTTAACAAGTTCTGGGTTTTAAGTGCTGCATAGTATCCTTTCTTGGGATATTTTTTATTGCACTAATTGTAATCCAGTTGTAAAGGGAAGGAGTAGATGAAGATTCAGACCTAAGTGAAGATAAGCCCTCTTTTCTGTTTGACAGTCTTCTGTCTTAAAAGTTTTATAAAGCAGATGTTTTTATAGTTTTAAAGTTATACATTAGGATAAACCAGCTTCCATCAAAAATGAAAGCATGGCCATGAAAAGGAGCTATATTTTTTTATGTTTCTGAAGTAACATCATTGAATCACAGATTAACACTTAAAATTGCTAAAATTATAGTATGTAAATATGAAACCACTGGCTTTGTGAGGGAATGTTTGTGGGACAATTTTTTCTTTAAATATGTAATATAGGGGCTGGGATTGTGGCTCAGCGGTAGAGCACTCACCTAGCACAGGCGGGACCCGGGTTCGATCCTAAGCACCACATAAAAATAAAGGCATTGTGTTGTGTCCATCTACACCTAATATATATATAAAATAGTGTTAGATTGATTTAAAAATCTTCCAGAATTAATATTTGCTTTTGTGGCATTTTAAAAAATAATAACAAATCACTTGTGTTGTTAAAAAAATATGTATAGTGGTTAATTCCTACTATGTCCTTATTCACATCACCTAGTGGCATGTGAAGAAGACAAATGGATCTCAGAGAAAGACAGCTGAACAAGTGCTGACTTAATTGCAGCTTTGGTCCCAGATATATTTAATCTCCTTGATGTCTAGTTTGTCACTATTAACCTGGAAAATGTTTTTCCCCCTATTCCTGCTGGTAAAGATCACTATAAACAACTTATTTTTAGTAACCAGAACCCAAAACAACACTTTGCTGTCCTACCTTAGGTATTCTAGCATCCCAGGTCCTATGTTATAATCTAATCTGCAGTGAAGTAGTCACTACTCCAAAGAACACTTCAGTTATTCACTGTATTGTTAATATGGTCCTGCGAAGCAGGATATAGTAACCACTCTAGATATCTGGTTAAGACACACACAAACACACCACAGCGTGGAAAATGATTCTCAAAAATATTCAAGGGCCTATCATCTCAGTGAAATTTCTAGAAAAGTAATGTTCTGGGGGAAGTCTAGAGGTCTAAATAAAGGACAAGTTCCTATATGTTATACCATTACATCAATCACTAAGAGGCACAATTTTCTGTGCCATTTCGTATTTGGGAAGAAAGAAGCACTTCATTTTGACATAATATTCCAGCATAGTTACCAATTAACTCCAATTTTGAATAAAGTCCAGACCAAAGAAGGATGCTCACAGCTTCTGACTGCCTTGAAAGTTGATCTGACACTTGTTCTTTGTAGCCCAGAAGATACCATAAATCATCTGTGGCATAGAGGATATGTAGGATTCTCTTAGAAGATTCCTGAAGATCAATCATGACCTCAGACTTTTTTCAGTCTTAGCAAACATATCCCTTCTTTGGCAAATACCAAATCTACTTTTAAGAAAGAACTTTTGGCTTAGTGCTGGACCCTAATTGAGACTGAACACTTAAATAAGGGCCAACAACATATCATGCAACCTGAGCTTCCCAACATTAACTTGGTATTGTGATCCACAAAGCTATAAAGTTGGGCATGTCCAGTAGCACTCTATAGTCATATTGAACTGGTACATGCAAGATTGGGCTCGAGCAGATCCTGAAGACATGAGTTTCATAAACAATTGATCTACATGCTCAAGGCCCCTACTACATTGTCTTCTCTCACTACTATGCCTAGAACTTCATGGGGATAATCCGCTGATCATCAGATAGAGAAAGAAAAAAATGTAGCCCTTTTATAGGTGGCACAGTCTCCTAGTTCTCTCAGCATTTACTATAGAGTTATCTTATTTATTTAACTGTCCCTTACATTGCAAGACATCTAAGATCTCTGCATGTGTGAAGCCCTGGGTTTGATCCCCAGCACCATGAATGGAAAAAAGATATCTAACATATCTGAGTCTTCAGAAAAAAAAAAAAAGGCCAGTAGCTTTTGTTGTCATCCTCACCACTGAAAGCATCCACATTTAAGGAAGATTATATATCAATAGGTTATTAATATTTTTGCACTCATTGCTGTTGTCATTATCCCACCAACATCTTATTCCATAGATCAGATCCTCCGTTCCCATCATCTTCTTTCACAAAGCATTCTTTACACACCTCTTAATCGTGGAGGCATTGGCATTACCCTCTCCAAATTCTACACCTACTTGTTAAAATAATGAAGCACCCATAAATCAACACCAGGGGGCAGGATACACATAGCAAAGTTTACCCATCACCTTTTCCAGCTTTGCTTAAGGGTAAACTTGGAAAAAAAAATTAAGTGCTCTCCCATTTAAGGAATAAGTCATATCCATTCTCCAACACTCTGGCAGAAAATTTAGGAGAAGTAAATACTTCCAAACTCATTATAAAAGTTCAGTATTAACCTGATATTAAAAACAAACAAAGGAAATTACAAAATTCAGCATTCATTCCTGATTTTTTTTAAAAATCTTTCAACAAACAGTAAATAAAAAATAATTTTCAGCCTATTAGAGTAACAATGAAAAGCTATAATTTTCAGACTTAATGATGAAAGACTGAATAGTTTTCTAACCACTTCTATTCAGCCTTGTAGCGTATGATCTAGCAAGTACAAAAAGCCAATAATAGTGAATAAAATAAATCTATATTAGAATTTGAAAACACACTAATTCACTGACATGATCATCTGTAAAGAAAATCCTACATGATCTATAAAAAAGGCTAACAATAAAGTTTTGTAAATTTGCAGAATACAAAGTTAAACAAAAATCTACTATACTTCTATATACTTGCAACCAACAATAATAAACTGAAGCAAAAGTCAATATCATTTAAATGTACACCCAAAATATAAAGTACTTAGAGATAATTTTTAATATGCAAGATATGTTTACCCAAAACTTTGAAACATTGCCAAAAGAAATTAAAAGGAACAAAATAGATGAATGGATACAATGTATTTATGATACATTTTTCAAAAGAAATGCATATATTCATCAGATAATAATTATATGTCTATAACATTCCAGTCAATATTCTGTCTCAAATTTCCAGAATCTAAAATATCAAAGAAAGAAATATAAAGTTGCATCATAGTTAATGAGACAGCTTTATCTTATCATTTATGAGATCTTTCTATAAATCACAAGCTGTCTGCATACTCTCTTCATTGCTGCCTTCATCTCTTTATTCCTGAATGTGTAAATGACTGGATTAAAAAAAGGAGTGAGAACTGCATCAAAAATAGCAAGAAATTTGTCTATCTGTGAATTAGAGTGTGGCCATGTGTAAACAAACAGTGTCGGACCAAAGAACAAAATGACTACAGTGATATGAGCTGACAGAGTAGAGAGGGCCTTGGAGGAACCACCTGAGGAATGTTTCCAGACAGTGAACAGGATGAAGACGTAGGAGATGAGAAGCATAAAGAAAGAGCCAACGCAGATAAACCCACTGTTGACAGTGACCATGAACTGCAATTTGTAGGTGTCTGCACAGGCCAATCTGAGAAGCAGAGGGAGGTCACAGTAAAAGCTGTCCAATGTATTAGGGCCACAAAAGGGTATATTAATAAGAAATGCCAGTTGGAACAGTGAGTGAATAACTCCAAGACCCCAGGCAGCAGCCAGAAACAAAATGCACATCCGTGGGCTCATGATGGTCAGGTAGTGCAGAGGCTTGCATATGGCCACATATCTGTCAAAGGCCATGGCCATGAGCAGCACCATCTCCACACCACCAATGACATGAATGAAGAAGATCTGGGTGATGCAGCCTCCAAAGGAGATGACTTTGTGCTTTCTGAAAAGGTCATAAATCATCTTGGGAGAAGTGACAGAGCAGGCTCCCAAGTCAATGAAGGAGAGACCTGCCAGTAAGAAGTACATGGGGGAGTGCAAATGAGGATCAGTGGTCACAGAAAATACAATGAGGATGTTGCCAGTCATGCTTGCCACATAGAGCACAGAGGAGAACACCAGGAGGAGAAGTTGGATCTCCCACGAACGAGTGAGTCCCAGAAACACAAACTCAGACACCACAGAGTGATTCCTTCCATCCATTGATCCAGCCAACTGGGCTGTGGCTAAACTTACAAGAATTGAGAAAATGAGGAAGAAATTGTGATTATGGGGATAACAATGTGCTAAAATCATTACAGAGTTCTCATTGGGAAACGAACAGTATAGCATAATCTAGTTATTCAAATGTACAAAAATAATAAAAGCAATATAATATCATCACAATGTGTAGGCTGCAGCAGGATATAAACATGTCACAAACCCTCTCATTGTAATGTTCTCTTCTCAAATTAACAAATTTGGCAAAAACAAAAGATTAATGAATGCACATGATGTTCATCAGGTATTTAAATCACTGTAGTATTGACTTTTTTTCATTTCCAACATATTCCATGCTGCATTTATGCATATTCTCATAGTTCCCTTCCTTCTCCAGTTCACACTCACAATTCTCTAACAGAATATTTGGATAAGAGGGAAATATCATGATTAACAGAGGTACCTGAGTCATGAATTGAGACTGAATTAAGGTAGGCTGTAGATGGAAAGTACAGAGAGCCCAGGATGTGAGAAATTAGCCCTCAACTATAGGACAACAGGGGAAATATGTGCACATTCACTTGCTTAAAAACATGTTTTCTCGTGTTCACTGCTATCTAGTGCCTCCTGTTTCAACATAATCTTTCATTATTATATAACCCTCAATGGCTTCACGTCCTGTAAGATTTCATAGGAAACCTGTTCTGCCCATCATGTCTTTCTCTAGACCTAATAAATGTAATTCTGGAGAATTTCACCTGAGTTTCTACTAAGAAACATGTCTAAAAAGCCTAAAGAGGATGTAGCATAGATCTTCATGAAGATGTTGAGAACTAGCTCTTGGAATAGCTATTAGTGTGAATTCCTCTTTGTCTCAGCCTCTTCTTGTTATCAACTTTTAGATCCCTTGGCATTCCTCACCTTGTGAAGTATTCAATACCTCCACATAGTAAATAACACTTGGTATTATTCTGATTATATTGTCTAAAATTTATTCAAATACCGGTATTTTCTCTTCAAGGAAATTGGGAGCTTTATACTTTAAACTTCATGATTATAAAATGAGATGAATTTTAAATATTAATAGGTCACTTTTGAGAAGGTTCCATGAGCTTTCTTATTGACTTTAAAGCACAGGATGACACTGGACTTAGTCCTTTAATGCATATTATATTTATGTGTGAAGTAGAGGATGAGCAAATTAAAAACTTGTTTCTCTGTATCCAAATTGATACTCACCTCAATCATTTCCTAAAGTAGAAAGCACTTCCTGAAAACACCTAATAAAGGTTATTTTTAGAAGTTTCTGAGGTACAAATAAAATAGGTACCCTGACATCCTATATTTTTGCAGCTACAATTTCAGACCTTCTCACACAAAGGGCCATCTGCCTAAAACCATAGTTCATCCTGGACCCCAAGACTCAGAGACATACAATGTCTTCCCTCCGATCCTTGTCACCACCACTAGCATGAGTCTCTTTCTAGTATCATCTACACATAGTCATTACACTGTCACTTCCTGAGCTTATAGTCCACAAGCTCCATGTGTATACTTTTCAAGATTAGAAACCAATAGCCTGGGGTAGGAGCAGGAACAGCCACAGGTCCTACCCATGTGAGTAGGGTGAGTCAGCATGGGACTAACAGGATGAACATGCATGCAGAGATTATGATGACTGGGAAGAAGGCAGCAAAATGTAGTCACTGTTGAAAAATAAATACAGCCTTGGTGAGGGAAAACACATGGCTCCACTGTAATGAGATGAAAATGTACATGGAATGTATAAAGAACATTTTGTCCAAGCTGACCATCATTCACATGAAAAACCTGAGACCCAGAAAAGCAAGCTGAGCCTCCAAAATTCACACAATTTGCAGAATGGGTACCAGAAACCAGGTCCCATGATTCTTATTTCATAAAACATGATATGAGGGCTGAGGTTGTGGCTTAGTGGTAGAGTTGCCTCGCATGTGTGAGGCACTGGGTTCAATTCTCAGCACCACATATAAATAAATGAATAAAATAAGAGTCTGTCAACAACTAAATATTTTTTTAAAAAATATGATATGACAAATCATAATAATAACCAAGTAAAATGAGAAAATATTCAAATAAAGAAATAGTCAAGTAAAAAGACGAAAACACAAAGCACAGAAAAAGGTGTTTTTCCTGGTTAAAACCCTAACAAGAGACATTCATAAAATATATTATGAATACTAAATTATATAGCAACAATACCAAATAAATAGTATACAAAATGTGTACTTACTTAAAAAGTACTTAACTTGTACAATAATAAAGCATATTTAGGAAAGTAATTGTTCATTACTATCATGATTTGTGTACTCATTCTTCTATTTTTCTGGTTGTATAACTAGTCACTATAATTGTTAAAATCTTAAGGTCATGCTTCTAAGAAGTTCATCCTTTGAGTCTTTCTAAATTTTATTATCCTGATAGGTCAATTAAAATCCCAATCTCTTCTTGTAGTTTACTGACAATTTTCCTTCATAATGATTTGTTCTTTTTTAACTCCTGTAAATCAAAGAACCAAGAAAACAGTTGGAAAAACATAAATAGTACATATAACAAGCACAGCCTATTGTAGCATGTAATAAATATCAAATGAATAGAAAGTTAAATGTGTGTCGAGGTTGTATGGAGGAGTGCTATAGGGACTCAAGAGCAGAAGGTAGAAATTTATCAAGAGCAGGACAGCTCTGCCAGTGACAGAGACATTGATATGGATTTTCAAGGATTTATAAAAATGAATAGGAGACAGAAGAAGTATACCAGATGTGAAAAATACCTTAAATCATATAAAATGAAAAAAGTTTTGAGTATTAAATATTATTATTCCTGTATATACAACAGATTATGTATCCTCAGTTATATATAATGAATAGCTCTTTACTGACAGGTTAGATTTATAACTCCACCCTGTATAAAGATTATGCCTTCAAGTCAATGGTATTTGTTATTCCTGGTTCTCTTCTCTACATCATATTTTCTAATATGTTCAGCATTCATAAGAGAAAATGTTTCATTTAAAAATTTATAGAAGCATGACTAATAGTCTCCCAGTGAAAATATATTTTATATACACATATATAGGTGTGTGTGTATATATGTATGTGTGTTATATATAATACATATATTTAATTCTTTCTGAGGATAAGATAGCATTTAATTTTCAAACTTACAGCCAAGAATTAAAATGATTTTGCTGAAGTCTATGGGATAATTTGAGACACAAAGTAAAATGGAGATAAAATGCAATAGAATGAAGATTAGAAATATGAGAAAAAGGAGGAAATTAGTAAAGATATGCACAATGATAAGAAAACTAACGGAAAGACAAAGAGAAAGAACTGATAATATTCAGGTAGTATAAAATATGGAAGTGTGCATTTTTGAGAAAATAGGTTATCGAAATAGAGCCTTAATAAAGTCAATCTCTCACCTTTAATGCATATTCAGGACTGCTCCTAACTTTGACATTGGGTTGCATTTAAAGGTGAGATTCTTCTGTTACCTGCCTTGTTGGGCTCATAGAGATTCTGTGAAACTCACTTAATAAATGCAAATATTTCCTTTTATACTACACAATTATATATAAACATAATTCACTGTAAAAAATGTATAACCGTTTTGATTTCAGAAGCCTAACATACACTAATCAGGAGAAGGATGTGAACAGAACAACCAACCACAGGCACATGAAAGTCTCCCCAGGGTTCCTTTTCCCTGTTTTCCACCACACCAGGAGAACTCTCTGTCCAGTCAGCTTATTTTCCTGAGGGTCTCAGTAGTTATTTTCAGACTTTGGTCCTTATACACCTGTGTGCTTGTCACACAGCTGTCTGCTCCCATTCAGAAATTCAGAAACAATTTCCAGATTTTCATCTCTTTCCTCTTCAGTCCTAAAAATATAAAAATTTATAGTTGACTTTCATACATTATATTAGAAAGGCTAATAATGTGGTTCTTGAGATCAATCAGATCTGTTTTAAGTCCAGGCTCCACTTCTCAATGGCAAGATGAACACAACAAAGTCATTAGACCTCTTGAGACTTCTCATTATTGAAATGGAGATAATATATCCCTGAAAAGTGTGTGTGGACTAAATGATATAAGATATATAAACATGAAATTTAGTACCTAGCACATAATACAGTAATTGGTACCATATATTGAATACTAGGTACATGAATGATGTTCAAATATAGAAAATTATCCTCATATTCTGACTTCTTAGTTATTCTAAGGTATGGAAACTAGTCCTAGCTTCGGGCAAGATTTTGATGTCTGTGCTTGCTGCTAATCACTTATGTACATTTCCCACAAGATGATTTTGTTCCTATGTGGAGACACTAATCAAAGACTGCCTAAGAGGTACAAAGAAGATTTGTCCTCTAAGTTGTACCAATTCCACAATGGTAAAAAACACAATCTGAAGTCAGAAATTTCAATTTCCTCACATGAAAAGAAAATAAAAACAGCTAAGTATTTCCTGACCACTTCAACTAACATTGGCTATTTATTTTTGACATTAGGAATGAGAAACAGGAAAAAAGTACAAGGACCAGAATACATGCCTCAAGAGATTTCTGAAGCTATGATTATGCAGATATAAATTTTTGTTGGCCTTCCAAGGCAAGGAAACCAAACTATAGATACCATCTTCTCAGGAAAACAAACTTTCTGCCTTTTTTGGTGTGACATGGAATTCTTCAGTTTCAATCTCAAGTTAAATTTCAAATGTGCAGAAAATAGGTAGTTTATGCACATAAGAAAATCAGATTGCTTCTCAAGACCAAATTCTCAGTCACAGTTATGTTTCATTTACATCCTTAATTTCTCATTAACTTATTTTATTAATTTAAGGTGAATTTGTTTAGTATGTGTCAGATATCAAAGGAAAAACAATGTTTCACAAAGCCAATCCTTATCCAGCACACATGTGAATATACCCCAGAACTGTGTGATGCATGTATAGAAGTGGAACAGATCCTTCACCATAAGTAGAATTGAAGGAGAGAACTATAGTGATGACAGAAAGCAGTGTAGTGATATGGCACTTGATTTATACTCAAAAAAGATGGTAAAATTACTATACACAAATATATGATCTAAAGAAATCATTTCAAGAGTTGGATAAAATATTTTAAATACAGGTAAGTTCAGTGTACACTAGGTTAATGATGAAGCATACAGACTGTCTACATCATAGAAACTGTGTCTAAGAACAGAAGGAAATAAGTTGAGAAAGATGGTTGAGATTAATTTTGCCTAACAT
Source organism: Marmota monax (assembly GCF_021218885.2). NCBI lineage: Eukaryota > Metazoa > Chordata > Mammalia > Rodentia > Sciuridae > Marmota > Marmota monax. The sequence continues at coordinate 35,339,229 of NW_026693777.1, forward strand.
TTGGAACATCTCTAACATAGTTAAGAATTATTAAATAAATTTAGGAAGCCAATGAAAGCATGAGTGCATGGTATTGGTAATGAGACCAGTAACTAGGGAAAAATCTTCCATTTATAAGTGATGAATCAAATGAAGGAAAGAGACCATAGAGCTAGAGGACCTTAAAAGAATGCAGAATTTGAACAGATTTGAAAGATTATGCAGACATGCACTATGACCATGGGTTTAGCCATTTGACTGTAGACACAGAAAATAGAAATAATGAAAAGTAAAAACCCAAAGGAATTGGTGGCTGATTAAAGTTGGAGTGAACACGGAGGAGAGCAAAGTCAAATGACACCAACATTTGAGCATGAATAGATAGGACAATAGTAGGTTTCTCTCTAAAAATATGAAAGTTGAACAAGAAATGTGTGGAATGGGAGAAAATAGATGCATGTATATTATAAGCAAATTGAACTTTAGGTACTGCTGAAATGTCTTGGTGGATATATGAGATAGGATATATTGAAAGAAATAGAGTTATAAGATAAAATTGTTTATAAGTTAATATAAAAGTAAAAGAATGCTTAAGAGTGAATAAGACCCCTGAAGGAAAGAATATAGAGGAAAAAAAATTTCAAAAAGCAAAGATACAACAATAAAAAAGACCTATATTAATAATGTGAAATGAGGTAAAGGAGCAAAGGTAATAGAAAGAACAATTACAGAAGTAGAAGGATAAGCAGTGGTGGGCTAAAAACAAAGGCAAAAAAGAGCATATCAAGAATTAAAGAGTAGAAGAGAGAACAAAAAAAGGGGAAGAGACAGATTTTGGTACAGTCAGTAAAGAAGGATGCTAGGGTACAGGAGAAGAAATATAAGAAAATTAAGATTTACAATATATTTCCATACATTTTCTACATTGTAAATGGGTAGTTTGGACCTGGTGTATTGTGCGCAGATATAAGTGTCAAATGAATTAATTAAAGAATGAGTAGTATAAGGAACATGATAAAATTATCAAAGAATGAATATATTAAAAGTTTCCATTGGAGTATGGGGTTGGAGAATATCATGCTAAGTGGAGTAAGCAAATCCCAAGCAAAAAAAAATGCAGAATGTTTTCTCTAATAAGTGGATGCTGATCCATAATGGGGGTGGGGAGGGAGCATAGGAGAAATGAAGAAACTTTGTTAGGGCAAAGGGGAGGGAAGGAGAGGAAGGGGTCATGGGGGTAGAAAAGATGGTGGAATGAGATGGACATCATTACCCTAGGTACATGTATGAAGACACGAATGGTATGATTCTACTTTGTATACAACCAGAGAAATTAAAATCATGCTCTATATGTGAACTATGAATTGAAATGCATTTTGCTATCATGTATAATAAATTAGAACAAATAAATAAATAAATGTTTTAAAAATACTTTCCATTGCAGACTGTTGGAAAAGTTTTCAGAGAACATACATCAGCAATCAGCAATGGTTAACAGCTTGAAATAAAGAACTCCAACCATGAGTCTGATGAGGGATGAGAAGAGGAACACCAAATAAGGTGGAAAATGAAAAAGAGGTGAAATTTTTCTAGTCATTAGACAGACAAACCAGGCTGCTGAGCTGATCACTGAGTACAGGCCTCACTGAAAACCACAAGCAGCAGAAGAAAAAAATGTGGGGTAAATGCTTGGGACAACTTGGGAAGAAGTATGAGTAATCAAACTCTGCTTCTTCCCTCACGCTTTTCTCTAGCTCTATTCTCATTCTTTAAGGGCTGATTTTCACTTTTACCTGCCCATACACAGTCAGCACCCAATAGTCCCTGATTCCCACGCCACCCTTTTCTGCAGCACCTGAAGCAAACAGTCACACAGAAGGTTGACATCACAGTGAGTTGAGGAAAACATTTCTCAATCCTAGAAGACAGAAAGCCTGGCTCACTGATTTACTAACCATAGGTTTTATTTATTCTTTTCACCTACCTGTTTTGGCAAGGGAACTAAGAAAACAGCATTCTTAAATATTCATAATGATATAGTTTTGCAATATCAAAGAAATCCAAAACAAAATCACTACAAACACACACCAACAGCTATATAAACAGTAAAAGCTGCAACTCATACCAGCCCCTGAGGGTACTGACCAAATGATGCTACAGAGATCTGGAACTGTCTGACTGAGATCACTTGGCCTGGGGAATTGTCACCTATTTAGTTGTGGTTTTCCCAGGGCAGCCAAGCAGTTATAGGCTTAATTAATGGAAGTAACAGATATTAATTTTTTATGACAAAGAGACCTTTTCTGCCATTTTCTATGACTAACTCTTTTTATTATGATGACTAAAGGTGAATTTCAGAACAATACTGAAAAACTGCCCTACTATCTTATCAGATTATAATAGGATTAATCTAGAAATCAACAGCAAGTGTAGAAATTATACAAACACATGGAGATTGAACAATACACTTTTGAAGGATCAGTGATTCATTGAATAAATCAAAGGGGAAGTTTAAAAATCCCTAGAATCAAATGAAAATGCAAATACAATATGCCAGAATCTGTGGGAAACAGTAAAAGCAGTATTAAGAGGGAAGTTTAGAGATTTGATTGCCTATATTAGAGAGAGCTCAAATAAATGGCATACATCTCAAGATTTTGGGGGAAAAAAAACAGAAAAAAACTAAACTCAAAATTAGTAAAAAGAAAGAAAGAATAAAGACTGGAACAAAAATAAATGGATGTGAATTAGTACAGTCACTATGGAAAATGATATGAAGGTGCCTCAAAACAGTCAAAAAAATAAAAATAGAACTATCATGTGGTCCAGTAAAGCCACTCCTGGGATTATATCTAAAAGAAATGAAGTCAGCAGAAAAATGAAATACCTACATATCCATGATTATTGAAGCAATATTTATAACAGTCAACATATATAATCAGCCTATGTCCATCAACAGATTAATGGATAAAGAAAATGTGGTACATATACACAATAGATTATTATCCATACATAAAGAATAAAATTATGTCATTTTTCAGGAAAATAAGCCAGACACAGAGAAACAAATATCACATTTTATCTCACATGTGAAAAGTAAAAACAAAAAAAAATATTAAAAATACCTGAAAGTAGAAGAGTAACTATTAGGGAAGGAAAAAGCAGGAAAGGGGACTAGAAAGGAGAGGGAGGAGAGGGAGAGGTTGACATGGTCAAAACATGACATTTGTATATATGGAAATATCACAGTGATTTGTACAAGTAATATGCATTGGCAATTAAAACAAAAAACACTTGGAATCTTCAGAGTGATGTCTTTCATATACTAATGAGATGATGGAAGCTGAGGGCCCTTGATAGCTTCAGGATGAGGGTGATCACCAGAAAGACTAAGATGATTAGAAGGTTCAAACTTGCAACCACAGATATCCAACCTCTGGGAATGAAAAAGGGGTAAATTTGAGTTGATACCAATGACCTACATGATGAATCCTCCATGGAAACTCAAAGGGAAAGAAAGAGTTGGATAAAGTCCAAATTGTTGAATCTGTGGAGGTGCCTGGAGGGTGGTATACCTAGAAGAAGTTATGCATTCCCTCCCCCATACCATACAGTATGTTTTGTTTTTTTTTTTTTTTTCCTGGCTGCTCATTGCTATGTTTTGTAATATCTTTTAGAATAAATGGGTAAATATATGCAAATGTTTCCCTGAATTCTATGAGCACTGTAGCAATTAATGGAACCCAAGGATTGTGGGAATCCAATTCTGGTCAGTCAGAAATATAGGTGATATTTGTGATTAGCATCTGAAGTGAAAGGGCATATTTGTAGTTGTTCATTACAGGATTGTCGCCATCTCAGGTAGACACTGTCAGAACTGAATTGAATTATAAGACTTTCTGTTGGTATTTACTGAATTGCTTGTAAAACCCATGCACATCTGGCCACAGAAGTTTCTGTGTTGAGGGTGAAAGCACAAGAAAAAACAGTTCACTTTTTTTCCTTCACATCCCAGAGGTGGTATTGCTGGATCATATGGCAGTGTTACTCAGTTTTTCATTTCAGTGACCAAAATATCTGACGAGAACAACTTAGAGGATGAAAAGTTTATTTGGATTCATCCTTTCAGAAGTTCAATCCATTGTTGGCTGGTTCCATTGCTCTGGGCTCAAGGTGAAGCCGAATAATATGGTATAAAGGGCATTGCAGACAATAGCTCATGCAGCCAGAAAGCAGACAGAGAAAAGGTGAGGCACCAGGAACAAAATATAAACCATAAGGCATGCCCTCAGTGACCTACCCTCTGGCCATGCCCTACCTGCCTATACTTACCCAGGAATTCATTCAAATTATTCATCTGCAATCCACTGATTAGGTTACAGCTCTCATAATCTAATCACGTCATCCCTGAACATTCTTGCATTGTTTCAAACATGAGCTTTTGGGAAATACCTCATATCCAAACCACCACAACAGTAGTTCTTATTTTAATTTTTTGGAGGACTTTCATCAGTTTTCCGTAATGGCTGTACCATGTACATTCCTACCAGCAGTGTACAAGTGTTTCCTTTTCTCCACAACCTTTCCAACACTGATCTTTTTGATAACAGCCAGTCTTAGAGGTGTGATGTAACATTTCATTTGTGGTTTAATTTGTATTTCTCTAGTTATTATCATTGTTGAACACCTTTTCATATGCCCACTGGCCATTTTTAGTCCATGTTTAAAAACATATATTTATTGGGTTCTTTCACTCACTTTTTTTGTTGTTCTTTCAGCCATATATTTATTTTTATTTACAGTTTGTGTTCAATGCAAATCAATTCCATAACATGAGAAGTTAGTATGAATCAAATTATAAATACAGGGCTGGGGTTGTGGCTCAGTGGCTGAGTGCTTGCCTCACACATGTGAGGTTCTGGGTTTGATCCTCAGCACCATATAAAAATAAAGCAAATAACAAAATAAAGATATTAGTGTGTGTGTGTGTGTGTATAAAGCATAAACACACAAACACAATATACAATCCAAATAGATGTACAGCACACACAATAGATGTACACACACAATAGCTTTAGATCTGTTTGATCTGATTGTTCCCATGTAGGTTTCTAAAGATGAGAAAAAATGATTTGGGTTATCAAGTCTACAGTGGGCTATATACAAAACATTTAAGGGAGTGTCTATTTTTTAAAACGTTTATGTGTACCAAGGCAGTTGTAAAAGATTTAGAGTATCAAGACCGCTTTTAAGCTTAGGATCAGGTTCTAACTACCTAAAAATATTGACTGATAACAAAAGATGTTCCATTATTTCTTTTCTTGTTCTTGTGCCTTTAATACTTTACACTTGATTTCAGGATCATTCATTTACCCTTTTTATACTCATTTTTTGTTAAATCCAGCCTATTATTCTGATCCATAGTTTGTTTGTTTGTTTTAAGTATTTACAGAAAAACTATAATAAAAGTTTTGTGAGTTTAATATGCAAGCTAGCTTCCAGTCTTCTCTTCCCAAATGCTGATTTATAAATCTGGCTTCTTCATATCTTTTTCTCACTTTTATATAGGATTACTTGGAGTTTTTGCTATTGAATTGTACAAGTTCCTTGTATGTTTTAGATATTAACCCCTTATCAGATATATGTTTAAAAGTTAGAAATATCAACATTCTTCATCAAATAAACTCCTTATGTTTTCAAAAGTCAAAACAGAAGTTCAGAGGTGCAAGCATATGTTAATATAAAAGACTTATAATAATGGAAACACAAACATGGAATGAAAGCAGATTAGAGTAAGAATGTTCAAATTAGTAAGTAGAAAGAAGATTTTGTCAAAAAAAATTGTTAAAGAAACATTAATGACAGAAATTATAAAAACAAATGGAATTTCAATAAACAAAAAGATGTACAAGAAGAAAAAAAAAAGAGGAGACAACATACAAAATTGGAGAAAATATTTGTAAATTTTGCATTTGAAAAGAGGTTAATATTCAGGATATATGTAGAACTCAAATAACTAAATAGAAAAAAAACTAAATAATCTGAATTTAAAATGGGCAAAGTACTTAAATAGACATTTCTCAAAATAAGACATACAAACAGCCAACAATTAGGAAAAATGCTCAAAGCAAGTATTCATCAGGGAAACAAAAAATCAAAACTAGAGTGAGATACCACTTCACCCCAATTAGAATGACTATTATCAAAAAGACTAAAAAATAATGCTGACATGGTTCTGTAAAAATGAAAATTTTCACATGCTATTGTTGGAAACATAACTTGGTATAGCCATTATGGAAAACAGTATAAAGTTTCCTCAAAAAAATTAAAAATAAAACTAACATATGATCCAGCAATTCTACTACAGGATATTATCCAAATAATACAAAATCACTATATTGAAAAGATATCTGGCCTCCCAAGTTTACTGCAGCACTATTCACAAGAGTGAAGATAAAGAATCAACTTTTGTTTCCATCGGTGGATAAATGGATAATGAAATTTAGTATTCATGCACAATGGAATAGTATTTGTCCATTAGTACAGTAGGATCATTATAGATAACAATATTGTAGTGCATATTTCAAAATATCTAGAATATTTTTGGAATGTTTTAACCACAAAGAAATGATAAACATTTGAGGTAATATATATATATATATATATATATATATATATATATATATAATATATATATATATTATATATATATATATAAACTACAATGCTTTAATCATAACATCAAATTTAATGATAATGTATATAATTATCAAAACTTCACATTCTATCCCATAAATATGAACAATTATTATATGTCAACTAAGAACAATATCAAACTTAAAAAAATCACTCAAACAAAAAAAATGTAGATGACAAAACTAAATGTAAAGACATCCCATGTTCATGAATTGGAAAAATTAATACTCCAAATGTGCATACTACCCAAAGTAATATAAAGATTCAATGCCATCTCTATCAAAATTTCAATGACATTTTTCACATGAAATCTATATGTACAACAAAAGACTTTAAATAGCCAAAGCAGTGTTGAGAAAAAAGAACAAAGTTGAATGCATCATACTTCCTAACATCAAAATCTACTATACATCTATAGCAATTAACATATTACTGGCATAAAAACCAAACTCATGGGGCAAGGAGAACAGAATAGAAAGCCCAGAAATAATGCCATATATTTGGGATCAATTGATTATTGACAAAGTTGCCAAGAACAAACAATGTAGAAAGGACATTTTCTTTTGTAAATGGTGTTAGGACAACCAGATAGCCATAAGCAGAAAATGAAATCAGACTCTCATATTGTATACAACAAATAAACTCAAAATGCATTAAAGATTTAAATGTAAGGCACAAAACTTTAAAACTATTAGAAGAAAACATAGGAAAAAATCTCCATGACGTTGATCTGGGCAATGATTTTCTTATATGAACCCAAAACCAGAGGCAGCAAAACAAAAATAAGGTAGTAAAAGCCATCTATATTCTTCCCACTGGAGAAATGTTACTATTAACATTTTAGTTTATATCCATACATTGTATTAAAATCAGAATAATTTTAAATCTTTTATTACTATCTTTTTCTCTTATCAAGCTATCTTTAGCAACTCTCCATGTTATTAAATATTATTCTATAATAGCTATATTGTATGCACATAATTCTACAGTGTGCCCATAAAATAATTTATTCAGTATATTTTACCATGAACAAGGTATTGACATAAATATAGGGGGAAAGGGGTATATAGACAAATTGGCCCTAGAATAAATGTAACCTTAGGCTCACCAGCATGGATATTAAACCGATTTTATGGGGGAAAAATCACATAATGACTAGGATTCCAGGCTCTGGAACCAGACTGCCTGGGTTCAAATACAAATTTACCACTTACTAATCTTTGACAAGTTATTTGGCCTTTCTGTGCTTCGATCTATGAATCTATAAAATGAGGATGATGATAGTATTTATCTCAAAGACTGTGGTGAAAATTAAATGAGTTTACAGATGAAATTAAAAGCAATACTGATGTTTGATATATGCTCTGTAAATATTATTCTTACCAATGACCTAAATAAGAAAGGAAATATTAAATCTTCAATTCTACAGGTGACACAAAACAATGAAAGTGTATGCGAGAATGAAATGAAAGCCAAGATCATGGAGATATATCACACGTATGTGTGAGACAGAAAGAGTATAAAGCTAGAAGATAAAGTTAATGTGTGATACATAAGTTAGAAGATAAAATGAACTTTAATTCCAGGTTGATGGACTCCAAGCAAGTAATTACAGCCCAGGGAAGGAAGACAAACTAATTTTTAAGTTGATAAAACCTTTTCAAAAACCGCTGAGTTCATCATCATCATAAAACTGTGAGTTCTATTGCCACATTTAAAGACTTTAATTTCAGAGAGGTTAAGTTAGTTAAAACAAGTTTATTTGATATTATAATGACCAAAAACTCTGTATTTTAACTGCTAATTTTGTATGATAAAACACTGCCTTTCATTTTAGACTCTTGCTGAGATCAAGACTGTGATATTTGGGAGAGTGAGTAAACCTACATATTGGCCACAATCTACTTCAGGAGTTGATAGACCATAACCTTTGGGTTGAATCTGGTCTGTTGCTGTTTTTCTGAAGAGTTTTATTGGACTTCAGCCATTAATTTTAAGTTGTGTGTGTATATTTCCACATTACAACAACAAAATTGATTGAGTCAAACAGGTTATGTAGACCACAAAGTCAAAACTACTAACAATCTAATACTTTGCAGAGCATTTGCCAACACCTGATCTATTGGAGTAAGGATAAAATAGATCACACTCTTCAATATATAGAACAAAGGGTGGAAGCAGGATTTGTGTATTATAATGTGTAAGTCATCACAAATCCTAAAGGTGACAGCTACAGTTTGCTCATAACTAAAAGACAATAGAGCAGAACAAGTGAAAAGGAGATGTAAGATACGAGATAATAAAGCCTGGTGTTAAAAGTATACCAATGATATGGCAGGACAATAGAAAACAGTACTTCATATTCCTGAGAAACAAACTCATTTATACCACTAATATATGTGAAAGCTATTATTGGCACAGTTCTTTAGGGATTAAATATAATCCTTGATATATAATATAATATTTGATTTATATGCTGTATATAAAATCCATCTTTTTCTTCAAAAGGAATGGCACCCAATACTTCCATGGGAATAAAATAGACCCAATAGATAGTTGATGAATGCTTGTGAACACTCCAATAATGCCTAGAATAAAGACTCTTCTTCAAGAAGATTGCCTATTATAAACTTTCAACAGTCACTTGGAAATTTTATTCCAATCAGCCATTTAAGTGGTTTTTCTAACACCCAGGAGCAGACTAAACACTCTCCTCATTGCTGCCTTCATCTCTCTGTTCCTGAATGTATAGATGACTGGATTTAGAAATGGAGTCAAAACTGCATCAAATATGGCTAGAAATTTGTCCAGAGGTGTTGAAGGAGTGGGGCACACATAGAAAAATATCAGTGGACCAAAGAATAAAACCACCACCGTAATATGAGCTGATAGAGTGGAAAGAGCCTTGGATGAACCTCCTGAGGAGTGTTTCTGAAGAGCAGCCAGGAGGAAGATGTAAGAAAGGATGAGCAGGAAGAACGCCCCCAAGGAAATGAACCCACTGTTAGCAGTGACCATGGACTCCAGTTTATGGGTGTCTGTGCAGGCGAGTTTGATGAGCCAAGGTATGTCACAGTAAAAGCTGACCAGTACATTGGGGCCACAGAAGGGCAAGTTAACAACAAAAGCCAACTGGGTTGATGAGTGAATGAGACCAGTGGTCCAGGCACCCGCTAAAATAAAAATGCACATTCGTGGGCTCATGATGGTCAGGTAGTGCAGAGGCTTGCATATGGCCACATATCTGTCAAAGGCCATGGCTATGAGCAGCACCATCTCAGTGCCCCCAACAGCATGACTAAAGAAGATCTGAGCTATACAGCCCCCAAAGGAGATGACTTTCTGCTTTCTGAAGAGATCACAGATCATCTTGGGTGCCGCAATAGAGCAAAATATCAGATCAATGACAGAAAGGTTGGCCAGCAAAAAGTACATAGGGGAATGCAAGTAAGGGTCAGAGGTCACAGTGACAACTATGAGGAGGTTTCCTGTCAAACTGGACATATAGAAGAAACAGGAAAAGCAAAAAAGAAAAATCTGGATCTCCCAGGAATTGGAGAGTCCCAGGAACACAAATTCAGACACTACAGAGTGGTTTGGTCTATTCACAGGCTCATGTGGTAGATTTACTTTCATGTTTCCTAAAGGAAAAAATGAGAAAATTCAAATTATTAGTATTATATTATTTTCCTCTATGGAAAAGTGTATGAATTATTGGAGCCAAATATTACCTGAGCATCTCACAAAAATCTAATATTGTGTTGACCACTAAATGCTGTTGTTACATATGTCAGTAAATGTGCTTCATCAGGGCTTGCTAACACCAGGAATATGTGCAGTCTAGTGGACTGGTACACCTGTGGCACCTGATAAAACCACATAGAGCACTGACATTAACTCACTGTGATGGTGTATGATCAATGCTAACCATTCTCTCCCTGAAGGAGTAATAGCCAATTTTGTATTCCAGAAAGACAAAAACTATTACATGACAGAGATTTGTAGAATTCTATGACTGATTTTGTTGCTCACACCAGAAATTATATTTCTCTAATTTACACTTTTGAAGATGTCACTCATGCTTTAATACTCAAATTGAATGGCAACTCATCTGTCACACCTTCCTCATGACCCTCTTATGCACCCAAACTTACTTACCTTACTTGTTGGTCATGTATCCGTTCTTCCCATATGATTATAAACTGATCAATAATAAAATCATCATCCCTTCAAGTTTTTATTTCCATAGTTTCCCATATAATGTCTTGCAAATACTAAGTGATCAAAAAGATTTGAGTTCACAAATGATTGGGATGAAATAGTTTCTATTAATGTATAAAAATTAATGTATTAAATTGAATTTAAAAAGCATGAAAGTGTTTGGGGAAAGAGCACTTTAGGCAGAGACAACCAATAGCAAGAGCAAAGCCCTGAGATGGGAGCTCACATGCCAAGTTCAAAGAACCATAAAGAGATTAAAGAGGCTGGGCCAGAGTATGTGAGGAAGGAGTGTGGATAGGGTTGAGAAGCCAGGGGAACACAGACCATATAGGTCGTTATAGGTCTTCACATGGGCTTTTGTTATTACTCTGAAAAATTACCCAACAACTGGATTTTGAACAAAGAAACAAAAAAGTCTACCTCACATTAAGGGATTAGTCTGACTACTACATTGTGAATACACTTCAAAGTTTCAAAGATAGCAACAGGAAGATAGGCTAAAAACACATCTTTTTTTTTTATCTTGAGCAAGCAATGATACAAGAGATGATGTTACTCAGACTGTGGTGGCAGAGGTAGTGGCAGTGAAGAGTAGATCCTGGATATATTGAGATGATACATAGGGAACTGGCCTTTTGGAGACAATGAAACACTGCATTTCACTGGAGAATTTTCACCTGAAAATAAACAAAAATCCCCAATCCTACAAGAAAATATGCATAGTACTGATAAATGCACATTCAGTTACAAATTTAATGAGGATTCTAGAATAAGGAGATGTTTGAAGCTTTAAGAAGGAGCCTGGGGTTGTGGCTCATTGGTAGACCCCTGAACATGCACAAGGCCCTGGCTTCCACCCCAGCACCTCACCCTCCATAAAAGGGGGGAGGCTGAAGCAAACACACTTTGCTTTCCTTGACTATTATTTTCTTTCCTTCTCTCTTCTTAACTAAAGGCCATTGAAGTTACAAATTATAATTATTTAATATTTGTTCTCTAAGTCCCATCCCTTGTTTTACAAATTTACATGGATTTGGTCAGCCTCCCAGATGAGATTCTTATGCATTTTAAAGCTCAGATTTATAGAATATGGAGAAAATGAATACCCTACCAGGAATGAAATGTATGAAAAAAACTTCCATTCTGGTTCATATCAGAGGCATATCCAAATTATTTCAGCCACACTACTTGAAAACTCAGCATCTCTCTTTTTTTGGCCATTCCTATGCTTTTTATAATTCTGATAGTCCAAATATTCTTCCCTGCTCCCAGATGGACTTTCTGGTTCTTTGTTTTAAACCTGTGTCCACTTACTTCATTAACTTGCTTCAAAATAAAAATATTATCAGGGACTCTCTCAATAAATCTTTACTGTACTTGAATTAAGTAACCAATTCAGCTACGCTGCCTCTTAAGTCTAATTTCCATGTCCCTGAATTTATTATTTTTCCTGAAGTTCATTTACATTTACTTTGCATCGGGGTGACCAAAATTAGTCTGAAGAATAAAAACATCTAAGTTCCCAACAAACAAAGGTCATAGAAGAATGATTATTCCCCCCCCAATAATACCATTATAACAATTTTTTATGTCACAGTTTAAAATGATCCTGTGGATCTGTAAATAGGCATTCAGGAAAGGCAGGTGGGGTGGGATGGGGTGTCTGAAAAAAGATCTTACCACTCAATCCTTCTCTAAATTCTGAGTGTATCATTTGGTTTTAGTTCCAGTAAAGGTACTAAACTGTAGTGAACTTCTCCTTTTTCAACTTTTCTGAAAAGACAGAAATAAAACAAAGCAAGTAGTCCTAACTTTGAACTTCTGTAGGTTATGAATTTCCTTTCATTCCTGTTGAAATGGTTAATGATATAAAATGAGTAAATTCTTTACTAAAGCATTTCTGGAACTCCCAAATGCCCTGTTTATGCTGAAGATGTCACATTTGCTGACCTCAAGTTTCCCTATAGCCTTGATATCACCCTTGAAACCAAGACACATTTTTAATACAGGTTAAAAGTCAAAGTCAGTTATTTACTTTTTCCACAATATGTACTCCCTAGTATGATCTGTTTCTTCTTCTTGACATTATTACTTACCTGACCATAACCAAAAAGTTATTTGACATCTGCAAATGGAGATTCTACCACTAGGCTATTTTTCTGTAACTGAATTTAATATATCAAGTCCATTTTCTTTCTGTTGTTATCTTCACTTTCTGTCTTTGCGTCTACCTGTTCCCAGACCACAGCATCTTCAGGTAATCAGGCTCCCTGAGTAGCTGAGTTTTTGGCTTGTGTGACTGCTATTATATAAAAAAAACTAAAATAATCAAAAAGATGGGTAATTACTAGCATTGGAGAATAACCAAGTACTTCTGCAGAAACCTGGATTTGCCAGGTTTTCTCATGTTGTCAGGGGAATTGTCCCTGAAACCCAATTGGTTTAGGAAGAATAACCAGAAGAAATCTTTGTAATGAGTCACTGGAGAGGAAACAAAACTGAAACTGGATATTTTAAAGTATCACCTTGTGTGAACAGCAGTGCATGCCTGTAATCCTAGCAAATCTCTAGGCTGAGGGAAGAGGATCACAAATTTGAGGCTAGCCTTCGCAATTTAGTGAGACCCAGTCTCAAAAAATGGCTGGGAATGTAGATCAGTGGCAAAGTGCCCCCTGGGTTCAATACCCAGTACTGCAAAAAAGAAAAAGAAAAAATTATTACTTTTGGCAATTATATCTTCCAATTCTGACTTGCTTGTTTATTGCTTAAAATTAGGCAGATTATGAAATATGAACACAGCTAGTCAAATTCAAGTAGATTTCACCCTAAACTTCAGCATCAATGTACAATCTCCAAAATAACAACAATATCCGTTTTTTAAAAAGTCCACTAGATTGCAACTCTCTTAAAAGCTAGGACTAGACATGGAGTTTATTTATTCAGCTCATTCTTCTACCCATATGTAAGTCCCTGCCCAAAGAGCTTGAAGCCCCACAAGCAAAGCACCTTAACCCATTCTGGGTAATAGTTCCACTGAAGATATCATCCATGCAGTGGGTAGAAACACAGAAGCAAGAACCCTTACAACTGCCTGTGAGGATGTGGGGAGAGACCTCTCAGGGGAAGTAACACCTGAGTGGAGACTAGAGAGCTGGAGATGGGAATGAGGGTGGAAGGATGAATTCCAAGAACAGTAACAGCTTGCAGAATGAAGTATGTCAAGTTCAGCAAGTCAGAGAAACTAAGTGGTTTAGAATTAACAGGACAGTAAGTACAGGTGGAGAGTGGTAGGAGAGTTTTTACAAAATAACACACCTGATCCAGACTATTTGAATCAAACTCCCTGAAGGTGGGCTAAGACTCTCAATATTTTTTGAAAGTGCCTCAGGTAATCCTCATGAACAATTATCATTGAAAGCTGCTGTTCTGCTCTACACTTCTCTTTGCAGTCCCTTACTATATCTTTTGAACTGTACCAAACTTATCACATTGAAACTGTTTCTCTCTACCCTGCAAAGTGGCAGAGTCTCAAGGGCAGCAATATTGCCTTATATTTCTCTCTCTCTCTCTCTCTCTCTCTCTCTCTCTCTCTCTCTCTCTCTCTCTCTCTCTCTCTCCACTGCCTTGTGCATTTTCTACCATATGTTAGGCACTCTATAAATATTTGTTCAGTTGAGCAAAACTAAAATATGAAGAATAAAATTAATACAAAGCTAAAAATAGAGTTTTAAAATAAAATCATAACAAATGATTAAAACAGAAACAAATCATGATAGAATGGTCTACAATTATAAATTTTAAAGAGAAGACACTATAAAATAAGGTTGAAAAATAAGCAAATAACTGAATTCTTAACACTGCCTATGTTGAAACTGCTTCCTAAGAAAGATTTCCCATGACAGCAAAGCAGGAAGAACCCCTGATCCCCTTCAGTGTCTCTCCAAAGCCACTCATGTCTATGGCCCACAAACCCCTTTCAAAAAGCCTAGGAAAACAATGAGAAAATGCTTTGTGATGCACGTCTGTGTTCTGGCAGCTCAGAAGTACATGCCTCTTAACCCCAGAGTTAAGTCTAAAGCACAATAAATTCAAACAGTATAAGCAAGCTTCATTTTAGCTGGAAAAAAGGAGAATATACTTAATATATTAGAGTTAAGAAAATCCTAACTTCAATATTAACTAATGATACTTTGAAAACTCAAAATCCAGTTTAAAGTATCACAGAATGACTTGAGAGCAGCAAAGATCACTACTTTTCGTTTTTAAGTCATTTTAATTACATGGAGAGTATAAGAACCTAATCTCATTTTTAAATTAGAACATTATACAAAATACATGTATGAAGATGTGAATTTTAGTGTCAATATACCTTATATACAAACAGAGATATGATAAATTGTGGTATAAAGGTGTATTAAGAATTGTAATGCAAAAAAAAAAAAATTAGAACATCGCAAATAAAACCAAAGACCCTTTGACAATGACCCCTAATCCAGGTCCCCTTCCTTCGTCCCTGGGGATAACAACAGATGGTCACATTTTTCCAGACCTTTCTTAGCTTTACATTTATGTGTACTTAACATTGTAGACACAGAGGACTCTAGTTTCTTTTTACTGTTTTATAGATACTACCAGGAATTAATCAAAGCCCAGACAAGAAGAGATATCACAATTGCCATGCCCACGGCCAGTTGTGCCAGGGCAAGGGGGGAAGTAGAGTGCCATGAGATTGCATGTGAGACATAAGGCTTCATTGGAGAAGTGCCTACAGGGAAGGTCCAGTAGTGACAGGTGAACGAGTAGCACCTCCATCCATGGATGTGCTTTGCCAAGCAGTGGTGGCTGGCTGAATGAGTGACACATATCTTTTAAACAGTACCCTCAGTTCTACTCCAGTCACCACTGAAAGGGGATCTATATGTTAGGCTGCAGGAGCAGTGACATCATCAGCATTAGCTTTCTTGGTTTGCTTGTATGCCCAGCATCCCAAGGGGACATGTTGTGATGTACATGCAAATAATAATAAGCAACTTTCCACGGATAAAATTAGTTTGCCCAAGTCCGAGTGTGCATGAGAGAAAGCCATTCCTTCAACATAATATGCATCTAGACATTCCAGCCCAAGTTTGATCTCAATGTTTCCTTAACTTGGCTAGATTTTTGAGAACAGAAAAAGGGTATTCAGGGACATCTTGTTTATTCTCCAACTTTTCTTTAAGTGTGATACAACACTCAAATGGCAAACTGAAGAGAACTTATTGAAGGAATTATATACAGGAGTTTGGGCAGAGTTATTAGAACCAATAAGAGATGGAAAAGGAATCCAGGGCTAGCAAAGGAAAAGAGCTCTTAGCATCCATAGGGTAACAGGGCTATGGGTAGGAAGGGGTTCTACAATCACAAGTAAGCTACAACTGCAGAAAAGGGTGTCCCTATAGGATCCATACATATCAGAATAACAGCTGGCTTCTGTAGCTTATTGTAGGCTTTTACTGAATCCAAAGAAATTACTCATCATCCCAAAGTGTTGATCTCCAAATAGTATTGTCACTGAAACTTAGCAGACTATTCCACTAGTCTATGAAGTCGGTTGCTTTTAAGTGATGGGGCATGTGGGTAGATAATTAAGTTCCATGTGTTGTGACCTCATTATTATATTTCATTTCCTACATAATGTACCCCCTGGTCAGACACAATATGCATACATATCATTTGATAGCTCACATAGCTTTTGCTTTTCTATCCCAAAACGTTTATTTAATAGACTCTTCTATGTGTGCTCTCAAGATTCTGACCTCCTTGCACAAACTGGCAGAGTCCCAAAACAGCAAAAAGTGTTTGCAAGTGATAGGAGAGAGAAAGAACATCCAGTTCAATATCCCTTATCCCCCAGTGGAGTGCTACCAGAAACTTCTGTATGTAGGAGAGATTCTTCCTTAAAAAAAAGATCATTTATATTATTATATTATTATTAAATAGTAATAAATATTATTCCTTTGGAATTGAGTTCAGGATTATTATAATCTTTGATTTATAAATAATTTACATGTAATTCCTTCTCTGTTTTCCTAAGTGATTTTTCTCCATTTTAACTAGAAAACAGAGTGGTTTCAATATCATTATAGATAATCAAATCAGAATAGGCAAAGAAAGACTTTTTTCTGAGTTTTAACATAAAAAATGAACTCACTTTGTTGAACAAAAACACTTTGTTGTTGCACAGTGTTCACAATGCAATCACTTAAGAGATCTTCCCATAACTCACTAGCTGTCTGCATACTTTCCTCATTGCCACCTTCATTTCTTGATTTCTTAGTGTGTAGATGACAGGATTCAGAAAAGGTGTGACAAGTGCATCAAATATAGCCAGGAACTTATCCAGGTGTGTGGAGGAAAATGGCTGTACATAGATGAATATCAAAGGACCAAAGAACAAGACCACCACAGTGATGTGAGCTGACAGTGTGGACAGAGCCTTGGAAGAACCAGCAGAAGAGTGCTTCTGAACAGTGAGAATGATGACAACATAGGAAATGATCAGTATGAAGAAGGAGCCCACAGAGATGAAACCACTGTTGGCTGTGACCATGAGTTCCAGTCGATAGGTGTCTGTGCAGGCAAGTCTGATGAACTGAGGGAGGTCACAGTAAAAGCTGTCCAACACATTAGGGCCACAGAAGGGCAACTTTACTACAAAAGCCAATTGAACCAGTGAGTGCGTGAGGCCAACCACCCAGGCAGCCACTAAAAAGAAGATGCACATTCTTGGTCTCATGATGGTCAGGTAGTGCAGAGGCTTACATATGGCCACATATCTGTCATAGGCCATGGCTATGAGGAGCACCACCTCCATACCACCAATGAGATGGATGAAGAAGATCTGGGTGATGCAGCCTCTAAAGGAGATGACTTTGCGCTTCCTGAAAAGGTCATAAATCATCTTTGGGGAAGTGACAGAAGAAACACCCAGGTCAATGAAGGAGAGGTTGGCCAACAGAAAGTACATGGGAGAGTGTAAGTGAGGCTCAGAAGCCACTGTGAACACAATGATGGAGTTTCCCGTCATGCTTGCCGCATAAAACATGGAGGAGAAAATAAAGAGGAGTAGTTGGATACCCCAGGAGTTGGTGAGTCCCAGGAACACAAACTCCGACACCACAGAGTGATTTGCTCCATCCATTGGCTTTGTTGGAGGTGCTGCCTGAAGAACAATAGGAGAAAATGCAAATTATGACAAGTATATTAATAGAACAGGAGGAGAGAGGTCAAAATCATGAAAACCTGCTTTTACTTTAACATTAAACTCAACCTGAAAGACGTAATTCGTTGGCCCTCAGACTAGGCCCCCGCAGAGAGACTGCCCTCCTCACACCCAGTATGCCCTGCCAGGCTCCCTGACCAAGGTTGCAAGCAGAGCTGCAGAATGTGAGGCAGACCCAGGAGAAAACCATTGATCTGGTGACAAAAGCCACAAAAGAGAATAAAGCCAACTATACCAGGAGGCACTCCAGCTCTACCAATATGCTGCAGAGGCTTCCTCCACACTATTAAGTCTGAGGTACACAGGGACAAGGCCAATAAGAGCTTCGAGCCAAGTGTGTGCAGTTGCCTAAACAGAGATACAGCAAGAAGCCAGTTAAAGAAATCAGAGTGAGGGCAAGGGCAGTGACAGTGACAATGAAGGGAATAATCCAAAGAAAAAGAAACTGCAAGAACAACTGAGGGCTGCTGTTGAGATGCAGAATCCCAATATAGGATGCGATGATATTGGTGGGCTGGAGGGGGCCAAGGAGGCTCTCAAAGAAGCTGTCATTTTGCCAATTAAATTCCCACACTCGTTCATAGGCAGCTGTACCCTTGGTGGGCAATACTGCTCTTTGGACCCCCTGGCACAGGGAAATCCTATGTGGCCAAGGCTGTGGCAACAGAAGCCAACAATTCTACCTTCTCTGTGTCCTCCTCAGATTTGATTTCTTAGTATTTGGGGGAGAGTGAGAAGCTAGTTGAGAATCTGTCTGAGCTGGCCAGCCAGCACAAGCCCCATTGTCTTCATCCATGAGGTGTATTCCCTCTGTGGGTCCCAGAATGATAATGAGAGCAAGATAACCCAAAGGATCAAAAGAGAGTTCTTGATCCAGGTGCAGGGGGTGGTGAATAACAATAATGGGACTCTGGTTCTTGGTGTCACAAATATCTCTGGGGTGTTGGATTCTGGTATTAGAAGAAGGTTTGAAACATACGTTTATATCATACTGCCAGAAGAAACTGCCCAGGCCCAAATGCTCCAATTGCATCTGGGGAAAGAATTCCCCACAACCTCACAGATACAAACATCCACATGCTGGCCTGGAAGACAGAATGCTACTCAGGTGCATCACCATCATTCAGAGGGGTTCCTTTATGCAGCCTGTCAGAAAAATGCAGTCAGCAACACACCTTAAAAAGGTTTGTGACCCTTCCCACACCAACCCTAGCATTGTGATTGATGACCTCCTGACTCCATGCTCTCCAGGGGACCCAAGGGCCATAGAGATGACTTGGATGGATGTCCCTGGTGAAAAACTCTTAGAGCCTGTGGTTTGCATGTTGAACACTGGTCTTTGGCCACCACCCAGCTCACAGTGAATGCAGATGACCTCCTGAAAGTGAAGAGATTCTCAGAGGACTTTGGATAGGAGAGTTAATAACTTCTTCATCAAGAGTGAAGGTGAAGGTGTGAGGTTGATTGGGGCCCATCTACAGTACTCCCTACACTGGTGGCCAGACAGGGTTCCAAGGCTCATCTTAAAGTCACTACAGTGTCTCCTCTGCCATCTGGCTGCCAGCCAGGGAGCAGGAAGAAAAGAGCTTCCACAGCTGCAAATGCTCCACTGTGGTCTGGTACACCATGGGTTCTTCCTACTTCTCTCTCCTGGATGCTAACCAATTCCATTCCCTGCCTCTCCAGGTTTTTATTTTTTAATTTTGTTCCCCTAAATTAATGCTTCTTTGATTTGTCTTGTTTATAAAGATAAAATCCCCTGGAAGTGTCAAGGAATGGGAGTAGCCCCCACCCGCTGTTCCTTTAATGCCCAAGTTTGGTTCCTTGAAAACAGACTGATGAAGAGTAAGAAAAGCCATCCCCGTGTTCCTAGGATTAGATCCAGAGCCCTGTGCCTTCTTGCAAGAAGAGGATATGGTTTCTGTGAGCACAAAGCTGTTTTTATCAGAAGAGAACACAGGCATATCTTCACTGCTGCCATCCCCCGCCCCCCCCAAGTGTAAGAACACTGAACCCAGCCACTGCCTTTAGTTCCTGTCCTGGAAATGGTCTAATAAATCCTTTTCACTTCTTGAAATAAAAAAAAAAACCTAAAGGCCAAAAAGTATATGAATAAATATTAAACATCAATAATTATCAGAGAAGTATAACACAATAATGAAAGAAATTAATAAGAAAAAATTGAAAATAGAACTATTACATAATCCACAATATCATTTGTAGATAAATATGCAAATGAAATGACATCAATATATCCCAAAAATATCTTCCCAAATTCATTGCAGCATTATTAACAATATCCAATATATGGAAACTACTTAACTGTCCATTGACAGCTGAGTGGACTTCACACACGTGCACACACACACACACACACACAATGTGACAATATGAATGAATCTAGAGGTTATTGTGCCAAGTGAAATTAAAGAGACATAGAAAGGCAAATACTGAAAGGTCTCATTTATATGTGGAAAATAAGTCATGGGTGGGTGAGGAGAGGGAATGGGAAGATATTGATCAAAAGGTAAATATTCAGTTAGGATGGTTAATTTCTGAAGATTTATTGTGCAGTATGGTGACTATGGTTAATAATAATACTGTACTTTGTCCTTGAAAATCCCTAAGAAAGTAGATCTTGAATGTTCTCACCACAAGTAAGTATATGAGGTGATGAATGTGTTAATTAGTTTGAACCAATAATTTCACTGCATATGTATATCAAAACATCACCCTGTATGCCATAAATATACATAACATTTTTCATTTTGGGTTGTCAAGAATGCAGGGGAAAGGCACACTAATACATTGCTGGTGGGACTGTGAATTGGTGCACCACTCTGGAAAGCAGTATGGAGATTGCTTAAAAAACTTGGAATGGAACCACCATTTGACCCAGCTACCCCACTCCTTGTATATATCCAAAGGAGTAAAATCAGCATACTACAGTGATGCAGCCACATCAATGTTTATAGCACTCAATTCACAACAGCTAAGCTATGAAGCCAACCTAGGAGCCCTTCAACAAATGAATGGATAAAGGAAATGTGGCATACATCCACAATGGAGTATTACTCAGCCATTAAGTAGAGTACCTTTACACCATTTGTCAGTAAATGAATGGATCCTGCTAAGTGAAATAAGCCGCAGTCCTAAAATATTTTTGCTGATATGTGGAAACTAATCCACAATAAGGGTAAAGAGGGGAAGAATAGATATTATTCAGTAGATTAGACAAAGGGGAATGAAGGGAAGGAAGGTAAAAGGAAAGGCAGTGGAATGAATCCCAAATAATTTTCCTATGTACCTATATGAATACACCATAGTGAATTCCACCATTGTGTACATACACACAAGAAGGGAGGCCTAATTAGAATAAGAAATATTCTATGCTTGTACAGTTATATAAAAATGAATTCTACTTTCATGTATAATTAAAAAAAAACAAAAAAGTGAAAATTTAAAAATTGTCATTTTTTATATCTTAATGAAACTAGAAGGGGAAAAAATCATTATTGTGCCTATAGATTTTTAAATTGTGACCAAACAGACAAATTGGTGGTTGTCATACAGAGTTCCATGCAGTATTGTCTCTGAATTTAATATCTTTCTGCTTTCTCCCAGAGTGGTTGCAGTGATGTTCCTCATGAGATAGAGGAAGCTGTGAGTCAAGCCAAATTCTTCTAATTTTTTCTTCAAAACACATAGCCTTATTCAGTCACATGAGACTACTCACCTTTTCTCAGCTAGTATACCTACCAAAACCACAAGATTATCCTGACAAATAAGCCCTTCCTTCCTACTACCCACCTCTGGAAAACACTATCTTCAAAGTTTATTAAACATTTACCATAGCTAGAAGATCTTGCTTTTTATATTATTAGCATTTGTTTTACATCTTTTTAAGTTAGTGAACTGCTTACAAGACTAGCTCACCAGTAAACTTCTTAAAGGGATAATGACCTATTCATGTTTAGATTCTCTGAAGCCATGAAAAAGTGGTTCACAGGAAGGTGCAGGTCCATGAACTGTCCATTACCAATTTGCACCACCCTAGCTATAGAGATGGTGAATAAATGTTTAGAAGCTTCATTTGATTACAGTGAATAACAAATGTCTGATTTTGCATTCTACTGAAGTATCAGCTTATGAAGCACTGGGGGAAAAAAATCTAAGATAACGTGAAAGTCATTGCCTGGGTGTACTTAGCACAGGATCTGAAAACTTCACCCTATGAAGGGCACTGTGATGTAGCAGACAGCATTTTTTTAAACCTCTATGAAAGTACTTACCACATTATATTGTAATTTTGATTTTATTTAGAGAAATAACATAACATAGTAGATAGAATATTGACTTTGGATTCTGAAAAATAAGATTTATTTCATGGTTCAACCACTGACAAGTTAATATTAGGCAGGGTATTAAACTTTTGAGCCTCAGTTTATCTATATATTGAACAAATTTAAAATATTGACATTTTGTTGTAGGGATGAATTAATTAAAGATCAGACTCATACATTCAGTATGTAGATATTCCATATGTAGTTTCCAGTAAATATTAACATTACTTTCTTTTCTTTCACTTGCCCTTATAGTGCTTCATGCATGGAATAAATGAATAAATAAAAAAGAAATGATTGTTAAGCAGATAGCATTAAAATTCCATATCTAAATATTAACTGTCTCATTCTCTCACAATGTGATCCTGCAATCTGTACACGTGGAAAAATGAGAATTCATACCCCATTTGAATCAAATGTATGATACGTCAAGTTCATTGTATTGTCTTGAGCAACTAAAAAAAAGGAAAAAAATAGATTATAACATTTATTCTTTCAGTAATCAACAGTAAACTTTTAAATGTAAATTAATTTTCTCTTAAAGAACATTGTATTTCTTTTGAGTTCTAACTACAAATGTAATCCATTGTTAAGTTCTCATACTTAACTAGATTACAATCCCCACAAAGTTAAAGACTGCATCTGTCTTCTCTACAATGTTTCCCAAAACTTAGAATCATAACAGGTACACAATAGGGACAAATAAATATTTGTTGAAAGATAGAAAAAGCTGTATTTGGTTTCTTTGAAAACACAAGAAAATGTATCTAATTATATAATTAAAGAAGATAGGCAACAAGACCATGCAGAGTTCTGAAGTGACAGAGAAAAATAGAAAATAAAGCATTATAAAAATGAGCAAGAATTACAGAAAAATTTTTTAAAAAGATTAAAAAGAAAATTCAAGAAGGACATTGAAAAGCTCACTTTAAGTCAGTTTCTAAGATATGGTCTATGCTGCTTTTTGGATATATTCTTCAGAAATTGTATGATTATAAACAAATTGCAGTTCTATATCTCCAGGATTCTCTTATGTACTATGGTTCTTAGAAGAGTTTCTTCATCAGCTATAAATCTACTTATCTTTGGATCTCTGATCCCATTAACTAGGTAAGAACCAAGAATTTTTTTAAAGGGCATTTAAAACAAAATGAAATATAACTATGGAATTTGAATATGCCAAATGAATGAAACTATATCCATCCAAATAGCAGGGAATATAAAAACTCACAAAGTTAGAGTCATTACAGTTTGAAAGTCACTTGACACAGAGTCAGGATTCAAATTTCAATCCAGAGAAAAAGTCATGCAAAGGTTTCTAGATGGAGATCCAAGAACATAACATTTATTCACAAAGAAGTCATTAATAGAGGGGGAAACACCTGAAGAAAAGAAGTTACAATTATCTTCCTTTATGGATTGCCTATACTTTGAAATAATTTTTCTGAAATGTATTAATTGCATTCACTTTTAACTAATTATATATCTGTGATGCAAAGGACAAGACCTCTTTATCCTGTGTTGTAATTAATCTCTTTCCCTGAACTATTTAGCATTTGGTAATCCTCCAAAACAGATTTCCAGACATTTAATCCGTATAGATAAAGGGGAAAATGAGTAATATGGTTTTAAATGGGACCTAAAGACATCTCTCAGATTTAAACAAGGTGCTTCATTTATGTATATTTCCTCCACCATCTAGAAATATTGCAAGTTCGTTGTTTTCCTCAGTTCAAACATCTATATTTTTCCTCTTCAAATTGCCACAAAATCATCTTTAAACCCAAGTAAAATCTACTCCCTTTGATTTAAGAACACCTCTACTTCTGTTTATTAATGTGGAAAATATTCGTGATTCTTTATCCTTTCCAAATGAGTGTTTACATACATGAATAAACAAAGTCATCCTATAGCTTTCAGTTTGCAAGAAAACAAACAATACCTTTTAGTCTTTGAATTTCTTTCTCACTCACAAAACCAGAAAAATTCCCATCTGTCAATATTCTTTAAACTTTTCCATTCTTCTTATAGTTCAGAGATAAAATTGAAAGAAAAGCCAGGCACCATGGCACACTCCTGTAATCTCAGCACCTCGAGGGGCTGAGGCAGGAGGATCATGAGTTCAAAGCCAACCTCAGCAATTTAGCGAGGCGCTAAGCAACTGAGCAAGACCCTGAATGTAAATGGAAATATTAGAAACGTCTGAGGATGTGGCTCAGTGATTAAGCACCCCTGTGTTCAATCCCCAGAAAAACAACAACAAAAAATTGATACAAAAACTAATTCTAAACCACAAAAGCAACCAAGAAAAATTAGCCTGGTAGTTTTAAGTTTTGTTTTGAAATTTTCGACATCACATTTCAAAATTACATGGCATTGGAAAATATTTATTCAGCTTTGGGTCTTTTTCTCCATGTCAAATTTTATATCTGTTTGGGTGTCTCTGAGACTCTTTTCCATAGGGCAAACATGAAAAGTACCTAGTAAATTTACTTCTAGCTGCAAAAGATAATCAGTTTATTCCCATCTCTTTTGAAAAATCAATGTAAAGAAAAATATTACCTTTGTTTTTGGTTGAGGGGGGGCTTTGTTGTTGTTTGTTTCGGTTTTCATTTGTCATCATGTGCTATTTTTTGCCTATTTATCAAGTAGTACAGGATGAGATCATTGAGGTAATCATGACTTATAACAGAAGAATTAATTGCAACCTATGTAGAATCCAAAATATTGAAAAATATCTTTAAAAACTTTCTAACATTTCCTAATATCTTTCACATTTACCTAGGTACAATGTGGTTAAGTTCTAGCTCAACATCAGTTAGCCTTTTCCAATATGTCCATGAATTTTTTCACAACTGTTCTCCTGTGCTATTCAGTTTGTTTCCTGGACAAGACTTCGCTTTAGGCTAGACTCACATCCTTTAGGATCTGACTCGAGTTCACAGCAATTCCTACAACAGAATCACGTCTCAAAGTAAAACTACACTTCCCATTGTTAAATTTGTTTCCATACATCCAATTTACCTGTATAAAAAGAACAGCATCTTCTGGGACTCAAATTTTCCTCTGCTGTCTAACATAAAGTGCTATATAATACCCTGCCATGGGAAGATAAGGAGTTATTTTATATACCAAAACAGGCAGTGACCAAGTGATACTGCAAAAACACAATAGCTAATGGTTCAGGGACTTTTTCCCTAGAGAAACTTTTTTCTTTTTTTGTTCAATGCAATCAAAGGATGTAAAAACTCATCATAAAATGCTAGAGTTAAAGAGAGAAACAAAAGTGGGAATTTTGGGCACTTTTTGCTACTTTGTTGTAAATATTGATAATTTCACACCACAATCAATCTCCAAAAATAGGAAAATATTATCTCAGAAAAAAATTACAATCAACTCCAAAAACCCCAATGTGCTAATTTTTTAATATAATTTAAGTAATAAAAGAATATTTATAGGGCTGGGGCTGGGGCTGGGGCTCAGCAGTAGAGCCCTCACCTCGCACATGTGAGACCCTGGGTTCGATCCTCAGCATCACATGAAAATAAATAAACAAAATAAAGATATTGTGCCCATGTATTACTAAAAAGATATATAAAAAAGAATATTTATAAATACTTCATTTTAATACAATAATATATTGTGTGATTAAGGATGTGCATGTTACTGTACAAAAGCTCATAATGAGATTTTTAGGCAAAAAATCAAGTTGATTGACTTTTGATTTTGTACCCTTGTATCAGTCAGGGCCCTGCGAGGATCAGAAATGCCATGCTCAAATTAGGTACAAGAGAAGAGCTTCATGAAGGCACAAAGTAGGACACAAAAGCATTGTCAGTGGAAATAGAAGGACAAATAAAAGTTACTCTTTTACTCTCTGCATCTATTGTTGTCCTTTGTCCTTGGGAAAAATAAGGTGGGACAAATAAAATGAAAGCAGAAGAAATCTCCCATCATGCAATAGTTATTATACAATTGCATAGTAATATAATATGTATGTTATATTATGTAGAACACCATGGAAGCTTGAGTCCACTGGACATGCAAGTTAATCTGTCCTTTCCCACAATCTCCAAAGCCTTTACTGCTCCAGAGCCACCTCAAAACTTGTAGTCTTATAATTTCCCAGTGGTATATATTGGTTACAAAATACAGTGAAATCTACAAATAATTGGGCCTCTTTCTCTGTCTTAGACATTACAAAGTGCAGAAACTTTAAAAGAGACATTCTGGCATGTGCCACATCAATTAGATATGTATGGAGCTGAAGAACCACACCAAGTGAAAGGAACAAAAAGAAAAAAATAACACAACCCAATCATATGAATGGACAATGTGTCTCTGAAGCAAAAAATTACTATAATTAAGGGATAACTTGGGTGGACTAATCAACAGTATTAGGAAAGGGAACTCACGGACTTGTTGATGCTATGGACAGGGAAGGAAGGGAGAAGAACTGTTATAGTGTGTGCATGTATGAATAAGTAGTAACAAGTCCCATGATTATGTACAAACATAATTACAGACATGTACCACTGAACCTGGCTCTTATACTGCTTTTTACTGATTTGGGTATGAAGGTCATGGGATCTCATAGAATAAATTAGGGGTATATTCCCTTTTGTCATCAGGAAGAGTTTGCATAGAACTAGAATTTCTTCAAAGTTTGATGGAACTACTTGATTTAGCACAACTACCAGAGCTTGGGGAAATATTCTAATTATTCAGTTTCTCAAATTTATAAGATTATTTTAGGCTTACTATTTTTTTCTTGAATAAATTTTGAGATATTTTACTGATTAAAGGAATTTTCTATCTCATATAAATTTTAAAATTCATCGGCATAAAAGTTTTTATAGCACTTTCTCTTTAAAAACTCTGCTTTATCAAGTAGATATATATTCCTTCCTTGATTGTGTGTGTGTGTGACTGTGTGTGTGTGTGTGTATTTTATCGGGGTATAAACTTTTATTTTCATTGATCAAGTTAACCAGAGAATTGCCTAGTAATCAGTCTTTTCAAAGATCCAACTTCTGACTTTGTTGGACTTCTCTATTTCACTATTTTTTCCCCAGTGGTTTAGATTTTACTCTCATCTGTCTTCTTTCTTTTATCTTATTTTGTTCTTTTTCTAGCTCCTCATCTTGGAAAGTTGGATAATTAAATTTTTGGTTTCCTATTTTCACATATGTGCATTCACCATTGAAGTAAAGGTAAGTTTTATACCCCACAAGGTCAAAGTATTTTTAAATAATCACATATACTTCATTGAAACACAAATTATTTAAGAAATTCTAAAATGTCCTTTTGGGCTGGGCATGGTAACACAGGCTTGTAATCCCAATGACTCAGGAAGCTGATGCCAAAGGATCACAACTTCAAGGCCAGCGTAGCAATTTAGCAAGACCCTGTGTCAAAATAAAAAATTAAAAGGGCTGTGGATATACCTTAGAGACTGAGTGCTTGCCTTACATATGTGAAGCCCTTGGTTTAATCCCTAGGGGACACACACACACACACACACACACACACACACACACACACTCTCTCTCTCTCTCTCTCTCTCTCTCACACACACACACACACACACACACGCAAATAAAAACACTTCAAATGTATAGGAATTAAAATTACATATCTCTTTTATAAATCTTTTGTTTGTTAATATAGTAGTCAAAGACTGAGGTCTACCTGAACCTGATTCTTTGAATATGTTAAGACTTACTTTATTCTTTTACCCTGTCATATTTTGTAACTGCTCCATATGTGTTTGAGAAAAATGTGTATTCTCTCATTGTTGAGTATACAAATTCTGTATATTTCAATTATATCGTGACTACTGTTCAGTCATTAATTTTGTCCATGATTATTCTACTTCATAACATTACTATTTTTGTCTGCTTGACTTACAAATGGTGTAAGAAATGTATTGAAGTTTTCTTTTATGTTGTATTCCATCCATGTTGTAAAAATGTCACCTTTGAGCAAGTTTTTCTTCATATGTTTTGAGATTATTATATGAATTACATATGAGTTTAGAATGTTCCTGGCAAATTGAACATTTTATCATGTAGTATACTCTCTTCTCCTAATGGCTTTTGATTTAACTTATTTATTGCCTGCTATGAATATAGCTATGCTAATTTTCTTTTTGATATATTATTTCTTTCAACTTTGTCTATCTTTGTTTTTAGGTATGTCCCTTGTTAACAGCATACAGATTGATTTGGGGGCAGAGAGTGGATGCTGATATTGAACCCAAGGGCACTTAACCATTCAGCCACATCACAAGCCCTTTTATTTTTTATTTTGAGACAGGGTCTCACTAAGTTACTTAGGGCCTCAACTAAGTTACTGAGGATGCCTTTGAACTTGCGATCCTTCTCAGCCTCTAGAGCCACTAGGATTACAGGCATGCACCACCAAGCATAGCATATATATAGATTTTTAAAGCCAATTTTAACATTATCTATAAATATGTAATGCCCAAACTTACTCATTGAAGATCTTATGACAGCTGCCCATTGGTAGAGGCTGCATCTATAAAGGATCAACCATTTTCATACAGGTATTGGTTATAAAATTATTCTAAACTATACCAGAAAAAAAACAAAGCAGATTTTTAATTCATTTTCATTTCAATTATACAATTTAATGAGTTGCAATGTGATAATTCATTACCTGTATATGTTGTCTAATGATCAGACCTGGGTTATTAACATTTCCGTCTCCTTCAATATTATGTTTTTAATTTAGATTAACACAAAATAAGTGTACATATTTATGAGGTATAATGGTATAATACTTCAATACCTATATAAAATAGGGTCTGATCAAATAATGGTAATTAACATTTTCATCTCCTTATCATTTTGCATTTGGAGACTTCAAACTCCTCTCTTCTGGTTATTCATAAAATATATAATAGGTTATAGTGAAATATAGTTACCCCATTGAGCTGTAGAACACTAGAGATTATTACTGCTAACTATGTTTTGTTATTATTTATCCAATGCTATCACTCCATTTCACCCTTTCTAGTCTCTAGAAACCCCTATTCTACATTCAAATCAAAATTTTTAGCACCTACATATGAAAGCAAACATGCAGTGTTTGTCTTTCTGTGTCAGACTTATTTCACTTAAGATAACATCCTCTAGTTCAATCCATTTTCTTGCAAATGACAGAATTTCATTCTTCTTTATGGTTGTGTATATAAATCAAATTTTCTTCATCTATTCATCCACTGATGAACATCTAGGCTGATTTCACACATTAGCTTTAGTAAATAGTACAGCAATAAACATGAGTGTTCAGGTATCTCTTTAACATGCTGATTTCATTTCCTTTAGATTTATACCCAGAAGTGGGATAGCTGGATCATATGGTAGATCCTTTTTAGTGTTTTGAAGAACCTCCATACAGTTCTGCACAGAGACTGTACTAATTTACATTCCAGCCAACACTGAGTAAGGGCTCCCTTTTCTCCACGTCCTCATCTGCATTTGTTCCTTTTTGTCTTTGTGATGATAGCCATTCTAACAGAGCCACATATTTTTCAAATGACTGTTAAGTATTGACTATGTGTTCTGCACAGTGAGCCACTGCTTTCTTACTGGTCAGGTTATGAGCATGTGTGGGATGGTCTTCCAGTTTATCAATGGTTGCTCTTTCTAAGTGTTAACATGAGGCAAAAATCCCTGAGGAAGTATGGCAATTACAGAATCAGAGGAAAGATCACAGGACTGTGAAAGAAAAGATTAAGACCCTTTATTAAATATGGTCAATGAAGGTGTACTGTATTTATTTGAAAATTGTATGACCTAACAATTCCTCTTTTACTCCAGTAATTAGCATGATAAGGTGCTAACATGAGGCAAAAATTCCTGAAATTCTCTGATGGAAAACTTCTTTAGTCTGAGGTTCTGGGTTTGGAGTCTTGTAAACTGCAAAGCATCTTCAAAATTGTCAATGTGGAAGATAGCTGTATGTTCTGTGGTTTCTCATTTCCCAAATCCTCATTGAAAACACTGTTTTTGTCATGAAATCTCTAGTTCTAGAATTGATACTCTTTCTCCTTCCAGTTCTGTTTCTCAAGTATTCTAAAGTGTTGAATTTCTCACCAGATACTTCTGTTGACATGTTTTGAAACAAAAATATTTCTGTCCGTCCAAACACAACTACATTTTGTGCCCTAAGTTCTTTTTTTTCCTTCTGTTATTTTGTCCTTTTTATTCCCTGAGTGAAAAACAGTGTGGACTCTGAGGTATAATTCCCAGGAAAATCCAATCAAGAGAGGACTAACTATTCCCCAGTCTCAGTGCTATCATTTGGTCACCAATAATCAAGGTTGCTAATTAAAATATCTTTTTTTTACTTGAGGAAAACAACGTAGGCTCTTTGTATTAGAAAAGTTTATGATCTGTCATAATGTGAAATTATCCTCCTCTAAATCTAGAGTTCTCCATGTAAAATGTATGTAAATCAAATGCTTCTCTATTTCTAGATGTTAAGCCAACCTGTCTTTGGAGAGTGGATCTACCTTCAACTATTGCTCAGTAATTATCTCCCTCCTTAATTTAACCCACAATTTAATTCTTATTTGGTAGATTTGTTTCACACGTGTTTTCCTCAGAAGGCATGGAGAATATCAAGATGACAACTATGCCTTTTGTTAATGATATTGGAAAGTTTGTTGTTGGTTGGTTGTTTTGTTTTATATTTTGAGAAGACAATACACTGGATCTTGAATGAAGGATAAAATTTCAACCAAAAAAAAAGCTGTTCCAGGAGGAGGAATCACCTTGATATTTTCATGTTTTCTATTCATTTTCTAGTTACCTCTCCTGCATTTCCTTTGAGTTTTTCATGGTAGATAAATTCTTAAATTATATTTTCAGTTTCTGTGTATTCTAAATTCATAATTTCTATTGTTTAGTTCTCAGCATCACTCAACTAATTTCTATTTTTCTTTTTAGGAATTATAGCTCTTGTATAAATAAAGTTTTTTAACTTCACCCAGATTTTTGAAAGAACTGATCTACCATCTCAGGAGAATAGATTAGGTTCTTTGGTCTCACTCAGGTAAGATAGAGTTCTGGTTCT
Organism: Marmota monax; assembly: GCF_021218885.2. Taxonomy (NCBI): domain Eukaryota; kingdom Metazoa; phylum Chordata; class Mammalia; order Rodentia; family Sciuridae; genus Marmota; species Marmota monax. Next base: position 35,370,834 of record NW_026693777.1, read on the forward strand.
CATGCCTGTCTTTGCAAACTGAATTGAACTTTTTATATTGGAGTGTGAAGAGTTTAGATTCATCTGGTTTTTTTTTCTTATTTTTTATGCAAACCAGGCAAAGCTGATAGTGAATATTAAGCCTCAGTTCTCAGAAGAAATTGCCATAGGAAGCTAGGATCGAACACAGGCAATGTTTCAGAAGTGGAGTGTTAATTTGATGGGCAATGGGGGCTAGATGAGAGACATGGCAACCCAGAATAGTCAGGAAACAGCACAGTTAGGAACATGCATAACAAATTTAAATATGATGAGAGTTGAACTTGCATAAGTCCAAGTACCTGCTTTGCGTTCCTCCCAACACTTCACATAGAAGTGGCTCAGCATGTGAATGTTTTAACTGAAAAGGATCTGGAAAGGTAGAAATCTACAGGAGACCATATCCGCGAGAAAATGACACAGTATGAGGTCTTTGGACAGCCATAGGAAGGTATGAAGGCAGAAAATAGCTAAATAGGAGTAGGTGGCCCTGTAAAGGGCGGGGGTAGAGGAGTTGGAGATGTATTGTAGATAACAAAAACCCACTTTGCTGCCTATGAGATTCTATCAAGTACTCCAATAGTAAAAGATACTTTCTCAGGAACCTTAAAACTATCTTTGACTTTAGGCTGTCAGTGACATAGAGTAGTATAATGAAAAACACCTGGAAACTGGAGTCAACTTGTTCTTGAATATTTTTCTTTAAAGGGAATACATATGCATATTAGAAAATTCATGAAAGTAGAAAGAAGCAATTGTAGAAGTACATATGGATGTTAGAAAAATTTTAAAGTAGTAGACAGCAACTGTTAAAATTTTTGACATTTCTCTCAGAAACTTTTTTTATTCACTTCCATTTTTTTTAATTGTAAGCATTGAGCTTGAATTTAACCCCTGGGTCAATCCTTGAGCCCTTATTTTCTAGTATGTGAAACTTGGACCTTTCCTCATTGGCTATTTTGCAATAAAAGATATGAAAGTTTTTTGGAGTCTATCAATGTTTAGGAACAAAGAAAATTAATGTTATAATTTTAATTTTTTTTATCCTGAAAGAAATGATTACTAAAAAAGATAAAAAAATAAAAAGCAGCATTTATGGTAGGACAGTTGTTGAAAATAATTGTCTTTATTGAAGTTATGAGGGAGAATAAGAACATTCTCAATTGAGATGAGTTCATACCTGCCAGGGCTAATCATCAGGACTAATGATATACTGAGATGCACTACCTTGATCTCCAGAAGATAAGGTACCACTACATTATAGAATCATTGTTTCCTAAACCAATATAAGAATTCACAGAAATACAAACTTCAGATTCAGGAAATTGATTATAATCGTAGAAGCCCTTATTAAAGTGTTTTAACAAATATTAATTAAGAAAATGAGGTGTAGATACTGAAGATGATCAGAGAACTATAACATGTTAAAAAGTGCTAAGAATGAAATGCTACTAATGGTAAAAATAATTTTTTTAATTTTGTATATGATAAGATTAGAGAACTGGAAATAGTTTTTTAAATAGATGGCTGTGTCAGTAACCAAGAGATTTAGTTGCTGACTCCTTTGGAATTACTTCATATTAGAAATTTTAATATCTGGTGTATAACAGTAGGATTTAGCAAGTTAAATGGTCCTAAAAAATCATCCTCAGTAAATTATGTCTGAAGGTGTGAAGTGGAGTGAAGAAAACCATTAATGAAACAGGCAACAGAATGCCAAAACAAGTTTTGTCAATCAGACTTCTGCATATATTTAGAATTAAATTGGACATTTAGTCCTAATTTGTCCTCTAACCTCCAGGCATTGATGATTTATGCCCTTCCCTGTGTTAATGACACTAGTTAGAATTTTTATTTGAAGAGGTGTCTTCTTTAATTCCAGCCTATAGAATTAGACATTACCATGGAGAAAGATGACAATCTGTGCACATCCCTCTATTTACAGTATTTCTCAGGAAGTAGGAAATAGTGAACAGTCAAAAATGATGCAGAGAGATCAGAAGGATGAAGATTATGCTATTTATATTTACTGATCCTCATAAGGCTGGTTTCAGTAACATGAAGGAGGCTATCAGACTGCCAGGAGTTAAGAAGGAGGTTATGGATGGGCAATGGAGCAGACAGTATTAAAGTTGAATAAATATTTATTAAAAATAGGAACATACAGGGACATAATTCTGGAAATATGGTATATAGCCAAATTAGAGCAGCACATTCTAGATTATGAAATTGCACATTTCAAAACAATGAGAACCAATAATCTTTTTGATGGTGCTAGTTTTATAATTAAAGTACTACTTAGGAAGAGTAAAAGAGTAATCTTATAGCCATATGCATGCTAAATGAGGAAAAGTAAACTTTCCTGAATTATAGAATTTCAGTAATCATTTGGGAAAGCAAATGAGAGATTTGAAAGTAGCAGAACAGATGAGACGCTTATAATAATACATCTGAAGGAAAGTGATGTAGGACAGTAGAGGTATGATTTAGTGTTGTTGTAGTCATATAAAACTTTACATGAATATGATTAATATACAAGCCCATAAGTGATAATGCTTAGTGCACTGTAGTAAATAAGACTATATTGTTTAAGAAAGAATTAGGGGGAAAATTGAGTACTCATGCAGATTCAATTAGCATTAATACATTAAGGATATGACTACACCCTTCCATATACATATTCCCTTCCTACAGTAGTAAAAAGATCAAAGAGAAAGCCCCCTAGGAGAAGAGAAGAAGGCAAGATTTTAAATAATGTTCTTATGAAGGATGAAAAGCCAGAACATGCCAAAAAGAGGAATTTGGGAACTAGAACTACCAGGAGAATTTAGTGAGACTGATTGACAATATAAATAGCATAATCTTCATCCTTCATTCTTCTGATCTCATGTATATAATGCATCATTATAGCTAACATCTATTGAGTTCTTGCTATATCAAATACTGTTTTGTTTTAGTGTTGTTATTGTGATTTTGTGGGGTTGGATTGGGTTGAATTTTCAGCATTGGAGATTGAACCCAGAGGTGCTCTACCTGAGTCACTTCTCCAGCTTTACTTCATTTTAAGACAGGGTCTTGCTAAGTTGCTGAGGATCTTAATAAATTGCTGAGGCTCGCCTAGAACTTGTGATCCTCCTGTCTCAGCCTCCAGAGTCACTGGGTTTATGGGCATGTGTCACCACATCCAGCTCAAAGGCTGTTTATTCATAGCAACTTTGTTTCTTGTAGTACCTGGGATCAAACCCATGGCCTCACCTAAACTAGACAAGCACTCTACAACTGAGCTAACTTCCTGGCCCCTCATAGCAACTTTTACGACCCAAACTATTATTAATTCCAATGTAATGGATACATATATTGAGATACAATGAGCTGAAGTAACTGGTTTGATAGGGTAGGTGGTTGAGTCACGTTTAACCCAGCAGTTCATACTGTGATTCTTCATTTTTAACAAATACATTACATTTGTCTTTCTAGATCATTGAACATAAGAAAAAAATGAATAAACTACTTTATGTAAGCTACATAATACAAAAAATTAGATTTGGATAAATGATTAAATTTTGTTTTAAATTCTAGTTTTTTGTTATCTTGAAGAAATGTCACTTGTTTTCAAGATCAGACTTCCTTGTGACAAACTATTTGAAAGGAGTGTGATTTTAAGTTTGTTTCCTTAAAAAGAATCGTATTCTTAAGACAGCTTTTGTTTACTCATTTAATCATGAAGCAATAAATAAGAATATTGTTATTTGAGTTATAGTTTACTTCAAACACCAATAACATGATATTTATGAATTTCACAGATGTGTATGTACTTTTCTATTGTAGAACTCAAGTTATTCCAACAATACTTAACAAGTCTACCATTGTGTTTTAAATTCGAGAGAGAAGAATGAAAAATATCCAACTGTACATGCTGAATGAATCTTGAAATCAAACAGTTGAAATGGATGACTTCCAAAATTCTTGCAAAATCCTTTATATGCATAAGGAACATACTAAGTACACATAGTTTTAGTCTGATCTTTGATACAGGACTGCTACAAGAAGCAGATACTAAGTTGGATAAAACATAATAATAGCATGTAAGGAGACTCAAGTGCAAGATAGACTAGACACTCCAGAGCTGAACAATTCAGAAGTAGACTTTAAAGAAAGGTGATTATCCCTGAAATTCAAACCAAGGCTAAAGTCAGAGCAATGGGTATCTTAAAGCACATAGCATTAAGATAATGAGGCGGAAAATGTTAAAAAAAAAATAGGCAGGATAGATTCAGAAAGCATAAAGTGCAAAACCAACAGTAGTTACAAAAGGATAAAAAAAAACTTGATCTGAGCTGAAAAGAGGAGGTAAGAAGGAGGAAAATAAAAGTATTTTGAAGTTCTCAATTTGGTTGATGTGAAAAGATAGGAAAGAAATAGGACATACTACTATGTGAACTAGTTGGTCTCTTATTTTAAAATAAGAAGAGGGAAATGTGTAATGAAAAAAGGATGGTAAGTATCAAAAGAACAGAAAAGTATACAGGACTTCCATGTTAGTAAGGGGATAATGAGATTAATAAAATTTTAAAGCTGCAAAAATTAGAGTTATCTTTTTCTTGACGACATGATTGCAAACCTAGAAAACCCAAAATATTTCATGAAAAACAAAACTCCAGAATGTTGTAAGGCACCTACATATCATAAAATAAATGAGTAAATAAATAATTTTCTCCTTTTGTAGCATTATTTCCACATGGAATTAGGAAGTAAAAGTCTGTACATTCCCTGATAGATTTCTTAAAATCTTAAGTACCTTTGTTCACATTTTACCTTCCTGATGACACACTAAAGACCAAGCTAAAACTGAGGATTCATGATTAAATGACACCAAAGACCAAGACATGGGAAAAGTTTCTGGGGCTAGCTCTCTGTGACTCAAGTACAGTGCGAAATCTTAACTGTAAAATGGCAAGGTGACCATCAGTTTTTGACATCTGGGTCACTACTCTATAGCCAGTGTGTCCTTTTCAACTTGAAAACTTTTCCTGCCTCATGTGCTCCTCAGGTAACAAGAACATCAAGGTCAATCTTGCACATGAAGTTGATGAATGGAGGAAATCACTCAGCGGTGTCTGAATTTGTGTTGCTGGGACTCACCAGTTCTTGGGAGCTTCAGATTCTCCTTTTTGTATTCTTCACAATATTTTATGCGGCTAGTATGCTGGGAAACCTTCTCACTGTGCTCACCATCATCTCAGACCATCATTTACACTCCCCAATGTACTTCTTGCTGGCAAATCTCTCCTTCATCGATATGGGAGTGTCCAGCATCGCCACTCCAAAGATGATTTATGACCTGTTCAGAAAGCATAAAGCCATCTCCTTGAAAGGGTGCATCACACAGATGTTCTTCATTCACACTGTGGGAGGGACAGAGATGGTGCTGCTCATTGTCATGGCCTATGACAGATACGTGGCTATCTGCAAGCCCCTCCACTACCTGACCATCATGAGCCTGAGAATGTGCACTTCTCTTTTGGCTGTGGCTTGGACCATTGGACTCGTCCACTCTGTAGTCCAACTGGCTTTTGTTGTAAACTTGCCCTTTTGTGGGAGCAATAAAATGGGTAGCTTTTACTGTGATTTTCCTCGGTTTATCAAACTTGCGTGTACAGATACATACAGACTGGAGTTTCTGGTCGCTGCCAACAGTGGTTTCATCTCCATGGGCACCTTCTTCATCTTGATTGTGTCTTATATCTCCATCCTGGTCACGGTTCATAAACACTCCTCAGGAGGTTCCTGCAAGGCCCTCTCCACTCTCTCAGCTCACATTACCGTGGTGGTTTTTTTCTTTGGTCCTTGCATCATAGTCTATGTGTGGCCATTCCCTACCTTACCCATAGATAAATTTTTAGCTATCTTTGATGTTCTTATCACTCCTTTTATGAATCCTGTCATCTATACATTTAGAAATAAGGAGATGAAAGTGGCAATGAGGAGATTCTTTGTTAAGGCTTTAACAAGTTTTAGGAAGAGTTCTTTTATGCAGTCTAAGAAGTTTGGGTTCATTTTGGCAATTTTTGGAAAGCAATATTTTAATTGAAAGATTTCAAAAATATTTTCAATTTAATTAAATATGCAATATGAACCATATCCTTAAGGACTTTATTTTGATGCAGTCAGTCCATTCTAGGGAACCCTTGCTTAAAGAATTCTGAAAACATTGAGGAGTTAATTCAGCCTTGGAATGTTTATTACTGGAAATTTTGTTTGTCAGTGAAGACTCTGGGGACAGTGATTGCTGAAACCACACATACTAGGCATAGTTAACATTCCTAATGTTGGACACTCTTCTATTTGACAATGACTCTCAAAGACATCTCTCTTTTAATATACCTATTTAACTATATTCATGCCCTATGATTCTCTCATCTAGAGGAATAAAAAAAATGCTGATAATTGCCTAGCCAGCTCTAACAATTATAGGCTTTTCACATCTGAATTTGTTCCCTTCACAGATTTAGGTAGCACTAAGGTTTTAAAATTTAGTTAGAATTGGAATTAGAAAATGAAATTTGGGTAAATCATGGAGACACAAATGAGTAAGCATTATTTGACAATAAAATAAATTCTATACTACTCAATGTTTATGACAATTTTCTACCTCAATTATTTCCTAAACAATAACCATTGTTTTTATATTTCAAAGAAAACTATGTGAGGAAACATGTGAACTCTTGAACACCAAAACCTGTAATCTCTGGCCCAATTGGAGACCTTCAATAATTGATAATTCTGGAACACAACATAGCATAGCATGGACCACAAAAATTTAAATCTCTGGTGTGATTATGGAAGACAAACACAGAAAATCAGAATCAGTTTACTGCTTGTACTGGGACATTTCACATTGTGCGGATTGGAGTGAGGGAGCCACTGGTCCTGAAGTATTGAAGGAATGCAGAAAACTAGAGCAGAATTTGTGAAACTTATTCCTTTGAGTTGAGCTTAAGCTGACGTATGATGTACTCTAACACCAAAGATAGACATCAGTGTCAGTAAGTCTAAGAGCCTATAAATTTTGTATTCTCTACAGTGTCCTATGACTGGAAGTCTTGCTTCTTGAAACAAATAGGAATGCCAAGTTTTTTAGTTAGTTTTTGTGTCACTGTGAGCAAAAGCTTGCAACAACAACTTAAAGGAAAACAAAGTTTATTTGGAACTCTTGGTTTCAGAGGTTCAGTCCACATACAGCCAACTTCATTGGCTCCATTTCCCAATTTTTTTGAGATTATTATGAATAGGATGGTTTTTCGAGAGTATATTCTTATTTACCAATAACAACCTTGATCATGAATGACCTAAATTTCTCAATTAAATGGTCCAGATTGCTGGATGATTTATTTATATATATAGTATTAGGCAACTTACAAGAAACTCACTAAGCCAGTAAAGACACACAAACGGAAATGATGAAAAAAATTATTCAAAGCAAATAGAAACCAGAAATGAGCAGAAGTAACTCTGTTTTATCAGACAAAATAGACTTTAATTCAAAATTATAAAAAGAGACAAAAATGTCATTATATACTGATAAAAAGGTTAATCTAACAAAAAATAAAATGATTATAAATGGACCACACAATTGTATAAAACAAATATTAAGGGATCCAATATAATGATACTATATAATAAAAATGAAAGACTACAGGACCCCCTTTCATGAATGGAAATATCATCCATATTAAAAAATAAACAAATAAACATTAAACTATATTGTGGATCTAATGGATCTAACAACATTTACATTTCATAACGGAGAGTACACATTTTTTTCATCAACACATGGAACATTCTCTAGAACAGATCACATATTAGACCACAAAAGATCATCAACAAATTTTAAAAATCATAGCATGTATCATTTCCAACTACAGTGGACTAAACATACAAATCAACCAAAAAAATAAACTTCATAAATTGTCCAAAATCAGAGAGACTAAACAACATATTGTGAAGGTACATTGTGTTATCAAAGAGATCAAAACGGAAATCTAAAACCTCTCAAAACAAATGAAAATGGAAACAAAACATACTAAAATGTATAAGATACAACAAAAGTAGTATTAACAAGAGAGAATTTTATAGAAAAAAAGTGCTCATATTAAAAAAGGATTTCAAATAAGCACATAGTGATGCAACACAAGGAACTAGAAAAGGAAAAGGGATAGAAGAAAGTTGGATAACAGATCCAAAATAAAGTTAATTGGGAAGTATAATTTTGAATGTTCTATGGTACAGTAGAGAAACTATAACTTAGAAAAATGTGATATATATTTTATAAATAACTAGAAGAAAGAAGTTAGAAGACTCCCAACACAAAGATGTTTATTGGGCTCATGGTTCTGGAGGCTAGGAAGGTCAATATTGAGGGATTGTATCTGATGTGGGCCTTCTTGCCAACCCACATGGTAGGCAGTATCACATGTCAAGAAAGCATGCACATAAGAGAAAAGTGGGTCAAACTCCCCCCCTTTTATAACTCACTCATTCCTACAATAACTAACCCACTCCCAAAATGATGGCTTTAATCCATTCATGAGGGTGATGCACAAGGACCTAATTATCTCTTCAAGGTCCCACATAATCCCATTGGAAAGGCAATTAAATATATTCTATGGAGTTGGACAAATGCCAATAACATAAAAACATATAACATGATTTATTACATTACTGTACGGTAGTTTGACCACTCTAAAATTCTATGTTGCGTATTTATTCCTTCTCCGCTCAACCCTTGACAACCTCTGATCCTTTTACTGTCTCTATTTTCTGGTTGGTTTCTCTGACTTTGATATATGCATTTAAGCTTCCTCCACATGCCCAATAGAGCACAATTTTTCATATCTCTAGTTGTATACAAAATATATTCACACCAATTTGTGTCTTCATACCTGTACTTTGGATAATAATGATCATCACATTCCACCATCATGTATAACTCCATGCCCACTCCCTTCCCCTCCAACCCCTCTGCCCTATCTAGAGTTCATCTAATCCTCCCATGCTCCCTCTCCCTATCCTACTATGAATCAGCCTCCTTATATCAAAGAAAACATTTGGCATTTGTTGTTTTGGGGATTGGCTAACTGCACTTAGCATTATCTTCTCCAATGCCATCCATTTACCTGCAAATGCCATGATTTTATTCTCTTTTATTGCTGACTAATATTTCATTGTGTATATATGACACATTTTTTAATCCATTCATCTACTGAAGGACATCTAGCTTGGTTCCACAGTTTAACTGTTGTGAATTGTGCTACAATAAACATTTATGTGGCTATGTCCATGTAGAAGGCTGTTTTTAAGTCCTTTGGGTATAGACTGAGGAGAGGGATAGCTGGGTCAAATGGTGGTTCCATTCCCAGGTTTTCAAGAAATCCCCATAATGCTTTCCATACTGGCTGCACCAATTTGCAGCCAATTTAATATATGTTCCTTTGTATATTCTTTATGAGTACTTGAAAACAAGTACCCCTAGAGATGCAAACATAAACCTCTGCTTTAGGTTTCAGAGTATGATGCCACTTAGGTTTACCTTATCATTTATATAGTTTTTAATTTTTATATCCTAACATTTTTATCTCTGCCTCCACTCCCTCTTTTTGACTCACTTATAGCTTATCCATTGGCTTGTCAGGTTCTGGATGACAATTCACTTAGATAGATATTGGTGATCCCAAGTCTCATGTTGGTGATCCCGTCTCTGCTAAATCATTTAGTCAGTATTCCCCTGTGTTCCAATTAGTTCTATCTCCCACATTAATAGCATTTTAAAGATGTTTGTGCATAAAGTAATGCTAGATCTGACCAGATAAATGTGTGGTTATGTTTTGGAAAGAGTTACACCATTGGTCTTTAAATGAGTAGATTGGTGGCAAATACAGAAATAGGGATATTGGAGTACAGTGTTGAAGTCCCCAAAGGCAAGTATTATTAAATAGATGTTTCTAGTGATGGTATTATTTTGTAAAGAAATGAATTAAATATTACCTGCCTGCACAAGGGAAGCAGCTTTAGCAGAGCTTAATGAGCAAACATCAATAAAATGAGAAGGAAAAGAACACAGAAACTGACATTTCTTTCCTGTCTTTTAAAAATCCACATCAATTAAAGGTTGAAGTCAGAGAAAGGGAATAAAAACATTAAGGAGAAAGTCTTGGAAGTTTGAACAGAATCTACTTGCATTAGTTCTGGAGTTCATTTTTGACACAGAGACATATTATAGGTGTGCTAAAAATGTGAAAGCCTAAGGGAAGGAATATTTTATATTTTAGTAAGTTCAAAGTGTCCACTGGGCATGATGGGCATCTAGCAAATGTTTGTTGATCAAGTACAAATTATCATGATCAATTCAAATAAATGATCCAGCCAATTTGCAATGGTATGTTAGTTGAGTCACAAAATGAATTACAAAAGAGGGAGATGGCATTCTACAGGATATAGAGACAGAGTGCCTTTGCTTCTTTGTCAGTTCACTAGAGAAGGTAAGAACTAAGTCTCTTCTGTGAAAAGCTAAAGGATTCTGTGAGGAACAAGACATTGGGGTCTAAAAGCACAGCAGGTTTTCTATGGATTTGCATTCTCCTACCATGTTCATTTAAAAAGAAAGAATATATTATAGATACATTGGAAATGGCTTAAGAAACCCACAGGCTGTGAACACTTGAGGAGAGTAGAACATGGGGCACCCAGAAAGGGTCTTGGTATGCAATCAACTGTGAAGTGAAGAGTAAAAGCCATCTGCTGTACATGCTGGATGAGAGCAGTGAGAGCATCAGTATCAGTTCTACCACTCACTCCTGGCCTGGCACCTTACTTCTCCTCCTTGGTCTTCATTTCTCTACCTGTAAAAAGGAGCCAATAATACCAATTTTCATGGTTTTCATAGATATCAAAGAGGATTGTGTCTCTAAAGAAGTAATTATGGTGTTTTGCACATGGTGGTCACTGTTTTTGTTTTTGTTAGTTATCGTTATTTCCATAGAGAGCTCACCAACCACTGTTGCAGACTGGAGGATGATTCAGCAGCTCTTTAAGTAATCATCCACACCCCCCCCCCCCCGGCCAGAATCATTCAGTAATTATTTAAGCTTAGTTATGATGCTGTTTATTGAGCTAGATTAGATCCATTACTTAATCTGCAGCACAGATTATGATTTTGCTCTGAAGACACACCCCAATCACAAACCTTTTCTGTTTCAAAAAATCATATGATCATATTATTTATTTCACTTTGTTTTGTATTGAAGATTGAACCCAACAGTGCTCAGCCACTGAGCTACATTCCACAACTTTTTATTTTTTATTTTGAGACAGTGTCTCTATAGTTGCTCAGGACCTTGATAAATTACTGAACTCTTTGAACTTTAGATCCTCCTGCTTCAACCTACCAAATTGTTGGGATTATAGGTGTGCACCACCAAGAATAGCCTTATTTGATGTTTTAAAATAGTTTACTTTTTACTGATTTTTACATTTTGTATGTCTGTGCTAAAGTGCAAAAGCCTTAAATATACTTCATGAAGTTCAGAGTGTCCACTGAGGATGATGGACATCTAATAGATGTTTGCTGATTATTTGTTGATGATTGTGATAAACTACAAAATAAATGATACAACAGATTTGCAATGTTGTTAATCAAGTCACAGAGTGAATTAGATAAGAGGGAGATTAATTTGAAGAGAGGGCCTTCTATGGAATATGAGATACACCCAACTACAAACAAGGGAAAAAATGCAAATATATTAGCAGTTCAGTGAAGAGAATACCAATATTGTGGTGAGCTTCATTACAGAGCAGACTAGCACTGAATGATAAAATAATAAAAACATTACACTTGAAAAGATTCCTTAATGTCACCTGCCTCAGCCCCTTTATTTTGCAGATGATGAAACTGGGTTCAGGAAGTGAGTTGAGTTTGGAGGGATGGTAGAAAGAACCCAGTACTCAAATTCCCTCAGGGCAGGGATAGGACATGTTCATTTTCTTCTGATTGAAGTGTGACATTCTTTCTTTCTACCATTCCAGGAACCAGCAAAAGTTAATATGGCATGGATGTTGATCTGCAAGTATCATTCTTGTGTAATTTTGTTTACTATCCTTTTTTTACTCCATCCATCTTTAGATTCTTCACCATGAATCTCTTTTCTGACCTTGTACTGTACCAGAATGCTGTCACAGCCCAGGCTGTGTAATCCCTCTACACCCTGGACTGACCTACCAAAGGGGAATTTTAGGGTTTCTATATTATCTCCTCTCCTCATGAGGAAAAAGTGAATATGATGTGATAAAACAGGAATATCATGAAGCTAAACATGAGGGAGTATTAATGAGAGTGCTAGCATTGCATACAGGAGTAAAGACATAAGTTTGGGGAATTCCATGAGCAAGAGTAATAAACAGTGAAGGAGAAATCAGAGTTCATTTCCATACCCTTTCCCCTCCATCATCATATTATTCCAGAGAATTCCTAGTCCTCCAATGATCTTCTGATTCCTTATCTATTTATTTATTTATTTATTTATTTTATTTGGCCTAATGTCTTTTTCAAACCCGGAAAATTTTAGAGAGTCTGGGAGTTAGAAGCAGTGGCTTATTTTTGCAGCTATAGTTGAATGGCAAAAGGGTTTGTCATTGCTCAGGCAGTATTTTTTCCTTACAAGTTGAAACTCATGTAGTCCGTGAGTCCCTACAAAGCTTGATTTTTTTTGTTGTTGTTGTTACTTTCCTTTATCAGGTAATGCTTGAGACAGGTCTGCTCTCTGAGACAATGGATGGAGCCAACCACTCTGTGGTGTCTGAGTTTGTGTTCCTGGGACTTTCCAACTCGTGGGAGATCCAGCTTCTACTTTTACTCTTTTCTTCTGTGTTCTACCTGGCAAGTCTTACAGGAAACCTCCTCATTTTGTTCTCTGTGACTTCTGACCCTAACCTACACTCCCCCATGTACTTTCTGCTGGCCAAGCTCTCGTTTCTTGACCTGGGAGGTTGCTCCATTGCGACTCCCAAAATGATTTATGACCTTTTTAGAAAACACAAAGCAATCTCTTTTGGGGGTTGCATAGCTCAGATCTTCTTTATTCATGTCATTGGGGGCACAGAAATGGTGCTGCTCATAGCCATGGCCTTTGACAGATATGTGGCCATATGTAAGCCTCTGCACTACCTGACCATCATGAGCCCACGGATGTGCATTTTCATTTTGGTTGTTGCCTGGATCCTTGGCCTCATCCACTCAGTGGCCCAGTTGGCTTTTGTTGTAGACCTGCCCTTCTGTGGCCCGAATGTACTGGACAGCTTCTACTGTGATCTCCCTCAGCTCATTAGACTTGCTTGCACAAAAACTGATAGACTGGAGTTCATGGTCACGGCCAACAGTGGACTCATCTCTGTGGGGTCCTTCTTCATACTGATCATTTCTTACATCTTCATTCTGGTTACTGTTCGAAAACACTCCTCAGGTGGTTTATCCAAGGCCCTCTCCACTTTACCAGCTCATGTCACTTTGGTAGTTTTATTATTTGGGCCATTGATCTTCTTCTACACCTGGCCTTTCCCATCATCACATGTGGACAAATTTCTTGCGATCTTAGATGCAGTTCTCACTCCTTTTTTTGAATCCAGTGATCTATACACTTAGGAACAAGGAGATGAAGGCAGCAATGAGGAAAATTTTCTATCAGCTTGTGGGTTACAGGAAGATGTCCTAAACACTCTAAACCAAAATGCAACTCTACACTCAACGACAATGGGAAAAATGAAGTCATTAAAATTTTTGATCTAGTGCACTAGCTTGCATTTAGGTATGTTACCATGCTCTTGTGTATCTCTAGTACCCTCACCAAGTAAGGAGACAGTGATCTAGTAATGGACTTCCCATGCTACAGACCTTGCACTGGTTAATAACATAAATCATTAAATATTCATAATGACAACACAGTGAGTATTTTTACTTTGATAATTTTTAAACATAACTAAGAGACGCTTTCTGGTCATTCTATTTGTAATTATAATGTAAAATGTTTCAAACAAAAGCCAATTTTCACCTTTAATCCACTACTTGCAATATTCTTAAACCTCAAAAGATGCCAAGCAGTGCATTTAATTATTTAGACTTGGAAATGAGTGTATTACTCCTTCTCCCATTTGGAATTTGTTTATGTTCTTTATTCAAACTACCTAGCAAATTGCCATAATAACTAAATACGTGGTTACCCTTTTTTTCTTCCCTTCATTCTTTAGTATCTACCTTCCTACCTCATCCTTTGGACAAAGAATTGTGGCATTTTAGAACGGTAATTGGAGAGATCATTTTTTTAACCTATTCATTTTATAGATGGCCATAGTCAGGAATAGAGGTGTTACATAATAAATTTAAGATGAAAATCAGGTTTCCTTACAGTTAGATTTAAAAAATTAAAAATATATCTAAGCCCACTTGTTGATTTGAATTCCTGAGCTTTCTGCTAACAGACTGCTCCTCTGGTTTCTATGGACTTTCCGTTTCTCACCCCAACGAGAAGTTACACAAATGAGGCCATTGCTCTTTTCATTGTCATGAGTTTCTTGTGATCATATGTCATTTCCAGTTTCTTATTTATTTGCAGTGCAACAATAAATATCTGAGACTAAGATCTGGTTATTTCATAACCACATGATTATACTTTATCTATAATTTTTAATGTCACTTATAAAAAAACTCTACAATTGAACAGTATTCCTCTGTCCATATGCTTTTCTACTGAATGAATGAATCCTCTAAAGGGCATTTACCATCACTTCTCATTGCTATGAAGATCTGTCTGTTTTCTGATACAAGGGTTCAAGAAATTGGGGTATGTATGTTACTGCATGCCTTCCTATGTTTCTGTAAGTGGATCATGGTTTACATGACTGAACACCCAAGGCACTTTAGAAATTTTGAGACCTAAAGATAATATAAAGCAAAGAGAAAATCTTTTTCATATATTAAGAGACCTATTTTTTGTTTTATAACCTAATATCTGTGACATTATACTAACATCAACATTATAAGGAATCTAGAAAAATGTTACATTTGTATCCATTTCTCTGAAGGCTTGTGAGTTTTTTTTCTTTTCTTTCTTTTTTGGTGCTGGGGATTGAACCCAGCAGTGCTTTACCACAGAACTATATCCCCAAACTTTTTTATTTTTTATTTTGAGACAGGGTCTCCCTAAGTTGCTTAGTGAGGACCTTGAACTTATAATCCTCCTGCCTCAGCCTCCCAGGCCCTTGAAATTACAGGTAGATCTCACCACAACCAGCAAGGTTTGTGATTTTTCATAAGTACTTGTAATGAATCCATCTGTTAAAGTATTGGCATATCTCAGACTTCTTTTGGAAAGTTAATTTATTCTTTTACTTTTAAAGTTTATACTTTTACTTTTAAAGTTAACTCATTATTTTTTCTTATCTTATTTTTGACTTTTAAAAAATTGTTAATTCACTTGTAAATTATATTTGTTTGAGGACAAATTCACGCTTAGATTTTAACTTAACCAGGTGAGAAATATTTCTTTTTTGGTAAAATAGCTTCTGAGTGATGGTTGTATATATATATGCAATTGTTTCCCTTCCCTTTTGGTAAACTTTTTATATTTCTGTTTCTCCTCTGATTCCTGATAGATATCATTGGATATCAGTCTAATAAATGTTATGTGATTCTCTGATATTTTTATATGGAAATGGGAACTTAGATGTGGAATCATTGGAAATAAAATTCAGATCAGTTTTATCATCATTCTGCTTGCCTTTAGCTATTTCCTTTACAAGCCTAATTGAAACAGTCATAACATTTTCTCATCTATTGATATTCTCACAAGATGTTTAAAGTGCATTCATTGTTCTCATAAATACCACCACCACCACCACTGCCAATGTTCACACCACCACCACCATCAACACAACCACCACCAACATTTATTGAACATTTATGATGTGGTGGGAAATATCCTAGGTTGCTTACACACATTAACTAATTTAATTACAACAGCAGTCAGCTAGATAATATTTTCATTATTATTCCACAGATTAGGTAACTAGTAGGCACAGAAATATTTAGCAAGTAGTTTAGGGACATGCAGCTGCTAAGCAATAGAGCAAAGATACAAATCTAGGCGGCCTCTGCTTCAGCATCCTGCTTCCAAATCACCATTTTATACAACTTCACAGGATGATGGGTCCCTTCACCTGTAGTTTAAAATCTCAATATTTTTCTCTTTACTTAACAGCCTATAATGGTAAAGATAAAATATACATCAACTCAATACAATATGCTATTTGATTTGGGGGTTCAGAAGGTACCAAGGATTGAACCCAGGGGCACTTAATCACTGAGCCACATTCCCAAAACTTTTTATCTTATTTTATTTTATTTATTTTGAGACAGAGTCTCACTAAGTTGCTTAGGGACCCACTAAATCTCTAAAGCAGACTTTAAACTTATGATGCCATTGCCTCAGCCTCTCAAGTTGCTGGGATTACAGGCATGTGTCACTGTGCTGGGCTCCAAAATATGCTATTTGAAATTTAGCTTCTGTCGTTTTAATATATCATTAAAATATCCATATATTTATTATTCAAAAGGGGTAAGGTTTAGAAGTAATTTATATAATAAAATAACTTTATAGGTTTCTCCTATCCAAACATCATTATGCATCATTATGGAGGTAGTGCATTGTCAACTCCTTGGAGACATTTATTCCATGATAGAGTCATACCATTTGAAAAAAAGGTTGAAGCCTAAGTGAACACTTCATGGGGTTCCCTCATTCTCATAGAATCAGAATTTATATTAGTCCACTCATCACTGGCAGAGAATGAGCCAATTTTCATGAGTTTCTGGTTCACAGCTGGAATTGACTGCCAGAGGATAGCCTAGATAGAGCCTCTGGTTAGCCCATTTTCTCTCTCAAGGGACAGTGGATGCAGAAGGTTGAACTGTAATCAAAACATGAGGATTAGTCCAATAATCAATGTCTACAGGAATTAAGAAGGATTCAGAATGACTTGTTGTGTGCCAGTTGGAGATGGAAATAAGAAGATGAAAAATACACAATTATTCCAGGGATATCACCGCCTAGTGAAGGAGAAGGGTAGGAAACAAATTGCTACAATACAACATATAAGTGCCATATGCAATGCATATCCCTGTATCTCTGTATCTATCTATGCATCCATAAATGTGTAAATCTTTAATGAGGTGTAGGCATAAAGGAGCAGATGAACAATTCTGCTTAGAAGTCTCAGAGGAGAAAGCTGAGCTTGGTATTGAAAATTGAGGAGGAAGATGAATATGTCCTGGCTCCCAAACATTCAGAATGGTGACTATGGTTAATAGTGATGTATTGTATCCTTGAAAAATTTTTAAGAGGGTAGATTTCATTTATTCCAACCAACAATAAATGTAACTATGTGAGGTGATGGATATGGTAACTAGCTTGACTATGGTAATAATCTCATTATGTAAATACTTTTATCAAAACATCCCACGGTACACCTGAAATACATATCATTTTTTTCAACCTATTCATTTGATAGATGATAATAGTCAGGAATAGAGGTGTTGCATAATAAATTTAAGATGAAAATCAGGTTTCCTTACTTTTAGATTTAAAAAATTAAAAAATATTTCTTTCTCCATTATACTTTAGTAAAGCTGGTGAAAGTAGGAAATTTGCATAGGAGGTTGCCATCTAAGTGTGAGAAGGCATTTCATGCCATGTGAACATGTAATTATAATGTAAAATGTTTCAAACAAAAGCCAATTTTCACCTTTAATCCACTACTTCCAATAGTCTTAAACCTGAAAAGATGCCAAGCAGTGCATTTAATTATTTAGACTTGGAAATTAGTGTATTACTCCTTTTCCCATTTTGAATTTATTTATGTTCTTTATTCAAACTACCTAGCAAATTGCCATAGTAACTAAGTACTTGGTTTTCCTTTTTTTCCCTCCCTTCTTTAGTTTCTGCCTTCCTACCTCATCCATTGGACATTTGGAAAATTCTTTGTTATATAAAAGAATTGTGGAATTTTAGACCTGTAATTGGAGAGATCACGAATGGAAAGATCATCCATATTAAAAAAATAAACAAATAAACATTAAACTATACTGTAGATCTAATGGACCTAACCAACATTTACAAAACATTTCATAACAGTTGGAGAGTACACATTCTTTTCATCAACACATAGAATATTATCTAGAACAGATCACATATTAGACCACAAACGATCATCAACAAATTTAAAAAATCATAGCATGAATCATTTCCAACCACAGAAGAATAAACATACAAATCAACCAAAAAAATAAGATTCATGAATTGTCCAAATTAGGAGAGACTCAACAACATATTGTGAAGGTACATAGTGTTATCAAAGAGATCAAAAGGGAAATCTAAAAACCTCTTTTAAAAATTGAAAATGGAAACAAAACATATTAAAATGTTTATTGGGCTCATGGTTCTGGAGGCTAGGAAGGTGAAGATTGAGGGATTGCATCTGATGTGGGTCTTCTTCCCAACCCACATGATAGGCAGTATCACATGTCAAGAAAGCATGCACATATGAGAGAAAAATGGGTCAAACTCCCCCCTTTATTAACTCACTCTTTCCTATAATAACTAACCCACTCCCAAAATGATGGCTTTAATCCATTCATGAGGGTGATGCCCAAAGACCTAATTATCTCTTCAAGGTCCCACATAATCCCATTGGAAAGGCAATTAAATATATTCTATGGAGTTGTACAAATGCCCAATAACATTAAAAAAAAACATGATTTATTACATTACTGTAAGGTAGTTTGTCCACTCTAAAATTCTATATTGTGTATTTATTCCCACTCTCCTCAAGCCTTGGCAACCTCTGATCCTTTTACTGCCTCCATTTTCTGGTTGGATTTTCTGATTTGATATATGCATTCAAGCTTCCTCTACATGCCCCCACTCCCCGCCAGTGCTGGGGACCTCCATATCTTTTAATGTCTTTATAGTTCATTTATTTTTGTGCTGCATCATATCCCATTTTCTTAATGTACCACAGTTTATTTATTCCTTCACCTACTGAAGGACATCTTGGTTACATCCAAGTTTTGGAAATCATGAATAAACCTGCTATAAACATCTATATGCAGATTTTTCTATAGACCCATTTCAACTCCTTTGGTAAATATGTGGAGTGTAATTGCTCAATTGCATGGTAAGAATGTATTTAGTTTTGCAAAAAACTGCCAAACTCTCTGCAATGAGTTTGTATCATTATGAGTTCGCAACAGTAATGAATGAGAGTTCCTGTGGTTCCACATCCTCTCCGGCATTTGGTGATGTTAGTGTTTTTATTTTGGCCATTCTAATAGCTGTGTGGTATCACATTTTTTTTTGAAATTTTCGTTTCCCTGATGACATATGCTATGGAGCATTTTCTCTTTTTTTGCCATGTTTGGTGGGATATAAGTTAAGGTCTTTAGCTCATTTTAAAAATCTGGTTATTTTTGTACTGTTGAGCATTAAGAGTTATTTGTACATTTTGGATGAGAGCCCATTACCACATGGTTCTTTTGCAAACAGTTTCTTTGAGTCTATGGGTTTTCGTTCTCTTCACAGTGTCTTTTGCAGAGCA
Organism: Marmota monax; assembly: GCF_021218885.2. Lineage (NCBI taxonomy): Eukaryota > Metazoa > Chordata > Mammalia > Rodentia > Sciuridae > Marmota > Marmota monax. The sequence continues at coordinate 35,390,550 of NW_026693777.1, forward strand.
AAAATTTATTTATTTATTTTGACATTTATTATTATTTTTTCATTTATTTATTTTATTTATGTATAACAGCAAAATGCATTACAATTCTTATTGCACATATAGAGCACGTTTTTTCATATCTCTGGTTGTATACAAAGTATATTCACACCAATTTGTGTCTTCATACCTGTACTTTGGATAATAATGATCATCACATTCCACCATCATGTATAACTCCATGCCCACTCCCTTCCCCTCCAACCCCTCTGCCCTATCTAGAGTTCATCTAATCCTCCCATGCTCCCTCTCCCTATCCTACTATGAATCAGCCTCCTTACATCAGAGAAAACATTCGGCATTTGTTGTTTTGGGGATTGGCTAACTGCACTTAGCATTATCTTCTCCAATGCCATCCATTTACCAGTAAATGTCATGATTTTATTCTCTTTAATGCTGACTAATATTTCATTGTGTATATATGCCACATTTTTAAATCCATTCATCTACTGAAAGACATCTAGCTTGGTTCTACAGTTTAGCTATTGTGAATTGTGCTGCTACAAACATTGATGTGGCTATGTCCCTGTAGTATGCTGTTTTTAAGTCCTTTGGATATAGACTGAGGAGAATGATGGCTGAGTCAAATGGTGGTTCCATTCCCAATTTTCCAAGAAATCCCCAGACTGCTTTCCATAATGGCTGCACCAATTTGCAGCCTATTTAGTAGTAGTAGTAGTAGTAGTAGTAGTAGTACTGAGGATTGAACAAAGGAGTGCTTAACCACTGAGCAATCTCACCTGCCCTTTTTATTTTCTGAGAAAAAGTCTCTGTAAAGTTGCTTAGGGTCTTGATAAGTTACTAAGGCTGATCCTCCTGCCTCAGCCTCTCAAATCGCAGAATTATAGGCATGCACCATTACACCTGGCAGAAATTTTTATTTTTTTAGGTTTTTAATAATTTCTTTCATTAATTATGTCTTTGGTGTTGCATTTTAAAAGTAATTCCACACCTAAAGACATCTAGGTTTTCTTTTATTTTACCTGCTGAAAGTTTAATTTATAGTTTCATGTTTATAACTTAGGTCTGTGATCCATTTTGAATTATCTTTTGTGAATGTAAGGTCTGTGTCTAGATTTATTTTCTCCTGTGTATGTTGAATTGTTCTAATGCAATTTACTGAAAAGATTATCGTTTTGTATTGTCTTTGTTCTTCTTTAGAATATCAGTTGATTATATTTACATGGATCTATTTTTGGGGAAATAGGCATATTGTGTTCCTTTGGTCTATTTTTGTATTCTTTTGCAAAGACCACATTGTCTTGATTACTATGGCTTCATAGTAAATTCTAAAATCAGGTAATGTCAGCCTTTAAACTTTGTTTCTTTGATTAATCAATATTCATTGGTTGTTGGCAATTTTGGGTCATTTGACTCTCCATGTATATTTGATATCCACAAAATAATTGACTTGTATTTCAAGTCAGTTTACCTTAAATCTATAGATGAAGTTGGGAAGAACTGACATCTTGACAACATGAAGTTTTCTTATCCATGACCATGGAATATCTCTCCATTTATTTAGCTATTCTTTGATTTCTTTCATCAGAGTTTTGTCTTTTCCTTATACAGATCTTACATATATTTTATTAGATCTATAAGTTTTTCTGTTATTGTTGTTGTTATTTTTTAGGTGTAGTGCTAAAGATCAAACCCATGAACGTTCACATGCCCTGCAAGTGCTTGGTCACTGAACTACATGAGCAGCCCAGTAGTTCAATTTTTGGAATGAAAATGGTATTGTGTTTTTAATTCCAAATTCTACTTGTTCATTACTTGTGTATAGAAAAGTAATTGATTGACTTTTTAATATTAGCTTTTTTTGTAACCATTTATTAATTCCAGGGGTTTTTGTTGGTAGGTTTTTTAAACTGAGTTTCTTTCTTATCATAAATTTTCAGATGTTCTGCAGAGGATCATGTTTTTCTTTCATTTCTATGAACAGAGATTATTTTATTTCTCAATATCTATATGTTTTATTTCCTTATCTAATGGTATTCGCCAGGAATTTGAGGACACGGTAGAAAAAGAAATGGTAAGGGGTGAAATTCTTGCCTCATTTCTGAGCTTCAAGTTTCCAGGGACATTTAACCACTAAACCACATCCCTCCTTTTTTTATTTTTTATTTTGAGATAGGGTCTCACTAAATTGCTGAGGCAGACTTTGAACTTGGCATCCTCTTCCCTCAGCTTCCCAAGTTGCTGGGATTACAAGTGTGCACCACCGTGCCCAGATAGAAGAGCAATTTTAGATTTACAAACAATGGAACAGAAGGCAGAGATTTCCCACATACTCAGGCCTGTATGCATGACCTCCCCCATTACCAATATTCCCCACCGGAGTGGATCTATATTGACACTCCATTATCTCCCAAAGTCCCTATTTTATGCTGGGGTCATTCTGGGGCATTTCATGTACATGCAAATAGAGCTTCCTAATCTTTTCTTTGGGCTTCAAACTATTTTGTTATGTCATGTAATTACTTGGCTACTAATTTATTGTGAACGTTTCCTTCAATACTGATGGAATTACAAATACTTTTTTCTCTCAGTCTTTTTATCATTTTTATTAATTCTTTTTAGTTACACAGAACATTCGGATTCATTTTGACATCATTAAAAATACATTCAATATAATTTGCTCAAATTTTGTCCGCAATATTTCTCCTTTGCCTCCCCTCTTCCTTCTCCTTGTTCCCTTCCCTCTACTCTACAGATTTTTCTGCTATTTACTTTTTTTCTTTTTTGGTTAGTGTCTTGTGTATATACACGATGGTGAGATTCACTGTGGAATATGTGCGTAGGAAAGTTAGGTCAGATTAAGTCCACGGTTCTTTTGTATCCTGTCCTTTCTCCTTTCCTTCCTCCTTCCCTTTCCTCCCTTCCCTTTAGTCTCCTTCATCTAGTCCACTCTTATGTCTCCTATTTTGATGGAATCCCTTCCCACCTTTTCCCTTTCTCTCTTTTCTTTTTCATCCTTATTTTGGACTAGCTTCCACAAGTCAGAAAAAATATTACACCTTTGACTTTCTGTGTCTACTTTATTTCACTTAGCATGATAGTTTCCCATTCCATCAATTCACCAGCAAACACCAAACTTTCCATTCTTTTTTTCTGGCACACATACACATACATATACACACACCACATTTTATGTACCTTCCATTCATCTGTTGAAGGGCACCTTGGTTGGTTCCATAGCTTGGTTATTGTGAATTGTGCTGTTACAAACATTGACATGACTGTGTCACCATAGTATGCTGATTTTGGATCTTGTGTATATATTTTTGAGTAGTGGGTTAGCTGGGTCATATGGTGGCTCTATTCCTAGATTTTGAGAAAATTTCCTACTGCTTTCCAGAGTGGTTACACTCATCTATGGTTCCACCAACAATGTATAGATGTACATTTTCCCTCACATCCTCACCAACGCTTACTATTATTTGTATTCTTGACAATTGCTATTCTGATTGGAGTGAGATGAAATCAGTGTAGTTTTGGTTTGAATTTCCCTGATTGCTAGAGATGTACGTTTTTCACATATTTGTTGGTCAATTGTATTTTTTCTTTTGAGGGGTGTCTGTTTAGTTCTTTTGCTCTTTTATTAATTGGATTATTTGGGTTTTGGTGTCAAGTTTCTAAGTTCTTTGTATATTTCAGATATTAATGCCCTGAGAAGCAAGTGATAAATATTTTTGAATCATAACTATTTTGTCTAACAAAACACATATCAAATAACTAATGTCATCTCACATACAATCCATTTTTAAGTTGTCTCAATTTTTCCAAGAATATCTTTGTAGTTTTTCCCCCTAGTTGTTTGTTATTATTGGGAGGAATTTAAATATTTAAAATTCAAACTTATTTTTTACCATTATTATCAAATACAAATTTTCTTAGATTGTGATTAGAATGTGTTAAAGAATGTACCATTTCCATTTTGGAAAATTTATTGTGACTTAATATATGTTCTTTTGAGTATTCTTTGTCAGTACTTGAAAACAAGTTCCCCTAGAGATGCAAACATAATCCTCTGCATTAGGTTTCAGAGTATGATGCCACTTAGGTTTGCCTTATCATTTATATAGTTTTTGTATTTTATATCCTAACATTTTTTATCTCTGCCTCCACTCCCTCTTTTGTGACTCACTTACAGCTTATCCATTGGCTTGTCAGGTTCTGGATGACAATTCCCTTAGATAGATATTGGTGATCCCAAGTCTCATGTTGGTGATCCCGTCTCTTCCAAATCATTTGGTCAGTATTCCCCTGTGTTCCAATTAGTTCTATCTCCCACAATAATAGCATTTTTAAAGATGTTTGTGCATAAAGTAATGCTAGATCTGACCAGGGGAATGTGTGGTTATGTTTTTGGAAAGAGTTACACAATTAGTCATAAATGAGTACATTGGTGGCAAATATAGAAATAGCTTAGGTATATTAGAGTACAGTGTTGATGTCCCCAAGGGCAAGTATAATCACACAGATGTTTCTAGTGACAGTATTATTTTGTAAAGAAATGAATTAAATATTACCTGCACAAGGGAAGCAGCTTTAGCAGACCTTAATGAGCAAACATCAATAAAATGAGATTGAAAAGGACACAGAAAGTGAAATTTCATTCTTGTCTTTTAAAAATCCACATCAATTAAAGGTTGAAGTCAGAGAAAGGGAACAAGAACATTAAGGAGAAAGTCTTAGAAGTTTGAACAGAATCTACTTGCATTAGTTCTGGAGTTCATTTTTGACACAGGGACATGTTATAGGTGTGCTAAAAATGTGAAAGCCTAAAGGAAGGAATATTTTATATTTCAGTAAGTTCAAACTGTCCACTGGGCATGATGGGCATCTAATAAATGTTTGTTGATCAAGTACAAATTCTCATGATAAATTCAAAATAAATGATCCAGCAAATTTGCAGTGGTATGTTAATTGATTCACAAAATGAATCTCAGAAGAGGGAGTCGGCATTCTACAGGATATAGAGACAGAGTGCCTTTGCTTCTTTGTCCATTCATTAGAGAAGGTAAGAACTAAGTCTCTATTGCATAAAGCTAAAGGATTCTGTGGGGATCAAGACATTGGGGTCTAAAAGCACAGCAGGTTTTCTATGGCTTTGCATTCTCCTACCATGTTTATTTAAAGACAGAATATATTATAGATACATTTGAAGTGGCTTAAGAAACCCATATGCTGTGAACACTTGAAGACAAATCTGTCTTTTTTCACTTAGATTTGCCCAGTGTGCTGAGAGTAGAACACGGGGCACCCAGAAAGGATCTTGGTATACAATATGACTGTGAAGTCAAGAGAAAAAGCTGTCTGCTGTACATGTTGGATGACAGCAGCGAGAGCATCAGTATCAGTTCTACCACTCACTCCTGGCCTGGCACCTTACTTCTCCTCCTTGGTCTTCATTTCTCTACCTGTAAAAAGGAGCCAATAATACCAATTTTCATGGTTTTCATAGATATCAAAGAGGATTGTGTCTCTAAAGAAGTAATTATGGTGCTTTACATATGGTGGTCACTGTTTTTGTTTTTGTTAGTTATCATTATTTCCATAGAGAGCTCACCAACCACTGTTGCAGACTGGAGGATGATTCAGCAGCTCTTTAAGTAATCATCCATCCCCACCAGACTGGGGGACTCATTCAGTAATTGTTTAAGCTTAGTTATGATGCTGTATATTAAACTAGATTAGATCCCTCACTTAATCTGCAGCACAGATTATGATTTTGTTCTGAAGACACTCCTAATCACCCTGATTCATGGGTGTCTTTTCTGATTCAAAAATCATATGATCATATTATTTATTTGACTTTTTTGTACTAAATATTGAACCCAGCCAAACTGAGGTACATCCCCAAAACTTTTTTTTTTTTTTTTTTTTTGAGACAGGGTCTCTATAGTTGCTCAGAACCTTGCTGGATTACTGAACTCTTTCACTTTGGATCCTCCTGCTTTAACCTCCCAAATTTATGGGATTATAGGTGTGCGCTACCAAGACTGGCCTTATTTGACATTTTAAAATAGTTTACTTTTTACTGATTTTTACATTTTTGTATGTGTGTGCTAAAGTGCAAAAGCCTTAAATATACTTCAGGAAGTTCAGAGTGTCCACTGGGGTTGATGGGCATCTAATAGATGTTTGCTGATTATTTGTTGATGATTGTGATAAATTACAAAATAAATGATACAGCAGATTTGCAATATTGTTAATCAAGTCACAAAGTGAATTAGAAAAGAGGGAGATTAATTTGAAGAGAGGGCCTTCTATGGAATATGACTAACTCCCAACTGCAAACAAGGGAAAAGATACAAGTATATTAGCAGTTCAGTGAAGAGCATATAAATATTGTGGTAAGCTTCATTACAGAGCAGACTAGCACTGAATGATAAAATAATAAAAACATTACACTTGAAAACATTCCTTAATGTCACCTGCCTCAGCCCCTTTATTTTACAGATGAAGAAACTGGGTTCAGGAAGTGAGTTGAGTTTGGAGGGATGGTAGAAAGAACTGAGTAGTCAAATTCCCTCAGGGCAGAGATAGGATCATGTTCTTCTGATTTAAAGTATGATGTTCTTTCTTTCTACCATTTCAGGAACCAGCAAAAGATAATATGGCATGGATGTAGATCTATAAGTATTATTCTTGTATAATTTTGTTTACTATCCTGTTTTTACTTCACCCATCTTTAGATTCTGCATCATGAATCTCTTTTCTGACTGTGTACTTTACCAGAATACCATATAGCACAGGCGATGTAATCCCTCTACACCCTGGGTTTCTCTATTATCTCCTCTCCTCATGAGGAAAAAGTGAATATGATATGATAAAACAGGAATGGCATGAAGCTAAACATGAGGGAGTATTAATGAGAGTGATAGTATTGCATACAGGAGTAAGACATAAGGAAAAAAAAGGTCATGAGAAATTGTTTGAAGTTTGGGAATTCAATGAGCAGGAGTAATAAACTGTGAGGGAGAAATCAGAGTTCATTTCCATGCCCTTTCCCCTCCATCATGACATTATTCCAGAGAATCCCTAGTCCTTCAATGATCTTCTGATTCCTAATTTTAATTAATTAATTAATTAATTAATTAATTTGTATTTTATTTTTCCTTCTTTTGCCTAATCTCTTTTTTAAACCTGGAAAATTTTAGGGAGTCTGGGAATAGGAAGCAGTGGCTTGTTTTTGCAGCTATAGTTGAATGGCAAAAGGGTTTTGGCATTGCTCAGGCATGTAGCCAGTGATTCCCGACAAAGCTTGAATTTTTTTTTTGTTACTTTCCTTTATCAGGTAATACTTGAGACAGGTGGGCTCTCTGAGACAATGGATGGAACCAACCACTCTGTGGTGTCTGAGTTTGTGTTCCTGGGACTTTCCAACTCGTGGGAGATCCAGCTTCTACTTTTACTCTTTTCTTCTGTGTTCTACCTGGCAAGTCTTACAGGAAACCTCCTCATTTTGTTCTCTGTGACTTCTGACCCTAACCTACACTCCCCCATGTACTTTCTGCTGGCCAAGCTCTCGTTTCTTGACCTGGGAGGTTGCTCCATTGCGACTCCCAAAATGATTTATGACCTTTTTAGAAAACACAAAGCAATCTCTTTTGGGGGTTGCATAGCTCAGATCTTCTTTATTCATACTATTGGAGGGACAGAAATGGTGCTGCTCATAGCCATGGCCTTTGACAGATATGTGGCCATATGTAAGCCTCTGCACTACCTGACCATCATGAGCCCACGGATGTGCATTTTCATTTTGGTTGTTGCCTGGATCCTTGGCCTCATCCACTCAGTGGCCCAGTTGGCTTTTGTTGTAGACCTGCCCTTCTGTGGCCCGAATGTACTGGACAGCTTCTACTGTGATCTCCCTCAGCTCATTAGACTTGCTTGCACAAAAACTGATAGACTGGAGTTCATGGTCACGGCCAACAGTGGACTCATCTCTGTGGGGTCCTTCTTCATACTGATCATTTCTTACATCTTCATTCTGGTTACTGTTCGAAAACACTCCTCAGGTGGTTTATCCAAGGCCCTCTCCACTTTATCAGCTCATATCACTGTGGTAGTTTTATTCTTTGGGCCATTGATCTTCTTCTACACCTGGCCTTCACCTTCATCACATGTGGACAAATTTCTTGCTATCCTAGATGCAATTCTCACTCCTTTTTTGAATCCAATGATCTATACATTTAGGAACAAGGAGATGAAGGCAGCAATGAGGAAAATTTTCTATCAGCTTGTGGGTTACAGGAAGATGTCCTAAACACTATAAACCAAAATGCAACTCTACACTCAACGACAATGGGAAAAATGAAGTCATTGAAATTTTTGATCTAGTGCACTAGGTCACATTTAGGTATGTTACCATGCTCTCTTGTATATCTAGTATCCTCACCAAGTAAGGAGACACTAATCTAGAAGTGGACTTCCCATGCTACAGACCCTGCACTGGTTAATAACATAAATCATTTAATATTCATGATAACTACACAGTGAGTATTTTTACTTTGATAATTTTTAAACATAACTAAGAAATGCTCTCTGCTCATTCTCTTTGTAATTATAATGTAAAATGTTTCAAACGAAAGCCAATTTCCACCTTTAATCCACTACTTGCAATATTCCTAAACCTCAAAAGATACCAAGCAGTGCATTTAATTATTTAGAGTTGGAAATTAGTGTATTACTCCTTTTCCCATTTTGAATTTGTTTATGTTCTTTATTCAAATTACCTAGCAAATTGCCATAATAACTAAGTACTTGGTTACCCTTTTTTTTCTTCCCTCCATTCTTTAGTATCTGCCTTCCTACCTCATCCTTTGGACAAAGAATTGTGGAATTTTAGAACAGTAATAATTGGAGAGATCATTTTTTTAATCTATTCACATTGTATACATGATCATAGTCAGGAATAGAGGTGTTACATAATAAATTTAAGATGAAAATCAGGTTTCCTTACAGTTATATTTAAAAAAATAAAAATATATCTAAGCCCACTTGTTGATTTGAATTCCTGAGCTTTCTGCTAACAGACTGCTCCTCTGGTTTCTATGGACTTTCTCTTTCTCACCCCAACGAGAAGGTACACAAATGAGGCCATTGTTCTTTTCATTGTGGTCGGTTTCTTGTGATCATATGTCATTTCCAGTTTCTTATTTATTTTCAGTGCAACAATAAATAACTGAGACTAAGATCTGGTTAATTCCTAACCACATGATTATACTTTATCGATAACTTTTTAATGTCACTTACAAAAAACATCCACAATTAAACAGTATTCCTCCGTCCATATGCTTTTCTACTGAATGAATCCTCTAAAGGGCATTCACCATCACTTTTCTCATTGCTATGAAGAACTGTCTGTTTTTTTATGTAAGGCTTCAAGAAATTGGTGTTTGTATGATACTGCATGCCTTCCTATGCTTCTGTAAGTGGATCATGGTTTCCATGACTAAACACCCAGAGCACTTTAGAATTTGGGGGGCCTAAAGATAATATAAAGGAAAAAGAAAATCTTTTTCGTATATTAAGAGACCTATTTGTTGTTTTATAACCCAATATCTCTGACATTATACTAACATCAACATTATAAGGAATCTAGAAAAATGTTACATTTGAATCAATTTCTCTGAAGGCTTGTGATTTTTTTTTCTTTTCTTTCTTTTTTGGTGCTGGGGATTGAACCCAGCAGTGCTTTACCACGGAGCTATATCCCCAACCCTTTTTATTTTTTATTTTGAGATAGGGTCTCCCTAGGTTGCTTAGTGAGAACCTTGAATTTATAATCCTCCTGCCTCAGCCTCCCAGGCCCTTGAAATTACAGGTAGATCTCACCACAACCAGCAAGGTTTGTGATTTTTCATAAGTACTTGTAATGAATCCATTTGTTAAAATATTGGCATGTCTCAGACTTCCTTCGGAAAGTTAATTTATTCTTTTACTTTTAAAGTTTATCCTTTCACTTTTAAAGTTAACTCATTATTTTTTCTTATTTTTGACTTTTAAAAAATTGTTAATTCACTTGTAAATTATATTTGTATGAGGACAAATACAGGCTTAGGTTTTAACTTAACCAGGTGAGAAATATTTCTTTTTTGGTAAAATGGCTGCTGTGTGATATTTGTATATATATGCAATTGTTTCCCTTCCCTTTTGGTAAACTTTTTGTATTTCTGTTTCTCCTCTGATTCCTGATAGATCTCATTGGATATCAGTCTAATAAAAGTTATAAGATTCTATAATTTTTTATATGGAAATGGGAACTTAGATGTGGAATCATTGGAAATAAAATTCAGATCAGTTTTATCATCATTCTGCTTGCCTTTAGCTGTTTCCTTTACAAACCTAATTGAAACAGTCATAACTTTTTCTCATCTATTGATATTCTCACAAGATATTTAAAGTGCATTCATTGTTCTCATAAACACCACAACCACCACCACTGCCAATGTTCACACCACCACCACCACCACCATCAACACAACCACCACCAACATTTATTGAACACTTACGATGTGGCGGGAAATATCCTAGGTTGCTTACACACATTAACTAATTTAATTACAACAGCAGTCAGCTAGATAATATTTTCATTTTTATTCCACAGATTAGGTAACTAGTAGGCACAGAAATATTTAGCAAGTAATTTAGGGACACGCAGCTGCTAAACAATAGAGCAAAGATACAAATCTAGGCGGCCTCTGCTTCAGCATCCTGCTTCCAAATCACCATTTTATACAACTTCACAGGATGATGGGTCCCTTCACCTGTAGTTTAAAATCTCAATATTTTTCTCTTTACTTAACAGCCTATAATGGTAAAGATAAAATATACATCAACTCAATACAATATGCTATTTGATTTGGGGGTTCAGAAGGTACCAAGGATTGAACCCAGGGGCACTTAATCACTGAGCCACATTCCCAAAACTTTTTATCTTATTTTATTTTATTTATTTTGAGACAGAGTCTCACTAAGTTGCTTAGGGACCCACTAAATCTCTAAAGCAGGCTTTAAACTTGTGATGCCATTGCCTCAGCCTCTCAAGTTGCTGGGATTACAGGCATGTGTCACTGTGCTGGGCTACAAAATATGCTATTTGAAATTTAGCTTCTGTCATTTTAATATATCATTAAAATATCCATATATTTATTATTCAAGGTAAGGTTTAGAAGTAATTTATATAATAAAATAACTTTATAGGTTTCTCCTATCCAAACATCATTATGCATCATTATGGAGGTAGTTCACTCTCTACTCTTTGGAGACACTTAGTCCATGATAGAGACATACCATTTGAAGAAAAGGTTGAAGCCTAAGTGAACACTTCATGGGGTTCCCTCATTCTCATAGAATCAGAATTTATATTAGTCCACTCATCACTGGCAGAGAATGAGCCAATTTTCATGAGTTTCTGGTTCACAGCTGGAATTGACTGCCAGAGGATAGCCTAGATAGAGCCTCTGGTTAGCCCATTTTCTCTCTCAAGGGACAGTGGATGCAGAAGGTTGAATTGTAATCAAAACATGAGGATTAGTCCAATAATCAATGTCTACAGGAATTAAGAAGGATTCAGAATGACTTGTTGTGTGCCAGTTGGAGATGGAAATAAGAAGATGAAAAATACACAATTATTCCAGGGATATCACCGCCTAGTGAAGGAGAAGGATAGGAAACAAATTGCTACAATACAACATATAAGTGCCATATGCAATGCATATCCCTGTATCTCTGTATCTATTTATGCATCCATAATTGTGTAAATCTATAATGAGGTGTAGGCATAAAAGAACAGATGAACAATTCTGCTTAGAAGTCTCAGAGGAGAAAGCTGAGCTTTGTATTGAAAATTGAGGAGGAAGATAAATATGTCCTGGCTCCCAATAGCAGTCAGCTAGATAATATTTTCATTTTTATTCCACAGATTAGGTAACCAATAGGCACAGAAATATTTAGCAAGTAGAATGGTGACTATGGTTAATAGTGATTTATTGTATCCTTGAAAAATTTTTAAGAGGGTAGATTTCATTTATTCCAACCAACAATAAAGGTAACTACGTGAGGTGATGGATGTGGTAACTAGCTTGACTATGGTAATAATCTCATTATATAAATACTTTTATCAAAACATCCCATTGTACACCTTGAATACATATCATTTTTTTCAACCTATTCATTTTATAGATGATCACAGTAAGGAATAGAGTTGTTACATAATAAATTGAAGATGAAAATCAGGTTTCCTTACTTTTAGATTTAAAAAATTAAAAAATATTTCTTTCTCCATTATACTTTAGTAAAGCTGGTGAAAGTAGGAAATTTGCGTAGGAGGTTGCCATCTAAGTGTGAGAAGGTATTTCATGCCATGTGAACATGTAATTATAATGTAAAATGTTTCAAACCAAAGTCATTTTTCACCTTTAATCCACTACTTCCAATAGTCTCAAACCTGAAAAGATGCCAAGCAGTGCATTTAATGTATTACTCCTTTTCCCATTTTGAATTTGTTTATGTTCTTTATTCAAACTACCTAGCAAATTGCCATAATAACTAAGTACTTGGTTTTCATTTTTTTTCCCTCCATTCTTTAGTATCTGTCTTCCTACCTCATCCTTGGACACTTAGAAAACTCTTTGATATATAAAAGAATTGTGGAATTTTAGAAATGTAATTGGAGAGATCATGAATGGAAAGTTCATCCATATTAAAAAATAAACAAATAAATATTAAACTATTATATAGATCTAATGGAACTAATCAACATTTACAGAACATTTCAAAACATTTGGAGAATACACATGCTTTTCATCAACACATGGAACATTTTCTAGAACAGATCACATATTAGACCACAAAAGATCATCAACAAATTTAAAAAATCATAGCATGTATCATTTCCAACCACAGTGGAATAAACATACATATCAACCAAAAAAATAAACTTCATACATTGTCCAAATACCGAGAGACTAAACAACATAATATGAAGGTACATTGTGTTATCAAAGAGATCAAAACGGAAATCTAAAAACCTCTTTTAAAAATTGAAAATGGAAACAAAACATACTAAAATGTATAAGATACAACAAAAGTAGTATTAACAAGAGAGAATTTTATAGAAATAAGTGCCCAAAATTAAAAAAGAATTTCAATAAGCAACATAGTGATTCAACACAAGGAACTAGAAAAGGGAAAGGGATAGAAGAAAGTTGGATAAAAGATTCCAAAATACACTTAATTGGGAAGTATAATTTTGAATATTCTATGGTACAGTAGAGAAACTATAACTTAGAAAAATGTGATATATATTTTATAAATAACTAGAAGAAAGAAGTTAGAAGTCTCCCAACACAAAGATGTTTATTGGGCTCATGGTTCTGGAGGCTAGGAAGGTCAAGATTGAGGAATTGCATCTGATGTGGGCCTTCTTGCCAACCCACATGGTAGGCAGTATCACATGTCAAGAAAGCATGCACATATGAGAGAAAAATGGGTCAAACCCCCCCTTTAATAACTCACTAATTCCTACAATAACTAACCCACTCCCAAAATGATGGCTTTAATCCATTCATGAGGGTGATGCCCAAAGACCTAATTATCTCTTCAAGGTCCCACATAATCCCATTGGAAAGGCAATTAAATATATTCTATGGAGTTGGACAAATTCCAATAACATAAAAAAACATATAACATGATTTATTACATTACTATATGGTAGTTTGACCACTCTAAAATTCTATGTTGCGTATTTATTCCTTCTCCGCTCAACCCTTGGCAACCTCTGATCCTTTTACTGTCTCCATTTTCTGATTGGATTCTCTGATTTGATATATGCATTTAAGCTTCCTCCACATGCCCCCACTCCCCGCCAGTGCTGGGGACCTCCATACCTTTTAATGTCTTGATAGTTCATTTATTTTTGTGCTGCATAGTATCCCATTGTCTTAATGTACCACAGTTTATTTAGTCATTCACCTACTGAAGGACATCTTGGTTACATCTAAGGTTTGGAAATCATATATGCAGATTTTTCTATACATCCATTTCAACTCCTTTGGTAAATACATGGAGTGTGATTGCTCAATTGTATGGTAAGAATATATTTAATTTTGCAAAAAACTGCCAAACTCTCTTCAAAGAGTTTGTATCATTTGTGTTCTCACCAGTAATGAATGAGAGTTCCTGTGGCTCCACATCCCCTCCAGCATTTGGTGATGTTAGTGCTTTTATTTTGGCCATTTTAATAGCTGTGTGGTATCACATTTTGTAGTTTGCATTTCCCTGATGACATATGCTATGGAGCATTTTCTCTTATGCTTTTTTGCCATCTTTGGTGGGATGTCAGTTAAAGTCTGGCTCATTTTAAAAATCTGGTTATTTTTATACTGTTGAGTGTTAAGAGTTATTTGTACATTTTGGATGAGAGCCCATTAGCACATGATTCTTTTGCAAACATTGTCTTTGAGTCTATGGCTTTTCATTCTCTTCACAGTGTCTTTTGCAAAGCAAATATATATATATATATATATATATATATATATATATGTGTGTATGTATATATATTATTTATATATATTATTTATATATGACAGTGGAATGCATTACAATTCTTATTACACATATAGAGCACAATTTTTCATATCTAGATGTATACAAAGTATATTTATACCAATTTGTGTCTTCATATCTGTACTTTGGATAATAATGATCATCACATTCCACCATCATTTATAACCTCATGCCTACTCCCTTCCCCTCCAACCCCCCTACCTATCTAGAGTTCATCTAATCCTCTCATGCTCCTTCTCCCTATCCTACTATGAATCAGCCTCCTTATATCAGAGAAAACATTTCGCATTTGTTGTTTTGGGGATTGGCTAACTTGACTTAGCATTATCTTCTCCAATGCCATCCTTTACCTGCAAATGCCATAATTATATTCTCTTTTATTGCTGACGAATATTTCATTGTGTATATATGCCACATTTTTAAATCCATTCATCTACTGAAGGACATCTAGCTTGGTTCCACAGTTTAGCTATTGTGAATTGTGCTGCTACAAACATTGATGTGGCTATGTCCCTGTAGTATGCTGTTTTTAAGTCCTTTGGGTCTAGACCGAGGAGAAGAATAGCTGAGTCAAATGGTGGTTCCATTCCCAATTTTCCAAGAAATCCCCAGACTGCTTTCCATATTGGCTGCACCAATTTGCAGCCAATTCAGTACTAGTAGTAGTAGTAGTACAGAAGATTGAAAAACTGAGTGCTTAACCACTGAGCAATATCACCAGCCCTTTTTCTTTTCTGAGACACAGTCTCTGTAAAGTTGCTTAATGTCTTGATAAGTTGCTAAGTCTGATCCTCCTGCCTCAGCCTCCCAAATCTCAGAATCATAGGCATGCAACACTACACCTGGCAGAAATTTTTATTTTTTTATGTTTTTAATAATTTCTATCATTAATTATGCCTTTAGTGTTGCATTTTAAAAGTCATTAAACACCTGAAGACATCTAGATTTTCTTTT
Organism: Marmota monax; assembly: GCF_021218885.2. Taxonomy (NCBI): domain Eukaryota; kingdom Metazoa; phylum Chordata; class Mammalia; order Rodentia; family Sciuridae; genus Marmota; species Marmota monax. The sequence continues at coordinate 35,406,123 of NW_026693777.1, forward strand.
ATTTTACCTTCTGAAAGTTTAATTTATAGTTTCATGTTTATAACTTAGGTCTGTGATCCATTTTGAATTATCTTTTGTGAATGTAAGGTCTGTGTCTAGATTCATTCTTTGAATGTGTATGCTGAATTGTTCTAATGCCTATTACTGAAAAGATTATCTTCTTGTATTGTCTTTGTTCTTCTTTAGAATATCAGTTGATTAAATTTACATGTATCACTTTTTTGGGAAATAGGCATATTGTGTTCCTTTGGTCTATTTTTGTATTCTTTTGCAATTCCACATTGTCTTGATTACTGTGGCTTTAGAGTAAATTCTGAAGTCAGGTAATGCCAGTCTTTCAACTTTGTTTCTTCTGATTAAACCATATTCATTGGTTGTTGGCTATTCTAGGTCATTTGACTCTCCATGTATTCTTTAGAGTCAGTTTGTTGATATCCACAAAATAACTGACTTGGATTTCAAATCAGTTTACCTTGAATCTATGTATGAAGTTGGGAAGAACTGACATCTTGAAATATGAAGTTATCTTTCCCACGACCACGGAATATCTCTCCATTTATTTAGCTATTCTTTGATTTCTTTCATCAGAGTTTTGTCGTTTCCTTATACAGGTCTTGCATATATTTTAATAGACCTATAACTAAGTTTTGTTTTGTGTGTGTGTGTGTGTGGTTTTTTTTTTTTTTAGGTGTAGTGCTAAAGATCAAACCCATGACCTTTCACATACCCTGCAAGTGCTTGGTCACTGAGCTACATCGCCAGCCCAGTAGTTCAATTTTTGGAATGAAAATGATATTGTGTTTTTAATTCCAAATTCTACTTGTTCATTACGTGGGTATAGAAAAGTAATTGATTGACTTTTTAATATTAGCTTTTTTGTAACCACTTATTAATTCCAGGGGGTTTTGTTGGTAGATTTTTTAAACTGAGAGTTTCTTTCTTATCATAATTTTCAGATGTTCTGCAGAAAGGATCATGTTTTTCTTTCATTTCTATGAAAAGAGACCATTTTATTTCTCAATTTCTATATGTTTTATTTCCTTCTCTAACTGTATTCCCCAGGACATTGAGGACACTCTAGAAAAAGAAGTAGTAAGGGGTGAAATTCTTGCCTCATTTCTGAGCTTCAAGTTTCCAGGGACATTTAACCACTAAGCCACATCTCTCCTTTTTTATTTTTTATTTTGAGATAGAGTCTTGCTAAATTGCTGAGGCTGACTTTGAACTTGGCATCCTCTTCCCTCAGCTTCCCAAGTTGCTGGGATTACAGGTATGCACCACCGTGCCCAGATAGAAGATTATGTTAAAGAGCAATTTTAGATTTACAAACAATGGAACAGAAGGCAGAGATTTCCCACATACCCAGGCCTGTATGCATGACCTCCCGCATTACCAATATTCCCCACCAGAGCGGATCTATATTGACACTCCATTATCTCCCAAAGTCCCTAGTTTATACTAGGGTCACTCTGGGGCATTTCATGTACATGCAAATAGAGCTTTCCAATCTTTTCTTCCGGCTTCAAACTATTTTGTTATGCCATGTAATTATCTGGCTACTAATTTATTGTGAATGTTTCCTTCAATACTGTTGGAATTACAAATACTTTTATCTCTCAGTCTTTTTATCATTTTTATTAATTCTTTTTAGTCACACAGAACATTAGGATTCATTTTGACATAATTAAAAATACATTCAATATAATTTGTTCAAATTTTGTCCCCAGTATTTCTCCTTTGCCTCCCCTCTTCCTTCTCCCTGTTCCTTTCCCTCTACTCTACAGATTTTTCTGCTATTTACTTTTTTTTCTTTTTTGGTAGTATCTTGTGGATATACACGATGGTGAGATTCACTGTGGGATATTCATATATGTGCATAGGAAAGTTAGATCAGATTAATTCCTGTCCTTTCTGCTTTCCTTCCCCTCCCCCTTCCTCCCTTCCCTTCACCCTTCTTCATCTAGTCCACTTGGTTTTCTTCTATTTTGATGAAATCCCACCCCACCTTTTCCCTTTCTCTCTTTTCTTTTTCATCTTTATTTTGGACTAGCTTCCACAAGTCAGAGAAAATATTACATCTTTGACTTTCTGTGTCTACTTTATTTCACTTAGCATGATAGTTTCCCATTCCATCAATTCACCAGCAAACACCAAACTTTCCATTCTTTTTTTCTGGCACACATACACATACATACACACACACACACCACATTTTATGCACCTTCCACTCATCTGTTGAAGGGCACCTTGGTTGGTTCCATAGCTTGGCTACTGTGAATTGTGCTGTTATAAACAATGACATGACTGTGTCACCACAGTATGCTGATTTTGGATTTTGTGCATATTTTATTGAGTAGTGGGTTAGCTGGATCATATGGTGGCTCTATTCCTAGATTTTTAGAAAATTCCCTACTGCTTTCCAAGGTGGTTTTACTCATCTGTAATTCCACCAACAATGTACAAGTGTATGTTTTTCCCCACATCATCACTGACACTTAACTATTATTTGTATTCTTGAAAATTGCCATTCTGATTTGATTAAGGGGAAATCACTGTAGTTTTGATTTGAATTTCCCTGATTACTAGAGATGTATGTTTTTCACATATTTTTGGTCAATTGTATTTTTTCTTTTGAGGGGTGTCTGTTTAGTTCTTTTGCTCTTTTATTAATTGGATTATTTGGTTTTTGGTGTCAAGTTTCTGAGTTCTTTGTATATCTTGGATATTAATGCCCTGAGAAGCAAGTGGCAAATATTTTTGAATCATAACTATTTTGTCTAATAAAACACATATCAAATAACTAATGTCATCTCACATACAATCCATTTTCAAATAGTCTCAATTTTTACTAGAATATCTTTGTAGTTTTCCCCCTACTTGTTTGTTATTATTGAGAGGAATTTAAATTTTTAAAATTTAAACTTATTTTTTGACATTATTATCAAATTCAAGTTTTCTTAGATTGTGATTAGAACGTGCTAAGGAATGTACCATTTCCATTTTTGAAAATTTATTATGACTTAATATATGTTCCTTTTTGTATTCTTTATGAGTATTTGAAAACAAGTACTCCTAGAGATGCAAACATAAAACTCTCCTTTAGGTTTCAGAGTATGATGCCACTTAGGTTTACATTATCATTTATATAGGTTTTGTATTTTATATCCTAACATTTTTTATCTCTGCCTCCACTCCCTCTTTTGTGACTCAAACCTTATCCATTGGCTTGTCAGGTTCTGGATGACAATTCCCTTAGATAGATATTGATGATCCCAAGTCTCATGTTGGTGATCCCGTCTCTGCTAAATCATTTGGTCAGTATTCCCCTGTGTTCCAATTAGTTCTATCTCCCACGATAATAGCATTTTTAAAGATGTTTATGCATAAAGTAATGCTAGATCTGACCAGGTAAATGTGTGGTTATGTTTTGGAAAGAGTTACACCATTGGTCTTTAAATGAGTAGATTGGTGGCAAATACAGAAATAGCTTAGGGATATTGGAGTACAGTGTTGAAGTCCCCAAAGGCAAGTATTATTAAATAGATGTTTCTAGTGACAGTATTATTTTGTAAAGAAATGAATTAAATATTACCTGCACAAAGGAAGCAGCTTTAGCAGACCTTAATGAGCAAACATCAATAAAATGAGAAGAAAAAGGACACAGAAACTGACATTTCTTTCTTGTCTTTTAAAAGTCCACATCAATTAAAGGTTGAAGTCAGAGAAAGGGAACAAGAACATTAAGGAGAAAGTCTTGGAAGTTTGAACAGAATCTACTTGCATTAGTTCTGGAGTTCATTTTGACACAGGGACATGTTATAGGTGTGCTAAAAATGTGAAAGCCTAAAGGAAGGAATATTTTATATTTCAGTAAGTTCAAACTGTCCACTGGGCATGATGGGCATCTAATAAATGTTTGTTGATCAAGTACAAATTCTCATGATAAATTCAAAATAAATGATCCAGCCAGTTTGCAATGGTATGTTAATTGATTCACAAAATGAATCTCAGAAGAGGGAGATGGCATTCTACAGGATATAGAGACAGAGTGCCTTTGCTTCTTTGTCCATTCACTAGAGAAGGTAAGAACTAAGTCTCTTCTGTGAAAAGCTAAAGGATTCTGTGGGGAACAAGAAATTGGTGTCTAAAAGCACAGCAAGTTTTATATGGCTTTGCATTGTCCTACTATGTTTATTTAAAAAGCCAGAATATATTATAGATACATTTGAAGTGACTTTAGAAACCCACATGCTGTGAACACTTGAAGACAAATCTGTCCTTTTTTCACTTAGATTTGCCCAGTGTGCTGAGAGTAGAACACGGGGCACCCAGAAAGGATCTTGGTATACAATACGACTGTGAAGTCAAGAGAAAAAGCTGTCTGCTGTACATGTTGGATGAGAGCAGTGAGAGCATCAGTATCAGTTCTACCACTCACTCCTGGCCTGGCACCTTACTTCTCCTCCTTGGTCTTCATTTCTCTACCTGTAAAAAGGAGCCAATAATACCAATTTTCATAGATATCAAACAGGATAGTGTCTGTAAAGGAGTAATTATGGTGTTTTGCACATGGTGGTCACTGTTTTTGTTTTTGTTAGTTACCGTTATTTCCATAGAGAGCTCACCAACCACTGCTGCAGACTGGAGGATGATTCAGCAGCTCTTTAAGTAATCTTCCCCACCCCCCAACCCAGACTGGGGTATCATTCAGTAATTCTTTAAGCTTAGTTATGATGTGGAATATTGAACTAGATTAGATCCCTCACTTAATCTGCAGCACAGATTATGATTTTGTTCTGAAGATACCCCTAATCACCCTGATTCTTGGGTGTCTTTTCTGTTTCAAAAATCATATGATCATATATATTTTTTTTGTACAGAAGATTTAACCCAAGATTGCTCAGCCACTGAGCTACATACTACAACTTTTTAATTTTATTTTGAAACAGGGTCTAGTTGCTCAGGACCTTGCTGAAGTACTGAACTCTTTGAACTTTTGATTCTCCTGCTTCAACCTCGCAAATTGCTGGGATTATAGGTGTGCACCACCAAGCCTGGCCTTATTTGACTTTTTAAAATAGTTTACTTTTGTACTTATTTTTTACATTTTGTATGTGTGTGCTAAAGTGCAAAAGCCTTAAGAGGTTTACAAATAAGAAAATAAATAAAATATACATAGATGATATGATCCTATATTGATAGACCATAAATATTCCACCAGAAAACTTCTAGATCTAAGGATAAATAAATTCAGCAAAATGGCAGGATGAGAAATCCACACACAAAAATCAATTACTTTATAAAAACACCAACAATTAATCCACTGAGAAAGAAATCAGAAAAATAAATCCAATCATAATAGGTTTAAAAAATTAACTACATAGGCATAAATCTATTCAAGGAGGTGAAAAATCTCTAAAAGTAAAATTATAAAATGCTGAAGAGAAAAATTATAGAAGACACTATGAGAGGAAACACCTCACAAACTCATGGATTGGCAAAATTAATATTACCAAATGCCCTTGAGAAGGTAATTCTAAGTGAAATTAGCCAATCCCAAAAAAACAAACGCCAAATATTTTCTCTGATATAAGGAAGCTGATTCATAGTGGGGTAGGGAGGGTAAATATGGGAGAAATAGATACTCTAGATAGGGCGGAGGGGTGGGAGGGGAAAGGAGGAGGCATGGGGTTAGAAATGATGGTGGAATGTCATGGACATTATTATCCAGAGTACATCTACAAATACACAAATTGGTGTGAATATACTTTGTATACAACCAGAGATATGAAAAATTGTGCTCTTTATGTGTAATATGAATTGTAATGCATCCTGCTGTCATACATAAAATAAAAAATTAGTAAAAAAGATTCTAAAAAATATTTTTTAAAAAAAGCCTTAAATATACTTCAGGAAATTCAGAGTATCCATTGGGGATGATGGGCATTTAATAGATGTTTGCTGATTATTTGTTGATGATTGTGATAAATGACAAAATAAATGATACAGCAGATTTGCAATGTAGTTAATCAAGTCACAGAGAGAATTATAAAAGAGGGAGATTAATTTGAAGAGAGGGCCTTCTATGGAATATGAGATACACCCAACTGCAAACAAGGGAAAACATGCAAATATATTAGCAGTTCAGTGAAGAGAATATCCACATTGTGGTAAGCTTTATTACAGAGCAGACTAGCACTGAATGTTTAAAATAATAAAAACATTAGACTTGAAAAGATTCCTTAATGTCACCTGCCTCAGCCCCTTTATTTTACAGATGATAAAACTAGGTTCAGGAAGTAAGTTGAGTTTAGAGGGATGGTAGAAACAACCTAGTACTCAAATTCCTTCAGGGCAGGGACAGGACATGTTCACTTTCTTCTGATTTGAAGTTCTTTCTTTCTACAATTCCAGGAACCAGGGAAAGTTAATATGGCATGGATGTTGATCTGGAAGTATCACTCTTGTGTAATTTTGTTTACAATCCTGTTTTTACTCCATCCATCTTTAGATTCTTCATCATGAATCACTTTTCTGACCTTGTACTGTACCAGAATGCTATCACAGCCCAGACTGTGTAATCCCTCTACAACTTGGACTGACCCTACCAAAGGGGAATTTTAGGGTTTCTATATTATCTCCTCTCCTCATGAGGAAAAAGTGAATATGATGTGATAAAACAGGAATAGTATGAAGTTAAACATGAGGGAGTATTAATGAGAGTGCTAGTATTGCATACAGGAGTAAAGACATAAGGAAAACAAAGGTCATGAAAAACTGCTTGAAGTTTGGGGAATTCCATGAGCAGGAGCAATAAACTGTGAGGGAGAAATCAGAGGTCATTTCCATGCCCTTTCCCCTCCATCATCAAATTATTCCAAGAATTCCTAGTACTCCAATGATCTTCTGATTACTAATTTTATTTTATTTTATTTTATTTTATTTTATTTTATTTTATTTATTTTCCTTTCTTTTACATAATCTCTTTTTCATATTGGAAAATTTTAGAGAGTCTGAGAATTCAAAGCAGTGGCTTGTATTTGCAGCTATAGTTGAATGGCAAAAGGGATTGTCATTGCTCAGGCAGTATTTTTTCCTTACAAGTTGAAACTCATGTAGTCGGTGAGTCCCTACAAATCTTGATTTTTTTTTTTTGTTACTTTCCTTTATCAGGTAATGCTTGAGACAGTTCTGCTCTCTGAGACAATGGATGGAACCAACCACTCTGTGGTGTCTGAGTTTGTGTTCCTGGGACTTTCCAACTCGTGGGAGATCCAGCTTCTACTTTTCCTCTTTTCTTCTGGGTTATACTTGGCAAGTCTAATGGGAAACCTCCTCATTTTGTTCTCTGTGACTTCTGACCCTAACCTACACTCCCCCATGTACTTTCTGCTGGCCAATCTCTCGTTTCTTGACCTGGGAGGTTGCTCCATTGCGACTCCCAAAATGATTTATGACCTTTATAGAAAACACAAAGCAATCTCTTTTGGGGTATGCATAGCTCAGATCTTCTTTATTCATACTATTGGAGGGACAGAAATGGTGCTGCTCATAGCCATGGCCTTTGACAGATATGTGGCCATATGTAAGCCTCTGCACTACCTGACCATCATGAGCCCACGGATGTGCATTTTCATTTTGGTTGTTGCCTGGATCCTTGGCCTCATCCACTCAGTGGCCCAGTTGGCTTTTGTTGTAGACCTGCCCTTCTGTGGCCCGAATGTACTGGACAGCTTCTACTGTGATCTCCCTCAGCTCATTAGACTTGCTTGCACAAAAACTGATAGACTGGAGTTCATGGTCACGGCCAACAGTGGACTCATCTCTGTGGGGTCCTTCTTCATACTGATCATTTCTTACATCTTCATTCTGGTTACTGTTCGAAAACACTCCTCAGGTGGTTTATCCAAGGCCCTCTCCACTTTATCAGCTCATGTCACTGTGGTAGTTTTATTCTTTGGGCCATTGATCTTCTTCTACACCTGGCCTTTCCCATCATCACATGTGGACAAATTTCTTGCTATCTTTGATGGAGTTCTCACTCCTTTTCTGAATCCAGTGATCTATACATTTAGGAACAAGGAGATGAAGGCAGCAATGAGGAAACTTTTCTATCAGCTTGTGGGTTACAGGAAGATGTCCTAAACACTATAAACCAAAATGCAACTCTACACTCAACGAAGATGGGAAAAATGAAGTCATTAAAATTTTTGATCTAGTGCACTGGGTTACAGTTAGGTATGTTACCATGCTCTTGTGTATCTCTAGTACCCTCACCAAGTAAGGAGACACTGATCTAGAAGTGGACTTCCCATGCTACAGACCCTGCACTGGTTAATAACATAAATCATTTAATATTCATGATAACTACACAGTGAGTATTTTTACTTTGATAATTTTTAAACATAACTAAGAGATGCTCTCTGCTCATTCTCTTTGTACTTATAATGTAAAATGTTACAAACCAAAGCCGATTTTCACCTTTAATCCACTAATTCCAATATTCTTAAACCTCACAAAATGACAAGCAGTGCATTTAATTATTTAGAGTTGGAAATTAGTGTATTACTCCTTTTCCCATTTGGAATTTGTTTATGTTCTTTTTTCAAACTACCTAGCAAATTGCCATAATAACTAAGTACTTGGTTTTCCTTTTTTTCCCCCTCCCTTTTTTAGTATCTGCCTTCATACCTCATCCTTTGGACACTTAGAAAACTCTTCGTTATATAAAATGATTTTTGAATTTTAGAACTATAATTGGAGAGACATTTTTTTAATCTATTCACATTTTATACATGATCATAGTCAGGAATAGAGGTGTTACATAATAAATTTAAGATAAAAATCAGGTTTCCTTACAGTTAGATTTAAAAAATTAAAAATATATCTAAGCCCACTTGTTGATTTGAATTCCTGAGCTTTCTGCTAACAGACTGCTCCTCTGGCTTCCATTGACTTTCTGTTTTTCACCCCATTGAGAAGTTACACAAATGAGGACATTGCTCTTTTAATTGTGGTCGGTTTCTTGGGATCATATGTCATTTCCAGTTTCTTATTTATTTGCAGTGCAATAATAAATAACTGAGGCTAAGATCTGGTTAATTCCTAACCACATGATTATACTTTATCAATAACTTTTTAATGTCACTTACAAAAAACCTCCACAATTGAACAGTATTCCTCAGTCCATATGCTTTTCTACTGAGTGAATCCTCTAAAGGGCATTCACCATCACTTCTCATTGCTATGAAGAACTGTCTGTTTTCTGATATAAGGGTTCAAGAAATTGGGGTATGTATGTTACTGCATGCTTTCGTATGCTTCTATTAGTGGATCATGGTTTACATGACTGAACACCCAAGGCACTTTAGAAATTTTGAGACCTAAAGATAATATAAAGCAAAGAGAAAATATTTTTGATTTATTAACAGACTAATTTGTTGTTTTATAACCTAATATCTGTGACATTATACTAACATCAACATTATAAGGAATCTAGAAAAATGTTACATTTGTATCCATTTCTCTGAAGGCTTGTGAGTTTTTTTTCTTTTCTTTCTTTTTTGGTGCTGGGAATTGAACCCAGCAGTGCTTTACCACGGAACTATATCCCCAAACCTTTTTATTTTTTATTTTGAGACAGGGTCTCCCTAAGTTGCTTAGTGAGGACCTTGAACTTATAATCCTCCTGCCTCAGCCCCCCAGGCCCTTGAAATTATAGGTAGATCTCACCACAACCAGCATAGTTTGTGATTTTTCATAGGTCCTTGTAATGAATCCATCCGTTAAAGTATTATCAGGTCTCAGACTTCTTTTGGGAGTGTAATTTATTCTTCTATATATTCTTTTTTCTTATCTTTTTTTGACTTTTAAAAAATTGTTAATTCACTTGTAAATTATATTTGTATGAGGACAAATACACGCTTAGATTTTAACTTAACCAGGTGAGAAATATTTCTTTTTTGGTAAAATGGCTGCTGTGTGATGGTAGTATATATATGCAATTGTTTCCTTCCCTTTTGTAAACTTTTTATATTTCTGTTTCTCCTATAATCTCCTGATAGATCTCTTTGGATATCAGTCTAATAAAAGTTATGTGATTCTCTGATTTTTTTATATGGAAATGGGAACTTAGATGTGGAATCATTGGAAATAAAATTCAGATCAGTTTTATCATCATTCTGCTTGCCTTTAGCTGTTTCCTTTACAAACCTAATTGAAACAGTCATAACTTTTTCTCATCTATTGATATTCTCACAAGATATTTAAAGTGCATTCATTGTTCTCATAAACACCACAACCACCACCACTGCCAATGTTCACACAACCACCACCACCACCATCAACACAACCACCACCAACATTTATTGAACACTTACGATGTGTTAGGAAATATACTAGGTTGCCTACACACGTTAACTAATTTAATTCCAACAGCAGTCAGCTAGATAATATTTTCATTATTATTCCACAGATTAGGTAACTAGTAGGCACAGAAATATTTAGCAAGTATTTTAGGGACATGCAGCTGCTAAGCAATAGGACAAAGATACAAAACTAGGCAGCCTCTACTTCAGCATCCTGCTTCCAAATCACCATATTATACAACCTCACAGGATGATGGGTCCCTTCACCTGTAGTTTAAAATCTCAATATTTTTCTCTTTACTTAACAGCCTATAATGGTAAAGATAAAATATACATCAACTCAATACAATATGCTATTTGATTTGGGGTTGAGAAGGTACCAAGGATTGAACCCAGGGGCATTTAATCACTGAGCCACATTCCCAAAACTTTTTATCTTATTTTATTTATTTTGAGACAGAGTCTCACTAAGTTGCTTAGGGACCCACTAAATCTCTAAAGCAGGCTTTAAACTTGTGATGCCATTGCCTCAGCCTCTCAAGTTGCTGGGATTACAGGCATGTGTCACTGTGCTGGGCTCCAAAATATGCTATTTGAAATTTAGCTTCTGTCATTTTAATATATCATTAAAATATCCATGTATTTATTATTCAAAAGGGGTAAGGTTTAGAAGTAATTTACATAATAAAATAACTTTATAGGTTTTTCCTATCCAAACATCATTATGCATCATTATGGAGGTAGTGCACTCTCTACTCTTTGGAGACACTTAGTCCATGATAGAGACATACCATTTGAAGAAAAGGTTGAAGCCTAAGTGAACACTTCATGGGGTTCCCTCATTCTCATAGAATCAGAATTTATATTAGTCCACTCATCACTGGCAGAGAATGAGCCAATTTTCATGAGTTTCTGGTTCATAGCTGGAATTGACTGCCAGAGGGTAGCCTAGATGGAGCCTCTGGTTAGCCCATTCTCTCTCTCTCAAGGGACAGTGGATGCAGAAGGTTGAATTGTAATCAAAACATGAGGATTAGTCCAATAATCAATGTCTATAGGAATTAAGAAGGATTCAGAATGACTTGTTGTGTGCCAGCTGGGGATGGAAATAAGAAGATGAAAAATACACAATTATTCCAGGGATATCACCGCCTAGTGAAGGAGAAGGGTAGGAAACAAATTGCTACAATACAACATATAAGTGACATATGCAATGCACATCCCTGTATCTCTGTATCTATCTATGCATCCATAAATGTTTAAATCTATAATGAGGTGTAAGCATAAAGAGCAGATGAACAATTCTGCTTAGAAGTCTCAGAGGAGAAAACTGAGCTTGATATTGAAAATTGAGGAGGAAGATAAATATGTCCTGGCTCCCAAACATTCAGAATGGTGACTATGGTTAATAGTGATGTACTGTATCATTGAAAAATTTTTAAGTGGGTAGATCTCATTTATTCCAACCAACAGTAAAGGTAACTATGTGAGTTGATGGATATGGTAACTAGCTTGACTATGGTAATAATCTCATTATGTAACTACTTTTATCAAAACATCCCATTGTACACCTTGAATACATTTCATTTTTTTCAACCTATTCATTTGATAGATGATCATAGTCAGGAATAGAGGTGTTGCACAATAAATTTAAGATGAAAATCAGGTTCCTTACTTTTAGATTTAAAAAATTAAAAAATATTTCTTTCTCCATTATACTTTAGTAAAGCTGGTGAAAGTAGGAAATTTGCATAGGAGGTTGCCATCTAAGTGTGAGAAGGCATTTCATACCATGTGACCATGTAATTATAATGTAAAATGTTTCAAACCAAAGCCGATTTTCACCTGTAATCCACTACTTCCAAAATTCTTAAACCTGAAAAGATGCCAAGCAGTGCATTTAATTATTTAGAGTTGGAAATTAGTGTATTACTCCTTTTCCTATTTTGAATTTGTTTATGTTCTTTATTCAAACTACCTAGCAAATTGCCATAATAACTAAGTACTTGGTTTTCCTTTTTTTTCCCCTCCCTTCTTTAGTTTCTGCCATCCTACCTCATCCATTGGACACTTGGAAAACTCTTTGTTATATAAAAGAATTGTGAAATTTTAGACCTGTAATTGGAGAGATAATGAATGGAAAGTTCATCCATATTAAAAAAATAAACAAATAAACATTAAACTATACTGTAGATCTAATGGACCTAACCAACATTTACAGAACTTTTCATAACAGTTGGAGAGTACACATTCTTTTCATCAACACATAGAACATTCTCTAGAACAGATCACATATTAGACCACAAAAGATCATCAACAAATATAAAAAATCATAGCATGTATCATTTCCAACCACAATGGAATAAACATACATATCAACCAAAAAAATAAACTTCATAAATTGTTCAAATACCGAGAGACTAAACAACATAATGTGAAGGTACATTGTGTTATCAAAGAGATCAAAACGGAAATCTAAAAACCTCTTTTAAAAATTGAAAATGGGGGCTGGGGATTTGGCTCAAGCGGTAGTGCGCTTGCCTGGCATGCGTGCGGCCCGGGTTCGATCCTTAGCACCACATACAAACAAAGATGTTGTGTCTGACGAAAACTAAAAAAATAAATAAATATTAAAATTCTCTCTCTCTCTCTCTCTCTCTCTCTCTCTCTCTCTCCCCCCCTCCCTCTCTCTTTTTCTTTAAAAAAAATGAAAATGGAAACAAAACATACTAAAATGTATAAGATACAACAAAAGTAGTATTAACAAGAGAGAACTTTATAGAAATAAGTGCCCATATTAAAAAAGGATTTCAAATAAGTAACATAGTGATACAACCCAAGGAACTAGAAAAGGGAAAGGGATAGAAGAAAGTTGGATAACAGATTCCAAAATACAGTTAATTGGGAAGTATAATTTTGAATGTTCTATGGTACAGTAGAGAAACTATAACTTAGAAAAATGTGATATATATTTTATAAATAACTAGAAGAAAGAAGTTAGAAGACTCCCAACACAAAGATGTTTATTGGGCTCATGGTTCTGGAGGCTAGGAAGGTCAATATTGAGGGATTGTATCTGATGTGGGCCTTCTTGCCAACCCACATGGTAGGCAGTATCACATGTCAAGAAAGCATGCACATAAGAGAAAAATGGGTCAAACTCCCCCCTTTTATAACTCACTCATTCCTACAATAACTAACCCACTCCCAAAATGATGGCTTTAATCCATTCATGAGGGTGATGCACAAGGACCTAATTATCTCTTCAAGGTCCCACATAATCCCATTGGAAAGGCAATTAAATATATTCTATGGAGTTGGACAAATGCCAATAACATAAAAACATATAATATGATTTATTACATTACTGTATGGTAGTTTGACCACTCTAAAATTCTATGTTGAGTATTTATTCCTTCTCCGCTCAACCCTTGAAAACCTCTGATCCTTTTACTGTCTCCATTTTCTGATTGGATTCTCTCATTTGATATATGCATTTAAGCTTCCTCTACATGCCCCCACTCCCCGCCAGTGCTGGGGACCTCCATACCTTTTAATGTCTTGATAGTTCATTTATTTTTGTGCTGCATAGTTTCCCATTGTCTTAATGTACCACCATTTATTTATTCCTTCACCTACTGAAGGACATCTTGGTTACACCCAAGTTTTGGCAATCATGAATAAACCTGCTATAAACATCTATATGCAGATTTCTCTATAGACCCATTTCAACTCCTTTGGTAAATATGTGGAATGTAACTGCTCAATTGCATGGTAAGAATATATTTAGATTTTTTAAAAAACTGCGAAACTCTCTTCAAAGAGTTTGTATCATTTGTGTTCTTACCAGTAATGAATGAGAGTACCTGTGGCTCCACATCCTCTCCAGCATTTGGTGATGTTAATGTTTTTATTTTGGCCATTCTAATAGCTGTGTTGTATCACATTTTGTAATTTGCATTTCCCTGATGACATATGCTATGGAGCATTTTCTCTTATGCTTTTTTGCCATCTTTGGTAGGATGTCAGTTAAGGTCTTTGGCTCATTTTTAAAATCTGGTTATTTTTGTACTGTTGAGCATTAAGAGTAATTTGTACATTTTGGAAGAGAGCCCATTACCACATGATTTTTTGCAAACAGTTTCTTTGAGACTATGGCTTTTCATTCTCTTCACAGTGTCTTTTGCAAAGCAAATATATAATTTATATATATTAATTATATATATATTATTTATATATGACAGTGGAATGCATTACAATTCTTATTACACATATAGAGCACAATTTTTCATATCTCTGGTTGTATGCAAAGTATATTCACACCAATTTGTATCTTCATACCTGTACTTTGGATAATAATGATCATCACATTTCACTATCATTTAAAATAACCCCATGCCCACTCCCTTCCCCTCCAACCCCTCTGCCCTATCTAGAGTTCATCTAATCCTCTCATGCTCCTTCTCCCTATCCTACTATGAATCAGCCTGCTTATATCAGAGAAAATATTTGGCATTTGTTGTTTTGGGGATTGGTTAACTTGACTTAGCATTATCTTCTCCAATGCCATCCATTTACCTGCAAATGCCATAATTATATTATCTTTTATTGCTGACTAATATTTCATTGTGTATATATGCCACATTTTTAAATCCATTCATCTATTGAAGGACATCTAGCTTGGTTCTACAGTTTAGCTATTGTGAATTGTGCTGCTACAAACATTGATGTGGCTATGTCCCTGTAGTATGCTGTTTTTAAGTCCTTTGGATATAGACTGAGGAGAATGATGGCTGAGTCAAATGGTGGTTCCATTCCCAATTTTCCAAGAAATCCCCATAGTGCTTTCCATATTGGCTGCACCAATTTTCAGCCAATTCAGTAGTAGTAGTAGTACTGAGGATTGAACAAAGGAGTGCTTAACAACTGAGCAATATCACCAGACCTTTTTCTTTTCTGAGACAAAGTCTCTGTAAAGTTGCTTAGGATCTTGATAAGTTGCTAAGCCTGATCCTCCTGCCTCAGCCTCCCAAATCTCAGAATCATAGGAATGCAACACTACACCTGGCAGAAATTTTTATTTTTTTAGGTTTTAATAATTTCTATCATTAATTATGCCTTTGGTATTGCATTTTAAAAGTCATTTCACACCTAAGGACATCTAGATTTTCTTTTATTTTACCTTCTGAAAGTTTAATTTGTAGTTTCATGTTTAGAACTTAGGTCTGTGATCCATTTTGAATTATCTTTTGTGAATGTAAGGTCTGTGTCTAGATTTATTTTTTGCATGTGTATGTTGAATTGTTCTAATACCACTTACTGAAAAGATTATCTCCTTGTATTGTCTTTGTTCTTCTTTAGAATATCAGTTGATTATATTTACATGGATCTATTTTTGGGGAAATAGGCATATTGTGTTCCTTTGGTCTATTTTTGTATTCTTTTGCAAACACCACATTGTCTTGATTACTGTGGCTTTATAGTAAATTCTGAAGTCAAGTAATGTCAGTCTTTCAACTTTGTTTCTTCTGATATTGTAAACCATATTCATTGGTTGTTGGCTACTCTGGGTCACTCTCCATGTATTCTTTAGAGTCAATTTACTGATATCCACAAAATAACTGACTTGGATTTTGAGTCAGTTTACCTTGAATCTATAGATGAAGTTGGGAAGAACTGACATCTTGACAATATGAAATTTTCTTATCCATGACTACGGAATATCTCTCCATTTATTTAGCTATTCTTTGATTTCTTTCATCAGAGTTTTGTCTTATCCTTATACAGATCTTGCATATATTTTTATTATATCTATAACTAAGTAGTTTGGTTTGTGTTTTGTTTTGTTTTGTTGTTTTTGGGGGGTTTTTTTAGGTGTAATGCTAAAGATCAAACCCATGACCTTTCACATGCCCTGCAAGTGCTTGGTCACTGAGCTACATCACCAACCCAGTAGTCCAATTTTTGGAATGAAAATGGTATTGTGTTTTTAATTCCAAATTCTACTTGTTCATTACTTGTGTATAGAAAAGTAATTGATTGACTTTCTAATATTAGCTTTTTGTAACCACTTATTAATTCCAGGGGTTTTTGTTTATAGATTTTTTAAACTAAGAGTTTCTCTCTTATCATAAATTTTCAGATGTTCTGCAGAGAGGATCATGTTTTTCTTTCATTTCTATGAACAGAGACTCAATTTCTATATGTTTTATTTCCTTATCTAATTGTATTCACCAGGACTTTGAGGACACAGTAGAAAAAGAAATAATAAGGCGAGAAATTCTTGCCTCATTTCTGAGCTTCAAGTTTCCAGGGACATTTAACCACTAAGCCACATCTCTCCTTTTTTTTTATTTTGAGATAGGGTCTCACTAAATTGCTGAGGCTGACTTTGAACTTGGCATCCTCTTCCCTCAGCTTCCCAAGTTCCTGGGATTACAGGTGTGCACCATCCATGCCCAGATAGAAGACTATGTTAAAGAGCAATTTTAGATTTACAAACAATGGAACAGAAGGCAGAGATTTCCCACATACTCAGGCCTGTATTTATGACCTCCCCCATTACCAATATTCCCCACCGGATCGGATCTATATTGACACTCCATTATCTCCCAAAGTCCCTATTTTATGCTAGGGTCATTCTGGGGCATTTCATGTACATGCAAATAGAGCTTCCTAATCTTTTCTTTGGGCTTCAAACTATTTTGTTATGTCATGTAATTACTTGGCTACTAATTTATTGTGAACATTTCCTTCAATACTGATGGAATTACAAATACTTTTTTCTCTCAGTCTTTTTATCATTTTTATTAATTCTTTTTAGTTACACAGAACATTCGGATTCATTTTGACATCATTAAAAATACATTCAATATAATTTGCTCAAATTTTGTCCGCAATATTTCTCCTTTGCCTCCCCTCTTCCTTCTCCTTGTTCCCTTCCCTCTACTCTACAGATTTTTCTGCTATTTACTTTTTTTTCTTTTTTGGTTAGTGTCTTGTGTATATACACGATGGTGAGATTCACTGTGGAATATGTGCGTAGGAAAGTTAGGTCAGATTAAGTCCACGGTTCTTTTGTATCCTGTCCTTTCTCCTTTCCTTCCTCCTTCCCTTTCCTCCCTTCCCTTCAGTCTCCTTCATCTAGTCCACTCTTATGTCTTCTATTTTGATGGAATCCCTTCCCACCTTTTCCCTTTCTCTCTTTTCTTTTTCATCCTTATTTTGGACTAGCTTCCACAAGTCAGAAAAAATATTACACCTTTGACTTTCTGTGTCTACTTTATTTCACTTAGCATGATAGTTTCCCATTCCATCAATTCACCAGCAAACACCAAACTTTCCATTCTTTTTTTCTAGCACACATACACATACATACACACACACCACATTTTATGTACCTTCCATTCATCTGTTGAAGGGCACCTTGGTTGGTTCCATAGCTTGGTTATTGTGAATTGTGCTGTTACAAACATTGACATGACTGTGTCACCATAGTATGCTGATTTTGGATCTTGTGTATATATTTTTGAGTAGTGGGTTAGCTGGGTCATATGGTGGCTCTATTCCTAGATTTTGAGAAAATTTCCTACTGCTTTCCAGAGTGGTTACACTCATCTATGGTTCCACCAACAATGTATAGATGTACATTTTCCCTCACATCCTCACCAACGCTTACTATTATTTGTATTCTTGACAATTGCTATTCTGATTGGAGTGAGATGAAATCAGTGTAGTTTTGGTTTGAATTTCCCTGATTGCTAGAGATGTACGTTTTTCACATATTTGTTGGTCAATTGTATTTTTTCTTTTGAGGGGTGTCTGTTTAGTTCTTTTGCTCTTTTATTAATTGGATTATTTGGTTTTTGGTGTCAAGTTTCTGAGTTCTTTGTATATTTCAGATACTAATGCCCTGAAAATCAAGTGGTAAATATTTTTGAATCATAACTCTTTTGTCTAACAAAACACATATCAAATAACTAATGTCATCTCACATATAATCCATATTCAAGTTTTCTCAATTTTCACAAGAATAGCTTTGTAGTTTTTTCCCCTACTTGTTTGTTATTATTAGGAGGAATTTAAATTTTTAAAATTTAAACTTATTTTTACATTATTATCAATTCAATTTTCTTAGATTGTGATTGGAACATGTTAAAGAATGTACCATTTCTATTTTTGAAAATTTACTGTGACTTAAGATATGTTCCTTTGAGTATTCTTTATGAGAACTTGAAAACAAGTTCCCCTAGAGATGCAAACATAAACCTCTCCTTTAGGTTTCAGAGTATGGTGCCACTTAGGTTCACCTTATCATTTATACAGTTTTTGTCTTTTATATCCTAATATCTTCATCTCTGACTCCACTCCCTCTTTTGTGACTCACTTATAGCTTCTCCATTGGCTTTTCAGGTTCTGGTTAACAATTCCCTTAGATAGACATTGGTGATCCCAAGTCTCATGTTGGTGATCCCGTCTCTGCTAAATCATTTGGTCAGTATTCCCCTGTGTTCCAATTAGTTCTATCTCCCACAATAATAGCATTTTTAAAGATGTTTGTGCATAAAGTAATGCTAGATCTGACCAGGGGAATGTGTGGTTATGTTTTGGAAAGAGTTACACCATTGGTCTTTAAATAAGTAGATTGGTTGCAAATACAGAAATAGGAATATTGGAGTACAGTGCTGAAGCCCCCAAGGACAAGTATTATTAAATATATGTTTCTAGTGACAGTATTATTTTGTAAAGAAATGAATTAAATATTAACTGCACAAGGGAAGCAGCTTTAGCAGAGCTTAATGAGCAAGCATCAATAAAATGAGATTGAAAAGGACACAGAAAGTGAAATTTCTTTCTTGACTTAAAAATCCACATCAATTAAAGGTTGAAGTCAGAGAAAGGAAACAAGAACATTAAGGAGAAAGTCTTGGAAGTTTGAACAGAATCTACTTGTATTAGTTCTGGAGTTCATTTTTGACACAGAGACATGTTGTGGATGTGCTAAAAATGTGAAAGCATTAAGGGAAGTGAATATTTTAATACTTCAATAAGTTCAATGTGTCCATTGGGCATGATGAGCATCTAGTAAATGTTTGTTGGTTGAGTACAAATTATTATGATAAATACAAAATACATGATCCAGCAAATTTGCAATGATATGTTAATCGAGTCAGAAAATGAATTACAGAAGAGGGAGAATGTGTGATCAATGCGAGGAGAGGGCATTCTCTGGGATATGGAGACAGAGTGCCTTTGCTTCTTTGTCCATTCACTAGAGAAGGTAAGAACTAAGTATCTTTTGCAAAAAGCTAAGGGATTCTGTGGGGACCAAGACATTGGGGGTCTGAAAGCACAGCAGGTTTTATATGGCTTTGCATTCTCCTACCTTGTTTATTTAAAAAGACAGAATATATTATGGATGCATTTGAAGTGCCTTAAGAAATCCACATGCTGTGAACACTTGAGGACAAATCTGTCTTTTTTGCACTTAGATTTGCACAGTGTGCTGAGAGTAGAACACGGGGCACCCAGAAAGGGTCTAGGTATGTGGTACAACTGTGAAGTCATGAGAAAAAGCTGTCTGCTCTACATGTAGGATGACAGAAGAGAGAGCATTAGTATCAGTTCTACCACTCCTGGCCTGGCACCTTACTTCTCCTCCTTGGTCTTCATTTCTCTACCTGTAAAAAGGAGCCAATAATACCAATTTTCATGGTTTTCATAGATATCAAACAGGATCATGTCTGTAAAGGAGTAATTATGGTGTTTTGCACATGGTGGTCACTGGTTTTGTTTTTGTTAGTTATCATTATTTCCACAGAGAGCTCACCAACCACTGCTGCAGACTGGGGGATGATTAAGCAACTCTTTAAGTACTCATCCCTCTCCAGACTGGGGAAATCATTCCGTAATTCTTTTAGCTTTGTTATGATGCTGTATATTGAACTAGATTAGATCCCTCACTTAATCTGCAGCACAGACAATGATTTTGTTCTGAAGACAGCCCTAATCACCCTGATTCATGGATGTCTTTTCTGTTTCAAAAATCATATGATCATATTATATATTCGACATTTTCTTTGTACTGAGGATTTAACCCAGCAGTGCTAAACCACTGAGCTACACCCCCACACATTTTTATTTTTTATTTTGACACAGGGTCTCTATAGTTGCTCAGGATCTTGCTAAATTGCTGAACTCTGAACTTGTGATCCTCCTGCTTCAACCTCCCAAATTGCTGGGACTATAGGTGTGCACCACCAAGCCTGGCCTTATTTGACATTTTAAAATAGTTTACTTTTTACTGATTTTTATATTTCGTATGGGTGGGCTAAAGTGCAAAAGCCTTAAATATACTTCAGGAAGTTCAGAGTGTCCACTGGGGATGATGGGCATCTAATAGATGTTTGTTGATTATTTGTTGATGATTGTGATAAGTAACAAAATAAATGATACAGCAGATTTGCAATACTGTTAATCAAATCACAGAATGAATTAGAAAACAGGGAGATTAGTTTGAAGAGAGGGCTTTCTATGGAATATGAGATACACCTGACTGCAAAGAAAGAAAAAGATACAAATATACTAGCAATTCAATGAAGAGAATATCAACATTGTGGTGAGCTTCATTACAATGAAGACCAGCACTGAATGATAAAATAATAGAAACATTACACTTGAAAGATTCCTTAATGTCACCTGCCTCAACCCCTTTATTTTACAGATGATGAAACTGGGTTCAGGAAGTAAGTTGAGTTTGGAGGGATGGGAGAAAGGACTGAGTACTCAAGTTGCCTCAGAGCAGGGATAAGACTTGTTCACATCCTTCTGATTTGAAGCATGATGTTCTTTCTATTCCAGGAAGCAGGGAAAGTTAATATGGCATGGATGGTGATCTGAAAGTATCATTCTTGTGTAATTTTTGTTTATTACCCTGTTTTTACACCATCCATCTTTAGATTCTGCATCATGAATCTCTTTTCTGTCCTTGTAGTTTACCAAAATGCTGTCACAGCCCAAGCTTTGTAATCCCTCTGCACCCAGGAATGAGCTATCAAATTGGGAATTTTAGGGTTTCAACATTATCTCCTCTCTTCATGAGGAAAAAGTGAATATGATGTGATAAAACAGGAATAGCATGAAGCTAAACATGAGGGAGTATTAATGAGAATGATAGTATTGCATTCAGGAGTAAAGACATAAGGAAAACAAAGGTCATGAGAAATTGCTTGAAGTTTGGGGAATTTCATGAGCAGGAGTAATAAACTGTGAGGGAGAAATCAGAGTTCATTTCCATGCCCTTTTCCCACTCATCATATTATTCCAGAGAATTCCTAGTTCTCCAGTGATCTTCTGATTCCTAAATTTTTTTTTGCCTAATCTCTTTTTTAAATATGGAAAATTTTAGGTTGTCTGGGAGTTCGAAGCAGTGGCTTGTTTTTGCAGCTATAGTTGAATGGCAGAAGGGTTTTGGCATTACTCAGGCAGTGTTTTTTCCTTACAAATTGAATCTCATGTAGTCGGTGAGTCCCTAAAAAGCTTGACTTTTTTGTTGTTGTTGTGTTACTTTCCTTTATCAGGTAATGCTTGAGACAGGTCTGCTTTTTGAGACAATGGATGGAGCCAACCACTCTGTAGTGTCTGAGTTTGTGTTCCTGGGACTTTCCAACTCGTGGGAGATCCAGCTTCTACTTTTCCTCTTTTCTTCTGCATTCTACTTGGCAAGTCTTACAGGAAACCTCCTCATTTTGTTCTCTGTGACTTCTGACCCTAACCTACACTCCCCCATGTACTTTCTGCTGGCTAATCTCTCATTTCTTGACCTGGGAGTTTGTTCCATTACAGCCCCCAAAATGATTTATGACCTTTTTAGAAAACACAAAGCAATCTCTTTTGGGGGATGCATAGCTCAGATCTTCTTTATTCATACTATTGGAGGGACAGAAATGGTGCTGCTCATAGCCATGGCCTTTGACAGATATGTGGCCATATGTAAGCCTCTGCACTACCTGACCATCATGAGCCCACGGATGTGCATTTTCATTTTGGTTGTTGCCTGGATCCTTGGCCTCATCCACTCAGTGGCCCAGTTGGCTTTTGTTGTAGACCTGCCCTTCTGTGGCCCGAATGTACTGGACAGCTTCTACTGTGATCTCCCTCAGCTCATTAAACTTGCTTGCACAAAAACTGATAGACTGGAGTTCATGGTCACGGCCAACAGTGGACTCATCTCTGTGGGTTCCTTCTTCATACTGATCATTTCTTACATCTTCATTCTGGTTACTGTTCGAAAACACTCCTCAGGTGGTTTATCCAAGGCCCTGTCCACTTTATCAGTTCATGTCACTGTGGTAGTTTTATTCTTTGGGCCATTGATCTTCTTCTACACCTGGCCTTTCCCATCATCACATGTGGACAAATTTCTTGCTATCCTAGATGCAGTTCTCACTCCTTTTCTGAATCCAGTGATCTATACATTTAGGAACAAGGAGATGAAGGCAGCAATGAGGAAACTTTTCTATCAGCTTGTGGGTTACAAGAAGATGTCCTAAACACTATAAACCAAAATGCAACTCTACACTCAACGAAGATGGGAAAAATGAAGTCATTGAAATTTTTGATCTAGTGCACTAGCTTACATTTAGGAATGTTACCATGCTCTTGTATATCTCCAGTACCCTCACCAAGTAAGGAGACAGGGATCTAGTAGTGGAGCTTCCTATGCTTCAGACCCTGCATTGGATAATTAATATAAATCATTTAATATTCATGATAACTACACAGTGAGTATTTTTACTTTGATAATTTTTAAACACAACTAAGAGATGCTTTCGGCTTCATTCTCTTTGTAACTACAATGTAAAATGTTTCAAACGAAAGCCAATTTTCACCTTTAATCCACTGCTTCCAATATTCTTAAACCTCAAAAGATGCCAAGCAGCGCATTTAATTATTTAGAGCTGGAAATTAGTCTATTACTCCTTTTCCCATTTTGAATTTGTTTATGTTCTTTATTCAAACTACTAGCAAATTGCCATAATAACTAAGTATTTGGTTTTCCTTTTTTTCTTCCCTCCCTTCTTTAGTATCTGCCTTCCTACCTCATCCTTTGGACACTTAGAAGAAAACTCTTTGTTATAAAATAGAGTTGTGGAATTTTAGAACTATAATTTGAGAGATCATTTTTTTCAACCTATTCACATTTTATAGATGATCATAGTCAGGAATAGAGGTGTTACATAATAAATTTAAGATGAAAATCAGGTTTCCTTACAGTTAGATTTAAAAAATTAAAAATATATCTAAGCCCACTTTTTGATTTGAATTCCTGAGCTTTCTGCTAACAGACTGCTCCTCTGGCTTCCATTGACTTTCTGTTTCTCACCCCAATGAGAAGTTACACAAATGAGGCCATTGTTCTTTTCATTGTCATTGGTTTCATGTGATCATATGTCATTTCCAGTTTCTTCTTTATTTGCAGTTCAACAATAAATATCTGAGACTAAGTTCTGGTTATTTCATAACCACATGATTATACTTTATCAATGGCTTTTTAATGTCACTTACAAAAAAACTCTACAATTAAACAGTATTCCTCTGTCCATATGCTTTTCTACTGAGTGAATCCTCTAAAGGGCATTCACCATCACTTTTCTCATTGCTATGAAGATCTGTCTGTTTTCTGATATGAGGTTCAAGAATTTGGGGTATGTATGTTACTGCATGCCTTCGTGTACTTCTGTTAGTGGATCATGGTTTCCATGATTGACTGAACAGCCAGGGCACTTTAGAAATTTGGGGACCTAAAGATAATATAAGGACAAAATCTTTTTGATTTGTTAACAAACTAATTTATTGTTTTATAAACTAATATCTATGATATTATACTAATATACTATACTATTACACTATTTTAAGGAATCTATAAAAATGTTACATTTGCGTCGTTTCTCTAAAGGCGTGTGATTTTTTTTTCTTTTCTTTCTTTTTTGGTGCTGGGGATTGAACCCAGCAGTGCTTTACCACGGAGCTATATCCCCAACCCTTTTTATTTTTTATTTTGAGACAGGGTCTCCCTAAGTTGCTTAGTGAGAACCTTGAACTTATAATCCTCCTGCCTCAGCCTCCCAGGCCCTTGAAATTACAGGTATATCTCACCACCACCAGCAAGGTTTGTGATTTTTCATAGGTTCTTGTAATTAATCCATCTGTTAAAGTATTGGCCAGTCTAAGACTTCTTTTGGGATTTTAAATTATTCTTCTATATGTACTTTTTTATTATCTTATTTTTGACTTTTAAAAATTATTGATTCACTTGTAAATTATATTTGTATTAGGAAAAATACAGGCTTAGATTTTAACTTAACCAGGTGAGAAATATTTCTTTTTGGTAAAATAGCTGCTCGGTGATGGTTGTCTATATATGAAATTGTTTTTCTTCCCTTTTGGTAAACTTTTTATACTTCTGTTTCTCTTGATGATCTCCTGATAGACTTCTTTGGATATTATTCTAATAAAAGTTATGTGATTCTCTGATTTTTTAATTTGGAAAATGGGAACTTAGATGTGGAATCATTGGAAATAAAATTCAGATCAGTTTTATCATCATTATGCTTGCCTTGAGCTGTTTCCTTTACAAACCTAATTGAAACAGTAATAACTTTTTCGCATCTATTGATATTCTCACAAGATATTTAAAGTGCATTCATTGTTCTCATAAATACCATCACCACCACCACTGCCAATGTTCGCACCACCACCGCCACCACCATCAACACAACCACCACCAACATTTATTGAACACTTATAATGTGGTGGGAAATATCCTAGGTTGCTTACACACATTAACTAATTTAACTCCAACAGCAGTCAGCTAGATAATATTTTCATTATTATTCCACAGATTAGGTAACTAGTAGATAAAGAAATATTTAGAGAGTAGTTTAGGGACATGCAGCTGCTAAACAATAGAGCAAAGATAGAAATCTAGGTGGCTTCTGCTTTAGCATCCTGCTTCCAAATCACTCGCAGGATGGTGGATCCCTTCACCTGAAGTTTTAAAATCTAAATATTTTTCCCTTTACTTAACAGCCTATAATGGTAAAGATAAAATATACATCAACTCAATACAATATGCTATTTGATTTGGGGGTTGAGAAGGTACCAAAGATTGAACCCAGGGGCACTTAATCACTGAGCCACATTCCCAAACCTTTTTATTTCATTTTATTTATTTTGAGACAGGGTCTCACTAAGTTGCTTAGGGCCCCACCAAATCGCTAAAGCAGGCTTTAAACTTGTGATCCCCTTACCTCAGCCTCTCAAGTTGCTGGGATTACAGGCATGTGTCACTGTTCTGGGCTCCAAAATATGCTATTTGAAATTTAGGTTCTGTCATTTTAATATATCATTAAAATACCCATGTATTTATTTTTCAAAAGGGGTGAAGTTTAGAAGTAATTTATATAATAAAATAATTTTATAGGTTTCTCTTATCCAAACGTCATTTTGCATCATTATGGAGTTAGTGCATTGTCTACTCCTTGGAGACACTTAGTCCATGATAGAGTCATACCATTTGAAAAAAAGGTTGAAGCCTAAGTGAACACTTCAAGGGATTCCTTCATTCTCATAGAATCATAATTTATATTAGTCCATTCATCAGTGGCAGAAAATGAACCAATTTTCATGAGTGTTTGGTTTATAGCTGGAATTGACTGCCAGAGGGTAGCCTAGATGGAGCCTCTGGTTAGCCCATTCTCTCTCTCAAGGGATAGTGGATGCAGAAGGTTGGATTGTAATCAAAACATGAGGATTAGTCCAATAATCAATGTCTACAGGAATTAAGTAGGCTTCAGAATAACTTGTGTGCCAGTTGGGGATCGAAATAAGAAGATGAAAAATACACAATTACACATTCCAGGGATATCACTGCCTAGTGAAGGAGAAGGGTAGGAAACAAATTGCTACAATACAACATATAAGTGCCATATGCAATGCATATTCCTGTATCTCTGTATCTATCTATGCATCCATAAATGTGTAAATCTTTAATGAGGTGTAGGCATAAAGGAGCAGATGAACAATTCTGCTTAGAAGTCTCAGAGGAGAAAGCTGAGCTTGGTATTGAAAATTGAGGAAGAAGACGAATATGTCCTGGCTCCCAAACTCTCAGAATGGTGACTATGGTTAATAGTGATGTACTGTATCCTTGAAAAATTTTTAAGTGGGTAGATCTCATTTATTCCAACCAACAATAAAGGTAACTATGTGAGGTGATGGATATGGTAACTAGCTTGACTATGGTAATAATCTCATTATGTAAATACTTTTATCAAAAAATCCCATTGTACACCTTAAATACATACAATATTTCTTTCTTCATTATACTTTGGTAAAGCTGGTGAAAGTAGGAAATTTGCATAGGAGGTTGCCATCTAAATGTGAGAAGGCATTTCATGCCATGTGAACACAATTTAAGGTGTGAAATACTGTACAAGGGCAGGCCTAATCAATGAGCTCTGAAGGTGTTCTTTTGATGCATCACAGCAATAGATATAGGGTTGAATGGGTATGAAGAGGCATAATTGATATATTTGGTACCTAGGACTAAGAGTAGTAATAGGTAATAAGAGATATATGAACATGAGGGTAACATGAAAAGATTTTTTTCTAACATCACTTTTGTAACAGTGTAGGGGGTGAATTTGAGGGGTCCAAAGGTAGAATGACTTCTGAAGCACAGGTTAAACTACCTGTAGTAGTGGCAAGTTTAAAGTGAGGATGAATTGAAGATAATTTTTTGACTCATTGATTATTTCCATCAATAGTAAAGGAGTGTTGATGAAGGTAAGTTCAAGATCGTTGAGTTGTATAACTTAAGCTTATATTAGATAAATCATCAAACTGAATTTCTGTCCACCTGTTAATTGATTTAAAATTAGATATATATTAACATTCTCTTATAAATTATGGCAACTCTGGCAACTTGTGTTTTGCAATTCATAGTTTCAGAGACTTTATTTTGGCCAGAAAGCTTTGAATTTATTCTAAAACCATTTGGAGATATTTTGGAATGACCAGGATAATTAAAAATATCTCTTAGAACTCCCCAATAAAATCAACATGTCACATTGTCAGAGTTATTTTGATGAGAATTCTTAGGAATGAAGGCTGAGTGATTTATGGAATGCTCCCTCTCATCTTCATTACCATTGGTGGTACACTTAACGAATATTTTCTATATACAACCTTATTTATTCCTTATAACAATTCTATGGATCAAGCATTATCATTTTCTTTCTTTTTTGAGGAGGTGTGGAGGGGCTCTGGGGGGTCGGGGGGTAGGGTATAGGGGTGAGGGGATGGGGAGTGGGGGGGGGTTACTAAGAATTGAACCCTAGGGGTGCATAACCACCAAGCCACATACCCAGCCTCCTTTTTTATTTGAAACAGGTCTTGCTAAATTGTTTAGGGCCTCACTAAGTTGCTCAGATGGGAATTTGCAATTCTCCTGCCTCAGCCTCCCCAGTTACTGGGATTACAGGTATGAACCACCATGCCCAGCTTAGTTTATTTCATTTTTGAGACAGGGTCTTGCTATGTTGCCCAGGCTGGGCTTATACTTGATACCCCCAGCCTCAGCCTCCCATGTAGCTGGGATTACTAGCATATGTCATCACATCCACATTAGAAGTAAAAAATACATAAATAATTAAAATTTTAAAAAGGGAAAACTTGGAGAGGAAAATGACTTTATCATTTTAACAGCTTCCTGGTTATAGGAATTGCATCCTTTTAGATGCTGTGAAGAGCAAGATATGAGTCACAGCCATCCTTGTGCTCAGCCAGCCTGTGCATCCTGATAGAGCATGGAAGCTCACCCAGAAAGTAGTAACCCATGGATCTGAGATGATGTCACCTGCCTGGGATCAAAGACTGTTTGTTTTGTTTTTTTAAAATATTTGGACATTGTATAACTGATACATAAAAGCATGATAATGAGATATCATGCAGTGTTTTGATGCAAATACATCATTTAATGTTTAAATTAGTTTTAATATATCTATCTCTTCACTTATCATTTTTATGGTTAAAAATGTTCAAAATTCTTTCTTCTAGCTTTTTGAAATATATGATACATAACTGTGATCTACAGCCCACTACTGTACAACAGCACACCAGAACTTCACAAGGCGAAGCTGTCTACTCACGAGCTTTGTGTGCAAGTCATTAATGTTTTGCCTCTGGATGGGAAGCTTTTTGCTCTTAGCTGTGAACTTCTTTTTAAAAAATTTTTTGACTCTTTTTTATTTGCTCTTTTTAGTTATACATGACATTGTATAACTAAATGGTGATATAATTATACAAGTTTAGGTATATCTTATTCTAGTTAGAGTTCCATTCTTATGCATATAAGAATGGAACTCTTATAGGATCCACTGTGTTTTATACACACACACACACACACACACACCAGGAAAATTATGTCAGATTCATTCCACTGTCTTTTCTTTGCTTATCACCTTATCCTTTCCTTCCACATCCCATTGTCTAATCTACTGCACTTCTATTCTTTGCCTTCCCTGCCACATACAAACCTTATGGTGGTAGCTTCCACCTATCAGAGAAAATATTTGACAATTGGTGTTTTGGACTGACTGACTTTACTTAGCAAGATAATCTCCAAATCCATCCATTTGCTGGCAAATGTTATAAATCCATTTTTCTTTATGGCTAATATTCCATTGTGAATATATACCACGTTTTCTGTATCCATTCATCTATTTAAGGGCACCTAGGTTGGTTCCATAGCTTGGTTATTGTGAGTTGTGCTGTTATAAATTTTGATGTGGATTTATCCCTATAGTATTCAAATTCAAATAATCAAACTAAACTCCTGGGAAAGAGAGTGGTTTCATAATAATTTTCATATAGTCTTCTTCTTGGTATTATTGGAGTGGAGTTTAAAGAAAGTTGTTAAAATTATAAAAATTGTACAGTTATTTTTTTCAGTCAATTGGAACTAAAATTCTGACAGTTTTATAGTGTATTTGCTGAAACATAATTTTTAAGATCCTTAGTTGTCTTAAGATTTTGTTTTGTGTTATATTCAGCACTCAGAGAACATTCCTTGAGTAACTTATAAATTAGGTTGCATAGAGAATATTAAAAGGATGGGTAAGTCACACTGTGTGTGTGTGTGTGTGTGTGTGAGAGAGAGAGAGAGAGAGAGAGAGAGAGAGAGAGAGAGAGAGAGAGAGATCCATCACTTTCATTACTTATATGGAGTCTCTATGTCTTCAGATTCTGTTCATAAAACTTACTCACTTTTCTACTTTACAAATATCATTTCTTCCCTTAATATGTGGATAGGACAATTGAGGCAGTAAGGGATTATATTTTGAGTGGTCAGGAGCTTCACTGGACTACTACTATAATCGTATATGGCTGATAATTCTCAATTTTCCAACCTCTAGGGAACAAAGACTCTCCTTGACGAAAATTCAGTCAGTCTAGTCCCTCTTAGCACTCTTCTTGACTAGGACTTCACTTTGGTCCCCTTCCCTATTAGGTGTGCATAGCCCAGTTTTAGCAAGGATACTGCTAAGTTAGAGAATCCCCAAAACTTGATATCTAATTATAATGATTTTTCGGCCCACTGACACCACAACCTTCTCCTTAGCCATACAAATCCCCACTTGTTTTTATGATTTTGGGAATTTCTCCCAATGCTGTGCTGAACTCTCTTTTCTCCAGTTACAACAGTTCCTGTGTTCACTCTATGAAATAAGAGCTAGTTATTACTTTAGTGAAATTTTGTAATTAAAAGCCTACAAAATGGAAGAAGAACTTTGCCAACAGCTCCTCACATAAGGGATTAATCTCCAGAATATATAAAGAACTCAAAAAAACTTAACACCAAAAAGAAAATAATAACCCAATAAATAAATGAGAAAAACAAACACATCTCAAAAGAAATACAAATAGCTAACAACCATATTGAAAACTGTTGAACATCTCTAGCAATCCAGAAAATGCAAATCAAACAACATTGAAAAAAAACTGCATTGATTTTTCATCTCACTCCAATCAGAATGGCAGTTTTTAAGAATAAAAATAATTATAAATGCTGGCAAAGACAGAGGAAAGTACACTCATACATTGTTGGTGTGACTGCAAATTAGTATAACCACTCTGCAAAGCAGTATGGAGTTTCCTCAAAAAAATGGGAATGGAACCACCATATGACCCAGATATCCCTCTCCTTCATATTTATCCAAAAGAACAAAAATCAGCACACTACAATAATATAGCCATATCAATGTTTGTAGCAGCACAATTCACAATAGCCACACTATGGAATCAGCCCAGATGCCTGGCGATACATGAATGGATTTTTTTAAATGTGGTATCTATACACAATGGAGTTTTACTCAAAGTAGAATGAAATCATAACCTTTGATGGTAAATAGATGGAACTGGGGAACATCATACTAAATGAAATATGTCAAACTCAGAAAGCCAAGGGCCAAATGTTTTCTTTCATATGAAACAACTAGACCAAAATAAGAAGATGGGTAGAGTGGGGGTGAGGAATGCCTTGAAAATAATAGAGAGATCATGGGATGGAGGGGAAGGAAAAGGGCAGGAAAAAAGAATGGTGAAATGAAATTGACCAAACTTTCCTACATACGTATATAAATATAGCACAGTGAATTTCACTTTTGTGTTTATCTATACAGCACTAATTTTAAAAAATATAAATAAATAGAAAGAAGACCAGCAAGTAGGGGAAAGAAAAGAAGGGAGGGAGGAGGAAGGGAAAGTGGACATACTGGTGAATTAATTGGAGTAAATTATATTTCTATAATGTATGATTATTTCATATTAAACCCCAATATCATGTATAATAACTATAATGGACTAATAAAACAAAAGAAAAGTTGTGATTAAAATGGATGACTGAAGTGGTGTGAAACCAAGAAAGCAGGCAGCTTCTCTGTAGGGTGAGTGAACAAAAAAAAATGGGCGGGGGGGGGGGGGGGGAATTTACTGGAATTTAAAACTGGACATTCAAAGTAGATGGGGACTCAGGAGGTTGGATATAATAAGAAAGAAATCCCCAGCAGTACAGCCATTGCCACAGCCTAGCTGGAAGCACCAGCCAGAGTGGTCCCTCTGTGAGCAAAGTGGAGAGTTAAGGGAATTAAAGGAACCCACATTTTTAAGAGGCCTGAGGTATCTAGGTATGCAGCACTTAGAGATCAAGGACATTGCCCAACAAACCTGAAAGGTGCACTGCGCAATATCTGTGTTCAGGGAAAGAAGCCGCCATCTCTCTAGGCAGCATGCAGAAGATAAAGGAAGGAATCATTTTGTAGTTGTGTGGGGGCTGGCAACTGAGGAAGCTGATTCCTGGCAAACCCAAGTTTGGCCGGAAATACAGGCCCCATAAGCATACACTACATGACATAGAGTGTGCTTAAGTGACCAGAAGAAAATCAAACACTGAGAGAGGTTTACATAAGGGACAACTAGTCTCAGAAACCCACCCAGCTCTACCCCTCCCCCTCCAATCCCACTGTTTGCAGGACCAGCTGGGAGAGATGCATCCAGATAGAAATTCAGAAGGGCAGGGGCAGGATAAATTGTTTGGAGACTGAACCCAAGACCAGGAAACAGGGGTCTGCAGGTGATGTAGGGGACTAAGAATTGGCTCCCTACCCCACAAGTGGAATCCAGGGAAGCCTCCAGCATGGACCAGCAAGTACTACTGGGCTCTGGAGGTGCACTGATTTAAAATCTCCAGATCAATTGGCACTAAGCAAAGAGCCTGGAGCCCACCTAAATCAAAACCCTGCCTCCAGGAACTCCTCTATGGGATTACCTCTCTCACTCTACCAATCCAGAGGGTGGAGTATTACATTCCAGAAGACCCCACCTAAAACTGCTGATAATATTTTGAACTCCAACAGAAAAAAATCTTTAATTTTTTATCAAGATTTTTTAAAATTCTTTTTTCACTGTTTAATTGTGACCTTAATAGAACATGGACATTTACATGGACATTTATAGTTTCCTGCTTTTTTCTTCTCATTCCTAGCTTTTTTTTTTATAGTACCAGCTTCAAATTGAGCTCAGGGATTGAACTCACTCAACCACTGAGCCACATCCCCAGCCCTATTTTGTATTTTATTTAGAGACAGGGTCTCACTGAGTTGCTTAGTGCCTTGCTGTTGCTAAGACTGGCTTTGAACTCAAGATCCTCCTTTCTAGTCTCTCTAGCCACTGGGATTACAGGTGTGCACCACCACACCTGGCATCATTGCTAGCATTTTTGCAGCCAGTTATTTTACATGGATTACTTTTTTGTAAACCAGGATGTTTGATTAATAAACTTTATGTTTGTTTTGTATTCTTTTTTTATTTTTTAGTTATAGATGAACACAATACCTTTATCTATTTTATGTGGTGCTGTGGATCAAACCGAGTACCTCACATGTGCTAGGCAGGTGCTCTACCACTAAGTCACAACCCTAGCCCCATATTCTTTTATTTTCATTTTTAATTAAAATTTTTTCTTTATGTATATTTTTTTTCTTCTACCTAAGTTTTCCCCTGGATTCTCTCTTTTCTTCAGCTAACAGCCAAACTCTACTATTCTCTCTTTCACTCTTCCTTTGATCTTTTACTTCTGTCTTCTCTCCTTCTCCCTCATAATCATCACATCCTATATCACTTCTGTTCTCTCCCTGTCCACCATTTGAAATTGTAAACCCTTTTGCAAACTTGTTGTTTTTATTATAGGCATAATTGATTATATTGTTTCTATGTATTGTGATAATTAACATTGTAGACATCATAGTAGGAACATAGTTGGTTTAATGCTATACATTGTGTGCATTGTTTGTTATTATTTGTCTCCCCCTAAACAGTGAGGTACTGGAAACCTTCAGGGACACTATAAATCCATAGGATAGAAACTCTACTGCCTCAGATACATACTGTTACATAGGTAGACAGACAAACAAATAGCCAAAAGCAAACCAAGATACTTCAATAATAGTATAATAATAATAATACTCCATCAATACCTCAGTGGGAAAAAATGTCAGAAAAGGAGTTTAGAATGTACATAGTTAAACTGATCTGCAAAGTAAAGGATGATTTAAGAGAACAAAGACAGGCAGCAAAAGATCACTTCAATAAACAGATAGCGATTCTGAAAAAAAAAAAAAAACAGAAAGAACTTGAAATTAAGTAAACAATAAACCAAACTAAAAATTCAATAGAAAGCATCAACAACAGACTATACCACTTGGAAGACAGAACTTCAGGAAATTAAGACAAAATATATAATCTTGAAAATAGAGTTGACCATGGAGAGATGTTCAGAAACCATGATCAGAACTTAAAAAAAATTATGGCATAACCTGAAAAGACTAAATTTAAGATTTATTGAGATAGATGAAGGTGCAGAGATGCAAACAAAAGGAATGCACAATCTTTTCACTGAAATAATATCAGAAAATTTCCCAAACCTAAAGAATGAAATGGAAAATCAAGTACAAGAGGCTTACAGCACCCCAAATGTGCAAAATTACAACAGACCTGCATCAAGTCACATTATAATAAAAATTCCTAGCATACAGAATAAGGATAGAATTTTAAAGGCTGTGAGAGGAAAGTATCAGATTACATATAAAGGAAAACCAGTATAGATCTCAGCTGATGTCTCAAACCAGACCCTCAAAGATAGGAGATCCTGCAATGACATATACCAAGCTCTGAAAAAAAAAATGCCAAGCAAGAATCCTATATTCAGCAAAATTGAGCTTCAGATTTGAAGATGAAATAAAAATCTTCTATGATAAACAAAAGTTAAAAAAAATCACAATAATAAAGCCTGCTCTACAGAATATACTCAATAAAATAGTCCATGAAGATGAAATGAAAAAAAAAAAAACTGAAAACCAATAAAGGGAGGAAGTACACTAAAGGAATAGTCAATCAAATGAGAAAATAAGTCAAATTAAAAACTGGAAGTAAACCAAATGACCAGGAACACAAATCATATCTCAAATAATAATGGCCTAAAATCATTAATCAAAAGATAGACTGGAGATTGGATTTAAAAAAAAAAAAGACCCAACAATATTCTGTCTCTAACAGACTCACCTCATTGACAAAGGTATCAACAAGCTGAAGGTGAAAGGATGGGAAAAAACATACCACTCATGTGGATCACGTAAGCAAGCAAGGGTTTCTATACTCATATCAGATAAAATGGACTTCAAGCCAAAGTTAGTCAGATGGAACAAAGAAATCACAGTTCATACTGATTAAGGGAATTATACATCAACAAGACCTACCAATCATAAATATTTATGCCCTCCAAAATGGAGCACCTATACACATCAAACAAACCCTTGTCAACTTTAAGAATCAAATAGACCACAACACAATAATACTGGGTAACTTTACACTACTTTCTTGCTACTGGATAGATCTTCCAAACAAAAACTAACCAAAGAAACTATAGAACTAAATAATACAACCAATAATTCAGACTTAACAGAGATATATAGAATATTTCATCCATCAATGAACAAATACACTTTCTTCCCAGCACATGGACCCTTCTCCAAAATAGACCATATCTTATTCCATAAAGCAACCCTTAAATTCTCAAAAATACAATAAGGAAGTTCCATTTCCTGTGTCTCTCCTTCACTTGGTATCATCATTTTTTAAAATTTTAGTGATTTTGCTGGGTTTGTGGCTCAGTGGTAGAGTGCTCGCCTAGCATGTGTGAAGCCCTGGGTTTGATCCTCAGCACCACATAAAGATAAATAAATAAAGGTATTGTGTCCAACTACAACTAAAAAATAAATATTTTTTAAAAATTTAGTGATTCTAAAACATGTACAATGGATCCTCATATTTTTAATTTGTGTTTCCTTATTAATTAATGACTTCAAGAACCTCTTTATTTCCTTTCATTTATTTATCTTTTTGGCTAACATGATCAAATATTTTAACTTTTTTGTTTATTTATAATGTTTTTCTTTTATTTTCTTAGTTTGCTTTGAGATTTTTTACTTCTTTTAAAATATCCTTTACAAGATATTAAATTTTCAAATATTTTCTCATATGATTTGGTTTGTATATTCATTCTTTTATTAGTGTTTTTCAAAGAGCAGAAGTTTTAAATTTTTTTTTAATTTTTTATTGTTGGTTGTTCAAAACATTACAAATTTCTTGATATATCATATTTCACACTTTGATTCAAGTGGGTTATGAACTCCCATTTTTACCCCATATACAGATTGCAGAATTACATCAGTTACACATCCATTGATTTACATATTGCCATACTAGTGTCTGTTGTGTTCTGCTGCCTTTCCTATCCTCTACTATCCCCCCTCCCCTCCCCTCCCCTCTTCTCTCTCTACCCCCTCTACTGTCATTCATTTCTCCCCCTTGTATTATTTTTCCCTTTCCCCTCACTTCCTCTTGTAAGTAATTTTGTATAACCCTGAGGGTCTCCTTCCATTTCCATGCAATTTCCCCTTCTCTCTCCCTTTCCCTCCCACCTCTCATCCCTGTTTAATGTTAATCTTCTTCTCCTGCTCTTCGTCCCTACTCTGTTCTTAGTTACTCTCCTTATATCAAAGAAGACATTAGGCATTTGTTTTTTAGGGATTGGCTAGCTTCACTTAGCATAATCTGCTGTAATGCCATCCATTTCCCTGCAAATTCTATGATTTTGTCATTTTTTAATGCAGAGTAATACTCCATTGTGTATAAATGCCACATTTTTTTTATCCGATATGTTGTGTCTGTGTTTTCATTTATCTCTAAGAATTTTTTAATTTCCTCCTTGATGTCTTATATAACCCATTGTCTATTGAAGGGCATCTAGGTTTGTTCCACAGTCTTGCTATTGTGAATTGTGCTGCTATGAACATCGATGTAGCAGTGTCCCTGTAGCATGCTCTTTTTAGGTCTTTAGGGAATAGACCGAGAAGGGGAATAGCTGGGTCAAATGGTGGCTCCATTCCCAGCTTTCCAAGAAATCTCCATACTGCTTTCCAAATTGGCTGCACCAATTTGCAGTCCCACCAGCAATGTACAAGTGTACCCTTTTCCCCACATCCTCGCCAGCGCTTGTTGTTGTTTGACTTCATAATGGCTGCCAATCTTACTGGAGTGAGATGGTATCTTAGGGTGGTTTGATTTGCATTTCTCTGACTGCTAGAGATGGTGAGCATTTTTTCATGTACTTGTTGATTGATTGTATGTCCTCCTCTGAGAAGTGTCTGTTCAGGTCCTTGGCCCATTTGTTGATTGGGTTGTTTGTTCTCTTATTGTCTAATTTTTTGAGTTCTTTGTATACTCTGGATATTAGGGCTCTATCTGAAGTGTGAGGAGTAAAGATTTGTTCCCAGGATGTAGGCTCTCTATTTACCTCTCCTATTGTTTCTTTTGCTGAGAAAAAACTTTTTAGTTTGAGTAAGTCCCATTTGTTGATTCTAGTTATTAACTTTTGTGCTATGGGTGTCCTATTGAGGAATTTGGAGCCCGACCCCACCAAATGTAGATCGTAGCCAACTTTTTCTTCTATCAGACGGCGTGTCTCTGATTTGATATCAAGCTCCTTGATCCATTTTGAATTCACTTTTGTGCATGGCGAGAGAAAGGGATTCAGTTGCATTTTGTTGCATATGGATTTCCAGTTTTCCCAGCACCATTTGTTGAAGATGCTATCCTTCCTCCATTGCATGCTTTTAGCCCCTTTATCAAATATAAGGTAGTTGTAGTTTTGTGGATTGGTTTCTGTGTCCTCTATTCTGTACCATTGGTCCACCTGCCTGTTTTGGTACCAGTACCACGCTGTTTTTGTTACTATTGCTCTGTAGTATAGTTTGAAGTCTGGTATCGCTATACCGCCTGATTCACACTTCCTGCTTAGCATTGTTTTTGCTGTTCTGGGTCGTTTATTTTTCCATATGAATTTCATGATTGCTTTCTCTATTTCTACAAGAAATGCCGTTGGGATTTTGATTGGCATTGCATTAAACCTATAGAGAACTTTTGGTAATATCGCCATTTTGATGATGTCAGTTCTGCCTATCCATGAACAGGGTATATTTTTCCATCTTCTAAGATCTTCTTCTATTTCTCTCTTTAGGGTTCTGTAGTTTTCATTGTATAAGTCTTTCACCTCTTTTGTTAGGTTGATTCCCAAGTATTTTATTTTTTTTGAAGATATTGTGAATGGAGTGGTTGTCCTCATTTCCATTTCAGAGGATTTGTCGCTGATATACAGGAATGCCTTTGATTTATGCGTGTTGATTTTATATCCTGCCACTTTGCTGAATTCATTTATTAGCTCTAATAGTTTCTTTGTAGACCCTTTTGGGTCTGCTAGGTATAGAATCATGTCACCTACAAATAGTGATAATTTAAGTTCTTCTTTTCCTATTTTTATGCCTTTAATTTCTTTCATCTGTCTAATTACTCTGGCCAGTGTTTGGAGAACTATGTTGAACAGAAGTGGAGAGAGAGGGCATCCCTGTCTTGTTCCAGATTTTAGAGGGAATGCCTTCAATTTTTCTCCATTCAGAATGATGCTAGCCTGAGGCTTAGCATAGATTGCTTTTACAATATTGAGGTATGTTCCTGTTATCCCTAGTTTTTCTAGAGTTTTGAACATAAAGGGGTGCTGTACTTTGTCGAATGCTTTTTCCGCATCTATCGAGATGATCATATGGTTCTTATTTTTAAGTCTATTGATGTGGTGAATAACATTTATTGATTTCCATGTATTGAACCAGCCTTGCATCCCAGGGATGAATCCTACTTGATCATGGTTCACAATTTTTTTGATATGTTTTTGTATCCGATTCGCCAGAATTTTATTGAGGATTTTTGCATCTAGGTTCATTAGAGATATTGGTCTGTAGTTTTCTTTCTTTGAAGTGTCTTTGTCTGGTTTAGGTATCAGGGTGATGTTGGCCTCGTAGAATGAATTTGGAAGTTCTCCCTCTTTTTCTATTTCCTGAAGTAGCTTGAAAAGTATTGGTATTAGTTCCTCTTTAAAGGTTTTGTAAAACTCTGCTGTATACCCATCCGGTCCTGGGCTTTTCTTAGTTGGTAGTCTTTTGATGGTTTCTTCTATTTCCTCAATTGATATTGGTCTGTTTAGGTTGTCTGTATCCTCCTGACTCAATCTGGGCAGATCATATGACTTAAGAAATTTATCAATGCCTTCACTATCTTCTAATATATTGGAGTATAAGGATTCAAAATAATTTTTGATTATCTTCTGTATTTCTGAAGTGTCTGTTGTGATATTGCCTTTTTCATCCCGTATGCTAGTAATTTGAGTTCTCTCTCTTCTTCTCTTCGCTAGCATGGCTAAGGGTCTGTCGATTTTGTTTATTTTTTCAAAGAACCAACTTTTAGTTTTGTCAATTTTTTCAATTGTTTCTTTTGTTTCGATTTCATTAATTTCAGCTCTGATTTTAATTATTTCTTGCCTTCTACTTCTTTTGCTGTTGTTTTGCTCTTCTTTTTCTAGGATTTTGAGATGAAGTATGAGATCATTTATTTGTTGGTTTTTTCTTTTTTTAAGGAATGAACTCCAAGCAATGAATTTTCCTCTTAGAACTGCTTTCAATGTGTCCCATAGATTCCGATATGTTGTGTCTGTGTTTTCATGTATCTCTAAGAATTTTTTAATTTCCTCCTTGATGTCTTCTATAATCCATTGATCATTCAGTAACTTATTGTTCATTCTCCAAGTGATGTAAGCTTTTTCCTTCCTTCTTTTATCGTTGATTTTCAGTTCCATTCCATTATGATCAGATAGGATGCATGGTATTATCTCTACTCCTTTATATTGTCTAAGAGTTGCCCTGTGACATAATATATGATCTATTTTTGAGAAGGATCCATATGCTGCTGAGAAAAAAGTGTAACTGCTTGATGTTGGGTGGTATATTGTATATATGTCAATTAAGTCTAGGTTATTAATTGTGTTATTGAGTTCTATAGTTTCCTTATTCAACTTTTGTTTGGAAGATCTGTCCAGTGGCGAGAGAGGTGTGTTGAAGTCTCCCATGATTATTGTGTGGTGGTCTATTAGACTCTTGAACTTGAGAAGAGTTTGTTTGATGAACATAGCTGCACCATTGTTTGGGGCAAATATATTTATGATTGTTATGTCTTGTTGGTGTATGGTTCCCTTAAGCAGTATGTAGTGTCCCTCTTTATCCCTTTTGATTAACTTTGGCTTGAAATCTATTTTATTTGATATGAGTATGGGCACTTCTGCTTGTTTCCAAAGTCCATATGAGTGATATGATTTTTCCCAACCTTTCACCTCCAGCCTATGTATGTCTTTTCCTATCAAATGTGTCTCCTGTAGGCAGCATATTGTTGGGTCTTGTTTTGTGATCCATTCTACTAGCCTGTGTCTCTTAATTGGTGAGTTTAAGCCATTAACATTTAGGGTTATTATTCAGATATGGGTTATTCTTCCAGCCATATTTGTTTATTTATGTTACTAAACATGGTTTGTTTTCCTCGTTGATTATTTTCGTCCCCTTTACTGTCCTACCTCCCACTGTTGGTTTTCATTGTTATTTTCCATTTCCTCTTCCTGTAATGTTTTGCCAAGGATGTTTTGAAGAGATGGTTTTCTAGCTGCAAATTCTTTTAACTTTTGTTTATCATGGAAGGTTTTAATTTCATTCTCCATCCTGAAGCTTAATTTCGCTGGATACACAATTCTTGGTTGGAACCCATTTTCTTTCAGTGTTTGAAATATGTTATTCCAGGATCTTCTAGCTTTCAGAGTCTGTGTTGAAAGATCAGCTGTTATCCTGATTGGCTTACCCCTAAATGTAATCTGCTTCCTTTCTCTTGTAGCTTTTAAAATTCTCTCCTTATTCTGTATGTTGGGCATCTTCATTATAATGTGTCTAGGTGTGGATCTCTTATGATTTTGCACATTCGGCGTCCTGTAGGCTTCTAGGATTTGGGATTCTGTCTCATTCTTCAAGTCTGGGAAGTTTTCTTGTATTATTTCATTGAATAGATTGCTCATTCCTTTGGTTTGAAACTCTGTCCCTTCCTGTATCCCAATGACTCTTAAATTTGGTCTCTTGATGTTATCCCATATTTCTTGGATGTTCTGCTCATGGTTTCTTAACAGTCTTGCTGAGCTGTCTATGTTCTTTTCAAGTTGAAATACTTTGTCTTCATTGTCTGATGTTCTATCTTCTAAGTGTTCTACTCTGCTGGTAGTATTCTCCATTGAGTTTTTAAGTTGGTTTATTGCTTCCTGCATTTCTAGGATTTCTGTTTGTTTGTTTTTATAACCTCTATCTCCCTGTATAGTTGATCCTTTGCTTCCTGGATTTGTTTGTGTAATTCATTGTCGAAGTGATCTTTCATTGTCTGATTTTGCTGTCTAATGTCTTCCTTGATACTCCAGATCATCTGAAGCATGTATATCCTGAATTCTTTATCTGACATTCCATCTGCTGCAGCTGTTACCTCTTCTAAAGTTGAGATGACCTGCATTGCTTGTGGTCCTTTCTTTCCTTGTCTTTTCATACTGCTTGTGTTTCTTTCTGCTTGGTGAAACTGTTGTGTTTTTGAAATGTTTTTTTCCCCTATATATTTATATTGCTCTTGTATAGTTGAAAAGTCTCCCTTGCAGGGTCGGGCGGCGGTCTGCCTACCTTGCATGCGCGGGCGGCGGCTCTGCTCTCTCCTTAGTCCAATTGGAGTGTCGTGACTACCACGCCGGCAGGTCACTGGGCCTGTCCCGGGCGCAGGCGGCAGCTCTGTTCTGCCCCTACTCCAATTGGGGTGACGAGTGTACCACGCCGGCAGGCCACCGGGCCTGATCCGCCGGTCGGTTGCAGGTCTGCCTACCCTGCAGGCGCGGACGGCGGCTCTGCTCTGCCCCCCCTCCAATTGGTGTGACTTGTCTACCACACCCGCGGACTGCTGAGCCTGTTCCGGGTGCGGGCGAAGGCTCTGTTCTGTTCCTACTCCAATTGGGGTGACATGCCTACCACCCCGGCCGGCCCCTGGGCTCGTTCCACTGGTCGGTCGCAGGTCTGCCTACCTTGCGGGCATGGGCGGCGGCTCTGCTCTGCCCCTACTCCAAATTCGGTGACGTGTCTGTCGCACCGGCAGGCCACTGGGCCTGTCCCGCTGGTCGGTCGCAGGTCTGCCCACCTTTCGGGCATGGGTGGCAGCTCTGCTCTGCCCCTACTCCAATTGGGGTGTCGTGACTACCACGCCGGCAGATCGCTGGGCCTGTTCCTGGCATGGGCGGCGACTCTGCTCTGCCCCTACTCCAATTGGGGTGACGTGTGTACCACGCCGGCAGGCTCCTGGGCCTGATCCGCTGGTCTGTCGTAGGTCTGCCTACCTTGCAGGCGCGGGCGGCGGCTCTGCCCTGCCCCTCCTACCACGCCTGCGGACCACTCAGAAGTTTTAAATTTTAATGAAGAAAATACCATCAGCTTTTTTTTAATGGATTGAGTTTTCAGTGTTCTAACAAATATTTTCCCAATCACAGATTGCAAAGCTTTCCTTTTACATCTACTTCTGGATATTTTATTGTTTCAGGCTTTATTTTCAGGCCTATGAATAACTTTGAGTAAATTTTTATATG
This sequence comes from Marmota monax, assembly GCF_021218885.2. NCBI lineage: Eukaryota > Metazoa > Chordata > Mammalia > Rodentia > Sciuridae > Marmota > Marmota monax. Next base: position 35,448,195 of record NW_026693777.1, read on the forward strand.
TAGTTAGAAAAATGATTTGAAGTTCTTTTTTATTTTGTTTTATGTTTAGCATTTAAATTTCTAGAATTTTAGCATTTGCTGAAAAGAAAATCTTGTAACTAAATATTGTCTTTGCATTATTCTACAATTGGTTGAGTGTATTTTTGTTGGTTGATTTCTGTATTATAATGTTTCAATGATATATTCATGTTTGTACCAACATCACATTGGTTGATCATGTAGCTTTCTAGTAAGTCTTGCTGATGTGGTATTAGATTTCCAACTTTGCACTTCTTTTTCAAATATTTTTTGTCTATTATAGGTTACTTGAAGTGTCTTGTGAATTTTAGTAATTATTTGTCAGTTTCTACATGAGTCTTTGGAGATTAGCATTGTACTGAATCTATGGCTCACTATGGGAAATCTGGCATCTGAACAATATTGAGACATTCAAATCTTAAATATGATGTATCTTTCCTAAATTTATTTGCATATTCTTTAATTTCTCTCACTGAAAATTTAGTAGTTTTTAATTCACAGATGTTTTATACCTTTAAAAAATAATTCTATAAATTTAGGGTAAAGTATATATGTATAAAGACAGCTTTCAGATTTTCTGCAATTTTTTAAATTCCTATCATCATTCAAGAATTATCCTATGGATGTTGCTTTTCCTGATGGTAATGTTTTTTACCTTTTCTTAATTTTCTTTTTTATTATTATTGCATTATTGTTTTAGATAACTGTCATTCCTCTCCAATTAAAAGATAAAAACAGGTAAAATAGATTTTAAAAACCTTATAGGCAAAGACAGCCACCGGCTGAAGGTAAAAGGATGGAAAAAGATATATCATGCAAATGGAGACTGAAAGCAAGCAGGAGAAGCTATTCTCACACTGACATAGTAGACTTCATGCGAGAGTTAATCAGAAGAGACAAAGATGTCCACTTTTTGAAAAATCTAATTAGGTTATTTTTATGCCTTCCAAGAAAGTTTGTAATTTTCATGAGTCTTGTACTTTTTGGTAAGAGTTAGTGTTGCTTGTATCTGGTTTTTGTTATCATGAATAAACTTTTATAAATTTTTCAAAAAGAGAGAGAGAGCATAAATAGTTTGCATGCAATTTGTTGGTAGTTTTTATGCAACCCTTGAGTTCATAAGAGAGAGCTGTTATAAAAGGAACAAGCCTAGCCCCTTTCTCCTCTCTCTGCTTCCTCATTTGAGATGTGACTTGCTATGTTGCCCAGACTGGCCTTGAACATGTAATCCTCCTACCTCAGCCTCTGGAGTTGATAGGATTGCAGGCATGCACCATAGTTCCCAGCTTTCCTGGCAATTTTACAATATACAACATATCATTGTTAACTATAGTCATCCTGATGTGCAAAACATCTCTTAAACTTATTTCTTTGGTCTATTTTATGTTCTTTGACCAACATCTCACCAACTCTTCAACTTCCAGAACCACCATTTTACTCTCAGGGTCTTTCAGTTCAACTTTTCTGTATTCCACATGCAAGTTACATAATATACATCTCATCTATAAAGCTGCAATAAAGACAAAGTTATTGGGCTAGGGATGTGGCTCAAGCAGTAACGTGGTTGCCTGGCATGCGCGGGGCGCTGGGTTTGATCCTCAGCGCCACATAAAAATAAAATAAAGATGTTGTGTCCACCAAAAACTAAAAAGTAAATATTTAAAAAATTCTCTCTCTCTCTCTCTCTCTCTGTCTCTCCCCCCCCCCAAAAAAAAGTTATACCAACCCTTGTTTTCTTAGTTTAGTTTCATGTGCTACAAAATTTTTCTTACCTGTTTAGGAAATTACAGAGGATGAGCATCTCATAAAATCATCACTGGAATCAAAGTGATTAACAGCAAGATAAAATCCAAAACATCATAAAAATACTTAACTTATTTACATAGTTTACATTGTTTACATTATCCCAACACATGACAACACTGGACTTAGTTGTAAGTCCAGTTCAGTTAATCATTTCTAATTTTCACAATCATTTCCGTTTGTCACTATTATTCTCCAGTAGTTCAATATATCATGCTAGACACTATCTCCACTGCTTTAAGATGACAGTTTTGCACTATAGAAGATGATGAATGTCCACAGGAACATCTGTAACAGAATCATGACTAAAAAGCTAAAAGCTGCTCTCCTTATTGTTAAATTTATCTTCAATCCTCCAGTTAACCTACAGAAAGAAAGGGGAATCATCATGGAGTCTGAAATCTTCCTGTGTTCTCTAACACTAAGGGCCATAACATTGAGTCATGGGTGGAAATGAAGCTGATTATGGCTCAAGGACAGTGGCCAGGAGATATTTCATAGACATGAGTTTGGATTCTCCTTATGGGTCAAAGGACTTTGTCCCCAGTGACCTATTCGGTTTTACCAGAAAAAAAAAAACAAACATCCTAACATCTTGTAATGAGATAGTAGAGAAGAGGAAATGAGAGTAGAATATTGCCTTCTTAAGACATCTGTACTATTTTCTTGAACATTTTACAAATATAGGTAATGGCTTATTAGAAGCACTTCCTAAAATATTCATTGAAAAACAAGTTCAGACTCTATAAAACTCAGCCACACACACTACTAAGTAGAACAGTGGAGAGCAAACTTGCATGTATAATGGGTTGCTAAGCATATAAATATTTACTCCTCTGAGTCAGGTACCATAGTGCAAGCCTATAATCCAAGATACTCAGTAAGCTAAGGAAGGAGGATCAATAATTTAAGGCCAGCTTGAGTAATTTAACAAGACCTTGACACAAATTAGATATTTTTAAAAAGGCTGGTGTGTGGCTTATTGGCTCTCTAGCATGCATTAGGCCTGGGGCTCAATCCCCAGTTCTGTTGAATAATAAATAAATATTTACTTTTTTGGACAAATAGAGAATAAATATTTTCATAAATTTTTTGATAATTTCAGGACAGAGTCGTTATTAGGAGGGCAAAAATGTATTTTGACTTTCAATTTGGTATACTTGTATCATTCAAGATCCCAACAGGACAAGAGATGGCACTGTCAAGTACAAGGTTTAATAAAGTTTAATAAAGTCATTTAATAATGACTTTCCTATATTTTAACTAAACATAATTTTATGTACATCAATTATTTGATAAATACATGTTTATTAATATTCATTAGGTATTGACATGAAAATAAATTTCCTAAGAATACAAATGGGGAAGCCATGATTAAAAATCTCCATAGAATTAGACTCAAAAATTTTAATGTTAATGTATCAAAATGTCATAGGTAAAATCAAGAAGAGAACAACACATTTGGAGAAACACTTTGGAAAATGCTAAGAACAAAGAGTGAATGTCTTTAATTAATAAATGGGTATTGAATTCAACATGACAAACACTAATATTTCACCTGTTAAAGGCTAAAATTCATCCAAGAATATTAATTTGTATTTCAAATAAAAATATGTGACTATTTTTTGCCTGTCCTGAATCATTTTCCCCTTTCACAATGGCTATACCCCATTTCCTTCATTTGGGAAATTACCCTCCTCAAATCCATGTAGTTCTATATAGGCTGTCAATCACAAGAACTTGCCCTTCCCAACAAAGGTCAAAATGAGGTCCAAATCTGACCCATTAAAGAACAAAAGCAATGCCAATTAGAATCCTTTCATTGTATTTTAACCTGGATGCCAGGAAACTGACCTCTTTTCTCTGAGGTTGGCAATGCTAAGATGAATGTAACTTGAAATTATTTGTTGCCTCTCAGATCTTCCCATACCATCTATTAAAAATAATGTACAGGACTGAGTTGTGGCTCAACAGTGGAGTGCTTGTGTGAGGCCCAGGGTTCACACTTCAGCACCACATAAAAATATATAAATAAAATAAAGGTATTGTGTCCAACTACTAAAAAATAAATATTAAAAAATAATGTAAAAAAAACATAGAATAAGACCAAGACACAGAGCTTTTTAAAAAAGAGTTTAAAATGAGAAAGAGTGAAGAGAAAAGCAAAGTGAGCAATAAGCAACAGAAAAGGAATGAATGAAGGAACAAATTCAAGAAGTATGAAATTGAGAGATCCTATGGAGGCCAACAAGGGCAACATAATAATCTTGCAATTCATGGAGAACTGAGAGAGTGGAATAAAGTACACCAGCAACCATGAACACACTCCCCTGGCCAGAAGGATTCCCGAGGGCAAGGAGGGGCAAGGATGCAGGGGCAAGGATGAATGGGAGAGTCCCATTGGGCCTCATATTTGTGGACACTCACAACCTCACTGCAGATGCTGGCAACCCTGGGACTACAGCCAAGTTAGAGGAGTACCCTAAAGTCTACACCATAGCTCTGCTCCAGAAAAGGAACTTGTATTATCTCTTCTGCAACCCATAGAGCCCAGGCTGTAGCAGTGCAGGAGACATAGTGGAATGGAGCCACACTGATGACTACAACTGACCCCATGCCACAGCTGGGCCAGAGCTGCTGCCATATTCCAGTCAAGCCACATAGTTGATCCAAACTGCTGCCCTAATCAGCCCAACATGCTTCCCTAGTTGGCCTGTGCCATGTAGTTGGCTGGGCTATCAGTGAACCTATGAATGCACTCCATGGTTCATATCCCCCACCACAGTTCTAAGACACCCAAACCACTCCTAAGTACAAAGGTCTTATTCTATAATGTTATAGCAATGAATAAATATGATTCCCCCCTCTTCCAGAATAATCCTTAAAGTCTAAACTCACTGATATCATGTAACATACATTTAATAAATTTTTAATTATTTATCATCTACTTATATAAATAAGCTAAGAAACTATCATAACCGCATTAATATTATCATTATCCTCATCAATATTATCCTCAGAGTCATTGCCATTACATAAACATTTTAAAATAGTTTCAAAATAGTTGCCTTTTGGAATATTAAAACCCATGTTCACACTTCAGTGTTAATAGGTAGTAGTATTTGAATACTGGTTAAATATAATAATACATATTTTTGTACAACATATAATAAATACTTATTTTAAAAAAGGAGGGGGTGGGGGATATAGCTCAGTTGGCCAAATGCTTGCCTCACATGCACAAGGCCCTGGGTTCAATCCCAGCACCACAGAAATAAATAAATAAATAAATATAGAAATTAAAAAAGGAACAAAGATCTTCCGCCGCTGCTAGGAAAATACTCACTGTGCTTGACATTTGCAGTACCACCACTCCAATTGCTGGGATGGCCACAAAGTGGACACACCACTCCCGTTGTGTGTACCACACACAGCAGGACCACTAGACGACCCACTTCCCCCTGTTGTCCCTAGAAACAAGAGGGATATCTCACCATGTCATCATAAGTACTATACCACAACTCATTGATTAGAGCTAAAAAAGTTATAGGGCAACAATACTAAGGTGCTGAACTAGAAACAAAGCCATTGTAGCACACCAAACTAATACCAAAAGACATCTTCAGTAGAAAATCACTTACTACAAAAACCTTATAAAAGTGCTACAAACAATTGATCCATCAAATGCACAAATCTCAATTTAGATTCTCAAGAAATATGACAAAACAAGGTAAGGTGATACCTCCAAAGAAACACCTCTCTCAACAGACCTCAAAGAAAAGATCATTGATGTAATACTGATCAAGGATTTTCATAGCAAAAAATGCCCACACAAAAAAATATTTTCAAATAAGCAACTCAGTGATGCAACACAAGCAACTAGAAAGCAAGACAAACTAAGCCCATCAGTTGATGAATATACAATATGAAATACAGGCATGCATAAGAATAAAATCTCATTTGTCCCAAATGACTGGAGGACATGATGCTAAGTAGGTGAAATGCTAATTACTCTGATTTGATCATTTCAAATTGTATACATGTATGGAATTATCACACCGTACCACACAAAGGTTTGTAATTTGTTTGTCAATTTAAAATATTTTGGGGTGTTTTTTTTTTAAAACAGAGAAAAGTGCAAAGAAGTTTTCATTAATCTTCACTAGAGAAAAGCTAGAATAATACTTAGAATATTAGAACTTTGCAAGATTCTTTAATTTTGGACATTGATGTTTCTAATTTTTGTTCTAGTTTACTTCACTGTGATTAGCCAAAATTTTCGAAACCAAATAAAATAATAAAAACAATTTTTAAATGGACAATAAATTTAAATAGTTATTTTTCATAAAAGACATAAAATAGAAGACAGACACATGAAAAATGCTCAATATCAACTAACCAACTAATCATTTAAATGCAAATTAAAACCACAATGGGATATCTAAGTTTTCCATTTAGAATGATTATTATCAAAATTCTCAGGTGGAACCAGGCATGGTGGCAGATGCCTGTAATCCCTGTAACTCTGGAGGCTGAGACAGGAAGATAGTGAGTTCAAAACCAGTCTCAGCAGTTTAGTGAAGCCCTAAGCAACTTAGAGAGAACCTGTCTCAAAATAAAAAATAAAAAAGGCTGGGTATGTGGCTCAGTGGTTAATTACCCCTAGGTTCAATTCCTGGTTTAAAACAAAAAAAAAGAAAGAAAAAGAAAAAAAAGCTCTAAGGTTGGTATTTTACTGCTACCTATTTTGATGAAGTTTTTAAGAAAAGATTAATACATATAAATGTTTATAGTCCCTATTCTTCTCCCATTCAGAAAAGAGAATCCTTTGTTTGGTAATTCATATTTCATCTTTTCCTCACTCTTGTCTTAACTGCTGCTGGAGTAGTCTTATACTTGCAAAATAGAGAACAGAATCAGGAATGAACATATAAGGAATGGGATACCTGGGACATAGGGTGATTCCATTCCTAATCTCTTGAGAAACCTCCATACTGCTTTCCATAGTAATTGTACTGATTTGCAGTCCCACCAACAATGCAAATTATTTTGCCTCTTCCTCATATCCTTGCCAGCACTTATTATTGCATTCTTAATGATCCCCATTCTAAATAGAGTGAGAAGAATTCAGTACAGTTTAGATTTGGATTTCCCTGATTGCTAAGGATGCTGAACATTTTTTTCATGTATTTGTTGGTCATTTGTGTTTCTTCTTTTAAGAAATATCTGCTTAGTTCATTTGCCCCTTTATGGACTGGGTTAATTTGGGTGGTATTTTTTTCTTTTACTTCTTTACATATTCTGAATATTAAACCCCTGTCAGAAGAGTAGCTGGCAAAGATTTTCTCCCATTCTATAGGAGCTCTTTTCATGCTCTTGTTTTCCTTTGTCTTCAGAATTTTAATTTTTTTCTTGAGTTTTAGGAATCTTATTAAGGAATTTGGTTGGTATTTATCCAAAAGAACAAAAATCATGGTTAAAAAATATATGAAAAAATGTTCAACATCTCTAACAATTAGAGAAATGCAAATTAAAACTACACTGAAATTCCATCTCACTCCAGTGAGAATGGCGATTATCAAGAATATAAGTAACAATAAGTGTTGGCAAGAATGTGGGGGAAAAGTACACTCATACATTGTTGGTGAGACTGCAAATTGGTGCAACCATTGTGGAAAGCAGTATGAAGATTCTTTATAAAACTTGGAATGAAATCACCATTTGACCCAGTTATCCCATTCCTAAGCATATACCCAAAGGACTTAAAATCAGCATACTAAGGTGATGCAGCCACATCAATCTTTATGCCAGTACAGTTCACAATAGCCAAACTATGGAATCAACCTAGGTGCCCATCAATAGATGAATGGATAAAGAAAATGTGGCTTATATACACAACAGAGGATTACTCAGCCATAAAAAGAATGAGATTATGTCATTTGCTGGTATATAGATGGAACTGGAGACTATTATGCTAAGTGAAATATGCCACTCCCAGAAAGTCAAAGGTCAAATGTTTTCTCAAAATAAAAGAAATATCAGAGAAGTAGAAGAGGATTGAGGGAGGAGGGACAGGATAAGGGAAAAACAGTGAAATGAATCTGACCTAACTTTCCTATGTACCTACATGAATATACCACAGTGAATCTCGCCATTATGTATATTTATATATCCATAAGAAACTAATTTTTAAAAATGTAAGTAAATAACAGAAAGAACAGTAGTGTTGGCAACAGGTCCACCTTGGCCCCTGGAGCCCTACCTCCACTAGTTTGTTCTGCATGCCAGTGTGGCCAGCTCACAAGGCCATGGCGAACTTGCGGTTTTTCTGTTCCTGCTTATCCGTCTGAGACATATGTATCCCACGGGAATGCCTTGACCTTTTCTGGTCTGATGGACTTATTGTTAAGGGAGGTTTCGGTACCTGACAATAATAGATGTTGAAACTAAATTTCTCCCCCCTCCCTCCTGCTTTTGGGTAGTTTTCCACTTCTGCTGCTTGGGGTATAAAAAAAGGTGTGTTAGCAATAAAGATTATTGACTCCTGGATGAAGAACCTTGGTGTCCTGTGTGTCTTTTAACCTCGCCGTCCCTCGCCGGACTCGGCTCCCTTGGCCGGACGCGGCAATTGGAGGTTCTCACCGAGATCCGGAAAGCAGGGGTAAGCGGACGGGGCTCACCTTCTAAGAAAGAAGGGGGAGGATTGGTTTAAAGATATTTTAAAGAGACAGGGTACGTACCATGGGTAACTCAACAGCGAAGGTTCGTCTGGCCAACGAACTGAAAGAGCTGTTAAATACACAAGGAACAGGAATAAAAACTAAGACTGCAACCGAATTCGTTGAAATTATTGCCCAGGCTTGTCCTTGGTTTCTGACAGGAGGATTTCTTAATAATAGTGACTGGGACCTGGTCAGACATGACCTTCAGAAATTATTGAGGGACCGGGGCTCGGACAGTGTCCCAGTTGCCATCTTTTCCTTATGGAGGTTGGTAAAGGATGCTTTATTAACAGATAAAGTAAAGATCAAGGATCAGCTTGCTGAATGTGAACAGGCCCTTAATCAGGTGCAGGAGGAGCAAATGGCAGAATCCTTAAAGGATGAGGGTCCCCTTGAGGACTCGGGCTCGGAGGGTAGGAAACGCCTCCAGATTTCTAAGCCCAAAAATGATCCTGAGGACCTCAGTTCTCTCTCTGAGGAAGAGGAGGGATTAGAAAGGGAGATAGAGGAATTAGAACATCGCCTTAAAAGGGCAAATGTGAGGGTGCCTAGGGCCCCCTCAGTTGCCGCACCTCCTCCCTATAATCCTGATTGGAATGAGGACGCCCCTACTAGACGGGCGGGGGTCCACTGGGGTTCTAGAGTGGCTCAGGTTTTTCCAATGATTGAAAACGCCGATGCTGATGGACAGCCGGCCAGAGCCCATGTCCCCCTAGCCTTCAAGGACATAAAGCAGCTTAAGGAGGCGATCATTAATTATGGACCTCATGCCCCTTTCACATTGACCCTCTTCGAGTCTTTCTCAGCCAGTCAACTGATACCCAATGATTGGCAGCAACTTTGCAGGGCTGTGTCATCTGGAGGGGATTTCTTATTGTGGAAAAGTGAATATCATGAAAGGTGCCGCGAGCTGGCTCAGATTAATCTGAATGCGGGCCATCAACGGCGAAATGCTGAAATGTTGACAGGAACTGGGCAGTATGCCACCATAGGCCAACAAATTAATTACGACCCAGGTGTTTATGCTCAAATAGCCTCAGCTGCAGTCCATGCCTGGAAAGCCCTGCCCGTTTCTAAAACTGAAGCAAAAATTTCCAAGATCTCTCAAGGACCCTCTGAACCTTATTCGGACTTTATAGCCCGCCTAATGCAGGCTGCTGGAAAAATATTCCCTAATCTGGAACAGGCTATGCCACTTATTAGACAACTGGCATATGAAAACGCTAACACTTACTGCCAAAATGCTATTAAGTCCTCCCGGGCCAAAAGTATAGATGACATGATTCGAGCATGCAAAGATATAGATGGGCCTCATATTACTGGTCAGGTTTTGGCTGCTGCCCTTAAGACTGGAATGCAAAAAGCTGATAACAGGGGAACCCGCTCTAAGGGGTGTTTTAAGTGTGGGAAAGAGGGACATATAAAGAGAAACTGCCCGGAAAGGAGCGAGGGTGCTGGCAGAGGGATGCCTAGAATTTGTCCTAGATGTCATAAAGGAAATCATTGGAGCAGTGAGTGCAGGTCAAAGTTTGACATCCAGGGTAACCCAATACCGTCGGGAAACGGGAGCAGGGGCCCGCCCCGGGCCCCGGAAGCCAAAGTGTACGGGGCAGTGCAGGGACAGAACAGTGCCCCAGGGAGTGGGCGTCTCCGCCGCCTCCCACTGACCAACCCCTTTCTATCTGGGAACTCCCCAGGGGAACACCAGGAAGCGCAGGACATGCAGATTACGCAGATAGATTATTCTCTGCCCTTGTCATTTATAGTTCTACCTTCTAAAATTACTCCCACAGGAGTGTTCTGGCAAACGGGTCCCATTTATTGGGTCCACTTGCCGGCTTCTAACCCCCGGGTATTGACTCCCTTTTATGAGCTAGTTATTAACTTAATTTGGAAGGCTAAATATTTGGGTGATGCATTGTTTGGAAAAACCTTTGACATACTTATTCAACCTTACACTCAAGATATGATACACAAGTTACAACAAGAACATGACCTTTGGTGTCTTTTCCTGTGCAGCTTCAAGGGTCAGATTGATAATCACTTCCCTAAACATAGACTTTTGGAGGGCTTTAAAAGGTGTCCCATTATCTTCCCAAAGATTATGAAAAGGGAACCTATTCCAAAGGCCCAAACTGTATATACAGATGGGGCCAAAAATGGATTTGCTGTCGTTTTTGATGGATCTCAAATTCTCCGACAACCTGTGTCAGGTCAGTCGGCCCAAAAGGCGGAAGTTGAAGCTTTAATCATAGCTCTCAAAGTCTATAGCTCTATTCCTCTTAATGTATATACTGACAGCTTGTATGTAGCCAATCTGGCTCTAGTCATAGAAACAGCATCATATATTGGAAAGCAATCCACCATCACAGAACAACTACAGGTAGTTCAGCTTCTCATTTGGGCTAGACGAGATCCTTTATACATTGGCCACATCCGAAGCCATTCAGGGCTCCCTGGACCTTTGTCAGAGGGCAACGCAAAAGCAGACGCTGCTACTCATGCTGTTGGCCTTTCCTGTGTGACGACCAAATATGATAAGGCCTTACAATTCCATAACAAATTTCATTTAAATGCACAGTCTTTACGCTTCCACACAGGATGTTCACGAGACCAAGCTTTACAGATTGTCTCATTATGTCCAACCTGTGCACCATTTATTCATTCTCCTTCCCTTGGAGTTAATCCAAGAGGACTACAACCTAATGATGTCTGGCAAACTGATGTTACACACTTCCCTAGCTTTGGTAAGCTCTCCTTTATACATGTTTCCACTGACACATATTCTGGCTTCATTTTTGCCACCTTACATACTGGAGAGAAGGCTAAGGATGTAATCAGTCATCTTCTAAAAGCCTTTTCCTCCATGGGCACCCCACGATGCCTCAAAACCGATAATGGTCCCGCATATGTAAGCCAGGCGGTTCAACGGTTTTGCACCCAATGGGAAATTAATCATAAGACTGGAATCCCTTATAATCCACAGGGACAAGCTATCGTGGAACGAGCCCATCAACATTTAAAAACTTATTTACAAAAAACAAAAGAGGGGGAGATATACCGGAATTGTCAGGGACCACAAGCACTTCTAAGCATAACCTTATTTACTTTAAATTTTTTACTGACTGACACTGGAGGGCGCACGGCTGCACAACGCCACTTCTCCCCTCCCACTGTACAAGATGCTCAAATAAGGTGGAAAGATTTATCCACTGGAAAGTGGCAACCCCCGGCTCCACTCTTAGATAGAGTGAGGGGAGCTGTATGTGTTTTTCCCCCAGGAACTGAGAAGCCCATTTGGATCCCGGAGCGCTGCACCAGACCGGTGAATGAAAATTCAAGACAAAATGAAGTTCCCAAGATGGCTGATCCTGCCGTTGTTGTTCTCACCCCTTCAAGTGAGTGCCGAGACACACCTCATGAGCTGGACCCCTCTTGTGGCATTCCTTCTGGACAGGTTTGCTGAAGGAGGGCTTGACCCCCCACCTGGGAATATTCATGAATATCTTTTTGGAGCCCCTTGTGAGTGTAAGGGAGGGCCCCGGCACTCGGCCCCCTCTGGTTATATCCAGAGCATTGATTGTGGGACTAAAGTAGCCTACATGGCGGCTGAACTCAATGAAAACATCGGAGGATTTAAGCAACCAAAATGGGTATGTGTTAATAAGCCCGGACTTGTTGTCCCTAATCCGACTGAGACTCTTGGAAGCTGTTCCGCCACTTGTCATTACACCCCGGCAATGCACATCTCCTGTTATACATCGGCCTCAATTTGTGTTAATAATCAAGGAAAACAGTATTTTGAGGCCATCCTAACTAACACCCGTGGAGAATGGGGGACCACTTATAATTATATTCCTTTTCTTGGTGACCGGGGAGGGGAAGGCATCACGACTCGGTTAACTGAGGCGGGATGTGAGGGCGTCGTGGGTAAACCTTCCTGCTGGCCCATGCAGGCCCCTATCGGAATCTCTGATGGAGGGGGACCCACTGATGCTATCAAACACCTTCAGGTGATTAAACTTTTAAAGCCAGAGATCCCTAAGCCTACATACCACCCCTTGATATTGCCCAAATCCCAGTTTCCTGATTTAGATGCCAATACATTAGATATCCTAGAAACTACCTTTTCTTTACTTAACAGTTCCAACCCTACCCTTGCTGGTGATTGCTGGCTCTGCATGACGGCAGGTGCAGTCATGCCATTGGCGGTTCCCATCAATTATACCATTGATGATGACAACACATGTCAATCTGGGCTACCCTTTAAGGTGCAGCCTCTAGGTGGTTTTATGTCATGCCTTCTGGGCATGATGCAAAATAATACCTATGATGTTGATGTTGGAATCTCTTCCTTTGGAAACTGCTCATTAGTAAAGAATTACTCCTCACCTACTCCGCCCATTTGTCCCCCTAATGGTACAGTTTTTATGTGTGGTGGAAATTTAGCTTTTCCCAGGCTCCCAGCAAATTGGACTGGTGGTTGCGTTCTGGCATTACTGCTTCCTGATATCACGATTATCTCAGGAGATGAACCCCTACCCATTCCTAGCCTAGACATCTTAGTTAGAAGACACAAGAGAGCTGTGCAGGCCTTACCACTCCTTGTTGGCCTTGGAATAACAGCTGCTGTGGGTACAGGCACGGCAGGATTGGGTACGGCTATACATTCTTACCGCCGCCTATCTCAACAGCTTATAGATGATGTGCAAACCCTGTCGGGAACCATTAAAGACTTACAAGACCAGATAGACTCCCTAGCAGAAGTAGTTCTTCAGAACAGGCGGGGTTTAGACTTGCTTACTGCCAATCAAGGGGGAATTTGTTTAGCCCTTGGGGAGAGGTGCTGTTTTTATGCTAACAAATCTGGCATAGTTCGCACAAAAATTAAACAACTCTGTCCCGGAACCGCCCTGGCTCAGGGCTGCGGAGCCCGCGGAGGCTGCTTCTTGGACCCTGCTACTATCAGAGCATACACCAAACACTAAGCGGCCGAATTCCGGCTCCCGGAACTGAGCCCGCGGGGGCTGCTTCTTGGAGCCTACACTTATAGGAGCTTACACCGAGCACGGAGCGGCCGAGTTCCGGCTCCCGGAACTTCCCTGGACCGGGGCTAGGAGCCCGCGGAAACTGTGTCTCGGTCCGGGTCCTGCTGAGGGCAGGTCAGGACTCACCCATTGCTTGGGTTGCCTGGCAAGGGGAACGAAATGCTGCCATTCGCATAGGATACCAACATGGCAGAGATCTGATGTCAGCAGAAAGCGGTGGAGGAGAGATCTTCATCAATACCAGCGGTGACATAAGCAGTTGGTCTTCTGGTAAGGGGGGTGAGGCTCAGTCACCCGAGTCTCCTCAATTTGTCCTCGAGCCGGAGGGAAGGAGCCGGGCCGCCACCAGCCCCCGGAGCAGGCCCAGCGGCTCGCCAGCGTGGTGACCGCGTGACCCCAATTGGAGAGGGGGCGGAGCGGAGCCGCCACCCACACCCGCCAGGTGGGCAGACCCACGACCCAGTAGTACATGGGCGTGGTAGGAGGGGCAGGGCAGAGCCGCCCTTCGCGCTTGCAAGGTAAACAGATCTGTGACAGCCTGGCGGGTCAGGCCCAGTGGCCTGCCAGTGTGGTACACACGTCACCCCAACTCGAGTAGGGGCAGAGCAGATCCTTATCCCACGCCCGGATCAGGCCCTGCCGGTGTGGTGGTCACGTGACCCCAATTGGAGTGGGGGTGGAGCGGAACCGCCACCCGTGCCCGCAGGGTGAGCAGACCAGTGATCAACCTGCAGATCAGGCCCAGGGGTCCGCAGGCGTGGTAGGAGGGGCAGGGCAGATCCGCCGCCCGCGCCTTCAAGGTAGGCAGACCTACAACAGACCGGCGGATCAGGCCCAGGAGCCTGCCGGCGGGGTACAAACACCACCCTAATTGGAGTAGGGACAGAGCAGAGTCGCCTCCCTTGCCAGGAACAGACCCAGCATCCTGCAGGCGGGGTAGTCACGACACCCCAATTGGAGTAGGGGCAAAGCAGAGCCTCCACCCGTGCCCGAAAGGTGGGCAGATCTGCGACCGACCAGCAGGACAGGCCCAGTGGCCTGCTGGTACCACAGACACGTCACCCCAATTGGAGTAGGGGCAGAACAGAGCCGCCACCAGCTCCCAGAACAGGCCCAGTGACCTGCCGGCGTGGTAGCCACGACACCCCAATTGGAATAAGGAGAGAGCAGAGCCGCCGCCCGCACCTGCAGGAAAGATACGCAAGCAGTATGAAAAGACAAGGAAAGAAAGGACCACAAGCAATGCAGGTCAACGCAACTTTAGAAGAGGTAACAGCTGCAGCAGATGGAATGTCAGATAAAGAATTCAGGATATACATGCTTCAGATGATCTGGAGTATCAAGGAAGACATTAAACAGCAAAATCAGACAATGAAAGATCACTTCGACAACGAATTACGCAAACAAATCCAGGAAGCAAAGGATCAACTATACAGGGAGATAGAGGTTATAAAAAACAAGCAATCAGAAATCCTAGAAATGCAGGAAGCAATAAACCAACTTAAAAACTCAATGGAGAATACTACCAACAGAGTAGAACACTTAGAAGATAGAACATCAGACAATGAAGACAAAGTATTTCAACTGGAAAAGAACATAGACAGCTCAGCAAGACTGTTAAGAAACCATGAGCAGAACATCCAAGAAATATGGGATAACATTAAGAGACCAAACTTAAGAGTCATTGGGATACAGGAAGGTACAGAGCTCCAAACCAAAGGAATGAGCAGTCTATTCCATGAAATAATACAAGAAAACTTCCCAGACTTGAAGAATGAGACAGAATCCCAAATCCTAGAAGCCTACAGGACGCCGAATGTGCAAAATCATAAGAGATCCACACCTAGACACATTATAATGAAGATGCCCAACATACAGAATAAGGAGAGAATTTTAAAAGCTACAAGAGAAAGGAAGCAGATTACATTTAGGGGCAAGCCAATCAGGATAACAGCTGATCTTTCAACACAGACTCTGAAAGCTAGAAGATCCTGGAATAACATATTTCAAACACTGAAAGATAATGGGTTCCAACCAAGAATTGTGTATCCAGCGAAATTAAGCTTCAGGATGGAGAATGAAATTAAAACCTTCCACGATAAACAAAAGTTTAAAGAATTTGCAGCTAGAAAACCATCTCTTCAAAACATCCTAGCCAAAGTATTACAGGAAGAGGAAATGGAAAATAACAATGAAAACCAACAGTGGGAGGTAGGACAGTAAAGGGGGGGGGGGAAACAATCAAAGAGGAAAACAAACAATGTTTAGTAACAGAAATAAACAAATATGGCTGGAAGAACAACCCATATCTCAATAATAACCCTAAATGTTAATGGCTTAAACTCACCAATTAAGAGACACAGGCTAGTAGAATGGATCACAAAACAAGACCCAACAATATGCTGCCTACAGGAGACGCATTTGATAGGAAAAGACATACATAGGCTGAAGGTGAAAGGTTGGGAAAAATCATATCACTCATATGGACTTCGGAAACAAGCAGGCGTGTCCATACTCATATCAAATAAAATAGATTTCAAGCCAAAGTTAATCAAAAGAGATAAAGAGGGACACTACATACTGCTTAAGGGAACCATACACCAACAAGACATAACAATCATAAATATTTATGCCCCAAACAATGGTGCAGCTATGTTCGTCAAACAAACTCTTCTCAAGTTCAAGAGTCTAATAGACCACCACACCATAATCATGGGAGACTTCAACACACCTCTCTCGCCACTGGACAGATCTTCCAAACAAAAGTTGAATAAGGAAACTATAGAACTCAATAACACTATTAATAACCTAGACCTAATTGACATATATAGAGTATACCACCCAACATCAAGCAGTTACACTTTTTTCTCAGCAGCACATGGATCCTTCTCAAAAATAGATCATATATTATGTCACAGGGCAACTCTTAGACAATATAAAGGAGTAGAGATATTACCATGCATCTTATCTGATCATAATGGAATGAAACTGAAAATCAACGATAAAAGAAGGAAGGAAAAAGCATACATCACTTGGAGAATGAACAATAGGTTACTGAATGATCAATGGGTTATAGAAGACATCAAGGAGGAAATTAAAAAATTCTTAGAGATAAATGAAAACACAGACACAACATATCGGAATCTATGGGACACATTGAAAGCAGTTCTAAGAGGAAAATTCATTGCTTGGAGTTCATTCCTTAAAAAAAGAAAAAACCAACAAATAAATGATCTCATACTTCATCTCAAAATCCTTGAAAAAGAAGAGCAAAACAACAGCAAAAGAAGTAGAAGGCAAGAAATAATTAAAATCAGAGCTGAAATTAATGAAATCGAAACAAAAGAAACAATTGAAAAAATTGACAAAACTAAAAGTTGGTTCTTTGAAAAAATAAACAAAATCGACAGACCCTTAGCGATGCTAGTGAAGAGAAGAAGAGAGAGAACTCAAATTACTAGCATACGGGATGAAAAAGGCAATATCACAACAGACACTTCAGAAATACAGAAGATAATCAAAAACTATTTTGAATCCTTATACTCCAATAAATTAGAAGATAGTGAAGGCATAGATAAATTTCTTAAGTCATATGATCTGCCCAGATTGAGTCAGGAGGATATAGAAAACCTAAACAGACCAATATCAATTGAGGAGATAGAAGAAACCATCAAAAGACTACCAACTAAGAAAAGCCCAGGTCCCGATGGGTATACAGCAGAATTTTACAAAACCTTTAAAGAAGAACTAATACCAATACTTTTCAAGCTACTTCAGGAAATAGAAAAGGAGGGAGAACTTCCAAATTCATTCTATGAGGCCAACATCACCCTGATACCTAAACCAGACAAAGACACTTCAAAGAAAGAAAACTACAGACCAATATCTCTAATGAACCTAGATGCAAAAATCCTCAATAAAATTCTGGCGAATCGGATACAAAAACATATAAAAAAAATTGTACACCATGATCAAGTAGGATTCATCCCTGGGATGCAAGGCTGGTTCAATATACGGAAATCAATAAATGTTATTCACCACATCAATAGACTTAAAAATAAGAACCATATGATCATCTCGATAGATGCGGAAAAAGCATTTGACAAAGTACAGCATCCCTTTATGTTCAAAACTCTAGAAAAACTAGGGATAACAGGAACATACCTCAATATTGTAAAAGCAATCTATGCTAAGCCTCAGGCTAGCATTATTCTGAATGGAGAAAAACTGAAGGCATTCCCTCTAAAATCTGGAACAAGACAGGGATGCCCTCTCTCTCCACTTCTCTTCAACATAGTTCTCGAAACACTGGCCAGAGCAATTAGACAGACGAAAGAAATTAAAGGCATAAAAATAGGAAAAGAAGAAATTAAATTATCACTATTTGCAGATGATATGATTCTATATCTAGCAGACCCAAAAGGCTCTACAAAGAAACTATTAGAGCTAATAAATGAATTCAGCAAAGTGGCAGGATTTAAAATCAACACGCATAAATCAAAGGCATTCCTGTATATCAGCGACAAATCCTCTGAAATGGAAATGAGGACAACCACTCCATTCAAAATATCTTCAAAAAAAATAAAATACTTGGGAATCAACCTAACAAAAGAGGTGAAAGACTTATACAATGAAAACTACAGAACCCTAAAGAGAGAAATAGAAGAAGATCTTAGAAGATGGAAAAATATACCCTGTTCATGGATAGGCAGAACTAACATCATCAAAATGGCGATATTACCAAAAGTTCTCTATAGGTTTAATGCAATGCCAATCAAAATCCCAATGGCATTTCTTGTAGAAATAGAGAAAGCAATCATGAAATTCATATGGAAAAATAAAAGACCCAGAATAGCAAAAACAATGCTAAGCAAGAAGTGTGAATCAGGCGGTATAGCGATACCAGACTTCAAACTATACTACAGAGCAATAGTAACAAAAACAGCATGGTACTGGTACCAAAACAGGCGTGTGGACCAATGGTACAGAATAGAGGACACAGAAACCAATCCACAAAACTACAACTATCTTATATTTGATAAAGGGGCTAAAAGCATGCAATGGAGGAAGGATAGCATCTTCAACAAATGGTGCTGGGAAAACTGGAAATCCATATGCAACAAAATGAAACTGAATCCCTTTCTCTCGCCATGCACAAAAGTGAATTCAAAATGGATCAAGGAACTTGATATCAAATCAGAGACGCGCCGTCTGATAGAAGAAAAAGTTGGCTACGATCTACAGTCGGTGGGGTCGGGCTCCAAATTCCTCAATAGGACACCCATAGCACAAAAGTTAATAACTAGAATCAACAAATGGGACTTACTCAAACTAAGAAGTTTTTTCTCAGCAAAAGAAACAATAAGAGAGGTAAATAGGGAGCCTACATCCTGGGAACAAATCTTTACTCCTCACACTTCAGATAGAGCCCTAATATCCAGAGTATACAAAGAACTCAAAAAATTAGACAATAAGAGAACAAACAACCCAATCAACAAATGGGCCAAGGACCTGAACAGACACTTCACAGAGGAGGACATACAGTCAATCAACAAGTACATGAAAAAATGCTCAACATCTCTAGCTGTCAGAGAAATGCAAATCAAAACCACCCTAAGATACCATCTCACTCCAGTAAGATTGGCAGCCATTAGGAAGTCAAACAACAACAAGTGCTGGCGAGGATGTGGGGAAAAGGGTACACTTGTACATTGCTGGTGGGACTGCAGATTGGTGCAGCCAATTTGGAAAGCAGTATGGAGATTTCTTGGAAAGCTGGGAATGGAGCCACCATTTGACCCAGCTATTCCCCTTCTCGGTCTATTCCCTAAAGACCTAAAAAGAGCATGCTACAGGGACACTGCTACATCGATGTTCATAGCAGCACAGTTCACAATAGCAAGACTGTGGAACCAACCTAGATGCCCTTCAATAGACGAATGGATAAAAAAAATGTGGCATTTATACACAATGGAGTATTACTCTGCATTAAAAAATGACAAAATCATAGAATTTACAGGGAAATGGATGGCATTAGAGCAGATTATGCTAAGTGAAGCTAGCCAATCCCTAAAAAACAAATGCCAAATGTCTTCTTTGATATAAGGAAAGTAACTAAGAACAGAGTAGGGACGAAGAACAGGAGAAGAAGATTAACATTTAACAGGGATGAGAGGTGGGAGGGAAAGGGAGAGAGAAGGTAAATTGCACGGTAATGGAAGGAGACCCTCAGGGTTATACAGTGGAGGGGGTAGAGAGAGAGGAGGGGAGGGGAGGGGAGAGGTGGGGAGGGGGGAGGGTGGATGATGGGAAAGGCAGCGGAGCACAACAGACACTAGTATGGCAATTTGTAAATCAATGGATGTGTAACTGATGTGAATCTGCAATCTGTGTATGGGGTGAAGGTGGGAGTTCATAACCCACTAGAATCAAAGTGTGGAATATGATATGTCAAGAAATTTGTAATGTTTTGAACAACCCACAATAAAAAATTAAAAAAAAAAAAGAAAAATATATGGACAATATACAAAATAAAAAGGTAATGAAAAAAATCATATATCAGCTCTCTCTGAATGATCTATCTAAGCTTACATAGTGTCATATATTTGATTAACTTCATCATATCACATGAAACATCCAACCTAAAAAATATTTTTGAAGGATAGATTATAAAGTTAGAAACCAAATAGATATTATTTGTATTTCTAATATCAACTAAGAGGTTTGTCTCGATTTTCCAGCATACAGTATGTGCTTCAATATATCTTCTTTGCATGATTCTATAAAAAAAAAAAAAAAAAAAATTAAACAACTCCAAGAAGACCTAGAAAAAAGGAGGAGGGAATTATTTGAGAACCCTCTCTGGACTGGACTTAATGGATTTTTGCCTTATCTTCTTCCCTTATTGGGACCATTGTTAGGCCTCCTTCTAGTAGTGGCAATAGGACCCTGCATTGTAAATAAGATAATACAATTCATTAAGGATCAAATTAATATCTTAGCCTCTAAGCCGATACAGGTTCACTATCAACGCTTGAAGATGGATGATCGCCTCTCTGAGATATACTTCAGACCTATCCGAAGATGAGTGTCCTCCTTAAAAGAAGAACTCCTGCCATATCTTTTCTCTATGCATACCTCTCCCTCTTGCCTTCCTGTATTAGGATCTTTGCTGTCTAATCTCTCGGTCCAATCACATCTGCCATTCGGCGGTGACGGTCATGGGTCCCGTAGGTGGAGACGGTTAAGCGTTTACCGCAATAATGTCTTGATAGGTCATAACACCTTGAGCTGATCTTGTAGTACTCAGTGACGGGCAACTTTCACGCTTGCTGTGCGACCTAAGCCAGGGAATCAGGGCCTTCCCAGAGACGGGTAAGCATCGCAAGGGCTGTGAACGACCTAAGACAGGGGCTACTTGATTCCCACTGGCATGCAAAAAACAAAAGAGGGGGACTTGTTGGCAACAGGTCCACCTTGGCCCCTGGAGCCCTACCTCCACTAGTTTGTTCTGCATGCCAGTGTGGCCAGCTCACAAGGCCATGGCGAACTTGCGGTTTTTCTGTTCCTGCTTATCCGTCTGAGACATATGTATCCCACGGGAATGCCTTGACCTTTTCTGGTCTGATGGACTTATTGTTAAGGGAGGTTTCGGTACCTGACAATAATAGATGTTGAAACTAAATTTCTCCCCCCTCCCTCCTGCTTTTGGGTAGTTTTCCACTCTGCTGCTTGGGGTATAAAAAAGGTGTGTTAGCAATAAAGATTATTGACTCCTGGATGAAGAACCTTGGTGTCCTGTGTGTCTTTTAACCTCGCCGTCCCTCGCCGGACTCGGCTCCCTTGGCCGGACGCGGCACAGTAGAGTAAAAAATAAGAAATGGAGGAGGGAGGAAGGAAGGGTAACGACAAGTACTGAAGAATGAATTGGAGCAAATTATGTTCCATTGATTTATAATTATAAAAATGAGTCCTAATGTTTTATATAGCTAATATGAACGCCGAACAAAATAAACAAATGAGACCTGAATTTCAAACAGGTGTACGGATCTCTCTCTCTTTTATTAAGAAATTTGATTGGTATTTATCCAAAAGAACAAAAATTATGGAACATAATCTCATTCTTGTTTATGACTGAGTAATCTCCATTGTGTATATAAACCACATTTACCACAGGTACTCAGTCAACTTTGTCTATTTGAAAACTTGCCCTCTGTTCTGGCCAATTTTCTCTTCTTTTTTCCTTCACATTTTTTTAAATTTATGCATTGCAGTTGTACATAGTGGTGGATTTCTTACTACATATTCTTACATGCACACAATATGACAATATAATTACTGAAAGAATTTTTGTGCTCTTGTCCAGCTTCATATAAGCATATAAGTACAACAACATACTACGTGTTATTTTGCTATCCACTTTGTTAACAGTATGTTGCGGTTGTATTTAACCACAATAAAATTGAACTTGCTTTTTAGTGGCTGCAGAGAATTTGACTGTATAGGTGTAACATAATTCATTTAAAATCAATCAATAGATATTTTTAGTTGTTTTATTCACTTTTAAGCTTTATTGACTGAGTGAACTTCTGTATGGCTAAATCCATTTACACATTCTTAATTACAAGATATATTATTGTATAAAATGAAGCCTTCATAATATTCTAAAAATGTAGCATTCTGTCTTTTTTTAAAATTAAGTGATTATGTTAATTTTTAAGTTAATATTTACCTCTTTGTAGGAATTGTGATATATAATTATCAAATTTGCAACAAAATAGCACAAAAATGCCAAAAAAATTCCACTTTGTTTCCCTCTCTTTTTTATTGATTTTTTAAAAAATAAATGACAGCAGAATGCAATATAATTCTTATTACACATATCTCTGGTTGCATATAAAGTAGTTGACACCAATTTGTATCTTCATACATGTACTTTGGACAATGATGTCTATTACATTCCACCATCCTTGCTAATCCCCTGCCCCCTCCCTTTCCTTCCCACCCCTATGCCATATCTAGAATTCATTTATTATGAGTTTTTTAGATCCTTTGGTCACACTGACAAAAAAAAAAAAGAAAGAAAGAAAGAAAATTCTCTAGGGAAAAAGTCCCTAAACCATGAAGTATCATGTTTTTGTAGTATCACTTGGTCACTGCTTCTGTGGTATATAAAATTAGCTTCATATCTTCCTATTGCAGGATATTATATGGACCTTTACATTAGAGAGCACAGGAAAATCTGAGTCCTAGAAGATGCTCTTCTCTTTACAGGTAAAATGGATGTATGGGAATAAATTTAATAATAGGAAGCATGGCTTTAGTTTGACACATGATTCTGTTCTTGGAATTGCTAGGACCATGAGTCAGATCCAAAGAGCATGAGTGTGTCCTAAACTGAAATAGAAAATATTCTGGAGAAGGAATTAAATAACACAGGAGAATCATTGTGAAAAAGCCTACAGACATACTGGAAAAGGCTAACTGACTTCAACCTAGAATTGAACCACATTTTCCCTAGGAAAATATGAAAGACTTCAGAAAAAGGCACAGTTTTGTAATATTTTGTATTCTGCATAGGTTACAATAAGTCATTCTGTCGTAACTGATGATTACATTGATGATCTCATCTTCTGCTACTTGGTGAATAAGCAAACAAAAATACATATGAAAATTTTTTTAAAGTTGTATATTTTCTCTCCATTGGCTTTTCAAAAGATGGGTATAAACTGAAAATCTATAAAATAGAAGAAAATTTACTAGGAACTTATCAAGTTCGCCAGATGGAAAAGACTCTTGTAGACACTTGAACAGAAACAAAAATTTGACATAGTGACCAATGACCCAAAGCGAAATAATTTCCAAGGTAATGTCATTTTGTACTGTACAATCAATACATGAAGAGAAAGACTACAGATGACAAAAAATTTCAAAATGAAATAATATTTAAAAATACCAAGAGTTACTATGTTTGTGTTTTCCCCATAGTTTATAATTAGAGTGTTTATATAAGTTTAATCTCTGAACTGTAAAAAGAATGGAGAAAAGTTTAAAAAGTGTTCATAAAGGGAAAATTGTAAAAGTTGTCATTTTTTGAGTTTTGCAAATGAAAGCTACAGGGTGACTTTGTTTCATTTAAGGAGACAGGCATTTATTTGAAAAGGATATGCTCCCAGAGTACTGAGTATACAAGTTCTCAAATTAGAGGGGGTTAGATTTTACTTGGGTATAAAGAATGTTTTGTGACACTTTGAAGAGTAAAAACACGGTAAGTTTGAGCTGAGGGAAATAATCAACTTGGAATATTTCTAGAGGACAGAGGAAACATACATGGATAAAGGTTTAGATGACACCTAGATTTGCTGTAGGTCCCATTTAACTTGATGACTCTGTATTTGGAGCCCCATTACCAAATATTTATATTCATTTATAAAAACTGAATGTCTGGGAATCTGAATTGGAGAATTTCTAAATTTTATATAAGTAGAGAAAAAGGAATCGATTGCAACACAGGGTAAAGAGGTCTTGTCTTTTGCATCATGGATATATAATTAGTTCAAATGAACATAATTAAAGCATTTCAGAAAACTTATTTCAAGGACAGTTGATTTATAAGAGAAGATGATTTCAAAAGTGCTCCTTCAGGAGTTTCTCTGAGGGTATTGATGACCCAAAGACAAATAATTTCCAAGGTAATGTCATTTTGTAATGTACAATCAATACATGAAGAGAAAGACTACAAATGACAAAAATTTCAAAGTGAAATAATATTTAAAAATACCAAGCATCATGTCCTTGACTCTTCATCTCAAAACCTTTCCAGGACTTTTTCTCTAGAATGAGATTTGAATCCTGACCCTATATCAAGTGACTTAAAAGCTGTAATGGCTCTAACTTTATGAGCTTTTATATTCCCTGATATTTACAGGAATATAGTCTCATCCATTTGGCACATCTACATTCCATAGCTCCATCTCATTTTGTTATAAACTCACTTTAAAGAGAAATTTGGGTTCCTGTCTACTTCATGAGATCAGTGATCCAAAAAGACAACTGAATTTATAGATCATGAAAACTAATGGAGAAAATCTTCTAAGAGACTTAGTGCTGAAAAGATTCCTGGAGATATATAATAATTTGTTTATAATTATACTATTTCTAAAGAATAGGTTAAAAGAACAGTGCAGATCATATCTTAGAGATTGTCTAAGATATAATTTGAAATGAAATTTTTCTCTCTTCCCTTTTCATTACATGCATACTTCCCAAATTTCATAGCCATTTTTGGATTTTCCTTTAAATCTTTTTATTTCATATTTTCTGCAATTCTTGATCACTTTTATAATACTTCATTTTCTATTTTCTCTGCCATGTCAGAACTGCACTCTGCTTATCATCTTTAATTATATAATTAGGCATAACTTAATATGCCTTTAAATCATCCAAATACATCCTTTTATATCTTTCAGAAAATGCTTACTTGTTCACATCATGTACTTGTAGTGATTCTAAGTTTTGGGAAGCACTGGAGAAAAGACAGATGTAGTCCATAACTTTATGGGGATTGTGGTCTAATTAAGGAGAACATAACAACAAATTACGTTTGTAGTAAGTACTATAAAGAAATACATTTAATTTATACTTAAAATTTACTTTTGATCACTGAAACAATGAATATTATAATCTTTTATTGAACAGAACAAGGCACTATATTTTGAAATATCTTTCAGACATGGTGTTTAGATGTTCTCTACTTGTCAATATCATCTCCTGTTTTATTTACTTATTATCTCATGCACTAAGCACTATAATAGGTAAATGATGAAAGGAAAGTAATATTAATATTTACTGAATACCTATATATGGAATACAAACATATTGAATGCGTGATTACAATCTTATTTTATCCCTACAACTTACCATAAGAAATCAGTATTTAAATTTGTTCGTCTGATAAATAAACTGAGGAGTAAAAGTTTAAGTACCTTGCCCAATATTAGCTTGTCAGTGGCTGAACTATGGTATATAAACAGTTGGGTGTTCTGAATCCAAAGTCCTTTTTTGTTCTACTATATTATATTGCTTCCCTAAAAACAATCAAAATTACAATGTAATATCATAAGTCCTTTCACAAATGTTTGAACAAAGTGTTGTCTACTACACCACAGTGACCTTCATAGGTTTAAGCTTTCAGATCCTGTTCTACTCGAGGGCAATGATTCTCACATTTTCCCATTTTTCTCCCCCAGTGCTTCATGGACTGAAATTTTAGTAGAATGCAAATTCAGACATTTATCTTTCATTGTAATGTCAAGTTGTTGGAGAAACTTCTAACACTTACTCGACATTCCAGTAGTTAAGGTGATGCAAACTGGTAATTGACTTGACAGTTCATGGACCTGCATCTCTCAGTCGACCACTTTTTCATTGCATCAGAGATTCCAAATAACATAAAATAAGACCTTCTAGCTAAGGTAAACATTTAATAAACTTTGAATATAGTGTTTCCCAGAGGTGAGGAATAGGAAGGAAGGGCTTATTTGTCAGAATAATCTTATCGTCTTGGTGGAGACATGAGTTGAGAAAAGTTAAATAGATTTATCTGACTAAACCAGGCTATGTGTTTTGAAGCAAAAATCGAAAGAACTTGGGGTTGAATCAATTTCCTGTGTTGGCCAACCTTCTATCTCACGTGGAACATCACTGCAACTTCTCTTGGATAAAGCAGAAGGATATTAAATTCAGAGATAACACTACATGGAACAGAACAACTCTGTATGACAGCCACCAACTTCTCTGTGTGGTCACAAGTTCAAAATCTGTGGGCATAATAAGTGGATTCCCCTCGCTTCCAGTTTCATTAAGGTACAATTGAAAATACATATTAAATATATTTATGGTGAACAATGTTAGATTTGGATATGTGTATACACATTGTAAAAGATTGGATCAATCTATGCTTATTTGTGATGAGAACATTCCAGATCTACTTCTTAGGAATTTTCAAGTATGCAGTACACATTTATTATAAACCACAAACACCACACTGTATAACAGATATACAAAATTAAGGATCCAAACTGAATATTTGATGAATATCTTCCCATTACATCTCCCCACCACACCCCATCCATCCCTGGCCCACCATAATAATCGCTGCTTCTATGAAGGTGATTTCTTTTTATATTATACATATAAGTGAAATCTTTCAGAAATCGTCTTCTCGTGTCTCCTTAATTTTCTTGGCACAAAAACTTCCATTCTCATTCATAATGCCACAAAACACAGAATATTCTTTTATAAGATGAAGAAGAATGTGTGTGTCATTAGCTTGTTTCCATATATTACACTCTCCCAGCATATTGTAAATAAGATTGTGATGAATATAGGAAATTGTCTTTTGGATATAATAATGTCAGTAATCTTCAGATATTTAACCACAAGTGAAATTGTGGATTATATGGAAGTTCTACTGTAATTTTTTCTTTCTGGTGATGCTAGAGATATAATCCAGGGTACTGTACATACAAGTGTTCTACCACTGAGTTACATACCCAGCTACTATGTTTAAATTTTTGACAAATCTATGTACTATTTTCCTGAATTGTGTGATACCTTATAGTCCAACTAACAGTGTATAAAGAATTTCTTACATGACATGCACCCCAACATTATATTTTGACTTTGTGATAATAACTCTTTTAATAAGTGTAAATAGATATTTCACTGTGATTTTAGCTAATACTTTGCTGATTATTAGTGATGTCAAGCCTTTGTTCATATACTTTGTTCATATACAAGCCTTTGTTGACATTTAGGTTGATTTTAATGCTAAACTAAAACTAGGTTTTTATAACTTTGACCTTTCTCCTCCTGGTCTATTAATATACTTGTCATAATTTGCATTTTCTCCTGTTCTCCTTCAGGAAGCACCTCCAACAAAGCCAATGGATGGAGCAAATCATTCTGTAGTGTCAGAGTTTGTGTTCCTGGGACTCACCAACTCCCGAGGAATCCAACTACTCCTCTTTGTTTTCTCCTCCATGTTTTATGTGGCAAGCATGACGGGAAACTCCCTCATTGTGTTCACGGTGGCTTCTGAGACTCAATTACACTCTCCCATGTACTTTCTGTTGGCCAATCTCTCCTTCGTTGACTTGGGTTTTTCTTCTGTCATCTCCCCCAAGATGATTTATGACCTTTTCAGGAAGCACAAAGTCATCTCCTTTAGAGGCTGCATCACCCAGATCTTCTTCATCCATCTCATTGGTGGTGTGGAGATGGTGCTCCTCATAGCCATGGCCTTTGACAGATATGTGGCCATATGTAAGCCTCTGCACTACCTGACCATCATGAGCCCATGGATGTGCATCTTCTTTTTAGTGGCTGCCTGGGTGGTTGGCCTTATTCACTCAGTGGTTCAATTGCTTTTTGTAGTAAAGTTGCCCTTCTGTGGCCCTAATGAGTTGGACAGCTTTTACTGTGACCTTCCTGGGTTCATCAAACTTGCCTGCACAGACACCTATCGACTGGAACTCATGGTCACAGCCAACAGTGGTTTCATCTCTGTGGGCTCCTTCTTCATACTGATCATTTCCTATGTTGTCATCATTCTCACTGTTCAGAAACACTCTTCTGCTGATTACTCCAAGGCTCTGTCCACACTGTCAGCTCACATCACTGTGGTGGTCTTGTTCTTTGGTCCTTTGATATTCTTCTACACATGGCCATCTCCCTCCACACACCTGGATAAGTTCCTGGCCTTCTTTGATGCTGTTCTGACTCCTTTTCTGAATCCTGTCATCTACACACTACGGAACCAAGAAATGAAGGTGGCAATGAGGAGAATATGCAGACAGTTAGTGAGTTACGGGAAGCTCTCTTAAATGATTGTATTTATTTATTTATTAATACTTATTTATTAGTTTTCGGTGGACACAACATCTTTGTTTGTATGTGGTGCTGAGGATCGAACCCGGGCCGCACGCACGCCAGGCGAGCGCAATACAGCTTGAGCCACATCCCAGCCCCTAAATGATTGTATTTAGAAGAGTCTTCTTTGAACACAGACATTCCTTGTTGATGATAAAACTCAGAGAAAAGCCTTTCTTTGTCTACTCTCATTTGCTTATGCATGCTGATATTGAGGCCATTTTGTCTTCTAATTAGAAGGAAGGGAAAATCTCTTCTGAAAACAGAAGAAATCAAATAGAAAATTATTTGAAAAGCATAGATTATAATAATCCAGAACCTCAATTCCTAAGGAATAATATTTAAATGAAGTAAATTTGTAAACATATGGAAGAGGGCAGGCTGCTTTAAAGCCTTTAGAACAGGGAAAAGTTTCTCACTTGGTCTTTTTTCTTTTAAAAACTGCAATATGCCTCACATAAAGGAATTTCTGGCTGTATTCAAAGAGAGGACATTAAAATGGGTTTCTTTTGCTTTCTTGTAATTTGCAAACACTCTACTCCCTCTTGGTACTCTGCAAGGCTGTGCAAGGAGGTTAGACTCTTGAGAGTACTAACCGGAGTCTATTGGATACACAGTGCTTTGACAGAAAGGTCAAAGCTGTGTGAGCTATTTTAGAAGGCCAAGAAGGAATTAAGAAAGCATCATGACTTTCATGAAAAGCATTATGCTACCCAAACCCAATTTCCATTGCCCTTTTTATCCTACTTCCTTACCTCCGATTTTTCTTAGTATATTTCTGTCTGAATTTCACCAAATGGAAAGTTTGTGTGGTTTTTGGATGTGGAATTGATGAAACATTCACCCTTGGTTTGAAGATGGGTGTACTGTCCCCATGTTGCTTCTGGCATGCTGGCTCACCCTGTGGTGTGGGATAGCACCTAGGTCTGCAGTTCCTACTTCCTACTGGTTCTCTCCCTGCAGTTCCTCCAAATCCTGAGCCAGATGCAAGGACGTGATAATGATGAATGTCCCCAGGTTACACAGTTACCTGCATTATCAAAATTGGAAGTACCGAGTTGGGCGCAGTGGTGCATACCTATAATCTCAGCAGCTCCGGCTGAGGCAAGACTATACAGGGTTCAAAGCCAGCCTCTGCAACTTAGAAAGTCCCTAAGAAACTTACCGAGACTGTGTCTCTAAATAAAATATAAAAAGTTCAATGGATGGGGCTCAGTAGTGGAGTGTGCCTGGGTTCAATCCCCAGTACAAAAAAAAAAAAAGGAAGTATTGAGAGACAGACACAATACTGGTTTACCTTTAGTCTCTGCTTCATGTCCATTTGTCCTCTGTCAGGCCAGTGAGATAAGTTGTTGAGAGACCAAAAAACTACCCAGAGACAGTATATGAGTTATAAGTTTTATTGAGGAAATGCTCACAGGGAAGGTTCAGTGGTGATAGGCTGAACACATAGCACCTCTGTCCCTTATGGAGCTTTCTCAAGAGGTATCTTGTCTGCCTCACAGGATTTTATTCAGTGTTGACTGGCTGGATGAGTGACATGTATCCTTTCCTCAGCGCCTTCAGTTCCACACCTGTCTCCACTCAGAGAAGGGTTCTATATGTTAAGCTGCAGAAGCAGTGACATCACCAGCATAAACTAGTTTGCTTAGATTACTTCTATGACCAGCATCCCAAGAAGCAACTCTCCTGGTGTACATGCAAAAGCAACTTTTTACAGTAGCTGTCCCTAGTTCCCATTGTGCATAAGAGAAAGTATCCTTCAAGATAATATTTATCTACTCATTCTGGCCCAGAAACTCTATTCACTTGGCTTCTTTATGTTTTGGGGAACTGAGACAGACATCTCAACATCCTGGTGTTTTACTGTCTTCCTTTTCTTTAAGGATGGCACATCTTCCACAATGTTGGCTTCACTGGCCTCAGGCTGGCATGGGGTTCGGTGGTACCAGACCTATATGGACTGCTTAATGGTTTCCACCATTGCACAAAGTCTAATTCCAATAAGTAATACCTGATTCTATTACACTTAAGTGATACTATTTCTTTGGTTAAACCGTGAGTGATAAATACTCAGCACTTCCTTCAGTCTAATCATCTGTGGATTTACATTACAGAAAAACTTTTCAATTCATCTGATATGTATGCAACATTGTATCTGAACAAAGGACTCATATTATAGTAAATGAGTTATAATAATGAGGTTATACCACATGGAACTCATTAGTCCACCCACATGCCCCACCACTTACAAGGAACTGACTGATAGATTTTTTTGGAAAAATGTGACTATCTGTTGTTATCCCAGAGATGAATGAAGGGGGCCTAGATTAAGGGTCATTTTCAAAAGGTCTTTGGTTTTATTTGTGATATTGGAATTTTAAAATAAGAAGAGACTCATATTCTGTGTGCAATTAAAAAATATTTAAAATTTTAAAGTAGTGATCTTTGCTGCTATCAAGTCATTCTGTGATTCATTAAACTGGATTTTGAGTTTTTAAAGTTATCATTAGTTAATATTAAAGTTGGGATTTTCTTAACTCTAATGTACCATATATGTTCTCTTTTTTTCCAGCTAAAATGAAGCTTGATTACACTGTTTGAATTAGCTGTATTTTAGACTACTTTAAGAGCAAAGTACCTCTGAGCTGCCAGATGTCAGGCCTGCATCACAAAGCATTTTCTCTTGTTTCCTAGGCTTTTAAAAAGGGGTTTGTGGGCCATAATATGAGCAGCTTTGGATAAACACTAAAGGAGATCAGTGTTTTCTCCTACTTTGTTGATATGGGAAGTTTTTCTTGGGAAGCAGTTTAATACAGGCAGTGATAAGAATTCAGTTATTTGCTTATTGTTCAACATTATTTTTTAATGTCTTTTCTAAAAAATTGATAGTTTCTTAGACCATTGTATCATGACTTCTTCTATTTTAATCATCTTTTATGATTTTATTTTAAAATTATTTTTATTCTTTTTTACATTTTTGCTTTGGATTAATTTATTCATCATATTTCAGTTTTGCTCAACTAAACAATTTTTTGTTTTAATTAGTTACACATGACAGTACAATGATCTTGACATATCATATATTTGAATCAGATGGGATATAATTTCTCATTTGTCTGAGTGTACAGGTTGCAGAATCACATTGGTCATGCAATCACATATATACCCACAGCAATAATAATATCTATTTTATTCTGCTGTCCTTCCATTCCCCCCTTCCCCTCCCCTCCCCTCCCATCACTTCTCTCTACCCAATCTAATGTGACCCACTTCTTTTTTTTCCCCCTCACATCATCATACCTGAATTCTGTATAACGAAGGAGGTCTCCTTCCCTCTTCCATGCAATTCCCATTCTCCCACCCTTTCCCTCCCACCTCTCTTCCCGATCTAGAGGTAATTTTCTTCTCATGCTCTTCCTCCCTACCCCATTTTGAGTCACCTCCCTTATATCAGAGAAGACATTCGGCATTTGTTTTTTGGGGATTGGCTAACTTCACTTAGCATAATCTGTTCTAATGCCATCCATTTCCCTGCAAATGCCATGATGTTATTATTGTTTAGTGCTGAGAAATATTCCATTGTGTATAAATGCCACATTTTTTTATCCATTCATCCACTGAAGGGCATCTAGGTTGGCTCCACAGTCTAGATATTGTGAATTGTGCTGCTATAAACATTGTTGTGGCTGTGTCCCTGTAATATGCCATTTTAGGTCTTTTGAGTATAGTCTGAGAAGAGTAATAGCTGGGTCAAATGGTGGTTCCATTCCCGGTTTTCCAAGAAATCGTCATACTGCTTTCCAAATTGTCTGCACTAATTTGCAGTCCCACCAGCAATGTATGAGTGTACCTTTTTTCCCACATCCTCGCCAGCATTTGTTGTTGTTTGACTTCATAATGGCTGCCATTTTTACTGGAGTGAGATGGTATCTTAGAGTAGTTTTAATTTGCATTTCTCTGATTGCTAGAGATGGTGAGCATTTTTTTGTGTATTTGTTGATTGATTGTACATTCTCTTCTGAGAAGTGTCTGTTCAAGTCCTTGGCTCATTTGTTGATTGGGTTATTTGTTTTTTTGTTGTTTAACTTTTTGAGTTCTTTGTATATCCTAGAGATTAGAGCTCTATCTGATGTGTGAGGGGTAAAAATTTGTTCCCAGGATGTAGGCTCCCTATTCATTTCACATATTATTTCTCTTGCTGAGAAAAAACTTTTTAGTTTGAATTTGTCCCATTTGTTGATTCTTGGTTTTAATTCTTGTGCTATAGGCGTCTTATTAAAGAACTTTGGGCCTAACCCCACATGATGGAGATTAGGGCCTACTATTTCTTCTGTTAGACAGAGAGTCTCTGGTTTGATTCCTAGATCCTTGATCCATTTTGAGTTAACATTTGTGCATGGTGAGAGATAGGGATTCAATTTCATTTTGTTGCATATGGATTTCCAGTTCTCCCAGCACCATTTGTTGAAGATGCTATCCTTTCTCTATTGCATGCTTTTAGCACCTTTGTCTAATATAATGTAGTTGTAATTTTGTGGATTGGTCTCTGTGTCCTCTATTCTGTACCATTGGTCTACCCACCTGTTTTGCTGCCAGTACCATGCTGTTTTTGTTACTATTGCTCTGTAGTATATTTTAAGATCTAGTATAGCGATACCACCTGTTTTACTCTTCCTGCTTAGAATTGCTTTAGCTATTCTGGGTCTCTTATTTTTCCAGATGAATTTCACAATTGCTTTTTCTATTTCTGTGAGGAATGCCATTGGGATTTTGATTGGAATCGCATTGAATCTGTAGATTGCTTTAGGTAATATGGCCATTTTAATAATATTAATTCTACCTATCCATGAGCAAGGTATATCTTTCCATCATCTAAGGTCTCCTTCTATTTCTCTCTTTAGGGTTCTATAGTTTTCATTGTGTAGATCTTTCACCTCCTTTGTTAAGTTGATTCCCAACTATTTTATTTTATTTTTTTTTTTGAGGATATTGTGAATGGGGTAGTTTTCATCATTGCCATTTCAGAGGATTTGTCACTGATATACAAGAATGCCTTTGATTTATGGGTATTGATTTTATATCCTGCCACTTTTCTGAATTTGTATACTAGTTCTAGGAGTTTCTTGGTAGAACTTTTGGGCTTTCTGCTAGGTATAGGATCATATCATCAGCAAATAGTGCTAGTTTAAGTTCTTCTTTTCCTATATTTATGCCTTTAATTTCTTTTGTCTGTCTAATTGCTCTGGCTAGTGTTTCAAGAACTATGTTGAATAGAAGTGGTGAGAGAGGGTATCCCTATCTTGTTCCAGATTTTAGAGGGAATGCCTTCAATTTTTCTCCGTTTAGAATGAGGCTGGCCCGAGGCTTAGCATAGATAGCTTTTACAATGTAGAGGTAAATTCCTGTTATCCCTAGTTTTTCTAGTGTTTTAAACATAAAGCAAAGCTGTATTTTGTCGAATGCTTTTTCTGAATCTATCAAAATGATCATATGGTTCTTATCTTTAAGTCTATTGATGTGGTGAATTACATTTATTGATTTCCGTATGTTGAACCAGCCTTGCATCCCAGGGATGAAACCCACTTGATTATGGTGCACGATCTTTTTGATATGTTTTTGTATCTGATTCGCCAGAATTTTATTGAGGATTTTTGCATCTAGGTTCATTAGAAATATTGGTCTGTAGTTTTCCTTCTTTGAGGTGTCTTTGTCTGGTTTCAGAATCAGGGTGATGTTGGCCTCATAGAATACATTTGGAAGAGCTCACTCTTTTTCTATTTCCTGAAATAACTTGAAAAGTATTGGTACTAATTCTTCTTTAAAGGTTTTGTAAAACTCCGCTGTATACCCATCCGGTCCTGGGCTTTTCTTGGTTGGTAATCTTTTGATTGCTTCTTCTATTTCCTCACATGATATTGGTCTGTTTAAGTTGTGTATATCTTCCTGACTCAATCTGGGAAGATCATATGACTTAAAGAATTTATCGATGCCTTCACTATCTTCTATTTTATTGGAGTATAAGTTTTCAAAATAATTTCAAATTATCTTCTGTATTTCTGTAGTTTCTGTTGTAATATTGCCTTTTTCATCCCATATGCTAGTAATTTGGGTTCTCTCTCTTCTTCTCGTTAGCTTGGCTAAGGGTCTGTCAATCTTATTTATTTTTTCAAAGAACCAACTTTTAGTTTTGTCAATTTTTTCAATTGTTTCTTTTATTTCAATTTCATTGATTTCAGCTATGATTTTAGTTATTTCTTGCCTTCTACTGCATTTGCTATTGATTTGCTCTTCTTTTTCTAGGGCTTTGAGATGTAGCATGAGATCATTTATTTGTTGGCTCTTTTTTTGAGGAATGAACTCCATGCAATGAATTTTCCTCTTAGTACTGCTTTCATAGTGTCCCATAGATTTCGATATGTTGTGTCTGTGTTTTCATTTATCTCTAAGAATTTTTTAATTTCCTCCTTGATGTCTTCTGTAACCCATTGTTCATTCAGTAGCATATTGCTCATTCTCCAAGCGATGTAGGAATTTTCTTCCTTATTTTATCATTGATTTCCAATTTCATTCCATTATGATCAGATAAAATACATGGTAATATCTCTTCTCCATTATATTTGCTAAGAGTTGCCCTATAGCATAATATATGGTCTATGTTTTTAGAAGGATCCATATGCTGCTGAGAAAAAAGAAAATCCGCTTGATTTTGGTTGATATATTCTATATGTGTCAATTAAGTCTAAGTTATTAATTGTGTTATTGAGATCTATAGTTTCTTTATTCAACTTTTATTTGGAAGATCTGTCCAGTGGTGAGAGAGGTGTGTTAAAGTCACCCATGATTATTGTGTTATCGTCTATCTGTCTCTTGAACTTGAGAAGAGTTTGTTTGATGAACATAGCTGCACCATTGTTTGGGGCATATATATTGATGATTGTTATGTCTTGTTGGTGAATAGTTCCCTTTAGCATTATGTAGTGTCCTTCTTTATGTCTTTTGATTAACTTTGGCTTGAAGTCTATTTTATTTGATATGAGTATGGACACCCCTGCTTGCTTTTGAGGTCTATGTGAGTGGTATGATTTTTCCCAACCTTTCACCTTCAGTCTGTGTATGTCTTTTCCTATCAGATGAGTCTCCTGTAGGCAGCATATTGTTTGATCTTTTTTTAATCCAGTCTACTAGCCTATGACTTTGATTGGAGAGTTCAAGCCATTAACATTTAGGGTTACTATTGAGATATGGTTTGTACTTCCAGTCATGTTTGTTTATTTTTGTTATTTAACTTGATTTGTTTTTCCCCTTTGATTAGTTTTTCTCCTTACTGTACTACTTCCCACTGTTGATTTTTGTTGTTGTTTTTCATTTCCTCTTTGTGTAATGTTTTGCCCAAGATGCTTTACAGAGCTGGTTTTCTACCTGTGAATTCTTTTAACTTTTGTTTATCGTGGAAGGTTTTTATTTCATTGTCAAATCTGAAGCTTAATCTGTCTGGATACAAGATTCATGGTTGGAACCCATTAACTTTCAGTTGTTCCAGGATCTTCCAGCTTTCAGCATCTGTGTTGAAAAATTGGCCAGTAACCTAATTGGTTTACCCTTAAATGTAATCTGCTTCCTTTCTTTTGTAGCTTTTCAAATTCTCTCCATGTTCTGTATGTTGGACATTTGCATTATAATGTGTCTTGGTGTGGGTCTCTTGTGGTTTTGTACATTTGGCATCCTGAAGGCTTCTAGGATTTGGATTTCTGTTTCATTCTTCATGTCAGGAAAGTTTTCTAAAATTATTTCATTGAACAGATTGCTCATTCCTTTGGTTGGACCGCTATACCTTCCTCTATCCCAATAACTCTTAAATTTGGTCTTTTTATGGTATCCCAGATTTCTTGGATGTTCTGCTCGTGGTTTCTTATCAACTTTTCTGAGTTGTTTAGGCTCTTTTCCAGATGATATATTTTGTCTTCGTTGTCTGATGTTCTGACTTCTAATTGGTCTACTCTACTGGTGATACTCTCATTTGAGTTTTTATTTTGGTTTATAATTTCCTTCATTTCCAGGATTTCTGGTTTTTTTGTTTTTGTTTTGTTTTTGTTTTTGTTTTTGTTTTTGTTTTGTATAACCTCTATCTCCCTGTAGAGTTGATCTTTTACTTCTTGGAATTGTTTAGGTAATTCATTGTTAAAGTGACCTTTCATTGTCTGCATTTGCTGTCTAAGGTCTTCCTTGAGACTCCAGATCAACTGAAGCATGTATATCTTGAAATCTTTATCTGATGTTTTTTCTGCTGCAGCTAACAACTCTTCAATTGTTGAGTTTTCCTGCATTGTTTGTGTCCCTTTTTTCCCTTGTTTTTTCATAATGCTCACGTTTCTTTCCAGCTCTGTGTGACTGCTGTGTTATTATTTTCTCCTATAAATTTGTGTTGTTTTTGTACAGCTCTGAGGTCTCTCTTTTGTGATGGGAGATAATGTCTAGAGATGTTGGGTTCAATTATAATTTGAAGTAAGTTCATTAGCTTCATAAAAGGCATACAGGTTCTGGTGGCATATAGAGAACTGAGGGTTGGACAGAGGGCTTTATGTTTAGGAGGAAAGATGTGAGGATATGGGGGTTAATATATCTTAGCTACTTTGGAGGAGAGCTCTAATGAAGGGGGTTATCAACAGGAGAATAGACAGGAGTACTTTGGGGTAGCTAAGTACTTGGGAGGACTATAAGAAGCATATAAACATTCACCTATTTGCATTTAGTAAATTACCCGTAGTTGAAATAGTAATGCTTGGGAGGTTGAGAAGGGAAGAGAAGGGGGAAGAGAAGTAAAAAGAAAAGAAGAAGAAAGTGAAAGAAAGAAAGAAAAAAAATACTCTCTTAGAGTTCAGTTTTCTTCTTTACCAGTAGGTGGCATTGTGCATTCCAGGTTGAGTCTCTGCCCTCAGGATGTAGGAAGCAATCCGTGTGGGGCAGCTCTCCCTCCCCTGCCAGGCGCCTCTCCAATCCAGGTCTCTTTGGGTTGCTCCTGGTCTCTATCTCCCTCACTTCTCCTGCTCACCAGGCCCCAGTCACTGGGGATCCTCTCCACAGCCCTGGGTTTACTCTGGGAGTGTGGCGCCCTGGTCACCATGCGCTCGCCATCAGCTG
Source organism: Marmota monax (assembly GCF_021218885.2). NCBI lineage: Eukaryota > Metazoa > Chordata > Mammalia > Rodentia > Sciuridae > Marmota > Marmota monax. The sequence goes on from NW_026693777.1 coordinate 35,485,858, forward strand.
AGCGCTCTTTGTTGGGCACTCACCAAGTCATCACAGTTGATCTGTCGCCAATCTCACTGTCCGTGAGATCTGCCCCCAGCTGAAGAGGTAGATTTTCCAAGATGGTGACGGCCCTTTCCACACCGGGGTGTCTGCTGAGGGGGAGGGAACTGGGTTGTTTCTCCACTAAGTCCAAACTTCAGTCCTTGGTCTAATGCCCCATGCAATCTGGTGCGTTATATCTCCAAAGGATCCGAAACTCTGTGTCTCTAAGCTGCCAGCACTCCAAAGCTTTCCCTTCCGCTGGCAGCAATCAATTCTGCTGGCTGGTTTCCACGCATGGAACAACTTCGGGTTTCTCCCGTTCTGGACTATTTTTGTGACCAGCCCCTGTTAATAATCCTGTCACAGGCTCCATGAAGTTTAAAGTCGTGGATTAGGGCTCCTATGAGTGGGAGCGTCTGTCCACCAACTCGGGGTCACTTAACAAGTTCTCCTCTAATCCACCATCTTGGAATGCCCTAAATAATTATTTATAGAGTGCCTAATATACGACAAAAAATACACAAGGAATTAGAAAGAGAGAAAAAAAATAAGGCAACATTCCTGCCTTTAAGAATCTTCCATACTGCAGGGCACAGAGAATAACAGAGTTTCAATGTCACCAGGTTGCTGTAGTGCAGAGGGTGTACTATGGGCCTATAAAAAGGAACAAGAGCAGAGTAGCAGGTTTAAAGCAGAGTTGCACAACAGAATTATCTCAGGCACTTTCAAAAAATATTGGGAGTCTTAGCCCACGTTCAGGGAGTTTGATTCAAATAGTCTGGATCAGGTGTGTTATTTTGTAAAAACTCTCCTACCACTTTCCACCTGTACTTACTGTCCTGTTAATTCTAAACCACTTAGTTTCTCTGACGTGCTGAACTTCCCATACTTCATTCTGCAAGCTGTTACTATTCTTGTAATTCATCCTTCCACCCTCATTTCTGTCTCTAATCCTCAAGTCTGCACTCAGGTGTTACTTCCCCTGGGAGGTCTGACCACTTCCTCACAGGAAGATTTAAGGGTTCTTGCTTCTGTCTACCCATTGCATGGATGATTTCTTCAGTGGAACTATTACCCAGAAATGGATTAAGACACTTTGCCTGTGGGGCTTCAAGCTCCTTGGGAAGGGACTACCACATGCATAGAAGAATCGGATGAATAAATAAACTCCATGTCTAGTCCTAGCTATTAAGAGACTTGCAATATAATGGTCTTTTTAAAAAGGGCTTTTGATGTCACTTTATAGATTCCACATTGTAGGCTACTTTTTTTGATGCCAAATAAATTCAAGTAAAATATCCTCTTTTGCATTATGGGTACATAAGATGAAGTTCATAGTGAAATCCACATGAATTTGACAAATGTGTTCATCCTTCCCAATATCACTCATTTTAAGCAACAAATTAGCAAGTTAGAATTGACAGATATAATTGCCAAAAGTGATTTTTTTCTTTTCTTTTTTTCTTTTTTAAGAGCCTAGCAACACTTTACCACTGAGCTATATCTCCATTTCTTTTTTATTTTGAGACAAAGTCTCACTAAATTGCTAAGGCTAGCCTCAAATTTGTGATCCACCTGCCTCAGCCTCCTGATTTGCTGAGATTACAGACATATACCTCTCACAAGGCAATACTTTAAAAATGTATCCAGTTTCAGTTTTGTTTCCTCTCCAGTGACTCATTACAAGGTTTTTCTTCTGGTTATTCTGACCAGAACAATTGGGTTTCAGGGACAATTCCCCTGATCATATGAGAAAAACTGGCAAATCCAGGTTTCTGCAGAAGTACTTGGTCATTATTCTCCAATGCTGATAATTAAGCACTTTTTTGATTATTATAGTTTTTATATAATAGCAGTCATACAAGCCAAAAACTCAGCTACTCAGGAAGCCTAATTACTTGAAGATGCTGTGGTCTGGGAACTGGTAGGTGCAAAGACAGAAAGTAAAGATAACTACAGGAAAAAAATTGGACTTGATATATTAAATTCAGTTATAGAAAAATATTCTAGTGACAGAATCTCCCTTTTCAGATGTCAAATACCTTTTGGTTACAGTCAGCTAAGTATCAATGTAAAGGAGAAGGAACAGATCATACTAGGGAGTAAAGATTGGAGAAAAAGTAAATAAATAACTTTGGCTTTCGCTTTATAGTAAAAATGTGTCTTGGTTTCAAAGGTGATACTAAAGCTAAGAGACTCAGGGTCAGCAAATGTGACATCTTTAACATAAACAGTGCATTTGGGAGTTCAAGAGATGATTTAGTAAATTATTTATTTATTTATTTATTTATTTTACATCTTTAATTATTTCAACAAGAATGAAAGAAAATTAATAACCCATAGAAGTTCAAGTTTGGAATACTCACTTTGTCTTATTTTTGTCTTTTCAGAAAAGGTGAGAGTTCATTACAGTCTAGGGAGGGGGGCAGGGGGTTAGTAATGATGGTGGAATGTATTCAAAGGAAATTAATGAAGACATACTTTATATACAAACAGAAAAACTGTGTTCTATATGTGTAATAAGAATTCTGATGCATTCCGCTGTCATATATTTAAAGCAATTTAAAAATTTTTTTTAAAAAAAAACAGGAGATCCTGGAACAACATATATCAAGCTCTGAAAGAAAGTGGATGCCAAGAATCTTATGTCTAGCAAAATTAAGCTTCGGATCTGATGATGAAATAAAAACCTTCCATGATAAACAAAAGTCAAAAGAATTCACAGTGAGAAAGCCTGCACTACAGAGTATTCTTGGCAAAAGATTCCATGAGTAGGAAATGAAAATAAATAAATAAATAAATAAAACTATGTAAAGGGAGGAAATACATTAAAGGAACAGCCAAAGGAGAAACCAAGTCAAGTTAAAAACAAAATACCAAAATGCCCAGGAACACTAAATATATCTCAATAATAACCCTGAATGTGAATGGCCTAAACTCATCAATTAATACAGAGACTGGCAGATGGGACTTTTAAAAAAAGACCCAACAATATGCTGCCTTCAAGAGACTCATTTCACAGGAAAAGACATACAAAACTGAAGGTGAAAGGATAGGGGAAAACGCACCACTCACATGGACCACGTAAACAAGCAAGGTTTCCAGACTCAGATAAAGTGGACTTCAAACAAAAGTTAGTGAACAGGGATAAAGAAGGACATTTCATACATCAAGAAGACATAACAGTTATAAATATATATGCCCCCAAAACTGGGGCACCCATGTATATCAAGTAAACCCTTCTCAACTTCAAGAATTGAATAGAACACAACACAATAATCCTGGTGACTTTAACACACCTCTCTCACCATTGGACAGATTTTCCAAACAAAAACTAAAAAAATAAAACTTTAGAACTCAATAAAACAATCAATGATTTAGACTTAACAGACGTATTAGAAAATTCCATCCATCAATGAGCAAATACACTTTTTTCTTAGCAGCACATGGATCCTCCCCACATGGATCCTCCCCTACACCATATGTTATGCCACACACCAAGTCTTAGCAAATACAAAAAAAAATAGAGATACTATCCTGCATTCTTTCTAACCATAATGAAGTGAGATTAGAAATCAATGATAAAATAAAAAATAGAAGTTACTCTAACACTTGGAGACTAAATAATACACTATTGAATGACACATGGGTAACAAAAGGCACCAGAGAGGAAATTAAAAAAATTCTTAGAAGTAAATGAGAACTCTGATACAACATATTAAAATTTCTGGGACACTATGAAGGCAGTACTAAGAGGAAAGTTCATTGCATTAAGTTCATTCACTAAAAGAAGAAAAAGTCAACAAATAAAAGACTTGAAATTACATGTCAAAGCCCTAGAGAAAGAAGAACAGACAAACACCAAAAGTAATAGAAGACAGGAAATAATTAAAATCAGTGCAGAAATCAACAAAATTGAAACAAAAGAAACAATTCAAAAACTTGACAAAACAATAAGCTTGTTCTTTGAAAAAATAAATATAAATTGACAAACCCTTAGTCACCCTAATGAAAAGAAGGAGAAAATTCAAATTACTAAAATTTGTGATGAAAAGGAACTATCACGACAGACACTATTGAAATACAGAAGATAATTAGAAACTATTTTGAAAATTTAAACTCCAGTAAATAGAAAACCTTGAAGATACCAACAGATTTCTAGAGGCATATGATCTACACAAACTGAACCAGGAGGACATACAAAATTTAAACAGATCAATTTCAAACAAGGAAATAGAAGACACTATCAAAAGCCTACAAATGAAGAAAAGACCATGACAAGACAGATTCTCAGCCAAGTTCTACAAGACCTATAAAAAGACTTAATACCAATACTCCCTAAATTATTCCATGAAATACAAAGGAGGAAACCCTTCCAAACTCATTCTATGAGGTTAGTATCACTCTGATACCAAAACCAGACAAGATATATCAAAGAAAAAAAATTCAGAGCAATACCCTGATGAACACAGATGCAAAAATTCTCAAAAAAAATTGGAAAATTGCATACAAAAACATATTTTAAAAAATAGTGCACCGTGATTAAGTGGGGTTCATTCCTGGAATGCAAAGTTGGTTCAACATGTGGAAATCAATAAATGTAATACCTCACATCAATAGACTTAAAGACAATAATCTTATGATTATATCAATTGATGCAGAGAAAGCATTTGACAAAATACAGCACGCTTTCATGTTCAAAACACTCAAAAAACTAGGGATAGTATGAACATACCTCAGCATTGTAAAAGCTATCTATGCTAAGCCCAAGGCCAACATCATTCTAATGGAGAAAACTTGAAAGCATTCCTTCTAAAAACTGGAACAAGTCAGGGATACCCTCTCTCACCAATTCTATTCAACATAGGCCTGGAAACCCTTGCCAGAGCAATTAGACAGACAAAGGAAATTAAAGAGATACCTGAAAAGGAAAAGAAAAACTCAAACTATCACTATTTGCTGATGACATGATTCTCTACTTAGAAGATCCAAAAAAAATCCACCAGAAAACTTCTAGAATTAATAAATGAATTCAGCAAAGTAGCAGGATACAAAATCAATACCCATAAATAAAATGCATTTCAATACATCAGTGATGAATCCACTGTACGAGAAATTAGGAAAGCTATCCTATTCACAATAACCTCAAAAAAAATACTTGGGAATCAATCTAACAAAAGAAGTAAAAGACCTCTACAATGATAACTACAAAACACTAAAAAAAAGAAATTTAAGAAGACCTTAGAAGATGAAAAGATCTCCCATGTACATGGATAGGCAGATTAATATTGTCAAAATGGCCATACTACCCAAAGTACAATACAGATTAATTACTATTCCAATTAAAATCCCAACATCATTCCTTATAGAAATAGAAAAGGCAATTATGAAATTCACTTGGAAAAATAAGAGACCCAGACTAGCCAAAGCAAACCTTAACAAGAAGAGTGAAGCTGGAGGCATCTCAATACCAGACCTTAAAATATACTACAAACCCATAGTAACAAAAACTGCATGGTATTGGCACCAAAATAGACACATAGACCAATGGTACAGAATAGAAGACACAGAACAAACCCACATAAATGCAGTTATCTCATACTAGACAAAGGCTGCAAAAACATACATTGGAGGAAAGATACCCTCCTCAACAAATGGTGTTGGGAAAACTGGAAATCCAAATGCAGCTAAATGAAACTAAACCCCTATGTATCACCTTGCACAAAACTCAACTCAAAGTAGATCAAAGACCTAAGAATTAGACCAGGGACCCTACATCTAATAGAAGAAAAAGGAGGCCCAAATCTTCATTATGTCAGATTAGGCTCTGATTTCCTTAACAAGACTCCTAAAGCACAATAAATAAAATCAAGAATCAATAAACAGAATGGATATAAACTAAAAAGCTTCTTCTCAGCAAAAGAAATAATCAGTGAGGTGAAAATAGGGCCTACATTTTGGGAGCCAATTTTTGCCACACACATCAAATAGAGCACTAATCTCTAGGATATATAAAGAACACAAAAAACTTAACACCAAAAAACAAACAACCCAATCAGTAAGTGGGCCACAGAGCTGAACAGACACTTCTCAGAAGAAGATATATAATCGATCAACAAATATATGAAAAAATGTTCAACATCTCTAGTAATTAGAGAAATGCAAATCAAAACTATTCTAAGATTTCATCTCACTCCATTCAGAATGACAGTTATCGAAAATACAAGCAACAATAAGTGTTGGAGAGAATGTGGGGGGAAATGTAGGAAAGATGGTGGAATGAGAAAGACATCATTACCCTAGGCATATGTACGATTGCACGAATGGTGTGATTCTACTTCATGTACAACCAGAGAAGCGAAAAAATCTGCTCCATTTGTGTACAACGAATGGAAGAGCTTCCTATGGTCATGTATAACTGATAACAACTAATAAAAATGGGCTGGTTTATAGAAAAAAAATGAGAACAATTGAAATTTCTTAATTAAATTCAATAAAATGGGTTTTTGTTTTTAAACAGCAAAGAGCCTACATTTCAATCATTTAAAACATATTTTATTATAGTTAACTGATTCCAACCACTTCTATATTAGTAGTCATACACAGTAGTTTGTCATGCACATAGTTTGTGTTATAAAAATTGTTGGCAATAATTTATCTATTTATTGGAGTATAAATTTTCAAAATAGTTTCTGATCATTGTCTGTATTTCAGTAGTATTTTCATGATATTTCCTTTTTCTCCACAAATTTTAGTAATTTGAGTTTTCTCTCTTTTCATTTGGGTGGCTATGGGTTTATCAATTATATTTATTTTTTCAAAGAACCAACTTTTTGTTTTGTCAGTTTTAAATTGTTTCATTTGTTTCAATTTCATTGATTTCCATTCTGATTTTAATTATTTCCTGTCTTCTACTGCTTTTGGTGTTGATTTGTTCTTATTTCTCTAGGGCTTTGAGATGCAATGTCAGATCATTTTGTTGTTGTTGTTGACTTTCTATTCTTTTAATGAATGAGCTCAATGCAATGAATTTTGCTCTTACCACTGCCTTCCTACTGTCCCAGAAATATGTTCTCATTTATCTCTAAGTATTTTTTTTTATTTCACCCTTGATTTCTTGTGCTATCCATTTGTCATTAATAGTGTACTACTTAGTCTCCAGGTTTTGGAATTTCATCATTGATTTCTAATTTCATTCCATTGTGATCTATTAGAATGCAGGATAGTATTCTATTTTTTGTTATTTGCTAAGAGTTGCTTTTTGGTGTAAGATATGGACTAGTTTAGAGAAGGATCCATGTGCTGCTGAGAGAAAAATATGTATCCACACATGAATGGATAAAATGTTCTATATATGTTCATTAAGTCTAAATCATTGGTTGTATCGTTTAGTTCTATAGTTTCTTTGTTCAGGATTCTTGTTTTGTTTTGCTTTGGTTTTTGTGGTTGTTTTTTAGAACATCTATCCAGTAGTGAGAGAGATGTGTAAAAGTCACCCAGTATTATTGTGCTATGATCTATTTGATTCCTGAAATTGAGAAGGGTTTTTTTAATGTACATAGATGCTCCATTGTTTGGGGCATAAACATTTATAATTGTTATGTTTTATTGATGTATCAAACCCTTAAGCAGCATGAAATGTTGTTCTTTATCTCTTCTGACTAACTTTGGCTTGAAGTCCACTTTACCTTATATGAGGATGGACCTTACTTGCTTACATCATCTATGTGAGTGATACGTTTTTTCCCATCCTTTCACCTTCAGTCTGTGGATGTCTTTGCCCATGAGGTGCGTCTCTTGGAGATGGCATATTGTTGAGTCTTGTTTTTTAATCCAATCTGCCAGTCTATGTCTTTTGATTCATGAATTTAGGCTATTAAAACTCAGAGTATATTGAGATATGATTTGTATTCCTAGACATTTTGATTTATTTCTTATTTTTAATTTGACTTAGTTTCTCCTTTGATTAACTTTTCCTTTAGTGCAGTTCCTATCTTTGCTGGTTTTCATTTTTTTTCCATTTCACCCTCATGGAAATTTTTATTGGGAATGTTCTGTAGTGCAGGCTTTCTAATTGTGAATTCTTTTAATTTTTGTTTATCATGGAAGGTTTTTCTTTCATCACCAAATCTAAAGCTTAATTTTGCTGAATATACAATTCTTGGCTAGCATCCATTTTCTCTCAGAGCTTGGTATATGTTGTTTCAGGAACTCCTAGGTCTCAGAGTCTGGATTGAGAAATCAGTTGAGATCTGAACTGGTTTCTCCCATACATAATCTGAAATTTTTCTCTTGTGGCCTTTAAAATTCTATCCTTATCTGTATGCTAGCCATTTTCATAATAGTGTGCCTTTGTAAGAATCTATTTTAATTTTGTATATTTAGGATCCTGTAAGCCTTCTGTATTTCATTTTCCAATTCATTCTTTAGTTTTGGGAAATTTTCTGATATTATATTATTGAAAAGATTGTGTATTCTTTCATTTGTATCTCCAAGCCTTCATCTATCCCAATAAATCTTAAATTCAGTCTTTTCAGGTTATCCCATATTATGTCCAAGTTCTATTCATGACCTCTTAACATCTTTTCTCCGCAGTCAACTTTATTTTAAATATTATATATTTTCTCTTCATTACCTGAAACTCTGTCTTAAAAGTATTCCAGTCTGTTAGTGGTGCTTTCAATTGAATTTTTAATTTGGTTTATTTCTTCATTTAGAGGATTTCTGCTTGATTTTTTTTCAGAATATCTATTGCTTTTTTGAAGTGATCTTTCACTTCCTGTATTTTCTATTTTTTTACTCCTTATATCATCCTTTATTTCACAGATCAGTTTAACACTGTACATTCTAAACTCCTTCTGTTACATTTCTTCCACTGTGGTGTCAATGAATTCTGTTATTAGAATATCTTGGTTCATGTAAGATGATTTGTTCCCTTGTTTTTTATGATGTTTGTGTGTGTGTACCCATCTAACTTTATGTATCTGAGGCAATAGAGTTGCTACCCTGTGCACTGGTAGTGTCTCTGAAGTTTTTCAGGGCCTCACCATTTAGGGGGAGACAAAATAACAACAACCAATTCAAAGATTATACAGCATTAAACCAGTTTCTGCTATGATGTCTACAATGAGAATTGTCACAATAAACAAAAATGATATGATCATTAGTTCCTACAATAAAAACAGTAAGTTGGCAAAAGGGTTTACAATTTTGAATGGTGAACAAGGAGAGGGCAGAAGTTATATAGGATGTGATGATTATGAGGAAAGAGGAAAAAAGATAGAACCAAAAAATTAAAGGAAGAATGAAAGAATAATAGAGATTATCTCTTAGCAGAAGGAAACAGAGAGAACTGATGGAAACAGGTTAGAGAAAAAATGTATATAAAGTAAATTTTTTAAAAAAATAAAAGTATACAGAACAACATGGAAATATACTAATCAAATATCCTAGTCCTCAAAAAACTGATCCATGAAAATAACTGGCTTCTACTATAGTGATACATGTGTACCAATATGTACATCATCATAATTCACAATAGCAAAGTTACAGAACTACTCTAGGTATCCATCAACCAATGAGTTAATTGATGAAGAAAATGGGATATATATACACAATTCAGTTTTAATCAAAGTAGAATGAAATTATGGCATTTGATGGCAAATGGATGGAACTGGAGAAAATCATGCTAAGTGAAATAAGAAAGCCAAGGGTCAAATGTTTTCTCTCATATGCAGAAGCAAGACAGAAATAAGGACTTTTTAAAGAGGAAATCTCATGAAAATAGAAGTCATCTCAGTAGAATATAAGCAGGGGACTAAGGGCAGAGATAACCAGAGAAACTTTGAAATAAATTGATCAAAGTATGCTGATAACATAATGTCCCTTAAATGTGGACTCTAAAATAGTCTAACTCATAGAACCTGAGAGTAGAACTGTGGTTACCAGAAGCTGGGGAAAGGAGAAACTGAGAGATTGATCAAAGGATACAAACTGACAGCAGTAAGATGCATAGGTTCTGGGGATCTAACGTCCAACATGGTAACAATAGTTCATAAACCTGTACCTTTCACTTAAAATCTGATAAGAAATCAGAATCTAAAGGCACTTACCATACACACACACACACATGCACACACACGAAATATTTGGAAAAAGTGTCATAGAAGCAAACACTTTGTAAGAGCTTTATGCCATTATTTCCTGCAATGGACAAATGTCACTTAAGCAAAACGTCCTCTATTGACACCATCGCAAATCTTCCACCTAGTAGAAAAGATTAATGGAACTCAAAAAATTAAAATTAGTCAAACTTTCAGATACATGGAACTTTTCCTACTCAGTCTTTCCCCTTATGAAATAAAATACTTAATCACAATATTACATGCTACTTTGAATTTTTTGTGGTGGGCAAATAATTCAGGAGGAAATTTATAAATTCTTGATCAATGGATGAGGAAGTGCTCTAAAAATGCTAGCTCATATCACCTCAGAGCACAGTAATAATAAATACCCTATAATAGATTTACACCTCTGAGGTAGCACATGAAAATCTTGATTAAATGACTACTAGGAGATGAAAATATAGGTGGCCAGGCTGAGTACAGACCTAAGGACTTTTGGAACATCCTGTCAATTCTTCTCTTAATGAGATATTCCCTTGACTATATCAATGATTTTAGAATTATGCTGATCTAATAAATCAGCATAGAGTTATAGGTTGACCAAACAGCATGAGGTCAACTTGCCTTTATTGCAGGAAAAAGGCAGGAAGCCCAGTTCCCATTTCAGTCTTTCTCCCTCTTCCATGAATTTTTCTACTGAAAATATAAAATCTTTCTTTCCCCAGATAAGTACCTTTTGACTGCAAATTTCCAAATTCGAGAGCAGTGCATTATATTTCTATACCTATGGCATCTGTGCATAATTTATTTAAAAATTATGTGGAGTAACTAATTGAGAGTAAACAGCCAGTTGTCATTAGAAAGTAGACAAACCAAAATACTAAATCAGCCATTTGTCCCTCTGTAAAATATGCATATTGACTACTTTAAAAAAATGCTAAGCAATTTTTAATTTCTTTAGTGTGACTTGCTTTCAATGCTTTCTCTAAGTCTAATTGACAAGGACGTAGACAGTATTAAAAAACAAAAAAGGAATGATAAGGTATCCAGGATCTAGATAAAAGCAGAAATGATTACTATGCCCAGGCTGAGGGCCCATGGCAGGGAGCTTTAACAGAAACCAAAGAACACTGCCAGTAGATAAAGGCCACCAAGGAAAGCTGAGGGCTTTGGTGGAGAAATTCAGAAAACAGGAAGATGAGGAAATCCACACCCTGAGTCCACTTGTTTTCTGTCATCCAAATTCCTGCCATAGCCTCTATTAGCTTCACCCAAGCAGAAGCCCGAGGGTATAAACCACCCATTGATCCAGCCCCAAATGTCCATTTTTACAGAGCAGAGTGAACATGATGAAAATTAAGTATAAGAGGACAAGTAAGGACTGGCCCTCACAAGAGTTTTTATAACCATCCCCCATTACTGTACATTTAGCTTTCTGTCACTTTTTGCTTTGTAAATATTTTTATTTACCAGCAGATATTTTTAGATGTCTTTTTCTCCACATGTGCAAGTACTTCTAAAACATATATCTCAAGTGGAGTTTCCAGAAAACACTTCTAAGGTATACTGCTAAGAAGTCCCATATGAAAGTTTATGACCACAGTTGTTAGTTAGGCAACAAGATGAACACCTTCACATATTTACCTGTATGAGATACTTGTTGATTAGGGAAAAGAATAAGCTATGTTACCTAGTGGACACAGCTTATTGATGCCTTCCTTTCTTCTTGGTTGGTAGATTCATGACCACTGAAGTTTGTAACTATCAGATCGAAGGCTCTGGGTATCATCATTGTGGAACTGATTCCTTCTGAAACCAGGAATATTTCATCAATACCTTAGCCAACAAACTACACACTACCACACTGGACCTAGTGTTAGGGTTGCAAGAATGCAATTTCTCACTTCGTCATATAGCTGGGTAACTTTCCAACCCAGCTTTTATAAATAATATAGTATATTACCCAACATAGTGACTTTCAGTCTAGAGAACTGATTTGATTTGAATTTCCCTGGTTAATAGTAAATTTGAGCATTATTCATTCTGACTGCCTCTGTAATCTTTCTTAAATGTCTTAAAATATATGTTGTTTCTAGATCATGTATCAAATACTGTCCTTACATCAACTAGGATCCCACCAAGGGAAAAGAACTGCATATGAAAATGAAATAAGTGAGGAAATACAATTTTAAGGATATAAAATATTTTTTCTAAATAAGAGGTATCTCTGACTAGTTTTTTTGGTTTTTGTTTGTTTGTTTGTTTGTTTTTTCTTCTTTGGGTTTGTCTCTTAAAAGCTCTGAAGTGGTCACAGTTCATTAGCCCATTTATAAAACATTGTCACTATCAGAATCAAGAAATTGGTGAAATCAAGAGCCCTTAAATTGCACTTTCAGGGGGATTCATTCAAATTTAGAAACAGATTCCATTACAATGGAGGTGTTTAAAACTGATTTACAATCTTGCTCTTCCCTCACCAGTGATATGAATAAATGACACATGACCACTTTATATAAACGTGTCTTTAATTCTTTAAAAAGTGTCCCCTGACCCCTTTGAAACTTCCATTGCAATATCCAAGTGAGCACACATTCTGGAACCAGTTAATCTACTTCCCAAATAATGAATCTCCTGGTTAAGCCCAGTCATGTCTCCTCCATATTCCTATAGAGATTATCAAGCAGCAATCTGACAACATCTGCTTTGTTTTCTGATGTGGTGATTTTTATTTATTTTTCTGGATTTGGGGCGAATTTGGTTCTGGTTCTGATTCAACATTTCTCATAAGTAATGAATTCCTCACTGGTGATACTAAGAATTACAAATTTTATTTCAAGATCTGATCATTTGATAATCTCTATTGGGATAGTGGGGACGTAGTGTGCATCAGACGAAAGATAAGACAATTTGTTTAGTTTGCTTTTTTTAATTTATTGGTCTGTTTGTGCAAAAATTTTTCTTCATTCCATGGGAAATAGAACACATCTTACAGATCTGGTATGAGATTGCATATGAAAATATTCCACACTTTTATATGAGAGAGAGAGAGAGAGAGATTTTACCTACACTTGTATAGAGTCTCTGTATCTTCAGATCATATTAGTAAAATATATTCATTTTTTCTGCTTTTAACCATTATGTCCATCATCCTATGTAGGGCATGATGTAACATGTGGGGCATGTGCATCAGAAAGGAGGAAACCTAACTTGATGTAGGACATACAACATGTGGGGCATGTACATCAGAAAGGAGGAAACCTAACTTGCTACCCGCTTCCAGGTCCTGGGGCCACATGTGGCTAAGATAGCGCCTGGCAACCAGCCAGGAGGCGGTGCTGTGGGTTGTGACGAAAAATCAGACCACCTCTAGGATAGGTTCAGGGCTCTTCTGCCCTCATGGACAGCTCCTGTGGCCTATTACTGCCTGTAGGATGGGTGTACATGTGAACTCTCCCCACCCTGCTGACCTTTATCCTGATTGGCTCCTCTACATTTTATTAGCTGTGTGTGTTTTCTCAATAAACTGAGATCCTGCTTTGACTGGTCTCCCTGACACATCTAATTGTCCTCCAGTGAGGGAGGGCTGGTTGCGGGCAGTCAGTCAACCCTTTCCTTTCTTGGTTCATCCTGGTTGGGGCGTGCTCTCCCTATCTCTCCCGCAGGCCAGGAGGGAATGGGGGTTGGGGGGGGCTAAAAACCCCAACAATCCTACATATAGGACACCTATAAAAACTTAAATTTTTATGACACCTTTAAAAATACTTAAGTTTTTATTGGTATTCTATATGAGGGATGATGGGACATAATAGATTAAAAATAGCACTTACTACCTTTAACATTTGGGTAGGATATTTGCAGAAATAGGGGGTTATATTTTGAGTGTTCATGAGCTTTGCTAGCCCACTAAAATAATTGTATGTCAGTGATTCTCAATTTTCCTCCTTTGAGGGACAAAAGACTTTTTCCCTGACCAAAATTAGTCAGACTCTTCTGAGCTCTTTTCTCAATTAGGCCTCTACCTTGGCCCCTTTCCTGATGCATATGTATACCCAGTTTTAGCAAAAATCATGCTAAGTAGAAATACAGAGAATACCACACCCTTGATATCTTCTCTTAATAATATCCACTGACCCACAATCTGCTGCTTAGCTATAAAATTCTCCACTTATTCTTACTGTATGGAGAATTCAACCCACTGCAATGCTGAGAGGTCTCTATTCTCCTATTGCAATAGTTCCTGAAAAAATATATTTTTACCATATTAACTGCAGTCAGGCTGCAGGGCATTTGTTGTTGTTGTTGTTGTTGTTGTTGTTGTTGTTGTTGTTGTTGCTTTGATTTGTTTTGTTACTGGGGATGGAACCCAGGGATGCTCTGCCACTAAACCATATCCCTAGCCTTTTTTAGATACTTTAGTTAGAGTCAGAGTCTCACTAAATTGCTTAGGGACTCACTATGTTGCCAAGGATGACTTTGAAATCACTGTCCTCCTGCCTCAGCCTCCCAAGCTGCTGGGATTACAGGTCTGCACCATCGTGCCTAGCAGACTGTAGGATATTTTTTTAAGTATTCTCTATGAAAGAGTAAGTCACTTTGGTTAAAGTCATAATTAAAAGGGGTAACTGAGACAAGAAGAAATAGTGGACAACATACAAATGGCTATGAAAGGTAAAAGAATATGGCTTTGTTGTTCAACAGGAAAAAAAATGTTAGACTCTAAGATAAAATGACCGGTTTTTTTTTCCAAATACAGGCCTCAAACCTGGCCCACTTCACTGACGGATATGCATAGCCCAGTTTTAGTGAAACACAAAACCTAATGGATATAGACAGTAGGAAGTAAATTCTATTATCCTTTGTTGTATAGGTATAACTTCAAATAATGAAACTAAAGAGAGGCAGTGATAAATGTTAAATTTTGGGCAAAGTTTGCAGAGTGTGATTTTGTGAATTTACTAAAATAAAAAAAAAACACTTAGAAATGCTGAATCACCAACTGCTATATCAAAGCAAGACTAGAGTTCAGTTTTCTCTAAGTTACTTCTACTGTGTTAATTAAATACATTTTCACTCTGTAGTTATACTACAACCATTTTAGTTCCCTGATAGCTTCACTACATACACTACTACTTTGGGTTGACTGTGTCCACTAAATAGATACTTCACAGTTTTGTTAAAGTGAGATTTTTTTGTGAAAAGTGAGATTATTTGCAAATGGGATCTTTGCAAATGTAATCAACTTAAGATGAGGCTGTATTGGATTATAAAGGAATAAGAAGAAATTTCTCCCTCGTCTGAAGGCCTTGAAGCAGAGTGGCCTGTTTATAATAATTGTTTCATATAATACCATCCCTTTGGAATTGAAATTCAAAATCATTATAATCTTTGGTTTCTAAATACTTTAATTCCTCCTCTTCTTTCAGAAGTGAATGATCCTCCTTCTTTAGTGAAAGAAAAAATGGACCTAATACAATATGGATTATCAAATCATGGTAGGACAAAGAGAATTGTTCATCTGAGTTTCATCATCACAGTGAACTTCAATAGTCTATGAGTACTTTTACACCACCAATCACTTAAGAAATCTTCCTGTAACTCACTAGCTGTCTGCATGCTTTCCTCATTGCCACCTTCATTTCTTGATTCCTTAGTGTGTAGATGACAGGATTCAGAAAAGGAGTCAGAACAGCATCAAAGAAGGCCAGGAACTTATCCAGGTGTGTGGAGGAAGATGGCTGAGCATAGATTAATATTAAAGGACCAAAGAACAAGACTACCACAGTGATGTGAGCTGAAAGTGTGGACAAAGCCTTGGAGGAACCAGCAGAAAAGTGCTTCTGAACAGTGAGAATGATGACAACATAGGAAATGATCAGTAAGAAGAAGGAGCCCACAGAGAAGAAACCACTGTTGGCTGTGACCATGAGTTCCAGTCAATAGGTGTCTGCACAGGCAAGTCTGATGAACCAAGGTAGGTCACAGTAAAAGCTGTTCAACATGTTAGGGCCACAGAAGGGCAACTTTACTACAAAAGCCAATTGAACCAC
Source organism: Marmota monax (assembly GCF_021218885.2). Classification (NCBI taxonomy): domain Eukaryota; kingdom Metazoa; phylum Chordata; class Mammalia; order Rodentia; family Sciuridae; genus Marmota; species Marmota monax. Next base: position 35,502,053 of record NW_026693777.1, read on the forward strand.
TGAATGAATAAGGCCAACCACCCAGGCAGCCACTAAAAAGAAGATGCACATCTGTGGGCTCATAATGGTCAGGTAGTGCAGAGGCTTACATATGGCCAAATATCTGTCAAAGGCCATGGCTATGAGGAGCACCATCTCCACACCACCAATGAGATGGATGAAGAAGATCTGGGTGATGCAGCCTCTAAAGGAGATGACTTTGTGCTTCCTGAAAAGGTCATAAATCATCTTGGGGGAGATGACAGAAGACAGACCTAGGTCAATGAAGGACAGGTTAGCCAACAGAAAGTACATGGGAGAGTGTAAATGTGGCTCAGAAGCCACCGTGAACACAATGAGGGAGTTTCCCATCATGCTTGCTGCATAAAGCATGGAAGAGAACACAAAGAGGAGTAGTTGGATACCCCAGGAGTTGGTGAGTCCCAGGAACACAAACTCCAACACCACAGAGTGATTTGCTCCATCCATTGGCTTTGTTGGAAATGATACCTGAAGCAGGATAGTATGAGAAAATGTAAACTATGTTAGTTATATTTAATAGTATAGAAGGAGATAAGTTAAATTTATGAAAGTTTACTTACACGTTAGCATTCAAACTGACTTCACATTCAAATTTGGTCACTGTTATATGGATCTGCTCTCTACCACTTATGTTCTGTCTGTATGTAATATAACTCTCTACTTCCTCCCATCTAGATGATGTAATAGTCCTCATGAGATACAAGATGATCAACATAAATAACAGAACTCAAAACAAAAACCTTCTGATTTGGGTTGAAAACTAATAATGAGAAGCTTCAGTCACATGAAACTAGATGATCCATTTTCAAGCCAATAAAACTTCACTTGGAAAACATATTTTTTTATTTCCTCCTTCTCACTCCTTACCTATGGGAGTTTTACCTATGTTAATCTTCAATGTTAATTTAAGTTTACCCCATCTGTGGAATCTTGATTTATTATTACTAGCTATAGTTTACTCTCCCTCATATTATAGTGAATGGGTTACAAATCTAACTGAAGGCAGGCATTATGACTTATTCATATTTGGACTCTCCAAATCAATAAAAAAAAGTGGTCCAATGAAATGTACAGATCTATGAACTGTTGCCATTTTGCACCATGTTAGGTACAAAAATTGAGAATATGTGTATACACTTTTCTAGAAAATAGCATTATAGTAATACCCTGTTTCTGATTTTGTGTTCCAAAAAGAATCCATCCATAAAGGACTAGAATTAAAAATGAAAAACAACTGGCCCCTCAATATTGATAAATGCTGCCTGAGAGTACTTAATTCATATTCTAAAGACTTTTAAGCTATGAAAAATCATCATAATGTAATAAAAAAACACTCCTACAAACTTCTATCTAATGATTTGTTACATTATCTTGGAATTATTTAATTTCATTTAGAGAAGCAGCATAATATGGGTTTTAGATACACAAAACCAAGATTTGCTCCATTATTTCATCCACTGACATGCTGATCTTGGGCAAGTTACATAAATTCTTTAAACTTAAGCTTATTTGTGAAACTGTAATTGTAATTAGAATATCTTAATCATATGACTAGAGTATACATTTAGTAAATATTTATTTCTCTTTATTTTACTTGTCCAAAACAGCATGTAGTTTAAGAGAAAATGAATGAATATGAAAATAATATGCTGTTGGCTAGCAGGAAACATCAAAATTCCATATCATAAAAGATATTTCAAAAAAGAACTGTGGTTCATATAAAATTCACCTTGTTTTGTTGAAAAATTATTATATAAATTAAATTGATTTGCTTTCAAAATGCACTATAATTCTTAGTAATGCATTGCATAAATATAATTCAATATTTGTATAATTCCTCATCCCCAACTAGATTACAGACATGACATTAGAGATCACATCTATATTATTCAATCCAATGTATCAAAAATTTAGAATCATTCCAGATATATAATAGGGATAAATTAATATATGCTGAATAAAATCTACTTGTTTAGGATTATAGATGGATCAGATGAGAAAAGAAGGAAAGGTGGAATTAAAAATTTAAAAACTGTCCTATCAAAAGACAGAATAGAATAAACACTGCAATAATTGCATATAGAATTCCTATTTTCTCCTGCTGAAAGACAAAAAAGGGAATTACTTTAAGTGCAAAGAAATTTATAGTTCAGTTATGAGAATGCATTGAAAAGTAGAATTGTAGCTGCCAGAGGGTTATTTGAATTTATAATGAAGGGGATTCAGAAGTAAACCTGGATGTCCTTGATATGCCCGATGTTGTGACATTCTTTTTTTTTTAATTTTTATTGTTGGTTGTTCAAAACATTACATAGTTCTTGATATATCATATTCACACTTTGATTCAAGTGGGTTATGAACTCCCATTTTTACCCCATATATAGATTGCAGAATCACATCAGTTACACATCCATTGATTTACATATTGCCATACTAGTGTCTGTTGTATTCTGCTGCCTTTCCTATCCTCTACTATCCCCCCTCCCCTACCCTCCCCTCTTCTCTCTCTACCCCCTCTACTGTAATTCATTTCTCCCCCTTGTATTTTTTTTCCCTTTCCCCTCACTTCCTCTTTATTGCAGTGTTTATTCAAAGAGTCATTCATCTTACGTCCTCCTGAAAAACACTCATAAAACACCATGCTACCCTCCTGCCGGCATTTTTACAAGTCCTTAATTTTAATACCTCTCTGAGTTGTTTGCTTGATTAGTTTCGGGGAAAATATGAGAGCCTAAATTTAATTCATTGTCATTAATGACTCATTTTGCAACCTTGTTCAAATCAAATATTAACAAGCAAATTCAAAGTTGTTCTCTCTCAAGTCTGGCAGTTTAGAAGCTTGGAATCCATGAAATAATACAGAAAAGTGGAATCATTTTTGCATCATTAAATGAAACCTATGGGAGGCCATTGTTCTGAACCCAGCGCCTGCACTGGGCTCCAGTAAAGCAGACCAAACCTGAAGGGAATAGATTGTTCCAGGTGCTACAATATTATGTCAAACCTTAAAATGGGCTGGTTTTCAAAAGAACAGGAGAACTACAGCAATCAATCATCAGGGGCTGAGTCAACCTGAGCAGACACAGTAAGAAAGACTCTGCTGATTTAAACCTATAAGGAAAGTAAATCTGAAATGACCAATCTGCTTTTCAGTTTCCTGTTTCTGCTTTGTCAGGCTTTTTCTGCCTACAAAATCTAGCTCCTCGGCTCAGCCATCAGAGCTCCTTCTCTGTTTCATAGTTGAGATACTGCCTGGTTCATGAATTACCAATCAAAGCCAATTAGGTGTCTATAGCATGAACCCCAGTTTACCAGGTCACTAGGTCTGTTCCAAACCCCCACGTTCTCTCACTATCTTCTTTTGTACAGCTCTACCTCCCCCTCCTCCTGCTAGACACACTGACGCACACACTCACCTATTATTTGAGAGATTGAAATTAAATGAACAAGAAAATTGGCTGCAGAAACTTAACTGGCTGATGCCTCCTTTCCTCCTCCTTCCATCTCTATATTATCTTTTGACTACCTACTGTGAAGAATTGATGCAAAAAACCAATACTTATTCAACAGGCTAAAAAATACAAAGCCCCACATAGATCCCACTGTAGATAGATCTCTTTGGTTTCAAATTGTAGAGAGAAACATCACAAAGAAAAACACAAACAATGCAGGTACATCAAAGCACCTGTGTCCACTGGAGAGGGAGAAAGGAAAATCTATAATTATAAGAAACAACCAAGAGAAAGAGAAATTGCAGCCAAAGCCATACACACAAGATAAATGTCTCTATCAGATAAACAGTTCTTTTGAATTCATAAACAAAACCTCAAGAATTTCATAGATGTAAACAAAAAAAAAATGTTCACCTTAGTACCTTATGCATCTCTGAAGTACCATTTTATACTATTAAATTAGTTAAGAAAATGTATTGTAAATGCTGGTGGGACTTGGATAAAAGAGAAAATTTAATACCACTAGAAATTAGTATAAACTTCCAGAAAAGCAACATGATGAAAAATGTATCTGAAATTGTTAGAGCATTCATATTGTTGAGCCAGTAATGTAACTGAGTCGATGCTAATTCTCTCTTTTTTTTTTCTTTGTTATTTGTTCTACTTAGTTATACATGACAGCAGAATGCATTTTGATTCATTGTACACAAACTGAGCACAACTTTTCCTTTCTCTGGTTGTACACGATGTAGAGTCACACCATTCGTGCAATCATACATGTACCTAGGGTAATGATGACCTTCTCATTTCACCTTCTTTCCTACCCTCATACCCCCTCCTGTCCCCTCACTCCCCTCTGCTCAACACAAAGTTTCTCCATTCTTCCCCTGCCTCCCCCCATTGTGGATCAGCACCACATATCATGAAAAACATTAGACTTTGATCAATGCTAATTCTAAGGAAATGATTCAATAGAAGAAAAACTGGTAAAATGTGTTCACTTCAGAATTATTTTTACAATATTGCAAAAGTGTAACTAAAAGAAAACAATTTAATAGAAGCAAAAACTATCTTAGAAGTTGCTCACTGCAGCCTTATGGAATAAAATTGTCTAGAATCCAATTAATACCTCAACATTGTAAAAGCTGTATGTGCTAAACTCAAGGCCAATATCATTCTAAATGGAGAAAAATTGAAAGCATTCCCTCTAAAAACTGGAACAAGACAAGGATGCCCTCTTTCACCACTTCTATTCAACATTGTCCTTAAAACTTATGTGATTAAAAACATATTAAGCTCCGGGCTGCGGAGCCTGCGGAGGCTGCTTCTTGGACCCTGCTAATATCAGAGCAAACACGAAACACCAAGAAGCCGAATTCCAGCTCCCGGAACTGAGCCCGCGGGGACTGCTTCTTGGAGCTTACACTTATAGGAGCTTACACCGAGCACAGAGCGGCCGAGTTCCGGCTCCCGGAACCGTCCCGGAACCGCCCTGGCTCAGGGCTGCGGAGCCCGCGGAGGCTGCTTCTTGGACCCTGCTACTATCAGAGCATACACCAAACACTAAGCGGCCGAATTCCGGCTCCCGGAACTGAGCCCGCGGGGGCTGCTTCTTGGAGCCTACACTTATAGGAGCTTACACCGAGCACGGAGCGGCCGAGTTCCGGCTCCCGGAACTTCCCTGGACCGGGGCTAGGAGCCCGCGGAAACTGTGTCTCGGTCCGGGTCCTGCTGAGGGCAGGTCAGGACTCACCCATTGCTTGGGTTGCCTGGCAAGGGGAACGAAATGCTGCCATTCGCATAGGATACCAACATGGCAGAGATCTGATGTCAGCAGAAAGCGGTGGAGGAGAGATCTTCATCAATACCAGCGGTGACATAAGCAGTTGGTCTTCTGGTAAGGGGGGTGAGGCTCAGTCACCCGAGTCTCCTCAATTTGTCCTCGAGCCGGAGGGAAGGAGCCGGGCCGCCGCCAGCCCCCGGAGCAGGCCCAGCGGCTCGCCAGCGTGGTGACCGCGTGACCCCAATTGGAGAGGGGGCGGAGCGGAGCCGCCACCCACACCCGCCAGGTGGGCAGACCCACGACCCAGTAGTACATGGGCGTGGTAGGAGGGGCAGGGCAGAGCCGCCCTTCGCGCTTGCAAGGTAAACAGATCTGTGACAGCCTGGCGGGTCAGGCCCAGTGGCCTGCCAGTGTGGTACACACGTCACCCCAACTCGAGTAGGGGCAGAGCAGATCCTTATCCCACGCCCGGATCAGGCCCTGCCGGTGTGGTGGTCACGTGACCCCAATTGGAGTGGGGGTGGAGCGGAACCGCCACCCGTGCCCGCAGGGTGAGCAGACCAGTGATCAACCTGCAGATCAGGCCCAGGGGTCCGCAGGCGTGGTAGGAGGGGCAGGGCAGATCCGCCGCCAGCGCCTTCAAGGTAGGCAGACCTACAACAGACCGGCGGATCAGGCCCAGGAGCCTGCCGGCGGGGTACAAACACCACCCTAATTGGAGTAGGGACAGAGCAGAGTCGCCTCCCTTGCCAGGAACAGACCCAGCATCCTGCAGGCGGGGTAGTCACGACACCCCAATTGGAGTAGGGGCAAAGCAGAGCCTCCACCCGTGCCCGAAAGGTGGGCAGATCTGCGACCGACCAGCAGGACAGGCCCAGTGGCCTGCTGGTACGACAGACACGTCACCCCAATTGGAGTAGGGGCAGAACAGAGCCGCCACCAGCTCCCAGAACAGGCCCAGTGACCTGCCGGCGTGGTAGCCACGACACCCCAATTGGAATAAGGAGAGAGCAGAGCCGCCGCCCGCACCTGCAGGAAAGATACGCAAGCAGTATGAAAAGACAAGGAAAGAAAGGACCACAAGCAATGCAGGTCAACGCAACTTTAGAAGAGGTAACAGCTGCAGCAGATGGAATGTCAGATAAAGAATTCAGGATATACATGCTTCAGATGATCTGGAGTATCAAGGAAGACATTAAACAGCAAAATCAGACAATGAAAGATCACTTCGACAACGAATTACGCAAACAAATCCAGGAAGCAAAGGATCAACTATACAGGGAGATAGAGGTTATAAAAAACAAGCAATCAGAAATCCTAGAAATGCAGGAAGCAATAAACCAACTTAAAAACTCAATGGAGAATACTACCAACAGAGTAGAACACTTAGAAGATAGAACATCAGACAATGAAGACAAAGTATTTCAACTGGAAAAGAACATAGACAGCTCAGCAAGACTGTTAAGAAACCATGAGCAGAACATCCAAGAAATATGGGATAACATTAAGAGACCAAACTTAAGAGTCATTGGGATACAGGAAGGTACAGAGCTCCAAACCAAAGGAATGAGCAGTCTATTCCATGAAATAATACAAGAAAACTTCCCAGACTTGAAGAATGAGACAGAATCCCAAATCCTAGAAGCCTACAGGACGCCGAATGTGCAAAATCATAAGAGATCCACACCTAGACACATTATAATGAAGATGCCCAACATACAGAATAAGGAGAGAATTTTAAAAGCTACAAGAGAAAGGAAGCAGATTACATTTAGGGGCAAGCCAATCAGGATAACAGCTGATCTTTCAACACAGACTCTGAAAGCTAGAAGATCCTGGAATAACATATTTCAAACACTGAAAGATAATGGGTTCCAACCAAGAATTGTGTATCCAGCGAAATTAAGCTTCAGGATGGAGAATGAAATTAAAACCTTCCACGATAAACAAAAGTTTAAAGAATTTGCAGCTAGAAAACCATCTCTTCAAAACATCCTAGCCAAAGTATTACAGGAAGAGGAAATGGAAAATAACAATGAAAACCAACAGTGGGAGGTAGGACAGTAAAGGGGGGGGGGGAAACAATCAAAGAGGAAAACAAACAATGTTTAGTAACAGAAATAAACAAATATGGCTGGAAGAACAACCCATATCTCAATAATAACCCTAAATGTTAATGGCTTAAACTCACCAATTAAGAGACACAGGCTAGTAGAATGGATCACAAAACAAGACCCAACAATATGCTGCCTACAGGAGACGCATTTGATAGGAAAAGACATACATAGGCTGAAGGTGAAAGGTTGGGAAAAATCATATCACTCATATGGACTTCGGAAACAAGCAGGCGTGTCCATACTCATATCAAATAAAATAGATTTCAAGCCAAAGTTAATCAAAAGAGATAAAGAGGGACACTACATACTGCTTAAGGGAACCATACACCAACAAGACATAACAATCATAAATATTTATGCCCCAAACAATGGTGCAGCTATGTTCGTCAAACAAACTCTTCTCAAGTTCAAGAGTCTAATAGACCACCACACCATAATCATGGGAGACTTCAACACACCTCTCTCGCCACTGGACAGATCTTCCAAACAAAAGTTGAATAAGGAAACTATAGAACTCAATAACACTATTAATAACCTAGACCTAATTGACATATATAGAGTATACCACCCAACATCAAGCAGTTACACTTTTTTCTCAGCAGCACATGGATCCTTCTCAAAAATAGATCATATATTATGTCACAGGGCAACTCTTAGACAATATAAAGGAGTAGAGATATTACCATGCATCTTATCTGATCATAATGGAATGAAACTGAAAATCAACGATAAAAGAAGGAAGGAAAAAGCATACATCACTTGGAGAATGAACAATAGGTTACTGAATGATCAATGGGTTATAGAAGACATCAAGGAGGAAATTAAAAAATTCTTAGAGATAAATGAAAACACAGACACAACATATCGGAATCTATGGGACACATTGAAAGCAGTTCTAAGAGGAAAATTCATTGCTTGGAGTTCATTCCTTAAAAAAAGAAAAAACCAACAAATAAATGATCTCATACTTCATCTCAAAATCCTTGAAAAAGAAGAGCAAAACAACAGCAAAAGAAGTAGAAGGCAAGAAATAATTAAAATCAGAGCTGAAATTAATGAAATCGAAACAAAAGAAACAATTGAAAAAATTGACAAAACTAAAAGTTGGTTCTTTGAAAAAATAAACAAAATCGACAGACCCTTAGCGATGCTAGTGAAGAGAAGAAGAGAGAGAACTCAAATTACTAGCATACGGGATGAAAAAGGCAATATCACAACAGACACTTCAGAAATACAGAAGATAATCAAAAACTATTTTGAATCCTTATACTCCAATAAATTAGAAGATAGTGAAGGCATAGATAAATTTCTTAAGTCATATGATCTGCCCAGATTGAGTCAGGAGGATATAGAAAACCTAAACAGACCAATATCAATTGAGGAGATAGAAGAAACCATCAAAAGACTACCAACTAAGAAAAGCCCAGGTCCCGATGGGTATACAGCAGAATTTTACAAAACCTTTAAAGAAGAACTAATACCAATACTTTTCAAGCTACTTCAGGAAATAGAAAAGGAGGGAGAACTTCCAAATTCATTCTATGAGGCCAACATCACCCTGATACCTAAACCAGACAAAGACACTTCAAAGAAAGAAAACTACAGACCAATATCTCTAATGAACCTAGATGCAAAAATCCTCAATAAAATTCTGGCGAATCGGATACAAAAACATATAAAAAAAATTGTACACCATGATCAAGTAGGATTCATCCCTGGGATGCAAGGCTGGTTCAATATACGGAAATCAATAAATGTTATTCACCACATCAATAGACTTAAAAATAAGAACCATATGATCATCTCGATAGATGCGGAAAAAGCATTTGACAAAGTACAGCATCCCTTTATGTTCAAAACTCTAGAAAAACTAGGGATAACAGGAACATACCTCAATATTGTAAAAGCAATCTATGCTAAGCCTCAGGCTAGCATTATTCTGAATGGAGAAAAACTGAAGGCATTCCCTCTAAAATCTGGAACAAGACAGGGATGCCCTCTCTCTCCACTTCTCTTCAACATAGTTCTCGAAACACTGGCCAGAGCAATTAGACAGACGAAAGAAATTAAAGGCATAAAAATAGGAAAAGAAGAAATTAAATTATCACTATTTGCAGATGATATGATTCTATATCTAGCAGACCCAAAAGGCTCTACAAAGAAACTATTAGAGCTAATAAATGAATTCAGCAAAGTGGCAGGATTTAAAATCAACACGCATAAATCAAAGGCATTCCTGTATATCAGCGACAAATCCTCTGAAATGGAAATGAGGACAACCACTCCATTCAAAATATCTTCAAAAAAAATAAAATACTTGGGAATCAACCTAACAAAAGAGGTGAAAGACTTATACAATGAAAACTACAGAACCCTAAAGAGAGAAATAGAAGAAGATCTTAGAAGATGGAAAAATATACCCTGTTCATGGATAGGCAGAACTAACATCATCAAAATGGCGATATTACCAAAAGTTCTCTATAGGTTTAATGCAATGCCAATCAAAATCCCAATGGCATTTCTTGTAGAAATAGAGAAAGCAATCATGAAATTCATATGGAAAAATAAAAGACCCAGAATAGCAAAAACAATGCTAAGCAAGAAGTGTGAATCAGGCGGTATAGCGATACCAGACTTCAAACTATACTACAGAGCAATAGTAACAAAAACAGCATGGTACTGGTACCAAAACAGGCGTGTGGACCAATGGTACAGAATAGAGGACACAGAAACCAATCCACAAAACTACAACTATCTTATATTTGATAAAGGGGCTAAAAGCATGCAATGGAGGAAGGATAGCATCTTCAACAAATGGTGCTGGGAAAACTGGAAATCCATATGCAACAAAATGAAACTGAATCCCTTTCTCTCGCCATGCACAAAAGTGAATTCAAAATGGATCAAGGAACTTGATATCAAATCAGAGACGCGCCGTCTGATAGAAGAAAAAGTTGGCTACGATCTACAGTCGGTGGGGTCGGGCTCCAAATTCCTCAATAGGACACCCATAGCACAAAAGTTAATAACTAGAATCAACAAATGGGACTTACTCAAACTAAGAAGTTTTTTCTCAGCAAAAGAAACAATAAGAGAGGTAAATAGGGAGCCTACATCCTGGGAACAAATCTTTACTCCTCACACTTCAGATAGAGCCCTAATATCCAGAGTATACAAAGAACTCAAAAAATTAGACAATAAGAGAACAAACAACCCAATCAACAAATGGGCCAAGGACCTGAACAGACACTTCACAGAGGAGGACATACAGTCAATCAACAAGTACATGAAAAAATGCTCAACATCTCTAGCTGTCAGAGAAATGCAAATCAAAACCACCCTAAGATACCATCTCACTCCAGTAAGATTGGCAGCCATTAGGAAGTCAAACAACAACAAGTGCTGGCGAGGATGTGGGGAAAAGGGTACACTTGTACATTGCTGGTGGGACTGCAGATTGGTGCAGCCAATTTGGAAAGCAGTATGGAGATTTCTTGGAAAGCTGGGAATGGAGCCACCATTTGACCCAGCTATTCCCCTTCTTGGTCTATTCCCTAAAGACCTAAAAAGAGCATGCTACAGGGACACTGCTACATCGATGTTCATAGCAGCACAGTTCACAATAGCAAGACTGTGGAACCAACCTAGATGCCCTTCAATAGACGAATGGATAAAAAAAATGTGGCATTTATACACAATGGAGTATTACTCTGCATTAAAAAATGACAAAATCATAGAATTTACAGGGAAATGGATGGCATTAGAGCAGATTATGCTAAGTGAAGCTAGCCAATCCCTAAAAAACAAATGCCAAATGTCTTCTTTGATATAAGGAAAGTAACTAAGAACAGAGTAGGGACGAAGAACAGGAGAAGAAGATTAACATTTAACAGGGATGAGAGGTGGGAGGGAAAGGGAGAGAGAAGGTAAATTGCACGGTAATGGAAGGAGACCCTCAGGGTTATACAGTGGAGGGGGTAGAGAGAGAGGAGGGGAGGGGAGGGGAGAGGTGGGGAGGGGGGAGTGTGGATGATGGGAAAGGCAGCGGAGCACAACAGACACTAGTATGGCAATTTGTAAATCAATGGATGTGTAACTGATGTGATTCTGCAATCTGTGTATGGGGTGAAGGTGGGAGTTCATAACCCACTTGAATCAAAGTGTGGAATATGATATGTCAAGGAATTTGTAATGTTTTGAACAACCCACAATAAAAAATTTAAAAAAAAAAAAAAAAAAAAAAAAAAGAATGGAAGACTGGATCTTAACTCTATCATATAGATATCATGTATCTATCTATGTAACTTTAGACATGTTACTAAATTTTTAGTTGCCTCTATACAAATGTTGCACTTATAAATTGCTATGTTTTAACACAAACACAGATAGCAAGTTTTTGTATTTGGAAAGGATTTGCAATGTAGATCTTTACTTGTGTTTTCTCTTAACAACTAAATATGTATTTAGGAAATGCTTATTAGATACTTGACAAGCTAAACTGAAGTTGCAAATAATACAAATGTACAATTCACTTGTTCACTAAATCAAACAAATACGAAATAATAGCTACTAATAAAAGAGCATCTAAGTAAAAAAAAAAAATAAATAAAAAAAAAAAATAAATAAAAACATATTAAATTATTTTAAAAAAAAAGACAGAATAGAACTAAAAAGAAATCTTCAACCTAGACTTGAGGAGACTTGAATAATAAGGTCAGCTTCAGGATCTACTGATAAATTGAAGATAAATAATTTAGGAAATTTTCTAATCATCACAGATCAGGAAATTCATTCCCAAATGTGTTAAATAACTTGACCAAAATCAGAACTTTACTTAGTGACAGAGCTTAGACTACAACCAAAGTCTATTGACTTCAAGACCAGTGCTCTCTCTAATTCCCTGCCCTCTTATTTATCTGTGACTTCATGTAGAGACAACCTGAACAAAAGCATGTGGCAAGTTGATGACAGAAACTGTTGGGGAAGGCTTTTTAAAAAATAAGTCAATAAGTAGCTCTAAAAGAAGCTCCTCATTGCTACTTATTGACTTATGAGTACTCCCTTAGCCACCACAATTGACCATCCCACCCAACTATCAGCTTTTTAATGTACCACAGTGTCTTCAGAGAATTGACAGTTCACCAAAGCAAGTATTATTATTCTAATAATTAACAATTATTATTAATATAATTGTTCATGCAAATACTGTTATTTGAAATAGATAGGTTTCTGGATGGACTCATAACAAAAAATTGTGGTTTAATACTCAACCTTCTACTGATCCTGTGAAAAAGTTTCAGCATGCTGTAGAAGCCTCCATAATGTTGACTGTGTTCAAATTCATCCTTCTTCAAGTAATCATTCTTGGCTACTTCAAGCTGAGTTTGAGGTTTTCTGTGTCTCAAGTTTCATCTTAACTCCACAAGTGAATTACAGGACTATTCCATCAAATGTATTTCTTTCTGATCTCCACAGTGCTTAGAAAAGTACTAGACAATGTACAACCAGAGAGGTGAAAAATTGTGCTCTATATGTGCAATATGAATTGTAATGTATTCTGCTGTCATATGTAAGAAATTAAAATTTTTTAAAGAGTACTAGACATATGAAGTCCCCTAGTAAACAGCTTAAGTGCCCTGAGTCAAAGTATATTAAGGTTGATCATCAATCTCAATGTGGGTACAAAGAGTCTAGATTCCTTCTCAGTTTTCATGTTAAAGATGGACTCTGTGTGATTGTATCTTCCTTTGAATTAATCTCTATTTTAGCTCTTAAAATAAATAGCATTTTTTTTTTGGTTCTAGGGATTGAACCCAGAACCACTTAGCCATTGACCCACATTCCCAGCCCTTTTTTAACTTACAGACAGGGAATTGCTGGTTGCTTAGGGCCTCATTAAGTTGCTGAGGCTGGCTTTGAACTCATGATCCTTCTACCTCAGTCTCCCAAGCCACCAGGACTACAGGTGTACACCACCACACCTGACTTTATTTTTCTAAAGAAACTGTACATGATAATTAATTATAGGTTTCATTATCTGAAAAATAATGTTTCACAATCTGCCACTCAATATATGACCATGAATAACACATTTTATGAGCCCTTTTCCCACATGTAAATAAAATTATATATGACCCTACATCTAGTCATTTCTTCCTCTGAAAAATGTCTAGTATTAAAAATAATATATATGTCCACAAGAAAATAATATATAAATAAATGTTTTCATATTAATGCAGTGGAATGAATTATTTGGAAAGTAATCTGAATGGGCCAGATTTATAATTGTTATCATGGGGAAAACTTGAAAAGTTTGTGTTATTGTGAGTATATGTTAAGTATAATGTATAAATACACTGTAAAAATACAAAAGTTTGAACAAAAGAATATCCAACAACGTTGAAAAAATGACTTGCTCTGGGAAGGCAGAAAGAGGAAACTTACAGCACAAGTGAATTCAGCTGTGTTTGTGATGATTTACTACCAAAAAATAAATAGATATGAAAAATAGCAAATATTCATGTGACAAATATGGAAGCTAAACACGCAGTACCCATGTTACAGTGAAGAGCACTTTTTGAAAGGTGAGTGTATCATATTTCCTTTTTAAATTTCATATATCAACCATATATCTGTTCCTTTCTCTTCTCCCCTGTTCTCATCAGGTCTCATCAAGGTCACCACAAAACCTCCACAGCATCCTGCTGCTTCTACAAGCCTCTATCCACACTCAAAGCAGATGCTGACCATCCCATTAGTGGCTTAGAGCATCCTCTCTGCCTCCAGGTGAACTGCAGCCTCTCCAAGCATTCAACCCCTTTACAGATACTACCTTCTAAATTCATTTTCAACCTCATTTTTCTGACTTTTTTTTTTCCAACTTATGATCTAGCACTATCAATTCTTTATCTGGCAATACCACAAATTACACATTCTTTCATGCCTTTAAATATACAAGTCCTTCATCCCAAAACCCTTCCATCATCTCCAACCATTGCTCTCTTCTATCTGGGAAAAAAAATACTATCCATACTAGGACAGCTAAACAAATGCTTTAGTAGACTCCCATTCCAAATAAAATATCTCTCTCTCTCTCTCTCTCTCTCTCTCTCTCTCTCTCTCTCTCTCTCTCTCTCTCTCTCTCTCTCTCTCTCTCTCCCCCAGAGGGAAACAGGGGGATTAAACCCAGGGGTATTTAACCACCACTGAGCCACCTCCACAGCCCTTTTGATTATGCTCTAAAACCACTTTTTAGAGACTAATTGTTCTCAAGAAAGGTTTTGAGGAGTTTTCCTTGAATACATTATTTATGTTTTTTTAGCTATTATATATGCATGTAAAAAGGCCTAGTACTTTTATCATTTTTATTGTGATTAATCCAAATACTTCATCTACATAGAATTGACCAACTCTCCAGAGTTCCCAAATATTTCCCCCTGTATAGGTAGAGGACTTAGTGGTAACTAGGGTGCCAAATAAAAGAATCATCTATTCAATGAGACAGACTTACAAACAGCTCTTAACTTTGGAAATCTAAACCATTGTTCATTGATCCCAGTGACCAGGAAGGCTGAGGCAGGAGGATCACAAGTTTGAGGTCAGCTTCAGCAATTTAATAAGACCCAAACCAACTTAGTGAAAACCTGACTCAAAACAAAACAAAAAAAGGGCTGGGGATGTAGCTCAGTGGGAAACTACCCTCTGAGTTCAAGCCTCAGCGTACACACACACACACACAAATAAAAAAATCAAATTGTCACAAACTCCTTCTTTGTACCCATGTAAAGGCCTGCTTTCCCTAATTTAAGACTATTTCTGCTTTTATGTTTTATAACTATGTGCAATATAAATATTTTTCAGTGTTTCTTTCAAATTACCATTTATGCACATAGACTCCACAAAAATCAACCTCTTGCATTCTGGTTCCAAGACTCCAAAACTCAATTTCTTTTATATTTCATCAAGATCTCTTTCTAACCCACATCTCCTTTCCACTTCCCCTCCACCCCAGAACTTTTCAACATTCTCCAAAGGCTTCTTCTTTAAATATACAAGTCCTTCATTTTATTTACCATTTAGAAACAAAATTAATACAAAACACTGAGAGGCATAAGCACATAAGAGAACAGAAAAACTAATTCAATCTCCTATACTTCTTGTTTTGTAATATTTTAAATTATCCACATCATAATTTAAAACAGAATTTATACTGCAAGCAGCATATTCACCTTTAGGTCTTTCGCAGGCTCTTCTGTTCTTCGGATATTTCTTCCATCCTGAAAACTTAACAAGTTCCTAAAAAGTTTACTTCTTTCACAGAAGGAAATCAGTTTATATCCCATCTCTTTTTTTTAAGTATTAGTTTACAACTACAAGTTTTATATACTTATAATGTACAAAACAATGTTTTGACCCATATAAATACTATGGAATAGCTAACTCAAAATATTTAAAATATGCATATGTTATAACTGTTGTAAAATCTACTCTCATAGCAATTTTCATTTTGTATTGTTTGTTTTGTTACTGGGGACTGAACCCAGAGATGTTACACAAGCAATTACAACAGTCCTTTTTACTTTTATTATTAGCCAGAAACTTGCTAAGTTGACCAGACTGGCCTTGAACGTGTGATCCTCCTACCTCAGCCTCTGGAGTTGATAGGATTGCAGGCATGCACCATAGTGCCCAGCTCTCATGACAGTTTTCCAACATACAACATATCATTGTTAACTACAGTCATCCTGATGTGTAATACATCTCTTAAACTTATTTCTTTGGTCTAATTTTATGTTCTTTGACCAATATTTCATCAACCCTTCAACTTCCAGAACCACCATTTTACTTTCTGTGCCTGTCAGTTCAACTTTTCTATATTCCACATGCAAGTTGCATGATACACATCTCATCTATAAAGCTGCAATAAAGACAAAGTTATAGCAACCCTTGTTCTTAGTTTCATAAGCCACAAATTTTGCTTACCTAATCATAAAATTATAGAGGATAAGTACTGTTAATATAGTTATCACTGGAAGAAGTGATTAACAGCAAGATGAATCCAAAGCATCATAAAAATTCTTGAGTTTTTGACATTGTTTACTTTACCCAAACACATTATAATACTGAACTTAGTTGTAAGTTCAGCTCAGTTAATCATTTCTATTTTCACAATTATTTCATTTTTTCACAATGATTCTCCAGTAGTTCAATATGTCATGCTAGACATGATCTCTCTGCTTTAAGATGACAGTTGTGCACTGTAGGAGATGATGCATGTTCATAGGAATCCTAGTAATAGAATCATATCTGATCAAAAAGCTAAGCTGTACTCCCTATTATTAAATTGATTTTCAATCTTCCAGTTAACCTACAGAAAGAAATATTCATGGGTGTCTTCCTGGAATCTGAGATTGTCCTGTGTTCTCTAACACTAAGGACTATAACATTCTGCCATAGGTAGAAATGAAGGTCGAGGACAGTGGCTAAGTGACACTACATAGACATGAGTTTAGAACATCCTCGTGAGTCAAAGGACTTTGTCCCCAGAGACCTATTTGGTTCTACCAGAAAAAAAAAGGTCCTAACAATTCATAATGAGACACTAGAGAAGAGGAAATGAGAGTAGAATATTGCCTTCTAAATATACCTGTACTATTTTGTTGAATATTTTACAAATATAGATAATAGCTTATTAGAAGTAATTCCTAAAATAGTTATTGAAAACAAAGTTCAGACTCAATAAAACTCAACCACACACTATTGAGTAGAACAGTGGAGAGCAACCAGCATGGATACTAGGTTGCTATGCATATAAATATTTACTCCTCTGAGTCAGGCACTATGGTACATGCCTACAATTCCAGCTACTTACAATCCCAGTTACTCGGGAACCTAAGGAAAGAGAATCACTAGTTCAAGGCTAGTTTGGGCAAATAGTTTATAGACAAATAGAGATTTTAAATTTTTTCATAAATAATTCAGGAAAGTAGGATTATTAGAGGAAAACAAACAAGGATTTTGACTTTTAATTTTGTACACTCATATGAGTCAGGATCCCACCAAGACAAGAGATGGCACAAATTAAATAACTTGAGAGAGCTTAATAAAGAGAATATCCACAAAGCTGTGAACAGTGTAAGGAAAAACAAGGGTCCTAGGCTAAAGACAGCAGGTGAAGCATTACCTCTCCTGTGCCTAAAGGGCAAATGCAAAGAGTAGTTGTTAGAAATAAAGCATTTGTGGATGGAGAGGGCCATTGAAGAGTAACACAGCCAGCCCACTGTGTCTCTGAAGAGAAGAAATGAATAAAATGATCTGATCTAGGATCTCAAATCTCATCTGTTGGCCAAACCCAACAGACAATACAGGACAATGCAACCTATTTATGAAGCCCAGTGAGGTCAGATTCCCACAACACATAACACAGAAGGACTGAGGAACAAGGGAGGCTATCTGTAATATTTGCACCCTTTCTTCTTCTATGAAGGAAACAAACAGGAAGGAAAAAGAGGAAAGTAAGCAGCATAAAGAATTATTAGCTGGATGTGGTAGAACATACCTATTATCCCATTAACTCAGGAGAATGAGGCAGGAAGATCAAAGTTCAAAATCAGCCTGAGCAATTTAATATGATCCTGTCTCAAAATAAAATTTTAAAAAGGGCTAAGGGTATATCTCAGTGGTAGAGCACTCCTGGTTAAGCCCCAGTACCACAAGAAAAAAGAATTATTATTTATTAGTTATTGTATCATTGCAAAGTGATCAAATTTCAAAAAGTAAACCACCATAAGTATATTTCTTATGAATTACCTAGAAGAAAAATATAATTAAAATTACACATAACTGTCATAATCCCCATTTTGTGTATCTGCTTATAAGGCCTATTTTGACAAGAGACTTTCTCAATTCACTTTGTCTTCTATTAGTCTTTATATCTTCTTCAATTCTGAAGGATAACCTTGCTGGAATATAATAATCTTGGTTGATAGTTACTTTCACTCAGAACTTGAAATACCTCATGCCATGCCCTACTGGCCAATAGTTTCTACCGACAAATCTCTCAGTCAGATGGAATTGCCCTTAAATGTGACTTGACACTTTTTTCTTTCACATTTAAAACTCTTTCTTTTTACTCTACTTTTAAAGTTTTCATCACAATATTTTATGGTGAAGATCTTTTCTGGTCATGTCTATTTAGAATTCTGTAAATGTCCTGTATCTGGATGTCCATATCTTTCCCAAAATTACGGAAGTTTTCTACAAGTATTTCATTGAATGGATTTTCTATGCCTTTAACCATTATTTCTTCCCCTTTGGATATAATGATGAGCATTGGATCTCTTAATGGTGTCTCAAAGATCATGAATGCTCTCTTCATTCTTTCTTAATTTTTCTTCATTTCTGTCTGAATCTTACAATTCAAGGGACCTGTCTTCAAGCTCTGACCAATATTGTCATATTCTTTCCTAGTCTGTTGTTGAGGCCTACAGTTGAATTTTTATCTGATATTGAGCTCCTTGTTTCTAATATCTCTTATTTGTTCTTTTTCACAATCTCTATCTCTTTGCTGAATTGTTCATTCATATCTAGCATTTTCTTCCTAATTGCATTTAACTGTTTATAATTTCTTAGATCTCAAATGAGCTTTTTTAAAAATAATATTTTGAATTTGTTATCAGGCACTTCACCTACTTCAGTATCTTTGGAATCTGTTACTAGACAGTTATGATCTCTAGGACATGCCACGTTACCTTGTTTTTTCTTATGTTTTAATTTGCACATCTACTAGACATCTCTACCACGTTTATGGGATAGTCTTCATACACAGCTTTCTCCTGAGAATGTGTCCTGGAGTGTCAGTTTGTCATGCCTTGTTGAGTTTATTGCCAGTTAAGCACCACAAGGTATGTTCCCTGTAGCTTCCTTGGTGATCATTAGTGATTTGGAACACAATGTGTATCACATTGGAGTTGTAGAGGCCCACTGTCTTTGTGGATTGCACAAGAGTGGGGACTCTAGCACTTTAGGTAGGTATGGTATAGGCAGAGAGTGTGCGGGGTCCTCCTACAATGGAAATGGTGGCCTCTATTCGGTGATGGAGAATTTCCTCAAGCATTGTTGGTATTGTCACTGTAACATGAAAGTTCTCTAGTATTGGTGGCTCGAGAAGAAATGGGGATCTTGAGGCACTTGTCCTTTGATTAGACACTTTGTGGGTCCAGATGTTTCTTGTAGAAAGGCAGGGGCAAGAATTACAATACCCAATCCTGTCAGCAGTTCTTGTTCACAGAAGGTATGGGGCACAGGATGCAGGAGGAACTGCACAGGTGTGATGGCAGAAAAAGTTGCGTTTTCCTCTCTGCTACTGTGGTTGTGCCTACCCAGTACACGGACCTCAGACTCTTCCCTAGCTTTGCAAGCCTGGGGATGGGGCCATGACCAGGGACTTTTCTTACCCCAATTTTCTCAGCTATAGTACCCACCAGAGATCTAGCAACAGTGGGTCCTTGTTAGAACCAGGCAAGATTCCTCTCCACTGAGGTATTCACAGGTGCAACTGAGAGAGGAATGTAGCTGGCACCAAACACAGTTTCCCTGGACCTTCTTAGGCTGTTCACCCTGGGAGCAAGATGAGAGCTAGAGCTATGGCTAGGGACTGCCCCAGTATGCCTCTGTGGGCAGGCAACAGTGGAACCAGAGAGTTCTTTCTCTGCCTTGTTTCTCTGCATGATAGGCCACGCTTGGTGCTGGAAGACTAGTGAAGGGGACAACATGGACAACTTTCTTCAGGCCTGACACCTGTGAAAAACTACACGCCGTTGACCATGCTCCCAAAACCTGGAGAAGAGGCCCCTGGTCCCTTGGTTCTTAAGGATGGTGACCTCTGCTCCCCTCCACATAAGAACACCATTTCTCCATAATACAGCATTCTCAGTGGGTTTGCATCAGTCACCCTACTAAGCAATGTTTGGTTCATGAAGCAACTACCCACTGAGCCATTGCAGTGGACCATCTGTGGGGTCTCAGAGATGAGAACATATAGGGCATCTGATCCCCAAGAGGGGTCCAAACTCAGACAATAGTTCTCTTCTCAAGGTGGCTCCTAGTTATAACACCTTGGGGGTTTGCTCGGAGATGAAGTGAATTCCTTTTCCAAAGAGAAGATACTGTATTTCAAATTTCTTATCTACTTAGGCTGTAAACCTGTGAGGTTTTCTCCAATAGATGGGATTGCCATTATCTACTGTGATGGATTTTTCAGGCACTCTATCTTGCTTTACTCCTACAAAGGGTAAAATCCTCCTCCCCCAGCTGTGAAGCTAAGGCACCTGGTGCTAACTTGTGATATTTTGTTTCTCTTGCTATGCTGCTGTCCCAGGTCTAAATATTATATGGGTTCCATTTTTCTTTTCCTTTTATTTTTTTTTTGTTGGGGGGTAAGTTGGTGATTTTTCTATTTATCAACTGTTGAGTTTAGTTCTGCTTCTATGTGTACTACGTCAGTCACAGCTATACACCTACTGCTTTGATCTTTGCAGAGAAGCAAATGAAGTGCTCTGTGCCTCTATTCAGACACCTTGGTGATTTTTTTATTGATTTTTTAAAATAAATAAATAAATGACAGCGGAATGCATTACAATTCTTAATACACATATATATCACACTTTTTCATATCTCTGTATATAAAGTATTTTGACACCCAATTCATGTCTTCATACAAGTACTTTGAATAATGATGTCTATCACATTCCACCATCCTTGCTAATCCCCTGCCCCCTCCCTTTTCCTCCCACCTCTCTGCCCTAAGTAGAATTCATCTATTCCTCCCACGCTCCCCCTCCCTACCCCACTATGAGTCAGCCTCCTTATATCAGAAAAAGCATTCAGCATTTGATTTTGGGGGATTGGTTAACTTCACTTAACATTATCTTCTCCAACACCATCCATTTACCTGCAAATGCCATGATTTTATTCTCTTTTATTGCTGAGTAAAATTCCATTGTGTATATATGCTACATTTTTTTTATCCACTCATCTACTGAAGGGCATTTAGGTTGGCTCCACAGTTTAGCTATTGTGAATGCTGAGCACTGTTTCAGATCTATTCAGTCAAAGCACATAAGAGGCATCTAAGAGATGTCATATGGGACTGAATCACAAAAATGACAAGGACTACATTTTATATAATAAAGTAACTTAACAAATGGATATTATTACAAATTAGAAGGGAAATGAAAGATTACTCACTAGATGTGCTAAGAAAATTAATGAAGCAAAATTGAAAAAAAATAGATCTTTTCCTATATTTCCACCAAAAATAATTTTATGTAGATCAAGTATTTGAAAAATACATGTTTATTAATATTCATTAAGTAATGACAGGAAAATGAATTTCCTAAGAATGAAAATATGGAAGACACAATTTTAAATTTTCACAGAGTTAGACGTAGACTCAAAAATTTTAATGTTAATGTATAAAAATGTTATACATAAAATCAAGAAGAAAACAACACTTTTGGAGAAACACTTTGGAAAATGCTAAGAACAAAGAGTGAATGTCTTTAACAAATAAATGAGTATTGAATTCAACATGACAAACACTAATATTTCACCTGTGAAGGGGGATACTTCATCTAAGAATATTAATTTGTATCTCATGTAAAAATAGGTGACTATTTTTTGCTTGTTCTGAATCATTTTTCCCCTTTCACTGATATCTATATTCCACTTCTTTCATTTGGAAAATTACCCTCCTCAAATCCATGCAGTTCTTTATAGGCTGTCAACCACATGACCTTGGCTCCTCCCCCAAATGTGAAATGAGATCCAGACCTGACCCATTAAAGAACAAAAGCAATGCCAATTAGAATCCTTTCATTAGATTTTTAACATGGATGCTAGGAAACTGACCTCTTTCTCTGAGGTTGACAATGCTAGGATGAATGTAACTTGAAATTATTTGTTGCCTCTCAGCTCTCCCTATACTACCTATTAAAAATAATGTACAGGGCTGGAGTTGTGGCTCAGCGGTAGAGTGCTTGCCTAGCATGTACGAGGCCATGGGTTTGAGCCCTAAAAACACATAAAAATAAATAAATAAAATAAAGGTATTGTGTCCAACTACAACTAAAATATAAATATTAAAAAAAATGTAAAAAAAAAATAGAAGAAGACCAAGACACAGAGCTTTTTAAAAAGAGTTTAAAATGAGAAAGAGTGAGGAGAAAAGCAAACAGAGCAATAAGTAACAGAAAAGGAATGAATGAAGGAACAAATTCAAGAAGTATGAAATTGAGAGATCCTATGGAGGCCAACAAGGGCAACATAATAATCTTGCAATTCATGGAGAACTGAGAGAGTGGAATAAAATACACCAGCAACCATGAACACACTCCCCTGGCCAGAAGGATTCCCGAGGGCAAGGAGGGGCAAGGATGCAGGGGCAAGGATGAATGGGAGAATCCCATTGGGCCTCATATTTGTGGACACTCACAACCTCACTGCAGATGCTGGCAACCCTGGGACTACAGCCAAGTTAGAGCAGTACCCTAAAGTCTGCACCATAGCTCTGTTCCAGAAAAGTAACTTTATTATCTCTTCTGCAACCCATAGAGCCCAGGCTGTAGCAGTGCAGGAGACATAGTGGAATGGAGCCACACTGATGACTACAACTGACCCCATGCCACAGCTGGGCCAGAGCTGCTGCCATATTCCAGTCAAGCCACATAGTTGATCCAAACTGCTGCCCTAATCAGCCCAACATGCTTCCCTAGTTGGCCTGTGCCATGTAGTTGGCTGGGCCATTGGTGAACCTATGAATGCACTCCATGGTTCATATCCCCCACCACAGTTCTAAGACACCCAAACCACTCCTAAGTACAAAGGTCTTATTCTGTAATGTTATAGCATTGATTAAATGTGATTCCCCCCTCTTCCAGAATAATCCTTAAAGTCCAAACTCACTGATATCATGTAACATACAATTAATAAATTCTAAATCATTCATCATCTACTTATATAAATAAGCTAAGAAACTATCATAACCGCATTAATATTATCATTATCCTCATAAATATTATCCTCAGAGTTATTGCCATTACATAAACATTTCAAAATATTTTCTCAACATTTAAAAATGCCCTCCGGAATTTTAAAACCCATGTTCACACTTTAGTGTTAATAGGTAGTAGTATTTGACTATTGGTTAAAAAATAATAATACATATTTTTGTACAACAAATAATAAATACTTTTCTTACTTTAAAAAAAAGGAGGGGGCAGGGGACATAGCTCAGTTGGCCAAGTGCTTGCTTCACATGCACAAGGCCCTGGGTTCAATCCCCAGCACCACAGAAATAAAATAATTAATTAATTAATAAAAACAGAAATAAAAAAGAAACAAAGGTCTTCCACCACTGCTGGTAAATACCCACTATGCTTGACATTTCCAGTGCCACTACTCCAATTGCTGGGATGGCCACAAAGTGGACACACCACACCTTCTCTTGTGTGCACCACACACAGCGGGACCATTAGATGACCCACTTTCCCCTGTTATCCCTAGAAACATGAGGGATCTCTCACCATGCCTTCATAAGTAATATACCACAACTCATTGATTAAAGCTAAAAAAGTTATAGGGCAACAACACTAAGGTGATGAACTGGAATCAAAGCCTTTGTAGCACACCAAACTAACACCAAAAGACACATCTTCAGTAGAAAATCACTTACTACAAAAACCTTATAAAAGTGCTACAAACAATTGATCCATCAAATGCACAAATCTCAATTTAGATTCTCAAGAAAACAAGGTAAGGTGATACCTCCAAAGAAACACCTCTCTCGCAACAGACCTCAAAGAAAAGATCATTGATGTAATACTGATCAAGAATTTAAAAAGGGGGCTGGGGTTGTGGCTCAGTGGTAGAACAGTTGTGGTTTCAATCCCCAGAGCCACATAAAAAATAAACAAATAAATAAAGGTTGTGTCCATCTACAACTAAAAAAAATTTTAAAGAAGAATTTAAAAGAATGATTATAAGGAAACTGAATGAAATTAAAGTAACAGATAATTCAAAGGAATTAGAAAGACTATTCAAGGTATGAGTGAGCAATTCAGCAAAGAGAGAGTTCTTGAAAAAGAAACAAACAGAAACCTTGAAAAGATGAATAAATCAAATTTAAAAATATAGTTTAAAATCTTAACAACAGATTAGATTGGTGTCAGGCCTTTGAAATATTTCAGTTAGTCAAAGGGGTCAGGAGGGGAGGAAGAAAAGAAAGAGAAAAAGACCAACTCCAAAACCTCTGGGAAACCTAAACAAACACATCTTTGAACAGTGAGGGCACCTGAATGAACAAAATGGGAAAAGCATTACAAAGCTACTCAATGCTATGACAGAATGATAACTGCCCCAATCATGGGGGAAAATACAGACATTCAGGTACAAGAGGTCCATAGGACCCAAACAGACAGAATAGAAAAGAATCAGAAAAGACCCTTACCATAACACATGATAGTCAAACTGTCAAAACTGTAAGACAAAGAGAAAAAAGTGGCAAATCACATTTAAGAAAACCCCAATTAAAATGACAGATTTCTTAAAAGGAACCTTATAAATCAAAAAGGTATGAAATGACAAACTTCAAATCTGAAATAAAATAACTGCCAACAAAGAATATTATAATAGATGTATAATAGATGTACACTAAAATAGATGTACAAAAGAGAAATAGAAATGGATAGAACTTTATCAATGCAGTAAACCACCAAAGCACAAAGAGGAACAAAAGAGGAAGAAAAGAACAAATAATATTCTAATAAAACAAAAGAAAATGAACAAAATGACAGGAGTATGTCCTTCTTCATCAGTAATAACCTTGAATGTAGATGAATTAAATTTCCTAATTAAAAGAAACAGACTGGCTGAGTGGATTTTTAAAAAGTAATATAGCCAGCATTATGCTGCTGACAGTAAACTTGTTTCACCAATAAAGATGCACAGACTGAAAGTAAAAGGATAGAAAAAAAAATATTACATGCAAAAAAAAAAAAAACGTGAGCAAGAGCAGCTATGTTTATATCAGATAAAGAAGACATTAGTCAAAAACTGTAAAAAGAGACAAAGACAGTCATTAAATACTGATAAAAATATCAATTCAACAAGAAGAGACAATGATTAAAAATATGCTTGTACCTAATTAATGCTGGAGCACACAATTTTATACAAGAAATGTCATTAGAGCTAAAGAAATGCAATACAATAATAATAAAAGGACTTCAACACTATACTATAGATCTTATGGACCTCACCAACATTTACAAAATATTTCATCCAATAGCAGAAGAATATACATTATTTCTTTTAAGCACTGGGGATAAAATCCAGGGGCACTCTGAGTTACACTCACCATCCTTTTTATGTTTTCTTTTGAGACAAAGTCTTGTTAAATCGCCCAGGAGGGCCTTGAATTTTCGAACCTCTTGCTTCAGTCTTCAGAGTTGCTGGGATCACAGCCATGTGCCACTGCCCCTGTCTACATTCTTTTCATCAGCATGAAACATTCTCTAGATCATACCATGTATTAGAACATAAAACAAGTATTGAGAAACTGATGTGACTCCATTTTAAAAAATAAATGAATAACAGCAGCTTCTACCTCAAAGCCTGTCCTAAGGAAGGGGGCATGACCCTTGTCCTTGGAAAAACCCACAGAGCACTCCTAAGCACATACCCACCCTGCTGAGTTGTTTGTCTATAAATAACAGGAGAGGTCTATTGCGCCAGATGTCCCTGACTCAGTTAGGCTAGGTGAGGACCCATAGCAACCCCTCTAGCAACCTCCAATCAGCATGAGACCGGGAAAATACCTGGAATGCCGGATGACCCCCAAGTAGTTTATGGTGGTTGATAACATATTGGGAAACCATGTAGTTTAGCACGTACACCCCTCGTGGCTTAAACCAATCAGTTTAAACAAATCCCCTTTTTGTACTAACCAATCACCCCTACCCAACTTGTTCCCGCCATTAAATGTGCTAATCAATGTTAAGAGTTGTTTGATTTTCCTGCAGTATGGAATGATTTGCTGTGTGATGTTGTGACGCATAGAGTATCCCCCCAAAACCTATAAAATCTCACTGAACAAAGGACCGGGACTCACTCCCTGGGACCACTGTGTCGGGAATGGTTGTGAGTCCAGGCTCCAGCTTACAATAAAGACTCTTGTGTGATTGCATCAGATTCGGCTCCTGGAGGTCTATTGGGGTTCCACGAGTCTGGCATAACAGTATCAATAAATACAAAAAAATGAAATCAGACCATGTATCTTTTCTGACCACAATGGAATAAAACTACAAATCAACCAAAAAAAGAAACTGCAGAAATCTTACAAACACACACAAAGCAAACAACACACTTTTAAACAAACAGTGGGTCATCAAAGAAATCAAAAGGAAAATTTAAAATTTTCTAAAAACAAATGAAACTGGAAATTCATCATACTAAAATTTGTACTAATACAAAGGATTTTCATAACAATAAGTGCCCACAAAAAAAATTATTTTCAAATAAATAACCCAGTGATTCAACTCAAGCAAATAGAAAGCAAGAACAACCCAAGCCCATCAGTTGATGATTTTGTACGTAATTCAGGCATTCATAAGAATAAAATTTCATTTGCCCCAAATGACTGAAGGGCATGATGCTAAGTAGGTGAAATGATAATTACTCTGATTTGATCATTATAAATTGTATACATGTATGGAGTTATCACACCGTACCATACAAATGTTTATAATTTACATGTCAATTTAAAACAACTTTTTCTATTTGAAAACTTGCCCTCTGTTCTGGCAAATTTTCTCTTCTTTTTTCCTTCATATTTTTTTTAAATTCATACACTGCATTTATACATAGTGGTGAATTTCTTACTACATATTCATACATTCACACAATATAACAATATAGTTACTGAAAGAGTTATTGTGCACTTGTCCAGCTTCATATAAGCATATAAGTACAACAACATACTACATGTTATTTTGCTATCCACTTTGTTAACAATATGTTGCAGTTGTGTTTAACCACAACAAAGTTGAACTTGCTTTTTAGTGGCTGCAGAGAATTCAAATGTATAGGTGTAACATAATTGATTTAAAATCAAACAATAGATATTTTTAGTTGTTTTATTCACTTTTAAGCTTTATTGACTGAATGAATTTCTATATGGCTAAATCCATTTATTCATTCTTAATTACATGATATATTATTGTATAAAAATAAAGCTTTCATAATACTCTAAAAATGCAGCATTCTGTCTTTTTTAGAATTAAGTGTTTATATTAATTTTTAAGTTAATATTTACCTATTTATAGGAATTATCAAATTTGCAACAAAATAGCACAAAAATGCCAAAAAATGTCCACTTTGTTTCCCTCTCTTTTTTATTGATTTTTTGAAAAATAAATGACAGCGGAATACATTACAATTCTTATTACACAAATACAGCACAATTTTTCATATCTCTGGTTGTATATAAAGACACCAATTCGTGTCTTCATACATATACTTTGGATAATGATGTCTATTACATTCCACCATCCTTGCTAATCCCCTGCCTCCTCCTTTTTCCTCCCACCTCTCTGCCCTATCTAGAATTCATTTATTATGAGTTTTTTAGATCCTCTGGTCACACTGACAAAAAAAAGAAAAAAAATTCTCTAGGGAAAAAGTCCCTAAACCATGAAGTATCATGTTTTTGTAGTATCACTTGGTCACTGCTTCTGTGGTATATAAAATTAGCTTCATATCTTCCTATTGCAGTATATTATATGGACTTTTACATTAGAGAGCACAGGAAAACCTGAGTCCCAGAAGATGCTCTTCTCTTTATAGGTAAAATGAATGTATGGGAATAAATTTAATAATAGGAAACATGGCTTTAGTTTGAGACATGATACTGTTCTTGGGATTGCTGTGAACATGAGTCAGATCCTAAAGGGCATGAGTGTATCCTAAAGTGAAATAGAAAGTATCCTGGAGAAGGAATTGAATAACACAGGATAATCATTGTGAAAAAGCCTACAGACATACTAGAAAAGGCTGACTTTAGCCTAGAACTGAACCATATTTTGCCTAGGAAAATGTGAATGACATTAGAAAAAGGCACAGTTTTATAATGTTTTGAATTCTGCAGAGGTTGCAATAAATCATTCTGTTGTAATTGATGATTACATTGATGATCTCATCTTCTGCCACTTGGTGAATAGGCAAAAAAAAAAAGACACATGAAAATTAAAAACAACTAAAAAAAGTTCTACATTTTCTCTCCATTGGCTTTTCAAAAGATGGTTATAAATTGATCGTCTATAAAATAGAAGCAACTTTACTAGGAACTTATCAAGTTTGTCGGATGGAAAAAAGTCTTGTAGATATCTGAATAGAAATAAAAATTTGACATGGAGACCAATGAATGACCAAAAGCTGAATAATTTCTAAAGTAATATCATTTTGAAATGTACAATCAATAGCATAAAGAGAAATCCTACAGATGACAAAAATTTCAAAGTGCAATAATATTTAAAAATACCAAGAGTTACTATATTTGTGTTTCCCCCATAGTTTATAATCAGAGGGTTTATATCAGTTTAATCTCTGAACGATAAGAAGAATGGTAAAGAGTTTAAAAAGTGTTCACAAAGGAAAAAATTTCAGGAGTTGAGTGTACCTGAGAAAGGAAATCAAAGAGTAAATATATAAGGTGTTGTTTTCTGAGACTTACAAATCGAAAGCTACAGGGTGACTTTGTTTCATTTAAGCAAACAGGCATTTATTTGAAAAGGATATGTTCCCAGAGTAATAAGAGTAGAGATGTTCTCAAATTAGAGGGGGTTAGATTTTGCTTGGATATAAAGAATGTTTTGTGACACTATTTAAAGAGTGAAAACACAGTAAGTTTGAGCTGAGGGAAATAATCAACTTGGAATATTTTAGAGGTCAGAGGAAACATATATAGATAAAGGTTTAGATGACACCTAGATTTTCTATAGGTCCCATTTAACTTGATGACTCTGTATTTGGAACCCCCACCAAATATTTCCTTCATCCATAAAAATTAAATGTCTGGGCATCTGATTTGGAGGATTTCTAAATTTTATATAAGTAGAGAAAAGGATCAATCACAAGACAGGGTAAAGAGGTCTTGTCTTTTGCATCATGGATATATAATTATTTCAAATTAACATAATTAATGCATTTAAGAAAAATTATTTCAAGGACAGCTGATTTATAAGAGAAGTTGATTTCAAAAGCGCTCCTTCAGGAGTTTCCCTGAGGATATTGATGACTTCTAGCTAAAAAAGCATCAGCTCTAAATCTTTCCAGGACTTTTTCTCTAGAATTAGATTTGAATCCTGACCCTATGTCAAGTGACTTTAAAGCTGTAATGACTCTAACTTTAAAAGTTTTTATATCCCCTGATATTTACAGGAATATAGTCTCATCCATTTGGCACATCTACATTCCATAGCTGCATCTCATTTTATTTTAAACTCACTTTAAAGAGAAATTTGGGTTCCTGTCTACTTCATAAGATCAAAGATCCAAAAAGACAAGTGCGTTTATAGATCAGGAAAACTAATGGAGAAAAACTTCTAAGAGCCTTAGTGCTGAAAACACTCCTGGAGATATAATTTGTTTATAATTATACTATTTCTAAAGAATAGGTTAAAAGAGCAGTATATATCACATCTTAGAGACTGTCTTATTACTATGAAATGAAATTTTTCTCTCTTCCCTTTTCATTACATGCATACTTTCCAAATTTCAGAGTCCTTTTCAGATTTTTCTTTAATTTTTTTAATTTCATATATTCTGCAATTCTTGATCAATTTTATAATACTACATTTTCTATTTTCTGTGCCACTTCAGAACTGAGGTCTGCTTATCGTCTTTAATTATATAATTAGGCATAACTTAATATGCCTTTAAATCATCCAAATACATCGTTTTCTATCTTTCAGAAAACACTTACTGTTCCCATCATGTACCTGTTGTGATTCTAAGTTTGGGAAACACTAGAGAGAAGAAAGATGTAGTCTGTAACTTTATGGGGATTGTGGTCTAATAAAGGAGAACAAAACAACAAATTATGTCTGTAGTAAGTACTATAAAGAAATACATTTAATTTACATTTAAAATTTACTTTTAATCACTAAAATTATAATCTATTATTGAGTAGAATGAACCACTATATTTTGAAATTTCTTTCAGACATGGTGTTTAGATATTCTCTACTTGTCAATAACATCTCTAATTTTTATTTATGTATCTCATGCACTAAGCACTATAATGGGTAAGTGAAGAAAGGAAAGTAATATTAATATTTACTGAATATCTATATATGGAATACAAATATCCTGAATGCATGATTACAACCTTTAATTATTTTATCCCTACAACTTACCATAAGAAGTCAGTATTTAAATTTGTTCATCTGTTAAATAAACTGAGGAGTAAAAGTTTAAGTACCTTGCCCAAAATAGCTTCTCAGTGGCTGAACTGTATACATTTTGGGTTTCTGAATCCAAAGTCCTTTTTCATTCTACTATGTTATGTTGCTTCCCTAAGTACACTCAAAATTACAATGTAATGTCCTAAGTCCTTTCACAGATGTTTCAACAAAATATTGTCTATTACGCCACAGTGACCTTTATAGGTTTAAGCTTTCAGTTCCTCCAAGGCAATGATTCTCACATTATCTTATTTTTCTCCCCCAGTGCTTCATTTAATAGAACGCAAATTCAGATGTTTATCTTTCATTGTAACATCAACTTGTTGGAGAAACTTCTAACACTTACTCATCATTTCAGTAGCTAAGGTGATGCAAACTGGTAATTGACAGTTCATGGACCTGTACCTCTCTGTGGACCACTTTTTCATTGCATCAGAGAATCCAAATAACATAAAGTAAGACCTTCTAGGTTTGGTAAACATTTAATAAACTTTGAAGATAAATGTTTTCCAGAGGTGGGGAGTAGGAAGGAAGTGCTTATTTATCGGAATAATCTTGTGGTCTTGGTGGAGGCATGAGTTGAGAAAAGGTGAATAGTTTTCTCGGACTGAACTATGTGTTCTGAAGGAAAAATTGAAAGAACTTGGGGTTGAATCAATTTCCCATGTTGGTCAACCTATCTCATGAGGAACATCACTGCAACTTCTCTGGGACAAAGCATATTAAATTCAGAGACAACTCTACATGGAACAGAACAACTCTGTATGATAACCAACAACTTCTCTGTGTGGTCACAAGTTCAAAATCTGTGGGCATAATAAGTGGATTTCTCCCCCACTTCCAGTTTCATTAAGGTACAATTGAAATACAATATATTATTGGTGAACAATGTTAGATTTTGATATGTATATACACATTGTAAAAAGATTGGATCAATCTATGCTTATTTGTGATGAGAAGAACATTCCAGATCTACTTCTTAGGAATTTTCAAGTATGCAGTACACATTTATTATAAACCACAATCACCACACTGTATAACAGATATACAAAATTAAGGATCCAAACTGAATATTTGATGAATATCTTCCCATCTCGCCACCACACCCCATCCACTCCTGGCCCACCATAATAATCTCTGCTTCTATGAAGGTGATTTCTTATATAGTATATATATAAGTGAAATCTTTCAGTAATTGTCTTTCCATGTCTCTTTAATTTCCTTGGCACAATAACCTCCATTCTCATTCATGATGTCACAAAACTCAGAATATCCTTTAATAAGGTGTAGAATGTGTGTGTGTATGTGTGTGTGTGTGTGATCTATACAACTGTCAATGGACATGTCAGGTTGTATCCATATATTATACTCTCTCAGCATATTATAAATAAGGCTGTGATGAATATAGGAAAATGTCTTTGGGGTATAATAAT
This sequence comes from Marmota monax, assembly GCF_021218885.2. NCBI lineage: Eukaryota > Metazoa > Chordata > Mammalia > Rodentia > Sciuridae > Marmota > Marmota monax. Next base: position 35,534,374 of record NW_026693777.1, read on the forward strand.
GTCACTAACTTTCATATATATGCCCACAAGTGGAATTGTGAATTATATGGAAGATCTACTATAATTTTTTTTTGTTTCTGTTGATATTAGAGATATAATCCAGGGTCCTGTATATACTAAGCAAGTGCTCTATCACTGAGTTACATAATAGCCATTATGTTCAATTTTTTTGACAAATCTCTAAACTATTTTCCTGAATTGCTGCTATCTTAAAGTCCAACTAACAGTGTACAAAGAATTTCTAACTTGATATCCACCCCAAACATGTTATATTTTGACTTTGTGATAATAACTGTTTTAACAAGTATAAACTAATATTTCACTGATTTTAGTTAATACTTCCCTGATTCATTAGTGATGTTAAGCCTTTTTTCATATACTTGTTGATATTTAGGTTGGTTTAATGCTAAACTAAAACTAGGTTTTTATAACTTTGACCTCTCTCTTCCTGGTCTATTAATATACTTGTCATAATTTGCATTTTCTCCTGTTCTCCTTCAGGAAGCACCTCCAACAAAGTCAATGGATGGAGCAAATCATTCTGTAGTGTCAGAGTTTGTGTTCCTGGGACTCACCAACTCCTGGGGTATCCAACTACTCCTCTTTGTTTTCTCCTCCATGTTTTATGTGGCAAGCATGACAGGAAACTCCATCATTGTGTTCACAGTGGCTTCTGAGCCTCACTTACACTCTCCCATGTACTTTCTATTAGCTAATCTCTCCTTCATTGACCTGGGTGTTTCTTCTGTCAGTTCCCCAAAGATGATTTACGACCTTTTCAGGAAGCGAAAAGTCATCTCCTTTAGAGGCTGCATCACCCAGATCTTCTTCATCCATCTCATTGGTGGTGTGGAGATGGTGCTCCTCATAGCCATGGCCTTTGACAGATATGTGGCCATATGTAAGCCTCTGCACTACCTGACCATCATGAGCCCAAGGATGTGCATCTTCTTTTTAGTGGCTGCCTGGGTGGTTGGCCTTATGCACTCACTGGTTCAATTAGCTTTTGTAGTAAAATTGCCCTTCTGTGGCCCTAATGTGTTGGACAGCTTTTACTGTGACCTTCCTAGATTCATCAAACTTGCCTGCACAGACACCTATCGACTGGAACTCATGGTCACAGCCAACAGTGGTTTCATCTCTGTGGGCTCCTTCTTCATACTGATCATTTCCTATGTTGTCATCATTCTCACTGTTCAGAAACACTCTTCTGCTGATTACTCCAAGGCTCTGTCCACACTGTCAGCTCACATCACTGTGGTGGTCTTGTTCTTTGGTCCTTTGATATTCTTCTACACATGGCCATCTCCCTCCACACACCTGGATAAGTTCCTGGCCTTCTTTGATGCTGTTCTGACTCCTTTTCTGAATCCTGTCATCTACACACTACGGAACCAAGAAATGAAGGTGGCAATGAGGAGAATATGCAGACAGTTAGTGAGTTATGGGAAGCTCTCTTAAATGATTGTATTTAGAACAGTCTTCTTTGAACACAGACATTCATTGTTGATGATAAAACTCAGAGATAAGCCTTTCTTTGTCTACTCTCATTTGCTTATGCATGCTGATATTGAGGCCATTTTGTCTTCTAATTAGAAGGAAGGGAAAATCTCTTCTGAAAACAGAAGAAATCATATAGAAAATTATTTGAAAAGCATAGATTATGATAATTCTCAACCTCAATTCCTAAGGAATAATATATAAATGAAGTAAATTCATAGATGTATAAAAGAGGGCAGGCTACTTTAAAGCCTTTAGAACTGGGAAATTTTCTCACTTGGTCTTTTTTCTCTTAAAAACAGCAATTACCTCACATACAGGAATTTCTGGCTGTATTCAAAGAGAGGACATTAAAACGAGCTTCTTTTGCTTTCTTGCAACTTACAAACACTCCCTCTTGGTACTCTGCAAGGCTGTGCAAGGAGGTTAGACTCTCAAGAGCGCTCACCCTAGTCTAATGGATAAATGGTGTTTTGATAGAAAGGTCAAAGCTATTTTTAGAAGGCCAAGAAGGAACTAAGAAAGCATCATGTCTTTTCTTGATTAGCATTATGCTACCCAAACCCATTCAATTTCCATTGCCCTTTTTATCCTACTTCCTTTTCTCCCATTTTGCTTAGTATATTTCTGTCTGAATTTTACCACATGGAAAGTTTGCATGGTTTTTGGATGTGGAATTGATGAAACATTCACCTTTGTTTTGAAGATGGGTGTACGGTCCCCATGTTGCTTCTGGTATGCTGGCTCACCCTATGGTATGGAAAAGCACCTAAGACTGCAGTTCCTATCTCCTACTGGTTCTGTCCCTGCAGTTCCTCCAAATCCTGAGCCAGATGCAAGGACATGACTATGATGAAAGTACTCAGGTTACACAGTCACCTGCATTATCAAAATTGGAAGTACTAAGTTAGGCGCGGTGGTGTATGCCTATAATCTCAGCAGCTCCGGAGGCTGAGGCAAGAGGATACAGAGTTCGAAGGCAGCCTCAGCAACTTAGCAAGGCCCTAAGAAACTTACCAAGACCCTGTCTCTAAATAAAATATAAAAAGTTCAATGGATGGGGCTCAGTAGTTGAGTGTGCCTAGATTCAATCCCCAGTACAAACAAAAAAAAAAGAGGAAGTTTTAAGAGACAGACACAATACTGGTTTATCTTTGGTCTCTGTTTCATGTCCATTTGTCCTTCTGTCAGGCCAAAGCACACTTGGGCCAGTGAGATAAGTTGTTGAGAGACCAAAAAAATACCCAGAGACAGTATATGAGTCATAAGTTTTATTGAGGAAATGCTCACAGGGAAGGTTCATTGGTGATAGGCTGAACACATAGCACCTCTGTGTCCCTTATGGAACTTTCTCAAGAGGTACTTTGTCTACCTCATGGCATTTTATTTAGTATTGACTGGCCGGATGAGTGACACGTATCCTTTCCTCAGCACCTTCAGTTCCACACCTGTCCCCACTAGGAGAGGGGTTCTATATGTTAGGCTGCAGAAGCAGTAACATCACCAGAATTAGTTTGCTTAGTTTACTTCTATGACCAGCATCCCAAGAAGCAACTCTCCTGGTGTACATGCAAAAGCAACTTTTTACAGTAGCTGTCCCTAGTTCCCATTGCGCATGAGAGAAAATATCCTTCAAGATAAACTTTATCTACTCATTCTGGCCCAGACACTCTATTCACTTGGCTTTGTTAGGCTCTTGGGAACCGAGAGGGGCACCACAAGACCCTAGTGCTATTATATCTTCCTTTTCTTTAAGTATGACTCATCTTTCATAATGGTGGCTTTACTGGCCTCAGACTGGCATGAGGTTCAGTGGTAACAGACTTTTAAGAACTACCTAATGGTTTCCACCATTGTACAAGTCTAATTCCAATAAGTAATACTTTATTCTATACACTCTAGTGATACTATTTCTTTGGTCAACCACTGAGTGATAAATATTCAACACTTCTTTTAGCCTAATTATCTGTGGATTTACATTATAGAAAAACTTTTCAATTCATGAGATATCTATGAAACATTGTGTCTGAACAAGGGACATATTATATAGCAAATGAATTATAATAATGAGATTACACCACATAAAACACGTTAGTCTACCCACATGCCCTACCACTTACAAGGAACTAACTGATAGATTAGTAGAATAGGCTGCTAGGTTCACTTACAATGCTATTTAGGGCAACGCACCTTGGGATAATGGGATGGTCTCTTGGGATGCAGGAAAAGTCTGTGATAACCTACAGAAGCAGGCTCTGTTACAGAGAAGAGGGTGACACCCTCTTCTTCAGCAGTAGCCTATTTGTGATTCTAGCATTCCCTTTCTTCCCAGAGCCCTGTTGCCATAAGGATGATAACAGCTCACTGCTTTTGCCAGCCCTAGGTTCCTTGTCCATGTCTTATTGGTTCTCCCAAACCTACCAAACTATTGAAGATAGTGCCTTCAAATACTTACCTTCAATTTCCCAATTGAGTGTTGTATCACACTTAAAGAAAAGGTTGAGAGTAAAACACCATCCCTGAATGTCCCCTTTCTGTTCTCAAAAACCTAGCCTAGTTAACACTGAGAACAAGCCTGGGCTTCAATGTCCAGATGTATATTATTTTGAAAGACCATGGCTTTCTCTAATGCATACTGAGAACTAGGGAAAAATAATTTTATCTTTACAAAGTCACCTATTATTATTCTTTTTTCACATATACTTCACAACGTGGCCCCTTGGGATGCTGGGCATACAAGCAAACCAAGCTAATGCTGATGATGTTACTGCTCTAGCAGCCTAACATATAGATCCCCTCTCAGTGGTGACTGCAGTAGAACTGAGGGTACTGTACAAAGGTTATGTGTCACTCATTCAGCCAGCCAACACTGGGCAAAATGTCATGCGGGAGAGAGGGCACTGCTTGGCAAAGCACCGCTGTGGATGGAGGTGCTACTTGTTCACCTGTCACCACGGGATCTTCCCTGTAGGTACTTCTCACGAAGCCCTATGTCTCACATGAATCTCCAGGCACTCTAGTTCCCCTCTTGCCCAGCACAACTGGCTGTGGGCATGGCAATTGTGACATCTATTCTTCCCTGGGCCTTGATTAATTCCTGGCAGTATCTATAAAACAGTGAAAAGAAACTAGAGTCCTCTGTGTCTATAATGTTAAGTACACATAAATATAAAGCTAAGCAAAGGGTTCCATCAAACCCTGAGTGATAAACATTCAACACTTCTTTCAGCATAATCATCTGTGGATTTGCATCATAGAAAAACTCTTCAAGTCATGTGATAGCTATGTAACATTGTATCTGAACAAGGGACACATTATATAACAAATGAAGTATGATAATGAGCTTACACCACATGGAACTCATTAGTCCACCCACATGACCCACCACTTACAAGGAACTGATAGATTTTTTGGAAAAATGTGACCATCTGTTGTTATCCCAGAGACAAAGGAAGGGGACCTGGATTAAGGGTCACTGTCAAAGGATCTTTGTTTTCATTTGTGACATTGGAATTTTAAAATGAGAAGAGACTCTTATACTTTGAGTGCAATTAAAAAATATTTAAAAATTTAAAGTAGTGATCTTCGGGGCTATCAAGTCATTCTGTGATTCGTTAAACTGGATTTTTAGTTTTCAGAATATCATTAGTTAATATTAAAGTTATGATTTTCGTAACCCTAATATACTAGATATATTCTCTTTTTTTTCCAGCTAAAATGAAGCTTGATTACACTCTTTGCAGTAGCTGTTTCAGAGTACTTTAAGAACAATGAGCTGCCAGCTCACAGGCCTGGATAAACAAAGCATTTTCTGTTTCATTTCCTAGGCTTGAGAAAGGTTTGTGGGCCATAGCATGAGCGGTTTTGGAGAAACACTGAAGGAGGTCAGGGGATTTTCCTGCTTTGTGGACATGGTAAGTCTTTCTTGAGAAGCAGATTTAACATAGGCAGTGATAAGAGTTCAGTTATTTGCTTTTTTTGAACCTTTTTTTAAAGAGAAAAGATTTTGGGGGGCAACCTTATTTTTTAATATCTTCTCTCTAAAATTCATAATTTTTTAGACCATTGTATTATATCTTGTTTCTATTTTAATCATCTTTTATGATTTTATTTTAAAATTATTTTTACTTTTTTTTACATTTTTAGCTTTGGATTAATTTATTCTTAATATTTCAGTTTTGCTCAAATAAGCAAATATTTATAGAGTGTCTAACACATGGCAGAAGATATATAAGGCATTGGAGAGAAAGAAAGAAAGAAAAAATAAGGCAATATTGCTGCCCTTGATAATCTTCCACACTGCAGGGCCCAGAGAACAACAGTTTCAATGTCACCAGGTTGCTATAGTGCAGAGGGTGTACTATGGGACTATAAAGAGGAGTAAGCAAAACAGCAGGTTTAAAACAGAATTGCACATCAGAATTACCTCAGGCACTTTCAAAAAATATTGAGAGGCTTAGCCCACCTTCAGAGAGTTTGATTCAAATAGTCTGGATCAGGTGTGTTATTTTGTAAAAACTCTCCTACCACTCTCCACCTGCACTTACTGTCCTGTTAATTCTAAACCACTCAGTTTCTCTGACTGCTGAACTTGCCATACTTCATTCTGCAAGCTGTTACTATTCTTGGAATTCATCCTTCCACCCTCATTCCAGTCTCCAACCCTCATGTATCCACTCAGGTGTTACTTCCCCTGGGAGGTCTGCTTCCTCAAAGGCAGATTTAAGGGTTCTTGCTTCTGTCTACCCACTGCTTGGATTATGTATTCAATGGAACTATTACCCAGAATGGATTAAGATGCTTTGCCTGGGGGGCTTCAAGCTCCTTGGGCAGAGACTAACATATGGGTAGAAGAATGAGCTGAATGAATAAAACCCATGTCTAGTCCTAGTTTTAAGAGGCTTGCAGTATAATGTGTTTTTTTTAAATACTGGCTTTTGGTTTAATTTTATAGATTCCAGATTGTAGTCTACTTTTTTGGCTGCCAAAGAAATTCAAGTATAATATCCTGTTTTACATTATGGGTACTTAAGATGAAGTTCTTGATAAAATCCACATGAATTTGAATAATGTGTTCATCCTTCCCAATCTGCCTCATTTTAAGCAATAAACAAGCAAGTCAGAATTGACAGATATAATTGCCAAATGTGATACTTTATTTTTTTTTAGTGTTGGGGATTGAACCCAGTGGTACTTTACCACTGAGCTATATCCCCATTTCTTTTTTTATTTTGAGACAGAGTCTCACTAAGTTGCTAAGCCTAGCCTCAAATTTGTGATCCTTCTGCCTCAGCTTCCTGATTTGCTGGAATTATAGGCATGTACCACTTGCAAAGCAATATTTTAAAAATATCCATTTTCAGTTTTGTTTCCTCTCTAGTGACTCATTACAAGGTTTTTCTTCTGGTTATTCTTACCAGAACAATTGGGTTCCAGGAACAATTCCCCTGACTACATGAGAAAAGCTGGCAAATTCAGGTTTCTGCAGAAGTACTTGGTCATTGTTCTCCAGTGCTGGTAATTACCTCTTTTTGATTATTGTAGGAGGTTTTGTTTGTTTGTTTGTTTGTTTTGTTTCCTCCAACAACAAATCTACAACACATTAAAGTACAGCTGAGAGGACAGCACAGGACCTCCAAGGCTAGGTCATAAAAGGTCATTACTGTCTCTGCTTGGTTTCTTGGATCACTAGCTTTGGGCAAAGCTAATCCCCATGTCATGAGTCTATTGAAGCAGCTCTGTGAAGAAACCCTCACTGAGAGAAAAGGAGGTACCTACCAACAGGAAGTACCAACTTGCCAGTTATATGAGAAAACCACTCTGGAGCTGACCCTTTAACCCTAGATAACAGTCTCAAGACAGTCTCAGCTGACTTGACTGCAGTTTCATTAGAGACTAAGCCAGAACTTCTGAATTTCTTATCATAGCAGCTATGAGAATGGAGGATTTTTTTTTAAGTTACAACATTTTGCTGACTTAGAATGCATTAGATAATACAATATTCATAACTCTCCACTAATACACAATGTGTAGTTTCATGTAATAGCAGTAACACAAGCTGAAAAGTAATCTACTCAGAGAGCCTACTTACTTGAAGATACTGTGGTCTGGGAACAGGTAGGTGCAAAGTGAAGATAACAACAAGAAAAATTTGGACTTGATATATTAAATTCAGTTACAGAATCTCCATTTGCAGATGTCAAATATCTTTTTGGTTTATAGTCAGGTGAGAAGGAAAAGCTCATACTAGGGAGTACAAATTGTGGAAGAGGAAAATAACTAACTTTGACTTTCACACTGTAGTAAAAACATGTCTTTCAGGGGTGATAATAAAACTATAGGAAGACCGGGGTCATCAAATGTGACATCTTTAACATAAACATTTCGTTTTGGGAGTTCACGAGATGGTTTAGTAAAGGATTTATTTATTTTACATCATTTATCATTTTAACAAGAATGGAAGGAAATTAATAATCTATAGAGAGTTTTTGTTACTATTGCTCTGTAGTATAGTTTAAGGTATGAAATAGTATTACCACAAGTTTCATTTTTTCTTGCTAAGGCTTGCTTTGGTTATTCTGGATCTCTTATTTTTCCAGATGAATTTCATGGTTGCTTTTTCTATTTCTATGAGGAATGTCATTGGGATTTTAATTGGGATTGCATTGAATCTGTATAGTGTTTTTGGTAGTATAGTCATTTTGACAATAATAATTCTGCCTATCCAAGAACAAGGGAGATCTTTCCATCTTCTAAGGTCTTCTTTAATTTCTCTCTTTAGGGTTCTGTAGTTTACATTGTAGAGGTCTTTCACCTCTTTTGTTGATTCTCAAGTTGGTTTGTTTGTTTGTTTGTTTGTTTGTTTTGAGGCTATTGTAAATGGAATTGTTTTCCTAGTTTCTCTTTCAGAGAATTTGTCACTGATGTGCAGAAATGCCTTTGATTTATGGGTGTTTATTTTATATCCTGCTATTTTGCTGGATTCATTTATTAGTTCTAGAAGATTTCTGGTGGAATTTTTGGGGTCTTCTAGGTATAGAATCATATCGTCAGCAAATAGTGATAATTTGAGTTCTTCTTTTCCTATCCATATCCATTCTTTTATCTGTCTAATTTCTCTGACTAGAGTTTCAAGAACTATGTTAAATAGAAGCAGTGAAACAGGGCATCCCTATCTTGTTCCAGTTTTTAGAGGGAATGCTTTCAATTTTTCTCCATTTAGAATAATGCTGGCCTGGGGCTTAGCATAGGTAGCTTTCCAATGTTGAGATATGTTCCTGATATCCCTAGTTTTTCTAGTGTTTTGAATATGAAGGGGTGATGTATTTTGTCAAATGCTTTCTCTGCATCTATTGAGATGATCATATGATTTTTGTCTTTAAGTCTATTGATGTGATGAATTACATTTATTGATTTCCATATGTTAAACCAACCTTGCATACCTAGGATGAACCCTACTTAATCGAGGTGCACTATCTTTTTGATATGTTTTTGTATTTAATTTGCCAGAATTTTGTTGATAATTTTTGCATCTAGGGTAGAGACATAGATTAGAGATATTGGTCTGAAATTTTCTTTCTTTGATGTGTCTGCCTAGTTTTGGGAGCAGGGAAATATTGGCCTCATAGAATGTGATTGGAAGTGTTCCCTCTTTTTCTATTTCATGAAATAGCTTGAGGAGTATTCCTGTTAGTGCTTCTTTAAAGGTCTTGTAGAACTCATTTGTGTATCCATCCTGTCCTGGGCTTTTCTTGGTTGGTAGGCTTCTGTTGGCATCTTCTATTTCCTTGCTTGAAATTGATCTGTTTAAATTGTGTATATCATCCTGATTTAGTTTGGGCATATCATATGCCTCTAGAAATTTGCTGATGCCTTTGATATTTTCTATTATATTAGAGTACAAATTTTCAAAATAATTTATAATTATCTTCTGGACTTCTGTAGTGTCTTGTTGTGATAGTTCCTTTTTCATCCTGTATGTTAGTAATTTGAGTTTTCTCTCTCCTTCTCTTTGTTAGCATGGCTAAGGGTTTATCAATTTTATTTATTTTTTCAAAGAACAAACTTTTTGTTTTGTCAGTTTTTTCAATCGTTTCTTTTGTTTCAATTTCAGTGATTTCAGCTCTGATTTTAATTATTTCCCTCTTCTACTGCTTTTGTTGTTGGTTTGTTCTTCTTTTTCTAGGGCTTTGAGGTGTAATTTTAGGTCATTTATTTGCTGACTTTTTCTTCTTTGAAGAAATGAACTCTATGCAACAAATTTTCCTGTTAGAACTGCCTTCATAGTGTCCCAGAGATTTTGATATGTTGTATCTGTGTTCTCATTTACCTCTAAGAATTTTTTAATCTCCTCTTTGATATCTTTTGTGACCCATTGTTCATTCAGTAGCATATTATTTAGTCTCCAGGTGTTGGAGTAGCTTTTATTTTTTATTTTATCATTGATTTCTAATTTCATTTCATTGTGAACTGATAGAATACAGGGTAGTAGCTCTACTTTTTTGTATTTACTAAGAGTTGCTTTGTGGCATAGTGTATGGTCGATTTTAGAGAAGGATCCATGTGCTGCTGAGAAAAAAAGTGTATTTGCTCATTGATGGATAATATACTCTATATATGTCAGTTAAGTCTAAGTTATTGATTGTATTATTGAGTTCTATAGTTTATTTGTTTAGCTTTTGTTTGGAAGATCTATTCAGTGGTGAATTATTGTGTTGTGGTCCATTTAACTCTTGAACTTGAGAAGAGTTTGATTGATGAACATAGATGCTCCATTGTTTGGGGCATATATATTTATAACTGTTATGTCTTGTGGAGGTATGGTTCCCTTAAGCAATATGAAATGTCTATCTTTATCCCCTTTGATTAACTTTGGCTTGAGTCTACTTTATTTGATGAGGATGGAAACCCCTGCTTGTTTACATAGACCATGTGAATGGTATATTTTATCCTAACCTTTCACCTTAAGTCTAAGGATGTCTTTTCCTATGAGATGAGTCTCTAAGGTAGCACATTGTTGGATCTTTTTTAAATCCAATCTACCAGTCTATGTCTTTTGATTGGTGAGTTTAGGCCATTAACATTCAAGGTTATTGAGACATGATATGTATTTCTGTTAATTTTTGTTTATTTTTGGTATTTAACTTGACTTGGTTTCTCCTTGGGTTAGCTTTTCCTTTACTGTAACAGTTCTTACCTTTGCAGATTTTCATTGTTGTCTTTCATTTCCTCCTCATGTAATACTTTGCCAAGAATGTTCTCTATTACAGGATTTCTTGCTGTAAATTCCTTTAGTTTTTGTTTATCATGGAAGGTTTTTATTTCATCATCAAATCTCTATTTCTTTATATTGTTAAGATGGCTTTGTGGCATAAGATATGAACTATTTTAGAGAAGAATCTGTGTGCTGATAAGAAGAATGTGCATATGCTCATGGATGGATGAAATATTCTATATACGTGCATTAAAAATATATTATTGATTGTGTTATTGAGTTCTGTAGTTTCTTTGTTTAGATTTTCTTTGGAAGATATATTCAGTAGTGAGATTGGTATGTTAAAGTCACCCAGTGTTATTGTGGTGTAGTCTATTTGATTCCTAAAATTGAAAATGGTTTGATGTACATAAATGTTCTATTGCCTAGGGCATAAATATTTAAGATTATTATCCTGTTGATGTATAATTCCCTTAAGCTGTATGAAATATCCTTTTTTGTCCTTTCTGACTTAATTTTGGCTTGAGGTCCATTTTATCACATATAAGGATGGAAACCCCTGCTTGCTTCCACGATACATATGAATGATACGTTTTTTCCCACCCTTTCACCCTCAGTCTGTGTATGTCTTTGCCTATGAGGAGAGTCTGGTGGAGACAGCATATTGTTGGGTCTTGTGTTTTAACCTGCTCTCCCAGTCTATATCTTTTGATTGATAAATTCAGGTCACTGACATTCAAGGTTATTATTGAGATGTGATTTGTGTACCCAGTAATTTTGGCTCATTTCTAGTTTTTAATTTGTTATGTTTCTCCTTTTATTTAATTTTCCTTTAGTGTAGTTCCTCTTGCTTGTTTGCATTTTTCAATTCATTACCATGCGATATTTAGCTGAAAATGTACTGTAGTGCTTGCTTTCTAGCTGTTAATTTTTTAACTTTTGTTTCATGGAAGGTTTTTATTTCATCTTCAAATCTGAAGCTTAATTTTTCTGGATATAGAATTCTTGGTTGTCATCCATTTTCTTTAAAAGCTTGGTGTATATTATCCCAGGACTTCCTAGATTAGAGGGCCGGGTTGAGAAATCAGCTGTGATCCAATTGATTATCCCCCTATAATCTGACACTTTTTGCTTATAGCCTTTAAAATTCTATCCTATTCTGCATGCTAGGTGTTTTCATAATGCTGTGCCATGGTGTGGGTCTGTTGTAACTTGTGGGTTTCTTGTAACTGTAACTTTATAACTTTGGAGTCCTTTAACCTTCTGTATTTTATTTTCCAATTCATTCTTCAGATTTCGGAAATTTTCTGATACTATTTCATTGAAAAGATTATGCACTCCTTTCATTTGTACCTTCAAACCTCCATCTATTCCAATAGATCTTAAATTTGGTCTTTTCAGGTTATCCCCTATTTCATGGAAGTTCTGTTTATGTTCTCTTAACATACCTTCTCCACAGTCAACATTGTTTTCAAGATTATATATTTTTGTCTCCATTGCCTAAAACTGTCTTCCAAGTGTTCCAGTCTTTTGGTGATGCTTTCCATTGAATTTTTAATTTGGTTTATTGATTTCTTTATTTTGAGGATTTGTGCATGATTTTTTTTAATCAATCTACTGAACAAAACTTTATCTTTTTAATTTTTTGTAGTTGTACATGAACAGAATGTCTTTACTTTATTTGTTTATTTTCATGTGGTGCTGAAGATCAAACTCAGTGCCTCACATATGCTAGGCAAGTGCTCTACTGAGCTACAGCCCCAGCCCTTGATTTTTTTTTTCAGGATCTCACTTTTTAGAAATGCTCTCTCACATCCTGTATTTTCTGATTTAACTCCTTATATTGTTTTTTATCTCATAGATCAGTTTAACAGTGCATTATAAACTGCCTCTCTGACTTTTCTTCCAATGTGGTGTCGATGGATTTGGTTATTGGAATATCTTGGTTCATTTGGGACAATTTGTTCCCTTGCTTTTTCATGTTGTTGTGTGTATTTCTATCTAACATTAGAAATCTGAGGCAGTAGAGTTTCTACCCTGTGGATTTATAGTGTCCCTGAAGGTTTCCAGCACCTCACTATTTAGGGAGAGACAAAATAACAACAACCAGTTCAAACAATATACACCATTAAACCAAATACTTCATGCTATGATGTCTGCAATGTTAATTGTCACAATAAACAGAAATGATATAATCAGTTATTGCCTACAATAAAAACAGTAAGCTGGCAAAAGGATTCACAATTTTGAATGGTGAACAAGGAGAGAACAGAGTGGTATAGAATGTGTTGATTATGAGGGAGGAGGAGAGAAGACAGAAGTAAAAAATTAAAGGAAGAATGAAAGAACAATAGCGAATAGCTCTTAGCACAAGAAAAAGGAGAATTGAGGGAAACACGTTAGAGGAAAAAAAAATATATATATATAAAGTAAAATTCATAAAAATAAAGAAATAAATGAAAATTTTAAAAAAAACATAAAACTGAAATACTCTAATCAAACATCCTAGCTCTCAAAAAAAACTAATCCACAAAAAATAACTGGCTTCTACTATACTGATACATGCATATCAATATGTATGTTGGCATAATTCACAAAGAAATCATAAATCTAATTTACAAGGATGTAGATAGTATTAAAGGAAACCAAAAAGGAATGATAAGGTTTCCAGGATCTAAATACAATCAGAAATGATTACTATAGGGGATGTAGCTCAGAGGTAAAGCATCCCAATCCTCAGTACCAAAATTAAAAAAAAAAATTAAAAAAAGAAATGATTACTATGCCTAAGATGTGGGCCCATCGAAGGGAGCATTAACAGAAACCAAAGGGCAATTCCAGTAGATAAAGGCCATCAAGGAGAGCTGAGGGCTTTGGTGGAAGAATTCAGAAAGGAGAAAGAAATCCACACCCTGATGCTACTTTCTGTCTTCCAAATTCCTGCCATAGCATCCATTAGCTTCACATGTGCAGAAGCCCAAGGGCAAAAACTACCCATTGATCCAGTCCCAATGTTCAATTTGACAGAGCAGAGCAGAGTAAACATGATGAAAATTAGGTATGGGAAGGCAAGAGGGACTAGCCATCACAAGAGTTTGTATAATCATCCCCCATTACTGTACATTTAGGTTTCTGTTAATTTTTGCTTTGCAAGTAACCACCAGCAAATTTTTATGTCTTCTTGTACACATGTGCAAGTACTTCCAAAGCATATATAATCACAAGTGGAGTTTCTAGAAAACACTTCTAAGGTATACTGCTAACTAGTTCCATATGAAAGTTCATGACCATAGTTGTTAATTAGACAAAAGGATGAACACCTTCACATATTTACCTATATGAGATACTTATTGGTTAGGAAAAAGAACAAGCTACATTAGCTAGTGGACACAGCTTATCGATGCCTTCCTTTCTGCTTGGTTGGTAGATTCATGACCACTGAAGTTTGTAACTACCAGACCCAAGGCTTCTGAGTGTCATCATTATGGGACTTGATTTCTTATGAAACCAGGAGTATTTCATCAACACCTTAGCCAACAAACTACACACTACCACACTGGACCTTGTTTTCAGGTTGCAAGAATGCAATTTCTCACTTTGTCATACAGCTGAGGAACTTTCCAACCCAGCTTTTATAAATAATATACCATATTCTACCCAACATAATGACTTCCAGTCTAGAGAACTGATTTGATTTGGATTTCACGTTTAACAGTCAATTTGAGCATTATTCATTCTGATGACCTCTCTAATGAATATATATCTCTCCCCTTTCTTAAATGTCTTAAAATATAGGCTATTTCTATATCATGTATCAAATACTGTCCTTACATCAACTAGAATCCCACCAAGGGAAAATAACTTCATAAAAAATGAAATAAGTGAGGAAATATAATTTTAAGGATATAAAATATTTTTCTAAATAAGAGGTATCCTGACTAGTTTTTTTTTCCTTCTTTGGGTTTGTCTCTTAAAAGCTCTGAAGTGGTCACAGTTCATTAGTCCATTTATAAAACATTGCCGCTGTCAGAATCAAGAAATTTGTGAAATCAAGAGTCCTTAAATTGCACTTTCAGGGGGATTCATTTAGACTTAGAAACAGATTCCATTACAATGGAGGTGTTTAAAACTGACTTATAATCTTGCTCTTCCCTCACCAGTGAGATGAATAAATGACACATGACCACTTTATATAAACGTGTCTTTAATTCTTTAAAAAGTATCCTCTGACCCCTCTGAAACTTCCATTGCAATATCCAAGTGAGCACACGTTCTGGAGCCAGTTAATCTACTTCCCAAATAATGAATCTCCTGCTTAAGCCCAGTCATGTCTCCTCCAGATTCCTATAGAGATTAAGAAGCAGCAATCTGACATCTGCTTTGTTTTCTGATACAGTGATTTTTATTTATTTTTCTGGATTTGGGGAAATTTTGGTTCTGGTTCTGGTTCTGATTCAACATGTCTCATAAATAATTAATTCCTCACTGATGACAGTAAGAATTACAAATTTGATTTCAAGATCTGATCATTCAATCATCTCTACTGGGATAGTAGAGATGTAGTGTGTATCAGATGAAAGATAATAGACAATTTGTTTAGTTTGCTTTTATTATCTATTGGTCTGTTTTTCTTCATTCCATGGGAAATAGAACAGCTCTTACAAATCTGGTATGAGATTGCATATGAAAATATTTCATACTTGCATATGTGAGTGTCTGTGTCTATGTGTGTGTATGTGTGCAAGAGATTTTACCTATATTTGTATAGAGTCTCTGTATCTTCAAAATATATTAGTAAAATATATTCATTTTTTTTTGCTTTTAACCCATTATGTCCCATCATCCTACATATAGGACATCTATAAAAACTTAAATTTTTATAACACCTGTAAAGGGGAAGGGAGGGGGCGGGGTTAGCAATGATGGTGGAGTGTAATAGACATCATTATCCAAAGTATATGTATCAAGTCATGAATTGGTGTAAACATACTTTATATACAAACAGAGATATAAAAAATTGTGCTCTGTATGTGTAATAAGAAATGTAATGCATTCCACTGTTATATATTTAAAAAATAAATTAAATATTTAAAAAATTTTATGATACCTATAAAAATACCTAAGTTTTTATAAAACAAAAAAAAACTAAGTTTTTATAAAAACTTAGATATAGGTGTCATATATGAAGGATGATGGGAAATAACAGATTAAAAATAGCACTTACTGCCCTTAACATATGGGTAGGATATTTGCAAAAATAGGGAGTTATATTTTGAGTGTTCATGAGCTTTTCTGAGCCACTAAAATAACTATATGTCAATGATTCTCAATTTTCCTTCTTAAGAGACGAAAGACTTTTTCTTTTCCTGACCAAAATTAGTCAGACCCCCTCTGAGCTCTCTTCTCAACTAGGCCTCTACCTTGGTCCCCTTTCCTCATGGGTATGTATACCCAGCTTTAGCAAAAATCATGCTAAGTAGAAATACAGAGAATACCCGCACCCTTGATATCTTCTCTTAATACTTTTCATTCCACTGACTCACAACCTGCTGCTTATCTATAAAATTCTCCACTTATTCTTACCGTATGGAGAATTCAACCCAGTGCAATGCTGAAAGGTCTCTATTCCCCTATTATAATAGTTCCTGAACAATATGTTTTTATCATTAACTGTAGTCAGGCTGCAGGGCATTTGTTGTTGTAGTAGTGTTTTGTTTTGTTTTGTTTTGTTTTGTTTTGGTACTGAGGATGGAACCTAGGGATGCTCAGCCATTAAACCACATCCCTAGCCTTTTTTATATACTTTACTTAGAGTCAGAGTCTCACTAAATGCTTAGAACCTCATTATGTTGCGGAGGATAACTTTGAAGTCCTGCCTCAGCCTCCCAAGCCACTGAGATTACAGGTATGCACTATCACGCCTGGCAGATAGCAAGATTTTTTTTAAAGTATTCTCTATGAAATAAGAGTAAGTCACTTTGATTAAAGTCATAATTAAAAGGGGTAACTGAGATGAGAAGAAATAGTGGACAACATAAAAATGGCTATAAAGGGTAAAAGGATATGGCTTTCTTTTTCAAGAGGAAAAAAGGTACATTCTAAGATAAAATGGCTGATTATTTCCAAATTTAGGCCTCAAACTTGGCCCCCTTCACTGATGGATACGCATAACCCAGTCTTAGTGAAAGACAAAACCTAATGGATATAGAAAGTAGGAAGCAAATTCTATTTTCCCTTGTTGTATAGGTATAACTTCAATTAACAAAACTAAAGAGAGGTGATGACGTCTGTTAAGTTTTGGGCAAAGTTTATAGAGTGTGGCTTTGATGAATTACTAAAATAAAAAACATTAAGGAACACTTAATTACCAACTGTTACATCAAAGCAAGACTAGAGCTCAGTTTTCTCTAAGTTACTTCTACTATGTTAATTAAAAATACATTTCACTCTGTAGTTATACTACAACCATTTTAGTTCCCTGATAGCTTCACTACCTATACTACTACTTTGGGTTGACTGGTTTCCACCAAGTAGATTCTTTGCAGTTTTGTGAATGTGAGATTATTTGCAAATGGGATCTTTGCAAATGTAGTCAACTTAAGATGAGGCCATACTGGATTACAAAGGACTAAGGAGAAATTTCCTCCTGTTCTGAAGTCCTTAATTAAGGTAGAGTTTTCCTGTTATGTATTTCTAATAATTACTTCATATAATATCATCCATTTAGGATTAGGCTCAAAATCATTATAATCTTTAGTTTCTAAATATTTTGCATGTAATTCCTCCTCTTTCAGAAATTAATGGCCCTCTTTCTTAAGTGAAAGATAAAATGGACTTAATACAGTATGGATCATCAAATCAAGATAGGACAAAGAGAAGCTTTTATCTGAGTTTGACCATCACAGTGATCTTCAATAGTCCATGAGTATTCTTTACAACACTACCAATCACTTAAGAGATCTTCCTGTAACTCACTAACTGTCTGCATATTCTCCTCATTGCCACCTTCATTTCTTGATTCCTTAGTGTGTAGATGACAGGATTCAGAAAAGGAGTCAGAACAGCATCAAAGAAGGCCAGGAACTTGTCCAAGTGTGTGGAGGGAGACGGCCGTGCATATACAAATATCAAAGGAACAAAGAACAAGACCACCACAGTGATGTGAGCTGAAAGTGTAGACAAAGCCTTGGAAGATCCAGCAGAAGAGTGTTTCTGAACAGTAAGAATTATGACAATATAGGAAATGATCAGTATGAAGAAGGAGCCCACAGAGATGAAACCACCATTAACTGTGACCATGAATTCCAGTTGATAGGTGTCTGTGCAGGCAAGTCTGATGAACCAAGGAAGGTCACAATAGAAACTATCCAACACATTAGGGCCACAGAAGGGCAATTTTACTACAAAAACTAATTGAACCACTGAGTGAATAAGGCCAACCACCCAGGCAGCCACTAAAAAGAAGATGCACATCCTTGGGCTCATGATGGTCAGGTAGTGAAGAGGCTTACATATGGCCACATATCTGTCAAAGGCCATGGCCATGAGGAGCACCATCTCCACACCACCAATGAGATGGATGAAGAAGATCTGAGTGATGCAACCTCTAAAGGAGATGACTTTGTGCTTCCTGAAAAGGTCATAAATCATCTTTGGGGAGATGACAGAAGAAAAACCCAGGTCAATGAAGGAGAGGTTGGCCAACAGAAAGTACATGGGAGAGTGTAAGTGAGGCTCAGAAGCCACTGTGAACACAATGAGGGAGTTTCCCATCATACTTGCCACATAAAACATGAAGGAGAACCCAAAGATTAGTAGTTGGATACTCCAGGAGTTGGTGAGTCCCAGGAACACAAATTCCGACACCACAGAATGATTTGCTCCATCCATTGGTTTTGTTGGAGGTGCTGCCTGAAGAACAACAGGAGAAAATGCAAATTATGACAAGTATATTAATAAACTAGGAGGACAGAAGTCAAAGTTATAAAAGTTTATTTATACTTTAGCGTTAAAACTGACTTCACATGCTAATAGTCCCTGAAATATAAAATTGGTCACCGTTATGTATATCTCCTCTCGACACTTAGGTTCTGTCTTTATTCAATATAACACCCTGATTCCTCCCAGCTAGTCTTTGTGATGTTCCTTGTGAGAAAGAAGATGACCAACATAAGTAATAAGAACTCAATCCAAAAAAACTCTTCCTATTTTTGTCAGCTCCAGTCACATGTTACTAAGCACGATTGCATCAACTTTCAAGACAATAAAACATCTGGAAAACACTCCTTTTCTTCCTTTATTTCTACCCCTACCTCTAAGATGTGGTCATCTTCACAATTAATTTACATTTGCCACATCAATGAAATCTCCCTTTATTATTACTAGTATTTATTTTACTGTCCCTTATATTAAAATAAAATTGGTACAAATCTAACTCATCAAGGAGACCATAAACTTCCTGAAGGCAGGCATTATGATTTACCCATATTTAGGCTCCTAAATCAACAAAAATATGGTATACTGAAAAGTACCTATGAACTGTTATCATTTTGCATCACATTAGGTACAAAAATTGAAAACAAATGTTTAGAAACTTCTCTAGAAATTAACATTACAATGATACCAATGTTTCTGATTTTGTATTTTTCCAAAAATCTCCACCTGTGAAGGACAGCAAATTAATGGGGAAAAGGACTGGTCCCTTGTGGTACAGTAATTTGAGAAGGGCTACCTTAGAGTACATGATCCATGTTCTGAAAAGCTTAAAGCTAGCAGAATCATCACAGTGAAATGGAAAATATATTTTACAAATCTCTGTGATGATTCATCGTGTTAACTTGTAATTATTTAATGTTAGTTACAGAAAGAATATGGGGTTTAAATTCACAAAACAAGATTTCTTCTATTATTCATCCATTGACAGTTTTGATTTGGGGCAAGTTACTTACACTCTTTGATCTTAAGTTTATTTATCTATGAAACTCTAATTGGTGCAATAATTAGTATATCTTAATCATACGATTTTTGTATATATTTGGGAATTTTTTTTATTTTACTTTATTTACTTGTCGATGATAGATGGTTCAATTCATGAGACAAAACTGATGAATGAATAAAAAAATAAGATGCTACATGCCGGCAGAAAACATGAAAATTCCATATCATAAGATATATATTTCAATAACATAATATGCCAAAAAAAAATAATCAATAAATGGGCAAAGGAACTGAAAAGGCACTTCACAGAAGAAAAAATACAACCTGTCAACAAATATATGAAAAAAGGCTCAACATCTCTAGCCATTAGAGAAATGAAAATTAAAACTACACTGAGATTCCATCTCCCTCCAGTCAGAATGGCAATTATCAACAATACAAGTCACAATAAATTTTGGCAAGAATGTGTTACACTCATACATTGCTGGTAGGACTGCAAATTGGTGCAACCACTGTGGAAAGCAGTATGGAAGTTCCTCAGAAAACTTGAAATGGAATCACCATCTGACCATCTGACCCACTTATTATCCCATTCCTCCACATATACCCAAAGTAATAAAAATTTAGAATCACTCCTGATGTAAAATATGGCACATAAATTTTTGCTGAAAAGATAAATAAAATCCATTTGTTTGCAGTTAAATTTACCAGATGAGGATAGAATAAAAGGTAGAATGAAAAAAATTGTTCTACCAAAAGTCAGAATAGAACTAAAAGGTAAGTCTCCAATCTATTCCAGGAGACCCAAATCAATGAGGTCAGCTTTAAAACATACAGAAAAATTGAAGATCTCTAATTCAGGAAAGTCTCTAATCTTTTTAGATCAGGAAATGCATTAGCAAATATATTAAATAACTTGACAAAAAATAAACTTAGTGATAGAGCTTAGACTAGAACCCAAGTGACAAGATGATGATAGAAACTGTTGGGGAAAGATGAGCACCTTTTACAGCTCCTCACTGCCACTTAATGACATTGATGAGTGCTGCTTTGGCCACCAAAATTAACCATCCCAGACAACTCTCAGCTTTCTAATATCTTGAAAAATATGACAGTTTCCTAAAACATTTGTTATCATTCTCATTGTTCAAGAAAATACTCTTACTTGAAATAGATGGGTTTCTATATGGGCTCATAACAGAAAATGCCAGTTTAACACTCAACTCTGTCTCCAGAGGAATGAAACCTCTAGAGAGGGTCCAGCAAGCTTTAATTGCTGTTAGAGGTTGCAAGATTGTGCCTTCCTTTGAATTCACCTCTATTTTAGCTCTTATAAGATCTAATAACAATTTTAAAATCTCCATGTAATAATATAATGATTATAGGTTTCAGTATATGGAAAAACTATGTTTCACATTCTTCTACCTAATAACTTGCTGATCTTGAATAACATACATTTCATCTCTGAGCACTTTTCCCATAAGTAAAATGGAGAAAATTAAAGTCACCAAAATGAGAATGTGAACTAATATGATACCAAATATAATTATTCTTCCTCCAAAATGTATCTAGTAATGAAATAATTTATAAATAAATTATTGTATATTAATTCACTGGAATAAATTATTTGGAAATTTTGGAAAGTAATAAGAATGAATCAGATTTATACTTCTCACCATGAAGAAGTCTCAAGAATATAATATTTAATGGAAAATATCAGATTATAAAATAGTATATTCATATAAATTGACCAAAATTTTAATTCCATACATATTAAATATTATTAAATATAAATATAAATGCATATACATATAAACCATAAAATACATTTATACCATAAAAAAGTTTGAACAAAAAGAATATCCAACTCCAGAAAAGTGATTTTCTCTGGGAAGGAAGAAAGAGGAAACTAACAGGACAAGTGAATTCAGCTGTGTTTGTAATGATTTATTACCAAAAAAAAAAACAGATCTCATGAAAAAATAGCAAATATTCATGTGTTAAATCTGGAAACTAAACACGCAATACCCATGATACAGTTAAGGGCACTTTTTCAGAGGTTAGTGTATCATATTTCCTTTTTAAATTTCATATGTCAGCTATATATCTGTATCTTTCTCTCATCAGGTTTCACCAGGGTCACTACAAAGCCTCCACAGCATCCTGCTGCTTCAACAAGCCTCCATCTGCACTCAAAGCAGATGCTGACCATCCCATTAGTGGTTTAGAGCATCCTCTCTGCCTCCAGGTGAACTGCAACCTCTTCAAGCATTCAAAGCCCCTTTAGAGCTGCTACCTTCTAACTTCATTTTCTACTTCATTTTTTCTAGTTTTTTTTAATCTCATGATCCAGCATTATCAATTTATTTGCTGGCACTGCCACGAAATAAACATTCCATCATGCCTTTAAATATACAAGTCCTTCTTTCCCAACTCCCCTCCCATCATCTCTAACCATTGCTCTCCTCCACCTGGGAGAAAACTGCTATCCATACCTCATGGAGAGCTAAACACAGGCTTTAGCAGACTCCCCTTCTCAACAATCTCATTACATCATAAGCAGAATCCATACTTTACTCATCTCAATGTTCCTACTCATAACATTTTATTCATGCCAATAAATAACACTGAACACATTATATTAGTTTTACATTTGTATGAATTGAGGACATGAATTGTGTTATGTGCTTTTTACAACTGCAACTGCTGACACAATGCACAGAATAAAAAGAGGCAAGAGGAAAGAAACCAAAAATATTATCCCCATCAAAAGTCAGTTGAAGGTTTCAGTGATGGAGAACTTAGACCTCAGATATAATAATGGTAAGCTGGGAAAATCACATTGCAATTGAAAATCAGAAAATAGAACAATCAGATTACAATTGAAATACTGATAGATACAGCATATCACATATTTATGATATCACAGTTTAGGATAAAAGAGTTTACATTGAAATTACTTAAAATGTAAAATATACCTAGTAATATAATTAGGGAAGATGAATTTTAAAAACTGATAAAAGTTCTGAAGCAACAAAAAAACAGAAAATAGAAGATTATGAAAATGAAGTAGAATTAAGGAAAAAGAAAATATATAAAAATCAAAGCCATAAAGAAAAATAAGTAATATAAGAAATTGGGAAATTTAAGGAAAACTCAATATAAAAGCAAAGATATTGTAAATATAACCTAATTGGACAATACTAAGTTGTCTTTAATTGCCCTAAAACAGGTACTGGGGAAGAAAAAAAATGGCAAAAGTCAATAAGAAATTATCCCTAGATGTACTAAAAGAAAGAGTAGTACCAACCATTAGAAAACAGAAATCCACATAGTTTGGGTCATCAAAACTAAATCCACTTGAGGTAGAGTCAGGATCCAATTCTCAGTCCTAAGCAATAGCCATAAGCATGTTTCTAATGGAATAACAAGGAATGGTGCCCATTCACATAAAAGTGATCAAATACTTACAACCCTGTTGATTATGCTCTGAAGCAATTTCTTAGATTGACTGTTCTCAAGAGAGAACATTTTTACCTGACACCAATATAGTCAAATAAGCCAATTAATAAATGGGCAAATGAATTAAGCAGATACTTCTCAAAAGAAGAAACACAAATGGCCAACAAATACGTGAAAAAATTGCTCAACATAATTAGCAATTATGGAAGTGCAAATCAAAACTACATTGAGATTTTACCTCTCAGAATGGCAGTCATCAAGAATACAAATAATAGGGCTGGGGTTGTGGCTCAGTTGTAGAGCACTTGCCTGGCACATATGAGGTACTGGTTCATTCCTTGGAACCACATAAAAATAAATAAATAAATAAATAAATAGGATATTTTTTAAAAATACAAATAATAATAATACAAATTCAATATTGTCCAATTAGGTTAATAAATGCTAAAGGGGGGGAAGTTACACTCAAACATTGTTGGTAGAACAGCAAATTAGTACAACCACTCTGCAAAGCAGTATGGAGATACCTCAAAAAACTAGGAATTGAATGACCATATGACCCAGCAATCCCACTCTTTCATATTATCCAAAACAACTAAAATCATCATACTATAGTGATACAGTCATGTCAATGTTTGTAGCAGCACAATTCACAATAGCCAAGTTATGCAATCAGCCCAGATGCCTGGCAACAGATGAATGGATAAAGAAAGTGTGGTATATATAAACAATGGAATTTTATTCAGTCATAAAGAAAGATGAAATTATGGCATTTGAAGGAAAATGGATGGAACTACAGACCATAATGTTAAGCAAAAAGACTCAAACTCAGAAGGTCAGGGCTCATGTTTTCTCTCATTTGCAGAAACTAGAGAGGAAAAAGGAAAAGAAAGGTGGAGGTAGATCTCCAAAAGGCAAAGGAAGATCAGTAGAGGAAAAAGACCACAGGGTGGGAAGCAGAGAGGAACTGGAAGTGCTGTGGATTGATATTGGCCAATTTGTATTGTTATAATGTGTGCATGTACAAATATGCAACACCAAATCCCACCAACATGTACGACTATAATGTACCAGTAAAAAATATGGGAAAAAGTGTGTTTTTAAAGAATTTTTCCAAAACAAAAAAATGATACAAAACACTTTGAAATTCAAAAGCACATAAGAAAACAGAACTAACTCAATTTCCTGGTAATTTTGTTTTACTTTAATTTTCCACATTTTATTTTAAAATAACATCTATAGTAGCAGCAATTTATTAATTTTTGAATTTTGGATATCTCTTCTACTCTTTGGACATCTCTTCCATCCTAAAAACTTAAACATATCTTAATAAATTTGCTTCTATTTTCACAGTTTGTGCCTCATCTCTTTTTTTAATTATTAGCTGACAAACACAAATTTTATAGATTTATAATGTACAACATAATGTTTGGATACACTGTAGAATGGCTAAATCAAACTACCATATGCATTAGCACATATACTTATTTACTGAATTGAGAAATCTTAAAATCTACTCTTTTCATATACAGCATATCATTAATAACTACAGTCATCCTGATGTACAATACATCTCTTAAACTTATTTCTTCACTAACTGAAATTTTATGTTCTTTGATCAACATCTCACCAATGCACCTATCCCTCAACCTCCAAAACCACAGTTTTGTTCTTTGTCAGTTCAACTTTTCTACATTCCATGCACAAATGACATGACATACACACCTCATCTCTTTTGAAGCTATAATAAAAACAAAATTATAAGAACCCTTGTTTTCTTAGTTTCATGTGCCACTAAATATTTTTTACCTGTTTATCAAATTACAGAGGATGAGCATCATTCATACAGTCATCACTGGAAACAGTGTGATTAATTAATAGCAAGATGAATACAAAACATAAAGCTGTTTGAATTTTTCTAATACTTTTCACATTACCCCAACACATTGTGGTTCTAATTGAAAGTCCATGTCAGTTAACCACTTCTGTTTCACAATTACTTCCTTTTATCATAATTATTCTCCAGTAGTTCAATTTGTCACCCTAGACACTATCTTCTGTGTTTTATGATGATACTCATGCACTGTAGGAAATGATGCATGTCCATGGGAATTCCTATAACAGAATCATGTCAGACCAAAAACCTAAACCTGTTCTCCATATTATTAATTTATTTCTGATCCTCCATTTAACCTACAGAAAGAATAGGGCACCTTCATGGAGTCTGAGATCTTCCTGTGTTCTCTTAACACTAAAGGCCATAACATTCTGCCATGGGTAGAAATAAAGCTGATTATAGCTTAAGGACAGTGGCCAAGTGATACTGCATAGATATGAATTTAGACAGTCCTCATGGGTCAAAGGACTTTGTCCCCAGAGACCTATTCGGTTTTACCAGAAAAAACAAACATCCTAAAATCTCGTAATGAGACACTAGAGAAGAGGAAATGAGACTGGAATATTGCCTTCTTAATACATCTGTACTATTTTCTTGAACATTTTACAAATATAGGTAATGGCTTATTCTAGGCAGTTCCTAAAATAGTCATTAAAAAGAAAGTTCAGACTCTATAAAACTCAGCCACACACATTACTAAGTAGAACAGTAGAGAGCAAACTTGCATGTATAATAGGTTGCTGTGCACATAAATATTTACTCCTCTGAGTCAGGCACCATGGTGCATGCCTGCAATCCCAGCTACTTAGGAAGCTAAGGAAGAAGGATCACTAGTTCAATGCCAGCATGGGAAACTTAGCAAGACCATGCCTCAAATTAAATTAAAAAAAAAAAGTCTGGGGTGTGGCTCAGTGGTAGAGCTCTTACTTCGCATGCATGAGGCCCTCGGCTCAATCCCCAGTACCACTAAATAATAAATAAATACTTACTTTTATGGATAAATAGAGATTTTAAATTTTTCCATAAATAATTCAGGAAAGTAGGATTATTAGAGGAGCAAACAAGGATTTTGACTTTCAATTTTGCACACTTTTATCAGTCAGGATCCCATCAAGATAAGAGATGGTACAGTCAAATTAAATAACTGGAGAAAGCTCAATAAAAAAAATATTCACAAAGCTGTGAACATTGTAAGGAAAAACTAGGGGTCCTAGGCTAAAGACAGCAGAGAAAACATTACTTCTCTTGAGCCTAAAGGGACGAAGACAAAAAGTAGTTGTAAAAGTCTAGAAATAAAGCATTTGTGGATGGAGAGGGCCATGGAAGAGTAACACAGCCAGCCCATGGTGTCCCTGAAGAGAAGAAATAAATGAAATGATCTGATCCTGGATCTCAAATCTCTCGCTACAGTTACACTTTGGCCAAAACCCAAAAGAAAACAAAGGACAATGGAACCTGTTTATGCAGCTCAGTGAGGTCAGATTTCCAAAGCCCATAAGAAGTAAGTGTTGAGACTGAAACTAGAGGCTATTTGCACTTTTTTTTTTTTTTTTGGTATCAGGGATTGAACCCAGGGACACTTAACCACTAAGCCACATCCCCAACCCTTTTTTATATCTTATTTAGAAACAAGGTCTCGCTGAGTTGCTTAGGGCCTCACTTAGTTGCTGACTTTGAACTTGCAATCCTCCTGCCTCAGCCTCCCTATTTGCTGGGATTACAGGCATGTGCCACCACACCCAACTCCCATTCACCTTTTATCAAGGAAACAAACAAGAAGGGAAAGAGGAAACTGAGTAACATAAAGAATTATTGATCAGACATGGCAGTACAAGCTTGTAATCCCAGCAGCTTGGGAGACTAAGGAAGGAAGATCCCAAGTTCAAGGCCAGACTGGGCATCTTATTGAGACCTTGCCTCCAAATATAATTTTAAAAAGAGCTAAGGGAGCCGGGCGCAGTGGCACACACCTGTAATCCCAATGGCTCAGGAGGCTGAGGCAGGAGAATCTCAAGTTCAAAGTCAGCCTCAGCAACAGCAAAGCACTAAGCAACTCAATGTGACCCTATCTCTAAATAAAATACAAAACAGGGCTGGGAATGTGGCTCAGTGGTCAAGTACCCCTGAGTTCAATCCCAGTACACCCCCCCTCCAAAAAAAAAAGAAAGAAAGAAAAAGAGCTGAGGGTATATAGCTCAGTGGTAGAGCACTCCAGAGTTAAATCCCCAGTATGGAAGGAAGGAAGGAAGGGAGGGAGGGAGGGAGGGAGGGAGGGAAAAACAAGGAAGGAGAGGAATGAATTATTAGTGATCTAATCCAAAAATGTGAGCCACCATGAATGTATGTGCTTCTTACAAATTAGCAAAGAGGAAAATGTAATTAACATAACACATAGCTGTCATAGTCCCCACTTTGTGTAGCTGTTCATGAGGGCTATTTTGACAAGAGAATTTCTCTCATTTCACATTATCTGCCATTAGTATGTACCCTAGAGACTTCTCTACTTGATAGAATGAACAAAGCTTCTTTCCTATAGGATATTCATCATGACATAATCTTTTATTTACTTGGATGCCACTGTTTTCTATTGATGAGAACTATTGGGCAAAGGAGTACTAAGAATCATCCAATGGATCCCCTGAGTTCTGGATTTAATATTCCTTGTCCTTGGTATACAGGAGGAATCAAATTTCTCCCTGATAATTGGGATGTGTCATCCCAATAATCATACTGTCCTTTACCCAAACAAAAAATAATATACTGCTCTGACCCATGCCATAAAGGCCCTAAACTGACCTCTCTCCGGCCATGCCCATCAACATGAAATGGAGATTTTGAGAGATACCTACCTGGACCCTACTTCCCTCCTTATTCATTTTTTTCTGATCCTCAAACATCACAAATCCATAAATGTGGTTTTTCCAAATTAGGTTTAAATATATAAATATCAATATAGTGTACATTTATCAACACAGAAAGATAGAACACACTATACCCAAGAATTAATTACCTTGATTTATAACTTTAAATATTTCAACTAATGACTCATGAGTTTCCATTTTAACTCTTTCCTCAGACCACAAAATGTCAGACAGAGACTTTTTGAACTTTGGTACATGACATAAAGAGCCCCAAGCAGTCAGAGGCCATTATCAGCTGTGTTCCCTATGGAAAATTCTTCTCTGGGGCCCAAGGACCTCCAATCTCATTAAACAGAGTTCAAAAGAATAGGAGGCACATAGGCACTATGGTATACACCTAGAATCCCAGAAAGCCAGGAGGCTGAGGCAGGAGGATCTAAGTTCAAGGACTCCTGTTCAATAGAGCATCTCTTTTTCACTTGAAGCCTCTCTTCACATAAGGACTGGCATACATGGATTAAGGCAAGGGTGTATCAGAGTGGCTCAGGTGGCCTTCTCTACACCCAATATTATGCAGATATAAAAGAGTTAATAGCCTTGGTCTGAGTGCTGTAGAATAAGAGGCATTAGCCACATGTGAGGTTGATATGTAAGATTTCCCTAAAATCAAGATACATAATATGTATAGAGAAAAGATAAAAATCATCCTACTAACTTAATATTGACCATATGTTAATGTCAAGTAACATAGATCTTACTGCATATTGGAGTTTACATAGCGTTTATGGTATGTTATCATATTTCCATGTCATAGAGGAATTCAAAGTCTTAAAAAGTAAAAAGAGAGAGAGAGAGACATAAATTTTTCAAACATATAGTTTTGTTTTACATTTGTGACTTTTTTCACATTATATATATTCTGACCATATAAATATATGGTATATGTATATATATAAATATATATGGCATATATATTTATATGGTCAGAAAATATATAAATATATAATATATTATATATTATATAATATATACTACAAGAATCAGTACATATTGCCACTGATTTAAAGGATGCACCAAATAAATTAGACAACATGCAAAGCATTTACCAGTGAGTGGTTTTGACTTACAGAGTACAAATATAGCCAGTGAATTCAATACATATCAGTCCATTGTTATACTTCATTTTCTATAAAAATGTTTCCAGAACTGAAATTACACCCTAGTAATAGATAAGGCAGGAGAGGTATTCTACAATTTCATGAACTGTAGTGTTGGAAGGAAAAGTCAGAACCTAGGATAAATGTATATCTCTATGAAAACCAGTCTTTATGTCTTCCATAAAATAAGGGATTACCTTTATTCCACCTGCCACACAGTGGACAGCTAGTCCAGTTGAAGGCATGATGAAGCATGGTGCCACACAGTATACAAAGGATCTACCTTCATGCTGGTGGTTTGGGCATGCAATAGTGATGATACCAGATTACCCCTAGTGAAGGGAAACTGTTGTTGACTCCATACAAAGACTTTATCTATGCTGTATGGTCACTATTTAATACCAATTAAGCACCAAGTAATATACTTATTTAGTGCCAATTAATGAGTCCTAGGATAGATAGGGAAAGCAGCTGAGTGACATTACAGAAATGAATCATCTCGTTCTTATTCAGAGAATAACTTCTAACATCATTTTTCATAGGCCATAAATATCTTAATTCCCCAGAGCCTTTCTGAAAAACCCA
The DNA here is from genome assembly GCF_021218885.2 of Marmota monax. Lineage (NCBI taxonomy): Eukaryota > Metazoa > Chordata > Mammalia > Rodentia > Sciuridae > Marmota > Marmota monax. The sequence goes on from NW_026693777.1 coordinate 35,563,987, forward strand.
GCTATATTCTCTCTAAAGAACCTCATTCCTTTTTTATTCCTCAGGGGTACTTTACCACTGAGCTAAGTCCCCAGTCTTTTTTGTTTGGTTTGGTTTTGTGTTTATTTTGAGACAGGGTCTCACTAAGTTGCTTTGGGCCTTAATAAGTTGCTAAGGCTGGCCTTAAAATTATGATCCCCCTGCCTCAGCCTCCTGAGTCTCTGGGATTACAGGCATATATCATCATGCCTGCCTCTGCAGAATTTCATGTCAGTAATTTTATGATCTTCATTCTTTAGCCCTAACAACCAAACCAATCATTCATTTGCCTTACCAAAATTAGAAAGAGATGTTCCTCAAGTCATTATACTTTCCAAGGGTAGTATATAGTGGATTCCCTGAAATTCTTCACATTAAAAGGGTTTTACTTCATCATTATTCTCAGGACAACCCCAGAGTCTGTTTTAATAATGCAGTGAACATTCACTTGCATGACATATTTATCCATTCATAATACAAGCTCACTGTTAATTAATCATATAAAACATGCTTACTGGAAAGAGATGTTGAAGGAGTTGGACACCATAGGAATCTGAGTATGCTACTCATGAAGGTTATTTTTTGCCTCCAGGCTGTCTAGAGAGACTTTCTTTGCTCCAGACAACTCTCATATCTGGAAGCTTATGAATTCTCCCAATAAATATGCTAGAGCAATACTCTCACATACTGTATATACTGCCTCCAAAATCCAAAGAGATTAGGTGAGGACTGTGTTTCTTTCTCTGCAGTGTGGCAACTTCAGAAAAAACAACATGACATGACTCAAACCACTTAGAGATAGAAGTCACTAATGTTGGAGGTCTATGAATATATGCAGGATTCATCTTCCATTATGTGGAACACATATGTCTTATTAAGGCATCTAGGATACTTACTACTTCTAATTCATCGAGTCCAGTTATCAAGTTATTATTAGAGCAGTGGAACAACATAATATTCCATATCATACCAATCCCCTCCAGATCTTTTTCTGGCAGTAATGATAAAAAATAAATGCATCACAGGTTGGATTCCCTGGGAAGTAGACTCTGAGATGTAGAACAGCATGCATCAAGTTTATCTGAGATTGCTCTCAGAATCAATTCTATTTGGAGATAGGAGGTAAGCCCGATGCAGCAAAGGGAGAAGCTGGACAACAGTAAAATTATAATATAGTTTCATCTCCCTTTCAGAAAGTTCTACACTTGGGAAGACCTATGATAATTGTCCCAAGTGGACTACTAACAACCAAAATTACCACAAAATGAGGGCATAGCCTTAGATAAGTCAGGTCTCCCTAGCAAAGACTATGCCAAAGAGGGAAGATTGATTAGAGACATAAGACAATAGTGCTTCCACCAGCTGGGGGACTGAACCCTTCTGACCTAAGGAGGGAATCTGAGTAGCACAACACAGCATACATGAATTCCACCCTGGAGCCATTTGCATCTTTATGCTTCACCTGAGTTCTGGGAAAGGCTCATTCAGGATTTAGATACATCTCGTAACACAAAGGCATATTATAAGAAAAGTTAATGGGATGAGTTACAATACTTGCTGCTAAAGTGAATCTTGAAATCACATCTGGCGCTCATATGCCTCCTATCCTGTACAGGCTAGAGTCCTCAGCTGGCAAAATCTAACCTACTTGGCTCATAAGTTCATTTTTTTTTTATTGGTTGTTCAAAACATTACAAAGCTCATGACATATCATCTTCCATACATTTGATTCAAGTGGGTTATGAACTCCCATTTTTTACCCCAAATACAAGTTGCAGAATCACATCGGTTACACATCCACATTTTTACATAATACCATATTAGTGACTATTGTATTCTGCTACCTTTCCTATCCCCTACTATCCCCCCTCCCCTTCCCTCTCATCTTCCCTCTCTACCCCATCTGCTGTTGTTTAATTCTCTCCCTTGTTTTTTTCCCCTTTCCCCTCACAAACTCTTATATGTAATTTTGTGTAACAATGAGGGTCTCCTTCCATTTCCATAGTTTCCCTTCTCTCTCCCTTTCTCTCCCCCCACTCGTCTCTGTTTAATGTTAATCTTTTCCTCATGCTCTTCTTCCCTGTTCTGATCTTAGTTGCTCTCTTTATATCAAAGAAGACATTTGGCATTTGTTTTTTAAGGATTGGCTAGCTTCACTTAGCATAATCTGCTCTAATGCCATCCATTTCCCTGCAAAATCCATGATTTTGTCATTTTTTAGTGCTGCGTAATACTCCATTGTGTATAAATGCCACGGTTTTTTAATCCATTCATCTATTGAAGGGCATCTGGGTTGATTCCAAAGTCTAGCTATTGTGAATTGTGCTGCCATGATCATTGATGTGGCAGTATCCCTATAGTATGCTCTTTTAAGGTCCTCAGGGAATAGACCGAGAAGGGTGATAGCTGGGTCAAATGGTGGTTCCATTCCCAGCTTTCCTAGGAATCTCCATACTGCTTTCCATATTGGCCGCACCAGTTTGCAGTTCCACCAGCAATGTACAAGTGTACCCTTTTCCCCACATCCTCGCCAGCACTTATTGTTGCTTGACTTCATAATGGCTACCAATCTTACTGGAGTGAGATGGTATCTTAGGGTGGTTTTGATTTGCATTTCTCTGACTGCTAGAGATGGTGAGCATTTTTTCATGTACTTATTGATAGATTGTATGTCCTCCTCTGAGAAGTGTCTGTTCAGGTCCTTCGCCCATTTGTTGATAGGGTTGTTTGTTATCTTGTTGTTTAATTTTTTGAGTTCTTTGTATATTCTGGATATTAGGGCTCTATCTGAAGTGTGAGGAGTAAAGATTTGTTCCCAGGATGTAGGTTCCCTATTTACCTCTCTTATTGTTTCTCTTGCTGAGAAAAAAACTTTTTAGTTTGAGTAAGTCCCATTTGTTGATTCTAGTTATTAACTTTTGTGCTATGGGCGTCCTATTAAGGAATTTGGAGCCCGACCCCACAATGTGTAGATTGAAGCCAACTTTTTCTTCTATCAGGTGCAGAGTCTCTGATTTGATATCTAGGTCCTTGATCCATTTTGAATTTACTTTTGTGCATGGCGAGAGAAAGGGGTTCAGCTTCATTTTGTTGCATATGGATTTCCAGTTTTCCCAGCACCATTTGTTGAAGATGCTATCCTTTCTCCATTGCATGCTTTTAGCGCCTTTATCAAATATAAGAAAGTTGTAATTTTGTGGATTGGTCTCTGTGTCCTCTATTCTGTACCATTGGTCCACCTGCCTGTTTTGGTACCAGTACCATGCTGTTTGTGTTACTATTGCTCTGTAGTACAGTTTGAAACCTGGTATCGCTATACCTCCCGATTCACACTTCCTGCTTAGAATTGCTTTTGCTATTCTGGGTCTTTTGTTTTTCCATATGAATTTCATGATAGCTTTATCTGTTTCTACCAGAAATGCCGTTGGGATTTTGATTGGCATTGCGTTGAACCTGTAGAGAACTTTGGGTAATATTGCCATTTTGATGATGTTAGTTCTGCCTATCCATGAACAGGGTACATTTTTCCATCTTCTAAGATCTTCTTCTCTCTCTCTCTTTAGGGTTCTGTAGTTTTCATTGTATAAATCTTTCACCTCTTTTGTTAGGTTGATTCCCAAGTATTTTATTTTTTTTGAGGATATTGTGAATGGGGTGGTTTTCCTCATTTCCATTTCAGAAGTTTTGTTACTGATATACAGGAATGCCTTTGATTTATGCGTGTTGATTTTATATCCTGCCACTTTGCTGAATTCATTTATCAGTTCTAGTAGTTTCTTTGTAGGCCCTTTTGGGTCTTCTAAGTATAGGATCATATCGTCCGCAAATAGTGATATTTTAAGTTCTTCTTTTCCTATTTTTATGCCTTTAATTTCTTTTGTCTGTCTAATTGCTCTGGCTAGTATTTCAAGGACTAAATTAAATAGAAGTGGTGAGAGAGGGCATCCCTGTCTTGTTCCAGATTTTAGCGGGAATGCCTTCAGTTTTTCTCCATTTAGAATGATGCTAGCCTGAGGCTTAGCATATATAGCTTTTACAATGTTGAGGTAAGTTCCTGTTATCCCCAGTTTTTCTAGTGTTTTGAACATAAAAGGATGCTGTGCTTTGTCGAATGCTTTTTCTGCATCTATCGAGACGATCATATGGTTCTTATCTTTAAGTCTATTGATGTGGTGAATAATATTTATTGATTTCCGTATATTGAACCAACCTTGCATCCCAGGGATGAATCCTACTTGATCATGGTGCACAATTTTTTTGATATGCTTTTGTATTCGATTCGCCAGGATTTTATTGAGAATTTTTGCATCTATGTTCATTAGAGATATTGGTCTGTAGTTTTCTTTCTTTGAAGTGTCTTTGTCTGGTTTCGGGATCAGGGTGATGTTGGCCTCATAAAATGAATTTGGAAGAGCTCCTTCTTTTTCTATTTCTTGAAATAGCTTGAAAAGTATTGGTATTAATTCTTCTTTGAAGGTTTTGTAAAACTCCGCTGTATACCCATCTGGTCCAGGGCTTTTTTTGGTTGGTAGTCTTTTGATGGCTTCTTCTATTTCTTCCTTTGTTATTGGTCTGTTTAAATTGTGTGTGTCTTCCTGACTCAATCTGGGCAGCTCATATGACTTAAGAAATTTATCGATGTCTTCACTGTCTTCTATTTTATTAGAATATAGGGTTTCAAAATACTTTCTAATTATCTTCTGTATTTCTGTAGTGTCTGTTGTGATATTGCCTTTTTCATCCCGTATGTTAGTGATTTGAGTTTTCTCTCTTCTTCTCTTCGTTAGCATGGCTAAGGGTCTGTCGATCTTATTTATTTTTTCAAAGAACCAACTTTTAGTTTTATCAATTTTTTCGATGGTTTTTTTTGTTTCAATTTCGTTGATTTCCGCTCTGATTTTAATTATTTCTTGTCTTCTGCTATATTTGCTGTTGTTTTGCTCTTCCTTTTCTAGGGTTTTGAGATGTAGTGTGAGTTCGTTTATTTGTTGTTTTTTTTCTTTTTTTGAGGAATGAACTCCAGGAAATGAATTTCCCTCTTAAAACTGCTTTCATTGTGTCCCATAGATTCCGGTATGTTGTGTCTGAATTGTCGTTTATCTCTAAGAATTTTCTGATTTCCTCCTTTATGTCTTCTGTAACCCATTGATCATTCAGTAACATATTGTTTATTTTCCATGTGATGCAGGATTTTTCCTTCCTTCTTTTTTCATTGATTTCCAGTTTCATTCCATTATGATCAGATATGGTGCATGGTATTATCTCCACTCCTTTATATTTACTAAGAGTTGCCCTATGGCATAATATATGATCTATCTTTGAGTACGATCCATGTGCTGCTGAGAAGAATGTGTATCCACTTGATGATGGTTGATATATTCTATATATGTCGGTTAAGTCTAGGTTATTGATTGTGTCATTGAGTTCTATAGTTTCTTTATTCAGCTTTTGTCTGGAGGATCTGTCTAATGGCGAGAGCGTTGTGTTGAAGTCACCCATAATTATTGTGTTGTGGTCAATTTGACTTTTGAACTTGAGGAGAGTTTGTTTTATGAACATTGCTGCACCATTATTTGGTGCATATAAATTGATAATTGTTATGTCTTCTTGGTGAATAGTTCCTTTTAACAGGATATAGTGTCCTTCTTTATCCCTTTTGATTAACTTAGGTTTGAAGTTGATTTTATTCGATATGAGTATGGCCACTCCTGCTTGCTTCCGAGGGCCATGTGAGTGGTATGATTTTTCCCAACCTTTCACCTTCAGCCTGTGTATGTCTTTTCCTATCATATGAGTCTCCTGAAGGCAGCATATTGTTGGATTTGTTTTTTTGATCCAGGTTACCAGCCTGTGTCTCTTGATTGGTGAGTTTAGTCCATTAACATTTAAGGTTACAATTGAAATATGATTTGTACTTCCAGTCATGTTTATTTATTTATTTATTTTAGTTTGGCTAGTTTTTACTTTTTGGTTGTTTTCCTCCCCCTTTACTGAGATACCTCCCGCTGTTGGTTTTGGGCACTGTTTTTCCATTCCTCTTCTTGTAGAATTTTGCCCAAAATCCTTTGCAGTGCTGGTTTTCTGGCTGCGAAATCTTTTAGCTTTTGTTTATCATGAAAGATTTTAATTTCATTGTCAAATCTGAAGCTTAATTTTGCTGGATACAGTATTCTTGGTTGTAATCCATTATTTTTCAGCATTTGAAATACATTGTTCCAGGATCTTCTCGCTTTCAAAGTCTGTGATGAAAAATCAGCCGTTAACCTAATTGGTTTACCCCTGAATGTAATCTGCCTCCTTTCCCTCGTAGCTTTTAATATTCTCTCCTTGTTCTGTATGTTGGCTATCTTCATAATTATATGTCTTGGAGTTGGCCTATTACAGTTTTGGATGTTTGGGGTCCTGTAGGCTTCCAGGATTTGGCAATCCATTCCATCTTTCATCTCTGGGAAGTTTTCTAGGATTATTTCATTCAATAGGTTGTCCATTCCTTTGGCTTGAATCTCTGTGCCTTCTTCTATCCCAATGACTCTCAAATTTGGTTTTTTGATGAAATCCCATATCTCTTGGATAGATTGCTCGTGAGATTTAAGCATCTTTTCAGTATTGACTATATTCTTTTCAAGTTGATAAACTTTGTCTTCATTATCTGATGTTCTGACTTCTACTTGATCTAGTCTATTTGTAATATTCTCGTTAGCATTTTTAATCTGGTTTATGGTTTCTTGCATTTCTAAAATCACTGTTTGGTTTTTTTTTAAGATCTCTATCTCCTGGTAAAGCTCGTTCTTTGCAGTTTGAATTTGTTTGTTTAGTTGGTTTTCAAAATATACTTTCAATTCTTGGATTTGCTGTCTCATGTCTTCTCTAAAATTCCGTTCCATCTGAGTTAGGTATGCCTTGATTTCTTTCCCTGTCCATGTTTCTGATGCTTCTAGGTCCTCCTGTAGATTTAAGTTGTCCTGCATTATCTGTACTCCTTTTTTCCCTGGTTTTTTCATGTTGTTCACGTTACTTTCCAGCTCTATTTGACTGCTTTGTAACTGCTTTCTCCTATACATTTGTTTTGGCTTTGTTTATATCTGTTGTTTCTCCTTTGTGGTGGGAGATTATGCCTATAGATGTTGGGTTTTATTGTACTTTAGAGCTGATTCATTCAATTTATAAAGGGCTTCCGGATTTTGTATGCATATAGTGATTTGTTTTTTGTTCTTAGGACTTTATGTTGGGTGCTATGAAGGTATACGGGTTAGTATGTCTTGGCTACTTTAGAAGATTGCTCTACTGAAGAGGGATGCTAACCGTCAATTGGATCAGGGTGTTGGTAGTAGCTAGGTATTTAGGAGCACTATAGACGGCCTCGAAACATTCACCTGTTTGCATTTAGACAGTTACATGAAATGGAGGACGTAATGCTTGGGATGAAAGTTGGGGGGAAGGGAAAGGAAGGTGCTCTTGAAAAGTAAGAAGGAGGGGGAGTTAGATAGCATAGAGGAGAATGGAAAGAACAATAAAACTTGGAAGGGGAGAGAAAGAGGGAAAAAGGGAGAGAAAAGATAAAATAAAATAAGAAATAAAATTAGGTCTTAGAGATCCATTTTCTTCTCTTCCCGTAGGCAAAGCTGTGCCCCCCGGGCTGAGATTTGCCTTCAATGTGTCAACAGCAATCCCTGTAAGGCGGCTCCTGGGAGTCTCTCAATCCTGTTGGTCCAGAGCCATTTCACTTCTACAGCCCCTCCTCCCCTTCTTCCTGCCAGCCAGCCAGGTCCTGTGCACCGGAGGAGGTTCTCCAAGGATTTGGTTACACTTTCAGCCCCTCTGGGTGCTCTATTTCCCTAATGACTGAGCACTCTCTCTGTCATTCATCTAAGCCCCAGTGCTGTGGAGCTGTGTTCTGGGAGTCAATAGTTTAATTTTTCCTGACCCCTTTGGTGGGCACACCTTCGGAGTCTGGCGGCTAAGACCATTGGTGTCGCCACTGGTGGTAATGGGAGTTGGGGGTCGAGGATCCCATCTGCTTCCCTCAGCCCCTACAATCACGACCACTCCGCTGGCAGTAGGAGGAGTTGGGGGTCTGGAGTGTACTCTGTTTCCCTCCGCCCCTACTGTCATGCCCTCTCAGTTGGCGGTTGGGGGAGTTGGGGGTGGGGAGTCTTCTCTGCTTCCCTCCGCCCCTACAGTCATGCCCACATCACTGGCAGTATTGGGAGTTGGGGGTCGAGAGTCCTTTGGCCCTTACAGTCACGCCCACGGAGAGATTTTGAAGTTTCCCGGTTGTTTGTATCTGATGCGGGTGGGAGTCACACACCTGCTAAAGTAGATTCCGCTGGGAAGGAATCTCTTTGGCCGAACTTTGGTGACTTCCCCTCCCTGCAATGGAGGGCCCCTGCCTCCTTGCTGGAGTGTCCGAAGGGAGGGGTGGAACTGGCTTGTCTCTGGTCTGACCCAATCTCTGGTTTTAGTTCCCAGTTCGCTATTTCATAAAGGCTTGGTTAGATTTCCTTCACGTCGTCTCAGGGGGGGGGAGCCGTTTGCCGGGTGGGCGGGGCCGTTTGCAGAGCCAGGCGGGCAGGGGGCCGTTAGCCGTGCGGGCGGGGCTTTAGCAGCGCCGGGAGGGCACAGGCCGTCTGCCGGTCCAGGCGGGGACCCTTCTTGCTGCGCGGGCCGCCGGGGGCCGCCTGCAGAGCCGAGCCTGCGCTGGCCGGGGCGGGTCCGCCAACAGAGCCGGGAGGGCGTTTGCCGGGTGGGCGGGGCCGTTAGCAGAGCCAGGAGGGCGCAGGCCGTTTGCCAGGCCAGGCGGGGACCCTTCTCGCCGTGCCGGCCGCCGGGGGGCGCTTGTAGAACCCGGTAGGCAGTGGCCTCGTGGCTAAGAGCCGGGCGGGCGGGGTGGCCGATCACCGATCGAGCGGGGCCGCCAGGAGAGCCAGGATGGCGGGAGCTGTCTGCCGGGCCAGGCGGGGACCCTTCTCGCTGCCCCGGGCCGCCGGGGGCCGCTTGCAGAGCCGGTTGGGTGGTGGCTGCGGGATTGGACCTCTGCGCCCGCGTGGCCGGCCAAGATTCACTTGTCTGGGGCCAACTGTCACCTCTAATATAACTTACTACTTCCTGGCAGGTCTCCTTTCAGCGGAATTTTGCTAGAAGTTCCTCAGTAGGTAGAATGTAGCTGTTTTAATGGGTGTTTCTGATCCGGTTAATGTGGAGATACTGAAAGTGCTGCTTCCTTGCCGGCCGCCATGTTGGATCCCCCCATAAGTTCATTTAGACAGTTACCCATGAGTACGCTAAACCACTGTACACTATGTACTTCCCAAGCCCTGGCTGTTGTAGCGGCCCATTTACCATCACAGTTGGTTAAGGAAGTACTAAAAGTCACCTGTGTAGATCAATTAGTGCCAAACTGTGTTTTCCTTACTCTGATAACAGCCTTACTTCTTCCTAATGAGCAACTGTCCCTGCTAAGATGATGGTTGCTCATTTTGTCTGTTTGTTCTTGGCAGAAGCAGCTTGACTTTGCTGAGCAATTTCCATTAACCACATTTTAATGGGACTCGTGTCTGTGGTACAAAAGCTCCATCTAACTGTGAAAATCAGGACTTCTATACACATAATGTCCAAAGTTTCAAGGATGTGAGGCTTAAGTTCCCAATTATACCTTGTTTTCTGAACCTATATATACAATCTAATGGAGACACAATATCAAATGATAATTATTGATTTATTATCTATAGAGTAACCTAGAGAATTCATCCTATTCTCAAAATATCATTTCCAAGCAGGTGCTTCAGCTTCGTGTGAAATGAGCCATCTCTGCTCTATTAGACCAGCAGATTCTATTACTGGGAACAGTAGACGTAATGGTCATAAGCTAACTCTCATACCTCCATTTCTTTAATGTTGGTCCTTGGTATAGTATTATGTGTGGTGGCATCCTCTGTCTACATATTACTCTGTAATACTTAGGAAAGTGGTTGCTCAAGCCCATACAGATTTTTGTTGTAATAATCCAACTGGTGCTTGGCAATAAACATCTTTTCTCTTCTCTCCACCAATTTTTCTAATACCAGAGTATGCCAGATAGTATGGCCTACACAACAAGGCTATTTTCACAGAATCTTGACCCACTGCAAAGAATTTATATATTTTTGCATATCTGTACCCCACTCAAGTATGTCAGCCTTTCATATCCTCTAGTACATAGGTTGGAGTGGTATTCCTGATTATAGAATAGTCTTCCTCCAAAGAAACCTACCTGGCATAGTGCTTCCTATTCAGTGTTGGAAGACAGAAGATGCGATAATTTTCCTTTACTTTGAAAACAATGTCCTGACATGCTCCAAACTAAACTCCTAAAATTTTTAGTGATGTGACAATTTAATAATTCTTCATAGAACTTATTTGCTCCTTTGAGAGCACATATATATTACCAAAGCATCCAATACTGGCCAAATCTTATTTATTGGGTTTTGAAGAATGCTATCTTAAGATAATGGACCATTATAGTGGTTTAAAACACTCAAATGGTCCAGGTCTTTCCAGACTATATTGTTACAAAGGATAAAACTGTAAATGTATATGTAGGTCCATTCCAAGTAAATGCTATTTCTAATTCTCCCTTCTGAAAGAAATGTAAAAGAAAGTTTACTAGATCAGCAGTCACATATCATACATTCAAGACTATGTTAAATGACTCCAGCAAAAATACCACCTTTAGCACAGAAGCTGCAATTAAGATTACTCATGGGTTGCATTTACAATGGTTCATTGTCATTCTCTTGGAACTGTCTAATTTCTATAGGGGGACACACTACTGAATTAAGTACAGATAAGACAGGGATCATCATTCCCATACTTTGCGGGTATCTTTTTACCACCACTGCCATAAAAAATGCAAGAGAAATTTTGAAACACTATCTTAGCCCAGGAATGGAAAATTTTCAGTGCCTTCATCAATATAACAACTATAACTCACAGGGCAAGAAAAGATTGTGGAAGTTGAACCAACTTCCAAGTACATACATTCCAATTATACATTCAGGTAATGGTGTGACCCTCATCACTGGGGTTGTCATTTGGTGAACCCAATATACATTTGATCAAAACTAGGACTCCATGTATTACATAATTCCTATATGCTTCCACTCAAACCAGAGGGCAATGATGAACCCTTAGGAATATAAGTCCAATGTCAAAGTCCAAAAGTCTTTAAATGATGTGCTATTTCTTTTTTCCTGACATTTGATGATGCAAATAAATGGCCATAGGTACCTTTGGGCAGTAGAATTATGAAGCTGTTGCACAGTATTTTTATCACAGCAGACTTGGTAATACCATGTCTTCCACCCCTTTCCAGAAGAGTAGAGTTAAGGATTATCTATATAGGTTATGCATACTGAATCCACTCAAATATCTTTCTGAGCCTTTACTTTTTCTCTCTACAACCTATTAGGGAAATTCCAGAAAATTTCAACTTCCCTGATAGTAGTGAGTGCATAAAACAAAATACGTAGTTGATTATATATAAATAATAACTATTTGTAAGCTGACCCATAAATTTGGGGCTTTGGTGGTGATGAGGTCACCAGAGGAAGACCCATAAATAGGGATAGCATTCTTTTTTCCTTTATTAGTTCTTTTTTAGTTATACATAACATTAGAATTCATTTTGACAAAATTATGATAGCATGGAATATAATTTGTTCTAATTCAGTCCCCAGTTCTTCCCCTTTCCCTCCCGTTGTTCCCCTCTCTCTACTCTAATGATCTTTCTTCTATTCACTTACAGTTTTTTTAATTGTGGATATATACATGATGGTGAGATTCACATGATGGTTGTGGTATATTCATGTACATACACAGGAATAATTGGTCAGATTCATTCCACTATTCTTTCATTATCACATCCCTCCTCCCTCCCCTTCAAAGATCAGTGAAGTGTATGAAGAAAATGCTTTCAAGTTAAAAAAAAATTCTTCTGACATCTTAATTACCAAAGAATCACTGAAGTACAGGAATTATGATAGCAGATCCTAAATTCAAACTGCCAGACTTTGAGTCTAACCTAATAGACCTTGAGGGTATTTAGTATCTCTGCACCCCAGACTCTTTCTCTGTATTGTGGATAATGAAAGAATGTGCTACAAAAAATTCAAAGTAAATCACTTAGAAAAATGTCTGGATCATGAGAAGTACTATGTGAGTCATATCGGTTGTTCCTTCCCCTAGCTTACAAACTACCAGAAACAATCATAATGCCATCAAACTTAAAAAGAAAACTTCAATCAATAGGGTTCTTTCCAATCTTTAGTAACCAAGTTACTGCACAATTTTTAGACAAACAGAACTTTCACACTATTTTACTAATATTCCATTTTCTGTTTTCTGAAATATTTGAAATTTACCTATCTGAGAAAGAAGCATAATGATTTTAATGTGACTTAATTAAGCAGCGTACACAATTCACCAATCACGTTTCTCACAAAAAGGAAGTATCATCAAGCTACCTGCATGTATGGAAATGTTACAACGAATTCCAATAATATGTACAAATAATACGTGTTAATTTTAAAAGATAATTTTAAAAATTACTAAGAAAAGTATAAATAGGAAGTTGGTAGGCTGACCTTTCCAGATGTTACACTTACAGCTAAGTCCACTGTCCTCAAGAGTAAAGTTCGGCTGTCCGGCTGTGCAATACTCCAAGCAGTGAGCAAGCGCAGAGCAGCCCGAACCATGCGCGTGAGCCCGGGGGCCAGGTGTGAAGGCTTGTGTCTAAGCTAGGGTGTTGCCAGCCTTACTGGTAGTGGTGTTCAAGTGCTCTACTTCCCCATCGATGAGACAGAGAAGTGTTGCTTCATCCAGGAAATCCTCAATGAGACCATGGACATCAGGAGTTATAGAACCCAGTTACCATGCAAGCAAAAGTTCTTCCTTCTGCTGACCTGGCATACAGGTGGAGGTGAGGGACCCTGAAGGCAAGGTGGTACTGTCCCGGCATTGGGGCTCCGATACCCGCTCCATTTTCACCTACCACACCCCCAGTGAACATCAGATCTGTCTGCCCTCCAACTCCACCAGAATGGCCCTCTTCTCTGGTGGCAAAAAGCATGTGTCCCTGGACGTCCTGATTGGACAGCATATCAACACCTATCCTGAGTTTGCAGCTAAGGATAAACTGACAGTAATGTGACTCCATGGCTGCCAGTTTCTTGATCAAGTGGAACAGATCCAGAAGGAGGATTACCAGAAGTATCCTGAAGAGGGCTTCCATCTAACCAGTGAGAGCACCAACCAGAGGGTCCCGTGGTCCTCCATCACTCAGAATGTCATCCTTATCCTCATTGGTATTTGGCAGATGAGTTACCTCAAAAGCTTCTCTGAGGTGAAAGACCTCTACAAAGAAAACTACAGAAGCTAAAGAAAGAAATCAAAGAATGAAAGAATGATCAAGGCTTGCTGTTGGAGAAAATGCCGGTTTATTGAGGTAGCTCTGCATGTTTATAGAGTCAGGGATGATCTGACAGTTACGACAGTTTAATGGTTGAACGGTTTTACAGTTGGCATGGGATGCTTTCTGATTGGTGGGTAAGGATCATGTGAGCCAGCAGGGCTAGTCTGATTGGTGGGTAAGGATCATGTGAGCCAGCAGGGCTCACCATTGGATGGCTCTTTTGGGGGGATGGGGAAGTTAGTCTTTGGAGCCCGGTCGACTCCCAACAAAGAAGACCTTAGAAGATGGAAAGATCTCCCTTTTTCTTGGCTAGGCAAAATTAATATTGTCAAAATGACCATACTACCAAAAGCACTATACAGATTTAATGCAATTCCAATCAAAATCCCAATGACATTCCTTATAGAAATAGAAAAAGCAATCATGAAATTCATCTGAAAAAAATAAGAGACCCAGAATAGCCAAAACAATCCTTAGCAAGAAGAGTGAAGCAGGTGGCATTACTATACCAGACCTTAAACTATACTACAGAGTGATAGTAACAAAAACAGCATTGTATTGGCACCAAAATAGACTTATAGACGAATGGTACAGAATAAGGACACAGAGACAAACCCACATAAATACAGTTATCTCATATTGGACAAAGACTCCAAAAACATACATTGGAGAAAAGATAGCCTCTTCAACAAATAGTGCTGGGAAAACTGGAAATCTATATGCAGCAAAATGAAACTAAGCCCCTATCTCTCACCATGCACAAAACTCAACTCAAAGTGGATCAAGAACCTGGAAATTAAGCCAGAGACCCTGTGCCTAATAGAAGAAAAAGTAGGCCCAAATCTCCATCATATTGGATTAGGCCTCGACGTCCTTAATAGATCAGTAGAATATGTGAAGAAAATGCTAAGACTCTTATAGCACAAGAAATAAAATCAAGAATCAATAAATGGGATGGATTCAAACTAAAAAAAAAATTCTCAGCAGAAAAACAATCAGTGAGGTGAAGAGAGCAAATTTTTACCACACATACATCAGATATAGCACTAATCACTAAGATACATAAAGAACTCAAAAATCTTAACACCAAAAAAACAAATAACCCAATCAATTAATGGGCTAAGGAAATGAACAGACACTTCTCAGAAGATAACATATAATCAGTCAACAAATATATGAAAAAATGTTCAACCTCTCTAGCAATTAGAGAAATGCAAACCAAAACTACTCTAAAATTTCATCTCACTCTAGTCAGAATGGCAGCTATTAAGAATCCAAACAACAATAATTTTGGTGAGGATGTAGGGAAAAGGCACACTCGTACATTGCTAGTAAGACTGCAAATGGGTGCAACCAATATGGAAAACAGTATAGAGAGTCCTTGGAAAACTTGAAATGGAACCACCATTTGACCCAGCTATCCCACTCCTCGGTCCATACCCAAAGGACTTAAAAACAGCATACTACAGGGACACAGCCACATCAATGTTTACAGCAGGACAATTCACAATAGCTAAACTGTGGAACCAACCTAGATGCCCTTCAATACATGAATGGATAAAGAAATTGTGGTATATATACACGATGGGATTTACTCAGCTTTAAAAAAGAATAAAATTATGGCATTTGCAGGTAAATGGATGGAGTTGTAGAATATCATGCTAAGTGAAGTAAGCCAATCTCTAAAAACCAAAGGCCGAATGTTTTCTCTGATATGTGGATGCTGATCCATAATGGGAATGGTGGGGAGGCAGCATGGGAAGAATGGAGGAACTTTAGACAGGGCAAAGGAAGGGAGGGCAAAGGAGGAAGCATGGGCATAGGAAAGTTGGCGGAATGAGATGGACATAATTACCGTAAGTACATGTATGAAGATACAATTGGTATGACTCTATTTTGTGTACAACCAGAGACATGAAAAATTGTGCTCTATATGTGTACTATAAATTGAAATGCATTCTGCTGTCATGTATAACAAATTAGAATAAGTAAATAAATTTTTTTTAAAAAGCTTCTCTGAGGCCAAGAAGTTAATGTAGTGCTCTCTCCATATGACCCTTTTCACTTGAATACTTTTGTACTTTCCCTAACCAATCCATGAACTATCCAAACCACTTGGATTTTGAGGATAAGAGAAACGAAAAAGAATGATTTCTCCACTCTATGGCAACAAATCATTCAGTACAGTAACTTGCTTAAACCTGGTTCTCAAGGACACAGGACATTGCTCCAAGAGTTCAAATTCTATTTTAGGGCTTATGAGGAGTTGAAACTAATCCAACACTCAGTCTTGTTTGTTTTGCCTCCTGGATTTCCCTGTCCTCTCACAAAATGAGCAAATGACCTTCGGTTTTGTCTTCATCTAATTATCTGGTATGAGACTGGCATACCCCACAGAGAAGACCCTGCCTCAGTGCTCCCTGGTCAGTTCTGGGTTCACTCAATGGCTTTGGAAATGTAAATAAGGGGGAGGTCTTGGTCCCAGAGAATTGAAATATTTTTCTACATATTAGAATGATTTTTTATAAATTATTTATTTTCTTTCATAGTTGAAGTATTATTGCCAACAATCCAGTCTCTAGGCATTCTGTTTATTCACACATTTTTAATAATTGCCATGGAAGCTCTCAAGATTTCAGCAGTCTGTAAGCCAGAAAGCAGCTACTATCAAGGCCAAAAAAGAGGCTTAGCAGAATTCTCTTGGACACCTGTGATTCTCATAGGGCCTCAGAGTCAGAGATAAGATAGTGGCAGAACCAGTATGGACAATGCACTCTTACCCTCCCTCTTCCCCTCACTTTTAAGGGAACCAAATTTGGTTCTTTGTTCAGATTTTTTTCAATGAAATAAAACATCTTATAGTAACTGTGTTTGAGACGAAATAAGAGTTTATGGGCACAGGAAGGTAAAAAGGGAAAGAGGAAAGATTCTTGTTCTGCCTGGGTGGGTGATCTGGAATGGACTTTTGTACGGACTTGTGCTAGGGCTTAGCTTGGATGGGCCTCTTTCCTGGGGTCTATAGGTGGACAGAGTGGTTGCTTAACCATTTTCAGAAGCCAACCAAGAAAAGAATATGTCGGCAAGGACATGTGAGGAAGTTAAGTACTTGATTTCTTAGCCCCTGAATCCTAAATGTGAATAGCTAATGCCCTTCTCCTATACTAAAACTTTATGATTAATTGCCCATTCTTGACATTTTTGTTTCATAATTTTATTACATATTTATTTGGAATATTATTTATTAAATTATTTTATCTGACCTGCAAAAAAAAAGAGTATGGTTTGGACAAAACAATAGACAAATAGAACAGCTGATAAAATAGTTCCAGAAATAGGTCCCAAAATATATAATAATTCAATGTATTAAAATACATTGCTTCAATTCAAAGGAAAGAAATGGAACAGAGAAAAAGTAAATGCAAGCCTTTCCTTACCATATATAAATTCAAAATAGATTAAATATTGATAATTTATAGGGATAAGGAAGCACCATGAACTTTGTTACTCAGGGGGCATTCATGCCCATATAGTAAATTTTAATCTAGCATCCCCATAAACACAACTATAGACAAAAGGATACTACTTAGTAGTGAGGGTTAAACTTTTTGTAATTAAACAATGGCTTAAAATTCAGCTTTGGTAAGTCTTGAACAAAGAAATGTAGTGGTAGAAATTAGGGAAGGATTTAGGAATGATAAAGAAATTCTAATGACAACTTAGAGGAAGGAATAAAAAAAGAGGTATATAAAGCTCTATTACTCAAAATTAAGCCTACAAAAACTGTTTAAGAGTAGGGCTGGGGTTGTGGCTTGGTGGTAGAGTTCTTGTCTATCATACATGAAGCATTGGGTTCAATCCCCAGCACCACTTTAAGAGTGAATTGTGAGCATAAATTCAAACACAAAATTGATTTTAAAGTGAAAGGGCACTGATTGATTACCTAATAAGCAGACTCAATTTCTAGTGCTTAGTTCTCCCTGATGATTTCTAATGATGTGCCCTTGGACAAATCACATCCGTTTCTCTTCTTTTTTTTTAGCATATATAACTTGAAGAGATCAGAAAAAATGTTGTCAGTAATTCATTCCAATTTTAAATTCTAATAGTCTACATATACAAATAACAATTTCCCAAACTGTGAGACAGAGGAGCCTGATAAAGAAGAAAAAGATGTACACACTGGGGCAGTAAAAAGCAAAAAAAAAAACATTAGGAATAAAAGAATTGAAATCAAAATAGGTAATAAGCAGATTAAAGATCATAGAACATAGTTTGTCTATCAATAGACTAATCTATCCAATATAGGAAAAAGATAAAATATTATTTATTATCTGCTCAATTACATGACACCTTCCTAGAGTACAGACTTTCAACATGGTAGATTACAAAAGACATATGATTTTATTTTTAACACTTTAATGTACAGAGTGTCAAACAATAACATCACTTCTAATTTAATGGTAAAATAGATACTTAGTAGTTAGTAAATTTCTGTGCATATATCATGGCATAAATCTTCAATGTTTCTCTGAAATTGCATAGTGACTTTTCTGCAACTACCATGAGGGAGAATCTATAGTTCCACGCCTTCATAGGCAATCTATTTATGAAATCTTTCTATAATGCATAAGACGGCTCCATAGTTTCCTCATTGCCACTTTCATGTCTTTGTTCCTGAATGTATAGATAACTGGATTTAGAAAAGGAGTAATAAATGCATCAAAAATAGCAAGATATTTATCCAGGTGTGATGTGGGAGAAGGCCACGTGTAGAAAAACATGAGTGGTCCAAAGAACAAGACAACCACAGTGACATGAGCTGACAGAGTAGAGAGGGCCTTGGATAGACCACCAGGAGAGTGTTTCCAAACAGTGAACAGAATGAAAATATAGGAAATGACTAGCACAACAAAGGAGCCCACAGAAATGAGACCGCTGTTGACAGTGACCATGAACTCAAGTTCTTGAGTGTTTTTGCAAGCAAGTCTGAGGAGCCGGGGAAGGTCACAGTAAAAGCTGTCAAATATATTAGGGCCACAGAAAGGTAAATCTACCACAAAAACTAATTGGACTGATGAGTGGATAACTCCAATGATCCAGGAAGTGACTAAAAAGTATAGACACATTTTTGGACTCATGATGGTCAGGTAGTGCAGAGGCTTGCATATGGCTACGTATCTATCAAAGGCCATAGCTATGAGCAGCACCATCTCAGTAGCCCCAACAGCATGACTAAAGAAAATCTGGGTAATACATCCCCAAAATGAGATGGTTTTGTGCTTCTTGAAAATATCACAAATCATCTTAGGAGCTGTGATTGAGCAAAACACCATATCAATGACTGAGAGGTTAGCCAGGAGGAAATACATGGGGGAGTGCAGGTGAGCATCCAAGGTTACAGTGAACACAATGACAAGGTTTCCCATTATGCTTGAAAAGTAGAACAACAAGGAGAAAACAAGAAGGAAAAACTGAATATCCCATGAATTAGTGAGTCCCAGGAACACAAACTCTGATACTACAGAATGATTCATTCCATCCATTGCCTCAGAGAACAGCATCAGTTTTCATGTGCCCTAAGGGAAGAAAGAAATGCACAAGTATTAGTACTCAAGAAAGCAAGCCTCTAACCATGGAAATAATTCTCCTGTTAACAACTCACACAGCAAAATAACTTCATCACATTTACACTGGTCTCTACTTAGAGGGATAGCTAGCTCCTAAATAGCATTATGATTTTCAAAACTGCTACTACTAAGTTAGTTCCATCTCTAGACCTATTTCCCTTCTGCTTTTGTTTAGCATTACATGGATACTTTCTATTTCCTCCTGCCCAGTCTGTTCTTCTACCTGGATGACATCTAAGGTCATCTTCAAATACTTTAGACTTTGACTTCTTATGAATGGACAGATTTCAGCCAGTCATATGAACCATGTCACAATTACTCATACACAGCATAGAGTTTTTAAAGTCTCTGTTCTACTGTATATATTGCTCAAATGAACTACAAATGTTTCTCTTCTTTCTTCAACTTTCAGATTTTCTCTCATTCGATTCTCACAGAATCCAATTTTCAAAGTTCTTTTTTCCCAGCTAAAACTCCCTCATTTGTGAAATCTTCCCAATCTGCCTAAATCTCTATATGCTATCTGTATACTAGCATTTATTTTGCTTTGCCTCTCATGATTATATAAACATCCATCTGTCCAGTTAAAATATAGCTTATTGGGTACAGGAATCTGTCTGGTCCACATGTGCAGCTCCCACTACCACCACAATCACCAACAGTGACTAACAGTCACATAAGTGCTTCACACCAGTTGAATGAAGAAATAAATCAGTGGGACTCAACCAACAATAAAAATTAAAAATAAATAAAAATAAAATAAAATCAGTGGGACTGAAGAATGTCACTGGAGTTAAGAGAGTATATCTTGATTTAGTGAGGTTCATATTAATAGTCTGCAAATAAAGATTCATATTAATAGTATGTAAATAAAAAGTCTATACTCAAATAACTTGAAATCAGCATACTATAGTGATGCAATGTTTATAGCAGCTCAAATCACAATAACTAAACTGTGAAAGCAACCTAGATGCCCTTCAATACATGAATGGATAAAGAAACTGTGGTATATATACACAATGGAATATTATTCAGCTTTAAAAGAGAATAAAATTATGGAATTTGCAGGTAAACGGATGGAGTTGGAGAATATTATGCTAATCGAAGTAAGCTAATCCCAAAAAGCCAAAGGCCGAATGTTCTCCCATTAACAAAAATCCTTGATTTTGTGTAATTCGCCTTCACCATAGAAAATGCAATTCTGGTATTACATACAGATCTTCCTTCTCCAGAAAGGGTAAAAACACTTGAAGAAATTCTGTAATTCATCAACACCCAGGAAGCTCCAAACACTCTGCCTGCTACTAAGTTAATTTTCACCTTCAGAAAGTCTCTTCTTGTTTATTCTGACTTCTTTTATCTGAATTCTTGTACTGATAGCTTCTATTACACTATTTAATTTTTCAATGATTTTGTCTAATAAATATGCCTTGGTTTTATCTTCCCACATATATTTATAAAACACTATGTGTGGGTTTCATGTATCATAATCCTTTGTACTGAATGAATGAAAAGCAACTCAAAAACAATGCTGGGAATATTTCTTGGCTTATTCACTTATTAATTCAACAAATATTTATACAGTATTTACAAAAGTGCTTACCAATGTGTTGAAATTTGAGATAATAGGAAGATGAAAAAACTAGATATCAATTTTGTGGAATAAATGAATGGAATAAGAAATTTAATATATAAAAATAAGAATAAAAAATAAAACCCTAAGGTTGTCGTAGCAATTTATTTTCTTATTGGCTCATTATAATTAAACATAATAGTAGGGTTGACTTGACATACTCATATATGCACACAACATGATGTGAAAAATCTCATTCCCTAGTATCTTCTCTTTCACTCCCCTCTTCATTTCACCTGATCCCCTTGCTGTACTCTACTTGTCTCCCTTCTATTATTACTTTTTAATTTGTGCATTTAATTATATATAAACAGAATTCATGCAGTGTATTCATACATGGACATAGCATAATTGGCTAGACTTCTTCAAAACAATTTTAAGTAAGAACAGTATAAACCATCTTATTATTTGTATCCAAACCCCTATCATGAACTATAAATTAATCAAAACATCTCTAAGAATGAGCCAAAGCAAAAGAATTTCTCTTGATCACTAAGGGAAAAAATATGCTTCTAACCAAAATGTTATTAAGGCTCCCCTGACGTAGGAACAATGAGAATATACTAGAAAGTAGGATTATAAGTAATTGTTCCTCCAAATTGAAATTCTGACAGCAACAAAAGGCAGATAAGAATAAGAAAAGAAATGATGGTGCACTTGCCTGTTAATGAATTTATAAGGAAAAGAGAAAAACCAAAAGAGGATTTATTAGATCATTCAGAGGGAGAAAACATGATTCTATGTAAAGTCTACACAAAGACAGAGCCTGAGCAGACAGCAAGGTGGACACTTTTAGAAAATTAAATTCATTTTTAAAATCAGAAAGAAAAAATAAATAAAACCAGAAATAAATGAATGAAAAACTGAAGAAAATAAATACAAAGAGAAATTGAATAATTGAAAGCCACAAGAGACCTGGATAGTCAATTAGATGGAAATTTATGATAGAGAGGAAGCAGTGGCAGAATAGGCATTTATTTAAATGTTTAATCCTTTTTCATTGGTACATTATGATTATAAATAATAGTTGGATTCATTAAGACATATTTTACATGCTAAATGTGAAATCTTAAAAGCTCCAGTGCCCCAAAATATTTTCTATTAGCATCCAGAACTGTCTTCTTTTAGCTTATCATAATGCATGCCCTGGACTCACTCACACTGCTAAGGTAAGGGTTAAGCTATGACAGACAGATAAATAAGTTACCAGATGGCTTTCCTTAACTGAGATTTTACCCACGCAAGATGTAAGAGTTCTGATAATAAAGACATGTGATGCCTTTTAAATCTGAGTCATTACTTATGGAGGATTAGCTTGGATGGGTTGCTGCAAGTGACAGATTATGAACAGAAGCACTGTTATTCATTTCACAGGAATGACAACTAGAACTAAGAATAGGACTAATGGGACTGAAAGCAAAATTTAACCCACTCTATAAGTTCTTAAGAACAAAGGGAAAATAATACAAATAGAAAAATATCACCATACCTGGAAACCTACTCAGCTCTTGTCTTGAGTCTTCAGATTTCATGAGTACTAAGTATCCATCTCTGGGCATCAGTCTCTGAATGGCTTCCAGAGGGAGATGCTGGGCACTTGATAACTTTAAGGCATCCTGCACCCTCATGAAAAAGAGCGCATCCCCTCCTAAGATCATTGCCAGCAGGGGATAGATATTCTGCTCTGAGATTTCTAGTTCTGTCTTCATTTGAATAGAATTAGGCTATATTTTAGATTTGCTTCATGATAACTTTACATTTTAAATTTTCAGGGGGGAAAAGAGCTGTTCATTATCTCTAATTAATAAAATCATTAAGCTAAAAGAAAACTAAAAATATATTCTGAATCAGTTCCTTTCTTATGTTTTTCCATCCAGGACATGTCAGTTCTTCCCCAGTTAACCAGGTTTTAAAATTCATTTTATTTCCTGGTTGTCCTGCTGTTTATTAACTTAATAATCGAAAGACTCTCCTTTGCAAAAAGAAAATCTTTCATCCTTTTGATGAAGCCAATGTCCAACCTAATTCACCCTCTGTGGGCACAAAGAAGTTGCCAGCAACTCTCTCAGATATTTATCTGAGTTTAATACCATTAAACTTGATAAAATCAAATAAAGGTCACTCCTCTGTACCCTCCAGTTTTAATCCCCTTAGATTTTCTTCATAGGATCCATCTTTTATCCCTTTGTCCCTTTTGCCTATTCACCCCATTTCACCACCAAACCTCTTGTTGAATTGACCTAGAAAAAATTATTATAAATGTTTTAAAAACACAAACAAGAACCAGAAGATTGACTCCTGGCTGCTAAACATTGCACATCTAGTTTCCCACTTTTTTCTCCATTTTTTCATCACCTAATTCTAACTGATACCATATTATTTCACTTTAAGGTAAGTTAGGTCCCTAAATGTTTTTCTTCCAAGCAAGTTTTCGGGCATTCTTTTTCCTTCTTGATTCCATAAAAATGGAGTTTTATTTTTTTTAAGTATATTTGTCGCTAGTATCTAATGAACTTCCTCTTCTTTATGTCTTAGCTCTCCTCTAAAGAAAAGTAAAGCAGACAACAAACTTGTTAGGAAGATGATAAGCATATTTGTCCTTATTTTCTTTTTTTAATTTTTATTGTTGGTTGTTCAAAACATTACATAGTTCTTGACATATAATATTTCAAGTGGGTTATGAACTCCCATTTTTACCCCGGATACAGATTGCAGAATCACATCGGTTACACATCCACTGATTTACATATTGCCATACTAGTGTCTGTTGTATTTTCAATGCTAACAAATTTTCCTAAAGGTTCCCTGGTATGGTTAACAACTTAACCTTCATCTTCATCCAATCCTGAACCAAGCCATGGTACAAACTCCAGATCTGTCACCAACCCATCAGCTGCACCTGTGGATCTCCAAGTCATTCCCAATTCTAGTTTAAAATTAAGGTTACTTCTCTATATCCACAATAGTTCATATTTATTTTTCTGCTGTGATCCTCATCTTGCCCCCACCACCACCACCTGCTTCTGCGGGTCCTCAACTTAGTGATGTGTGCAAAGAGTAAGATGTTACCTGAGTCTTCCTCACCACTGAAGTTAAAATAATTTAATGTCTTCCTGTTCTGAGCATGCCATGCTTCCTTCAAAGCTATTCACAGACTGTTATCTCAATTACTTTGAAGTGTATCAAATGTTTCTATAAATGAAAAATTGCTAATTACTGCACTGGGGAGGCCAGTGACCAAACAAAACTATAATGACCTGGTACTGCAAAGCTAAAGTCAATTAGACAAGGAAATTGTCTCCAAAAATGCATTCATCATGTCCAAAACAACAAGGGAAAATGCTGATAATGGGTCACAGGAGGGCAAGGTAACACTGGAATCGTTAAGAAAATCAATCTCTACCACTTTGTTTGCCAGTTTAAGTCCTCTCATGTTGAATTAAAATATCTCCAGGTAATCTGATTATACTCATTTCCCAAGAGCTTTATAGACATCATATTAAATATCCTTATAAATGTCAATTTTCTCTATGCATAAATAAATTTAAAAAGTGAAATAATTACCAAAAAAAGTTATTTTAAAACTGTCTTGTGACTTTTACTGAATTTCAAACTTTACACATTGTCATAAGCATTTTGAAATTCAGGCTTTATTTAACTCATGTTCACTTCCAAAGAAACTTATGCAGTTTCCTGCAGTCAAGTGAACCAACATAATTAATGAATTTAACAAAGGGATCCAATTGTCAAAATAATTCATTGTCCCTTGACTATGCTTGTCATTTGGAAGGAGAAATAATATAAATAAGTGTTTACTTCAAAATATTAAAAGAAAGTAATAAGATTTGTTCTTTTTTATTTTTTGACAGACAATAATATTTCATCCTTATAGGGTACAATGTAATGTCTTCACATGTCTATGTGGTGTAAGGATCAACTCAAGGTGTTTAAGTTATCCATAATCTTAAAAATTTATCATTGCCGTGTGTTCAGAGGATTAAGATAATCATATTTTTCTACTCATGGTACATTATATGCATTGGTTTATAAAGAGTTCTGTCTCTCTTTTTTACTTATTTGTTACCTTTTTAATTATTATTTTATTCTAATTTGTTATATATGATAGCAGAATGCATTACAATTCATATTATACATAGAGTACATTTTTAATATCTCTAAAGTTTCCCTGGTATGGTTAACAACTTCATCTTCATCCTATCATGAACCAAGCCATGGTACAAACTGCCACTCCAGATCTGCCACCAACCATCATAAATTAGAGTCACACCATTCGTGTCTTCATACATGTATTTATGGTAATGATATCCATCTCATTCCATCATTCTACGCCCACCCCCTTCCCTAACCCTCCCTCCCCTTTGCTCTATCTTGAGTTCATCTAATCCTCCCATGCTCCCACCCCAACCCCATTATGAATCAACATCCTTATATCAGAGAAAACATTCAGCATTTAGGTTTTTTGGGTTATTTGTTACCTTTAATCTCCATTCCCCATTACTAATTCCTTTCTCTCAAAGATAACCACTCTGGTCTTTAAAAAGTATACCCTATTGTTGTGTGTTACTGTGAGACATGTATTGATTTTTGTGGATGTATGTATAAAATAATCTCTTTCATCTCATTTGAATTGTTTTTTCCCTCTTAGCCCATGTTGCTATGTGTACACCTTACTGAATAGCACTCCAAGGTGAGTATGCACCACCTTCTACATGCCTGATTACCCAGATTACCTCCAAGTTTTTCAGAGCCACTACAATATGATTTTGGAAGAACTGGATGATCTTCTCCAACTTAAACCCATACATCCTAATAATGTTATTATTCAGCCGGAACACACCAGGAAAATAATACTTGTTAAAATTCTTAAACACTTATATACTGGTTAGAATAGTCACTTTCATGAGTCTCTTGGAGTTTCACCTATCCCCAAGTTCTTTTCCCAGAAGTCTTTATGAATTAACTAATAAAAGTTAGTGCCTAAACCAAAAGGACTTCTCAGACTGCTCCAACTCTGGCCAGCATCTGTTCTGAGAGGTCCTAGTCTATACATGCAGTTGTCTCCTCTTTCGCATATCACACTTGCTCTATAATAAAAGCTGCAATGACATCTTCATGAATGTCTCTCTGAAGATCAGCAATGACTATTATTGCATCTTTCCGAGCATTATGAGGCAATGATTCTTTGAACCAGTGATCATTATTTTATTAATCACTCTTTTATCACATAGAAAAAATAATATAAATAAGGCAAATGACTGATCTACTTAGTGATCAAGTTCCAGCCTTAGAAATAATATAATGGTAGAAAAAAAAAAAAACCATTTTCTTCCCCCATTGTCCTTGATCCCAATGTGAAGGTATAGAGAGCAGTTGTTAATTCATCCATGTGGGCATGCTAACAGTTATAGGTCAAAGATTTGTGACACAGTATGCAAATGCCCACTCAAATAGAATTAGGCTAGAGGGTCTGGGTAAAATATAGGGTAGCCAGGAGCTGACCAAGGTGATTACACAGCCAAAGATACTTCAGTAAGAATTTCTGGGGGAAACTAACAGTCAAGAGATTATCAAATATCAATTCTAAAAGGCATAAAACTAGGAAACTCAGAGAGAAAGAGGCCAAGAGTTCTGTCTGGATAGGAGCAAAAAGTAACTGAGTCAAAGATGAAGCAAGAGAAGAGGATCGGGAGCAATCACGTATCCAGAGTGCCTTTACAGTCTGACCAATGTGAATATTATGTTTCCCAAAATCATGTAATAAGAAGCTCTCTTCGCCTCTTGAGTGTTCCTTACAAAAACTCAGTACCCAAGTCTAAAACTTCAGACAAATTCAAAATAAGGGACATTCTACAAAGTACCCAACTAATATTCTTCGAAGCTATCACAGCCATGAGAAACAAAATAAGACAAAGAAACTATCAAAATCAGAGGATACTAAGAATACATGATAACTAAATATAATGTAGTATCCAGGATTGAATTTTGGAACAGAAAACAGACATTAAAAGAAAACTAGTAAAATCTGAGGAGAGTCCAGACTTCAGTTAACAGTAATGTATCAGTGTTGCTTTCTCAGTTTGGGAGAAAAGTAAAATGATAACATTAGGGGAAACCAAAATTGAGTGAAGGGCATATGGGAACCCTCTCTACCAACTTTACACTATTTTTGTAAATCTAAACTTATTCCAAAATAAGACCATTAGAGGAGAGAAAGGGCAGTAAGGAGAGGGAAGAGGAGAGGAAAAGAAGAGACTCTGGGGACTGAAATTAAATTCCATACACATATGATGATGTCAAAATGAACCCAACTATTATGTATAATTATTTGTTCAACTATAATGCACTAATAAAAGCATTAAAAGATCTTATTTTTAAATAGAATAAGAAATGTAAAAATAGAACTGAAAATATCAGCAAAAATCAAATGAAAAATCATGCTTGAGCATTTATTGAAATTCTGCTACTTGACATTTAATGTACAAAATGAATAATATATGGTGTATGTCAGTGAAAAATTAACAGTCCAGTTGGGACACCATACTTACAAACCAAGGCAACATGCTCTCAAATGATAAAAGACAGCAAAAGACCAGGAGACCATCAACCTATATTCTAAATTTGGACCTTTTATATGTTACTTTTTTTTTTTGGTACCAGGTATTGAATCCAGGGGCTTTCAAAAACCTAGCCATATCCCCAGCCTGTTTCATTCTTTTATTTTGAAACAGCATCTCACTAAGTTGCTTAGGGTCTCGCTAAGTTGCTGAGGCTGGCTTTGAATTCATGATCCTCCTACCTCAGCCTCTGGAGCTACTGAGATTACAAGCATGTGCCACTGGGCCTGGCTCATACATTACTTTTAAGATCTTGAGCTAATTACTTAATTTTCCAGTAGCTGAACTTCCTAAAATGTGAACTCTCTAAGATGATGTACAATTTACATTACAAAAGCTTTCTGATCCACAGTAAGTTTAATGTTTTTCTAAGTAACTGCATGTCTGTATGTAATCTTTCAGATCTATGGTACTTATTTTCTTTCTGATTCAAAAGAGCTGGGACTCTGCCAACTTTCTTTCTGTCATCCCCTCCTTTTTTAAGCCATACCCTTAGAGGGGGATAAAGTGCTACTGCAAGGCTGGAAGTAGAAGAATGGGTTTGCTTCTTCCAGTTGACTTCCAGTGGACATCCTCTCTGCCCCTGAGATTCACCCAACCACAAACCTCACCTCAGCAGCCTTGGTTACTTTTTAAAGCAGTAGCAGGGTAGTTGCAGTATAAGAGGAACACAACCCACCCACACACTTCTCAAGAATACCAGCACCAGCCAGAGGCACCTCTCCCTCAGGGCTGTGTCCTGTCCCATAGGCCCTCCTTCAAACAGAGACACCAGCAGACAGCATCCACTCCTCAAGGATTTAATAGTTTGGTGGCTTGAGTTTTAATAATTCTAAGGCAAAATTTGCTTCCTACAAATGCTACATCTATGACTTTAGAGTTCATTCTTTTTCAAATAACTACTTCACTGTCAGAAACAAAATTACATCTAATTTTGTTTAAAGCTGTAATTTGGTTTTATTTGTGATTCTAAAATCAAGTGAAACCTCATTCTATACAGTACAATAGATGTCCAATGAGCTGATCAGAGGAAGTTGGTTTTAATACCACAAAAGACTAGAAGAAATCAGAATCAAAGACAAAAAGTAGAGTGACTTCCCTTAAAGGATTAAAACAGGAGATTTCCTTGTTCCACTGATTCAGGTTGTTTGGAATCTCCTGGGTTGGTTTTGGTTTGTTTTGGTCTGGTTTGGTTGGAAAATGGGCCCATTTCAAAGTTAGGATTAATTGCATAACACTGAGCAGAGTGAGTCCATTCTGGTTTGGTCTGGCCTGCTAGGGCCTAGTGTAGGCTCCTAGTGCAAAATAATGGTTTCCAACAAAAATTGTATAGTACAATTTTATATTTAGTTAACAACTCTTTTTTATAAATTAATTTCATTTATTTTTTACACAAATGGAGCATTTAGTTAATAACTTTTTACATCAAAATTTCTCTTTTCAAAAAAAAATTGGTATGGCTTCTGCCTTCTTACTGGACTTTGAAAAAAATCATATTCACAAATAAATAGCTCACAAGTAAAGAGATGAAAACAAATCAGCTAAATAGTAAGACAAATCAGAGTCAGTAAAAATTAATATTATATTTATAGTAAGATCATCTACTTAAAATGGAAAAAATAGATAATAGATAATAAACTACATATTGACTTTAAAAATGGATCCTTTAACGTTTAAGTTACTCTGCTTACCCTTATATATAGATAAGCCCACTAGTGAGATGAAGTAGCCACAACCTTTCATCTTCAATTCTGTTTATAAGGCAGTTAACAGACTTATATCACAATTAAATATGGGCAGAAGGCAAAAAACAGAGCACAACTTAGTAGATGGTGGCATTCTGGCTAAATTTAACATAGCTTACATAACGTGTTCATCTGAAATTCAAATTTACTTTGCTGTTTCATATACCATCTATATACTTAAGAAATTTCATTATAATTTACAAACTGAGTGCAGAGTCTTCTCATTGCCACCTTCATATCTTTATTTCTAAAAGTGTAGATGAATGGGTTTAGAAAAGGAGTGATAACTGCATCAAAGATGGCAAGGAATTTATCCAGATGTGATGTGGGAAATGGCCACATGTAGAAAAAGATTAATGGCCCAAAGAACAAAACCACCACAGTGATATGAGCTGACAGAGTGGAGAGGGCCTTGGATAAACAACCCAAAGACTTTTTTTGGACAGTCATCAAAATAAAGACATAAGAGATGATCAGAATTAAAAAGGAGGCCACAGAAATAAATCCACTGTTGGCAGTTACCATGAATCCCAGTGTATGGGTCTCTATGCAAGCAAGTTTTATAAATCGAGGAAGGTCACAAAAAAAGCTATCTAATTCATTTGGCCCACAGAAAGGCAAGTCTATAACAAAGGCCAACTGAGTCACTGAATGAATAAAGCCAATAATCCAGGAAGCAACTAGAAACAAAATGCACCTCCATGGGCTCATGATGGTCAGGTAGTGGAGAGGTTTACATATGGCCACATATCTGTCAAAGGCCATGGCTATGAGCAGCACCATCTCAGTGCCCCCAACTGCATGGATAAAAAAGATCTGAACTACACAGCCTCCAAAGGAAATGGTTTTGTGCTTTCTGAAAATGTCATAGATCATCTTGGGAGCTGTGGAGGAGCAAAATATCAAATCAATGATGGAAAGGTTGGCTAGCAGGAAGTACATGGGGGACTGTAAATGAGGGTCAGAGGTCACAGCCAGCACAATGAGAAGGTTCCCCATCAGAGTTGCTACATAGAACACACAGGAAAAGAAGAAGAGGAAGATCTGGGTTGCCCATGAATTGGAGAGTCCAAGGAACACAAACTCAGACACCACAGAGTGGTTGGCTTCATCCATTGCCTCTGTCAGCAGTGATGTCACTCATGTTCCCTGAAAGAAAGTAAAGGAACACTCTTAGGATAAATGGCACTGATCTTGGCAAAATCATGGGCAATTCAAAAGTTGTCAGAAAACCAAACAACAGTTAATTTATTCTTCTGGAGACAATTTTAATCATAAAGCAATTCATATTCCTCTGTTATATATTGCCAAAAATATATTGCACAGAATAATTTATTTCACTTTTTTATGACCTCTATTGTGTTTTTAAGTATTAGTTTATAGTCATACTTCATATAAAAATACAAACTAAAAAACTTTTTATACATTAACTGTAGAATTAAGTGACAGTGGGTTTTATGCATAACTCGGATATTCCTCAATATATTAATACCATATGTATAACCATATTCCCAATTTATTCATAATCTTTCTATGCATTTTTAAAGGCATAAATTTCCCTTATTTGTAAGACATAAATTTCCCTTATTTTTAAGGTGGACAAAGTGAGTTATTTTAGAAGAGAGCATTAAATACAAGAGCAGAGTTTGGCAGATCATGGCACTCACCGTGAGTGCTGGAGAAACTGGTGTAATTATAGGTACTGTGGAGGAGATTCTGACTAAGGGTTGGGGGAGAAAAAAATGTGAGCTATCAAGTAAAAGAGGTAACCAGAATGACAGCAATGAGTCATAAATCCCAAGTAAAGGAGAACAAGTAAGAGTGAATACAGAAATGTTAGAAGTGTTAGAAATGTTCTTATCTACTTGTATTTAAAGATGTTTAACCTCATGAAATGAATGCATGCTAAGATAGCAAGATACTTGGGATTTTTTCTTATCAGTTTGTCAGATATTTACACATTTGACAAAATTCAGGGTATTGGGGAAGGAGACAAGCAGTCTCATACCGAGTGATGGAAAAACACACTTATAAACATTTGTCAATTTGGAAACACCCTCTGAACTTTTACATGCTCCGGATACTTTGACTCAGCTGTTCTACTTGCAAAAGGGGGAAATTTTTCTGAACATATGTTTGTGCACGTAGACAAAGTGGCCAAAGAAATAACATTTTTTTTCTTATTTTTTGCTAAAGCATTGTGTTTTTTTTTAATTTAATATTTATTTTTTAGTTGTAGTTGTACACAATACCTTTATTTTATTTATTTTTACCTGGTGCTGAGGATCGGACCCAGGGCCTTGCATGTCCTAAGCAAGCACTCTACCACTGGGCCATAATCCCAGCCCTTAAAGTATTGTTTTTAAGAGCAAAAGCTTGACAATGCAATATATAGACCAGGAGACTAGAAAAATAACTTTCCATGGAGTACCATGCAGCCATTCATAATACAGAGGTAGACTTAATGTACTTAGGGAAGACAGGAGAGAGGTCAGTAATTTCCAGCACTACATTTTGCCATGTGGTTTTAAAAATAAAATAAATAGGTAGAAAACATCTAGGTTAATACCCAAAAGCCTGTTACTGATAATTGTCTCTAAATTTGAAAAGTAATGAAGGAGAAGAGAACTTTTACTTTTTACTTTGTGCCTATCTTAAATTTTGCAGTCAGCGTATACCAATTTCATTTTTACAGCAAGGTAAATGTATGTGGATTTTGAAATTACACCATTTGTATCTTCAGAATGACCAAAGATATAATCATAATCTATCTTTGTGACTCCACTTCTCCTTTTACCTCACACTCTAAGCTAAACTACTTCTTCGCTAGATGTGCATCTGAATGGTATTTTCTTTTCCCTCATGCACACCCTAGGCTGTGCTTCACTCCCCCATCCGCTGGGCCTGCAGTGCCCTCGCCCTCATGACACTTCTCTAATTCTTCCCATTCTCTCCAACACCCTGCCCAGCAAAATTCCTTCTTCCATGAAGTCTTCTTTGATAATTTTACTTTCGTATGCACTAAATGGAGATGAATTTTTCATATATTTTGGTAACCAAACCAAAAACACTAATAATAGTAGTACTGTTCTTAGTGTTCCAAAACGGGACCCCTTTGAATTCCCTGTTATTGTAGGAAATGTTTCTCCAATATGCCTTTAAAAAGTCTTTTTCATACTTTCTTATAACAGTATAAATGACAATCATATTCATAAACAGCAGTTCAGCTTAGAGTTAGATTCTTTTTATAGTGGTTATCATTAGAAACCTCCCCCAATGAAATAATTGATCCAAGCAAATGATTGAATTCTAAATTGCTCCACTAGAAAATGGCAGTTATTCTATTAATGTGCTCAATTCAAGCTCAATTCTAAACCCTGTTTAATTTTTACACAAAATCTTGTTTTTATCTCTAAAATTTTCATGTATATTACATTATAAAGATTTTTAAGGGCTGTAGCTGAGGCTCAGTGGTAGAGCACTCGCCTCACAAGAGTGAGACTCTGTATTCGATCCTCAGCACCACATAAAAAATAAATAAATAAGTGAAATAAAGGTATTGTGTCCAACTGCAACTAAAAAACTAAATTTAAAAAAAGATTTTTAAATTAGATGTATTACTAGTGTTGGTAAAAACTTGGAAAGCAGACTTGTATACTGGGTAGTTCTGCTTTCTAGCCAGTTTTCCATGTTCTGTCTATTTTGAAATCTTGGGGCCTCTAACTTTCCTATGTGCATAAATGAATAGACCACAATGAATTTCCCCTTTATGTATATCCATTAGAGTAGAGGGAAGAGAAGAAGAAAGGGAAAGGGGAATTACTTCAACTGAAATAGAGCAATTATATACCACACCTGTATAATTGTGTCTCAATGAACCCTAATATTATGTGTAACTACAAAGAACTAATTTTAAAATATTTTTAAAAACTTGGTGTCTCTAGCTACCACACTTTGAGCCAGGCATGGCAGCACAGACCTGTAATCCCTGCTGAAGCAAAAAGTTCTCAAGTTTGAGACCAGCCTGGGTAACATTGGAAGACTCCATCTCAAAAAGGAAAAAAAAAAAATCTAGGTACCACTTGGTATTAGTCCTCACTAAATGACATCCCTTTTTAACACAGGCAGAATCATAGTTTGGATCTGAGCTTTCAGTGAATATAGAGTGAAAAATTGTCTAGTTAGGTCACTAATATAAAAGGAAAATAGGTTATTAGTGGGGACAGGCAACTAAACCCCAGGTGCCTTTGCAGTGTTCTGAACCCCAGGATTATGTTGTAACACAGAGCACCCATCTCTGCCTACACTCCCACCATTAAGAATAGAAGGAGGAACAAAGAAAACCATCTACTGACAGCTGACTCTCTGCTCAGGTCTGCTCATTCCTATACAGGCCAGTGTAAAGAGGA